>NC_071548.1:4941039-6268513 GCF_026979565.1 Vidua chalybeata
CAGGTCATCTCTAAACCTTGGATCTGGGAGCAGAGAGAAGTCTGGTGACAAGGCAGGTAAGAAACATTCCCCTGCCTCCAGTCTCTATTAATCATGTTTCAGAGTGGAGCTCTACAACAAGAAGAATCACCTGACTCCCCCTCTGCCCTGATGCCCTGGCTGGGGCCCATCTGGCCCTTCCCAGTGTCAGCCACAGTCCTGGGCTAAAGCTCACCTGGATGGAGACCAATAGGTTCTGGAGGCAGGCTGGGTGGGGGGAAGGCAGGGGCCTGGATACCTGGAGCAGGAGGGATCCTGTTGAAGAGGAAAATGAGATGAGTGCTGAAAGATGGGCCACAAGTGATGGGGCAGGAGGAATAGGTGGCTCACATGTCCAGGTCAGAGGACTGGAGGATGCTCCTGTCCCTTTCTGGAATGATGGGGTACTCAGTGGGGGCCTGGGAGGAGCTGATGAAGTTGCTGGTCTCCTCCATCTCTCCAATGAGGTCCAGCACAAAGTCACAGCCCAGCAGGTCCTGCCATGTGTTGCCAGTGAACATGGAGACAGACCACCCTCGAGTCTTCTTGTCACAGCCCCTGGCAGAGGAAAGGTGTCCAGGCAGGCAGGGGAAAAGGAGAGGAAGGAAAACATTACATTCAGTTTCTTCTTTCCTTGTCTATCCTGGCTTAAGTTCTTTAGGTTTAGGGTGTGAATCAACTAGAATAATTCAAAATTTGTCCTTTTTATCAATTTTTTTTTTTCTCTGAAGCTGCTCTCAGAGATCACACCAGTGGCTCCTCTGTTCCTAAAGAAGCCCACTGTTTATGGTTGAGGGTTATGTTAAGGGTGAAGGAGGGAGCACAGGCTGGAGTGGGCAAGAAGTGAATATTCTGCATGTGACCATATCAGTCTCAGCCTGAAGACCAAACCAGACTGAACCTTAGAGCTGGTGACAGCCTGTCACACACCCCCAGACCTGCTCCCATCCTCTGGCAGTACCTTGCACTCAGAATCCAGGCTGCATACTGCTCCCCAGTCATCCAGGACTCCACCTCAGCTGAGAACTTCTCCTCTGGCACAGAGAGCAAAGTCAACACCCACAGCCTCCCTGGCAGGACCCAAAGCAACACCCACATTCCATGGGACACAGGTAGAGCCCAGCTGGAAAGTTTCACACACTCCTGAGCACGGCCACAGGGCTGTGGAGTAGGGCCACAGGGCAGTGGAGCTAAGACTCTGGCATTTGAGGACTGAAAGCTCATGGAAGGCTCCACATGAACACCTTCACATCCAAAATATCTGTTTCACGGCACAGGTTGGTATTTCCAACCTGACAGGTGAAAATTCTTGCAGTGTCCTGGTTTGCTTGGGGATCACTCCACTCACAAGGAGCCAGAGTAGGGATGTTCTGTGTTCAATTCATAGAGCTGCTAGTTGCTCAAGAGGCAGCTTGAGGTAATATTTGAGAAGGGCAGAAAGTCCCTGTAACAAATACTGCTGCATGGGCTGACATGGATAGCAGCCCTGTAGAGATGCATAGCCTGAAAAAACCCTCTGTTGAGCAGGGCCCAAACCCAGGACAATCTCATCCCTCAGCCTGAGAAGCAGGTCCCACCATGCCCAGACTTTGCAAGTTTTGGGTCTAAATTCAGATGCTTGTTTCCCCATGGTTGTACCAGCAAACAGTGTTCTGATCCACTTTACTTAGTTGAGGGAATTATTTCCCAAATGCTGATTTCTGCACTGGAAAAGTCCTTAGAGACTAAAAGACAGCAGGAGGGCAGAAGACTGAGTTACCATTAAAGGTATGAACATCCAGCACCATCTTCCCTCTCCTCTGGTTTGCTGTCCACTCCAGCTGGGTGGGAAGGTAAGCCCGAGAGGGTGCAGGCTCTGTCTCTGTGCACTGAGCTGCCGTCAGCATCTTGCGCTGGCAGACAGCGCTGTAGCCCTCCATGCCATAGTCTGACACAAACCTAGGAGAAGGACCTGCATGTAGCACTGCTCATCCCTCTAAACCCCTCTGCAAGCCTGTCTTGGCCTTCTCTCCTCTTACTTCAGCAGTGGCTTCTCCAGTGCTGGTGAGGGGCCAAAGCAGCTCAGCAGAGTGGCCATCAGGACCCAGCCTCGCTGGCTGTGCTCTGTGTCCGGGTTCCTCCAGGTCTGGGCAACCACCTGGCTGAAGATTTCATTGCGCAGAGCAGCATCGCTCAAACCTCTCCCAGCAATGTAGTTGCCCAGCAGGACCTCCTGCCAGCCACGGAGATTCTGGTCACCGATGAACCGCAAAATCTGCAAGCATCCAGGGCAAGAAAGAGCGAACTGGAGCTGTAACCCTCTGTCCCAAACTGTGGTCTAAGGACTTGGAGACACCGGGAGCCTCCATAGCCAACAACCAGATTGGGGTCTGTCCTCAGGTTTTTGTGCACCACCAAAGTGCTGGGCAATTTGGGAGGCAACGTTTATAGAGATTGGATCCTGACTAAAAGTCAGGGTGACTTCAGTCTCTTCTGAGGTATGACTCAGAATTTGGTCTAGGGCAAAATATTTCCCCTTGGGCAGGGCTTAGACACACAAGAAAATTACCATAGGATACTTGCTACTGAGCCCACTGAGTGTCTAAAAGCCTTTGGTACAGTTAATATTATACCAAGTACTATGGGATGTGGTGTCTCAACACAGTCACTGAATGATTCAGCTTCTTGACTATGCATATCGACATCCTCAATGCTTTTTTAGTTTGTATTTCTTACCCTTAGGTACAGAATGATTTCTTTCATCCTCTACACTTCAATACATCATTAATTACATTTTTCTTTCTAAAATGGATGGCTTTGTAAAGAACATTTAAGCATAACAACACTTCTAAAAACACTTGATGGTACCAAGTGTGTCAGAGATTCACTGAGAAAAACAGGGGATGGTGGTTGTTTAGTTCTCATGGAATTCTTTGTAGCAAATCCCTACTTCATTAGCAAGGGAAAAAAACTGCCTTTGATCTTTAGAAAAATAATAGTGTTCTGCTTAAACACAATCCTATTCACAAGATTTTATTGAAGCTTATGCTCTTCTATAATTGGGATCACAAGGACAAAACAAGAGACTGTTTTTAGGTATTCACTTTCTTAATGGGCTTATTTTAATTCTATGTAGTTCCCAAAAAGATTACTAAATTTACTTAGAAAATATCTGGAGTTTCATTCTATTTTCAACCATTTTAAAGAAGAAATATAAAGAAATATATGTTTCACATCCACAGAGATGAACTAGCACCATCCCCTTCACACAAACACTACAGCGTGAGGGTGTGGTTCCAGGTGTACTTTTCCTGATGACAAAGTCCCTGCCCTTTTCCAGCCTTTAGACAACAGTTCACTGTCCCCTGTGGGGTACTGACACATCTGTGAGCCTGAGGTGCAATCGAGATGTTTGCTATAAACCACATCATGGAAAAGATCTGGGTTAAATGAAACTTTTTTACGACTGACAGATGAGTAGGTGGTTGAGAAGACAGACTTCCCTTATCATTGCTACGGAGTCTGGAATATTGGGATATTAAAGTTTAGCAGTCCTGTTCCTATATTCCCTGCCAAATTCTCAGGCTCCAGCAGCAGGCAATTCACTTTGATCCCAGTGGTCTGTGGCTGGTCTGTGCCACCCCAAAAACACAGCAACCTTAAGGGGCTGTGTGTGATCTCTGTCAGGCTGCTTCAGGGCCTAGAAGGAGCAATTTATTCTGCTTTTCCAGCCCTCCATGTATTGTAAGAATAGCATCCACCACCAGCAACTTCTTGTATAAAGTCTTCAAAACATTGTCTGTGCCCACCTGTTTTTCAGCAAGGTCAAGAACAACGTCTCTTACCAGTTTGTTTATCTCAAGTGCACTCTCCTGGTGTTCAGCATCCAGGTGGGTTAAGGGGTGCTGCAGAGGCTGACCAGGGGCAGGGAAATCTGGCTTCTACAATGAAACAAAAAAAAAAAGATAGAAATATTTGCTCCTGGTGTTGCTAAAACCAGTGTGGCTGCCCAGAGGGGAGGCAGTGAAGAGAGATAAAAAGAGTTCCCACCTGGAAGTGTGATTTGACAAAGGAGGAGAAGGGATAGCTGTTGATGGTGGGTGGGAGGGAAAGGTCATCCTTGACCTTGATTTCTGGGGGCTGTGTCTCAGTTATCTGGTTGGCCTGTGCTTGGTGTCGACCTGCAAGGGAAGGAGGTCTGAAGTGGTGGCAGTACACAAACAATTCACGCAGCAGCTCCTGGCTGACCTGCACCTCACCCTGCCGAGCCTCTGAACCAGACCTGGCTGCAGGGACACCCAGCCCAGCCCTGCTACTTCAGACCCCCAGCAGGGACAGCCTCACCTCCCTGAGAGTACAAGGACTCCCTTCAGGAGGGAGACTTTACAGCTCTGATCTTTCAGACTCTTCTCCCCAGACTCATCACTCACCTGCTGCTCTGCAGCATTTACAGGCAGGAAATGCTGAGCCCACACAGAGATACTGCTGACAACAGCCCAGTCCACAAGGAAATGAGAGGTCTTTGTAATGAGGGATTTCTCATGGATAAGAGAGGAGCAAACCACTAAATGAAGGATTTCTCAGTGCAGCAGAGCTCCTGTGCATTTCTCTCTCTCTAGCTGTGTCCCCTGATGCTCTCCAATCCTCCCCATTTACATCCCATCAGCTTTCATTTCCAACAGTTTCACTGTTGCCTGAGCCCCTCTGGCTTACATTGCTCACTAGACCAGCTGACAGTTCCTGGAGGGCTGTGCCATGAAATGTGAGCTATTTGGGAATCCAGCACAGACTGCTCCAATTCACCAGACTCTTCTGCCTGATTGTCTCCCTTACTGTCCCCCACAGAAGGCCACAGGCACAGCTGGCTTTGGGTTTGACACCACACAGACAGAGAGAGGCAAATCCTGCCTCAACCTATTTGCAGCTTAAATATTTGCACAGAGAGCTGCAGAGGAAACACAACTGCCCAAAACCTAATGCTCAGGGTCAGATCAACAGCTTGTGAAATTATTGCAGATAGTGGTATTTTGGTGATATGAAAACCGATTGGTGCATCCCTAAATTGATTAAATAATACATATGCAATTTGTTACATTGTTACATCCTTAAGTTATGATATTGTTATATCCTTGGACTGATAAGTTGTTACATTGTTCCAAAATCAAGCTGTTACCCTGTTTCTCCTTCCTTCTATTTTAAACTTCATTTTGAGGTAATATTTTTTAATGAAACCTAAAAATATTTCTTTGAAATTGTCAAACCCATAGTTTTCTTCCCCTTCATTTTCCTTAAAGATTTTAGAGCAGGTAAAAGATGGGTTTAAGTTTTTCCACCCCAGATACTCATCACTGCCAGAGACCCGAGTTCGTTAAGCAGTTTGCTGTCACATAACTTTGACCAGAGTTTTGGACCATCCCTGTCATCAGTTCTACCAGCCCAGTTCAAAAGAAGAGCTGAAAAATTAACAAAGATACTGATTTTCAAATTGGTGCTGCCCCCTGGCCCAAGTTGCTTTTCCTCCCTACTGTGTCAGGAAAAAACATCCATGGTACCATTTGCCTTTATCATATTTACACTGCAATGATAATGAATAAAATCCAGCCCAGTGACAGGCAGCAGGGAGAAAAAAGACATACATTGATATAAACAAGGAAATACTCTGTGAAACAATGCAGGAAAGGGAGGGAAGGAGGAGGATTTCTCACCTTCAACAAAGTGCAGGAGGGCTGCGAGATCTGCAGGGATCTCCAGCAGCCCCACGTCCTGGAGAGAGAAAGAGATCAGTCACTGGCTGCCAGCAGAGAAGAAAAAACATAAAACCCCTGAGATGAGACTGGGTGAAACTGCCTTGGAAAAGCTGCCAGGACAGGGATGGAGCATCTGAGCCAAAGCAGTGACTTCTGCCTCCACAACATTCAGAACCATTGCAAATAGGGAGGTATTGCACGGACACAGCTGTGTGACATAGGTCAGCAAAGGAGGGGAAGGGGAGCAATTCCTAAATAAAAAATCAACTGCCACAAGGGGAAGGACAGGAAAGCTGGCTTTCTTTGACTCATCCCTCATTCCTATCAAGTGTGGCATATTGCATTGTAGAGATTGCACCTGAAGGGTAAGGGCCATTTCCTCCTGCACTTTCCTGACAGTTTTCTTTTGATTTTTCAGTATCCAAAAGTGCTACAGCATAAAATGAGACCTTCATTCTGATATTTGAAATATGTTGGAGTTCCTAAGAAAGCTCAGATCTCTACCAGGGTAATCCAGATGAGAATCTGACCAATGAGTCTTGATTTTTCACTGGTTTGCACCTTGCACTGCTGCAGGGTAGGCAGCAGATGGGCCAATACAACACAGTGTGTCAGCATCGCTGCATGTAGAGTCAGCTCAGGGCATTTCAGACAGAACGACTCAGATTAAGGCACTATAAAACCAAGCCAAAGTCACAAAACTGAAGCCTTTGGGTTTTTTTAGGTTTTTTTTTTTTTTTTTTTTTTTGGTGCTTCTTTTAGGATCTGCATAGTAAAGCCTCTTGTCATCAGCACATTTTTCTGACATCTCTCTCCACTTAAAGACAGATTCACAGCACTTTTGATCAGTTTGATTTTGCTCATAAGATACTTAACTACAAATCTGTCTTTTCAATGGTGTATTCAGGAAGTGGACTGTGAAATTCCACAGTTCTGGATCCACACCTGAGGAAGCAGGTGATACAAGAGCACTCAGGGCTAATTTTTCTTCTTGTTACTGACAGATCTATACAGAATTGTGGATAATATCAATTCAGATTCCCTTGATACAGACAGTGCAGCAAATGTGTGTCCAGACTAGACACATCAATAATGGCATTAGTTAGAAGTGTTGATACAGGCTAAAAGTGTTATAAAGCCTTTAATACATCCCTTCCTCTACATCAGCTTCTGTTAATACATTTATGCAGAAGTGTCTCATTCCCACCCCTCACAATAGAAAATGATCACCAAAAATAGTCTTCCCTCCACCTCTGAAGACCAGGTCCAGTGCTGTGAGCAAACACAGTGCTCTAACTCAGGACTGGCTGACAATGCCTGGCTGTGCCCAGAGCATGGGAAACACTGAACTAACGAGATATTTCTGTATTAGAAGGCCCTTTATACCATCTAACCCTTTGTACCATCTAACCTGCAATCTGTACCAGGTTCCAGACACATGTGTGCCCCCTCTAGATGTTCTGCTGTTCCCCATCAAACCTGGGCTGAGGAGGCACAAGGGAGGCACAACCTGGATAAACTAATTTTTTTGATCTCAGACCCTCCCAGACCGTTTGACAACTCACCATTCCTTGGCTGGGACTATTCTCTGTGTCACCAAAGGCCAGGAAGCTCTTTCTTTGTTTCCTTTCCTCTAACTCCTGCTGTTAGGAGATGAAAAGGGAATAGAGGGTGGGAAGATATGTGTATGAAGTAAATTCCAGCTATTCTGGGGGCAGATGCTGAGGGTGGCCAGGAGATGGTCCTGCTCCAGCAGATAAAATGACAGAACAGCTACAGAGCCTTCTTGGGACTCCAACACAGTGTATTGGGAAGAGGCTGCCCAGGCAAAGACCTGAGCTTTGCTGAAACACCTCCAGCCCTTCATGATACAATTCAACAGCAAGAGCCTCCAGCACCTGCCCAGCATCCTGCCACACCTTCCCTTGCTAAGCATTTGATGTGGCTCAGGACAAAAGCACCCAGCAGCTGCCAGAAATATTCACCCACCTCTTTCAGCATCAAAGCACCTGATAACAGCCTGAACAGGACAGATTAACTTGTCCATGGAGAGGAAATCCTTTAGAAAGGTGGGAGGGATACCAAAAGCTAAACTCCCTCACAGCTCTGCCCTTTCCCATCCATTCTACTGCTCCCCAGCCTCATCACTCACCTGACTCCTGCTCAGAGATGGGGAAGGAGGGTCTCTGTCTCCTTCTCTGCCCCTCTCCTGCCTGTCAGTGGTGCAGAGCACTGTGACTACATGGGAGTTTATGAGGGCTGGGCTGAGAAAGACAGTGACAAGCTAAAGTCCAAAGGGCAGGGCTGTAGGGTGGGGAAAGGAGGAACTTTGCAGCAGGTGAACTTTGAGACCTTTGCTGCTGCTACTGCATGTACAGAGACCTCAGCAAACAAACACTGAAGGAACAGAAACAGATTCAAAAGAGCTACACAGTTGTGGTTACCTGGGAGAAAGAAAATCTGGATCCTGTCCAAGTGGGAAGGGCAAGAAACAGAACAGAAACTCAAGCTGTGCTGGAGATGGCAAGAGAGGAGGCACCTCTGCAGGTTTCAACACCACTATCCTTAACCCTCTGCCCCACCATGCCCTCAGCCATGCCAGGAGCTGTGCTGGGTCCTGCCCTTGTAAAGCTGACAGCTATGAGATGTTACTGCTACTCTAAGGATGAGTGGTCTAATTTCCTCTTTCCAGATTTATTTTAATAGTAAGGGAATGGCCCTTTAATAATAAGGAAACGGCCCTTACCCTTCAAGTGCAATATTTTAATTTCCTGATTTTATTTTAGTAGTTTGTGCAGAATACATTATACCGATTTGACAGAACCATCTCTCTCTCCTGTACACTATTTTCCATCTTCTCAAAAACCTACCATCCTGTTCTCACCCTAGCTGATTTCCAAGAGGCCAAGGGCTTGAACAGCCTGAGGCATCTGTGAGGGATTGGGGGAGGATCATTGTGGACTGAAAAAAATCTTGCAATTCAGTCACCATCAGTAATTGAACTGGGCAACAGAAAAAGCAAGATGAATGACTCCTTACAGCTTGAGCAGAACAGCAGCTCTGAAGACCACAGATGGAGCTAGCTCTTGTCTCATGTAGGGCAGCCTGAAGGGGCTACCTAGAACAGAGGCTACACAGAGTTAGAGAATAAAGTAGGTATTCATTAAAAGCCTTCAACAGATACACCTTGGGCAGTGCAGGAGCCTGGCAGAGGCCACACCCAAGATGGACAATGGTCAGTTTTTCAGACAGATGTAAGTTTGATCTTTTTGCATATCAGAGGTTAACTGTCTAATTACAGCTTTAGGTAACGAAGTCACATTCCCCCAGTTTGCTTCCCCCAATTCACTTTTGTTTATACTTTTCAGGCCTGAGGCTATGATGGTGACCCTGGTTCTCAGGCCTGGAAGGATTGTTTTGTCTGACCAAACTGTGAAGAGAGCTTATTCACCCCCTATATGGAGTTCAGAGTTATACCCTATGCAGTACAGGATCTGAAAAATATAAAAGCTAAAACTTAAGGCATCATTCTCACGCTGGCTCCCACAACCAGACCCATGAATCAGCAGTGTTTGCAATACCTGTGCCAATTCTGCATGTCAGGTAGAGAGAGAAGGCTCCAGCCTTTCTAGTTCCTTCATTTGACTACATTTATGTCAGACAGAGGGTGATGGACATCTCATTGGGCGAGGACACCTCACCTCACTCCCAACACACCTTTCAATGCCATCCCTGCCCTGGCCTCACCCAGTCCCCAGCTCGCTCTGCTTAGGGCAGAAACAGCCCCTCCTGTACACCTTGCTCTGTTGTTACCTGGCAGCACTTCCTCCTTTGAATCAAAGGTCTGGAGATTATAATCATGGTTTTAAATTGCACCAAAGTCTTCTTCAGCCTCCTGTAACGCTTCCTAGATGATGAGAAAATAATTGTCTTAAGGGGCGACACATCAGCCACACAAACACACACAGAGGAGGCCAGGAGCCAGCGTGAGGAGGGGCCTGGACATCCCCACCTGGCTGTCCCTTGCAAGGCCAAAGGGCTGTCCCTTGGCTGGCCTTTGGCTCCTGACCTTGCCTGGTAACCTCGGAAGTGAGCCTGGATGAGCGTGACTTTCTCCTGGAGGACACGGAGGCGCCGGCGTTGAAGGAGGCGTCGGAATTTCCTCTGCAGAGTGACAACAGCCCAGCTCTGCCTCTGCAGCCATCGTCTCTCCAGCAGCTGCCTGCCCTTCTCCTTCAGAAACACCTGGGCAAAGGCAGCAGCTGCTGACCCACCAGGGAAGCAGCAGCTTCTCCCAGAGCTGATCAATAATAAAAACTGCTGGTTTATCCCTTTGTAGCCTTTAAGGGTTCTTGCTAAGGAAACTGGGGAGGGCAGGAGGCACAGGTGGAAGTAACAGAGATGGATGCATTTGTGGTGGACAAGGAATCAGGGAGTGATGAAGGTTAGCAGGTAGCAAAAGTAGAAGCCCAGGAATGCTGGGTATACAAAGGCCTTGGCCATGCTACAGTAGCCTGGAGCTGGAGTCTCCTGTTAATCTGAAGTGCTAAAAATGCCTCCTCAGTACTTGAGACAAGAGGCAAACGTGAGAGGGGAAGGTGTGCAAGGCCCTCCCTCTGTGGGCAGAGGCTGAGCTCCTCTCCTGCTTTGCCAGCCTGGGGATGGGTGGCTGGGGCTGTGCAATCCAGACGGGATTCTCTGGAGGCATCACCTTTGTCACCCCAATCTGATAGAGATCCGAGGGGTTCCCCAGCACGTGAGCCAGCACTGCTGCACAGCCTTCTCTCTGCTCCAAGCTGCTCCAAGCTGCTCTGCTCCCAGCCAGGGGCCCGTACCTGGCACAGGAGGAGTGGGTGTGACAACACCAGGGCTGGCGGAGCCCTCAGAGAAATCCTCCAGGGCCTGGGGGATCCCAAGCCAGGAGACCCCTGTACCTGGCCAGGAAGCTCTGGAATGGCAGACGGACTGGGAATCCCTCCTTCAGAATGTGGATGGCCTCCAGTATCCCGGAATGTCGCAGCTGACAGTTGACATATTCCATATCAAAGACATTTGACAGCTGCGTAGATAAAGCAGACAAAAATAAATAAATAAATAAATGATAAACAAGAAATAAAGACAAATTAAAGAAAGGAGACTGAAGGCAGGGAGTTTAGAAAGGGTCTCCTTCTCTTGTCCTGTCCTTGGATTGGATCCTGCTGTGGGCTGTGGGCCACGGAACACAAAACCCAAGGAATACTTTGGTGTCCAGCTGATCCTGGCGTCTTCTCCTGCAGGACAGGATTAACTCACATGGCCACAGAGAAGGGTGGGACACAGAAAGGGGAAGAAAAATCTCAAGCTATCAAAGGAAACAAAGAAGTTTACATTCCAGCTGTGAAAGGAGAGCTGTTGGAGAAGGATGAAGGAAGTGAGGGACACCATAAGGAGGTCAGGGTGCTGCCCTACCTTCCTGGGATTAGGGGTGATGCATCGGATGAAGAAGGCATGGCTCCTGGAAAACAGAAGGAAGAACCTTGGATCACCTCCTCTCCATGCTGACCCTGGAACATTTTACACTTCTGTGTGCCAACAACTTCTCTCACCCTCTCAGCTTGGCTGTGAGGTCCTGTAAAGACTGCTGGAATTTGGACACCAGTGTGGAGGCCTGAGGCCTGAGCCCTCTGCCCCTGCCCCCCAGCTCCCTTCGCTGACCATAGGCAGCTTTAGCCCTCTGGAAAATGTGAGACACCACCTGCAAAAACAAAGAAATTACCAAAACTCACTGAACTATGTGGAAAGAAGAATCTCTTCTACCTGAAACTTAAGGGGGCCATTTTCCCTTGCCCCTGGCAGTGGCAGGAATGCAGCTGCATCCTCAGGCAGTCTCTGTGTTTTATATATAAAGTGCACCAATTGCGGGCAAAGACAATTTCCCAATTCCCAAGTAAATTCAGTAAAATAAAACTTGTGGCTTCTCCAGGTTCTCCTGACACCTGTTCAGCAGCTTTCTGCTACTCACATAAAGACAATGAATGGATCATTGAGGGTCTGCAATAGAGATCTTCCTCCTGACCCACTTCTGTACCTTGAGGCGGCTCTGGGAGAAGATATCCAGCACCTCTGGCCGCAGCTGGTCACGGTTTTTATTGAGAAACTTGTGGACCTGCAGAGGCAAAATCTGATTTAAAGCACCATTCAGACAGGTAAACACCCCTGTTACACACACTGGGACTCAGGACAAGCAGCTGAAGAGGTGGAACAAGGGGAAAGCCCTGGAGAATGAAGCTAGTTCTTCCTGCTGCCACCAGGGTAGAGAGGAAAATGACTTCTGCTTTGAGAAGGGATTGCTCCTTTTCTCCTTCACATCACCCAGCAGGCTTTCACATCTCTTTTTTTTTTTTTTTTTTTCCCCCAGCAACAAGAGCTTTCTTGCATTTCCAGGACTCTGAGGCTGTTGTGTCACTGAGGGCAATTCCTATTTTGCTTCTGCCCAGAGGCAGCTTAGTTGGCTCTCTTAATAACAATCTCCTCTCTTCGGATGTTCTAGAGGAAAGTGCAGTCACAAGGGGAGAGCTTTGGTCACAGAGCTGGTCCATCAGAACACCCACAGCTTGTCCCCCGGGTGAGTTATTTCTCCAGCTGCTCTGAGCTCCTGCCAGCTCACCTGGTAGGTGACAGGGCCAGCGTAGTGCTGCACAGTGAACTCTGGCAAAGGCAGCTTGGGCTTGGTGTACCAAGGGCTGTTTCCATGGTGGTAATGACACTTCTGGAGGAAAGTGTGGTCTGTGGCCTGTAAAAGAGATTTCCTGATGCTGCAACACTCTCAGTAGGCTGAAAAGTCACTGTTAAACTGAAGGTAAAAACATTGAATACTTGTGCAATCATTCTGGAAAACAGCCTCACTTTAACCATCCTTTGAAGGGGATCCCATGAGAGGCTGAGAGCTCCTCACCTGAGTCAGGGATGTCTGGTCATCCAGGATGCACAGGATGCCATGGGGCTTTGCAGTAAGGAAATCCAGGCACGACTCACTGCACATCTTGGAAACAGGAATCCAAGCTAACTGCTGCTGGCTGTATTCCTCCTGCATGTTAAAGGCCAAATCCAGCCATGCAAACAAGGACAAATGGAGAGAATTAACAGAGGGATTTGGTTGTTTATCAGGAAGTTAGTGTTTCACTGCTGTTACGAACTTGCCTAGAATTGTCTGGTTTTGTCTCATGAAACTTCTTCTAAAGCCACTAATGATTTTCCTGATTTGAGAGAAGAAGGCTGCTAAGCTGAGTGATAAAGTGAACTCTAGAAGTCAACAAGTCTGATAAATACACTTTCATCCCCAGAACATAAGTGGTACAGAAAATGCTACAAAGAAGCCAAACAGGCTTTAAAACTGCCCAGTGAGGTCTGACCAAGTCACTTATAAAATCTGGAAAAGGGAGCAAGGTGCTGACAAAATCTCCTTCCCTTAATTTAGTGAAGAATCAATAAAAGGTATTGAATAGGCAACTCTATGGATATTGCCTAAAAGGACCATTCATGTCAGGATCTGTGATATTTAAATGATCCCAAGATTGTAAAGTCTCTGTCTTTCAGCCCCGCTGCCAAAGAAGGAGTCACAATTTGTCTGTGCTGGTTTTCAAGGTTGTTTATTTCTTCTCATCTAAAATATTTTCTCTCTGACCTGCAGCAGGTCTGTCTGGCAGGACAGCGTGTGGGGCTCTGCCCCTCAGTGGGATGTTACAAACATTCTAGACTGGAAACTACGTGTGCTACATTTACAATAACGTGCCAATATCCATCACCCATGTTGAACAGAGTGTCCCCATCCTGAACCAACAGAAAAATGCCAACACCACAGTGAAACATGGAGGGCATGAAGAAGAAAAAGGACAAGGCACGCCCAGTTTCCTCCATCTTGCCCCCTTTGAACCCCTTATCTAGAATCCTAAAAATCTGTTTTTGCACCCATGCCACACTAATTACTACTGATATCAAACACTCAGAGCTTGTAATTCATCCTGTAAGATTGAAAACTCTTTTCCATGGACAGAGATCAGAGACAGTGTCTCTCGGGGCTCTGTACAGGGGGGTTCCTGACCCCCTGCCAGGGTCCCAGACCTTCCAGGGCAGCCAGAGAGGGATGCCCTGGATTCCCACATATTCAGTTTCCTGTTCCCTGCTGAGGGATACTCTGAGGATGCCCCAGCTCAGTCCATGTGTGCTGGCTCAAGGTGGTGTGAATTCCACTGAGCTCCACTTACCTCTTCCTGGGCAATGACAGTCTGACTGAAGAACCACTGGAGGTGCTCATTGGCAAAGTTGATGCAGAGCTGCTCTAAGCTGTTCACCCCCAGATCCTGCAAAGACAAAAAGGGATCATCCCTTCCAAGGCCCAGGGAGCTGTGGCTCCCTGTAAATGCTGCACAGGCCCAGCTGAGCTGCTGTTTCTGGCCAGTGTGAATGAACCCCAACAGTTCAAACCATCTTCTGTCTCATTTGCAAGCTCTTAGCCTGGCTCACTGACTAGGCTGAACAGCCAGAGGTGAGACGAGCTGTGAAGGAGCATAAAGAAGGAAAGATTTACTCCTGGATGCACAGCCCCAGCTCTGTATTCCATTGGTTTCAGCATTCATTGGGACACAGGTTTTAACAGGAGCCCTAAATAAAATACTGCAAGGCCGTGGTGAGCACATGCCCTCACTGTCCAGGCCATAGCAAAAGAACATGAAAAGTAACCTCAAACCCATGGATGTCCACAATGCCCACAGCACAGTCAGACTCCCAGGGAGCCAACCACTCATTGATCCTCAGCAGCAGCCACTCAAAGAGCAGGTAGTACAGAGCCTTGGCAATGGAGTCTCTGAGTGGGAGAGGGGAGAAGAACCAGTTGCTGCAAAGACCTCTGGGTGCATCTCACCCACCCAGACACCAGCAGAAGTCACCTCGCATCAATGGCTCCTTCTACAGACAGAGGGGTGAAGATCCGATCATAAGATGTAACCTGGATACATAAAGAGACATAAAGAGAATTTACTCTTATCTCACACAACCACCTTTTTTTTTTAATCCACAAGGAAGTCAACCCAGTTAATAAATGGATATGTTTTTTTCTATTTGGCTGAGAATTTACCCAGGTATCAAAAGAAAAACTAAACCCAGAATTTTGCTGCCAGAGATGAAAGTCAACTGGCCAAAGTACTAAATCTGAGGCCACTCATGTTGGAAAAGAGCCCTCCTAGATGTGAGCTCTGCCATCTTTACAGAGCTGCCTTGAGGGGCTCAGCCCATCCCAACCATTTTATTCCTGCTGTTACCTCCCAGATTTTGAGCCTTCTAAGTTCAGGACAGTGGGGCAGGACATTGTGTGCTTCAGGAAGAATGAGAAATCACAAGAAAGGGACTCACAGTGACACGGTGAGTGACAGCACTCTGCAGGAGCTCTGCTGAGACACGCAACAGATTGGCCACAATCTGAATCTCAGTGTCACTGGCGATGGCTGCGTGTTCAAAGGATTCTTTCTAAATAATAAAGTGTTCTTTATTATATATATTATAGATACATATTATAATATTGGTTTTTCGCAAATATTAAAATATGGATTTTATATGTGTAGTGTTAAAGAAACTTTGTTATATAGTTTTTATTTCTGTTGTTAATTAAGCTTAGTGAAACAGCTGCTTGTGTTAAAATGCCTGCTTAGATGGGATAACATCCAGTGAACACAGGATGAGGACACCTGCTACAGATATGCCAACTATCAGCACTCACTGTCTGAAGACACTGTGGACCAAGGCCCAAAACTGAAGATAATGGTAAAAATGGATTAAAACCACAACCAAGGAACACACATGCTCCAAAAAGGCAGACCCAAGAAGGGGCCATGTAAAAATATGTAAACTAGTTTGGGAAAAGGTTAACTATGCATAAGATCTATGAATATGCAACAGGCTGATGTAAGGGAAAAGGTATTTGAGGAGTATCTCTGAAGATAAGTATTGTAAAATGCAGGCAAACCCAGTGGGTTAAAATGATGATGTCTGACTCCAGTTCAGAAGGCTGAATGATTTCTTTATTATAACTATGCTATAATACATTAATATACTATATAAAGGAAGATACTAAAACTACAAACCTACTTTTCTAACTACTATATCTAACTAACTCACAACTTGTCACCTTCTCGCGATAGTCCAGCCACAGGTGGGTTGAATTGGCCATCAGGCTCAAACAATCCTCACCAGAATCCAATCAAGCAATCACCCCAGGTAAACAATTTTCCAAACACATTCCACATGGGAAAAACAAGGAGCAGAAATGGAAATTGTTTTCTCTTTCTTTCTCTCTGTGCACCTCTATGAAAAAATCCTGAGAGAGAGACAGATAAGTGTGCTCTTGGCTGAGTGCCAAGATGCACGGCCCCCTTTATAACATTTGCTCTGCGGTCCTTGTCTCTTATTGTCATTTATTAAACTTTTTTAATTTTCACAGGAGAGTGAATGTGCTTTTCACATATATTACTGTACACATATTACTATCTATAGTACTATATATTATAGATAGGAGCAATGGATGGGATACAAGGTCCCTCTTCTATAAATATTCCCAACAGTACCTCAGCTGCACAGAGCTGGTCACAGCCTGGGTAGAACACCAGGTTCATTTTGGCTCCTTAAAAAGCCACCCAATCTCTAATGACTTTTGTTTGCCTCCCATCTTCTGTCCCTGCCTAGACCAGTCTAGAGCCCAACACTGAAAGGACAGAAAAGTCTTCAGAGGATGTCATCCTCAGTCCCACCACACGGCAAAACAGCAATATTCAGCACAAATATCCCATTCCCAAGCTGTTGGGGTTACTGTACCTCATAGGAGGTAAAGCAGATGTTCCCCAGCTGCAGAATGGCAGCCAGGACAGCCCAGGTGGAGCTCAGCTGATCATCTGAGAGGCTGATTCCTTCCAGAGCTTGCACCAAGACCAGAAAATCTTGACTGTCCTCCTTCCCCAGGACTTCACATGCTCTGCCCTGAGAGAAAAGGGACAGATAATCGTGATCAGCCCCTTTAGCCTCAGGCAGGGGTTAAGCCACCATCAGGAATCTTCAGAGAAGTAGTTCAATCTTTTAAAGACTGGAGGAATCTGAAGAGATGAAAGACAGCACTAGTGGAAACTCAGCATTTGTGAGGGGCCAGTGTCTTTACCCTGTGGAGTTTTGAGATTAAGATCTCTCTCACCCACACAGGCCAAGTTTCTGTTGGAATTCCAGTACATACTCCCCAGGATGCCCCTGCCTGCTGCCGGGGTGGAACTTGAGAGAAGTGGCACCTGAGGGGACTCCCGAGGGGGTAGAGCTGCCCCCTAAATGGTACCAGATGGGTTCTGTAAACCCAAAGAGCCACCCGGGCTTACAGCTTGTCTCATCTCGGCCACGGAGCTCCACTACAGCACGGGCTCAGCACTCCTCTGCTTCTTTTTTTCTCTATAAGAGGCCACTCCTAGCAGCTGTGTGTGACCCTAAAGGTCACAGTAATCCTGGGTCAGGGGGTTCTGCAGAACCTCTTTGTTTTCAAGGGCATTCTTTGACCATAGTTCCCAGCTCTCAGCAGATTTTGGTGAGACAAGGATGAGGTCCAAGCAGCCCTTGGGCTTCTTCTTGCCAAGATCCAAGATAGATTTTGTTAGTCTCTGATAACTCTTTTGTGCATAATCTGATCTTTTTCCCTTACCTTCTCTGCAGCAGACTGGGATATTCCTGTTATTATCACCTTGAAGACTTTGCTTTACAGTGCTTTGCCAGCCAGGAACCATTAATCACCCATTAAGGGCTGGGCCCTTAATTGCCCTCCATCCTAGAGCCATTAATGGCACTTGTCCATTCCTCCCCTGAAGGCGAGGTGATAGCAATCACTATCGAGGATTCCTCCTGACCGCACCTGCTGAGAAGAATTTGAATTTGCCACCTGGGAAAACTGACTCACGTTGAAATAGGAAAAATTTCTTGCTATTGTTGTGACCTCCTTGATTATGGAAAACAATCTTTAAAAAAAAAAAAAAAACTCAGACAAAACAAAACCCACAGCCACATTAAAAAAAAAAAAAGTTCCAAGATTGTGATTTGATGTAAGTCTGACAAACAAATTCAATTTAAATAATTGCAATCAGCAGTATATTTCAGTGTTTTAAAATCTGTGCCCATTGACTCTGTCAATAAACGAAGTGTTTTGCAGAAGATAGAAATCCTCCCTGCTTTTTACAGTCCCACAGTAAATTGCAAATGCAAGGAAAGGCAATGAGAACAGGGGTGTTACACCACACGGTGGAGCCATGAGTCTACACAACGACTCCTCATTAAAGTCCGTCCTTTTAGAGTAGAAGGGGTCTGAAAAGTGAGAAAATGATCACAAAAGAGACAAAGATGTTGATTCTTAGATCGGGTATGAGAAGGAACAGAGGATGAGAAGGAGCAGAGCTGACTTTAGCATAGTCCTGAGAGTCCTTTGCAGGAGAGCAGAGTGTTTTGGTGCCTCTCTAGCCAAACAGAAGGGATGCCTGGACCATTTCTCTGTGCCAGCTGCTGCAGAGCACCCTCAGCTCACTCACCTGGTTCAGGTAAAAGTAGGACTCTGCCTCCTGCAAGTACATCTCCTCTTTCTGCTCCGCGGGCAGCCCTGCCAGCAGCTCGTAAAACACGTGGTAGTTCCTCTCACCATGGGCCTGATGGGACACATCCATGGAGTTTATCCATATCCAGCCCCAAACCCCTCCAGAGCACACTCACAGAGCAGGATCAGGTTTCCCACTGACACCTTAAGAACATTCCATCTGGGAGAAGTCCTGTTCACACAGCTCTAATATTTGACCATTTCTACACTCCAGACATTAAGAAAAACTTAATTGAGGGAAGATTCAACTTTCAGTAATCCCTATTAAGTGGCTTAATTCGACCTGTTTAAGACAGAGAAACCTCCTATTTTATTCAAATAAAAGAAGTGATCATCCTGTGCTACATGAAGGGGACCTAGTTCTTGCTGGTAGAAGAAATGGAAAGCAATTCTCATACTAATTTCCACCCCTGTTATTTAACAGTAAATTTAAGACCTAATATTAATAAGGGAGAGAGGGGGGCACTGGTCCTCACCTGAAATACCACACGAGACTTCTCCAATAGGTACTGGGAGATGGATGTTCCCACCACAATGCCACTGAGCATAAGACAACAGATCCTGTCAGAACCTGGGGACAGCTTTTCTGCAGACTTGTGTCTCTGCAGATAAGAATGATCTTAGAGACATAATCCACATCAATTTCCAAAATATTTTGACAAAATTGTGGGGCTTTCAGGGAAACCAAGCAAGCACAGAATAAGAAGGAAAGTCCTAGCATGGGTAGGAATAAAGGTCAATTCTCTTAACAGTCTGAAACAACCATCAGAGTTTCACAAAGTGTCTGTACCTGACCTGTGAGTGCAACTGAGGGTTTGCTAAGTGACATAGAAGAGCAGCTGAACAGCAATGGGACAAAGCTTCCTGCTTGTATGAAATTATTCAGTGAGGATGAAGGTCAACTGTGAATAAATGCAGACAGACCTTACAGTGCAGAGTGAGTGAGCAAGAAAATGGCACATGAAGCCCACTGTAGATAAAAGTGAAGGGTACAGACCCAGCTTCACATATAAACAGACAGGCTCCAATTTAACCACTGCTCCTTAGGACTGAGACCTGAGGGTTATGATAGACAGTTCCATGAAAGAATCAGCTCAGGGCTTAGCAACAGTCAGGAAAAAAACCCAAACAGAAAGGTGTTTTTCACAGAACTGGTTAGACCTGTGGAGCACTTGAAGGCTGTTGCAGAGACATCAAGTTTGAATGAGCCCAAGAGGAAACTGGAATACCTCAGGAGACTGAGGAAAACTCCTGAGCTGCTGCAAATGTTAAAGAGCTCAAGGGGTTTTAGGGAAAAGCATTGTTTGTATTTGGGCTGTTCTTGCCTCAGGCAGTGCTTGAGGTCAGTGCTGAGGACACAGCAGGGTATCAGATGGGTCCTTGGTATAAACCAGTTCAGCCATTCTTATGTTCTTAATTAAACTCATCTTGAGAACCAAGATCTGTTCTTTTGGGAGGAAACACCAAAAAAGCAAAATAGAGGTGTAAACTCACTCTCTTCCTACCCTGATGATAACAAGGGGAGGGAGGGTTAATGTGTGAGCACTGCTCCACCTGGTCTCACCCAAACACCCCTTGGCAGCTGGAGGGACCCGACGGGATTCTTGAACTCACTGTCGCAGGTGGACATTCAGCAGCTTTCCAAAACGGCTGGAGTTGTCATTGAGGATGGTTCTTGCATTTCCAAAACTCTCTAGGATGGGTAGGACACTGCAGGGCTGTAGAGAAAAGAGGAGGGAACACTTCAGTAGCAATCACAGGTTTTTAAACTCAAAAGAGTTTATGTACCCGTCAGTTTGAAAAGATAAACAAAAAATGGGACTTCACTGATGTAATTCTCACACGGGTAAAATATGTCTTTTTAAATGTATCCTGGTATCATTATCTCTAGCCAGTGGTGAGTTGCTCTGTGAGCTCTTTACCCTCACTGGTATAATCTTTCCCTTTACTTCTGCTCTGTGTTCAGATTCACCTCCCAGACTGCTGAAAGCTCTCTGTGGCAGCCACCAGCTCTCTGTTCAAGCAGACACAGCACTTTTCACAGCATCAGATCTCCCAGGTATTAAAATACAGAACTACAAATACACCAGCTCTCCTCGAGTCTTTATGGGAGCTTAACCTTGGACCACAAACCCTCCCAAGCCCAGCCAAAGAAATAACATCAGCAGCAGCCTCTCTGCCCTGTCTTTGGCTTCTTTCCCCTGTCCACCCCTCACGGCCTCCAGCCGTGCTCACTTGCCTGTTACCTGTCTGATCCTGTGGCTGTCAGATCCCTGGTACAGCATGGTCAGGTATTGCACAATGGCTTTGGTAGCTTCTGTTTTACCTGATCCACTGTGCCCACTGCAGGAGCAAGAGGTGGAGAAGTTGGCATCAAAACAGAGGTACCTGATCTAGGCACATCAGAGGCCCTGCTGCACCAAGTCAGAGGGGTTGTGCTGATTTACAGCTGAAGATTTATCACTCATTCCTTGAAACACTGAGACAACCTGACAAAATGGGCCCAAATAGGATTCCCCTGGGGAATATCAGACTCCTTCTCTCCCACTCCTCTGAAGTGAAACTAAATTCAAACTGTTATTTGCACAGAGTGAAATAAAAATCCACCTTACTCAAGTTCTCCACAGGCAGCCCTCACATAAAAGCCAGAAGGATCAACTTACAAGCAGTGAAATACAAAAGTGGAACTTTTACATAATGCAATCCAAGGGCCTCCAACAAAGCTGTTCACTTCCTACCTGATGAGGACACACTGCTCCTGCCCTGACGACTGGGACAGCGTGTAGGCCATCTCTGCTATGGCAAAGATGTGTCTGCATGGACAGAAAGAAACCCTCATTAACTGACCCCACATTTCCACCCCACAAGTGCAGCACTGACAGGGTCCTCATCAGGGATCTACATTAGAGATGGGCCAGTGTCTTCATCAAGGAAACTTGACCTAAAAATCACAGAATGGTTTGGGTTGGAGGGACCTTAAAGACCACCTCATTCCTCTGCCATGGGTAGGGACAGCTTCCACTAGATCTGATTTTTCCAAGCCCTGTCCAGCCTGGCCTTGGACACTTCCTGGGATGAACTTTAGCTCTGTGGAATGATAGGCCCAAGCAACTACAGCTTTGCCAAATGGGCTGTTCGCTTCCTGTGACATTCATCCTGCTCTACCAGAGAACTGGAGGAAAATAAAATACTTTCTGGAGCACAAACAGAACAGGGGTTAGAGAGTTATTTGAGAAACAAAAACATACGGGGCATTTTTTGAGAGAGTCCCTTGCTGGTACTTGGCAGCCACATCTTCAGAGTAGATACTGAGGTCTTTGAAAGGATTCACAGAAATCAAAATTTGCCCAATGTAAGTCTAGGACAAAAATAAGAAAGGGGAGGAAAACATGGTGGCTTCTTAGATTTTTCTGAATGAGGATTGCAGCTGAATACATATATTAATACAAATATACAAGTTTCCTTTAAAGGAATATTATTTATTCTGACTATATTGCCAATTTATTGTGGACACAGCTTTTCAGCGGTCATTTTCAAATCTCTGTCATTAATAATTTGGGATAAGTGAGCACTTACTGGTCTGTGATAATTTTCTCTAGCCATTATCTATTCTCCACATGAAGTTATAGGCACAGGTTTGAACACTTGAGCCAGTAAATGGAGAAGAGAACAATTAACCATCCACAACCAGATCTGGACTGCAACACTGTGAAATGTTTGCAGAAACTCTGAGGTTTCTTCTCAAGATCCACAATTTTTAACTCAGAACTTCTCTGCTAAAATAGGAGATTCTCACTAGGAGCAACTGAGGCTAAAAAGGAGCCCAAGTATGCTCACAGGTTGGCAACGAATACCAAAATTACAGAGAAATCTGGAACTTCCAGATTTTACCCCAAATATTTAATGCTACCTGATTTCTGAGCAAAAGCTGTGTGAATATACTTTTTATCATTGTTCCCAGTAATGAGTGAGATACGTGGTGCATTATTAAAGCTTGATGGTATAATATAAATTACTTTCACTTAAAGCTCATTGCCCAGAGTGAATAAGCACTGAAGAAAACCAAACCAAACCAAACATCACTATCCATACATAAATGAGATTGCAATGGAACCTCTTCTTCAGGCACAGCAGGACTGAGCTCTCAGAGACTTCCCTACAAACAGAGGAAAGGACTCATCAGCCATCAGCTTCACTTGCATGTGTTAATATTAAATATTAACCTTTCTGCCCTCCCAAGGATCACAGAACATTCTGAGTTGGAAGGGACCCACAAGGATCATGGAGTTCAGCTCTTAACTGAATGGCCCATATGGGGATCGAAGATTTTGTGGGGAGCTGGGGCTAAAACTCTTCACTGCCTTCATGTGGTTCCAACATCCTCAGGATTAAACACGTCAGAGAATGGGGCATTCAAAGCTCAGAACTTCCTCTGTGTGATCACAGCTCCTTGCACAGCCTTTACAGGTGTTTATCTCAACAGGATGACAGGAGGGGAGGATGTGTGAGGAGCAGTGTCATGGGCTTATCTTTCAACAACAGCAGTGCACCAAGGGTTTAACAGCTCTTAAAGATGCAGGATGTGTTTTTTTTCACAGCTGAAGGCAACAGGAGTCACTAAAGCCACAGATGCCAATGTCAGCAGGCAAAGAACATAGAAATATGCTTCTCATCCTGCAAGCTGTCCTTTCTTACCACTCACTCATACAATAAGAAAGACATGTTAAATTTCCAATTCTGTCCTTCTGCTATGTCACAGAAGTCACATCAGCCTCTAAACCTAATTTCCCCTACCTATTAAGTATTTTGGGGTATTTTTAGAACCCATTTCAGGACTGGGAAACATTTAACAGGAGAGACAGAGTTCCAGGGATGCAGCTGTACAGAAGTCTGTTAACCAGGCTGAGCTGCTGGCTCTGGGGTGACTGCAGAGGTTCAATGTGCCCTCTCTGTGCAGCGGAGCCTGGGGACATGCTCTACCTAACAGTCAGAAGCTCCCTCTGCACCTCTGCTCCTTCCCAGTATTTCAGTGTAAGTCCATAACTTCACCACTAAAATTCAGTCTTTTACTTAGTTTTTCAGCAGAGCATCAGTTACTCAGCTATGATACACATCCAATCCATTCTATTTTCTCCCACAGAGGAAATATTTTATTTTCTCCTATCTAGCTAAGGATCTAGCTAATCTATCTAGCTAATATGTTTTCTATTGTTAAGCCACCTTTGCAGGATAACAAGCAAGCCCTTGTGACCTGAACGAGCTGCAGACACTGAGGACACCTACTCCAGTCTGGTTAGATCTTCAATCTCCTCAACTTCTGCACAGTGCTCTTCACACATGTACACCTGAAATGCACAGATACATGACTGAAAATCAGAGGAAGTTTAGTTCCACTCTAGTACTGGGGACAACACCTGTACCTGTTTCTGCATGAACTCCATCTCCAGCATGTTGTCAGCAACATCATCTGCCTCCCACTGGTCCTTGCAGACCCTCACACGGCTGCTGGCCAGCTGGGGCTCCTTGGAGATGGCCCATTTGCTCAGGTTCTCCATGGCTGGCCATGGCAGCAGCAGCTTGGAGTTCAGCCATGCTGCAGGGTCCCATCCCTGCCCCTGCTGCTGGGACCAGTGCACACTAGGAGTGACCATGGATCCTGCAGTCTGGAGGACACCTGAACCCTCCTTGGTATCTACCTCACTGCAATAATCTAAGGTATGGATTGGCTCCTCGTCTCGGCGTGGGAGGAAGCCCTGCTTGCTGCTTCTCTGGCTTGGATCCATCAGAGATCTGGGAAGGTCACATTTGAATCTGCAACCCTGTTGCACAGGAGTGATAGATTTTCTCTCTGATGGAGATTTCAGTTTCTGTAGGGAATAACCATTGCCAGAGCCCCTGGACAAGGAGTTCTTGGCCTTAACCAAGCTGTGGACTCTGGGGAACACTACAGCAAACTTGGCATCAGTAGTAGGACTGTTCTTCTCACCCAAGTATGGAAAGGAACTGGTTCCATGGAGAGGGGAATCACCAGGAGAAAAATCAATGTGTCCCACTTCCTCTACCATTTTAGGACGACCTTTCCCCTCCACCAATGAAGCAGAAGATTCTTTGTACCTCGGCTCAGCTCTCTCCAGCTGTCCAGCTGCACCAGGGAAGGCTTTGCCCGACCTACCAACCCACCCAGCAGTGCTCAGAATCCGGATTGCCATTCTACTTCTGAATCCAAAAGGTTTGCTGCTCCTCTTCTTCTTCCCAAATTTCTTCAAGAGCCATCTGGAGATACCAATTGCACGTGCCACACTCAGCAGTTGAGCTTTCAGCCTTGCTTTCTTGGCAGGTTTTTGGCCAAGCCAGCCAGTGACTTTTCTAAAAGCAGAGCAGCTGTGCAAGTGCTTGGATCCTTCCTCACCATGCACAGGTTCTGTTTCAGAAGGTGCCTCTGCAACCACTTCTTCTGCTTTCTCTTTTTTTGACTTTGTAGACTGGCCTGAACTCTGTTTAAATTTTCCAATAACTTTTCCAACTCTCTTCTTCTTTCCAAGGAGCTGCTTATCATATGATTTTTTTGTAATTGTGGAGCAGCTTGAAGTATTTAATCTTTTCCCTCCAAAACTCTGATCTGTGTTGGGTTCTCTTTGTTTACTGGGAGTTTCTAGAGTCATGGGTTTTGAACAGATGCTTTCAACATTGTTCAGGTCTGAGCTGGTTTCCAAAGCCATCTGGGCAGGATTTTGTTTCTGGCTTGCTGATAGCTTGGTCTCAGCATTTTTATGCTGGTTTTCCAGACTGAGGGGGATTTGGAATAGAGAAGAACATTTCCTTGCAAGCATCAGTGCTGGTACATCCTGCCTGCTGCAGTCTGAACTGTACTTCTGTCTATCTCCAGCCTCTTCACCTTGTTCTGGGATCTCACACTTGCCAGATTTCTCCTTCAATGTCCTCTGCTGCTTGGAGAGGAAAGAGCCATCTTCCAGCTCTCTGCCTTCATCATTCACCTTCTCTTCCAGTTCATATTTGCTAAGGTGAACATGGAGTTTTGCTTTCACAGCTGTTGGGAGTGGTTCTAGTTTGTTTTCAATGTTCTCTGCATTGCTGCTCTCCCCACTGCTGTCAGAATTCACATGTCCATCTTTAGACATATCTTCAACTCTATCATTTTCTAGTATATTTTCCTTCTTTAGTTCAATATTTTCCCTGTTCTTAACACTCTTAACTTCGAGTCCTGAAGTGCTTAATTGATCATCTGCCTCACTGCTCTCAGCTGGAGCAAATTCTGGTTGTCTCAGCATGTTGTCTGGCTTCCTCATCTTCTCCTCTGCTTCCAATCCTGCAAATTCAGTGCCTTCAGCCTCAGATTCAATTTTTCCACCTGTGGTCACCTGCTCCTTTTCAGGTTCAATAGATGCTTCCTTGCTTTCATCAGCCAGTTCCTTGTAGCCTTTTCCTTCATTCACAGGAGGATCTTTGAGTACAACTTCTTGCTCACTCTTGCCATCTAACTTGGAAGAGCTGCTCCTCTCTTCAGAAGGGCTGCTCTTCTCTTCACTGCAGGAAGTGCTGCCCACCACAGCCTCCTTTGTACCCATTTTGTGGGTTCCATGGCCTTCACTGCTGGAGTCGGAGCCAGAGTTACCTGAAGTTTCCAGAATATTTTCATCCTCACTTTCAGTGATGACAATCCTGGTAAGATTTTCAGCATGCTTTTTCCCAGTCTTCTCACCTTTTTCCTGTGCTGTACCGTCTTGGGATTGAAAACCTGATTTCTGCTCAGAAGCCTCCTTGAAGTCCTGATTCCCTCTGTGCCTTCCCCTGGGGTTCTGTGCCTTTTCTGCCAAGTTCTGTCTCTGAAAAGAACCTTCAGCACCTTGCTCTGTGATCTCCTTTACAGCCCTCAGCTCAGTGCCTGTTTCACCAACACCAAGTCTCTTTCCACATCTCTTTTTAAAACTCCGTTTCTTTCTGTTTGTGATGGCTTTTCCCTCCTTGTCACTGCTGTCCTCACTCTCCTGCCCTGATGTCATTTCCCATTGCTTGCAGGGCTTTCCTTTTTTCCTCTCCAACCTGGACACTCCATGTTTTCTCTCTAAACCAGATTCATTTTTGTAATTTCTCCTGCAGGCTCTTTTTCTCTGGAATAACTTCTTGTGGTCATTTTCTTTGTTTTCCTGAGGCCTCCCCAGCCTCTGGATTTTTAAGGGCTCTTCTCCAAGGCTGTCATCTTGTCCAGGAAGTGACTCTTTGCCCTTCCCTTGGCCTCTGCTCTTACCTTCCCTCTGCTTCCCACAGCAGATCTTTGCGTCTCCTGCAGAGTTTTTCTCACAATTCAACACCTTCTCTTTCCCAGCCTTTTTCTGCCAGGTCTTGGATCGGGGAGGAGGCATTTCCTCAGTGTTCAGGAGTATGTGAAGGTTTATCTTGACTCACCTGTGAAAGGAAACATTGTGTATTTTGCTGTGAAATAAGCTACAAAGGGAAGCCAGATGCTCCTGAGCACTAATATGCCTCGTTTCTGTGGAGCCAAATAAATATTTGCAGAGCCTTGCCTGTGCAGTGCCAAACTGACTGCCCTGTTCCAGGTTAATCTCTGGCTTATTTTGTCACAAATCACCCTGATTTTCTTCTTTTATTAGAATCATACCATCACAGAATATGATGATCTGGAAGGGACCCATCAGGATCATCCAAGTCCGACTCCTGGGCCTGCACAGGACACCTCAAGAATCCCATCATTAGGCCACGTGTCCATGACTCTCTACAGCTGACAAAGGTTTCACTGTAGCTCAAGATAGAATGATTACTTTATTTCAGTTCCTGCTTCTCCAGTATCCTTCTTTGTGCTGAAGAAGAGAGGAACACATCCAATGATTATGTGAAATAAACATCAGCAGCAAACACTGCTCCAGTGTGTCATAACATGTCCACTCAACTGCCCCTGCGTGCACTGGCATTCCCTGGCACTGTGGGAAATGGTCAGTATCCCAGCTGTTCACCTCTTTACCTCTTCATCTTTCCTCTAATCATATGCATGGGATAAAAGATGTAAAAGTGCCCAAAGGATTGGTCCTGATCTTTCAGGCTGATGCAAAATATCACTTCTACCCTTTCCAGCTATCCAGACCCTTTATTTTATGAGTGAGCCCTTTGCTGCTTCAGACATCCCACTGGGGCCCCTGGGAGTGAATGAAGTACTGATGGCAGAGCCTGGGTTTGGGTCCCAACACCAAACTGGAGGGAAAGGCTCCAAACCACAAAACAGTAAGAGCACAACTGAAAGGAAATGATGGATCAGAGAAAGGAAAACTTGGAGATGAGTGGATGAGGAGAACGGGCCTAAGGGAAAAATCTTACAGCAAGGAAACCCACCAGTCTGCAACATTTTCCCAAAGAAAACAGACTAAAAGGCTCTTGCTGGGGCTATTTGGGACTATTTTGGAAATTACATTACCCAGTGATGGGCAGGGAACAAACCAGCACACGGGACAGGGAAATTCTGATATATTTTGTCCTATCATCTCTTTATTAAAGTTTTCTCTCCATTTTCTCCTTTTTCTTTCTCTTTGTTTTTCAGCCAATTAAGTGGAATCTCCAGAGGCAGAAGAGAAACTTCCAGCCATTACAGATTTACAAATTCTGCCAGTGGGTAACAGAGGATGGAGCAGTCAAGATTTTGTTACTGATTCCTCCTAACTCCACCAAGCGTTAACTTATTTAAAGGCTGAAATCCAGCATCTGGAAACCTCCAGTCACTTGTTAGACTATTATGGGATGCTGGCAATATATTTAGCTGACACGCTGACCCTGCACTCCATGGGTGCCATGGGTGCAATGTCTGTACACAGGCTACAAGCCCAAAAGGGTTTTGCCCAAGGTTTCCTGGAACTTCCATCCACAGACATGTCCCTGCCTCAGGGAAGGGGATGGGGGAAAACACAGTCAAGACTGCAATTCAGCAAGCTTTAAAAGCTTTAAACCTTTACAGCTGCTATAAAGTCTGACAAGGAATGAGAATTTTTAGTACTTAGTACCTCAACAAAGATGGAAATCCAGACACTCTCCATAATATCTTATGACTTGATTGCAGACTGAAACTTGTCCAAGTGTATTTACAAGTTATTAAAATAAAATTTGAAAAAAAGGCCATTAAAAAGTACATTCCAGTACTCTGGGAGCAACTCTGTAAGAAACCACTCAGTGAATCAAAAAGTTTGTCTCATCTCAGTCACTCCAAGGAGGGCAGCAAAACCACATTTGAGATTTCCACAGCTCAGGAAGGATGATGCTCTAAGAAAAGCACACTTGGTGTGTGTAAAGCACAGGGGTTTATTGCAAATGTTGGTTCCTTTTCTATACCACCTATTTTGTGCTGTTCTGCACCACAGAACAATCTGCAATGAGGAAATGCAGCATCTCCCTTTCCCCCAGCCGCAACTCTGATACTGAAGCAAAAAGATGCTGCCCTGAAAGCAATTGCATACAATTAAGGGTTCCCCAATAATGTGTCTTTAGAGTTCCCTCTAAACTTGCATTTTTTGTTCTGGTCTAGAACTGACTCTATTCAAACCCTCCTGGACACTCTGCCCAGCGCAGAGTTCATCTCTGAACACCAGTCCTCTTCCTTCCCTCTCTCTGAACAGGACAGTCATACACAGGTATCTGGTCACCTCATTTCAGCCCCCCCTCCCCACTTAATACCCCAATACTCCTGGCCTAGATCTCTAAATCCTGCAACAAGACTTTTGTTACTGAGATTAATGGCAGCTGAATTAGACCCTAAATCCTCAGTACAGAATAGTTGTTAATATTCTGTCCTCCTAGAGGCTTAAAGTTGATTCAGCTTCTCTACAGTGCCAAATGCAGGAGAAAATAATAAATAAAGGTCTGCTTTTATGTGCTGTTGCTAGATAGTCATGTGTCTAAAGCCTTCCATAAAACAACATAAAAATGCTGAAATTCTTGGATGAGGAGGAAGGTCAGGAACATTACCCAGATTTGTCGGGAGCTCAGACTCAGGAGTTTGGTTTGACTCACTGTAAAGGCAGGACCCCAGAGTGAATTTGGGTTAGAAAGTGAAAAACTGGAGTTCACAATTCTTCAGAGACAGAGCTTTAGAGAAGATTGGTTTGTAACACCACTGTTATTACTGGGAATGGGAAGATGAATCACTGCTTATATAAACAATTCCTTTGACATCAGACCTGCTCTGATTAACTGCCCTGGACCATCTGCCTGCTGGACACACTGCAGCAGGTGAAAGATGCTGCTCATCAGTTTCTCAGCTCCCCTCACCACACCAACTTCACCTAAATCACTACAGGAAAAAGAGCAATTCTATGGCATTCTCCCTTTTTAGAAGAAATGAGAATAACTCACATTAGGGAAAGGAGATCCTCAGTGCTGTCAAGAATCACAGCATGAACCTACAGCTAAAAAGAAGAGCAGAAAGCTCACGCTGCTATTTTAAGACCAATAGAGAATTGTCTGTCTTCCCTGAGCACAGTGGATTCTCCCAGCTCATACAGAGGAAAGTACAATCATTAATATTAAAGGCACCTGCCTGGAACTTAATTCTTAAGTTTCTATTTTCATTCACTGTACAAATTGCTCTAACCCCTTCTTTTATCATTCTGCACAGTAATTTTTGTAACATACCTACACTGATTCCAGCTAGGCCCCCCATACCTGGATCACAGGTCACATCCATGCAATGGTAACATATTCCCTCTCCCATGCCTTGTTTCCATGCAGCCCAGGGTCTGTTCCAGAGTTCTTGCAAGCCTGCCCAGCTATGGAGCCTAACAGGGATTCTGGCAGGGCTGTGCCCTAAGAGCAGATAATTACACGTGTATGGAAGGAAAGTGGCATCAATAATTCAGGCTTTCTCATGGTATCTTTTGAACTTTTCAACCAGTAATATCAGCAGCTGGCGTGCAGAGTTTGGGATAAAAGAAGAGGTGGGATTTCACCTAGGTCAGGCTCAGATGTGGTATGATTAGGGCACCCCCAAAGAAAGGGGTCAATTCCAAAACCAAAACACATCCACTATAATGCAAGAGGCTACCAGACAAGGCACAATAAAACCTACCATAAAAAAAAAAGCTTAGGCCAGTGAAAAGAATGAAACCATAGGCCCCTTTCTTTTGCAGCCCTGGAGTTTTATTCCAGGGAGCCAAGCACGGATAGCTCAGCCTCTACTCTCTCCTTGCCAATACCAAGCTCTCTGCTGAAAGAGGAAAGCAGTTTCCAGTTCAGCACTGAAAAATACAGCAAAACTGGCACCATTTTTGCCCTCATTATGCCTAAATCTCAGTCCAAATCAAGCAGAACGACTAAATCTCCCTTCAACTTGAATTTCCAAATAAAGTTGTTCTCCGCTTGCAGACAGGCTGAGGTTACTCACAGCCAGTGTTTATGTCCATGAAACTCTGTTTAATTCAGGTTTGGTTTTGCCCTGCCTGGGCTGTTCTCAAGAAATCAGGTAACAGAGCAGGCACAAATGCCCTGTGAGAGCTGTACCATGTGCAGCCACCCCCTGCGCTCCCCAGGCTGCAAAGGGACAGTGCAGGGAGACCAGGATTTAAGAGCTCTGAGGATGGCACTGGCTCTGTAAGGTTTCCTGCCCCCTCCCAAAAAGCCTTTCCAGAGGAGCTGGAGATTAAAGAAAATGAACTCAGGTCTGACCAGCCACCAGAACAAGTGACCCAAACATGAAATGTGATAAGATTTTAGATGCTTTGCAGCATTAGTTTGGGTGGGACATGTTTGTCCATCTCCTTCCAAGAGCCCCTGGCTGTTACGTTCTGTACCTTGAGGACTCCTCCATTAAGAAGCAAAGATAAAAACCGGGGGTTGAGCTGCAGAACTTAAGAATTTTACCTGAGCTTTCTGTCCCTGGATGCTCCACTTCTCTTAGTTCACAAGAATGAGGATGTACAGCAACAGTGTAATTAATTATGTCATCACGTTCTTTTATTAACTGTCCACAAATAACCCTCTATCCCTCTCAGCAGAAAAGAAAAATCTCTCCTGTAAAGCCCAGAATGACTGATGGCATGTGGATCATCAATTCCTTAATGAATCTTGGAGAAAAGCCCTTGGGGCTCTTAGCTTCTAATGTGTGTGTGGCAGGGAAGAGAAGCTGCTCTGAAAAATTCAACTCTTGAGGAGGAAATGGCTCTAACAAACTCCATCAGCATCAGGTGGAGCCTCTTCAAGGCTCTGCGTAGCCCAGGCAGCACTGGAGCTGCTGCTTTGATTTCTCTGATTTGTCAGAAGCCTCAGACATTTGGGTTTCACCCTGGGAGGGCTGAGATGAAGCCACTGATCACATTCACTTCAGACTCCTGTCTGCTCTGAGCTACCTGAGATGAGAAAGGCTAAACTGGTGCTGTGCAGATACTCCCTCCCCACCCGTCTCCAGCCTGGCTGTCCCAGCACCTCTAACCTGAATTCTCTGCACAGAGTGAACACATTTGTTTGCCTTTTAAAGTGCTTCTGGCAAGATGCTGGCAGTTGGTTCATATCTCGTTAAGGGAGAGGCAGATAAGCACCAGGAAAGATGAAACCCTTCCAGATTTCAGCTCCAGATCCCCAAGTAGACTGGATAGTGGAGTTTCCTAAAGATTTCTTCATTTACGCAAAATACCAGGTCCTTTCAGCCAGAATTCAGCCACTATGATTTTAAAAGGTTATTAGAGAGTGATAAAATATCAGAATCACCTTTTCACTGCAAATTCTTAAGTCAATTACATAAAAGTTTTTGATGCTACTGCATAAAAGAGACATGAAAAGTAACTCCATTTTTAAAAATTACTAAATCACAAAAAAAATAAAAAAAAATAGAAACTGGCAGTGATTTGTCAGAGAGATTACCCTTTTCATAAATTCCCAACCACCTTGTTTGCTTGGTCATAGCTCAGGTAAAGAGATTGGTCAAAGCTATTCTTAAGAACATCTGTTTTTAAGATAAACCCCCTAAACATATAAATAGGGTCTCCTCTTGGTTTGACTCCAAAGAAAGTAGAATCGACAATTCAGGCAGGATTGAAGCCTGTAAGACTTGTTTAAAAATATATCTTTTTTATGTATCTCCCCTCCTTCCCCCCACCCCCCATTGCATTCATATAAAATATCTCCACTCTTGCTTGCATATCATATGCTGCCTCATATTGACAGAAAATATTCTCCTTTGAGCCTGTACCCCAGGCTACTGAGGGAGAATTCCTGACCTCTCACTCCTGACCTCTTGCTGTTTCAAACTGGTAAGGGCTCTGCTGCTTTCTTCCAGCTATTTTAGGACGAGCCAAAAGGTCTCCAAGGGCCTCTTCCCCAGCCATAACCCGAGGAAGCCAAATAAAATATTCATTGCAAGGAGAAACCAAAACAATTAAGTTACATAGGTTTGAAAACAGCCCCCTTAAATATTTCAGGCGCACTTTGTTGCCCAATTGTCTGCCGTTCAGCAGGGCTGGATGATCCTGTTACACTGCAAGGCAGCGTCCTGTGGCCCCAGCCCAGGGGTGAGACAGCCCCAGGCTCTGGGCAGGGATGGACCTGAGCTGGGTGAGCTGAAGGACTCTGTGCTAAGACAGGGCTCAGACTTCTTCCTTCTAATCCCCTGAGTGACCTCTGTGGTTCGTGCCTAAAAGGAGCAAACCGAGGAGGCAAAGCCAGGCAAGCCTACACTAAATCCAGTCCTGGTTTGGTAGCACCGGTTTGGTAGCACCAGAGCTCCTGGCAGAGCAGTGCCAGCAGCACGGGCAGCAGCCAGAAACAGGCCCATGGCTCATCCCACTGGTCCTTCACTGCTGCTGTGCCCTGTGCTGCTCTGAGACTCTGGGTGTGATGTTTGTTCTTTTGTTTTACTGGGCACACCGAGGAACCTGGGTGGCCTCAAATGAGCTGTCCTTGCTCTCCTTCCCTGTTCCTGCATAGCTGGGAACCATGGGTTTGATAGAGAATTCCTCTGAGTCAGTGAAATCCCCTGGATTTAAACTGGGTTTCAACCCAATTATACATGAAAGCAAGAGGCTTTTTAATGGTGGGGGGTGGGCTACAGCCCCAGGGCTGTTCTCCCGTGGGAAATGAGTGCTCTGCAGAAAGCAGCTGAGCCCCCAAAGTACAAATCAAAGGCTCAAAGTGGAATGTCAGATTGTGCAGACTGAAATGATTACACCTAGGTAGTTGAAAATCCCCAGCAGATTCTAATAAGCTTGTAGAGATAAAGATAGAAGGAATCATGCAGCTAAGGGTGAGGTCTCATGTTACAGCCTTTGTGACTTTGTGGGGCCACTCCTTCCTTCCAATGTCTTCCATATTCCCCAGCTGTTTCCTTTGCACCAGTGCTGGTGGTCACCTCAGTGCAATTTGATCTTACAGGTAAGTTGAGCTTCCTCATGCTGAACTTCCTTCTAAATGAGAGGCCTGTTTGCCTGGAATTGCTCTTGCTGGTTATTCCCTTATTCCAGATCATAAGGCATTAGTTAAAAATTAAATTTAAAAGCACACATGTGCACCAAGAGAAGAAAGGGAGCAGGAACAAGCAACACAGGAGGGCAGAACAGACCTTGGCCACAAAGGTGAAACTCTTCTGGAGCTCCTGAACTCTGGCAGGGAAAGAGGAGGAGGCTACAGGAAGGCCACTGTACCTGGAAGAAAGTTTGGTTTGGAAACTAAGACAGAAACATAAAGCATATTATCCTATAGTGGAATAACAAACTTTCATGAGATATTGGGCCACACATTTTTTATACCCTGTGATATTGTCCTTACCATTTTGAGGCACAGGCACTGTTGTTATGCTTTTACCGAAGATCTGAAACAAACTGGGAGTTGTTTGCTGAGCCAGGCATTTGAAGACACTCAAAGACTCTTCTCAAGGGGATTGCTTCCAAAACTTGACATTTATTTTTATAGTATGACAAACATTTTCTCTTGTTTAATATTAACTACCCTGTATCTTATGCTCTGTTCCACTGCAGATATTTAACTCCCTTAATCTTCTGTAGATAAATCCCTCTTCATTTTATGAGAGGTCTCACCTCTCCCTGTGCACAGGAGAGATCCTCACATAAATCTTTCTCACCAGATATCACTGTGACAAGGAAATGGGTTACAGAATTTGAGCCACTTCCATGCAGGATACAGTCCAATGGAAAGCTCTTTCTGTGCATAAACAGATCTAGAACAAACACATCAGTGAGCAGAATCAAGCCTGGTCAGTCTTCTGAACAAGAAGTGATCACAGCTACTTTCTGTTTCTTCTCCTCAAAGAAAATCTACCAGTTTAATGGTACCTGCATCCCATGTTATTAATTAATGAGGCACATGGAGTTCTGATACATTAATTCATGCCTGTGAATTGAGTTACTGAGAAATGGGCATTTTTTCTTGTGCACTAAAAATTACTAGTTGAAGATCTTACCCTCAAACAGGTTTTTTAGTGGTTTAAACAAACCTCTAAGAAATAGCTGAATGGGCAGAGAACTGTCAGGAGGCATCTGCCTGTGCAACATCAGTTAACAGAGATGAATTGGAGCAGGAGTGGTTTCTATCCAATCCAGGGTCTGAGGCTTTAAAAGGGCAAAGCACTTCAGAGAGATGACATGATATTATTTCACTTTGAAATCCTCATCCATCACTTACCACAGTTTCAAAACAGGGTGTTTTAAGGATGGACCCTGGGTGCTGCACAACAGGAATCCCAGTGCCTGGACTGACACTGCTTTTAGCAAAGGGCTCCAGGAGACTTTAGGGCTGAAGTATTGCCACCTGCTCTGGAGCTTCAGTAAGTTAAGTATAAAAAAATTAAACCAGTCTTTTTTAAAGGTTAAATCCATAGTAAGTAACTATAATTTAATGCTTAAATTTTATTATTTCCATCAACTGTGCCTCATGGATCTACCTTGACAGAACTGAATTTCCTTGAGATGGATTTTTTTTCACATCCTCATTACTGTTAATTTACATTCAAAACATCTTCTTGTAATGAAAGTACAGGCAAATATCACCAGGTCTGAACTGTGAGCAAACTGTCACAGCACTGTCAAGATCACAGGTAATCAAACTGATTAAGGACTGTGATACCTCCTTTGGTCACAGCCTGCATTTTATCTGCTCTTATCTGTGTCAGAATGAAGTCAGGAGGACGTGTCTGTCTACAGAACAATCACACCCTTGAAAAACACCTCTCCCAATTCCTGTGGCTAACTTGCAGTTTGGAATAAAGCTCCCCCAGCTATAGCTGAAGCCACTTTTGTCTCAATATACTGCCTAAGAAATAACACCAAGCCTTTTCTTATCCTGCCATATTCTCTGCTTCCTTGGACTCTTACCCCACCAGGGCTTCAGCTGCAATATCTGACTTTTAGGGTGATGTTCAGCAGCTCAGAAATGTCCTTGTGTTGCCAATTAGGGTTTTTTAGGAGCTCAGCCTGCTTTTCAAGGACTCAGCACAGCAATCTGATGCAGGTAAGTTCTCTTTAAGGAAGGAGAGTGTGAGCAGAATCCAAGCTTCATTTCTTGAAGACCCTGCCTTAACCATAAGCAGAGGAAATTGGCTTTAAACAAATGAACAACATGCAGAGTCTGTAGGAATAAGCACACAATGCACAGACTCATCTGCCAGAGGAACAAACAGGAGGAAGAGATCCTTGTCTTTTGAAGGGCAAGAGTCAGGGACAGGCTGAGCTCTGCCCTTGGAGATACAGGTCCTTCCAACCTCGGCTGACTCTGCCTGATGCTGTCAGCACGTGCTCAGGACCATCCATCTTAAAGAGGGCCCCCTTGCCAAAAAGCTCTTGTAAAATTTAACTTAGCTCTGCATGCAAGAGCTGTGCCACAAAGAGCTAGAGAGATCAGTTTCTACTTATTTAGCTGGGAAAGAGGTGAGCAGAGGGAAGAGCCTCAAAGTACCTTTTTATCTGTTTTCCTCCCTACTGAAACAGGCCACAAGTGCAAGGAGTCTTTTAGCTCTCCTGTCTTGGTTGTGTTCCCAGCAAATTCATCCTTCCATCCGCATGGATCAGCAACATGCATTAAAGGCACAAGAGGCAAGATGGAAATGAGGAGTTTGGTCACACTTCAGTTTCATTACAAGAAAATCACACCTGGAAGAGGCCATTTCTACCTGGACAATGGTTGGGACAGGTTAATCAACACCAGGATGATCTCAAGGACCATCCTACTGCTACAGCAGCCTTTTTCACAGGGATTTGGAAGTCCTCTGAGAAGCTGCAACTAACCCAGAAAGCTTATCAGACACCCCCATCATCATCACGTTGGAGAAAGAGGTTGAGGAATAACCCAAGCACTTGGGGCATGCGGCTGTGAGTGAAGGCACTGAGTTTTCTGTGACCAAGGGCTTGTGGCAGATATTGAAGGAATTTTTCCACCTGGTTTACCCCAGGGAATCAGCTACAGCTGCAACACAACCTTGGGCTTTGCTTGAAAGAGATAAAGTCTAAAGTGGCTTATCAAGGACTGCTGGGTTTTAGAAGCAATTTTACACTAAAGTCTGTCTCATCTTTCAGCCATACCAATTCCTGTTCCTTTTAAAGACATCCCAATCCATGAGGCCACATAGGCAGTGGTTTGGAGGCTGAATTCAGGACCATAGTCCAGGCATGAAATCCTTTAAGCTACCACAAACCAGATTCTAAGAAACAGACCAATTAAGCTGTAAAAAAAATTCATTCTCTCACTAACCAGACAGGCCTCAGGCTTCATGACCAAGATGAAAAGTGCTTTTCCTTCCAACCTTATGTTCTTCTAATAGAACTGTTAGACAAATTCTGCAAATATTCAACTGCTAAACATCTGAGGAAAGCTTGTATCATTATTGAAAAGTTAAAAAAAAAAAAAAAAAAAAAAAAAAGCTCCAGGCCAAGCTTTTCTAGGAGTAGAGAATTTTGGCAGAAAACACACCACCCTATAAAAGAGCTCACATTACCAGAAAGCATTTGACCTAAAACTCAGGCCACTATAAAACAGCATCCCATATTAGGGACCCAATGTGTACTCAGATGTGGGAAATTTGTTCTTTAGTTGTGATCCAAGACTGTCCCCTCTGCAGAGCAGCAGGTCTGTGGGGGTCAGGGAACACTGTGCCAGCATTGCTGGAAGGATTTTTTCAAGTCAGTGTTAACAGCAACTCTGGTCCTGCAGCCAAGGGACACTTCCCAGTGCCAGAGCCCTGTGAGGCTGCACAAAGCAGGAGAAGGGGGAAGCACTGCCAAAGCCTGACTGGCAATAACCTTAATAAGGGCCAATGAGCCCTCGGAGTGCTTCCAAGCATTAAAGCATTAGCTCTTGGAGAGGGCCAGCAAACTTCTATCAGATCCCAGACAAGGAGTTCAAGTGAAAAGTAGAGGTAGGCACAAAATTCAAGGGGTTTGGCAGCAGCTGAATCCTCTGATCAGAAGCAGGCCATTATTTTTAATGTCAGCTGAGGGGCAGGCTAAGAGTAACCACAAGGCTCAGAAGGCAGTTCCTGAAAGGGAGAGATGAAAAGGGATTTTTTTTCCCCTTACTACATTCAAAAGCTGCTTACATTCATTCATTGAAGGCTCCACCCTTCATGATCATCTCATCCCATCACCAATTTTACTTGCTGCTCATTTTCTGACAGCTCAAGAAATACACCCTAATTCTGTCACAAGCCTTTCCATCCCTTCCTGCTCAACTCAGAACACAACTGAAAGCACAATTCATGAGTTCCAGTCTTGCCCTGTTTTGTTTGCAATTTCTCCTGTATTTTAGGCATAGGAGCTCTAAAAGGATTCTTAATGTCTCTGCTCACAAGAAGTCAAGGATCTCATGCCATTGAATCCTTCAGTTCCAAAGCTCTGCTAGAAAAAAAAAAAAAAATCTACCGTATCTCAGCACATACCCTAAACAAATCAATCCCATTTGTAGTCTGGCTTGTGCTTTGAGGAAAATTAGAAGCCTGGTGTTTTGGTTTATTTTTTTTTTTCTGTTGGTTTTGAATCTAAATGCACTTTAGGGTTTACAAAAAATGGTAGCATTTTTCTAACTCTCTCACTCTTCCTGTGGACCTACTGGAGTTTTCAAGTTATGTGGGTGAAAATAGGGAGAAGATAATAAATTGCTTCTGCCCTTTCTGAGTAGGACCGTCGCATCTCTTCCCTCAAGCATGCCAACAAATAAATACTCAGAAAGGGCTTTAGAATCAGTCCATCTGTGAGGAGCAGAAAGAAGTAACTGGGTGCACCAGGATGATGCACATGCACATGCTCCAGCTCACACCAGCTCAGAAGCTGCTGATTAAACCATAATTTCCTGTAAATTTGCAGAATCAATGCCTGGCACAAGAGGTAGAAGCAGCAGGACACCTCCCTGCCAGCTTCAGTCCTGCAGCAAGAGACAGGAAATATTGAAGCAAACAGAAATAAGGAAGTGAAAACTACTTTGCAAATGGAAACTGAAAGAGAAGGCTCTCTAAAACCTCATTAGCAATAAATTAGGTCTCAAAGGAGGTATTAATAATTTTAGAAGGAAGGGTGCCTGAAGCACCAGCAGAACAACTCTACAAGCATTTTCTCCTCCAGAACAGAATGTACCATCCTAGTGCTGTAGGTAAGAAAGGATTCCTCAGCCTTGCTTGGAAGATCAAGAGGGCTCCCAAGGAGAGGTAGAAACAAGAGGACTTCCAAGGAGAGGTTTCCAAAGTGTGCCAAGGGCAGCTACTCAGCTCTGTTCCAGGAGGATTTAGTTTTTCCACTGTGACTGGCTGTCATAGTGCTACAAGCAAGTTACAGTAGATAAATTTCAAAATACTTTGTTCTTTTTCTTAGCAGGAAAAAAAAAAGTGCTGTTTGGTGAGGGATAAAGGAAAAGAGATTTTAAGGAGGACCAAACTGCACTCTGCAGAATTTTACCAGCTTCAATTCCAAATCCACTGCAGACAGCACAGCAGCACTGCCAGATCAATCCTGTCTCCCTTCAGTGTTATCATGCACATTTATTCAGGACAAACAGCAATGACCTTCCAGGGACTATAATCTGAACCAGCGCCCTTTCCTGGTATCCCCATCTGGATTTCAGGATGGTGACACAATCACTTTGCTCCTCCCACCCACCACCTTGCTTCACCTCCAGGAGTGCTCTTTGCCCCCCTCAACTCAGAGGGCAGCTCCACCTTCTCCCAGGGATTGGTGGACAATATAAAAGAAGCTGTTGAAGGACAGAATAGATATAAGAGGAGACAAGGATCACAAAAGGGAATTCAGAGTTTTATTGCAAAAAAAAAAAAAAAAAAAAAAAGAGCAATGTAGTGTTGAAACAAAAATCAAATTCAATTAGTTTTCCTCTGATTTGAATGGCTACAAAAATAGATTCTACCCAAATCCATAATGCCAGTTAACAGTACCATAACAAACAAACCCCAAAATTACTCATTCAGATACCACATACAGCAATCACAGGAATCTAGCATATATTAATGTTTTTTTCTTAAAGTAAATTTCTAAATGTTTCTTTTAAAACTGAAATACCCATAAGATTTTTAAAAAATGTACAAAAAATAATTGTTGGAGGTAACAGTGTGCGTTTATTAAAATCCTGCACCAAGGCAGTAAAACATTTATAATTTAAAACCCAGCCCAGTAGAAAAGAGAAATGTGCAAACATTTGAATGATAGATGTACTCAGAGGCTTGTGGTGCATCAGACCTGGCATCCACTGCTGTCCTAAAGCAAGGCTGGCTCCAGCAGGAGAGGTCTCCAAGAGGCACTAAAGGGGAGCAGAGGCAGAAGCACAGCACTGGAGCTGCAGCTCCCCAGTCTGGCTGCTGGGAGCCCTGGTGCCTTCTCCCCAGGGACGGTTTGCCCAGTCAGTAGTGTTATGGCACTCAATCCAATGCCACGATGTCCTCCATGAGTTCTGGTCAATCTGCTGTAGGAGGCAAGAATGCAAAAGCCATTTGAAAAGGCAGGCAGTGAAAGCTAATCAGAGCTAATGAGTTGATACACTCAGATTGCTGCTGGGAGCTCTGGCTACCTCACCAGCTTGCTTTGTGATAAGGGTAAGAGTCAGGAGCCTTCAAAGGATTTTTAGCTCTTCCTTTACCACTGGTGTAGCATGTAAAGTGCTGAACAGTGCTCACACAACACTCAGCCAGCAGATTCCCATCCCAGAAATTCAGGTCAGAATTCTGCACAAAGCATTGAAATAAGCTGAAGCTTATTAAGAAATTTCATTCTACTTCCTGCTTCCTTTGGCTACTTCAAATATCTTTAGCCTCACCTACCTCCTCCATTACTTAGTCCATGTCCTAACGGACTTCTTGCCAAATTTTTTTCTGCATAGCTCCTGCAATGACACAAGAAGAGATTCCTTATTGCAGTGCCATCTCATCCCATCCACTCCCAGATGCCAACAGAAGACCAGGATGAGGTAGTGTCCAGAGGAAGTGCACAGAGCAGAGCATGTCAGGCAGTCACTGATCCTTGACACCAGCAGTTACCAATCCCACCAAGCTTCCTGCATCCGTTGCAGACGCTAGTCCTTTGCCTACACTTGGTAGCCCCTGACCATTCTAGGGAGATGAGATAAAGCCCCGCAGCCGTGGTGGTAGCTCAGCTCTATTGTACAGACAGAATGGGAGCAGAGACACTGAACACATCCAAGGGACAGTGTCAAGCCAGGATTAAAACTCCAGAGTCCCATCCTTGACCAACTTAGCCCATGTGGCCTGCCCTTAGATCAGTATGGGTTGACACAGATAGAAACCTGTATGCGAATACTCAGAGTCCTGTTCCTTGAGGATGTAGGAATGTGATCTCTCCTGCTTTTCGGAGAGAAAGAGACAAAGCATTATTCATTAAAAAAAGTCAAGGGACAGCATGTGAAAGAGAGCCTACCTCTCATTACTGCCCTTTGGTAGCTTGTGGGATGCACGCGTGGCCAGATTCCAGCAGAAGGATCCCTGCCATCAAGTGGCATCCCCCTGCTGTCACCTCAAGCTGCCCTCCCCCCTGCCAGCCCCAGCCATCAGGAAGAGAAGTTGGTTGATACTCACCCTCTGCCCCCCTCCAGAGTACTCTGGATCTCCTTCAGCACTTCTGGAAAGCAGAGAGTTAAAGCAGTGAGCCAAACCAGAGGGAATCTGCTTTCAGGCAGCTGCCTGACCACATTCCACCTCCCCCCTGAAGAGCCTCCAGAACCTGCCTCCCACAGCTCAGCGGTCAGTCCTTAGACCATCACTGCCTCTTCAACCAGGTTTTTACTGGGCAGGCTGGCACACAGGACTGAAGCAGTCAGTTGCCAGAGGAAATGTTGCCAATCTCTGTATAGCAGAGCCCCAAAGGAACTGTCTGTTCCAGCTGTCATCTTATACAAGTCCTATTGGAAATAAAGATCCTTCTCTTATCTCAGCAGGGAATGCAGCTCTGCAGAACAACCCCTGCCCAAGGGCATGGCTATCTGTCCAACCCCTCATTTCTGGGGATTCAAGAAAACCCAGCATTTCCAAACAGTAATTACAGATCCCTTGGAACTGAAATCCACAAAATTCCCAGCAGCTTTCTTCTTTTCCCACCCAGAAAGGCACCTTCCCTCTCAGCAGCAAGACTTCATCTCACTCACTTTCGTCATTGAGTAAGGCATGTTCCATCAGCTTCCCAGACTTCCTTTCTAAAAAAGAGTAGGAAAAATTGTTTTACCTAACAATTACCTTACCTACTTTCCCCTTTTCCTGAAATAAGTGCAGTTTTGGAGAAATGCACAATGGAACTGGATTTCCCCCCCACATTAAGTACTTTTGTACTTTATTGAATGCTTCACAACTAATCCTTAAAGTCTCTCACACACTGAACTGTTTTTTTCAATAAGAGTGGTTTGGATAACAGAATAAGTTCAGACCTTTTCTTTTGCAAAAACTCTGTTCTGTCCTTTAAGGGAATCTTCCACATGCAACTTACTTCAGAGCTATCAACTAAATACAGTCCAGGCAGGTCACAGTGTTTCCCCCACATACTTCCTTATTTTTCCCTTTTTTAGGTAGAAAATATCAACTGTAGCAATAGGAAAGACATTTTGAGGTTTACACACACAATGCTACCCTCAGTACACTTATTTTTTTCACTTACCATCTTCTCCACAGTCACCTGGATTCTTTCCTGGTCCCCTAAAAAAGGAAAGGAGGCAGAAAACAATTACTGATGCTGAAGAACAGGGGTGCAGAGAATTCCTGTGTGTTCTTGGAAGCTACAAGAGGCCCTAGTGCACATCATCTACATGGTTTGCTGAGTGTGGGAAGGGCTTCACCATATGCAGGTGATGCAGAAGTCTACAGACACCACAGAACACTTCTGAACTCCTGGAATAAAATTCCTATAGGATCTCTGTGAGTGTCAGATCTACTGTTACTCAGTGATGTTCCAAGAGGAGAGAAGGAACACTGGATTTCTTTTCACAGAGCAACAGCTCAGCCTCAGCACTTGGGAACAAGCAAAGCAAGCCAGGGCTTTCTCTGTGTTTGTGACTCCAGCTTAGGGATACCAGTTCCAAAACTTCCTGCTTTGTACTACCAAATGTACTCCAAGTAGGAAAACCATCAGGGGGAAGGTTACATTTCCTGATGCCAGCCCCTCTACGGATGTTAACTTCAAAGAGGTTTTCTTTCCTCCCTACTCAGACACAGTCAGTGTGCAAGAGTGTTACAGACATTACCTGGAATTCCTTGCAGCATTCTCTGTGCCAGATTTGTGCACGTGGTTGTTGCTTGTCACTTCTGGCATGTCCACGATGCACCGGGGCTCCACCAACCATTTGGTGGAAAGGGAAAACCTCTCAAACTCCGACGGTGAGATCAGATAGAAACCTACAGGGGATTGGGAATTTATAAGGGCAGTGGGAATTTATAAGGGCAATTCTCAGGAAACAATTCCAGAAACAAAGGTGATCCTAAAAAGGAACAGATCTAGGCATGATCTATGTTTGGCAGGAAGGGTTTGCTTTTCCTTCTATCTAAGCAAGGAGGGATCATTGAGGAAGATATTACTCCAGCTCTCCTCTGGTTAGCCTAGAGACTGCAATTTAAGGTTATGCTGAGACATAATTCTGTTGCCCTGCGCTGACACTTGGGAAAAAACAGCACAGAAAGATGCAAAAAATGAACTGAAAAGCAGCAATCCATCTTCAGCAGCCACAGGATCCCAGTTTTGCAATGTGAGTGCTGAGACACAGGCATGTACAGGAGGCACAGTGGAGCCATTTCCCAGGGCCTGCTGCTTAGAGAGCCATTTGCCCCACACCAGACAAGAGGAGGGTGGCCAGGTGGAAGTGATCTAAGGGGCACATCCAAGCTGAAAACCACTATACACTCCTGTATTCATTAACAGTAATGGAATAAACTCTCTCCTGCTTCTTCTAATTCATGTGCTGGTACTGTTGGCAGCTAGTACTGCCCAGAAACACATAATGAACACAGTGTACACAGCCAGCTAAAAAACACTAAGCCATTTCCCATTGTCTCAAACACACAACAAGAAGGATGATCTGGGAGAAGCCCACCTCACCTTGGCCATATTTGGTGAAGACACAGGATGCAATGCCACTCACATCCTCCTTGCGGATGCAGGGGTAGCGGATCTGCAGCTTGAGGAAGGGCAGGGAGATGATCTGGATGTCTCCCAGGTTGGTCAGCACTGCCAGGTCATTCTCACTGTAATCATCAGTCTTGCAGCTGCCAAAGTTGGCAACTGTCACCTTCCGTACCCTGCAGCCCTCCAGGGCTGTCAGCTTGAGCTTCAGTTTGGAGCTGACCTTGGGCAATGTGAAGACCTGTCACAGAAATGAGACACTGACACCTCTTCCTGCATAAAGGCAGCAGCAGCTCCCGAGGACATCTGCTGCTCCCTCCCTGGATAATGTTTCCATTCACAGGGAATACACACAGGTGTAACCAGAGCCAATCCCCTGCTCATGGCATGAGAATGAATCAGCCACAGGCAGTGTGAAAATGTCTTTCTGTTCTGACATCAGTTTTACCCTTCAGGCTGTAACCACACTTCTCTCCCATTTCTTCAAAACTCTTCCCTATTTGGCTACAAATTAATACAGAAGAGAGCAGGGTTTAAGTTAGTATGCAAAAAAGAAACTTTTAAGCTACTTCACAAAAATGCCTACGAATTCCTGCTTCTGCACTAACAACAGAAAAGCTCTTACCCAAAAGCAGAAGCAGCCTTGTCCAAAGAGTATTAATGTAATATAGGCATTGAATTTCTATATTCAGCATGTGCAGCACTATGCTGAACACCAGTTTGCCAGCACGTACCTGATTTATGGACTGTACCAAACAGAAGTGCTGTCCCAGGGCTGTTCTTCAGGTACAGAGAACAAGCACTCCTGAGAGTTCTCTCTCCACTGAGCAGTGCCCAGTGCTTTAGCAGATTTCATGCACAATTCATAGGTACCTCTCTCCCTCAATAGGTGACACTCACCTTAAATTGCTCTTCAGATACCACCAGCAGCTGGTGGCTGCCTTGCATATCAGGACTCTTGGAAAGGTCATGTGCTACTTCTAGAGGTTCTGGGAGGGGAGTGCTGCGTCCATCCAACACAAGAATCCCCACAACAGGAGCCCTGTGCATCAGCTGAATCTCTTTGGCTAGACAGGCGAGATAAGGAGGAAAAACAAACAGAAAAAACGAACAGAAGTCCAGTCAGAAACATTGTTAGAAACTCATTCACACCCTCTCAGCACTAGAGATCTATATACTGTTGTTATAGAAATGCTGTCTAAAAAGATTTGGTAGTTGAAGGGCATTAGGGCATTCTGACTGGACTGATCTGTGTTGAACAGAAACCATTGTTACATAAAGACAACAGGCCCAGCTGTCAGAACAAGGGACATGTGCAGCGAGGGTTGATGGCAAATTTCAGAGACAGCTGACAAAAATTTACATTTCTGAACTGATTAGGAAATGAGGCTGAGGCACATCAAGCAGTGCTGGAACTCCAGTTCAGCTGCTGCAGTGAGCATTGCTTAGCTCAGACATTGCCACACTTGGCTCCAATCACTGATAAGCAGCACTAATCGAGCAACCCTGCTTTTCTGGCCATAACTCCTGTGAGCCACAGCTCAGACCCAACAGAACCCTGCTTTCAGGAGGCACTTACCCTGCTCTGCCCTCACAGGCTCATCCATCCTCCTCTCAGCAGGAGGAACACGTAAACAGAAAGCGTAGACTGTCCCTCCATTGGTGCCAGCCCACAGGGATGGGCAGTGCCGGGAGCCTGGAGTGACAAAAAAGCCCATGAGTAAGGCAACATCCATGACATAACAGCTTTCCTTGGCTACACAAAATCTCCCTCTGTTTGCACCTTAATTATCTTCATATTAGGGGAGACCTGCCAGGCACAAACTGCAGGTTCTTAACATTCTTTTCCTAATACAGGTCCACCAGCAGCCCTTAGAAAGGGCACTGCACCTGAGCAAAGGCAAAAGTACCACCACATGAACCACCACAAACCATCACAGATGAGCAGAATAAATTTGTGCATGCTATCAGTTTGGGCTCTGATGCACAACCAGTCACCACCTTCACTAAAATTAAAAGGCCTTGCTGGAGACAGGGGTGAACTTCAGAAGAAAGAGAGAAAGAAAAGTTTATACTAAAAAGTCAGATGCCAGTATAACACATTTGAAAATCACATATAAAGACTTGATTCAAAGGTGAATGGCCAGCTAATTGGATTAGTCAGCAGCCCAGAATGGCTAAATAACAATTCTACATGACAACATATGCTCTTGCTCTATATCAGTTTTTCAGCACAGCACAAAGTAGGACACAGGAGGTGCTGAGTTTTCCTGGCAGTAAATCCAAATACACTCCTTGGCAGAAGCAGTAAAACCCATTTGGAAGAAGAGAGAGATGCTTTTCCTACTCACTGTCTCTCAGGAAGGTATCAGCAAAATACAAGGTTCGCACAAAGCCAGTGAAAGAGTCTTCTGCCGAGCGCGCTTCAATCTTGCGCTGGACTGGAGCCAGTTCCATCTCCTGCAACACGTCCTGGTCAAACTTGGCATTTGCTTCTTGCACCTTCAGAGGTGAGGAGACACTCAGTCAGGGAGAGAGAAGGAGCATGGCAGCAATAGAAAGGCACACCAGTGAACTTGTCCTCTCAACTGATCTTTTCTAAAAATGTGCCTGTTTTATCTAACAAGGCAGCATCAGAAATTGCCATTTTCCCCTCATACCAATAGCTATTGATTTGATAGCAGGGCTGAGACCACCTCCTGCTCCAGGCAGTCTCAGCAGGCTTCAAGCTGCAAACAGACAGACCCCAAAAAGGTGAACCCCTCACCTCTGAGGCATTCCCACCACCTCCTCTCCGCTTCCTACTGGACACGCGGCTTCTTCTGATCCGCCGGAATGACTGACGGAGGGACTTCTTCAAGGATTTCACTCGAGATAGGGGACCTTCTAAGGCCAGCTGATCACTGGGATGCAGTGTGCACCTGGAAGAGGGAGACAGTAGCCACATGGTCACTTTCTACTGGGTGGTAATCACTCCCAAGAGTCCACCAGGATGCACACAAATGTTGGAACACACTTATATATTCTGGAAGATTTTCAAGGGTGGAGAAAAAAGAAGCAGAGCTTCTTGCTACAGTGACAGCTCTAGAGAAATCACTTATCACACCTTGCTTTATTAGTAATTCCAGGTCATGATTAACATAAGGATTACCACAGACCCCCTGGAAAGTTGACACTTACTTGACAAAGACCAGTCGCTTCTGCTGATGGTCAAAAAGCCCAAACCCATGACTGGTACCAAAGGCCACAAGCTTCCACTCCGAGTGCAGGGCCAAAGAGGTGACCACAGCTGGTGGCTGACACTGGACAAGGACAAATGGCTGAAAACCAGCTTCAAATCGAACAGGCCCATCTCGAGTTTTTAGCTTCTCATGACCTTTCCATCGATAGCCCTCTTGGTCCTGCAGGAGATCTGCTTCAGCATGGTCCACCACGTGTTCTGCATCCTCATCATTCAGTTCCATCACCAGAACCTGAAAGGAAGAAAACAACCTTTACTGCAGCTTTTACTGTGCAGGCAGATCTCCAAGCTGCAGCCTTTCCCTACAGCTGCTAAACTACTGCACCTCTCAGGACAGATAAATAACAGCAGATAATGTCTAAAACCAACTAGAGAAAGCAGAAAATCCCAGGATGGTTTGGGTTGGAAGGCACCTTAAAGAACACCAAGTTCTAACCCCTGCCATGCACAGGTACACCTTTTCTGGTCAGAGCTCCATCCAACCTGACCTTAAACACTTTCAGAGACAGGGCATCCACAACTTCTCCAGGCAACCTGTTACAGTGCCTCACCACCCTCACAGTAAAGTTCTTCCTATCTGATATCTAATCTAAACCTACTCTCTTTCAGTTTGAAGCTACTCCCCCTTGTTCTGTCATTCCAGGACCTTGTAAGTAGTCTCTATCCATGTTTCTTGAAGGCTTTCAGGTACCAGGGTGAAATTAGGTGACCCCAAACCTTCCCTTCTCCAGGCTGAACAATCCCAATTCTCTCAGCCTGTCCTTGCAGCAGAGCTGCCCTATCCCTCTAATCAACTTGGTGGCCTCCTCTGGACTCACTCCACCAGCTCCATGTCCTTCCTGTGCTGGATGCAGTGCTCAAGGTGGGGCATCACCAGAGCAGGGTTCCATGAATCATTTCCAGAAAACAGATCAATTTACCATGAGAGAAATGAGCAATTTCAATTTTAGCAGATCTCCAGATGACACTGAAACCTGCCCTGAAAACAATGTTTATGTTGATTGTTCATATTCCAATACCTGTCCTGCTGTACCAGCTACAGCCAAGTATCCACTGTATTTACACAGGTAGATCTTCTGGATCCCAAGTCTTGGATCATCACTGTAAGGATCGAAGGTACCAACCTAGGCAAGAGAACAGAGAGGGGCTGGTCTTTAACTGGAGCAGGAATCAGAACTCCCCAGGTTTTCAGGAAATTTCTACCAGCAGCAGCTATCTTACCTTGCGGAGCGGAGGCCATTCGTCCTCCCCCAGGGTGTTCATGTTGTCATTGGGATCAGCATCTGTGAGGAACACTCTCACTGTGCTCAGCTTATAAAGGAGGTGCAAGCAGACACCAGAGGCATCCCAAAACCTCACTGTGCCATCCTCATGCCTGGGGGGGGGGGATACAACAGCACATATCACACAGGAGAACAGCACATGGAGGGTAAAACAGAGGGGAAAATACAGAACCAAAAAAACAAACCACAAGGAGAAAGATTTTTGGCTTCTTGTGTATTTTTTGTGGTTTTTGGTTTTGTTTCTGGTTTTTGGTTTTTTTCAGTTCAGGTGTTCTTGGTGATCTGACACCATTATACTAATTTAAGATTATGCTAAAAAGACATGGACAAGGCAAAAAGCTTAGCATATGGAAGGAAAAAACTCATCCAGGCAAAAATACTGTTACTGTGAGGGAAGGGAAAAAAAAATTAAAAAAAAAAAAAAAAAAAAAAATCAAGCTTTAATCTCAGTTCTCCAGGTGAAAATTTGCAACAGTCTTCCAACACAAGGGTAGGAGCTTCTAACATGCTCTATCAAGAATGAAATCTCAGAAACAGCCCCCTGAAACTCTTAAAAGTGCTTTGAAAAGAAAATGGCACATTTTTATGCAATGAGACAATCTCTTGCTAGCTACTTCCAACTCTTAGCTAGATCTGTTCATGCTGATCAAAGCAGACAGGAGTCCAAGCTAACCTCTATTTTAAGACTCAGAGTGTAAGGTAGAGGGAAATGCTTCAAAACATGAAAGATTAAGCTTCACTTGAACACTGCTGCCTTTGAACCAGGCTGGATTAGCGCCTGCACTCCTACAGACTTTGGGAGTAGGGGCAATGGATAACACATCAACACTAAAAATCAGCCACTTTCTGGGTTATCTGTGGACATCGTGACCTTTTTGCCTAGAAGCAGCAAAATAAATTTGCTTTACAAAGCCAGCAGCACAGCTTTGAGAAGCTGCACTGTAAAGCTGCAGTCTCTGCCCTAAAAGATGAGCAGACGTTAACTCCATAGGAACATCTCAGTCAGTTGAAAAAGGGGAACTGGAACTGGAAAGGGCTCCCCAATGGTTCTCAGGTCAGTACCTACCCTGTTAGCAGCAAGTCCCTCTGTGGAGGATCTGGAGCGATGTTGGTGCCACCATCAATCGGCCATGGCTACAAATACAGTAAGAGAAGTGTGTGACTGCCTAGGCAGTGACAGCGTGCAGAGAACATAAAGTCAGCAGGAGGGCATGAACTCCAGTGCAAGTGGCAGTGAAACAGTCCATGCTGTCAGCTTTTGTTGGGATTAGATGTTCCCATTCTGACACCAACTGTGCCTTTTAGAAGACATTCTACACATTTCCTCGACAAGCTTCATGCTTTTACATGAGAACTTTGTTACCACTGACAGCTGGGAACACTCAGCCTTCCCCTCTGGCTTGTCAAAGCTTAAAAAATATCACATTTTAATTCCCCAATGTAACTGTACTACTGCTATGGGAAAAGGCCTCTCTCGACCCTGTTAAGAGGCAGGACAGCGTCTGCTGGGGCTGAACCCGCTGCAGATCATCAGCAACACAGACCACCCACACCCTGGGCAGTCACACTGACCTGAACACACAGGAACACAGGGGGACAGACGGGGCAGGAGGGAGGGGACACACAGCCGCCATACCATGCTGGAGTAGTGAAGGTTCTGCTTGCTCCCAGCGCTGATAATCCGCTCCCAGAGCTTCAGTGGGATGTTGGAGACGTGGTGAGAGCAGGTGATGGCTGAACAGTGAAGGGAGGCCAAGTATGGAGGGTGCACTGCTGGCCAGCCTGCACTTTTCAAATCTATGACCACAAGCTCTTCTTCTGCCAGCACCACCAGGGCAGAGGGGTCATCGAACTCTGCAGAAACAACATTCATTGAGGCTGACAAAACTGACCAGCCAAGGTCAGTGCAAACAAGCTTCCTGTAAGGCTGCTTTGAAAACTCTAATCACACCCCTCCACATCAACATTTTTGTTGAAAAAAACCTTAAATGCTTCTGTGTTAACTGGGCCTATTGAGCATGAATGGACCTGAAGACACTGCAAATTTTACCAGATTTACTTTAAATTCGTGTTTCTTTACATCACTCCTGGGACTGTGACAGTGACTTCTAATAGATTCCATTGTAGAGTATAAAATTAACAATGTTAGCAATGACTAAATAACACGAAATTCATACTTACTACTGTAACAGCCAGAATTCCAAAGACTTTACCTGCAGCTAATTAACAGCACTGGATGGAAAGACATGCATACACCCCAGCGGTGACCCATTTAGTGCTGTGTTAGGACCACAGTCCATCCAGGCTAAGCTGCTTAAACAAGCTAATGCCTTGGGTTCTGCAGAATGCTTCTCTGCATGAACTGACAAGTATTTACAATTCAGCTCTTTTACTTTTCATTTTCTTTGCTTCTCATATGCTGTGACACATCCTCTAGACTTTCTTTTTAAATATGTGTACATCATCTAATAATTCTTATGTGTATTAGGAACAACTACAAAGGAAATATGCTAATGTAACTTGACTGGTGACATCTGACACAAACAAAAGTTATAACTCAGGTTACAATGGAAAATCTTGAGTGAAAAAAGTTTAGTCTGCAAGGACATTATTGCAGCAAGGTTGACGAGTCAGCCACAGCAGCAGTGGCTGTTTCCCTACCAGAAACTGCAGCAGCAGTTTCCCCACCGGGGGGAAAACAAAAACCACAGACCAGTTCACAGCAGTGACTAACACAGCTACAGAAATCTGAGTGAATATAAACCTGGATTGGGGTTGATAAACAGTGAGCCATTAGCAAACTACCTAACTACCCAGCTTTTCTCCAAACTTCCCTCCTAAACTGTACTTTTACTTCCCTCCTTTACTTGGTTGATTACCTGGTATACACTTGCAAGAAGGCACTTACCAACATTGTTCACTCAGCAAAATTAAATTCGAGTAATTAGTACTTGGCATCACTAGTGAGGCACCCCAAGTTTCACCTCTGACTAGGTCCAGCCACAACACATCACTAATTAGCTCAGTTTCATAATGAAAAAAATGTTTTCTATTCAGATTTCCTTTGCTTTCCTATGTATCAGCATTTGCAGTTGCCCACGTGACTTCAGAATAAAGCTAATAATATCATCCCTGTACTGTAACAGCCCTGCAGTTTACTCTTGCCAACATTAACCAAAAGTGCTGTTTTAATAATTTTTTCCCTACACACATCTGAGCTCATTTCTTGTGGCAAGAATCTATTTTAAGTTGCTAAGTAGCAGGCACAGTAAAATTTTAAAATTTGTCATGATTGCCATACACTCACCCATCTAACAAAAACAATCAAACAAAAAAAACCAAACAAAAAAACAAAAAAACAACAAAACAAACCAAACAACAACAACAAAACAACAAAAAAACCAAACAAACAAAAAAAAACAAACAAAAAACCAACCAACCAACCAAACAAAAAGAAACAGAAACAGGAAGGGCTGGCCTTTTCAAAAACTGTTTCCACACCATATTCAGGGTAGTGAAAAGTCACCAGCTACGACCATGCTGCAGTGCATAAGCTTTGTGCTTATTAAATTAAGTGGCTTTGGTATACAATTAATACCTTGGTATTGCCATTGCAGGGAAGACTGCTTAAGGGCAAACAAGGCAAGCTACATAGATCCACTAAGCTTAGGCAATCAGCCACAAGAAAGCTTGTCAACCACAGAAACCTCATTTTATTGTAAAAAACTTCCTCATCTGAGTGCAACAGTTTCAGTTTCCTGTAGCAGCTCCTGTCTGAACCCACGGCCAGTGGTGTTAACTGGTTAAATCAATTCTTGGGAAGTAGAAATATAAAGCCTGTTTGTTCAGTTATTTCATCCTAAAGGATTTCTAATCATATCCAGAACTTGAACTCTAAGCAGTACAACTCTGACCTAAAAACTTCAGATTTCTTTCATCTTTAATACTTTTGTTCCATTATCCAGAATCTCCACTCTGACAATTTCATAGAAAGTAAAAGGGTCTCCTTCCTTAACACCAAAAGGTATTGAACTCGAAGTACGAAACAGTACCTCAAGTTTATCAGCACAATGAGGTTGAAGATTTAGACCTGTAGGTTCTGCACACTTGGAAGATGCTTAGAAAGGCAGCATTGTGCAGAGAAAATCAGTAACAGACACATACAGGCACTTCTGCTCAGTTACACTTTGATTTCTCTGCTCTCTTTTCAGTGACCTGAGAGGGTCTGTTAAGATCTAGGAAGAGGCAAGAGGGAATCCAAAAGCTGTTTCTTTCTGCCTCTTTTCCCAAGACATTCCTCCCCTGGATCCGTGCTCTGCTTCCCAGAGCAGGCCAGAGGGATCCAAGCTGCACTGACAGACCAGAATGTGGAGCTGTGGCTGTCACCACCCTCCATGGCAGGACACAGGACAAATTGGGTTGGAAACCAGTCTAGCAGGCAAAGAGACGAGACAGCCTGAGAAGATCCGGTAACAGAAGATTTACTTACAAGCTCCTAAGCAATTTGCAGTTTAGTTTGATCCTGCACATTTTTGGAGCTTGAAATAGCATTTTATACTCAGTTACTCCAAGTTAACCAGAAGCAAGAACTACATCAGCATTAAACAAAGTTATTGGGGAAAACCCTTTACAGTTTCATGAAAAGGAAGAATGTACAGTTACTGCAGAAGTAAAGGCAAGAAAGCTCTTCAACAGAAGCAAGAATCTGACAAGCTCTACACAATTCCAGGAATGAGAACTATTCTGTTTACATTCATGTTCACCAGCAGTAAGGAAATTAAGTTCTCCATATACTGACCCTTGGTTCTATGTCACCCTTTGCTGATTTGTTACCCAAAGCTCCAGACACAAATCCAGGTACTAATTAAAAGAAGCAGTATCTCAGTGGGAGTAAATTCTGGTTTTAATTATTAGCCTCCTTTGAAGTGCTATTTCCAAACAACAATATTCAGATCCTCATTTCACGGCCTGGTTACATCCAATGTCCAGCTTAAACAGATATAAGCTTAAGAGATCTTTTCTCATTAACAGAGCAGCCTATTTTTTTTTTTGAGGGATGTATGGCATTTGAAACCAGCCCTTTATTTACATCAGTATTTTACATTTCACTTTTGAATGGGAATCTTTCACAGCTGGACTAAATCTTAAGGGTGTTTGCCAAATGAAATTATTCTGTGATTCCCTGCTGAAGTCTCAGAAACTCCCCAAACAACTGACCTCCTTATCACATTTCATATGCTATTTATACCAGGCAGATTTCCACACACGTACACAGCTACCCTAATTCCTCAGTAATGCCCTTCCATCACATACCTGCAGCAGGATCTGAACTGAAGATTATAAAGAAGTCTATCACCCGTGAGGTAAAGTCAAATGCTGTTTGCTGGCTGCCGTGGATAACAGAGATACTGTGCCGGTCCCCATAGCTAGCCCGGGGCATTCCTCCTTGGAATATTATGTAAGGAAGCCTTAAGAGACAGAAGGAGTTAAAGTGGTCTATGCTGAAATAAGGAGCAAGAAAACATTTTAAAGAAATGTCAAAGAAAGTTTGACAACAAGTTCTTATAATGTTACTCTAAAGGGTTCATATGGCATTGCACACTGCACCCTTCAAATATGTGAGATTGAAGGGATACACCACAAACTCACCCATTTTTTGTTGTCTGCCAGTAGATCTTGGAGATGGCCTTGCAAGGAAAAGGACCTGAGAAAACAAAGTTATTTGCTACAATTCAAGAAGTGCATCTTTACACCAGAAGTTGCTGATTCTGCTTCAGCCAGGTCACCTCACCCTCCACCCCAAGGGGAGCCACCTAAATCAGTAGGAGCCAGCACCACCTCCCCAGACCAAGCCACATCAGACAAGTCTTCTGGGACATACTGACCACAGAACTCCATAGCAAAACACAGCTTAGGCTCAGGGGCAGGTCTAAACCGTGCTGCTGATGGCTACCAGGGAGTGGAAGTGCTGCTGGAGGAGCTGATTAACTAGGAAGGATTGCTAAAATCACAGCCATTCCTGAAACTAATATAAAGTGATAGAGCTTTAGAAGTTTCTTTGCACTCGAAAGGTGAGGTCATCCCCATCTGATGGTTTCCAGCATATCAGAAGCTTCATTTAATCACTGCTCAGGTCAACAAAAAACACATTCAGCTCACTATTAATTACACAGGATCCAAGCAACTCCTGCTGAACAAGACACCAGCTAAAACAAAGAACTGAATCACCAACACCCTTCTTCATAAGGGGCACTGATATTGTCAAGACTTGCTCTCCATGTTCAGGACAGACTTCAACAATGCAAAGGTGTTTCAAATCCAAGAGAAAATCTGGGCTGAAATCCCTTACTTGAGGCTTACAAGCCGTTCAAGAGGCACTTCTGCATTTTGCCATTAAACACTAGGGAGAATTGCGACTTGAATATCCTACACAAGCTCAGAATTAGTTTGAGTTTGGGCAAATACACAACAGTTAAACCTCACTTACTGACCATAAGGCACAGTGTTTTCCAGAGGCTCTGCCTGCCTGTTGTCACTGGATACTGGCCACTGACTGTAACTTCCATCGTAGTGACAACTAATGAATTTACTGCCATCCCTCTGCCAGTAGAGGTTCTCCAGTTGCTGAAAAGAAAGCCATACAAATCACTGCTCTCCAGAGAGCTGTTATCTCCCCAGAACAACCCGTTTTTACTAAAAAAGCAGCTGTCAGGCTCTCCCTGCACCTGATTTGTCTTCAGAGTGTCAGTGAGAGCCCTTCCTGCCCTGCTGAACTGACTCTGGATTGAATCAATACCTGGCTGCCCAGGAAATGGTGTGTTGCTTTGTTATTCTGCAGATCCCAGAGGACTATCAAGCCCCTGCTGTATCCAATTAGGATCTGGTCAGGGTTCTTAGGATGCTCCCGAAGGGCTTCCACCAGTTCACAGGATCGCCTGTTGCAGTTATCTTCCGGTATCCTGCAGGAGCAGAAGAGAAAACCAAGAGAAGGTGATTCCAGGTACTACCTGAAAGGACCGTAATAAAAGGTGTAAGAACAAGAAATTAAGCAACAATGTTGAAACATTACAATCTTCCCACAAACCCTTTAAGCAGCAGACATATCTTATGGGACAAATCACACCAGGCCTACCACATGGACATTCATCCAGTCCTGTTCAAGGAAAGGCCAGGGTTTACAGGGAATTCCAGGACTGGATCCCAGGACTATAAAGACAGTTTGAACCACCCACCCTATTCTCTTATGGAATAAAGGTAAGATGGAAATGTCAGTAGAAGTGAAGTAGGTCAGTTTTCAGCAGCACTCAGCAGAGTGATAAAAACACCATTTGAACAAAGCAGCACCAGATATTCTGCCAGTGGTTGAAAAAATAAATGGGTAATTACAGCTAAACAAAATAATTTTTTTTCTAAAACTAAACACCCCAAGTGAACATGCTCTATCTCCACAGTGACAACACCAGGCTGGAACAGGACAGAAATTGTTACTTAACACACACCAGAACCAAAAGTTTCTTTCACGAGAGTCAGGCAGATATGGACAATACCTAACACAACAGTGAGGCCCCAGTACATAATCTGGGGTGACATTTTAACAAAGGATGTGTCTGGTAGTGGGATTCCACATCTTGTTTGCTCACTCACCGCTGCAGCACGGCCTCAGGGGTGATGGTCCTGTCCTCCAGCACTCGGAAGGAGGGCAGCTCCACCACAAAGATGTTGCCACTCTCTGTGCCGAGGTACAGCACTTCCCGTGAGGAATGGGGAAGCACAGCTGTTACCTGGGTGGCACTTGGTGGAGAGCTGGGGATGCAAAGAGACTCTTGTTACTGAATTTGGGAGAGTGAACAACATAACAGGGACATTTATCAGTGTCATTTGTTTTGGAGGGAGGATTTTTTTTTTAAAGAAGGAAAACAACAGCTTTAAGACAAATTACGTCCGAAATGTTTAACAAATGCACGGACAAAAAGCCAGACATCTTTTTTACAGAACCCTAAGTGTTCCTAAAAGTAGCTCACCTAAAACTGGCGAGATCAAATGAAATTAAAACCACAACAGCATTTCCAAGTCTTACTTAGGGCATGGGTAAATCTAACCCTAACAGCTCCTGTACTCACAGCAGTGAATGCGCAATATTTTACAAGATGTCACCCTTTGCACTGGTTGAGCACATTTAAAAGCTGGTCGCCCATGCCCTAGCCAGCCCTTGGTTGGTTTCCATGGATGCCATTTCAATGGATTCAGAGGAGTGGCAGGCTGTAAAAACTGGACAGGCTCTAGCTTAAACAACAGCAGAATTTTCTGGCTTGCTTATGCCCAGACCAGCTCCAAGCCCCTCCGGTGCCTTACCCAGGTGGTCCTTTGAGGGTGAAGCGATGCTCCTCCCGCAGTTCGGATGTTCCTCCGTGCTGCTTCAGGCTCCAGAGGTGCAAGCTGTTATCATCCAGCAGTGTCACCAGCTGGCACTGCAAAATGACACAACTTGCTTTTTTCAGAATGCCAGTATTAAATATAACACAGTAAATTTAGCAGAAAATTTGCTGCTGTTCATAATTCCCTGCTAAAACAAGACTGGGGAGCTGGTTCAGTTTTTTATGGCAGTGGACAAACTCTGCAGCAATGGGATTTGGGGGGTAGAGGAAGACATGAAGTAGCCTAGAGGCTAAAAACCCTTTTATAAAGGTACATGTTATCACTGAGGGGGATGACAAGGATTTGGGCTCCTGAAGAAGATCAGCCTGTGCTGTAAAGCCCAGCCATGCAGCTGCAGGCTGTATCTCACCTCCTCCTGGCTCAGCACAGGTCTGCTGAACACACCCCAGCTTTGGGTGGGGCTGATATACTCTGCTACACCACACTCCTCACATTCTTCATGTCCAACCTCATTCTGGAGGGTTGTGTCAGAATCCTTTTATGAGCCCAGCCCTGCTGGCTGGATGTTCAAATTGGAGCATTTTACCTGCTGCAGCCACACCTGGTGCAACACTCCCCATGGGAGTTTCAGTTTATACCATTAGTTAAGCAAACAGACACCCAAAACCGCCTCAAGCCTTAAATCCCTCTCATAAAGAGGCCACTTGTGCTACACTGGGGGCATCAGGGAACAAAGTCTGCGACCAAGGCACCAGTCTGGACAGTCAAGGGAAAGTGGTTAGACAGCCACCAGACATTTGGAAAATTCTGCTTTCCTATTTTTAGAATGTGGCAATAACTGTTCAGCAATCCCCAGGAGCAAGAGTTGATACCCCTAAACACAAAGGCAGCAAACTTAACAGCAGATGAGGTTAGTAGTGAAGTTTTGAGATCCTGAAAATAATTAAATCATAATAATTAAAGCTCAGCAGCAGCTCCTGTTCTATCTGTTGTGAAGAGGAAAGACTAGCCAGTCCTACTGAAAAAATAGGGGCTGCAAAAGGAAAAGGAAGTTCTTGCTTCTGCAGCAGATTGCCTGAACTATCCTGGCCTTATTACCATTCCCAAGATGTTGCTGGAGATAAATGAGTAACAGTTATGAACAATAAAGCTACTCTTTAGTTTAAAGCTTCTCTTTTAGTTTTATTGAGCATCTCCACAGCAACAAGCACTGCTGAGAGCACAAAATACACTGGGATAAACATTCCCAACCAAGCAGCATTTGAATATACTTGGTAATAGGAGCCCAGATCCCTGGAATAAGATCAACACACATTTAGGACAGCTTTCCGTAAGTCACAGAGGTACTGAAAATGCACTCACCTGATCAGGTATAAAGTGAATCTGCATTACAGTGTTGTTTTCTTCATGTAAACCCATGAACTCCACCCCTGGAGCACCATATCTGATAAGTTTGTTGAGGATCTACAGTATTTAAGGTGACCCACAGCTACAATTAATTGATAAGAAGCTTGCTAGAAAGCAAGACAAAAAGAGATTAGTTTGAAACCACATTTACTGTTGGTGAGCTGGACTGCAAAGAATCAATGCAAATCTACTTTTGATTTTACATGCTTGTAAAATTTGCAGGCTGTGCTCACTGTGGAAAACAGGGAAGTTCATTTCTTCCTTCAGTATATGCAGAAGAGGTACCTGGACCCTGTTTTTTCTCAGGGATGTTCAGTGGTTTCCCAGACACTACAATCCTGCTTAACTAATTTGTAACCAGGAGACAGATGGCTACTGCCTGCATGTGGAGTCCAGCCTCTCAGCACAAACAACACCAGCAGTGAATGACTAAACTGGCAGAGACAGCACCAACTTTTCCTTTCTGGGCTGGATGACATGCCTGTTTTACAGCTCATCTAACTGGTCTTTGCCATGAGAACCATCTCACACACAGAAAAATGTGACAGACTGGACGTCATTAGCTACAAAAAATAAATTACCACCTTCAATGTTTAGGTCTTTAATTCCTGGATGGTCAAAAACTCAGGAAGTAGAAAGTATTTCTGACTTCAGCTTTAACCTTTGAAATAGAATTGCTTTAGGAAAAAAAAAAAAAAAAAAAGGAACCCTGCCCCAAATATTTAAACAACCCTGGAATTTACAATGTGAAGGATTGCTAAACTTAGGCCAGATCTAGTCTGACCTTCTGCATAGCAAGAGCAGAGTCTTGTTTAATATCTGCATCAGCTCAGCTTCTGTTGGAGCTGTAGCTCAGCTCTTGGAAAGACAATCCCACACTGATCAGACCAAAAATTACTCCAGACCCTGGCAAACTGTTTCAGTGTTCCAGTAACCCTTGCTTGCAAATTCATACTTAATCTAACTTTTGAAGTGTCTTCAAAGCTGCACTAATTCTGTTGAGGTTAGAAAACTCTCCCCCAAGGTGTTCAAAGGATACAATTTGATGGCTCCTGACCGTGTCCCAATGGCCATGAGACGCAGAAATGGGCTGTAGCCCAGGGCACTGGGCTGGTGGGGAAATCCATGTTCCACAGTCTGGGGGAGAGAAGGAAAAATCATGATCAGCAGCTTGTTTCATGGGCATTGTTGGGCAGAAATTCAACATGGCATGGCAGTCTGAAATACAGCACTTAATGGCAGCTTTTTCTGCTGAAAGGTGTTCAAACCTTTTTGATTTGCTGAACAACAGCCTAATGATGAATGTGTGCTAAGAATCCCTGGCTCCACAACCAGGATATCCAGAAGTGTAACAGAAATGAAAGAGAAATATTCTGAAAACAGTAGCCTGAGCAGCTCTTGATGTTAAGATTATAAATAACTCTGCATAAGCACAGCTTAGTCAGTCAATACAACACACTCCATCACTCCATATCAGCTGCACTTCTATAAACCAGCTGCTCAGCACAATTTCAAAGTCTGACACAAATATTGTGCACTGTAAGACCAGCTTTATCTGCCAAATTCCACACAGGTCAGCCTTCCTGACTTCTTTTTTGTGACTGACATGAAGAAATGGTGAAAAGCAATGCAGAGCTATGAGTGAACATCAGTGTTCATCAAGGAAGCAAAACAGATTTCCTGTGAGCAGCCAGGAAAACTAATGTAATCCATATCCATTTTCCAGAGGGAACATGAGGAACACTGGAATTTATTGAGAGCAGGAGCCTGCTAGGCCACCTCAGAGTAATTCAAAGCCATTTAGGACTAAAAAGCTGCCACTGTCACAGGGAGCAGTGTGGCTTGGCCTTGGTGGCTTCCCTAAAGTACAACTTACAACTGCTCCAGGAGGGAGATTGGGAGCATTTGTACACACCACATTGATGCATTTACACACCAGGGAATAATATCCTGCCATACTTACAGGATGCCACCAAGCTGCTTAGAAAACAGCTGAGTGAGGTTTTCAGAAGTGCTAATGCACAGCTCTTATCCTGGTTTAGGCAAAAGCAGTATGCACCAACACACAGGTAAAGAGGACTGGTGTGCCCACAGATTAATAGGGAAGATTAAGAGGGATGCTTCCTGAAAAATGCTGATCCTTAAAGACCCAACTTCTGGAAAATATCTTATTCTAGGGCAAGCTGGCCAGCTACAGAATAGGAATTCGTTACACTCGCTACTGGAAAAAAAAAAAAAAAACAGAGAACTCTCCATCTACAGCACTTGCACCTCACTCCCATCCTCATTTCCATCATGTCTGAAGCAAAGCTACCACATCACTTAAGTTTTATGCTTTATTCAGCCTAAAAGTAACACCTGGACTTTATTTCCTGCATAGTGATTTCCCAACTTAATCCCCTGCACGAGAATCAAATGGAGCTGGTTTCATTTCCGTGGTCAGGCCATAGCCCGAGGTGCCCCAGCTGCTGTAAAGCACTTTAATGTCCTGCTCAAAGACAGCATAGGAGGATCCAGCTGACTCCAGAGTCTGCCAGTTTGCTTCGGTTTCACTCGTTTGATCACAATTCCTAAGCTGCAAGAAAAGATCTCCCTCCTCTAAATACTGGGTACCCCAGCCTGAGGTTCTCTTACGGGAAAGATGAGCCTCTTTAGAAGATAAAACTAAAAATATTGGAGCATTTCCCAATCTTCTGCTTGCCAACTCATTAGGCTGGGCAAAAGAGTAGATAGTAACTTTTTTACCTTTTATAGGTAGTACGCCAAGATTAGTACTATACAAGCTCCAAGACCACTGAGTTTACTTCCTTTTTTGATAACTTAATCTTCAGCCTTAGCTATTTATATTCTAAGAAGGTAATTTAAGTGTTAGGTTTGCATTATTCAAAACAAATTTTGAGAACTCAATCTTTTTACTGTCACCCTTGAAACTGCTGCTAACCAACCTTTGTATAGCTACACATACCAAATTTACTAGAGAAGGCTGTATGAAATTAGGAATTTATCAATGGACTCAGAAGTGAAACAGGGCAGTTTCCTAACCCAGCAATGGCAAAGAGGAATTTCTCTGCACTGTGATAGCTACTGAGGCAACACAGAAAAGCTTCCTAATTGTCGAAGTTGTGGGAGTATAAAGCTATGGTGCAAAATTCTGGGAAGAAGATCCAAGGTAATGTTATCTTAACAACAAATCAGACATTTAAATGAATCAGGTGTAGCACAGGCAATAAACACCATTCTACTCTCACCCAAAACAAAGTGAGGAACTTGTTAGGGAGACACCAGTGTAACTCCCTCCCCCTGATAGTTTTAGTTTCAACTTGTTAACAGTCACTGCACTGTCATGTTATCAGCACAACCAGGTGCAATTTTCAGTGACACATCAATTAGAAACTGTGATTATTCTAAGATTTCTTCCATCCCAAAAGATAAAGCTTTAGCCACAACTCTCAGAAAACCATGACTTATACAATACTGTACTGCCTATTAGGAAGCTGTCAACACCAGCCTTAATACTGGCCTAATTATATCTTGGGTTTGATGTGTTAATTTGTAAACACATTAGACAAGTCAATAAAAGCTTTAATTTTCAAGTATGAGACCTATGAACTGCACAACCAAGTGTGTATGATTCAGTAATAATAATAGAAGGGTGATTTTTTTTTTCCTCCAGGTTTTCATTCAGCCAAAAATTTGAAGTACCCCCCATTCCACAGACACATTTACAAAAGAGAAATATCAGTAACAACCACAGTGTGCTACACAACTGCTCATGGAGAGCAGTAAATGTACTAAAGGTTTCTAGTTGCTCTGAATCTTCAACCAAGGTGCCCATAAGATGCAACAAAGATAACTCTCTCTTATGTCATTTGTTTCCACAGCTGGACAGTAAAGGCTTCAGGGTGGGTTTTGGGCTGCATTTGACACCACCAGGGTCAGGCATTCACATTCACTGTCCTGATTACCCAGATCTTTTCCTTGTACTTATTTGCACCCAGTTGTTAAATCACATCAACCTAGCTTTGGGCTGCCCTCCCTCCCTCCCTCCCCTCGGCAGCTTTCATCAGTCAATCCTTTCACCTGCCCAGCAGGTAAACGCAGCAAGGGGGAGAGAGGGGGGCAGGAGGCAGCAGAGGTTACAATGGAGCCTTTCAGCAGAGCTGAAATAAGAATCTGGAGTGCCCACAATGTGCCCTCCTTCTCAAAAGGGTCTTTGTTTCTATGGGGAAAGGTAGGAGCTTTTTCTCATTCTCCACAGATTTGTCAGATTCAAGCAAGCCCAGTGTCAGCAGCACTGACAAAAATGCTTCGTGTCAGTCATATTTACTGCAGGAAAAATGTGGCCAAACTGAACAGTTGTTCCCAGCCCACACTAAAGCTGTGCCGATGAAATTCAGCTCTGTCTACCTCCTTTCACTTGCCTTTGTTTCTCCTCTCAGATTGTTTTATGACAGAGCAGAGAGAAACCCAACCACAGGCAATACAAGCCCTGTCTCTTTGTTAATTCATCTTTTGAAGAAACAATGAAGCCTGTATGTGCTAACTCCACTTTGCTTAGACACTAATTCAGATTTCAGGTAAGCTCTCCATCACACCCATCAGCAAAGGGGCAGGAAGGCTGAAAACAGGGGAAAAACCATGAAGCCATAAATTAAATGCAATGCTCCCAGTTGGGTAACATTCAGCTGTAAGACAGGCTGGTTCACCTGTGTGTTACCCATCATCTAGTCTGACAATGCCAGCCTGAACATGTTTCTTCTGCAGGGCTTGGACTGAGCCAAAGGCATCCAACTACTACTTCCAAAATCAGGATAAACTCAAAGAAGTAGACTGCCAAGTCCACATACCTTATCCTTCATTCTATCCACTGTGCTAAAAACAGATTCTTGCAACAGGTACACACAAGTATGGGAAGTTCTTACTCATACAGAGAAACAGATATGCAAAGCTAAGTGACTAGCAGAATTTAGGAAAGTGTTTTATGAAACAAACACAACTTTGAAGACAGTTTGAAGCGCTAGTCCAGTCATCAATCAGTCCTTTAAAACCATCTGGACCACCTCTTATGCAAAACAGAAATGCAAGGAAGAAGCAGTAAGAAGATCACAGCCTATTTACACCTGACAGAGTAAACAAACAAACATCCACCACCACCAATTAAATAGACTTTCTTAATTGAAGTCCATTCTAGGTCAGCATGGTCAAATACATTCCACTACACTAACACTAAATCTGTGAGGCATCATGCATTTATATTCAACTTCAGTGTAAAATGAGGGCAGGAATCCCCAGCACCTTTAAGGTACAGAGCTTGCCTTTAGTCATGGCCCGCATCACACACTGAAGAGGTGCAAATCCACCGTGCAATTTCTCTGATCAGCAACTTTACAGGCCCACAAAATATTTCCCAAGCAGGTTCTTAACCAGAAGTCCTTCAAAGACCTCAAATAACAAGTGTTTAAAAACCTGCTTACCAGCCCTAATGTGCTTGCTCTAATAGCACATTAAACCAGGACAGCCTTGGCACACAAAGCACTATGATTCTTGGCTCCTTGAAGCCACAACCTTCAACAGCTCAGAATTTAAGGTCTGACTTTCCCAGATTTTCTCAGTCTACCTAGCTGTGAGTAGATGTTTATTGGATCAAAGGGTAGAAGCTTTAAAATGACCCATTATCTCTAGAAATACTGGAATGGGAGACACAAGACTTGGGGAAAAAAAAAACCCTCCGTTTTATGCAAGAAAAAAGCAGAGTGTAAAAGATTCTGGTATAATGTTCATTCCCTTCTGATTCTTATTAGAAAAGAACAAGTTACTGTGGCTTAAAGGTGCAAATGGATTTTACAAGGCCTTTAATTACCAAGCTGTTAATGAGAGTAAACATTAGGAAGTGTCCAAAGTAGTTGTCTCCCTAGAAACAAGATGTCATATTTACCTTCAGGACTGAATCAAATGGAGTCACAAATCCTGATGTCAGCTTCTAATATATTTGGAAGTTTCCCTCTGCTGCAAAAGCTACCTCTTTCAACCCTGTTTTGCATTATCCAAATTAGTGTGTCTCTGGCAGGTAAAGCTTAGCCAAACATTCTCATAAGAGAAAGGTCTATTCAAGGAGGAGCCATCCTTAAAATAGCAGAGTTTTTCCAAGGTATATAGAATTTTAAATGCTTATAAGCAACTCTGACCCATCCCTGGGACATCTTTTCTGAAGCTGACATTGCATTTAGCCAGATGCAAACAACTCAGACCTGGTCTGCATTCACTGATTTTTCTACTGCATCTACACTAGGATTTCCTGGTGGTAGCAGGCAGAAAACAGACCCGAAGCACTCTTGAGTTCCTTTGTCTCCCCAGTGGCAGGGAGGTATGCATGGAATTGGTGTTGCTCAGTACCAATTACATTAAATCATTTATCTCAAATATCCACAGTTCCACTTCAAGTATCCATCTACATTACAATTACAATGAACCAAGGAGGTTATTTCCTAAGCTGATTTCATTTATACATTACACTTTGCAGCAAAATTCCATTTAAACCTTGGAAACACAAAACCTACAAATATATTTCTGCTCCCCAAAGAAAGTGTAAGTAGCCATTAGCTTAGCCATGATTTAATACTAGGCATTTTCAAAGATAAAAGCATTGTGCTCCTGGCCAGAGCTCAAAAGAAAAATGCCCAGAGTGTTGGATAGATAGCACAGCTATTGCAATTTCTTCTTCACAGAGGGAAGGAAAAAATTTAGAAACTGATTCAGACTAAGACAACAGTAAATTCATTATTAATGCCCATTGTGCTGCCTAGGTGCTAGCACAGCCTTTTAAATGCACATTTAAAAGCAGGGGGGTACACTTGTAAATCCAAAGTATAATCAGGGACAAAGAACTCTGGCTTCAGCTGCATCACAAGCAGTGGCTTATATGTATCTTTAGGAAAATGTTTATTTTCCTAACAAGGACTACCTATAACAGAAACAGTCCCAGCACATAGCAGGACAAGTGACAGACCACTCAGAGGATAGAAAAGCTGCTGTGAAGCAGCTTCTTTCAACAAGTGCCACTCAACAGCATCACAATATCCTTCCTCTTAAAAAAGGAGACAGAATTGAGAACACACCCAGGACCTTAAAGGAAACTACTCAGGCACATTGGGGGAGTAAAAGGCAGAACTGAAAAAGAGAACAAACCAGCACCTCTCCTAAATTTAACTTTTCCACCCACACTCAAGTGGTTCTTCCCTCCTTTTGCAGGATGCAGTGGCTCAGGACAGATTTGCCTTGAAGTCTGAGGAAAGCCCCGTACCTTGTTAAACTGGAAAAGGTCGCGCTTGAGCCTCTCTCGAACTGGATCATGTCCGGGTCTTAAGAACCTTCTCATTTTCGTTGCTGTAGTATCTTGGCAACAAAAATCCTAACAAAACAGAAAAGAAGAGTCTATATAAACAAAAGCAGCCTGAGCAGAAAGCGGGCAGAAGTAGGTTATTTATTTTGGTTTAGCAGGTAACAAATCAGCCAGAGTAGACTGAGACAACATCACTATCGAGTGACTAAAACCTGATACCAGTCTAGCACAGCTCTCTGGTGCAGCACTTCACAATTCTATTTTCACATTGATAAAGCAAACTAGTACAGATAAAACAAGAGGATTCTGAAAAGGGTTTTGCACTTGGCTGTTCTGCGATCCCTTGAGTTGATGTTATCCAAAGAAAAGGAAAAACTGCAGCATTTGCATAAACGTTCAGACAAATCCAACCTAAAGGCCAACTCCCAGGCTCAAGCATTATTGACTAGCATCAGTTTTCACCCCAGGTAACCCTCCAGCTATTGAGCCAAAGAGAGAAAGAATCCCATTTTCAGGTCTCTCCATGGGCACGGCAGAAAGGGCGCTGTGCTGCCTGCAGGGGAGCCGCATTAATTATTAACTTGCTTTTGTAAAATATCAAGCCGAACTCCCTGCTTGAGGTGGGGGTAGGGAAGGGAATTTCGCACCTGCAATTCACTGTGCCGCTGAAGCACAAAGCAGTTTCCCAGTGCCTAATCTCTCACAGCGACAGAAGGATCCAAGCAGGACAAATCAGACCTGACTCGCAAGCCAGCAATCACATGAAGAATCCCAGGCTCCAGCTTCCTACTCTCTACAGCTCAGGACGCTGTCACATTTCCCCTCAGCACAGGTACTAAGTGACAAGCAAACCCTGCCAACTCAAAAGCAAAGGCTTGAATTCACATCCTGAAACCTTACCCTGGTGTTAGTGCTCCTGCCTGCCCTGGCCATTTCTCACAGGCTGCAGTTTACAGACACTTCACTCAGTATTTTATTTTAATTTGCTGGACAGAGAGCAATTTGCCAGCTACTCTGTACATGACACACATGTGCAGTGGGGCCAGAACTTCTGAGGCACAATGAAGGGTCAGAATGGATATTATACATGGTCAGAAGAGGTTCATACACACCCTACAGTAAGATGGGGAGCAGGGGACTGATGTTGCATGAGAAAGAGAGGGACAAGAAGCACCAAAGGAACTGGCAAGTGAACAGAGGGGCTTTGAACACTTCAAACAGTGGGGCTGGAGGTGAGTGACTATGGGGATGAGCTTTCACACCTGTAGAGATAGGAATAGCACAGCTGGAAACAGGGTGGCTGCCTCTGTGCTCCTGCCAGCAACAATGGCCTTTGGATAATGACCTAAAGCAGCCACTCCTGAAGAGCTTGAACTGTTTTTCGAAGAGTTCCTAGCAAGGCCTTGCACCAGCTGTGAAGGTCCAAAAGAAGGAAATGGTGTGATAAACAGGATGCTCCACAAGCATATTTTGAGAACTCCCTTTAGAAACTCCCTGAGCTTGAACTTGTACCTCTTTGTTGCACTACTGTCCTTTTCTGCTCACACTCCAACATCTCCAGCCACCTGTGCAGCACTGCCCTGAGCTCACCAAAGGCCTGTAATGCAGCCCTGGTTCAGAGGACCAGAGGATCACATGAGGATCAATCACCTGAGTCACTTAGAACCTAGAATTACTAGGATCTACGTGACTGGAATATGTCACCTACGTGACATTCCAATCACCGGGAATCACAGGCAGCACCAGCTAGCTACCAGAGAAAAACTGGCTCTGAGCAGGGCAGCTACAGCTGTTTGTGTTTGTGGGCCACCAGCACATGCAGGGTGAAGAATGCGCACAGAAACAAACCTATGGACCTCAGAAAAGAGAGGAAAAGTGTCGTTTACTTGGAAAGTAAATCCTTCTACAATGATTTAGCACCTCAACTGAAATTTCAAAAATAGTGTCAGATCATAAGACATCTTTTATTAGACATCCCTGAGAGAGGGACATATTTTCACAAAACTACATTCACTTTAAGTTAGCAAAAGTTACAGAACAGTGACAAGGTGCTGCGCAATGAAAGGACAGCACATCATGCCCGTGTATAACACACAACTTGCCCTTAGCCAGACAAGGAAAGGAAAGTGCCAAGGAGGCACACCCTTTCCCACTGTCAATCAATATCCTGGACTCGTTAAACGAGGCAAACCCACAGAGAAACTCTACTAATTACCCTCCCCACTTTAGAACAAAAGACATCAGCTGTGCCAGCAGAAAGTCAGTGTTAGGAGCAAAGAGAGGGGGCTTGTTTTGAGAGAGACACAACTTTACATTTAAAAACCTGCTAGAATGTGTTATCCTAAAATATTAATGGCATCCTGAAGCATGCTGTTTAAGCCTGGTTATGCAAGAGCTCCAACATTCACACTCCAGCCCACAACAACTTGTTCAACAGGCTAAGAAGTGTAGTAGTTCTGAACTGAGCAGTAACTCACTTGAAGAACCATCACCCTGAAGGGCTGAGAGGATCAGAGAAGGCAAACTACAAAAGTCACCTCTTATAGACTGATATCAGAGTTTCTTTCTGACCAAAGAACCTTTGAGTGTCACAGTATGGCAGCGGATGAGGACGAGCAGTTTTGAACAAAGGCAAAGGAATAGCATCCACTGCAGCACAGGTTGTCCAAGTTATTATCACGAGTTTACAAGGCTCTTATCAAAGAGAAGAATTTTGGTTTTAGTACAATAAGCAAGTATCTGTTCCAATTCTAGAAATAGATTCCACAATCTGTATAATCTTATCTTCCAGATGCACATTTACATTTTAGCAGTTTAGTTTCTCTCCCACACACCTTTGGAGTCTTACATAAAACTCCAGCCCCATGTGCTTTGCAGTTGTCTGCTAGTCAGCATTTACAACCATCTGGTAACAGTTGTGGCTACCAGTAGCCAGAGAGGAATTCTCCAGTAGCCTCTGAAGCTATGCCAGGTCTGCATGTATCTAATGTTCTTATTTTCCAGGGAAACAATTCTTTAGGCTTTCAAAGACAAGTCTTTTACCAGAAACTATGCGCAACATTCTCTTCTTTTAAGATGCATTGAGGGAAGCCGTCTAGAGGCAACAATAGCCCAAGGCTGAGCCAACCCAAGTTTTGCTGGTACTCACGACATGGACACCTGGCAGCAGAGCTCAGAGTTCCCCAACATCAAACTCCTGCTGCTTCCTTACCTGAATGCTCAGCTAAATACAGTAAAGTCCCCTTTTTCACCTCATTGGATTAGATCCAGACACAAAGCAAAATCTCCTCACTATTCATATGGAAAGGCAATGAAAGCATGAGTGGCAAGACAATCCTGTTTCCAATCAGAAGCTAAGGAGCAGTTTAACATCACAACCAGATTTCACTCTGTCCTCCTTGCTCAGCTCCATTCATTTCAGATGCCCTGAGAGTGAGACGTGGCATGTGAACTCATATTCATACAGAAGGACAAATGCTCCTTCCCAGAAGCAGCATTAATTGTTCCTCACTGCTGAGCGTCAGTGAGTTTTCCTTTGGCTTCCTTGCTTCTACACACAGCAATGTATCTTGATGCCCAAGCACAGCTTGCTGAGACACTCTCCATCATTTTCACCATCAACTTGGCACAGGTTGGCAGGGAACTACCCTGTGCAGAAATTTGTTGGAATTTTTCCTCGTGTCCTCTCATGAGAGTGGAATTTCCAGTCAAAATGCTGTAAGTCCCAATCACACAAGTTAATCCAGTCTTGCAAGAAGAGGAAACCCAGGTAAGAAGTTTTATTACGTAGACAATATTAAGTGTGGATGCAGTCTCAAGTGAACCCCACAACAAAAACATACCCATAATGAGTTTATTTTGCTCACGTAGCAGAGTTGCAAGGTACCATCTGTGTGCTTCCTTGGCAACCTTTGCTCAGCTTGAACAGGTTTTCAGTGGGATACAGTCCAAGAGCTTTCTTTTCAAAATGCCAGCAAGCATCTCAAGAACTCTTAAATACTGCCTTGACTTAGGTTTCCTTCTCATTCCTTCCTCAGCACTCCTTCCTGCTTACAGGTCCTTAAAGCGAGAACATCTACCTATGCAGCTGATAACACTTTATCAACCCTGCTAAAATAAAAGAGGCCTTATCAAGCAGCTTTGTTTGAACTCGAGGCAGTTGGTGCTGCTGTAACAAACCGTCACTCCCATGGCCTTGTCTGAACTAGGTTCTCTCCTGCACCCAGGAGTTTGCCCTGTTGCTGTTACCAACACAGTCAACACCAAGACAACAGAGGCTGGGTCAGCTGCACAGCAAAAAGCTCTTCCTTAGCACCAGTGATCTCACACCAACAGAACTGAGCAAAGTATCACTTAAACACCAGATTTATCACATTTACAGATTTCAGGTGCCATAACTCACTGTGAAAGGACAAATTTAAGAACAATTTTAGCTTGAAATCAATGAAACGAGCCTGAGCTATTCTTTAACTGTTCATCTCTACCACCCTGCTTGGCTGTGACACACTGTCAAGGCAGATACTCAAGAAGAAAGCACAAGCCAAGTAGAACAGCTAAAGCAAGGGAAGGAGCAGTTGCAGTACACAGAGAGAAGTGTAAGACACCACCTTCTCTTCCCAGGAGAAGGAAGATGCTCTAACATTAATCTCAGTTTAATGAGACCATGCAGAGATCTCCTTACACAACTGTTGAGCCACCGCTACCCCCCACCACTTGCAATTTCATAAACAGGAGAGTGCTCAGGTGTACCTTGCATACAGTAGTCAGTGAGGAAAACCAAAAGATCCTTTAAAAAGAATTTATTTCAGTGAATCTGGAGAGACAGTGAAATGAACAACTGTACAGACTGGCAATACTATGTGCAGGTGGCTGCCCTTCTAAAACACAAACAATATTAAACTATCAGACATCGATTCTCCAAGAACTCTTTGAAAATAATTGAGAACTAATCACACAACTCAGGCAAGTTCATGTACTGCCAACAGCCTTGTACTTGGAATTACCAGGAACCGCCCACCTGCAATGAATTTGGGAATTGTGCAAACTTTGTGTGTCATTAGGACTTCTATTGTGTTCTCCTTGTCATGGGGGCATGACAACACAAAGTTTCAAAATGCTACAGCAGAACAAAGTCTTTGCACTGAACAACATTATTGCCCATGATGCAAAACCTTTTGTAGGCTTTGCTAAGGAGCGTGAATCAAACAGAAAAGTGGTTTGTAACTTTGGAGCAGCACTTTACAGACAGTGGGTCGATGGAGCAAATCATGAAAGCATTTGCTTCATAAAGCAATACAAAGAGATCCAGCTATGAGAAACGTTTATATGAGAACTGGAGTTTCCATACAATTTCTGCATAGAAACCAAACCAGTGCCTCCTTTGGTATTTTAAAGAAAGACGATTGTACTAGCAGTATCACATACTCTTATTGCCATGTATTAACTGCAAGACATGGGTTTAAAACCTCCCTTGCTCTTTGACATTTCTCAAGCTTCTGTGTCAGCCAAGAAAAGACACACCTCTTCCATAAGCAATTCCCAGGAATAATTATGTTACCATACCAAAGGCCACTGGAAGATAAAGGGCTCTCAACTGGTTTAACTCCTCCAGTACTTTTCTTTGGTCAGCTGTTATAGCAGATGCAATTTGTTCAAAACCAAATAAAATATGTTCCTCAGCACCATCCTATGAAGATGTTTGAGAACTCTTCTCCCTCTCCAATACCACAAACTATATAGAGCCCCTTGACAGGCTACAAGCAGCACTGAGCAGGATTAGGGACTGCTCACTACTGGCACGGATCATCCTGATCTTCTCCATGGGCCAGTCTACCCCTACAAGAAACGTGCCAGGATGCATGGAGGAGCCTTGGGACGTACCAGCACTTTGCATTCCACTTGCCAGAAGCACCAGCTTCCCGATTCAAAGCTAAGATCACCAAGCAGATGCTCTGGGCACACAGCTTCAGCTGGGACTTGGTAAAGCCAGATATTCCAGTTGACTGAAGTGCTCTCAGATGCTGCTACAAAGAGCAGCATTCCCCATGAAGTAAGACATGACAATGGACAACTTTTACTTCTACCATCTCAGTGCAGCTGTCCCCCTCTCCTATCGCTATCCCCACACCAGTACAAGGCTTTGTGCCATTGGCTGCAGAAACACACACACGGGAGTCAGATTCAACTGCTCTATACCATCAACAAAACTAAACACAAACAGGCAAAGCTTTCTCCAACACCAAGGTTAAGCCCCAGCTCCACGAGGGGATATACCAGCAAGAGCCTGTTCCCATGGCACAATGAAGGGCAACCTGAGACAAAGGCTGAACAACTTCCTTCACCGTTTTATTACACCTGTTTGCTGCCTGCTGGAAGCAACGTGCTCCTTCATTCAGCAAGTTCTCAACTTTGTGGAGGGGAAAGAAAAACTACTAATAGTGACAAGATGCATTTAATACGGGCATAGGAAAAAAAAAGAGAGAGAAAATGTTAACAGAATATCCCAAGGGAGTCAGAGTCACTGTAGTTCTTGCTCTTGTCTTCTCCAAGACCCGCTGCTTGGAGCCAGCGGCAGCACTGGAGACTTGCGGGGCCGGGCTGCGAGCAGGGGCATCTCCGACTGCAGGACCGGGCGGGAGCGGTTCCTGCAGCCCCCGCGGAGGCTCCGCGCGCCGAGAGCGGCCCCGGCCCGGACCCGCTATAGGGCCCGGCAGGAAGTCCCGGAGCGGCCACTGCCACCACCTCCCCCGGGGAATCCCGGGATGCGGAGCTGCCGCGCGGTACCCGCGGGGCTGCGCGCTCCGGCCGGGACGGACACAGCGCAGCGAGCCCGGGACCGGACACAACAGCAAACAAAACCCCAGCAGCCCTCAGCGCCGCGGCTGCAAGTTCCACGGGGAGACACTGCCGGAGTCCCCGGGTGCGCCGGGGCTTCAGGTGTGGGCAGCCCCAAACACGGCTGGCCCAGGAAGGGCGGAGAGCCCGGGCACCGGGGAGTGAACCCCCCTCGGGGGCACCGGCGAGCACCTGCCGGCCCGGCCGCGCAGCCCAGCACGGGCGGGCATGGCGGGCCGCCCCGGAGAGCTCTGCCGGGGCCGTGCCGGCCGGACCCCCCGCCGGGACCCTTCCCGGGAGCCCCTCCCGCCTCCCCGCGCGGCCCCAGCGAGCGGCGCTCACCTGCGGGGGCTGGGGCCGGGCCGCCCCGGCCGCGCTCCGCTCCGCGCCCGCTCCCCCTCAGCTGCGCGGCGGCGGCGGCCTCGCTCCGCGGGCACCTCCGGGCGGGGCGCGGGAGGCGGGGCCTGGGGCGGGACCGCCCCGCGGGCGGAGCCCTGTCATGCAAATCGCATATATAGGCGTGACCTCGCATGCAAATACGGTCCGGCCGCGGCTCCGCCTCCCTTTCAGCCAGCGCACTCATGAATAATTCAGCAGCGCGCTCGCTGTAGCCAATCAGGGAGCGGCGCCGCGCGGCTCGAGGAGCGCGGGCACCCGGCGCCGGGAAAGGGCGGCGGGGAAAGCCGGGGCCGGACTCCAGGGCCCTTCCTCCCGGCTCCAGCCCCGCGACGGAGCTCCCAACTTTCACAGCCTTGCCTGTGAAAATAGGCAGACGTTGCAAAAAGTCGAAGCCTTCGCTGGAGAGGGGAATGCAAAGTCCCATTGCACAGCCCCGCAGCAGCCACCCCGTGTCCTGCTGCAGGGAACAGTAGATGGACAAGGAAGCTGTATTTATGTAAAGGGCAATAGTAGGTGAAGGTCTGCCCTCTCTGCATCCATGCAAAAGCTTGAAATTACCTCTGACAAGGGTCCAGTAACAGTATTTCACCCACGTTTCCAAAAGTCATGTTTTTCCATTAAATATTCAGTTCTCTCATCTTCTTGCAATGCTCAGCTGATCTGCATCCCAGGCCAAAATGGAGCAGTGGTATCAGTCTGGATCATGCTCCTATTCTGGGGTGGGTAAAGGCACCATCAGATGTTACAGTGCTGAGCAAGGCAGCCACAGTTTCTCAATCCTCTCTGCAGTGGTTATTAAATTGTAATTGTCTTGTGCTGAATCAGGGAGTCTCTGCCCCAGTGAAACTCACTGGGTGGCTCTGGTAGAGTTCATTGATACAATTCCACCTTGGCATAAAGAGATGAGACTGATTGAAATCTACAGGAGTTTGACCTAATTCCAGGACAAACATGAACCTTGTGGGTCAGGCTGGAGTTCTCCTGGCTGCGCCTGTTCTTAGAAACTCCCTTCCCACTGCCTTTAATCCGTAAAACAGTCTGGGAGAATGCTGAGGGCAGCCAGGGCTGCCAACCCCGGCTTTAGCGAAAATTATCAGAGCCAAAGCCCCCCTGGAAGGAGGAAGAGGAAGGGGAGGGAGCGTGGGAGGAGCCGCCAGACCCCTCACCTCAGGAGAGCCCCGCCGACTTCCAGCATCTGATAAATGGGGCGTGTGTGTGAAACAGGAGCAGAGCCCCGGCACCCTGGGCTATGATACCTCTGACCACGCAGGAGGAAGATGAACGAGGAAGAGGTGTCGTGTGCCGACAGGAACTGCACGCGGATGTAGGGACACCTCCAGGCTCTGAGTCACGCTGCCCTCCCCGGGAACAGGGCAGCGGCTGCAGCCAAGCACAGACGGCGTAGGAGCAGGGTTACCAGGGTTACGCAGCCACAGGGCTGCATGACCTTGAGCAGGCACTCACCAGCTGCCGCTGCTCGGGGCCCAGTAGCCTCCACAGTCTCCCTCTGCATAACTTAACATTTCTAGGGGAATTAAGAAACACACCAAGGAGCCTGCATCGTTGGAAAATGATTTTTTTATTGCTTAGCCTTCTCCACATCTCCAAAAGGAATTTAAAACATACCAAATAAAACACATCTAAACCAGTTGCTATTACAGTTCTGAAAACTTTGATATCAAACACAGCCATGCTTAGCTCACCTCCACCCACTGAGCAGACCTTCTGGCACCTGGCACTTTTGGCATAGAGGCTAAAGCAAATTTGGTACCTAAATATCCTGGTGGAGAACAGACTGGAAAGCTCATGAGGAATTTGGAGCTTTTTTCTTTACTCAGGGACCTCCCATGTGCAAGAGAAATAACAAGGATCCACAGCCAGGAAAGAGGGATGTTGGGCTGAAAGAGAGGGGCTGCAGCTCAGCCCTGGTGAGACTGCCGGATGCAGTGTGCTCATAGTGGTGGTCAAGTTTTAGCATGGCTTAACACTGTATGGCCAAAATGCATCTCAGCACACTGCTGCAGGAGGCCAAGCTGCCATCTGCAATGCTCTGGGGCTTTCTGTGGCCTCTGGCTAATGAAATTTTGTTCAAGGCACAGTTTCCTGCTCTCGAGTGTCTGGAAACTTTCCTCCAAGTGACTGAGTTTATGGCTGTGCCTTTTTCAGACCAGAATTTGATCTGACGGTCGTTGTCACAGCTGAATGACAGAGGCTCAGGCCACCAGCACTGATCAGCTTATTCTGTCCCTGATTGACCTCAGTGACACTCCAACCACTCCACTGGTATAGCACAGTGGTTCTTTACATGTGACAAAAGGATCACCAGCAAAGTGTTTTCTAATGGTCCAGAGTCAGCAAAAAAAATGACTCAGGAAAGGCAGGCTGGTGGTCCATGAGGTGAGAAAGCTGGAGAGCCAGTGCCTTCAGAACAAAGCAGTGCATACTCCAGCCCAGAAAAGCCCAGCTAAGCCAAACAGACTTGTATGCTGTAAAATTACACATTATGCCTGAGCCATCTGGGTGGGTGAAGTCTGTAACAGCCAATAAAGTGGCCAACTTCCCAAGGTTCCAGTTATCCCAGGCTCTGTTTTCTGTAATATTTCATTAATCAGGAAAACAACGCCTGAGTAAAGCTCTTCCCTTTATCCCATCCCATCCCATCCCATTTCTGCAAGTGACAGCAACTTCAGTGATTAACATCAACGGGCAGCTTGAACTCCTTCAGTGAATAGAAGGTGATCTCTCCATGATCCACCAGTGCAAAGACCAGCGGGACATCCCCACTCAGATATGTCACCTGCTTCAAAGCCCGCAGGGAAGGGATCTGCTCATCAAAGCTACAGAGAGAAAAAAAGCATCCTGTTTGTTCTCCAAGCAAGAGGAACACAGAGGCAAAGCTGTCCTGGCCAGGCATCACAACAGCTCCCTTTGGCCTGAGGAGCTGGTAGTGATTCTCCCCACCCATTGCAGTCCAAGCAGGAGGCTGCCAGCCCTGAGAGTGAATACCCAGCATGCCAGGAACTGGGAGCTGTTGAATCCTTTGCCAAAACAAGGATAACTGCACACTGCTCCACGCTGTGCCCATTAGATACCGCTCACAGCGATACTGGCAAATGGTCAATCCACTGCAATCTTAATACCTTTGATTACCTTTGTGCTGGGAAGATCTTTAGGTTGCTGGGATCAACATCTGACCTGCTTTTCCCTCCTTTTAATTCTGCAGAGTATGTTAGCTCATCAATGAAAATATTTATGCAACAAGGATCATCCTACTGGCTCATGACATACCTTGGTAAAACTGCATTACCACCTTCCTTGCTCTGTCTACTACAGCTGCAGAGAGCAGAGGGACAGTTTTAGTAAAGCAAAATGAGAAAAGGCAGAAACTGAACTTTGTACCTAGCTATGGAGTTTAAGTATCAGGTCCTGGATCCAGCAAGAAAAGGGATACCTACCCTCTGTTCTTAGTGATTTTAACATTACACTTGACAAAGATCAAAATACTGAACCCATGGCTCAGAGCCTGTGGCAAGTTCTGGGGAGGTTCATCTCTGCAGAAATCCACAGTGATCTCTACCGACTGAGGTTCAGCTCCCATAGCACTTGGTTCTACCTGAATTTCACAAGCATTGCATAAAAGCTGTGGCTTCTTTTTCTTACTCTCAGCGATACTCAGACATACTCAGAGCAGCAACCAGATGACCAAATAGTGTGGGTTGAATGCAAGGGAAAGGGGGGGAAACTGTCGGCCACAGCCACCAACAAAGGAGGAGGAACTGAAAGAAAAAAAAAGATCCTTGGCAGGACCACCCTCAAGGGAGACACTCTGATGATCTGTAAAGCTCACAAGATGCTGGGTCATTTACAGATCATTAGGACTTTGTTTCCACAACAACTGCAAAGTTTCAGAAACAGCACAAGACTCACTGGTACCTCCGAACACACATCCTGACATGGGGCTTCCCAGGGTTTGTCTTCTTAAACTTGGACACAGCGTCTGCTTGATACACGTTGAAGTCTATCTTCATGGCCTCTGGGTCCTCCTGCAGCCTGCAGGGGAACACACCCACACAGGTATGGGATCGAAACACTGCAGGGTATGGGTACAGCAGAGAAAAGAGGGAGCAAAACTCCCTTCAGTTTGGGTCTAGTTTTGACTAGTTTGGGTCTCTGGAAAGGCTTCACTCCTCAAAAGACTGACCCTGCAACTGAATTAATTACTTTCCAGAGCTTTCCTGTAGTCAGACCAGAGCGAGATCCTGACTCACATCTACCCCACACCCTCACAAGAAGCAGCACTAACAAAGTCAGGAGCTAAGCACTGCAGGGACTGCACACAAGCACCACACAGACTCTGAGGCAGGAGCAGAACCCGAAGTCCCAAAGCCAAGGTTTTGTAACCACTGAAGCAGGGATGGCAGCACATTCCAGGGATGAGGCACAGGTGAAACTCAATCAAACCTCTGGCAGAGAGGGAAGGGCAGGGTAAGAGAGGAACCCCGCTGTTTTAATTGGCCTGGAAAGCCCTGGCTCTGTTGCTGCGGGACCTGGTACTTCATGGAAATGTCACCCCCTCACTAGAGATGCTGGGGGTCATGGAGCAGAGCACTGGGTTCTTTTGGCACCCTGGATGTGTGGCAGCTCTCAAACTGCTGCTGGGAGCACCTCACAGACCTCACAAGCAGGGACAGTCACAAGACACTCCCGCTCCCCAACAGCTCCAAGCTGACTGGCTGGATACTAACCGGGAGGCTCCATCCAGGATGTGGGAGGGCTGCAGCACACTGATCTGCTGGAGGAGCGCAGCTGGAGGGAGAAGGAACGGGAAAGGATCAGACCAGCAATTTCCCTCCCAGGGCACTCCAAGCACTCCACACCACCCATAAGCCTTCCTCCCCTGACAATGGTTGGCAGCTCCACAGTCACCACTGGCTACTTCAAAGACCTCAGCTTCCTCATCTCCGCCCGGCACACAGCCCAGACACCCTGCAGTTGCTTTGCATTTTGCTGACCCTGACTGCACATGCCTAACAGCCCAGCAGGAAGGACTGCAATACAGCAGGACATGGGGAACAGATTAGAAGCCCTCCCAAGGCCCTGTTTATCCTGGCACTTGAGTGGGCTATAGAAAGATTCTCCCTTCAAAGTACTGTCCCCAAAACTGATGTTCAGCTTCAACATGTCATCCCTTTTGCTGCTGCATACCAGGCACTCTTTCTCAGAGCTGAGGGGGAGAGAATGGTCCCTGTCAAGTTCCCAGAGCCACTACCTGGTGAGGTCACTTCTTCTGGCCGCAGCAACGGTGTGACAGCTTGGTCCCAGAGGTGTGATGGTCGCTTCCAAACCCTCTGCTGTCTCCTCTGCTCCAAGAGGGCTTTGTACTCCTGCCAGTTGGAGCAGCGCCTCACCTCCTGATCGGCATTGACACTGCTCTTGTACCTGCTCTCCCTCTCCCGCTGCTTCCTCTCCTTCCGCGACAGCTTCTCCTGTTTCTGGTTGATCTGTGTGCACCAGGAAGCTGCATCCACCTCCCTGCCTGGCACATTCTCTGGCAGGAGCCTGCTGTCAGGGGAGGGCAGATGTGTGCATGGCTGATCTGAGGCCATGTTGGGAAAGGTGATGGTGGTAAAATCCCAGCGGGATGCATGAGTGCCAGTGCTGCTCTCCTCTCTCTTCTCAGCCTGCCTGCTGGAGAAGCTCAGAGAGTCCTTTTGTCCTGTATCAAGAGGAACTGGCATTGACTCCTCCTCTGCACTGCCAGCATCTGATTCCTTTGGCTGCACTGACAAGGGCTTTTCATCCATGGGAATGGAGTCTCCATTGTCATCTCCATCTTTGCCTTCAGCTTCTGGAAGGTCCTCATATACTTTATGTTTCTTCTCATGCAACCTAAAGACAAAAGAACAGTAAAAAATTCAGGGAGAGCATGTGATAGAGCTTGCTTTCCTTTAAATTCTGCCTGCTCCCTGCTAACAGGAAGAATGCTGTCTGCCAAGCCTGAAGGAAGGACAGCAAAGGTGGCAGAAACTCCCAGACAGGTCTGCAAACCCTTCACAACAGCCTCCTTGTTTGTGAGACAAATGAGAAAATAAAAAGCAGGCCAAAACTAAACAGTGAATGCCAAAGGCAGATTAAACTTCTGAGAAGTCCTGCACAAGGTTTGACTTCAACGCCCAAGAGAATCTCAGCCTTGATTTGTATAGATAATGTTCCCAACCAGCCATGCCAGGTCCACACCCCAGACACTGACCAAACACCTCCATGCAAACACTGTGGACTTCAGCCAAAGCAGCACAGGCCAGGCAGAAACCTGCCTGCCAGCACCTCTTAGTGGTGTGAGATTCAGACCCTGATTCCAGAGAAGATGGGGCAGTTCTTAGACCAGCAGTTTAATCTCCCAGTTCCTACAATTCCACAACTCCTTAGGCATTGATTTACTGTCAACAGAGACTCTCCAGCCTCATCCTCCCCGTTTCTGAAAGGCTAACGCCACCTCCTGGGAACTGTCAGAATTATGAGAAGAATTGCTCATTGTCAGGTTGTGGTGATGTTTTGGACATGTGCAAGCCCTAGGACACAACTCTGCTCTCTGCTGCTGAGTCTTGGCCGGTAAGTTGGACTGAGGAGGTGGATAAATGCAAGATGTGCACTGTGGTAGCTGTGCTCCTGCTAAAAAAAAGAGTAGGAGGAAGCACCTGACACAGGTTCCTTTTGCACTGACCTCTCCATCCTTCTCTTGTGACATCTCAGCACCACAGGTGGGGGACATGGGGGCACCTTGCCCCTCTTAGCCCTGGCATGACACACAAGTGTGACAAAAGGGAACACTGCAAAGCGTTCAGGAAAAGAGCTGCACTGGCTGGGGACAGCCAAGAGCAACGGTGCCAGACAAGGTCATCCCCAGCAGGAGGGCCTGGGGACACTGCAGCAAAGTAGCTGTTCCTGAGCCAGCATGGCCTGAAGAGGATGGGAGAAGGCTTTGGCCCACATCCTTACCAGGGGCTGGAACTTCTCCTCCTCTTGCGATGGTGTTTCCCAGAGCTCTTGCAGTGACTTTCCAAGTTCAGCTGCCTCTCATAGCGAGATGGGACAGTGCTGGAAGGAGAGACCAACACGGAGGTTAAGAGCAGGGTGACGTAGAGGAACTACCTTCTGCTCAGCCCCCAGGATACAGCAACCAAAGACACAGAAAATAGCCAACTGGGGCCAGGATGGCCCCCAGTTCATGCCCCATTTCATGTTCCAAATCACCTCCTCAGGAGGGAGGAGCAAGGAAGGCAGTGCCACTTTAAGCCTTTAATCCTCCCAAGAGGTGGAATGCAGGGCCAAAATCCTCTTCTCTGGTCCCATCCCCTGGGGCCCGGCAGTGGGTACAGAGAGTCTCAGAGTCTTCAGGAAGGAGAAAGGAGCACGGGAAGGAAAAGTTGGTTACCTGGAGTCGAATCTCAGTACAATATAACCCAGTTGCTTCAAGTGGCTGAACACCTTAGAGCAAAGGAAAGCAAGAAGGTTAAGTGACAGCTCTAAACACAAACTATTTACTTCGGTTCCGCTATGACTGAGTGATGTCCTGGGGTGACTTTATGATGCTCATATCCCCATTCATCTGCTTATCCCAGAAATAAGTTTTGCACCTCTAAGATTGGTTCTGAGTGCAAAAGTGGGGGGAGAAGAACTGCGCAGTTTGTTTTCAGAAACTGCACTCACTCCTCCACATTCCAGCTACCTGGACTGTGTTGTCTGCAGACAGACAGACGGTGGGACAGAGCTCTCCTTTGCTTTTAGTTAGTTTTTCGCTAGCTGAGGCAGAGAAGTTCCCTGGACTGTGGTTTTTCTTTTGACCTGTTTCATCTGCTCTGGACTGAACACCCAGAGGAGCTCACACCTGTGGCCCAGCGGGCCGGGCCTAGGCCGTGGCATTTCCAGTGCCAGAGGGACTAATAAGAGACTGAGTGAGCCAAGCTACAGCCCACAAAGGGGACTTTCTTGTCATCTCTTTTGGAGCAGCAAGAGGTTTTATTGTTTAATATATTTCATTTTCTTGTGCTGGTGAAGGCTTTGCCTGTTAAATAAACAGTTTTTTCCACTCTTCTCCAAGGAAATCTTTTTCCCAAACCAGTTGCGGGAGGGGCTGCTTGAATTTGCTTTCTAGACGAAGCCTCTTTAGAGGTTTTTCTCCCAAAATTGCCCTAAACCAGGACAGTGAACACACTGGCAGAGGAGAAAATGCCAGGGTTAGGACTCAAAGCAAACAGGAACTGAACATCTGGAAGAAGGTGAGTGGGAACAACTGAGGATGACTTCCGTCCCCAGTCATCCTACCCTGCTTCCAGCCACTGGAAGAGCTTGTGTGGCAGAGGCTGGACTTTCTGCCTTCATCCTCCTCCAACACCTGGAGGTCCCAACACACCTGGTAATGTGACAGGCTCATTGCCTCCTGGCACAACAGGGTCTCGTAGGCTTCCTGGATTGACAGGGGCACATCTCTGTAAAAGAGCTGGACAGAGCCCTGCAGGGCAGAAGCTTGGTGTGAGTCACAGGAACAAATCTATGCAAGCTCACACCCTGTCCTTTCCCACTGGTCCTGACAGCTGGGTGGTCCCAGCAGCCTCCCTGACATGATATCCATCTTTCCCCATGTACCACCTGGACTACTTACAGTCCCTTTCCCATACCCAGTTCCCCCATACCCTGGATTTGATCAGCCAGGTAAGAAGTTCCCACCCATAGCTCTCAGCTCCTGCATCTGTTCACAGGATGCAGCTGGGAGAAAAATGCCCAGCTGATAAAATTACCACTGCTTGGAGAGATAAATTAACTGATGATCTGAGTGATTCAGGACACAGCACAACAACAAAAGCACTTATGACCAGCAAAACTGAGAACTGGAGCAGAGGAATGAATGGCAGCTTCTGGTGGCATCAATTGGTGCCTCCTCAGAAGCATTTACTTCCTTTACAGACCCAGAGATCCATAGGTAACTTCCCCAGGGAATAGCAAATGACCTCCAGGAGGCTGTTTTAGGCTACACCTATTTTTCCTCCTTTTTTGTATTTTTAAATGGTGTTTACTCATAAAGAAAACAAAACCCTAGAAACCTTTTCCATTACATAGGCTGAAGGCATCTCACTGACCTTTTCTGCTTTTGGGGGGATTTTGTACTCAGCACCTGACTAAACCATTTTATTGCCATCAATTTGTTTACAAACTATTTGTCAGAATGCCTGGGGTAAAAAAGCCCCACCTTTGCTGCCAGGATTTAAGAGATGGCATCAGACACTCACAATCTGTTTGTTTTGCTAAGGGATAAAAGTTCCCTTTAGATCAATGCACCAATTCTACTGATAACAAGTTTTGGTGGAGAGACCAAACAAACCCCTCTCTACAACAAAGAAATCCAACTGAGCCTTAAGTAGAATTTCTGCAAGCAGAGGAGCACTGAACACAATGTGGTCTCACTGGTCTGTCTGCCACATTTAAATTTCTTTCTGCCACATATACTGGGAAGAAATCCCAAGCAGCAGCCCCAAAGGTCTCTGCTTAAGCTGAATGAACTGGCCACAGATCCAACTAACACACACTGTCAGTGATACAGAGGCTGCCTGAGAGTACAAGGTATGGACCCATAGCCTGGTGACAAACAGGTCCATCAGCAACACACTAAAAGAGATAATTCCTTGAGAACCAGATGTTTATCAGCTGTTACAGCTCCTCCAATCAGTGAGGACCCAGTGCCCTCATCCTACTTACACACTCCAGCAGGTACAGAGCTTCCTCGGGCAGCAGACATTGTTTGCCTCGTTCGGAGAACCCCATGGTGTGCCAGAACTTTCCCTGGAACAGGAGCACAAATCCCTGATGGGTTCTGGCTGTTCCCTGCTGACAGCCAGGCTCCCTCCCATTGCAAGAAGCAAATTAAGGAATCTGTGAGGCAGCAGGAGATGATGGCACTGAGCACACTCTGTAGCACTCACCGCAGGGGATTTCAGCTCTACAATGCCCTGTTCCGGTTTCCACTCAGCTTTCACCAGATTCCCCCTGAGAAGAATAAAGATTAGTTTGTTAACCCTGAGAAGGTTAAAGATTAAGGTTTGTTAACCCTGAGAAGGTTAAAGATTAAGGTTTGTTACTGCTAGTGTGGTCTACAATCACCTGCTGGTGTAGCAACACAAAACAAGCTCAGGAAGGTGTCAAAAGATAGGAAGTTTCCAGGTGGCATTTTTACAAGGCTTTAGAAAGCCATCATCCCCTGGGTCTAGCAGCACCACTTTATCATCACCAACCAGTTAAAAGTGTCTTCAGTCAGTACCACAGAGACATGTCCACAGGCTACAGAAGCTTGCTGGAGATGCACGGCCTAAGCCAGGATATGTGGATATTGAGGAACTAACACAGGTTGCCCAGAGAAGCTGTGGCTGCCATGTTCCTGTAAGCGTTCACAGCTCTGAGCAACCTAGTCTAGTGGAAGGTGTCCTTGCCTATGGCAGGGAGTCCAGTGGGGTGATCTTTAAGGTCCTTTCCAACCCAAACCAATCTGTGATTCTCTATCATACAATTACTCAGTTGCTGTCAAGACATCCTCAAATCACTGCACCCCACCCACGGGGACTCACGGGGAAAAATTAATAGTTGCAGGCCAAGCAGAGAAGGTGTGTATTGAGAGGTGGGTGTGAATGTCTTCCAAGTGATAAGCGCCAAAGTCTGGCAGCACTGCTGAAACCACCAAAACTGATAAGCCAGGGACACTGACACCTGCTCAAATCTGCACAAGGCCACACAGGAGCATCAACAAGACACTTAGATCATGCCCAAGAAGGCAGTGGCTGCTACCTGCAAAGGTTACAGGATTACAGACGCACCTATAAAAACCAAGAGTCCTGTGAGGGACCTTCTGAAGCCACAGGTGTGCCAGCATGTCCCTGTGCTCCTTCAGGGACAGCCAGGCTGTGTCGCACTGCTGCTGCTCCAGCACGGGCACTGAGTGCAGGTGAACTGCGGGGGGCTTACTGTGCTGACCAACACCTCCTGCTACCAACAGCTCGCTCCCACCCGTAACCCCCGAGCTGTGCTCTGCCGCCGGCATCACCCCTTCCACGGAGAAAGCCATTCCCAGCGCCGCTCCCAGGGATGGACTTACGGCCGCTCCGGGCGCTCCTCGCAGAGCAGCCGCCACTGTTCCTCGCAGCAGCGCCGCAGCCTCTCGGCCTGCCGGGCCGAGCCGTCGGGGAGGAAATCTTTCTGTCCGCGGGGGCTCCGCGGGTCCTGGCGACCCTCCGGCTGCTCCGCCGTGCTGCGGGGGTCAGCGGGGTGGCGAGGGACGGGAGAGCGGCTGACAGCCCCCTGCGGCCGCCCAGCCCCGGGACCCCGAACCGCGGGCAGCCCCGGACTGCAGTGTCCACTCGGCCTCCCCGGACCGCGCGTTCCCCCGGTACTTCCCTGGCCCCCTCATGGGTGGCTCCCGCCGGTGCCTCCTTTTCCCGGGTACCGCGGGTTACGGCAGTGCCTCCCCGATCCCAAATGCGCAGGCTCCCCCCGTGCTCCCGCGGCCTCCCGTAGCTCCGGTTCCCCACGGCACCTCCTCGGCCCCCTCACCGCGCGTTGCCCCCCTGGTGCCTCCCCGCCTTCCCCCCGTCCGCCCCACCTGAGGCGGCGGGACCCGCCGGCCTCCATGGGCACGTGCCGGACCAGCGTCCTTCCGCCGCCGGGCACGAGCGCCGCCTAGAGGGGCGGGCTCCGCTAACGCGCCCCCTGGCGCCTCGGAGGGGAGGGGACGGGGCCGGGCACCGGGAGGGAGCTGAAAAACAAAACAAAACAAAACAAAACAAAACAAAACAAAACAAAACAAAAAAACAAACAAAACAAAACAAAACAAAACAAAACATTCTTGCTCATTAATATTAGTACAAGGCTTGGATATCTGCTCTGTCCGGGGCCTCTGGGGAGCAGTGCAGCACCTGGACCACCTGTCCTTCCCCTCTTTCCCCCAGCCAAGCTGCTCACAGGACCTTCTATCACGTTTTCCCCCTCTCTCCTCACTGCATTTTGCCGTTTTTAAAATACATTTCCCCAAAGAAAAAGACATTATTAATTAATAAAATCTTAGTAATTTTAATATAAATAATTCTTAAATTCTCACAAATTCTTAAAATCCTATCAATTCAATAAATTCTTCAGTACATTTCCCCAGCATCACTGACAGGCTGTGCCCTGCCATGGGGCTGTCGGAACCATGTGCAACCAGTCAGACCTGTCTGGAAGTGGCTGTGTCCTGCCCACTGGGGCAGGAGGATTGTCCCTTCAGTGATGTCACTATTTCTCCTGGCTCAGGCTCCAGCAGTGGCTGGTGCCTTTGACTGCCTGGAGTGTGCAGCGATCCAGTGGAGCCTCACACCTCTGCCAGCATGGCTGGACTGGCTGCCAGGGGAGGCATGGACAGATCTGATGGGGAAACGCACCAAAAGCTCAAGTTTCACCTCAAACCCGTCTCCTGTTGCTGTGGGATATCTCACAGGAGGCACTGAGCCTCAAGTAGGAAAAACACAGCTTTTCTCCCCACTAGAGTCCCTGGTTCCAAACCCAGTGGTTTCCCAATAAAAGCCCTTTGACAAGATGCCAACAAAAGGAGATGAATGTAAAAACCATTCCCTTCCATTTTCCACTGAAATGATTTAATTTTCGCTTCCTGCCTCATTATTTCCTCTTCCTGAATTGAGCCTTCACCTTGTCAGGGGGTCAAATGATTTTGGCCAGCAGTGCCTCTCCATGGCACGTGGGGGGACAAGAACCCACCAATGGGGTGAGGGGCAAGAAGGCTGTGCAGGGGCAGTGCTTTTTCACCCTGATTTCCAAAAAGTACATGTAGTTTGGAGACTGCTTGGACTGCCTGATTATCACATAATCCCAGGACCCCACATCCTGTGGCTTTCAACTTTTGGGCTGTCACCCCTTTGTTTAGCTCAATCTTCTTAAAATAGCTGTGTTTAAATTGCTCAGGGAAAAGCTCTGATCCAGAATTTGCTTTTGTCACCCACTGTGATTACAAGACCCAGAAATGTCAAGACTAATCTCAGTTCATGTTTCTTTTCAATACTGGGATTTTAGCTGTCATGTGGTGGGGGGACGTCCTGTTCCTCTCAGGGGCACCAGCAGAGCCTTGGCAGGATGGGACGCGTGTTCTCCCCAGCTGAATCCTCTTATCAGCCCTAATTCTGAGTGTCATCAGCGGGGTGTGGGTGGTCCTGGGGGCTGCACTTCCTATTCTCCACTTAAAAATGGAGGGTGAGGTGGCTCTCTTTTTTCCTTTTACATATTCTGGGTTTGAGTTAGGATTTTTAACATTAGGGTTTTGTCCAGTTGCTTTGAAACTGTAACTGTGGTGCTTGTGGTGGGTTTTTTAATGGGTTTCTTTCCTTAAATTTGGGGTCTTTTTACCTTTGTTCAGGGTGGAACCTGAATGCATTTTGAGTGGAGCAGGACTGTCCTGAGTTCTCTTTGTGGACAGGCTTGTGAAAAGAAGCTGAAATAAATTGTCACTGAGCTGAGCAGTGGTGAAACCTGGCACTGTGAGTGAATGGGATGTTTAAGGGGTCCTGGGAGCTCAAATAATGATGGATTTGGGACTGTGACATCCCACAGGAAGACTGTGGTTGTGTGGCACCAGGAAGCAGATCAGGATCCAGCCCTCACTGTCTGGCTGGCAGGGGAAGCCATGGAGAAGCTGATGATGGTGGCTAAAGCTCCTCCTGATTCCCCTGTGGGACACTGCCATTGTCCTAAGTGAGAAAGGGCTTGGTTTGCCTGGAGAGACACCACACTAAATAAACCAGAGCAGTGCATGTGGGCTCTTGGAGCAGGTGAGTGTGGTGCATTTGCCCACTATGCTGTGGTGGGTTTTTTTTTCTGATTGGGAAAAATGTTAATCAAGTGTAAAAATACCATTAGGATGAAAAGTGGGGGCTGGCTGCCTCTTCTGAACAGGTCAGCTTGCCCCTGGTTCTCCCTCCTGCTTCTGACCCTTCTCCAGGGAGGAGCAGAGCTGTGGTGTGTGAGGATGGGTTTGAGTCCTTCCAGTCCTTCTCTGTTGTGCTGAAGTCGTGTTTGTGCAGTCCCTGTATTCACAAGTTCGTTGTGGTTAACTCCTGGATGAACTTGATGTAAATAGACTCAGTGTTTTTTGAAAAAACAGGAGAAGGCTTGGCCTTAGGATTGTTTTTCTAGTTTCATGTAGCACAGCCAGGTGGGAATTGCATGCTCTGTGCTGGAGCAGAGCAGCTCTGACAGGTACAGCTACCTGCTTTAATCCCTGTGTTAACAACTCCTGCAGTTCCTGGCAGGGTGTTTGGAAATATTTTAGTAATTCTGCAAAAACCAGCTGTGCCTCAGACTTTACAAATGGTAGCACTTGGAAAACAGTGTCTGTCCATCCTCTTGCCTTCATTACAACCCATGGAGTATGTTCTGATACTAGGAGGATTTGTATGTAGATGCTTTGTGTGATTTGGGACAGAAAAGGATGTTACAAATGTTCAAGACCAAGTTGGAGGGGGCTTTGAGCAGCCTGGTCTAGTGGAAGGTGTCTCTGCTCAAGGCAGGGGTCTGGAAAGGGATGAGCTTTAAGGTCCCTCCCAACCCAAACCATTTTATGATTCTATGAAACTCCCTAAACTGGCAAGTGCTTCAATTCTTGTGCGTGTTGCAATAGCTGTGGTGTTATCACAGTTGCTCTGAGCTATGCCCACATCATGACTGCCCAACAAAGCTGTAATCATGGATTAGCTGCAGTTCAGCAATCAGTTGTCTGATTTTTATTATACTTAGTTGTATTCTAGTGGAACCATCTCAATTCTGAGCTTCCAGAGCATCATTTAGACAACTTAAACTTCTTACAGTAGACTATGAGAAAGGTGGTTTGGCAGTCTGTTCCAGCAGGATTTGGCAGACCTTGAGCATACACTGAAGTATTTGGGTTTGGATGCAAAGCAGGTAATGGTGTCAGGTGTTACAGCTTGCCTGGGAGGTGTGCGATCTGTCTGTTTTCTAGCCTCACCTGGGAATCTTTTGGCAAATTCCTCATTGCTTTAGGATGCCTGTGATCATTCCCACAGTGTGTTACAGCTGGGAGTTTGGGCAGGGCAATGGAAAGAGACTTTTGTCCAAACAGGAGATTACTGAGGAGACTTTCTGGGCTAAACCTCTGTTGTCACTCATCAGGGCTGGGCTTGGAAGATAGAAGGAGATTTTTAAGAAAAAACCCAAACAAACATGTCTTTGAGAACAGGACTTTGGTGATTAAGCAGTTAATACCTCTCCATAACCACTATGTGCTCTGGTTTGCTGACAGCTACCACTGCCTTCTGATGGCTGAGAAATGGAAAGAGCTTAAATTTCACTCTGTCTTCTAAATTTGTGGTAGAAACTGCCTTTGTGTGACTCTCCATACTGCAGAACAATACTTGGGGCTCTCCTTGGTGGCAGGAAAACAGAGTTAGTGTTGTTATGCAGAGCTGTGGTACACAATCAGCTACTGGAAGCCCCAGTACTGATCTGAATCTGGGCTTTCAAATGCCGCTGTGTGACTTTCTGGTGCTGCTGTCTGTTGGGCATCTAAGGATTTATTTGCAATCACTTACTGGAAACTGCACTTTGTTAATTGTATGTGAAAAATCAAGGAACCACTGACAGAGTGCAGCAAGATTGATTGAAATGGTCAGGAACCTTTCTTACGTCAGTGATGTGCTGGGAGAAATACTGAGTTATTTCTGTCTGGAGAGAATGGCTGAAGCTTTCCTCATTTCCCCAGTTTGCCTTGGCACCCTGCTTATGGTTCAGCTGGACAGACTGACACTGGGATGCCTGCCTGGGTTGAAGGAGCCTCACTGTGCAGAGTTTGAGGCTACAGATTATGCTCTGTGCTCGAGTTTCATAACTTCTGCAATGTGTTTGTGCTCACCAGGTAGTTGGAAATGTCTTCCCTGGCTTTGGTCTGGAGAAACACTCAAAATCCTGCTGTTTCTTGCTGAGTATTCCATGAAAGGAGATGCCTGGCAGAAAAATGCCTTCAAGTGGGAGACAAGTGACTGAGTCAGGACACCCAGGGTGCTTTTGACTTGTGCTGGAGACTGAGGGAGGATATATTGTTTAAGGCAAGGAATTGGGAGATTAAGGATCTGCTCTGCAGTGTCTCATTAGCTTGTGAAGCTTCAGGCTATTCCTCACCTGTTCTGTGCAGCCAGGCTTTAAACCAAATGGAATGAACAATTCCTGCCGTGCTGCTTGTGTGGCTGAGTCCGTAAACAGAATGAGATGTGGAGCAGCAGGTGATGGTGTGCTCAGAAAGGGTGAGGAGCTGTTCAGTGTCTGCACCAGCAGTCCCAGGACCACTGAACTCTCTTCTGTGTCTGTGTTTCAAAGGTTTCTGCTTAGTTTATTTGGTGCTGGTGTGTACCTCTCTGAGCTCTTGAGTTTAATCCAAGTGCTACAGCAAGAGTTTAGAATAATGATGGTGTTTTAACAGCTCCAACAAACAAATCAGCCTTGTGAACACTGAGTGCCATCTACAGCACCATGACAGCTTGAGACAGCTTCAGTTACAGCACTAGAGCAGGCTGATTTGTTCTTGGTACACAAGGCTAAAGAGGATGTTGCTCACTTCCTTTTCTTATGGGAAGCAAACTGCCAGCAGAGTTATTGGATGGAGAGGGAAGGGATGAGTCTCCAGCTTGGCAGCTGGTATGAAGCAGGCACTGAGAGGTGGGAAGTAAGGCTGGTTGTAATTATGCTTTGTGCTATTTGAAAATTGGACTGCTGCTTGAAAGCTGGCCCATGGCAACACTTGTGGGGTGGGCTGGAGGAGCTGGCATGCCCTACTCTGAGGAAGGTGGGAGGAGGCTTCATGTGATGATTGTTGACTCCTTTGTCTGATCCTTCTGCTCTTTCTCCACCAGCTTTGACTCCACAGCAGCTCTTCAATGCTGGGAGAAGGTTTGCCACTATATGATACTTGCAACCCCCTTAATATCCTCTTTGGTCTCCCTCCCTCCTGGGTGTGTGGCTTCAGGAGTCAAGCTGGGAGCCTGGTGGGGTTAATATGATGCCCAGAAGGTCTTTGATCCCAACTGTCCCACTGCTTGTGGGATCCTGCAGAGTGCCCTGTCTTTGGGGCTATTAAACAGATGTTAAAGACTCTGACCCCTGCACAGAGGTGCCCTTGACTGGACACTCCCAGCCAAGTGCTGCTTCTTGCATTTGAAGCTGTACACAACCTTCAGAGCCCACAACAAGGCCGTTTTGTGGCCACAACTCCCTTTTGCTTTAAACTTATAACCTGAGATTTTTCTCTCAAATGTGTGCTTGGTATTTTGTGTGATTGGATTCCATCTGGAGTAAAAAGACAGGTTTGTAGGAGTGGTGCGTTTCTGCACTGAAAGAACTGTGTAAATTGAAAACCACTCAGTGCCTGAGGGCTCTTATCTTTCTGCCAGTCACGTGTGGGTCTGGGTGCAGATTGTAAAGGCAGTTGTCTGCTTTTTGCTTTTCAAAAAGGCTTTATGCTGAAGGATAGAGTAATTTTCACCTGACACAGCAAAGGTATTTTTTTTTTTTTTTTAGTCCTCTAAAACCACACTGGGAGCTTATGTGTTAGATGGAGCACTTGGGGAAGGTATGGAGTCCAGTCTGTGTGTGCAGCAGCCCTGGGACATTTGGATGAATATTGCATGTGGCAGCTCCTGCCACATCTGCAGGGACTGTCCCATAAATCTTTCCCAATAACCAAACTGCTTGCCCTCTCTTCTCCCATAAATTTGTTGCTAAAAATTGAACTGATTTGAAAACCTGCATCTATGCTGGGCCCTGTGTTTGCCTCAGAGAAGTTGGTAGAGCTCCTGGCTGTTTTGGGGAGTAGTTTATGTCCAGACAGCTGCTGCTGTTGGTCATCTTGGGGGCACTGAGCTTCACAAGAGAGTTGGGTGCAAGGGCTGTGCCTCTCACTGCACACTTCTGCACACCTGAGCTGTGCTTCACATGTGGTTCCAGAGCCGCTGTCATTGGTGTGCAGCTAAATTAATGTTTTTTATTTAGTTTATTTCAGTTGGGAGCACAGGGAACTAGTGTCAGGAATTTCTCAATGTCCATCTATGACGTTTTAAAAGGTGTGCTCAGGCTGAACGTGGGGGACAGGCTGGCATGCAATCTTTGTATGTAGTGCTCTGAACAATGACTTTGAAAAGTGAGGGTGATGCCACTGAAGTGAACAGCCATGCTCCTTTCTCCTGAAAGCATCATTTTCCTTTTTTAGGCTTTGCTGGGAGCTGTCAGTAGCTGTAAGGATGAGTAGATTTAATCAAGAAGCTGTTCCAGCAGAAATGGCTGCACAGTGTCAACTTGAGCCAGGTATATCTTCATCCTAATGCAACTGGAGAGACTTTTTTTTTTATTTTTCCTTGGACACTCGTGAAAGGAGATGGAATTTATGCTGAAATACCGGGCAGCAAGCTGCCCTGCATGCAGGAGACAGCATAAGGATGGAGTTTAGCTGGAATTGATCTGCAGTGCATGTGAGCAATGATCCCACCAGCCCAGCAGGATTTGGGGTGGGAACAGGCAAGGTTACACCCCCTGGCTCCACCTCCACATCCAGAGGTAACCCTGGACACAGAAAACCTTCTGCTATCAGTGTGCAGCGCTGTAACAGGATGCCTGCCCTGGCTGATAGTGCCAGAGTGCAGCGCTGCTATCGAATGGGTGAAATGCAGGAGCCTCCAAGGGGGAAGGATGGGGAAAGTCCCCCTGCCTTTTGCTGCTGGGTGGGAAGGAGGATTGGTGTCAGGGTGGGAGGCAAGAGCAGGGAAGTGATCTGTTCCCCTCTTTGGGCCAGAAATGCTAAAGTATTGCTACAACTTTGGTATGAGGGGGTTTTAAAAGGATACTGAAAGCTTGGAAGGCATGTGGAGGGAAGGAATGCAAGAACTCAGTCTGCTTAGTCCTTATCAAATGAGGACTGGGTGACATAATTACACTTAAGTACTTTGCCAGATAACAAAGAGCACTTTAATCGTGCAAAAAAAGGCACAATGAGAGCTTGTCTGAAGGATAAAATCAGACCAATTGCAACTAGAAATACTGTGCAATCTGCTAATGACTTCCATCCCAAAGGGGGAAATTCTGTCTCCTGGTGGGATGGCATGAATTGGCCAGACTTGCATATTGACTGAATCAAGCAGCTCATTTGGCTGAAAAAGACAGTCACGGGAGTCGTCAGGTGGGAAGGGAGGTGTTTCCCACCATGGAATGAAAGCAGTGGGCTCTGTGAGGCTGCAGGGTCCATGTTCGGGGGTTTTGGACATCTGGCCAACATCTTTGTACTGGCTGTGACAAAGCAGCTGTGCAGATAATGAGATGATGGTCCCACCTTGGTCTCAACATCCACAAACTGGTGTCCAGAGCGTGTTCAGTGAGCCAGAGGCAGACCTGGTGTTCCCTGGTGCCGAGCGTGCTGCAGGCAGCGGGTGGAAAGCAGCCTGTGCTCATGAGAGCAGAGAAATTGCTTCTGCTGGCTCTGTTTTTGCACTTTTAATGCTGCTGTTGGCATTAGAAGGGCATTGTATCCATATTATTCATGCACTGTAATAACTCCACAGTGCTGTGTGCCGGATCTTGCTTTTAGTTGCACCCAGCACTTCAGCTATGCTGAAGCTAAGGGAGCTGTGCTGACAGATCTGAGAAAAGTCAGAATTCGATATTAAATGAATCTGCATCCATTTCCAAAGCATGGCTATAGAACAGGAACAGCGTGATCCCTGCTGCTGGCATAATTCCATTTAAATGATATATCTGCAGACGGAAAAGTGCTGGAGGATCTGCCTAGTGGTGTAGAGAGAAATAGAGCACCAGGCTTAGAATACCTGGTAATATAAGTTTTTGTCTTTTCTTTATGGACTGGAGATGAAAATTTTGTGGGTCAAGCAGCTCTTCTGCTGGAAGGAGGTAACAGGGATTTCAAGGAGGATACACTCACCCTGTGCTTGCCCTGATGCTGAAGAGACACCAGATCTGAGCCCTGTGCATACGAGTGAAATGGGATGGTGCAGCACTGGGCTGTGGCACCACTCTGGGATGGAAAACCTCGAGGGAAGCATTGCTCTTGATGAGATCCATTTGCAAGAAAATGGAGTGCCTTTCTCTGCCATTGGAAGCAATTGCAGCCCTGGGGCTGAGGGTTGCTTGGTTCCTCTTTCAGCTCTAGCCAGGCTCCAGAAATCTGATGGTGCCTTTGAGGAAGGATCCTCCTTTAATTAAGTTGTAACTGTTGGGAGGCCAGTGAGTAATTTCCTTTGTTAGCTGCTGCCTTGCTTGGGGAATGGCTCGCCCTGTAACTAATGAAATATCTCCCTTCTACTGTGCATGGAAAATTGTCTGGAGACTGATGAAGGCCCAGACCCTTCCAGAGGTGCCCCTGCTGCTTAGGGACACCAAAGATTCAATTGGTTTTTGTGGGGAACAGACCATCTAGCAGCAAAGTAACCAGCTCCCAGGCAAGCAGGTAAATAAACTGGGTGGGTCAGCCCAGAGGGTAAATAATTCCTAGGGGAGAACCGGAGATGTCTCCAGGAGGTGTTGGAGGCCCAGGCACAGGATTGCAGGACTGAGACCTCACCATGTGTTCAGCTTTGAGTGTTGCTGGGTCCTGGTGCTGCTGAGCTGCTCCTCTGCACAAGCATGGGTGACTGTCTAGATCCTACTTGTGAAAACTTGTGTAAAACTGAAAATCAGAACATGCCCACGCACTGCAGGTGGTGTTAAAGAGCAAGAAACCTCACACAGGAGTCACAGGGGGAAGAGCCAAAGGCTCCAGTGTTGCAAGGTGAGGCTGAAACTCCCCACAGCAGGATGGAGAGCCTGGCTGGAACCCTGGGCAGTTTCTGTGGTCCCCAGGGTGATGGGCCTGTACCTCCAGCTGTGCAACCTGATGTTGATAAGGATTAAGTGCTACAGACACTCACATTGACTTCGGGTGTGGAGCATGGAAAACGCCTCTCTTTCATTGCTAATAATTCTCCAACCTGCTTTCTCTTTCTCCAGACAAACCAACACATTTCCCAGCAGCTGCTTGCTAAATCCCAAGTAGGTTTTGTAATTGGCCCCATTTCCCTGGAAGCTCTGCCACAGCAAAGCAGATTTTGTCATCTTTTCATTCCTCAGGAAAGTTTTCTTTCTCAGTGAAGAGAAGAATGAACTTTTTTCATTCTGGCTTCAGTCCTTCCAAGTGTGAGTTGTGGGGCTTTCTGGGGCTGGAGGAACAGTTTATCTCTGTCCCCTCTGGCTGAATTGCTAAATTCCTGATAATGCAGATAATCAAGAATCATAAATACTAATTTGAGCTTCCCACATTTCCTTTTTTTTTTTTTTTTTTTTTCTTGTAGGCAGAGCTGTATTTGGGGTTCTTGCTGGTTTGTTGGGATAGGGTCCTTTGGGTTAAGACCACTGGATGCTGTCAGGGGCTGCTATGGGGTTTTGGACAAATCCTGATTCTCTCTACATGTACACAGCAAATCCTTTTCCAAGAGTGTCCAGTGCACCAGGGACGTGCTGCTGCCAAAAAGCTGCATTTGGGAGTTAAAGGGAAAGATATTGATGGAAATCCTGCAGTTGTGGGCTGCAGTGGCTGCAGGACTTTAATGTTGGCCTGTTTTCACCCTGGAGAAGGACCCTAGTGATCCTGATGTGCCTCTGAATGTGTTGTCAAAGGCTGCTGCAGCTCTGTGCTTCTTCTGCCTCAGGACAAGAACTTACTGGGAAACAGTGGAGAGTGATGGACCCAAGCCTATTGCAACTTCAGACAAGTGAGGCTTGCTGCCAGGGTCCTGTTTGCTGGGATGGGATGTGTAAATGGGGGCTGCAGGCACCTGCACCAGGCACACCAGGTGCATCCCATGCAGGCAGAGGCGCAGCCCTGTGGGGGATCCCTCCCTTACTTTGGGGTGCCAGGGACTCCTGGTTTTCCCTGGCAGCTCTCCATGGCTGAGAGCACAGGGAGCATAGTGTCAGGTAAGAGCATCTCCTCCTGGGAGCCCGAAGGCTCACTCTGGATAAATTGGCAGTATCAGCCCTTGTGTTGCTGAGCAACTCTGTGGGCAGCTGGCAGTGAAGGAGGGGGCTGTGAATTAGGGAAGGATCCACATCTGCTGGCTCTAATCAAGGTCCTGCTCCTGGATGCAGACTGCAGCCTGGTTTGGCCGCTTGTCTTAACTCGAGCTCTGGATGAGTGGTCATGGTGCTGTAAGTGTTCACAGATTCCATCCAACAGTTTTTGCATTTGTTCCTAGTGCTTTGATCCTGGTAATAAATCCCAGATCCTTTGGCAAATTGAATCTCACCTGGGAGTCTGTGAGAGCTGTTAACATCGATGGGCTGAGGTGCTCTGCTATCTTTCAGCTCTGCAGGATGGTGCTACCTTTCCTCAGCCCATTTTGGGATCATGCCCAAGGAAGTGAGGAGCTTTCCCTCCCTCTGCCTCTTGGACTGCCTGTCCCAGCAGGGCTGGTGTTGTGGTGACAGGGAGTCCTTGGGCTCCAAGGAAGAGTGTCCTGGGGTGGGAGTGCTGGTGCTGTGGAGGGGGACATCCCACAGCAACTGCTGTCCAAGGCTTGAGCTCTTCTACAGTGGAAAAACAACTTCTAAACTTGCCTTGTTTCCCATTTGTCCTGTCTTAGGAAAGATAACACACTTGGGCTTGCTATTCTAAAGCTATTTCTAGCCTTGGGTGCCCCACAGCTTTGGACTTTAATAATTAAGCTGAAAATCTGTTTCCTCTGAAGGGATGTTCCCAAACAGAACCAAAGCCTGGCACTGCTGGGCAGTGAAGCTTCCAAAAGCAAAGGGGAGTTTCTCCATGGATTTGTGAGAATCACACTGAGGTCAGAAACTCACCTGTTACTGCTCTGCCTCTGTCAGAAAGGAGCCACCTGGGGCAGCCACTGTGGTGGCAAGAGGCTGGTTCAGACCTTCCCTGGTGAGGCTGAGAGGGGCACTGTGTGTCAGTGTTCATGAGAGAGCCCAGCTGTTCCTTGGCCAGGGGTGGGGCACAGCTGGGGAATCATTGCTTGTGTGCCCCAAGGTCCCAGGGGCCTTCACCCTGCCCCAGGCCTGGGATCAGCAGGTCAGTGAGATCTGCTGCATCCCAAGGAGGCTGCAAGGAAGAGCTGCCAGAAGGGAATAGCTTGGTAGGATGGGGTGAGAAGTGATGCTTCTGAAATCCAGGCTTGTGGCAGCTAGAGAGCTTCATCTGCTGCAGCCTCCCTGTGGTTTGAAGGTCAGTCACCTTGAGCTCTGTCCATGCTGATTCTCACCAGGGGGCTGGGCTGTCCTGACCAGTGCCCCATCTCCCAGATCTGCTGTCCCAGCACTGCCTGCAAGAAATCCCAGCAGCTTCCCCCATGATTTGCTGCTCCCTGAAAATCTTGTGTTGGTTTTGCATGTTGTTCCTGAAGGCTGATTTGAATGTTTTTTAAGTGTTTTGGCCTCTGGTTTTGTTTGCCACCCACTCCCCTGACCTGTTTTGCACTGTGACTTTCTTCTGCTGGCTGCAGCCTGCAGTTCCCCAAATCAGTCTCCATTAGGTGACACCTCTTTACCAACATTTACATGCTCAATGTACAATCAGTTAATTGCTGTGCAATTTCTCACCCAGGTGATTTATTACAAGCTCAACCAGTCACAGGCTATAATAATTAATTTGCAAATTGAGCTTGCCTTTAAATTAAGCCATACATTATAGTAGCACGATGGGTAAATGCCAGGTGTTTGGATTTAGAAGGCAGTGTCAGTTCTCCCACCAAAACAAACCATGGTGGCTTTAATGTGGCTTTCCTGTGTCACATCATCCCCAAGCATGGGGAAGCCAAAGCAAAAACTAATCTTGGAACACTGGGAGCAAAAGGTGAGTTCATTCAATTTATTGGGAGCCATCAGCACCAGAAACCAGCTTGCCGTGTGAAGTAGAGCAGCTCATGCACCAGGCTGAAAACGAATCCTAATCCCAAACTTTGCCTCTAAACCCCTGATGTTGGACTTGACTTAAAATAGCTTGAGAATAAGGGAAAAAGAAGATTTAATTTTTCCTTGTTTTGCAGTTTCCACAGGGCTGCATCTCTGATCCAGCTGGGAGAGTCAATAGGTCTCAAATGAGCAATGCTTGGTATAAATTCCTCAGTAAATACCAAATGCCTTTTTGGTTTTCTGAATCTTACAAGACTTGGGGAGGAAACTACTGTCATGTGGGTGGGTCCATCATTTAAAGAGGACAAAAGCTGCTGGGAACTGAGCGGTGTCAGCAGCTGGAAGTTCAGTGTTTCTGTAAAAACAGCCCTTCCTATACCATGTGTGATTGATTTAAATTTTAAACCCTTCCTACCTTTCCTTGCTTGATTTTGCCTTAAGTGAATCCTTTCAGAGATGATTGTTAATCTGTCCACATTTGAGCGGGGGGTCCCAGGGATGTCTGTGGTGCTGAGCACTGGCCATACTGGTTCTCTCCCCCTGGCAGTCCCACTGTGGTGAGTGTGCCCCCCTTCTCCCTGCAGCTGGGAGCCCAGCTCCCACCCATTCATTCATTAATCCCTTTCATTCCCTTCTCGTTTGTTCACGTCCTCTGCAGCGTGGGGAGAAAATTGCAATCCTGAAAACAAATAGGAATTCATCTTCTCTTTGGAAATAAAAGCTGGTCCATTAAAATACTTTGTTCTCTTTGAGGTTTGCCTGTTTGCAGATGGGGCTGAGGTCTCCTGTAATGGAGTGGAAGCTTCAGTGCTGGGCAGGGACAAAGCAGGGAACCCATCCCTCCTCCTTTTGTATCACTCTGTCCCTGTGCCTCCCGTGCGGAAGGGGATGAGATGTATTTTCCATGGCAGATAGGTCAGTTTTAATGAGACACCTCTGTGCTGCTCTGGCCTCGGGTGTACATGATTAAAGCAAAGAGATTTGCTGATTAGTTTGGGTTTTTCTGAAGGTTGGGAAGGTATTGTGTGGTTCCTGCCATGATGTTTGTTCCAGCCTGTGCTCAGGGGAGGTGCTGGGCTGTGGGTCCATGTGATTGCAAATTTGCCTGCCAAGACAATGACTCTTCCTGACTTTGTGGGAGCCCTGACAGCTCTGGAGGGGCCAGGATCCAAACCCAAGAAGCTGCTCCCCTCCTAGAGGCATGGGAGAGGCTCCTTGGTTTCCTGGGAGGAGAAGGTGGCAGTGGCATCTCTGTCTGCTGCCTCATTCAATCCGATCCCTTCTCTTATACTTGTCCTTATGGAAATCACAAGCTTTGCCTGTAACTTTGCTGGAAGAGGAGATTTAATTCTAAGTAAAAGAGACTCTGGAGGTCAGCCTGCCCAGCTTCCCGTCACAGCTGGGCTGAGTCCCAGTGTGTGTCCATGGCTCAACGGGGTTTTCCTGAGCCAGGTAAGCTGCTGTGACCTGAGCAAGGATGATTGTGAGCCCAAAGCTCCTGCTCTGTGGTGGGGACATGGTCCCTAGGGGCAAGGGACTCTTGAGTCAAGCTCCTGGCATGGTGGGACAAGGTTTGGGGAACTTGCTTTGTTGCCTATGAGTGGAGGCTGATTTTTTTTTTTTTTTTTTTCCCTCACAGAAAGTGGAATGATTCTGTTGCAGAAGTGCAATGGAATAAGTCCTCCCAGGTTGGATGTGAACAAGATATTTAGCTCCTGCAGACCATTAAATATCCTTAAAATGTAAGTTTCTCAATTTACAGAGATGTTGAGGTGCTCTGGAAGTGGTTGCTGCCTTCTGAAGTGCCTCAGTTTAAACTGAGCAGATCCTTGAATGGTTTCTCCCTGGCTCATACAAGGAATTTCTTTTCCATCTTGAATAGGCTACGTTTCCTGAAAGAAGAGCTTGTGAGAGTAATGAACTCTGGAAACTGCTTATCTGTCTTTTGAAATAAAAATGCTTTTGGCCTGGAAGCCAAATGATACCTTGCACTTAGCAAAAATAACTAAAATATACTCCATCTCACATGTCACCTGCTCACAAAACTGCTCTTGATCCACCTACAAAGCTGGAATTGTTTACTGTGTGACTGACAGGTTTTAGTTAGTATCAGTTTCTGGAGGGCAATATAATGAATTAAATCTTGCAAAGTGAGCTCAGGAGTCTTTGCTTTGGATGAGCCCATTTTACCCTCATCCTGTCCAAGTGAAATAGTGCTGTTACTTCCCTAGGATGTAGCTTGCCTAATAGGATAAGGGATCCTGTTACCCTGTGCTGGCAGTCTGTCATGCCTTCATCCTCCAGTGTGCTTGGAAAACTGGATAATTTTGCCTGCCTGCCTGCCTGGGAGCAGTTTGTCTACCACAGTGCCAGAGAGGAAAGACCTCCAGACCCCTGTCCCACCTCGCTGTCAGTGACGTGCTGGAGTGTCACCACTCCACAGTGACAGAGCCACTGTGACCCCCAAAGGGGTCATGAGCCACTGCCTGCCTGCACAGCTGCTGGGAAGAGCACTGCTGGCTTTTTCCTTAGTCAGAATTTCTTGGGTTTGCTTTTTGCCACTTCTGCCTCTTTGTAGGCAGAAGTGAGAATCTCCAGCTCTATCTGCATGGGTGAAGTGAGCTGTTGTGAGCACCCAGAGCTGGAGGATGCAGCAATGGGCCTGGGCTGGCCCCAGCAGCAAAAGGCATCCCTGAAGCTGTGCATTGCTCTGCCAGCTGGAGGCTAAAGCTCCTCCAAGCCTCACTGCTCTGCCTAATTCATCCCTTTGGACTCTGCATCTTGCTCCTGCTCCTCACCGCTGCTTAAGGCAACAGCCCCCTGCTCTGCCACCGTGGCCAGTACATCGGGGGAAAGTGCAATTTCTTGTTTAGAAAACACCAGCTGCACTAAAAATACCTCTGTCCCTGTGACCCAGAGGGTGGATGGAGGAGCTGTGGGCTGCAGGGCTCAGCAGGCTGCCAGTGTGACCGTGCATCAACACTGCAAGGGTGGGTGGCTGGTGACTCACACCTGAGTCATGAGGCTTCTGGCTTTGGGAAGTGTTTTCCCCCATTTGGAGTGTGGGGAGAGGGCTGAATTGAACTGTAAATTTTAAATCATTTGGGCATCCTTCTGCAGAGATCTCAGCAGGTGCTGCTGAAATATATCCAATATCCTTCTTGTGTGGCTGCTCAGCAAACTAGGGACTGGCCTGGGTTGGGTTCAGCATGTGCTAATTAATATTTAGCTATAACCACTACACAAATGCAGCTCTGTTGCCCAATCTTTAATGCAGGATGACCTGGTCCTGTTCAGCTGTGAAGGACTTTCCAGTTTTGCAGCTCTTTAAGGATAAAGAACATGAAACATTGAGCTTTAATTATGCCTTTAAGTGCATTTAAGTCTCTTGAAAAAGCTGCAGGTTGAAGTAGAGATTTGGGAGGATGAAGTGCCTTGCAGCAGAGACAGCTGGTTTGGCAGGCTGATACTTGGGGTGTCTACAGAGAGATCAGAGCCTGTTGCCTCCTTGCAAGGTTAAAATTCGATGAGGAGCTACAGCTGGGCAGGGTCTTTATTTCTGCTGGAAGGTGGAAATAGCTGCTGAAGCCATCTCCCTCCTCTACTGATCTGCAGCAGCACTGCCAGGTTGCTTCTCCTTCCCCACTTTAACTCACAAGAGAAATTAATTTCTGGAGCTGTTGCTTGCTGTTTCTTCTGAGAAGTGGAAAATACAACATTTCCCCTCACCTGTCCTCTTAATTTTGAGTTAAAATGCATTCAGGCTCCTGGGAGGAAGAGCCTCTGCTGTGGTAGTCTCTCTTGGTATTTAATTTAATGCAATTTCATGGCCTGTCTCAAAAGGTCTCATTAACAAGGTGGGTGTGAATTCAGTGTGAAGGCACTCAAGCAGCACTGCCTCCAGCAGCAGCGTACTTGGCCATGTGGTCCTAGTCCTGGTCTAGCTGTCTGGTTTGATTTTTAGCTGCTCTGCCTTGTTCTTCAGAGGCAGCTTCCCTCTCGAGGTGGAGGAAATTATATGAGATCCAGGGGAAGAGATTTGTCATGCCCAGCACGTTCCCCACCGATGCTGAACCTGTTATGGCAGAGCTAAATTGCCAGAGGGTTAAAATCCCATCACACCAGCACCGAGTTAGGAAAAGAGCCCAAAATGACTGGTGGTTGTAGGGTGGTGAGTGGGTGGAAGAGACCCCACAGGCACCCTCCAGGGATTTTGAGAGCTGGGAACCTGCTGATGTTTATCCTTGTAGCCCCTGATTTCCTGCACTGGGGGAGAGCTGTGGAGGAGGAAGGATACTGCCTGTGTTACTGGGTTATAGCTGGTGTCAAGGCTGATGTTTCTGAATCCTTGGGGTCTGCAGCACTGCAAGCGTTAACTGTAACAAGTCATGTATTGATACTGTAATCATGCCCAAAAGGCCAGAACAGGGGATCCAGGAAGGGAATCGCTGTGTCTGGCACACCAATAGGATATAATGATCCTCTGGGCTGACAGCCTTTGCTGTTTAGGAAAAGGAGGGTAAAAACAAACCCCAGGTGTCTGTATTAAACCAGCAAAAGTGCAGGGCTGCTTCCTGGGCAGGGTGGGGGCACTTGGCACTGAGGTGAGTTTGCTCAGCCCTTCTTGTGGAGCTGAGCTGCCTCCAGTCAGGGAGGAAGAGCCCTGGCTCGCTGTGTGGATGCACAAGGGTGTCACTGGCAGGGGATCCAGAGCCAGGCTGGGGAACACTTCAGCTGTGGGCTGGAGGTGTGGGAAGCAGTGTGACCAAACCCCAGCATCTCACAGCTGTGTTGGCTAAATCCAATGGCCGATTGCTGCCCTGGCTTTGTGTGAAGCCCCAGCTTCTGGGAAGAGATAAAAACTGATAACAGCATCCAAAGGGAGCTCTATTCTCTCCTGTAATGACTCACTGGTGCAGCCATGGGATCGTTGCTTCTCTGCCTAAAAGGATGGTTAATATGTTCTGTGCAGGCACTACTAGTTTGCGTCCCTTACCCACTTTGTTATTGATGTAACTGCACCCAGCTGCAAATTAATTGGGACTTCATTGTCCCAGAGCAAATTGCTTGCAGATGTATCATAAATTCGAAGACAGTGAACTAGACTGGGGTGGTGCTGGGTGTGCTCTACACCACTCTGCATCAAACTGATTGACAGTGTTGGGAGGGAGGGAGGGAGGTGTGCTCCAGAGCAAAGTTATCCCAGCCCTGAGTGCCAACAGCCTTGCTCAGGGAACCTGAGAGGATGTAAAAATAGGAAGAGAGTGGTGCTGGCTAAGCTTTGAAATGAACAGCTCTTTGTGGAAGTATCTTGGTGTCATTTGTCATCTCTTTCTGCTGCACTGGGGTCTGTGGTGCTGGGGTGTCATGGGCAGGGGTGAGCTCTGAGAGCTGGGATTGATCCCTGTTCCCTGTGGGACCAAGGGTCTCACTGTGCCTGGGCTGGAAGTGCTTTGCCCTGCACATGCAGGCTGGTTCTGGAGTTGGTTTTGTCTTCACCCAGCACAAGCATAGCATGAGTGAAGTATTCCCTCTTTTCACAGCGTCGATGACAGCATAACATCAACGATCTCAAATTAATGATATGTTGAAAGCTCAAGGCTAAGGCAGCAGGAATTAATATCCTTGAGACCTGTCTAGTTCTGACTCTTCTGACACCTCCTAATTTTCCATGTAAATTGGCTTATGGATCTCTGGCTCTAAGGCTGTGTTGTGTTCTGGGGGAGTCTGGCGTGTCTGCTAGGAAATTATCCAGAGTAATGGTAGGGTTGTAATTGTGCTGTAGCTATTCAGATCTGCCTCCCCTGTGTGGACACCCTCTCTGTGACTATCTGAATAATCACTCATTTAGAGCAGTTTTACATGCATTTCATGCATTCCCTGCGTGGACACCCTCTCTGTGACTATCTGAATAATCCCTCATTTAGAGCAGTTTCACATGCATTTCAGGTTTGTTAAATACTCCATGCCAGCGTGTGATGAGCCTGTGTGTGCACAGTTGTGCTCATAATAAAACATCATGTTTAATCCTTCTCTTATATTGACCCAACCATGGATGAACAGCAGGGACAGTTCTTACATACACACCTAGAAGAATAAGCCCAGGCTTCAGCTTATCCAAGCAAAGTAAATAAACCCAGAATTGTGGAGAAAGTAAATAAAGGTGTGAGTGCAGCTGCAGGCAAATCCATTCAAAAGGTATTGACTTGCTCAGTTCTGGATCTGTTACTGTACACCAGAACAGGCTGAAATCTGTTTCTGACTTCACAGGAAATCAAATGTGGGAGTTGATTTTTTAAAAACTAATGTTGCAATAGGGGCAAAAAGCTGTACAAGTAATTTGTTCAGCAGAACTTCATTCAGCTTTTAAATTAAAAAAAGTTTATTGACTGGTGTGTTTTAAGTGCTGATGATTTGAGGACTGTATAGCACAATGAGAACTTCCACACAAATATAATAAATAAAAACAAGGTATGATTTTATATATAGAGCCAGAGTTCCTTTGTGCTATGGGTTTGTAATTGGAAAATTCCCTCAATTTGCACACTGCAGTGCTGCTTACTTTTGAGGCCTGAACTGAAGATGGGAACCATAGAAACATCAATAATAAATCCCCAGAAGAAAAGGAAGCTTTGCTGAAATAATGTCCCTGCTGACCGTGAAAGAAGGTTATGGAAAAAACCTGTGGGAAGCTGGAGTCACAGCCAGGTGTGTGCCAGCCCTCAGTGGGGTGCAGAAGTCCCTTTCATGTTCAGCCCAAGAAAGGCTGGCAGCTGCTTTTAGGTAGATGTGCATGAGGGCAGGGACCTTTCCTAAATCCAGGATGGAGAGTGAAGTGTTCATTCAGTTTAAGCACCCAACTCCTGCAGTATCTCAGCAGAGATGCTTTCAGCACCAGCTTCACTCTGACCAGGTAAAGTATTTTTGTCTGTCAGGGAGGAAATGAAAATGTGCAGACCTTTCAAGAAACTCTTACAGGCTCAGGAAGGATGTTCCATTCCTATGCTAGATGGTTGTGTTGCCAGAATTCCCCTTTGTGCTTTGTTGGGTTTACTTTGCTGTGTGGGGTGTTTTGGCAGCAGCATGGCCAGGGAATGCCTGGTGGGGGAGCCTGGATAGGTGCTGAAACCCCTGTGCCAGTTGGACTGAAGAATTAGAAACAGCCAAAATCAACTGTCCTGACAGAGCCACTAACAAGGCAGAGTGCAATAGGTTTTGGTAAAACTTGCCTCTGGTTTTAAACAGCTCAATAATTCTATTCTCAGAGTGTGCTTGAAGCGCTTGGAATTGACTGTGAGGGATTTTAAATTTTATTTCCTAAGAGAAAGTAGCAGAAGCTAACTTCGGAGATGGTATATTTAAAAAGAAGAAACCCAACAAATTCTTTCTTTCATAAAGAACAAGAAGATTGTTTCCCTTTGGCTACCCTTCTCTCAGTGCTGAAATTGTCTTACTCTCTGAATGTCCAGTCCCCATTGCTCCTTCTGGAGCTTAGAACAATCCTCCCAGGGCTGCTGCTCGCTTCTCTTGACTATTTCCACTCCTTAAGTGGCACAAACAGTGCTGACTGGTCTCTTTGCCAAGTCCTTAGATCTTCCTTGCATCTGTTTTCCTTCCCACTGCCTGTATCATCACCCTTGGCCATGGATCTTGTTTAAAGATATCTCACTCCCTGTTATTTGATGAAAACTGTCCAACTTTTTCCAGATGACGCAGCCAGGTCCTAGCTCTTGTCCCCTCACTGCTCTCAGCGCTATCCCAGATTCCTACTCTGTAGGATTTACAAGTCAAACCCAGTTTGAGTAACACAGCCTTTTTCTAGCTCATCATCCAGGCAAGAAAAGGAGACTCAGAGGTGACCTCATCACTCTCTGCAGCTCCTGAAAGGTGGCTGTGGCCAGGTGGGGTTGGTCTCTTGTCAGCAGCAACTGACAGAACCAGAGGACACAGTCTCAAGCTGTGTCAGGGGAAATATAGGTTGGATATTAGGAAGAAGTTTTTTACAGAAAGGGTGATAAAGTTCTGGAATGGCTGCCCGGGGAGGTGATGGAGTCACCATCCCTGGATGTGTTTTAAAAAAGCCTGGATGTGGCACTGGTTTAGTTGAGGTGTTAGAGCATGGGTTGGACTCAATGATCTTGAAGGTCTCTTCCAACCCTGTGATTCTGTGATCTGAAGCAACACTCACTGCTGGGCCACCTTCCCCAGACTATGGGATGTATCTGAGATCATTGCAGCTTTTAAATAAGCACATTTTAAAGAATTAAGACCATGAGATGATTTGGGGAGATTAGAGGAATGGAGATTGTGCTGTCACACATCAAGGCTCAGCTGCTCTGCCTGATCCCTGGTGCTGCAGCTTCCCAGCAGCTTTGGTCTGTCGCTGGTGGCTTTGTCTTTCCTTGAGCCACCCATTGCTCTCTCCTGTTTTCCTTTCCTCTACTAAAGGACAGTCAAGATAAGCAGTTGCTTTTCTCAGCAGTACTGTAGATTTTATCTGAGACAACAGCCCACACTTTCCAAGGATAAAATGATCCTTATTATTCTCCTGTCTCCAGCCTTCATCTGAGGTTTGGGTCATAAATACTTGTAAAGCATCTGAAATTTTTAGACTCGGGAACTAGAGGACAGCAACATGTCAGCTTTCCTTCTCAACACCTCATTTTGGTGGTGAAATCAGAGCCCTGAGTCTTAGGCAGCCAGAAGAAGCTTTTGGCATGACTCAGACCTTGTTTGGCTTGGCTTTTCTCTAATCCTATGTCATTAATTTCAGAGGAAGCAGTGGTGAGTGAGAGGAGGCTCTGGATTTCCTTGTGGCCAGGGGGTCTGAGGCTGCCCATGCCCCATTTCCTTGTGCCAATGGGAACTGGGCAGTGCTGCCATTGCCTCCTGGATGCACTTGTGCAGGGTGCCATCCCAGTTTGGAACAGGTACCCACACCCCTTGGGAGGGGTGGTTTGGTCCCAGAGCATGTTCAAGGCAGGTTCCCTGGTTAACTGTTGTTGAAGATGAGTTTGGAGATAAAATAAAGGTGTCTCCAGCATGTTTAGGTCTTTGTGATGCTCTTCTTTTGAGGCATAACTACCCAGCTCAGCCTCTTCTTCCATCCTGTAGCCTTCAGAGCTCAAAGAGAGCTGGTAGGACCAAAGGGAAAGGCAGAACCTGGCTGTATCCAGCACAGTCCTTTCCCCAGCTGCACACAAAGCTGGTCTGCTCCTCTTCCCACTAAAGCCAGGAGTAATTAGCTGTGCTGTGGCAATATAATGAACAGTGGGGCTGGATTTGCCTCCTTCAGCACACAGGAGACATCTTAATTAGCCTGATTGGACCACTACATGGTTGATGGGGAGATGCTGGAATGTTGTTTTTCTTTTTTTCCTTTTACCCTGAGCCTGAGAGTGTCAGGAAAAGAGGGGGGAGGTTTCATTGAAATCCTCCCAAGAAAGACACATTATTTATTTCTCACAGAACAATCGATGTTTCCCATGCTGCAGAAAGGCTGAATATTAATTACAGCAAATGAGCCCTTTCTCACTGAGCTGCCAGTGTTTGTTCTTAGACCTGAGCCCCCCAGTACTGACTGGGGGCTGTAGCTGGCACAGCCTGGGAGCAAATGTTCATGTGCTTTCTTCAGTGGCAGCAGTTGGCAGATGAAAAATATCTGGATCTGAATGAAAGCAAAGGACTTGTTCTCACTCTAAGAGGTGACATTTTACTCTTTTCTTTTTCTTCTCAAATAGTTTCTGTGTTGATAACATAACAAATGTACAAGTCCAGAGCACTTAAAGGTCTAAGCTGAAATCTTAGCTGGAATTTAGGTGGTTGTAATGAATTGACCTTTAAAAAAACAAAAGTGGGAGGGAGTTAAATCCCCAAAATGTTTTGTGCAAGTTGAAATTTAAGTCTTAATTCAAGAGCAGAGAGGAAGGAGGACAGGGAGCCCTGATGTGAACAGTCTTCTCCTTTCACAATCTCTTTCAATTTCATGGGGGGAGGGACCTGGCTGCTGGAGAAGGTGCACCTCCAAGAGCAAAGTTCCTAAAGCAGTAAGTCAATAAGAACTTTTAGAAACTCTCATCAGGGATAACTTCACCCACTGTTTCCATCCCTCTGCTTATCCCTATTGAGTCCTCTGTGCCAAAATGTGCATGAAAATGTTAGTATTTGGCTTTCTGTATTCAAGCCCCATGGGAGAAGGGGTAGAGGACTGGAGCCTGGAGTAGGATATGGGTGTGAGACATCCTGCTCCTGGATGAGGCAGGAGTCTTCCTTGCTGTGGCTGCCTAAGGAGAGTTCTGCTCTCTGCCCTGAAGTGTCTGGTGGGGCAGGGAATGGCAGCCTGATGTTTCTGAGCTGCTGTGTTTACAGCAGCATGTGTAGGAAGATCATTGTAAAAGCTCCTCCAGATTTAGCAAAGGCAACTGAGTAGTAACTAAAGACCAGAATAATTAAAATGATGTCACGGACTCTCAGGCTGCTTACTCTGTGAGTGGAAACCTGCAGAGGACACGAGAGCACAGGTTGGAGGGAAGGGCTTGACTCATCTGTTAACTCAGTTTCAAGTGGAAGAAATAAGGTTTAAAGCTTAAACAGGGACACGCTCCAGCTTTGGTTTAACTAAAGCTTGGAAAAATCATTGCCCCAAATATATTTCTGTGGATCCAGACTCTGCAGATCCTATTGCAATGCAGTGCTGGACGATGATGCAATTGGTGCCTGGGGTAGGTTCTGCTCCCTGGTGTGCTAAAAACCCCCTCACTGCTGTGGTGTGATGGGCAGAACCTGGCTCTCATTTCCAAAGGACTGACCCTGTGTCGACCTGCAGGACGAGGCCTTGAGCCTTCAGTGGTGCTTGTGCTGTTCAGCTGCTGTATGTGGGGAGGGCAAGGCTGATGCAGTGACTTTGCTTTGGAGGAGCAGAGGAGGAAGGGCTTCCTGCAAAGGCTGGACCCCAGGAGCATGGACCTGACTCCAGCAGTGTTTAGGGATGGTGAGAGGTACTGAGGTGACACCCTGATGGCTTTTCTGATATGTTTGTCAGCACTCCTGAAGTGTCTCTGGAAGCACCACTCTGTGCACTGCCACACTGAAGCCACTTCTCAGGGCTGACTCTGCAGTTGTTGAAGCCCAGCTCTACCCTTTGGGAGGAACCAGTGCTGCTGCTCTCCCTGAGCCAGACTGGGACAGCAGGAGTGGTGCTTTCCATAGCCAAGGCAGCTCTACTGGTAGAAAGATGTGAGAGGAACAGATATTGTGTCCTATATGATCACAAGAGCTGTTTCCCAAAGGGGATATGGATAGGGACAAAGGCTCTCAGAGCTGGTATTCTCTCCCATGCCCTTCTGCAATTGTAGTCTACCTCTCTTAGCAAAGTCTTTTCCCCCAGTGGCGCAGTGAGTTCCCTGTTCAATGCAGATTCTGGAGACTGGAGGAGCCCTTCATTGGGAGAACGTGGCTGTAGATGAGACATCCTTCCCCCTTTACTTATCCCCTGTGGTTGTGTTTCCTTTTTGCTGCCCCTCCCCAGCCCCACAGCACGGATGGAGCCAGTGGAAAAGCTGTGGGGGTTTGGCTGTGCTGCTTTGCTAACAGCAGGTGAGCAGGGCAGGGCATTGCTGTGTGGTCCCTGCATCTGGCAGGAGGATTTAGGAGAAGCGAGTTTAGGGCTGAGAACGTATCCGTACCTGCCACGTGGCTCCTCTCCCACCGGTGAGTCTGCTGAATGAAATGTGTTCAATTAGCAGCCCAGGAGGGCTGAGGAAACAGGATTAGTCAGGCTCTGGCTGTGTCCCAGGGGCCAGTGAGTCACCCCACCTTTCCCTCCTCCCCACCCTGCAGCCTCCATCTGTGTGCTCCATCACGGCTGAAGTTTTCTCCTGGGCAGGTTTAGCTGTGCAGAGAGTTCAGGTGGAGAGGGATGTCCAGGGAAGGATGTCACCAGCTGGGCTCCAGGGACCTCAGCTCCAGGGATGGCTTGGCAGAGCAGTGACTGGGGGAAGGCAGGAGTTTATTTTGCTGCCTGTGGGGACACAGGGAGGTGGAGAGTGGAATAGAGGCAACTGAGAAGGGTGAGCTGGGGACTGAATCCTGCCACAACCAGCCAAGGAGGGCTTTGTCACTAGGAGGGAAAGTAGGAGTAAAAGTAACTGGACCATCTGCCCTTTTGTGTGAGTTTATCAGGAGCAGAGCTGTGACATGTGGCTTCACTTGCACCTCTGAGGACAATGAGGGGAAGAGGAGGGGCTGGAGAGTGAACCCATCTGTCGCCCTGCTGTCTGACAAGGCAGCTCACAAACACATGGGATAAGTGCTGGCAAAATGAGCAGAGGAAATTTGTCTCCTCAAGCATAGTAGGCTGTTGATCTGAAAAAGCAGATTGAATAGGTTTTCTATCACCCTTTGGTTTTGCGGGTGTTTTTCCCCTGTTTTTTCAGCTGGATTTCCCTTTGATTTCTCTCAAGATAGAAAATGGGCTGTGTATGGAACAGGACTGCTGGGAAATGAGCTGCCTTATCTCTGTGCCCTTCTCAGGCGCCTCTCGCCTCTCGGGCAGCCCTCGCAGCGCTCCGGGCTCTCCATCCCTGCACAAGTAGCTGTGCCCTTCCCTACTTTGCAATTCCCTTTATTCAGGCTCTGCCCTTGGTAACCAAGGCACTGAGACAGGAGATCACATAATAAATACAAAGAGCAGAGGGACAAAGAGGTAAAGCTGAACACAAACCAGAATGTCAATGGACTCTCTGACTGAATAAAGCCAGCTCTGAAAAAGTTGGAAAAGGGATAGGATGTTCGGAGGAGGTCACACCAATGTACACAGAGACTGTTTAGCTCCTGGAAGGCCTTGCCATGTAGAGTGACACCTCTAAAGGCATTTGGTCAGTAGGTTTGCTCCTAAGGACAGGCTTTTGTTCATCTTGCCCTGTGCTTTGAGGTATTTTTGTCATGTTCCCAAAATCAAAATGATTTTGGGAAGCTGACAAAAGTTATATGCTGGCTGTGTTCTTTGCTAGTTTGCTTCTTGTCTGTGCCTTTCTTCCCAGCCTCTCCATACATGCATAGATGTCCACATCCTTGTCTTCTCAGGGAGTATTTGTCACACTTTTATGGATATACATGGAAAGGGAATGACCTCACAGCCAGTATTGAAACATTTGGACTAGGAAATACCTTCAGGACAGGCAGGAGAAACATGAGGGAATGGAAACTCTGAGCCTTTGCAGGGTAGTGGGAAGGGGCACATGCTTCTCCTGGTACACTGGAGCCTTCTCCATGGTGTTGGGACCAGTCTCTCCAGTATGGCTTTCCCCCTCACACAGATGAGATCTACAGGACTTCAAGCTGGGAAGGTGCCTGTGTTGTGGTCAGTGCTGGACTGGTGTGTTGACTTCAGTGTGATGAGATCTGGGAAAGGTCTGCCCCACAAAACTCCTTCTGAGTGTGCTGCACCAGTTGCAGGTGCGGGGGTGGCCTCCCTACTTGGTTAGCCCACTTGCCCCCGTGGGTTTTAGGACATGGCTTGGCCACACCGGTCAGATCGACTCACTTCAGATGGGAACAGACTCATTCAACCATAAACACCTTTACTGTGTAAGCAAGATAATATCTTCAATGTACTGCTCTCTGAGAGAGCCCTGATAACTCAGGCTGTTTTCACTTCTCATACTTTCCTTATGGCTGGCACTAGAGGAAGAAACACCCACCCAGTCATTACCACCTCCTTTCCCAGAAAAGTGTGCCAGTTCTTCCCTTCCCTGCCTCATGGGAGAAAGGTAACACAATAGCTTCCCTTGTCCCGAGGGCAAGTCTGGCTGGCACAGCACACATCCTCCTCGACCTTCGCTCCATCCGAGCCCTTCAGGGAGAGCACTGACCAAAGAGCAAAGCAGCTGCATGAAAAACAGCAGGTGAAAATTCCTGGCAGTTAAAACGGAGCAAAAACTTTTGAGCCATAAAGCTTGACATTTCTGCAGGTGTCTGGCTTTGTTGGCTGGGGAAATGCAGGCGAAACATCCACAAGATAATCTCAGTCACAGTCTGGATGTGCTGGTTTTGACAGAGCCTGGAAGAAAATACAGAGAGACCCTGTCCTGAGGTTTGTACAATGACTCAGAGAGCAACGTGCTGCATCTGATGGTGTCAGAGGTGCTGGTGTTGCACACCTGACTGCTTTGATCACCAGAGGTGAGTGAATGCCTGTGTGCTCTCTACAGGGTGTAGGCTGAAATACTGGCTGTACTTGAATGCATTTACCAGTGTGATGTGGCTGCATTAGGTGCACCTGTGAGTGTGTGTGTGTGGCTTAGGACATCCTGTGCAGGTGACACAGTTTTGCTTTGGAGCTGAGTAAGGGTGAAATTCTGTTCTCAGCATATCATGGGTGGCTGGTGGCATGAAACCCTAAGTGTGGTATAACAAATTCCTTTGGACTGTTTGATCTTTTTAATTCTTTAAATTAAATTCATCTACAGTAACCAGTCCCTCCATGTCTGACAAAGTGCTGAACAATGCCTGTGTGGTCCCTGTGGAGCCCGGCACAGGCTGTCGGTGTAATCCCCGCTTTGAGCTGATCTCTGCTGTCTTTTCTCTACTTTATAAAGAGCAGAGTTACTTCCTAACCTCCGACTGTTAAAGCTGCATATACAACGCACAGACATTTAATTTTCCCTCTTTTAACTTTGTGTAAAGTATTTGTAATTTTTGAGGAAGCTGCATAAGCAACTCTGCTTCCCCTGAGCTGCTTTTTCACAGCTTCTTGCTCCACAGATTGTGATTTTTAGTCCTGCTTAAAACCCTCTGCTGGGGGTTCCCCAATGGCCATGCAGACTGTGAGGCACAAGAGCAGCATGAAGAGCTAGCACTGTGAAAATCTGCTCATTGGCATGAAAAACTACAAAGCTGATGTTAGCAGCAGCAGTTTTGAGAATTCTTTGCAGTCCCTTGAAGCAGTGTGATTGTTATGTGTCTTATTTTGCTTGAAATATTTAGGATTAGCATCAAAATGAGCCAGTTCTTGAAATGTTTTGGTTGCCAAACAATACAGCCCACTGGAGGCAGATGAGGCTGGACTGAAAAGCCAAGCAACAGGGCTGGGTGAGGCTTCCGTCCCCAAGATCTTTCTGCTGTGTGCTTCTAGGATATCAGCACAGCTAGCAAATTCTGCAGATTACTTATAAAAAAATAAATATATGACATTGTGGTTCAAAGGTTCAAGTTTTGAATGAAGAAGCTGTTTGTTGACCAGCTGCTTAGGAACCTTGGTTAGGCCAAGAGGTGAGGAATTGTTGGGCAGTGTTGATAGAGGTTTTACTCTTGTAGGGTGAATATTCCCCCCGGAAATCCTCTTTCTGTCCTTTCTCTCTTTTCCATTCATCTTCTCTGGGGGCCCAGTGGTGGCAGAGTCCTCCTGTGCAGGGTGAAAAGCGGCAGCACGCAGCATCTCATAGGCTGGGAGCAGTTCAGGAACAGAGTAATGGAAAAGAGAGGCACCTGCATTTTGGAGGTGGAAGTCTGTAGTCCGTAGGCATCTCCAAGACCTGCCTGAAGCTGCTGCTCCTCCATCAAATCACACATCCAGAGGCTTTCTGCTGCCCTCCCTTCAGAGTGCCCTAGTGAACAGCCACAGTCACCGGCAGTGAGCGTGGGGAAAAGTCCTCCTGAAACTGAGTCTGCTGGGTGGATTCTGGCGCCAGCTTCAGGCACACACTGGCCTCTGTCATGCTGTTGTTGTTGGCAGAGCTGCTGTTGCGACAGGGCTCTTTGGCGGGGCGAATGGCCACCAAGAACTGGCGCTTGAAGGTCTCGCTGAGGGCGATGTAGAGGAAGGGGTTGAGGCAGCTGTTGGCATAGCCCAAGCTAATGGCAAAGTTGTAGGCATAAAAGAAGGCTATGGATGGGGTGTCAATGCCCAGGTGAACAAGCTGGAGGATGTAGAAGGGAGCCCAGCAAATAAAAAAGGCGGAACAGATGGCGACTGCCATTCGGGTGACCTTCTTCGTACGCACCTGGAGACTCCTCTGCGGCAGCGGGACCACGGTGGTGGCCATGTGCTGGAGGATCTTGAAATAGACCACGCAGATGATGACCAAGGGCACAGCAAAGGCCAGCATGAACTGGTAGAGGGTGAACCAGTAGATGTCGGTCTCTGGGTTGGGGAGCAGGAGAGCACAGCGCACAGTCCCGTCCTCCAGAGGCATGAGGCCTGCGTACATCCACACGGGGATGATGGTCAGGAAGGACAGGAGCCACACCAGGCAGATGACGAGAGCCGCAACACACGGCGTCCGCACGTAGGTGGATTTGAGGGGGTAGACGGTGGCCAGGTAACGGTCCAGTGTCATCACGGTGAGGATGTTGGTGCTGGTGATCTGGCTGTTGGTGTCCAGGGCAGTGATGATGGTGCACAGGGGAGCTCCAAAGTACCACGAGCCATTGCCTAAGAGCTGGTGGATGAGGAAGGGCATGCCCAAGAGGAAGAGGAGGTCCACGATAGAGAGGTTGAAGATGAAAATATCAGGCACGGTCTGTTTGCATCTCAGCTTCTTCTTCTTGACGATAGTGAAGATCACAATGAGGTTCCCCATGATGCCCAGGAAGCAGATGATGCTGAAGAGACTGGGCATGATCACATTGGTGTGTGGTGCTGGCTTCTCTGCTACTGCCAAAACAAACCAAAGCAGTGAGTGCAATCCAGAGACAGCCTCTTTACAACTTGGTGTGCTTACCCTGTCCTGCAGATGGACCCATCCCCATCAAAAACATAGATTGGAATGATTTTTTAATACCCTTTCTAGCACTTGGAGAGGCTAAGCTGGGGATTTGGCACTTCCTTCTCTGCCTCTCAGTATGTGCAGCATGCCCAAACCTGGCTATGTGCAGGCATCTTTCCTCAGCTCTCCTGATGTGCTTCTGTCCTGCTCCGCAACTCCCCAGCCCTTTTTTGAGGGACTAACCCCTGTCTGGTGTGTCTCTGCATTCACCAGCACCTGACAGAGTTGAGAGTAACTTTTATTCCATGGAGTGAAGTGTTTTTAGCTGTTTTTGAGGGGAGTGGGTGATGCAGCTTGTGCTTCCCACACTGGAGAAGTAAAGCCTTTCTGTGGTGCCAAAATCTGGATAAAGTCAATACTCAAGCTGCTGTCAGAAAGCTTCAGTTCATCTGTTGCGTAGTTTATCTATTGTATGGTATGAGAGACAGAGTTCATTGACCATGCAGGCAGACAGGTCATGCTTATCTGTATTGTGAGATCTAGGACTGTATCCTGCCTGTGTCCCTGTTCTCTTATCAAGGTTAGGCCAGAGAACGTTCTCCTTTCTGTCTTCCTTCCCTGCCTCTCTCCCTTTCTCTAGTTTCCTTCCTACAAAGAAATCCAAGTATGTGGCCAGACAAGGATTGGGAGTATGTTTCAGAGGGGCCCTTCAACAGAGACTGTCCTAGGAGAAAAACAGCTTGAAGCTGTCTTTGAGTTCTGGATGTGGGTGGATTTCCAAGGCAAAATTCTTGCCTGATAACACTTAGCTTATCCATACCAATGCTTGACTGTTGCTCTTTGGGGTGGGACCCCCAAACATAATCAAATTCATAATGGCCTTGTCCCTCACCTGGGTGTAAAATCACATTCTGAAGCCACAAGCTCTTAGGCACAGGAGGTGGTGTCAAAGGCAGTGATGGCGGTCTCTCTGTTCTGCAGGGTTCCTGTGTGCTGAAGCCTAAAACAGCCCTTCTTAGCTGAGGCAAATATCATTTCATCTCATTACTCCTCTCCTATTGGACCTGGTGGGGTTTTTTTTTTTCTAGGAAATGGTTTTGTGTGAGTTATTTATGTGGCTGTTACAAGGACTGTTTGTGACAGCCCCTCAGCCTAGGCTTCCTTTCACTGAATTGCAGATGATTCAATGTGTTGTTAATTGGAAATGCTTTCAGTCACTGAACTGTTCCATCTCCTTAGCAGCAGAAGTGGGGAAGCCTCCTCCAACAGAACCTAGGGAAATCTTGAAAATTAGATTAAGTGGAATAACAGATACTTACAGGTTTAGTCTTTGCCAAAGCGGTGTCTGTTTGCTGAAGTGGTATTTGCTGACTTTGACCTCTGGAATTCTTGAGTACAAACTTCTCCACATTCACTTTGATAAGAGTGACAGAGAAGTTTGACAGAATTAGCAAGATAACTGGGGCTACACTGCTGGCCACTGCTGGCCACTCTGTGGCTAGAAATGTGTGCCATATTTCAGTGCTCTTAGAAGTGGGCCTGATGAGCTGCCACTGGCTCAGTCCTTTTGGCATTAGGAAGCAGCCAGCTTAGGCATGAACAAGTCCAAGGCAAATGACAGAACCCAATAAAGCAGTTCCTGCACTATTTTACTGGGAAGCTTCTCTGCAGGTTTCCAGTTTCCCTCTGGAAAGCAGCCAGTGAGGCATAGGAGAACTAGCAGGGGCCTGAAGGTGGAAGCCAGGCTTGGCTGATAAGAAAAAAAAAAAGCCTTGTCCAGACCATTTGTGGGAGTTTAAGTGGTCCCTGTTCTGCCTGGTGACCCATTAATGCAAGGAAATGTCCCCTGTTATGTGATTTTTAATGGATAACCTACCATCAGCACCCTCTTGAAATCTGACACTCTTGAACATCCAAAGATGTCTCAAGCCTCCTTAATGCTGGAAGATGATAATTTTGGTCCTGCTGTTCTGCATGGAGCTGTTATGAGTTCTGATCTCCTTACTTTTAACCACAAATTTTATGAGTGTGGTGGGAAAAGATTGTTTGAGTAAAACATAAATGCCACATGGTTAGCTGGAAATTGGGATAAAATGTCCCTTTCTTGCTGTGTAATTGATAAAGTGCTCATGGCGATTCCGTAACATTTGGAATGAGCTCAACCAGCCTCAAAGTAGGATGTGTGCAGGCCCAAAGGCTTTGTGTGAGAGGTGGGCTGTGCAGTGTTCTAGCACCTGTCCTGCTGATGCTGTCTGTACAAGCAGGACTTGCATGAATTATCAGCTGCACTAAGTTGAAGCTGTAGTTCATGTGTGTTTTATAGGCTGGAGTCAGAAGAGCACATCTATCAAATAGTCAAAAGTTCTGTCTTTTCTAAAGTCTCTTTCATCTTGAGATATCATTGAATCTGAATTTTCAGTGCTGCTTTTGTGCATATCCAAGTGAATATATTTTGTATTTAAGCAGCTACTTCAGGCATTGATTTGTTCTTGTTGGTAGGTCTGTGGCTGCCCTGACAGTTTTTCTTAAAGTCTCAAAGGGGCTACACTATGTGAACTGAATGAGGACTGGGCTATTTTTTTTTTTTCTCTGAGGTGATTGTCGTTCTAAGTCATACCCTGATATGTAAGAGACTTCATCCTCACTGCATTTCAGAAGGAAGTACCTAAGGTACACTTTTGGTTTCTAAAGGACTGTGCTGGTGCAGTGAGAGTCAAAGACCACGTATAAACCACCTTCTATTGAAGAGTTTCACCAGCTTGAACCATTGAGAACTGTATTGCCCGACCCTAAACTATTGATTTGAAAACAGGGTCGTATGGAGAAAACGGGAGACTGGTAAGGATCCCTGCATCCCTCTCCAGCGCTATCTCATCTTTTCTGTGCTTCCCTCCCTGTCTAGCCGGGCTGGTTCCTCCCTTCCCAGCAGCCAGGACCTGCGGGCTGCTGGAGTTTGCTGCCTGGCAGCCAACGAGCTGGCTCCGAGCCGCCGTGGCCAGCGGCGGGGCCGGGCCGTGTTTCAGCGCTGTGCGGTGCCCGGGAGGGGTCCCGCAGCTCCGGGGCACTCAGCCCGTCCCTCCGCCCGCCCGGCGCTGTCCGGCCGCGGGTGCTGAAGGTCCCCGCCCCAGCCCCCCAGCACCCCCAGCCCCTCCGAGCCTCGGCCCGCGCAGCCCCGCTCACCCGAGCCGTTCTGAACCTCCGGCACCGAGAAGTTGCGGGAAGAGTTGCCGGGGGCCATGGCAGAGAGTGCCGGGACCCGGCACGGAGAAAGTTGGACAAGTTCCCTCGGCGGCTCCGCGGTGGGATGAGCCGCGCCCCCGCGCTTTCCCAGCGGGACGCGGGAGGAAGGAGCCCTCCCAGAGCCGGCGAGCAGCGGCTGAGGCTCGGCTGCGCTCGGTTCTGCTGCCGCCCCGCCGAGCCCGAGCAGGTTCTGACATCAAGGAGCAGCTGACTCGGGCAGACACGCCAGGGGCGAGCATCCCTCGCCGCCGCCGGTGGGAGGGAACGCGGGTGCGGAGCGGGGCCGACACGGGGGCTGGGCAGTGCCCGTTCACATCACACCCTGAGGGCATGGCTGGATCTGCCTGCGCTCGCCGGCATCAGGAGTATCAAATTGAGGGTTTTTTTTTTGCCTTTTAAGTAGCTCTGATCTGCCTTCGGTGTGTGTATTTTTCTTTTTACAGACACATGTACATTTCGTCCCCGAGTCGTAGGGCTGTGGGACCCCTGTGGGGCTGAAGGATGTTAAGGAAGCAAATTACCCACTGAAAACTGTTGCTTTCACCCTCTGATGCCTCTAACTCCAATTCTAACCTGAGACACTCCACTTGTAATTAATTCTCTGCTGTTTTCTGCTGTTCTGCTTCTTGCCACAGCTTATTTGCTTCCTAGCTCCAGAAATTAGCTCTGTTGCTAGCTCAGATTTTATTTGTCTTCCATTTGCCTTAAAAACACTATGTGAGGACTCCCTTGGGTTTTGAGAAACTGTTTTACTCTTTTTCTTTGCCTTGCCAGAGCTGTAGCCTGTGCTTTTCTGTGGCTTTGAGCTGATGATTGTCTTGTGCTCCTGGCCACTGTTTATACATGAGATGGATTCCTCCATTACAGTTTGATAAATCACATGTTACCAAGGCAAACAGATCGTTCTGTACCTCGGAGCATTTCCTGGACTGAAAAAAACCCCATGATATCATGTCAGAAGCCTGTGAGAAATCCAGCAGCAACAGGCAGAGGCAGGGTTTTTTTCTGTGACAGAGCACAGTACAGTAGATATAGTTTGCTTTATAAAAATGATATATGTCTGTCTGGAAATCTCCCTTGCTTCTATCTCTTTCTTTCTGTAGTTGCAAAGGCTAGCATCAACTGCAGGAGAAATTTTTTCAAGCTTCATAATTCTGTAGGAATAATCAATCTGTACCGAGAAAAGGGAGGCCCAGCACACTCAGAGCAGCAATCCCAGCATGACCTGCCAGCCAGATTTGGCAGCAGCAGTTTCAGTATGGGCCATTTTTGTATAACCCAAAGGAGTTCATCATTATTAGGTTGTCCTCTAGTGGACCAGCAGCAGACAGAAACGTGGTGCATATTTTTCCCTGACATTGAAGCTCTCAGAGACAGTATGAGGCAAATTTGTCTGCTCTGCTGTAAGGTTTTTGTTGAGTCTCTGGAGTTACCTCAGTCAGTGATTTGCCTCTTGAGTTTTTTTTCCATGGCAGGTATCTGTGGTATCTAAGTTTTGAACATGTACAACTTGTTGAAAAGTGGTGTTTCTCAGTTAATATTTTCTTTAAAAACTTTTTCCTTCACATCTTGGGTGAATGTTAGTGTTCATCTGTATGGGGTTACTGCTGCTAAGCAAGCAGTGGTTTGTGTGTGTGTGTTAGCGTGTTGTGAACCAATATTCTGTCTGCTGTCCTCTGCAGAGAGTGCCTTCAAATAATTTAGTTTTATCCAGGCTTGAAGTATGGATTAGGAGTGTTTGCATAGGAAACTGGTAGGCAGTTGCAATTGCAAACATTTTCCCTGCATAGACAAGCTCCTACTCACTTTCCCTGGAGAGGAATGTGCTATCTTATAGCTTTCAAAGAAAGAATCTGACATTTAAATATAGCACTTGTTCCAAAGCACAACTTTAATTTTACTTTCTAATCTCAGCTATTGCTGTTCACTTAGAAAAGCCTCACACATGAGGAAGCTGTAATTCCTTCGTCTCAGCTGTAGAGGCATAAAAACCCACAGCAGCTCTGTCCCTGACATGACAAAGCCATGCTCAGCATCTGAGATCTGCCTCACCACCATTTCTGTGTCACTGTTTTATTACTGGGCCTTTATATTCAGTCCTTGACAAGGTTTATTTTTCCCTTTTTTTGCTTTGTCAATAATCTGAAAGTCCTTGCCCCAGGGAGGGACTGGTTGTGCAGAGTTTTGCCGAGTTTGAAGGGAAGAAAGAAGGGAGGAATATTAACTGCAGCAACTGGTGAAGCGCAGCCTGTCTGTGCACAGAGCTCGCTGTCGGCAGCAGGAGCAGGCACAGTAATCGGCTCATTATCTGCCTGAACACTTGGAGACAGCAGCTCTCTGAAGGACTGGTTCTGTGAGTGTTCATCTACTGGAAACTGCAGCAGGGATGAGCTCTCAGGGGACCTTGGGATATAGCCGATGAGTTGTACTAACCACTGCATGTAATTACAAGGAGGATTGAGGCACTAACCCATTGAAAACACTTCTTAAGAGAGAGATATAGTAATTAACATTTAGACAGGGAACTGCCATCTCAACAGCCTAATGATATAGATAAAAGTGAGGAAATGGAGCTCAGCCCTTGAACATAAAAGAAAGAAAAATTATTTCTTCCTACAAACTTGGCATCACCACTACACTTAGACCATCCTGTCTGCAACATCACTGTTATGAAGAAAGATAGTAATCATCCAAAGCTGCTGCTAGGCAAATTCTGCAACCAGGGAATGACCTGGCTGGTCTAACAGCGGTTTAACCCTGAAAGTAATGAGTTCTATTTCCTGTGCCTGTCCCAGCTGGAGATCCTGACTTATGCAACACGAGTGGAACCACAGCATCCCGTGGGCAGAGAGCAGCGCCGGCTTCTGTTACCGTGCTACTGAAACCATTTCCCCAGCTGGTTTCATCAAATAATTTCTCATTAAATTGAGACTTTCTCATTTGCTAAATATTTATTTAGCACCTGGCTGGTGCTCTGATTTGCACTCTGGAGAGAGGAGCCTTTGCTAAGAGCCAAGTTGCAAATCTTCCCCTTGCACTCACTGCTCTCCTTACTCACAACTAACTCCAGACTTACAGAATGGGCCTCTGCGTTTTTATAGCTTAGCTCTTTGACTGTGATTATATTGATCAAGTAGCCTTGTGGGTGAAGTTTTGTCTTTGTAGTGGACTTAGGGATAGGGATAATCTCACTCAGGATGTGTTAGACATGGTGCATCATCACTCCATGCTGGCTGAGTGCTGTCTTTGTCTGATAGCTGCAGATCAGTCTACCTTCTTTCCAGGCAAGATTGGTAAAGCAGTTTCCAACTGCTATTCCATTTAATCTCCTTTGATTCTGGAATGTGAGTCTTTGCCACATAACATTTTCCTTCTCTGTAGATGAGAAGTGATAGCAAACTTAAATAATTTCCCTAAAGCCACATGCTGAGCTTGAGGTCAAACACTGACAGCAATTTTCTCTACAACAGCCCTGGTTTAGGCAGCATCTTATCCATTCTCCTGCAATGTCTATCTCAGCACAACTTTTGTATCTTCACAGAGGGATGTGTACTCGATGTAATGATCTGATTAAAAAACTAAACACAGAAAACTCAAATATTTGGAGGAGTAGGTTTGTGAAGGCAGCTTGGAGGAGACTCAGGTGCTGCTGTCATTGATCCAGATGTGCACAGCTGTATGTATGGTCTGGCAGGTTGGAAAGAAGCTGATTTTGTGTTGGTGCCTTACTTGATTCAGGTTGGTACTACTGTGTGATCCAGTTCTGCTCTGAGCTGCTATTAACGACCAAGGAGCCTGAGCCACGAGCAAACTCCTGATTTCCCAACTCCCAGGCTCTGCTTTCTCTTAGACATGAACATCTCTAATGGAAGCAGCAGGTGAATTCCCTTTCTCTGCTGCTCGATAGCCACATGTGGCTTTATAGGAATTCTTCAGCTAAATGGTCATCTAAGCTCTTCTGTTATCTGTGCTGGATTTCTGATTAATTAACACAAAGTGGGTATTTATCTGAAACCAGATGATGACCTCCTCTCTCCCTGCTGGTTCCTGCCCTTGAAATGACAGGTCCGATCTGCCTGGCTCATTCCAGTCCCACACTGCTAATTTGAGGTTTAAGCCCTCAGCCTTTGCCCATCCCACTGCTCTTAGCGAGCCAAAGGCCAGGGCAGCACCTTCTGTGGTTTTGTTTTCATTGTTAAAGGTTAGAGGATCCCGGAGACAAAGGCACCGCCAAAAATAACAAGGGGTTAAGCAGGACTTGCCCTGTGAGAGGCTGTCGGGCTCCAGGGCCGGGTCAGCCGATGTGCTGAGGTCATGGATGTGGATGTGTGCTGGGTGAAATGGGCAGATCCCGGGTGTCCTTGTCAGAGATAAGAAGCTGCCAGCACATCTTGACGTTGGACTGGAACAGCCAGGAGCCCTCAGGGAAACAAATCCTGCCTCAGAGTATGTATTTCTTGTTAGTCACTGATTACCTTCTACAAGAACAGGCATCAGCACAAGGAGAAGGCAGCTGTAACCTGAATTCCTCGTGAGTCTGAACTGGGGGAAAAAAGTTTTGGCTTGGATCTGTGGCTTGTGGATAACTGTTCATGGAGCTCAAGAGGAGACAGAACAGGAGGATTGATGTGGAGGGTTGATGACCAAGAATTGGTGTCTGCCCAACCCAAAATGAGTGCTGTGCCGTCCTTCTTTTCAATGAGATTTAGGATGTTGTTAAGCTTGGAAATGGAAATGGAAATCACAGATCCAAGATGAAGCAAAAGGGAAAATCCTGAGAGGTTCAAGTCAGGGAAACAAGATAAACTCCATTCAAAGTCTGGAAAGAGCTGTCACATGAAATTGCAAATCCAAGTGTAAGGATTTATGGCAGAGCTAATAAAAAAAGTTCTGTTTTATAACCAGAGACTGCAATCCTGCTGCCTAGTTCTGAGAAGGGGCAGGGGGGGAAGAAAGCAGTAATAGTTGATTTTTTAAATCTACCTGAAGTCCAGTAAAACATTTGATACAGCATGTCACAGGAAATTTTTAGTTTGCAGAAGATGTGAATAAGCACAAAATCTGTAAAATTAATAAGGCATTAAATCCCAAGTGAGACTGAAGCCTTGTGTCAAGGGGGCTGTTAGCAGTGGTAGCATGGGACGGGAAACCCTCCTGACACAAACCTGTAGGCCCCAGGAAAAGCTCTGCTCACCTCAGCAGCTGGGTTGCTGGAGCAGCCAGATGTTCCTTTCCTCTCCACTTCCCCTCAGGGAAACCAACCATATGTTCCCTGTGCCTCTGCAGGGCACTGAGGCATCTGCTGGGGTTGGAGGCAGTGGCTCAGGGCAGTGGAAGAGGTGGGAACCTTTTAAAATGATAATGAAAAAGTAAAATGATGCTCACTTATGAAAACAATAATCAGTAAAGCGCTTTGCCTCTTGGGCTGTTAAACACAGCAGAGGCAGATGCTCCAGCAGCAACAGCCAGCATCTGTTATCAGCTGGGAGTTCATTAGTTGGAAAGATGGGAGAGGAGCTAGATGTGGGTTCAGTGCGAGCTCCCTGTTTAACATGGCTCAGAAGAAGGTAAATGTAGTTCTCAGAGGGACCTGCTGAGATGTTTCCCTGGCAGGAGTTACTGTTGTTGTGTAAACTGGGGGCGAAGCTTCCTCTGGAAACCTGCGTGGAGTCTTCATCTTTCATTGTCCAGATCTGCACAGAAAGCTGAGCTGCAGAAATACGGAGTCAGGACAGAGTTAGGGCACAGGGAGGTGACCAGAGTGATGCCGGGGATGAACAGGCCTGGTAGCACATCCAATTTTTCAGGTCAAGCTCACAGAAAAGATGCCTTCTCCAGTGGTGCTTTCTTTCAGAATCAGTGCAGGTTCCAGAAGAAGGGTTAAACAAGCAGAAGCTGGCTGTTTTGCTGGTTCCCTTAAAATATTTGGAGAGAGTTCATCTGGATAAAAATCAGCCCCAAATGTTATTTTTGATTGACTCAGTTCCTGGAGGTTTTGCGGCAGTGGAAGATGCGGCTACATCACTGCGATGCTTTTTAAATGTCCCAGTTTGCCACTGGGTGTCTTTCTCTCCTCTCCCCCTAATTTTTCCTGCTGTATGAGAAGGGCTGCTGGTTTAGAAGGCAACAGAGATATTTCTATTGACTCCTGCCCTGGGTTATTACTCTGTGCAAAAGGCCCCTTCCCACATCTTGAGCCACCGTAGCCCCATGGTTCAGTGCACTCAGATCATCTTTCCACTGGCACTGTGCATGTTGGCCTGCTAATGCCTGGGTTTTTTTCCTCTGATCCTTATTTTCCAGACTGGGGTGACAGTCAGTGCCTTTGTACAGCCATTTTAAATGTGCTAAGTTTTGTGTAAGACCATGTGTATATGTACGAATCTGGGCTGCTGAGGTTGCAGCTGGGGTTGTCAGCAGACCCAAGAAACCAGACCTATCTCTAGGTCCAGGATTTATTCCCATCAGAAATCATAGTTAATTAAAGCCTTCTTCTGAAAGGAATTTCTTAGCCACACTAGAGGGATAACAAAGTGAAAGCCGTGTCCTTAATCCTGCCCTTTCATCTCCTAGAAGTTCCTTCCTCTCCTGTCTCTTTCTCTCTGTCCTGATTGTTAAAAGAAATGAGAAGTAATTTCCACTTGGAAAAAACCCAAGACAACAAAACTCCAGTCCAGCTGATCGCAGCAGAAGCCGAGGAGACGGAGCTGAAAGGAGGGAGCTGTTAATGAAGCATCAGCATCGAGCCAGGGGCAGGAGCTGGAGCCCATCCAGATGGCACTGCTAATTCCCTGCATCCACTAAACACGCATGTCCTCCCGGGAAGGGCTCAGCCGAGCGGCTGCTCTCCACAGCACTGGTCAGCTGCAGCCTTGCCCCCACCCGCAGAAGGGGATTTGCCTGGGTTATTCCAGGCCTCCAAATCAACTCATCCAAATTCCCTCTATGGATGGGGAATGACATCTTCCCTGCTGACCCATGGAGGGAAAATGGAGCCCCAGACTTTGGTTTCCATGCATTCCTGCACAGATGCATCAGCGCTCCAGTTGCTGCTCTCCTTTCTGTTAGCATGGCTAGCAAGGGCCAGGAGGAAGGAAGAGAGGGAGCAGTGGGAATGGAGGGATCAATAGGAATGGAGAGCAGAGCTGGCAGCGTGGGGACAGAGGTGCAGCAGCATGGCCCTGCTGGCAGAGCGTGGTGTGGCTGTGCCAGCACTGCCCCGTCTGCTCCCGAGCTCCCACAGCTTCCCTCCATCCACAGGCAGCCCGGATGCTCGTGTTTCCTGGACTGGCAGATAAGGCGGCCTCGCCATTAATCAGGAGGCCTGGAGAATGGGATCAACGCAAGGCAGGCGTGCTGCAGAGTTAATCTCCTTTACTCCCTGATGATGGATGGAGCTCATTGCAGACATTAATCAAGTCTGTGAGTGTGCACCAGGCAAAATGGATTAGACACTGTGCTGTTGGCAGAGGCACATCCTGAGTCCCTGGGCAGTCCTGAAGGAAGCCCAGTGTGGTGGCAGTGCCAGTCAGGGCTGCAGCACAGCGGTGTGGTGTGGGTGATGGGGATTACAGCTGCCAGAGCCCCAGGACTGCCTAGCTCTGTCCCCACTTCTGCTCTGCTAGTGCTGGCTGTGCCTCCCCAGGGGCTCAGGGCTGTGAGGTGGGTTCTGGTCATGGCTGGATTGTGCTCATCCATGGAGCTGCTCTTCTAAACAATGTGCAGAAGGTCCTGGGATGGTTTTGGGGACATTGGAACATCTCTAGTTATGCAGCCCTCAGATCTGCCTGTTACCCAGAGGAGACACAGCTGCCTGTGAAGGGAAGCCCTGGTGGGAATGGAGAAGGAGCATCAGGCAGCAGAAGCCACCTGTGAGGCTCTGGAGATTGTGGGCTGTCCTGGATAAGCAGGAATGGGATCCGCTTTCACATCCCAGCCCTGGCCATGGCTCTGCAGAATCCCTTGTGAAAGGCTCTTTTCTGGTGTGAGATCCTGTTCCAGCTGTGAACTGTGCCACTTTGGACATCACAGATTCAAGGAGTGGTGTCTTGGAAGCAAAGCAAAATGTTTTCAGGCAACATGAGAAAAATGTTCTTCATCTGCTTCATACTGGCGTTGGAAGGACCAGCAGTTAGAGCAACCCCAAATCCTTATCTTCCAAAGGGGGAGAAGTTCAAGCCTGAGGAAGCAGAGGGAAATGCCCTGGAAAGTTATGCACTGTGCCACTGCACAAATGTCATGCCCCAGGATGTGGATTTACAGCATAGCCACCCTGCAGCACCTGCTTCCCCCTTAGGAATGAGCAGTTCGGGGTATTCCCGGCGGGCAGCCCTGAGCCCCGATCCGTTGGAGCGATGCCGGTGGCCCACGCACTCCCTGCTGCACAGCAGCTGGAGGTTGCAATATCCACTGACAGCCAACGAGTTGTGGTTTTCTGATGATTAATGACACCTCCCTCCTCATGGGAGCCATTCAGCCTCCATGCAGCTGGATGATAACAGAGCCAGAGCGAAATTTGGGTGTTTCCAGAGAATAAGGTCCACACGCAGGGAGTGCGGTGCTGCAGTTGTGAGTTGGTTTATTCCCCCCACATCGATTCCAGAAGGAGGCTCAGTTTCTGCAGGTAAATGTGCCTGACCTTCATTTCCAGGATGGATGCAAGTGGGTGGGTGGAATCCACAAGATTTGTTAACAGACATTTTCTTTCCCCCCCTCTGCCTTAAGTGCAAAGCCCAACTGACATCAAAGCAACAGAAAGTCTAATCCCATTTTGAATCAGTGCAAGCACATGCAGCGAATGTTAAACAGGGAATCTGGCTGCAAAAAAAGGGAGGATTATCTTTAATTTCCTGAGTGAGGGACTAAGCAAGGGAGACAGAGAGAAAAGAAAGGCACAAGACCAGAAGGAAGTGCCTGTCAGCACAGGGAGGCTCGAGGGGGATGAAGAAGAGGAAGGCAGGGCGAGGAGGACAGTGCGAGCAGCAGCTCACATGTACCTGGAGAGGTGAGTCCAGCGGGAGCCAGGAACTGGCACGTGGGAAGGAGCCCCATGCCAGCACCTGCCCAAGTTCCCACAGGGATTCAGGGGAAGGATTTGGTTTTGCTATGCCAGGGCAGGGGCTGGTGCAGGCTGTAACTCCTGGCTTGCACGTGTTACAGCCAGGCCTGTGGAGTTGCTTTTCAAGAGAACTCAGAGCTGGACTGCCAGGTCTGAATGATGTAGCAAAGGGTTTGTTACCCGATTACATTTGTGGGGGTAAACTATTTGTTGCAAAAGATACTATCAGCGCAGAGCTTCCTAAACCACCAAGCCCTGCTACCTGTCTGAGAGCTGACTCTAGGTGGGTTTCTGTAGCTCTTTGCCACCAGCAGGTCCCACCAGCTCTGCTGCATTTCATACTAAGGCTGATGTTCAGCTTCACAGGGCATGAGTTCATGGAGTTCTGGCTTGGGTCTGGGATGTATCCTGGCATTGAAGCCCTCCTGGTAGCAGTGGCCAGCTGCAGGCAGCAGCTGTGCTGTGGTGTGGCAGGAGATGTCTGGGGCCAAACCAGCCCGAACCTTTGTCTGCTGGAGCCTGGTCTCTGGGAAGGAGCTGTGATCCTCTTCCTCCTCCTTGTGGGCAGTGCATCTCTCTCTTGGTCAAGCTCCCTAATTCATCTCCTTGGACTGCTTCCAGCAGCAGCTATTGCCAGAAGGGTGTGTAAGAGGCGATGGAGTAAATACCTACGTAAGCACCTTTGTGTCCAGATCCCCTGTCTGGCTCTCACTTTGCCCTTGACACCGATGCCTAGGAGGTGGAGTGCTGAGCAGGGTGGGAAATGCCTGGCCTGGATGTAATGTGGGAGGAGATGGATCCCTGTACAGGAAAGGCTCATGGGGACAGGATGTGACTTCTGAGGATTAGGAATGAGACTGAGACTTGCTGGGCTGCTTAAGGACATGAGCAAAGCCCAGCAGTGGGGCACCCATCACCCCTCAGTGCTCAGGGAGACAGGTGATGTGTGAATAAATGTCAGGAGCTGTAGGAAGGACTCCTGTGGGTGGCTTTAAATCTGGGCAATAACCTGCTTTCTGGCATGGCCTGATTCAGTGCAGGAGAGGCCCTTTCTTGCCCTGCTTCCTCCTCAGCCTGCACTCTCCTCCCTGCAGGACAGATCCTGTGGTCCAACACAGCCTCTGCCATGGTGGTGCTGCTCTTGTGCAGGTGCCAGACATCAGCCCTGTGTTGACCCTGAACTGGGAGTGTTTGGACAGTGGTGTCTGCATGCCCATCCAGGGAATTGACTCTTGCCATGGGCATCAAACTGCCATTGCTCCCTTGTCTGAGATGCAGCCCTGGGATTGCAGCAAGGCTTCGGGTCAAGATGGGCATACTTTAAAAAACCAGCGCTGAAGGAGAAGCCTGAGCCACTGCTGAAAGGGGGGAAGTGTATTTCCATCCAGCTGATTCATAACATACTTAAAATGTTTTGGATGTCTGGTATGGGCCTTTGCAGACCTCCTTCTCACTCAGTGAGGATGAAATGGCCATGAACTTCCAAGTTTGGTTTTCATGGGTGAGATTTGGGACTGGGAGTCTTGCACTTCAAAATTTGGACCCGTGTCTGTCACAGCCTCACCTGAAGCCAGTGCTGGCCATGAAGCTGCTGTGGATACCACTGTGTGCATTGCTTCTGCCAGTGTGGCTGCTTCCATGCCGGGCAGCAAATAGCTTCCATGCCGGGCAGCATAGCTTTGAGTGTTTTACCCCATCTCAAAATAATGTCAGAGTAGAGAGGAGGGGTTTGCACAGCTGCAGGGGCTGTGAGACAAGTCAGGATGAGCTGCAGCCACCCAAGACATGGGCTAACCTAAAAAAACTGTTTTGAATTGTTGCATTGAATTTAAAAAAAAAACCAACAACCTCCTTCCCAATACTTTACAAGGAGACGATCACTGTAGCAGGGACCTCTAGATGGCAACATCTACCTGAGGAGCTGCAAGCAGGAACCGGGGACCCGCAGAACTGAGCAGCCCGACCCGGCCAGAGCCCCCAGGGCCCTCACCCAAAGTGGGGAACACAAGTCAGTGCTGCCTTGGGCACCTTTCTGCAGAGGCTGAGGGCAGAGCTCGCCACACAACTGTGCCTGCACCTTGAAACCCCCTAGACTCTACAACATCTTGTACTGGTGCATAGAAGGGGGGCAAATTGTTAAAGGACCTTCTCAGCAGTGAAAACTCAATCGATGCTGTCAGCACCTGCTCTGCAGGCACAGGGGAATAAATGTCACGGGGGGGGTCTGTCAGCTCTGCAAGGTGGACACGGCTGAAGCCACTGGCAGCTCTTTGTGCTGGTGTCACCAACCAGCTGTTCAACCTTCAAGAGTGGCTGGAAAACTGGGATTCATGGGGGGAAATGGGGGCTGCTGCCTGCTCCTCCCAGCTCCACTCTCTGCAGGCAGGGCCAGAGAGGGAAGGCACTGGGCTTTGGTGCAGTGTCAGGACTGCCAATATGTGCTTAAATGTTTGAAGGCTGCACTAGAAATTGTTGATTTCTAGTAAACCCCTCCAGTGGCACCCTCCATTCAAAAGGTTTATGTGACACCAGAGATTAAAGTTTGAAATTACCCAGCTTTAACCACATGAGTGTGGCTGCAGCAGTGCAACCTTTGGCTGGGGATATCAGGGTGCTGTGCCCTTACTGTGGTGTGACAGTGTGTGCTGGAGGTCGCTGAGGTGAAAAAAGTCCTTCCCCTGCCTGAAACGGGACATGCATTTTGTACCAAACAGGACCTGGGCTTCTCTTTTGCAAAGTGGGTTTAGTCTGTGCTCAGGGAGCTGCAAAGCTTAATTAAGATCCTTAGAAGGACCAAAGGTGCCACATAAATTCAGGGGATTATTATAAATGTCACTGCGCTTTACAAGCTCTGGAAAAACTCAAGAGGAGGAATAACAAGACCTTTCAGTTCACAGCCCTTTCTAGCAGGGCTACTTAGAGCTTCGTGCTTCAGCATAGCAGCCATAAAATGTTGACATTTTTAATTAGATGTGCATAATAATCTCTTTATTCCCGAGCTGAAAAGACAGGGTGTGTCTGGAGACATCAGTCCCTCCTTCTTGCTAAGGATCCCCCTCATTGGTGTTGCTCGTGAAACCATCATTTGGTGAAATGTCTCGGGGCCTGGTTTGAAGAGGTGTGGAATCTTTGCAACTCCCCCAGGGAGCTGTGGGCTGGCCATTTAGTGAATAAAACCAAAGCCTCCGTGTGTTTTAAATCTGATTAGCTGATGATAATCCAGTGGTATCATGCAACAAAAACTGTCCAGCTTCATTAGGCAATCTCTTGTTTTAAAATAACTGTGCTCGAGGGAGCACTTGGCTCTGCTGTTTCTGCTGAAGATTGACAGAAATGGGTGACTTTTGGTGGTTTTAGTGCTTCGTGAGAGTAGGATTAATTTGGGGCTTGGACAGCTGGGGACCGGTGGATTTTGGTTCCATGGGTGATATCAGTGGCATTACTCAGCCCCTGTGCCAAGGGGGCTGGGGGCGGAGCGGGCAAAGAGGAAGGGCTGCGGCTGAAAGGGGGGGAGGGCTGGTTCCCAGACCACCGTGTTGCTCCTGGATCGATGATGGGGGACCTCTCTCCGAGACCAGTCCTGTAGCACCGGACCAGTCCCGGATCAAGCACTAGGTCGGCTCCGTGCGATGCCAATCCCAGACCACCGGCTCGGAGCTGGATTGAGGAGGATGGAGGATTCCCAAGGGAGCCGGTCCCGAACCACTGGCTCTGTCCTGGATCGAGAATGGGGAACCTCCCACCAGCTCGGTCCCGAACCCCGCTGGTCCCGGAGCATCGAGTCGGTCGCGTACCACGCCGGTCCCGCTCCCCGTCGCCGGTACCGGACCGCGCTGTGCGTCCAGCCGGATCCCATTCAAAGCGAGCCGATACCCGGGAACCCGGGGCAGCCCCAACCGGGGGCGGAGCGGTGCCGGTGCGGCGGGATGGGCGGCCCGGCCCCTGCCCCGCTCGACGCCGCATCACGGTGAGTGACAGCCGCCCCGGCCCGGCCCCGCCGCACAACCCGCCGGGCTTTTCCAATCAGGCCGGGCTGGGGAGGGATTTCCTGCCGGGACGGGGCCGGCCCGAGCGGGACTTTGCCGAGTGCCGCGCTGCCTGCTAGCCGGGATCCGCGGCTCCGCTCCGGTACCGGCCCCGCTCCCGCCCCGCGCGGCTCGGGAAGTTGTGGCTGGGCCGGGCTGGGCTCGGCACTGCTCGGTACTGCTCGGTGCGCCGCGGTCCGGAGCGGCTCCGCACGGCGCGGGCGGGTCCGGTCCGGTCCGGTGCCGTCGGTTCGCTCCGGCGCAGTTCGGTTCGTCCGGGCGCCGTTCGGTTCGCCCCGGTGCGGCGGGCTAGGAGCGCCGCCAGGTGAGTGGGGCCGGCGGAGCAACTCGCCCCAGGAGCCGCGGAACAACTCGCCTCGATGGGGGCAGAAATCCCCCCGAGCTCGCCCGGAGGAAGGGGCCGCCCCGCCCAGGGGTCTCGGGGCGGGGGAGGCGGAGGCGCGGTCGGGCGGGCAGCGAGGGGGGCCCCGGGCGCGCCCTCAGCGGGGCTGGAGCCTCCCGGGGAACCGAGCTGCCCCCACCGCCCCTCGGGACCCGGCTGGATGCCTGCAGCTCCTTTGCATCTTTCCTCCGCCAGTTACGTAACTGGTTTGGGTTTGTTTGGGGTTTTCCCCCGCTCTTTTCCCTCCTTTTTTTCCCCCCGGCGCCGCCGTTGGCTGCGGGAATGTTTGGGATACTTTAGTTCTCCAGGTGGATTCCTGGGGTGGAGGCTCAGCTCTGCTCGTGTGGGAGGGATGTTTTGCTGTTGCTTTTCCAGCTTTGAGCGTTTCTCGAATTTTACCTTCGCTGCTCCTCTCTGGGGAGGCTGAGGAGGTGCAGGTCGGCATTCGGAGCTCTCGGTCCCTCCGAGTTGCCCGCTGTGCCCCGCGTGTTCCGGGAGCCGAGGCAGCCGCACCGGGGCCGTTTTCCAAGAGAGCGAGCAGATTTTTCAAATATAAAGTCGTCTCACCCCCTCACGTTCGCTTCTTGTGAGCGTTCTTAAGGAGCGGCACAGAGCTGGATGCAGTGCACAGGGTTAAACGAAATAGTTCTGAAGACGGTGCGACACAGGAGGTTTCGGGAGGGGGTTTGTTTGCAGCGAGAGGTTAGTCTGAGTCAAGTGGCTGAAACTTTGTTGTAAGGTAGATAAGCTTGTGCAGGTGCCCCAGGATGAGGGGAGGTGACAGCTGATCCCGACGGTCAACAGCTTCAGAGCCGAGGGATTCATCAGCTAAATGAGCTATGGGTGGGAGGAGAACCCCCCAGACTGGTGTGGGAATCCCTTGTCCCAGAAGCTGAGGATCATTTTTTCGTCTGCCCTGTGCTGCTGCACCCTGGGGAGCGCAGGAACACGGGGAAGCAATGAGGGGTCCATGTTTATGGGGAGCTGCAGCTCCTGGCTGAGCAATGCTATACCATGGGATTCTCCTTCTGGTTTTGCCCCCACCCCAACAGGACCTGTCATTGCTGCCTTGTCTTGCCTGTGATTTCCATGCTCTGAACGATGACCTCGATTGCTCAGAGGAAGCTACACTCGCTGTTACATAAACTGTGGAGGGCGAGCACTCTAGGAAGGGAGACTCCACTGAGCCATCAGCTGGTTCTGGTCCGTTCTGGATGGGCAGAGGGGAAGTTGTGGAGTGATCTGGCGATAGCCTTGCAGCTGGCAGGGTGTGTGCTCCCTGCTCTCCTGCACGCACGCTCCTCCCCAGTGTCGGAGCAGCCTGCCAGATGCATGGCCCTGAACTAGGAGGGATTTTCTTGCCACACAGTTTGGGCAGCCTGGGTGCAGTGTGGGAGCACAGGCTGGGACATGTGAACTGCTTCTGCAGGACCCTATGCCCTCTCCAGGGTACCCTGGCTGGCAGGATATGGCCTTGATCCTGTTCTGAGCACAGTTGTCCTGCTGAATTACACCCAGCTCCTCACTGGGGCCAGAGAGAGCTCCTGAACTGGTGAAGAAGTGTCTTGGGTCCCAGGGCATTGAGCGTTCCGGGAAGTTTAGAGGGTGATGGTTTATCCTTGCACAGGAGAAGAGTGCAAGGCAGGCTGACTCACTCCCGTGGGTGAGGAGTCTTTTTTGGCTAAACCTTCCCAGCTCCGTTCCTTGTGTGCTGCCACCGGGAAAGGAGAGGGGGAGACGTCGTGTGCCCCAAGCCCCATGTGCTGCCCTTAGGGAGGATGTGGTGTGTGTGGCCCCTGGAGGGCAGGGAAGGAGCTGTGCCCTGTCCCGCTCTGGGGGCAGCACCCTGGGGAAGCTTTCTCCACAGGTTCTTCCCTCTCCGTTTAACATAAGGATAAGCCAAGTCCCTCCAGGACTAAATATAGTCAAAGTATTCGTTCTTTAGCACGGATACAAAAGCTGTCGCGACGGAGCCGGGAGGTAAATGGCCTTTGGGGGCTGACTCTGCTCTTCCCTCCGCAGGTCCCGGGCTGCCGTGCCGGGGCTCGGCCGTGCATGGGGCTCTCCAGCGTGCCTGCAGTGCCGTCACCGAGAGGAATGCCGAAACGAAGGGGCTAATGAGCACCAGAGAGGGAGGATCTATAACTTCCAGATGGCAACGAGCCCGTAATCCCTTTGGGATGAATTAGGGACTCGTCAGCGCAGCAGAGTCTGCTGAAGGGAGCAAAGCACGACACCTCTGGCTCCAGGAGTGCTGTGAGAGGCTGAGGGCATCCCAATGCTGCCAGCACCGGACACCCTGCCCCGAGCCACCAGGCTTTGTCTCACAGAGCTCTGGTGCTGCTGGAAGCCTGTCCCCAAGCACTGAAGTATTTTTTGTTTTAACTGATTGCATGTTCTCCAACCAAACCCCATCTGGATCCTGCTCCTCCTGATGCAGAAAGGGACTTCTCCCCTTAACAGAAAGACTTCTTCCTTCTTGTTTTTATGCCCTGTGGGATTGTAAAGTGTCTTTCTTCCTGGATTTCATCTCTCATCAAAGTGTGTTTTGAGGAATTAGGGGCTTATTCCCATGGCTTTATAAACCTCTGGGATCTGAGGGTTTCTACATTGCCGCTGCTCCCACCTGCCTGCAATGGGGCGCGAGCAGGAGCTGATCCAGGCCGTGAAGAACGGGGACATACCTGGCGTGCAGAAACTGGTGGCCAAGATCAAAGCGTCCAAGACCAGTGAGTACCTGGGCAGAGAGCCGTGGGCTCCCTCCCCCTGGCTGGGCACTCTTGCCACTCCCAGGGTGCGAGTCTCAGTGCTGGCCAAGCCGGGGTGCAAGTGCTGGCTCTGACCCCCGGCACATGAGTTATGCTGCTGCTGGAGGTGGGAGTGCAAGCACAGCCCGTGCGGACGAATGACTGGGCTGTAAGCAATCCTACAGCTGAGCTGGGGTTCCCCTTGGGCTCGGGGCCAGGGGCCCTGGAGTGTGGGCCACTGAGCAGGGATGGGTGAAGGGAAGCAGCCGTGGCAGGGGGAAGTGAACCGCTTTGGGGGGGACGCTGCTACAAAGGGTCTTTAGCGGTTGCTGCTCACTCCCAGCCGTATTTATCTCATGAAAAATTATCATCTCAGCCAGTCGACTGGAACCAATCGTCAAGTCTTGAATTTCAGTCTGGTAATGTTTAACCCTTCAGCAGGGCTGTTTTCTTGCCTGTGCTCTCAGAAAGGTCAGCAGCAAGCAGAGCTTGGAGTGAACAGAGGGCTCGGGGGGGTCCCCAAGGGCACTGGGGTCCTGCAAACGCTGCACGGTGTCTAGAGGAGATGGGGAGGGTGGAAAGGTGGATGAGATCGTGGCCAGTGCCACGGAGCCCGTGTATAGAGCTCTTGGTCGTTTCTCCTGACAGACCAAGAGAAGGAAACTGGGAAAAGTAAATAAAAGGGCTCTTGATGCCATGTCTGGCTGGGGGAAGGTGCACCCTGTCTGCCCGGCCTGTGGGAGTGTGGATACCTCTGCCAAGTCTGCTCATCGTGGGGGGTCTCGTGGGGGTGGGTGGGAAAGCTGAAGGGGAATAAGCTGTCCAGAGAAGGGAGAGAGGAGACTCAGGCAGGAGAAGCTTTAAGGCTTCTTAGGAGCAGCTCAGAGCAGAGAGGCTGGTGCAGAGAAACCCGAGTTAGGCTGAGGATTATAAACGTGAGGAGGGGATCAGCTCCCCTGGGTCATCTACTGGAAAGCTTTGACTGGAGCCAGAACTTTGCAAATCTCAACTGCTGGGCTTTCAGAAGGGCTGGGAGCCACCTCCTCCCCAGAAGAGGGGTATCTGGTGCCCCCTTCCCTCAGTGAAGGTACTGGGTGCCATTGCCTCTGCTGCTCAGGGACTGTGCCTGTACAAGGTCCCTGAGCTGAACAAGAGCAGTTTGTCCATGTGGATGGGTTGAAGGACACCCCCAAGGCAATAAGTAACATCAGGACATGAGTGTCTGGCTGGCTGATGCAGCCCCATCCCCTAAGCTGGTGTCCCATGGCCAGGCAGTGTGTGCAGGCTGGAGTGCCCATGGCTCTCCTCCTGCACACCCAGAGGGGTGAAGTCACACTTGTTTTCTCCTGTACCCTCCAGTAACTCTCTCACAGTTCAATCCTGTCTGTTTTCTCTCTGGAGTCTTCCCCTCCCTGCAGCCGTGGGGCACCCACGTGAACATGCGTGTTTAACTCCCCCGCTGCAGCAGCATCAGCAGCTCCCTCAGCTTATTTTCATTTTATTCCTTTATAAGGAGGGGCCAAAAAACCCTGACCCCTCCAAGGTCACTACTGCAAGCCCTCGGTGGGGCTCCTGTGCTTGACCTGTTGTGGGGCTTGCCTGGTCCTGGAGGCTCATTCCTGGCATGGAGGGCACCACTGCTCCCTGTCCCTTATGGTTCCCTCTCCCTCTTCTCACCGATGCCGTGTGAGCCAAGCATTTGCTGCCTTTGCTGCTCATTAAAGTGCCTTTTCCATATGACAGACTGAGATGCTGATTTTTATTTATTTTTTTTTTATTATATATTTTTTTAAATCCCTCTAAGAGTCTTTCTGCTGTCTCAGTGGATTGGGAGCTCGATCACTGTGATCAGCCCTCTGGGGCTTCCTGTGCCTAAAAAAGTCACCGCACGTAAGCAAAATCCAAGCGCCAGTCCCAGCAGCAGGAACTTCAGGGACACGTTTAATATTCTCCGTGCGCAGCCTCCTCCCCACGCAAGCGCCACCGCACAAGTGGGTCACAGCACCTCTCATTCCAAGGTGGTGGGGTGGGCAGGGACAAGATTTTTGGGGGCAGGAGCCAGGAGGGAAAGGGCAGGCAAGGGCAGTTGTCCTGCCTGTGGGAAGGGGACATCAGCGTGACGCCGTGGTCACTCCTGCAGCCAGGGGGTTCTGGTCTGGGAGCGCCAGGCTGCTCCTGCTGGGCCAGCCGTGCTTTGCTGAGGTTCCCTGGCAATGGAAACATCCCGCTTTTCATTTTCCTTTTCCCTCTCCCCTCCCCTTTGCCTCGGGAGTGTTGCAGAGTTTAATTGAAATTGTTAAACGACCCATCACGGCTTTGGCCTCTCTCCTCTGTGATCAATCACGTCCCAGGGCTGCTGCCCTCGCCAACAATGCACCAGTTGGCCCGGCCAGGGCCAGCACCAAGGGGTTGGGGCTCCTGGGGGAGGTGAGAGGCAGAGCCCCTCTGGCCAGGGATCTCTGGGGCGACAGCTTCTGGAGCTGGACGGTGCCCAGCGAAGTTTGTGTGTCCCCATCCCTAAATGCAGGATCCAGGGACAGGGGATGGGGGGATGCCAGGGTGATGCTGGGAGAGGGGGAACTCCTGTGATAGCGGGGGGCTGGAGGAGCTGTGAAACGCGATGGGAGCTGGACTCACTGTTTGCCTTCCTCAAGGGAGTGGTGAAGGTTTTTGTTTAAACGTATGCAAAGTACAAAGAAAGGGCAGCAGCTGAGCAAACTGGTGTGAAACTCTCAAGGACAAGGAGCAAAGCCCAGCTGGGGTTCAGCTGCTGCCTTGAGGAGGTTCAGTCAGCCACTTGCCCCATTTCACCAGCTGTGTTGGTGCTTTCCAGACCTTAGATATTAAGGACTAGGGTGGGCTCATGGGATATGGTTGTGTTTGGGCCATGACCTAGCAAGTTGTTAAATGCTAGCAAAGCTTGCAGACGGGGCTTGGCTTTATCTCCACGCCTGTGTTGGAGCCTCTCACCACTGCACCCCAGCAGCACAAAGCATGTTAAGGTTTTTTCAGGAGCTGTGCCTCAGATGCTGCTGCCACCATCCAGTTTGGCAGGAGAAGGGTGATGCTGCTCCACATGCTGTGAGACTGTAGCAGGCAGATGAGGGATAACTCACTCCTTCTCTCCCCCTTGAATTTCCTCCTAATCCCTAGTAGCTGTATCAGCTTAAGCCTCAAAGCATGAGGTTTAATATCTCTCCTGTGATTTGTTAGCCTTTGCCACCGGCATTCTATGTCCCTGTCCTCTGCAGAAACATCCGCTTTCCTTTTATGATCTGCTGGGATTTCTGCTTCTCCCAACAGCAGCAGGCCTGTAGTTGTTTGGGGGAGAAGTTGCTCCTTTTTTACAATGTGGGAGTTATTTTGTAATGGTGTTGGATGTGCATTTGTGCCAGGCAGCAAGCCCAGTGTGCCATATCACCTTACAGAGGAGGACCATCCTCCTCTTTGCCGCTGCTACCAAGCGAGGCTTGTCCCAAACCCTCGGGTACTCTGGCTGCTATTTCGGGTCTGGCTGGAGGGCAAAGCCCAGACTGGCCTTGGGCAGGATCCTTATCGTGTCAGGCTCTGTTACACCTGATGGCTTTCCGTAGTGGCAGTGGTACAGGGGTGCCTGGGCACCTTTCCGGCTCCACTCCTGCCCCGGGCAGTGCAGGCGGTTGGACCCAGCTCTGCCACTGAGCACAAGTGTGGCCCTGGCCACGTGCCTTAAAGCCCAAGTTTCGAGGATGAGTTCCCAAAGCGTCCTTGGCTGTGTCCTCCCCTCCTCTCCCCGCACGCTGTAGGTCTGACGGGCTGGACCGGCTCCGCAGCCGCGCTCTGACTTGGAAAGGCTGTGGGCACGCCTGCGGAGAGACGCTGAGAAACTCTGCCGAAACGGGCAAAACTCCCTCTTCCTCCGGGACTGAGCCAGAAGCGGGGCGAGGCACTGTGCCCGGGGAGCCGGGCTGGCGGTGGCCTCGTGCCGGGGACCCCACCACCCCACAGCGTGCCCAGACCTGCTCCTGAACCAGCCTGCGGTGGGTGGGTGGTGGGAGTGGGAGAAAAGAGCCTTCAAAGGCTCTGGAGAGTGCAGCAGCCACGGGGCTGGATGGTGGTGGGGCTGCAGCTCCATGGCAAGCTCCTTTCTTTCTCCTCCTTCTCCTCCTCCTCCTGACCTCCCTGGAAGGGGCGGAGGGGTCTCCTCTGGTAGCCCGGTGTTTGCTGGGTGGGTTTTCCCATCCTGGCATTCCCACCTCTCTAGCTGAGAAGGAAAAGCCGTGCACAGGCAGCGGAAGGAGTGAAGGGATAGTTGGTTTTCAAAGCTGTGCTCCAATGGGTGTTGTGTTTGGAAAGGGGCCCAGCTGCCACTGGAGTGCCTGGAGCCAGGGAAAGAGTCGCTGTGCCGAGTGCAGGAGATAAGGCAGGAGCAAACAGCATCACACAGGGAGATGGAGGAGCCTGTGCTGGGCATCGGCTGGCCTAGCCCCTGCCCCTCTGCACCCCATTTCCCTGTGTTCACAGCTCCACATCTCCTCCTGTCCCAGGTCTGTATTCTGACCTCAGCCTTTGGATGCCCATTGGCAGGGCAGCCTGTGGTCCCTGCTGTCAGCCTGGGCCGCTGCAGCTGACTTTTTCTCATCTCTGTAAAAGAGTGGGGGGGAAACCAGGCTAATTCTGGGGAAGGGGATAAATGTGGAGACTTTTGAGCCTGCTCCAGACCATGCTGCCATCCTTTGGAGATGGCCAGACAGTGCTGGGGTATGCCAGGGAATCTGGGATCTCCTGGAAATGTGGAGGTTCCTCAGGGCCATGGATGGAGCCAGGCTGGCAGCCATCCCCAATGTCACGGGCAGGAGGCTGAGGTTTGGGACAGGAGGGGAATTTCCATCCCTTGGGCATTTCCTGGTGACTCAGCCCAGACCAGGGGGCTAAGCTACTCCTTCCCAAGGGCTGCAGAGGCTGTTTTGGCTGTCTGACCCAGAAACGTGCGATAATTCAGATGACGACAAAGGCAGACAGGGAGGGCAGCCCTGAGCCTTGGGACACCATGTGCCCAGCTGCCAGCAGCACATGGGCACGGTAACCAGGACAGTGCTCCCCAGGGCTGCAGAGAAGGGACGTGGCAAGGACACTGCCAGTACCAGCATTCCATCCTCTGGCTTGGCTGGTTGTAGGAGGGAGCTGGTGGACCATGAAAACGACCAGCATCACTTCTGCTACCTCTTTGTCAGGATCCTGGTGCCACAAAGAGGTTTTTCTGGGAAGGTGGGAGGTGAACTGTTGGATCCCAGTGGCGATGGGCCGCGTGTAAGATGGTTTCCTGCTGGAAATGGATGCTTCCACCAGCATTGCTCCAGCAAGAGTTAAAAGCGGCCTTGGATGCCGTGCGTGTATGTGTGCATGCACGCGCCCTGCTTTGTTTTTAAAAGCGCCTCGGCTGTCCTGGATCTCCGCCAGACCCGGGGCCTGCCGCTGGCAAAAACTCCGGCAAAGGAGTATGAAAGGGGCAAGAAACTAAATAACAATAAACCACTTTTTTTTTTTTTTTTTCTGGCTGCTCTAGCAAGTGAGAGGGTGGGGAGGAGCTGCAAGCATTCCGGCTCCCCCTAAATCCCATCCTGGCTTCCCTAAAAAATCATGCCTGGGATGGAGAGGGAGGGATCTGTTTGAACCTTGGGGCTGTAATATCACCCAGGCCTTGCCGAGGTGTCATGGTGAGTCACAGACCTGTCTGGAGATGCCCAAACTGCTTGGAAATGGCTCTGTCGGTATGATCTCTACCCTCCCAGGGAAGGAAGGGCTGGATACTCTGGCCCATCCCTTGCTCCTGCGGGATGCTGCCCAGAGTAGGTGCACAGCCACCCCGAGCCATTTGCAACCCCAGGGAGAAAGGCCAGAGCTGCAAGCGAGCAGGGCTGCGATGGCGAGATAAGGGACAGGGAGAACCTGCGTGAGGCAGGTACGCGGCTCCCGCAGCATCCCAGGCCTGGTGCAACAAGTCCGGCTGTGCTTCCGCCAAGCCCTGCCGCTCCCCGCGGGCCCCAGCCAAGGCTGTGCAGGGAGCACCTGGCCCCCAGCGTTGATGCCATGCCCAGACCCCTGCCCTGTCCTCACTGGTGCCATCCCAGGAGCTGGGTCTGGCTCAGCCACCTGAGGTGGGTGGCTGTGCAGGGAGGGGTGAAAACGCCTGGGATTTCGTAATGCTGGGCACAGCTGGTTGTGTAAGGCCCTGTCTGTTTGGAAGGGAGTTGGTGAGCATGGCAAGGGCATCTGGTGCCTGTCACTGAGGTGTCCCCAGCAGCGAGGTTGGCTCAAGCTCTGCCACCCACTCTGCAGGTGCCTCTTGCACCCATAGAACATCTATCCCAGGGGCTGCCTGCCTCACTCTCCCCCTCCAGCAGCCCCTTGTGGGGCACTGCCTTGTTTCTTTGCTAGGACAGGCATAGATAAGCCTGAAGGGGGTTTCCAGCTGGAGGTGAACTGGATGCAAATAGCAATATGGAGACAGGGGATTGGGAGCCCCACTGATCTTCCCCTTCCATGGGTGTCCTGTCTCCCTGTGCAGGACATCCAACTCACAGCCTGTGCTGCCCCTCAGGGACCTGGGATATGTCCCCACCATGGCAAGGCCACGTGAGAACCACTTGCCTCAGTGGCCTCCAAAAGGGGCCAGAGTCCTTCCTGGTGGCTAATCATTGCCTACATGGGGAACACAGGGACACTGGCCAGCAGTGTGGGATCCAGCACAGCCATGGTCCTGGGCTGCAACCCAGGCTGCTCTGGTTGGTCTGAAGCAGCTCTGGTTTTGTGGGGCTGACACAGATGGGAAGGGCTTCATGAGCCCTCCTGGCTTCCCTGAACCAGTACCTGCTAATCCTGCTGGCTTAAAAAGAAGGGAGACGCTCCTCCTTAGAGGGAAGGAGGCTCCCGCACAGAATGAGGTGCTGCCTCTGACCCTGCTCTGTGTCTCCAAACTTCAAGAGCTACTTAAGCATTGGGAGAGCCCTCAGTTTCCTGCCCAACAGTGTCGAGGCACAGGCAACTCCCTGTCTTGGAGCATCTGTCCCACTGGTTATATTTAGCAGCACATGGATATCCTGGAGCTGCTTCTCTGTTCCTTTCAACCCAAACCTGGTGTGGATGAGCAGGTGTCCAGCTCTGAGTCCCCAAAGCCATGATTCTGTCCCACTGCAGCCTGCTCCAAATGCCTATGGCTTTGTGAGACTGAATTCACACCAGGTGAGCAGTCCTGGATGAACATCTCCCCCCAGGAGCAGTGCAGGTGGGTGCCTCTTCTCAGCCCCAGTTGGGTACAGTCCAGACCCTGGAACAGGGACCAGCATGTGGCCATCAGCCCCCTGCACCCACACATGTTGCTGGCTATATCTGCAAAAACAGTACCTCATTTTCCAGGAAGGGACGAGGCTTCCAGGGCTAGTTGGCTCTCCCAGTGCTTTCCCAGAAGGATTGCCACTGCTCAGAAAGCTGTTCCCTGCCAAGTCTGGGGATGGAGCAACCTGCCATGGTCTCATGGCCAGGGTGGGGGGCATTGGATGCCACAGGAGGAGTAGCACAGAACAAGAAGTGGTGCCTTTTCCTACAAAAAGGAGCAGATGGAGGCAGGAGGGTCCCATTTTTCCCTGTGCTCCCCCACTTTCTCTCCACACCCGCCCCAGGATGCTGCGGGGCAGCAGGTGGGGTTTCAGGGCTTGCTCCCACGTCCTGCTTGCGCCGCCAAGTCGGGCTTGCCGGGGCCGTTCCCGACACGCACCCGCCGTGCTAGGAAGGCGTAAACAGATCGGGTTCCCGGCAGGGGTCCAGGGAGCAGGCAGGCCTTGGCTTGTGTCCCACCACTGCTCCATCGGGATGGGGTGTGGGGAGTGCCCAGGCAGGGCTGGGATGGAGGGGGCTGACCTGGCAGAGGGGTCCCTGCGGGTAGAGGAGTCCCTGTGGGAAGCTGGGCACGACATTGGTCTGACAAGGAGCCAAGGATATTGCCTCTGCCTCTGTTTACCTCTGATGCTGAGGTGGGCCTGTTCTTTGGGGGGTGGGAGGTGTTGCTGTACTGCCCCCAAACCCCTTCCTGATCCCTTTATGGGGAGCTGCTGACCAGAGCTCAGCCCATGGACTGGTGGTCTTCAGATCCAGCTCCTTCTTTTCTGTTGGAGTTGTATTGTGATGCCTTTGTCCTTGCTGTAACTCAGCCCTTGTCCCTTCCAAGGTATATGGGGGGATGGGGCTGCTCCGTGTTTGTCCCCAATTGGTCCCCAAGCAGCTGCTGCCCGGCTCTGGCGTCCGGGCTGGGCAATGGGAGGAACCCGCTGCCCTCCCTGCTGGCCCTGGAGCAGCTGGGATGAGGGGAGGGGGTCAGGAACGCAATGCCCAGAATAACTCAGCAGTCACCACGGGCCCTGAAGAGATGGGAAGGTGGGTGTGGGGTCCTGGGGTGGATTCCTGCTTCCAGAACAGGGTGATGCCTCTCCCCAGGACACAGACTGTCCCTAACTGCTAAGTGATTGCTGCTTCCATGTGGGGACATGCAGGGTGGTGCAGGATATCCTGGTCATGTAGCTGTCATGTCCCTGTCCTGTCCACTGCATATGAAACCCCATGGTAGACCAGGATCCCAGGCAAATCCTTCACTGCCACAGATGCATGAAAATATCCCAATCCAGCTAACACAGTGGGCAGGCATTTGGTGATGGCTTCTCCCACTTTGGCATTGTCCAGCCAGAAACCCAGGCGGGCAGTCAGAGGGTCTGATCCATCTGGGAAAGAGCTCTCACTCTGGGCATGGACAACACTTTTCCCCATCTTGGGACGGAAAGGAGAGGGTGGCAATAGGATGATCTCTCTGAGGCTGCTTGCCCCAGTCTGGAGAGAGCTTGGCCTGTGCCTGCTAGTGATGGACCCATCCCTCTCCCATTCCCACTTGCCGGCAGCATGGAGCAGCCAGTCAGTTCTCACAAGTTTTGGTAGGTGACCTTTGCACAGGGAATGGGAACAGCAAGGTGCCCTGTGTACCCTCACCATCACTGGAGAAGGGATTTGGAGAGGGATCGCTCCTGTCCATCATGGCTTGGGAGCTGAGCAGCCACTGCTGAGTGAGATCCTTGCACTCTTTCCCAATGCAGATGCCACAAATGGCTGCAGCACCATGGAATCTGCAGGAGCAGTCACCCATCCAGCATCCCTTGAGACTGGCAGGAACGAGAGGCCACAACCCACGTTTTGGCTCTGTCCTGGAGGGAAGGAGACATTTTGCTGAAGCTGCTGAAATCCAGGCTGCAGTTCAGAGGGAGCTGGACAGTGCAGGCATCACTTGCTGGAAGGAAGCTTCAGGAAGCTGAGCCCCTTGTTTCAGTTTGGCAATAGAGAATAGTCAGCAGCCCCCCAGAAGTGGAAATCCTTGGTTCATAGGAAAACCCAGTCCCCAGGCAGCAGCTGCCATGTCCCTGCACAGCCCAGGCTGTGACTGTCCCAGGGGATCCCGCCAGCACGTCCCTGAGCGGGGCTGGCGGCAGCACTGGCTCACTGGCTCGCGGGGTCAGAGTTGAGGAAAGGCATCCGCAAGGTATTTTTAACCGTGTGACTCCAAACTGGCCGCCAGCAGCCATCTGAGGTTAGTCCCGGGCTGCCGACAGCTGATTGCCCACGGGCTGCTGGCGAGAGGGGGGAGTTTTGAGTAGAATTCAGTTCCCAGCCGTGTCACAGCCTTGGGAAGGAGTGGCGGCACTTGAACCATTGACCTTCTGGGTGACCTCGAGCGAACAGCTTCACCTCCCGCTGCCTCCCCTCCCATCCTGTGTGTGCCTTGCTCAGATTAGCGCAGCCAGGGTGGGGACAGCTGCTCCGTCCGCCTGCCTGCTCCAGGTGCATGGCAGCTTCCCTGGGGCCAAAGGAGGAGGATGTCACAGGATTTCCAGCCTCCGCATCGCTGTGTGCTTTGAGTACTGGCTCCACCGGCTAGAGCAGCTCCTGGGTGCCAAGCTGCCCTGTGCGGGCACGGGGCTGGCAGTGATGGTGACATGGTGCCATAGGACTGTGGCAGCCCAGTCCCCCAGCCTCAGCCTTGCCCTGCTTCCCCTGGAAGCTGCATGGTTGCTGCAGCCTCCAAGCTGCAGTGTAGGGGCTGGATCCTTGTTTCGCTCCCTTGATCCCACAGGGTTTTGCTGGCCACTGTTGGGTGCTCTAATTTTTATCTGGGGCTCATTGTTAGAACCATAAAATAAATAGGTACATGCTGCTCTGGAGCGTCAAACCCCTCCAGGTGTAGGTGGGTTGCTGGTTTGCTGCGTCCCTGCTCGCCCTCCCTAATTAACTGTTGCTCAGCTAATCCAGACTTACTGACCTGCCCTAATCTTCCCAGGCAAAGCCAGCCCTTCACTGCTGGCTCCTGTCGCTCACCTCTCATGTTCCCTGTGAGCCTCTCTCATGTTCACAGCCCTGGGTATGTGATGGACAATGGTACCCCAGGAAGCAACAGAATACACAGGGGGAGATGGTACTCTGGGAAGCAGCATCCCCCCACGCAGGGCTGCTGAGGTTGCTTTCCTGACCAGCAGGTCCCTCTGTGCCCACGCTCACACTGCTCTTCTCACCGTCCCCCCACATCCTGCTTCCCCTCTTTCTTCCTTCCATTGACCTACTGCCGGTTGGATTATTTCTCCCCAGATGCTGAAATCTGCATTTTTCCCAGGTTGAATCTGCCTGGGTTTGTTCTCCTAATCTCTCTAAGTCCTTTTTGTGTTATTTCTGCCCTTGTCAATCTGTAGCACATCCTCCACAGATTATGTTAATGCACCATTTACTGGGTATGGCATTAGTGACAACACTCAGAGTGTCTGTAGATGCAGCCCCTTTGCCAGGGTATCTGGGATAGCCCTTCCTTGGCTTCCAGGGAACCAGCTGGACATGAGCTAAGGTGCATTGTTAATGCTGGAGCTGATGCTCTGCTGGTCCCCGTGTCCCATAGCCCAGGGGTGGCCCTTGGCCCCATCGTGTGCCCACTGCAGGCTCAGGCAGTGCTGGCACTTGGCCGTTGGCCCCCACCGCTATCGGCCCATCTCTTCCCGCTCAGGAGGCGTCCTGTCCTTTCGGAAGGATGGGGGAAATGGAAAAGGCTCCACCTCTTCCCTGGGCAAATACAGCTCCTCTGAGTTCATATCCTGGAGAGCGGAATAGCCAGGTCCCAGCAGGGACGGTGACTTCACCTCCCGGTAACGCGTTTCCCCGGCCAGCTGGGAAAGGAACCCTTGTATCTCCAAAGGAGCTGCCTGGCTTCCCCCACCCAAAGCCTTTCCCAGCTGTTTCCATCCTGGATGGGGCTGGGGGATGCAATTTCAGCTCTGTGGGGAAGGGGTGTTACCATTTCTCCCAGCCAGGCAGCTGGGTTGGGCTGCATCATTTTGGGGCAGGCAGCCACTACAAACCCACAAATTATTGTGGAGAAGGGGAGCAAGCACCATCCATCTCACCCCATCTGAAATCCTTCTGGGGGCCTGAAACTCAAAGCAGGAGCATGTGTTTGGCTTTTGCAGGGGTTGAATCCAGCCCCAAATGATTCCTGTGATGCTCTTTTCCCTGCTTGGCGTTTGTCCCCTCTGTCCTCCTCTGTGGCCATCAAACTTTGGGGTCGAGAGCTGAGAGCTGCACCTTCTTCCCAGCTGTGTGGATGGAGACAGGGTTTCCGATTCTGCTTTTCCTTTCATTGTTCTGGGAGCCTTCACTTTGAACAAACTGCCTGTTTTTTCCTGCTTTGCTTGTGAGGGGAAGCAGCAGGGGGGAATTGGGGGTTTGGATGGGGGTCCTGGAGTAGCTGGGCTGGGAGTGAGCGATCAATGTCTGCGATGTGTGAGGATGCTGCCCAATGTCTCTCCTGCTGCCAGCCTCTTAAAAAACCTTAAAAGTTTGATTTACCCTGGAAAAAATATTCCCAGCCTTCTCTGAAGAAGGAAAAAGGCTCCCAGTTGACTCCACAGTCCTGTTGCCCTATCCCTCTTTGCATGTGGTGGATCTCCAGCCCAGCCCAGGATGGAGGGCAGATTTCTGGACCTCTCAAACTCCCTTGCCTTTGCCATCACCTGCCTTCACCATCATCCACCATCGTATCTGAACGTGTTGCAGGACAATATTGCTTAAAGAAAGAGATGAAGAAGGAGGCCAAGCTGCCAGAGGAGACTTGGACATGTCATCAGCAGAGACAAGTTGGTGACAGGAACAGTTTGGGCTCTGCATCGCTGTAAGCCCTAAGATTTGGGGCTCCAGCCAGGGGTAAATGGTGACTTGTGTTGAGGTTAGAAATGAGCATTAGGTGCAGGGATACTCACAGCACGGGAGTGCTGTGTCCAGCCTCAGGATGCTGTAAGAGGCTGCCCAGAGCTCAGCTCCTGGAAGGTTATTGCACTTGCTGGGGTTATTCCAGGCTGCTGAAACCAGGAGCAGGGCTTAGTGTGACAACTATCCTGCAGCCTGTGCAGTGTCAGAGCAGGCAGGGCCCTGGTCTGTTCCAGTGTTTGGTAGGTTTCTCAAGGGGTGAAAATGCCAATTACTCTTGAGGAGTTGCCAGATGTTGGTGTAGGGACAATAAGGGGCTCCCAGCTGATCTCATGTCACTGCCATTAGCCCTCTGCTGATGGGATTCCACCTCCTTGATTGCAGCCTCCCCATCCCTGCCAGTTAACCCAGTGGCTTTGCCCCAGTCACACCAACCCCATAGTGCCTGGCTTGGTGAGGGGCCTGTTTGTCAGCATTGGTGGGGAGCCCATCCTCAGTGATGCTGCAGTGTCTCAAACCTGGCACAGGCTCTTTGTGGGCAGGAAGGCACCCCTGGCCTTTGGACACCTGTGGCATTTGGACAGCCATGGCATTTGGGCATGGGATGGGTGCTCAGCCAGGTTTTCCAGGCAGCATCTTGGCAGCCAAATTCACGGACCATCACCACAGAGGAATCAGGGAAGCCTCTGTGTGGGGTGCCAGGCACAGCACTGGGCTCAGTGTTTGGGGTGCAGCTGGTGGCTGTAGTAGAGAGCTGGGGTCAGGAGCCCTTGACTGTCACCCAGCCTCTGTTCTGAGCTGGCTGGGCAGCTTTGGTTGAGTTTCTTAACATCTCTGTGGCTGAACTCCTTCCCTATCAAGGTGAGTGAATCTTCTGAACCTATTGGGAAACTGCTCCTGAAGCAGCCGGTCTGCTGGGAGGCTGCGCCAGGAGGAGCCAGGTGGGTGGCCACAGCAGACGTGCCTGTGGACAGAGAGGTGACAGGGAAGGGTGATTCCTGCGGAAGAGGGATGGACATCACCTCTTTGGGTCTTGATTTTTGCCAAGATGGTGAGTCTGTCCTGAGCCCTGGCATGAACTCATCATATATCGAGGCAGGGCCACCCTGGGCCATCACAGGGCAGGGTAGGTGAAACTGCTACCTCCTGCCACCTCTGCCTCCAGCTCCAGAGGCTGCCACTACCATCAGAGGTGGCTGCTGCTCTGTGGGATAGCAGCTGATTAGCTCCTCCAGCTGGTTTATTGGCTTACTGGTGACAGTCCCCAGGTGGATTTCATTTTCCCAAGAGGGTGTGGGCATGTATTTGGTGTGTTCAATGCACACTGTCCCTCTCCCACTGCCCAGGGAAGCAGAATGGTGTTGCTGCAGTGCCCTTGCAGGGCTTTCCTGCATGCAGGGTACTTGTAGCAGGCAGTGTAGTGGTGCGCAGGACTGCATGTTCAGGGATGCTCATGGTACAGGGACACTCAGGGTTGATGCTGTGGCTGACAGCACAGGGATGTTCATGACACTGGGATGCTCAGACCTGCAGCACAGGGAGGCTCATGGCACAGGGGTACTTGCAGCCAGCAGTGTGGGGATGTGATTTCCCAGGACGGGGCGATGGGATGAGAGTCTGTGACACAGGACCAGCAGAAAGAGTTGTTTTTGTGGCAAGGAGATGGATCTCCAGTTACAGATTTGTGTGTCGTCCTGCACAGCAACAAAGCCTTGCAAGTGGTGGAGCTCTGCCCTGGGTGGACAAAACTGGCAGGGGGTCACAGCACAAAAACCTGCCTTCTGGAGCCTGGCTCCCGTGTGAGAGCCAGGGGAGGAGTCTCCAAAGGGCAGAACTCCACAGGATATTTGAGCATTTCCTTCCCCAGCCAAACCCAGGCGAGCACGTGTCGCTGCTTCCCAAGGAGCGCTTCGGAGGGATTGTGTCGATCTCCAAGAGCTCGGGGTGAAGCTCACGGGTGTCCCCGCAGGAACGAGCTCTCCGTTGGAAGGCAGCGGGTGACTCAGGGTGCCCGGTCCGCTGGCACACGGGTGCTGGGCCGGGCGAAGGCACGCCTGGCTCCACGCAGCCGGCACAGCCGGCGCCGGGCGAGTGCCTCCGGGGGGTAAATACGGGTTTGTGCCGGGCCGGCTGCCAGCGCGGTGGGTGAGGTGCCCGGCCCGGCCGGCCGCTCCCCGGTGCCCCCCGCACCCCACGAGGAGCCCAGCCCAGCCTGGCATCCTCGCCATAGGAGTGCAGCCCGCGGGGAAACTGAGGCACAGGCAAAGGGGGCTGCTTAGGAATGCGCCGTGCGGGGCTGTGCCTCAGCGGGGATCCAGAGGCCAAGGGCCGGAGCCAGGCTGCGCCAGGGCTGAGGGTCCTGGCCCCGTCTGGTGCTGGGCGGCCGCGCTGCCTTCGCCACGGCCGGCGGCCGGCCCGACATTTGTAAGCAATTTGCCGGAGCGTTCCGGAGGTGCTTCCCGCTGCCGCTTGGCAGCCAGACGCCGCACAGAAGCTCGCTGGCTCCCTCGAGGCCTCGCTCAGGCCCGGCCCTGCGCTGCGGAGCCTCGTCGTGTCCGGGCAGGCGCCGGGGAACGCGGCGGGCCGGGGCAGAGCGGAGGGGAAGCCTGGCGGGAGCCCTCGCAGGGGTCGTGCTGGGGAGCAGAGCCGGGCAGGGGGAACCCGCGGCTGGAGTTAACCCTTAGGGTGCACCAAGCTGAGTTTTCCCTAGAAATAAATAACCACTTCAGGGTGTCTTGTATTTCGGCGCTGGGTCCGTGTTCTGGGTTCATTTTCCCGGGCTATGAGTGTGCTCCTGGTGGGGAATGGGGGTTGCGGATCAGGCCTGAGAGTGCCCCCGTCCCAGTGCAAACCCAACGGGGGTGATGATGTGGCTGGGAAGGATCTGGCCACACCATCCCAGTGCTGTAGCTGGATTAACCCTGCAGCCCTTTCCCAGCCCAGCTCTGCAGCCCCCTGGCCAAAGCTGAACAGGCCAGTGTGGGAGGGCTGTGGAATTGGGAGCTGCAGAACATCTGTGTGGAAAAGGATGGATAGCTTGGGCTCCAGGGGGGAGAGAAGGGGCTGAAGAAATGTGGGGAAAACCTGGGGAATTGGTCAAAAGGAGCACATGGATGGAATGAGGAGGGGGAATGCAGGGAAATGTCCCATCAGCTGCCTTCTTGTCACCAGGTCCCTGGAGTTTGAGGCTATGCAGTAGGATGGCACTGGTGGAGGGGTCCCAGCTGCCTGGCTGTGCTCTGCTTCCCCTCCATCCCTCTCCCATGCCTTTATGGCATGGCTGGGGTGCCAAGACACTTTCCCACCCACACTTCACCTTCCAGCCTTGCTGCAAACCCTCCAGCTCTCCAAGCAGTGATTTACCCAGCTGCAAATCAGAGGTGCTTTCCCTCCCTGCTCAAGGTGGATCCAAGCATTTAGGAAGACCCCCCAAAGGGATACTGCTCCTGGCTCTGCTGTTTGTGACCTGCAGCTTTCTCAGCCACCTGCATCATGTCCATGTGGTCCTGCCCTGTGTCCTGGCCTGGCTGGGTTGCTGGAGCAGGGAACAAATCTGAGTAATTTTGCTCAGGGAGATGTGGATACTGACAGCTGCCTGGGAGCAGGCAGGGGCACCCATTATGTCCTGGGACATCCCAGCCCTGCTTACTGGACCCCTCTGGCCAGCTCAGTCCCCTTGAAATTTGGGTTAGCAGTAGGATTTTTGGGTGAACTCTCCTTCTTCAAATAGTGGGCGTTACTCAACTCCAGGACCAGCCCCCACAGGCTGTGGAATGTTTCTGCCCCTTTTGGAGGTGCTGGTGCTCATTGGGCATCTCCATCCAGCCCGTCTCTTCTGCTAGCATTGCGCTCCCAGTGGTCATCATAGAGGGTCTGCCCCTCCTGCCCTGAGTAAGGACCCCTCGTCCTCCTTTCTCCCCTTCCTGACCCTTTTCTAGTGGCAGTTTTCAGCTGCAGATGGTGGGAGCAATCCCAGTGGTTATGGTTCTCCAGGACTCAGATCAGAAGTGGCCAAATTACAAGTGAAATGCTATTTTTTCCTGGCTGCTAAGGTCAAGGGAAGCGACCTGTCCTTGATGAAGACTCCAGATCCTGAGCTTTTGGGGCTGGAAGGGGGAAGTGGGAGCTCTGCTGAGTGATGGCTTTGGGAGCCAGTTCCTTTGGGAAGGGCTGTTGGATTGGTGGCTGAGGCTCAAAGACAAACAGTGCCTGGAAGAGGTAATTAGGGTGATCCTGTCCTGATCCCCTCAGCTGTGGTGAGGAGTCACGAGTTCTTCACCAGCAGCCACTCCAAGCTCATTTTGTGTTAATTAGGCTGTTTACAAAACACTGTAAATTGGAGTAATGAACACCCCGGTCCTTGGTTTCCTTTAATTATCCATTTGCAGGATGAATGAGCCAGCCCCCCTTCAGCTCTTCTTTTCCAGCAGAGGGGTCACACAGCCCAGGATGGCTTATGGGATCTGCCATGCAAGGTGGACAGAGACTTTGGGAAAGAGGGAGAAGAGAAAGAAATTGAGGAGGAGAAGGAGAGGAAGGAAAAGGAGAGGGATCTTCAGCCCCAGAGATCTACCGGGCTGCAAGGAAGGGGGCTCTTTCCCCAAGATCCCACCACAGCCGAGTGGAGTTTGAGCAGCTGTTTCACCCCAGGCTCAGAGCCTGGCACTCGGACTTTGATTTTCTGTAGCAAAAAGCACAGAAACCATTCAAAGCATTTAATCCTCCCTGGCTCGGTGATGGGGGGGCTGCCTGGAAAGGCAGAGGAGGAGTGGTGGTATTTCTTAGCCCCCCACATACCTTCCCCTTTCTTTCCCTTTTGACTTAGCAGATGAATTCCAGAGATGTTAATCTGCTCTCAACCTCTCAGCGAAGAATAAAATGTCCTCTCTGTGTGGGAGGAAGGAATTCATTCGAATTAATTGCGGGAAGGAGCTGGGGGGTGCACTGGGGGTGCGTGTGAGGCTGTGTTGAGGGTGGGCTGGGACCACTTTGCTGCCCAGTGGTCCCCGAAGGAGAGGGAAGGACAGGCAGAGGGATAGGGATATCCAAGGTAGCTCAATCCTTGCATTCACAGCTGAAAGCTTCAGCCTCTGCCCTGGCCATAAAAATGCCAACCATGTGGTCCGTGGGCCAGGCCTCAGTGGCAGTGGCAAGCACAGGGAGCGAGTGGGGGGTAAAATGGCCCCACTCAGCAGTTTTGGAGTGTCAGTGCCTATAAAGGGGAGGGAAGCGCTCGCTGTTCTGCCAAGCCAGAGTGGCAGGAGCTGTGGGGTCTGACCCATCCCGGGGGCACACATGGATGGGGCGGGAGAGATGGAGGGAGGAAAGTGCTAAGATCGAGGTGGGTCAGCCCACTGAGGGTTCGTGGAGGTGAAAGTGGAGGCAGAGGAGAGTAGAGGAGAGACCCCCGGGATGGGCCAGGCACTGTTCTGCGCGCTGGGAGGTGGGTGTGGCTGTGGGATAGGGTTCATGTGGGGACCTGGGGGCCTGCAGGCTCTGCCTCCTGCCCTGACCTTCACCTCGTCTCTGCAGAGCTCCTGGGATCTGCCAAGCGCCTGAACGTGAACTACCAGGATGCAGACGGGTGAGTGCTCCCCTGGAGGTGCTGGGTGCTGCTGCCAGCCTGGGGGGCTCCTCTCCCGAGTGTCCAGTCAGTCCTGCAGCTCAGGGCATCATTCTGCTTTCCAGGGGAGCTGGAGAACACATCAACATCCCAGAGCTTGCCTGGATCTAAGCTGAAGGCAGTGCTCAATCCCTCCTGAAAATCCTTCATAAATCCCTTCTATGTGCCCCTCTGTAGGGATGAGGTTGAATAGGGATGGCAGCATCTCCAGCCAGTGCCCCGTGTCCCCCTGGTTGAAGCCCAGAGGAGCACCTGGCCGGCCTCAGTGCCTGCACGTACTCATGCCTCTGTTTAATATCCCAAAAGCAAAATCCCATTGTTTTGGGGGGAGCTAGAGAAAGAAAATATGAGGTTGCCCAGTGACCACAGCATATTTGCGTAGCTCATCACTTCCAAAATCCAAGTACTTAATAAACTGGGTACTGAGAGTTAAAGAAACCACAAGGGCTCATAAAATAAATAAGTGTATTATTCTTACTGAATTAACTCTAACCTGCCAGTCATTAGCATTGTTTTTATGTGCTGTTGTTGTACCTAATTTCTACATGTTTTCTTTTGGAGGGCTCTGTAGGAAGAGGTGTCCATGATGAGTCCTAACAGGCCAGAAGGGGGTTGGGAACATGCAGGATGGCTCCCTCTTAAAATAATACTGTACAGATGGAGCTTAATAGAAAAAGAATTTAATAATAGAAGCAATGATCTTATTCTGATAGGGCATAGGGTTTGTGCTTTGGTCAGGTCTGTTCTTTGAACAGGTCTGTTCCCTGCCCGAGGGACAAGGGCAGGGTGTTGGGTTTCACTGGGGCACAGGAAGGGGATGATGGGGAAGTGAGACATGAACATGGGAGTGGCAGTGTGTGTCCTGGGAGAGCCATGGTGCTGGTGGTGTCCTTGGCATCACCTTGCTCAGGGCTTGGAGAGGATGGGGTGGGTGAGTGTGGATTTGTGCAGCCACCCCAGGGCAGAGTGGGACCCCACAGGGATGGGTCAGGGGATTTGTACCCCCCCACATTCACACTTTGAGGCAGAGGTTTTGCTGTGGTTCAGGGACGTGGTGGGTGTACTGGAGAAAGGAGCAGCCCTCTCTGCTGGGGTTAGTGTCCCTCCTGCAATGTTGAGACTTGCACAGGGATTTGGGGATGCAGATCATGAGGAGAGCCATGCTGGACGAGCTGCATCCCCGGCACTGGGTTTGGACACTGCAGAGCCCATTGGAGCCCCAGGATGGTGCTGTCAGAAGCCCCCCATGTCTCTTGGAGTAGCTCACAGGCTAATCCCCAGTGGCACAGGGACCCCTCTCTTGGCCTTGGCCCTTCACGTGACGGCTCAGGGGGAGTGCCAGGCAGACAGGCCCCTTTCACAGCCCCAAGACACTGGCCTCTTTCATCGCCGGCGGCCTCCCACGCTCTGCCATGGACTCCTGGCAGCCCTGCTGGCATGGGGAGGGGGCAGCTGGCAGAGGGGGCAGGAGTGGCCACAGGGCTGATGTGTTTGCCAAATGCTGTGAGCAGCGTTGTGGCTGCCTGGCTGCCCTGTGGAGAGGGAAGGTGCATCTCTCTCCATCCTGCGTGTTTCCCCCAACAGAGGGCATGGAGTGAGGGACTCCTCTCACTGGGGTTTCCCAAGGTGGTACCCAGTGTGCCTGCATCCCTCACTGAGCCCTGGGCATGGAGAGCTTGGAGGGATTTATCAATGTTTTGCTATGGGGAATCTGAGGCACTGGGAGTGGGGAAACTGGGAGGATGTCGCCATGAACAGCCTGTGACAATCCCAGTCCTCAGCCCATGTCCCCGTGCGGGGGGGTGCTGTGAGGACAGCACAGTGGGGCTGGGGGCCACGTTGAGCCCTACCTTGTGCCACAGGTTCTCAGCGCTGCACCACGCAGCCCTGGTCGGCAGCCTGGAGCTCATCTCGCTGCTGCTGGAGGCACAGGCCACCGTCGACATCAAGGACAGCAACGGTAAGGGGTGACCCCCAGGCACGGCCCCTGCGGCCGCCGGCTCAGCCCCCTGCGCCAGGCCGGGGGCCGTGTCCAGCCCTGCTGAGCCCCGCTGCCCACAGGGATGCGGCCCCTGCACTACGCGGCGTGGCAGGGCCGTGTGGAGCCCGTGCGGGTGCTGCTCCGCGCTGCCGCCTCTGTCAACATGGCCTCGCTGGACGGGCAGATTCCGCTGCACCTCTCGGCGCAGTACGGCCACTATGAGGTGGTAAGTGAGAGCCCAGAGCCACCCATGAGCCCTCTGTGGGGCTCTCTGGGGTACTGGGTGGGGGCAAACCCCGCCGTGCCAGGTGGGAGGGAGGCTGCAGGATGATGCTGAGCCCCTGCACCACGTTGTTCCCCTGCAGTCGGAGATGCTGCTCCAGCACCAGTCCAACCCGTGCCTCATCAACAAGGCGAAGAAAACCCCACTGGACTTGGCCTGCGAGTTCGGGCGGCTGAAGGTGGGTGCTGTGGGCTCTCCCCTGCACCAAGGGCTTCTCCAGGGGCAGCTCTGGAGCCCACTGGCTCCTCTGGGAGCAAAGCACGGGGTCTGGCCACAACTGCTCTCCTTCCATCACAAGACTGAGAGCCTGGCAGACAGCACCTGCCTTCTCCCGTGGCCAGACACAGCCAGATCCTGAACCTGGGAGCTGTGGGTTTTGCCCCTGACCTCACAGCAGGACAGTGTCAGACTAGAAGTGAAGTCAGGAGTTGTTGCTCCTGGTTCTTCACAGCCTTCCCCCCCCACCCCAGCTTTGCTCACAGTTAAGCATGGATAGGCTGAGTTGGCTAATCCCAGCAAGCTCTGAGCATCCAGCGCTGCTCCAGGTCCCCAGCACAGTTCTTGGGGACAGGGCCACACTGTGCTCTGGGAGACCCTGGCCCAGCTAGCACCACTGGGTTGGGCTGGAGCACAGCCAGCCAGACTGTTCTGTGCCCCTCTCAGAGGGGACCAGGGGTATATTTCCATCTTTGGAGTAGCTATAATGTCTGCAGCTATAAACAGGGCAGTAAAAATAACTGCTCTGTGCCTCTGGGTTGCCCTGAGATGCTGAGAGTCGCTCTGGGCTGGAGAGACTGGAGGTTTTTAGGGCTTGGTCTGAAAAGCCCAATTATGGGAAGACTATTTCCAGCTGTTGTGACCTTTTACAGCCCCTCACGACAGTGTGGCCATGCCAAGCACTGTCCAGCTCCAGCCAAGCCTGGGGCTGTGGATGGAATGGACGGGCGGGATGGGGAGTAGTGAGCTGGCCCCAAGGATGAGCCCCTCAGTGGGAGGGTGCAGGTACCCCTACCTGCACCCAGTTGCTTACCAGTGTCTCATGCAGGTGGCCCAGCTGCTGCTGAACAGCCATCTGTGTGTTGCCCTGCTGGAGGGACAATCCAAGGATGCTACTGACCCCAACTACACAACTCCACTGCATCTGGCAGCCAAGAATGGGCACAAGGAGATCATCAGGTAATTCCCTGCCTTATGCTGGAAAAACCCATCATGGCTTCAGTCCTACTTCCTCCCAAACACACCTTCCTCGTGCAGGCTTCAGCCCCTCATCCCCAAAGCAAGTGCAAAGTGTTGTCCACTTCCTGTCGTAAACCAGCCAAGTGCCTGGCCCTGATGTCCATGTCCTCTGTTCATGCCTTTCCCTCCTTCCTACCAGGCAGCTGCTGAAGGCTGGGATTGAGATCAACAAGCAGACAAAGACAGGCACAGCCCTGCACGAAGCTGCGCTTTATGGCAAAACAGAGGTGGTGCGGCTCCTGCTGGAGGTGAGCACGGTGGGGATGGCGCTGGGGGACAGCCCCTGGGGGTCACTCAGCACCCCTTCCCCTCAGTCTCTTGCCTCCCTTGAGCCTAGTGGCAGGGAGGGAGCTGGCCTTGACCATGTTTCCTCCTGGGCAGGGTGGAGTTGACGTGAACATCAGGAACACCTACAACCAGACAGCACTGGACATTGTCAACCAGTTCACCACCTCACACGCCAGCAAGGACATCAAGCAGCTATTGAGAGGTGAGGTGGGGATGGCACTGAGGGGGATTTCTTCCCTCTGGGACCTGCCTAGGCTCCCAGTGCTCCTCCTGAACAGCCAGTGCCAGCATCCCAGTCCCCTCTCACATGTGCCCCCATCCTACATGTGGGGCTGTGTCTGGGGTTTGAGGCCTTTCTGCAGTATTAATGTTTCCTTCTCTCCTCTTCGTGCTCTTGCTTTCTCCTTTTGCCCTCCCTGGACTCCTCCCTACGCTCTGGCATCTTCTTTCTTCCTCTGTCCCTTGCCTTCAGAGGCATCAGGAATCCTGAAGGTCCGAGCTTTGAAGGATTTTTGGAACCTCCATGACCCAACTGCTCTCAATGTCCGAGCAGGAGATGTCATCACGGTGAGGCTGCTCTCTGCTCCCATCCCCCTGCCCCAGCATGGCCCTGGGTACCAGCCCCATCCCTCTTGTCCCATGGCAGGTCCTGGAGCAGCATCCAGATGGCCGATGGAAGGGACACATCCACGACGCTCAGAAAGGCACTGACCGGGTGGGGTACTTCCCCCCCTCCATTGCGGAAGTCATCAGCAAGCGGACAGGTCAGTGGCCATCCTGAGCATGCTGGGAACAGTCCCCTGTGTGAAACCTTCCCAGCCTTCCCAGCACCTTCTGTCCAACAGACCCTGCAGCCCTGGCTAGCTAGGAGGGAAGGGAAGGACTCAGGGGTTGTCACCATGGTTGGGATACTACTTTGGGGGTTGTGGCTCAGCTCTCCCCGCTGTCCCTGCCTCCTGCATGAGCTCTGACCACATGTGTTTTGTCTTTGAATGCAGGCATGGTTGTCCCCCGTGTGGCACCTGCGCAGCAGCGCCAGGGTCCCCCCGGGGCCCTCCCAGCCCCCCCTGGGGGGCTGCAGCACCTCCCTGACGAGTGTCCACACCCGGCAGCCCCGAGTGGCCCAGCAGCCTTTGGTCACCTCACCCTAACCCGGATGGCCCCAGGCCCTGACAGCTCAGGTCAGGGGAGCACTTGAGGGAGGGAGAGGGGCTGGGGACCTTCCCCTGTTCCCAGCCCTGCCTGGGCAGGGGCACAGGGGGGAGACTCTCTTTCCACCTCTCCATGGGGAAGCAGCTAGATGAGAGGGAGCAGATGCAGGAAAAGGGAGTTTTGGGGAGCCCTTAGAGCAGCCCCTTCTCTCCCTGTGTCTCAGCCCTCTGTGTGTCCCTTGCCACCCAGGTCACCCTGTCTGTGTTGTGCATGCTGGGAGGCAGGAGGGAACTGATGCATTGTCTGTGGCTGGAGGGATCTTGTGGGAACTCAGTGGTATCAGTGTGTTGGCACATGGGTCCTTGCTGGGGACCTCTGTGCCCTGTGTCAACCCCGATTCTGGGGAGCTGCTGACAGGCTCCCTACTTGCCCCAAGCAGCAGGAGACAGAAACAGCGTGGGCAGCGAGGGCAGCATCGGCAGCATCCGCAGTGCCGGCAGCGGCCAGAGCACCGAGGGCACCAATGGGCAGAGCACCAGCATCCTCATCGAGAATGCCAGGGTAGGCACCCTGCTCCCCTGTGCTGCTTCCCTGTGCTGGCTCAGGCTGGAAATAGAGCCCCATCCCCTTCCATGCCTGCCTCTAGCAAAGGAGGGGCTGCTGGAGTTGAGTATCCTACACCAAACACCTACTTGCTGCCAGGACTCATCAGGGAGATGCTTGTGGGGAGACCCTAATTGTTCCCCAAAGCACAGCTTGGCCTTTTTGAGTGGAGCTGGAGGCTATGGGTGACATCACACAGCATCTCCATCATATGCTGTGTCACCTGAGAGGATAGTAAAAAGCCCTGAGCCCAATCCTGCCCAGATATTTTGCTGGGGGCCAGCCTGTTGCTGGGTGAAGCTGTGACCAGCAGCCCAGCATGGGGACCACCACTCTGCTCCTGGGGGTGTGACAAAGCTGGTCTCCAGAGTTGGGTCCTTCCTCCACTCATTCCTCCTCTCCCTCAGCCTCTGCCCTCCACCGGTGACAACCTGCAGCAACACCTTTTGGGATCAGAGCCACACAATGGGACCTCCCCAGCAGGTGAGGGCTGTTGCAACTCCATGGGGCCTTGGGGACAGCTGTCTCTACAGCCCTAGGGGCTGTTCACTGTTCAAGTGCCCCTGTGACAGTTCTCTCTCCTTTATGCCAGGGCCACAGGGTCTCCAGACCCCAGGCAGCTGCCCCCCTGGAGACAGGGTCTTCTCCCACCAATTCTTGCGTCCTGAGCAGCTCCTTGAGGGGAAGGTAACTGGAACCAACTGGGGAGTGGTGTCCTGGGTGAGAGGGCTGTTTGGGGCACTCAACCCAGCTCTTATTGCACCAGAGACACAGGAAACTGGGTCTTCAGCACACAAGTGGGTCTTTCCCAGGGAGATCCTGTCATCTTGCCTGGAGCAGTCAGGTTCTTCCAGCACCTGCAGCCACCATCATGGGCTGTTCTGTGTCCCATCCTCTCCCCAGGATGCAGAAGCCATTTACAACTGGCTGCGTGAGTTCCAGCTGGAGTCGTACACTGTCAACTTCCTCAACGCTGGCTACGATGTCCCCACCATCAGCCGCATGACCCCGGAGGTAAGGCAGGTCCTTCCCCACCCAGAGCTGCCAGCTGTGGGTACGCACTGCCCCGAGCTCCCTGAGCCACTGCTGACCATGGCCCCACTCTGCTCCCCTTAGGATCTGACAGCCATCGGTGTGACCAAACCAGGCCACAGGAAAAAGATCTCTACAGAAATCGGGCAGCTCAGCATTGCTGAGTGGCTGCCCAACTACATCCCGGTGAGTCCCTGGCACTGAGGCTTTGGTCACCCCCTTTCTTCAGCTCTTTTCCCAGAGCTCTCTGACCCCAGGATAAGACAGGATGGGGTCTCTAAGTGAATAGCTTTGACTGCATTAAAGCAGTCAGAGACACCCTAAAAACACAGTCTCCTGGGCCTGGAGGGGATGCTGAAGGTGCTGCCCATTCCTTGATGCTCATGGCAGTGGCTCCATGCTCTTTCCAGGCTGACCTGATGGACTGGCTCAGTGCCATTGGGTTGCCCCAGTACCACAAAAAGCTGGTGAACAACGGCTACGATTCCATCACCATCGTGACGGACCTGACATGGGAGGACCTGCAAGAGATTGGCATCAACAAGCTGGGTAAGTCCCTCCTGCCATGCTGAAGTGGCCCAGGGCAGCCAAATTTCCCACCCAGGTCCCCACGCCCCGTTCTCTCTCAGGCTGGGAGGTACAGGCATGTCCTGAGCACCCGGAAAGGGCAGTTCCTGGCTGTCCCCAAGTACTCTTGTTGGCCAGCTGGAGCTGGGCCCAGCTAGGTAGATGCCAGTAGTAGTTTGTCTCCTCCCATAGGCAGGGTTTAGATAACCCTGAGACCTTTGCCCCGCATGTGACATAACTACCACTCTTCTTGACCTGGAAACAGGCCTTGGGGGTTGGAGCCGACCCAATGTCCCTTTCCTTCCTGCAGGCCACCAGAAGAAGATCATGTTGGCTGTCAAGAAGCTCAGAGACCTCCGCAAAAGCCTCAACCAAGCAGAAGCAACTCTGGCAAGACGCAAAATCCCCGGTTCCCTGGACATTGTCACCATAGAGTCACTGGAAAACGGGGAGTGCCAGTCCCCACACACGCTCAAAATGACAACCTTCCAGGACAGTGAGCTCAGCTATGAGCTCCAGACAGCCATGTCCAACAGCTGCCATGACACACTCGGCATCAAGAGCAGCCAGGGAATGTCACGGAGCCAGGAGAGCATCGGGGTGCGGTCGCGGGGCTCAGGGCACTCGCAGGACAATGTGCTGTCCCGGCGCCTCTCCAGCCCCTCGCAGGAGAGCCTGGGCAGCGGCGAGAGCAGCAGCAGCAGTGGGCAGTCCTGTGCACCCCCCCACAGCAAGGAGAGCCTGGCCAGCCTGCCGGGCCGGCCCAGCCCCGAGCCCTATGGGAAGCTCGTGTCCCCCGAGGGGCTGAATGGCTTTGCCAACGGCGGCGGCGGGGGCAGCCCTCTCAAGGAGAGGAACCTGCCCGAAGGCACGGATCAGTATGCCCGGCCCATGGCTCAGAAAGGAGCTGGGACTCCAGTGGTCACTCCCTGTACTCCTCCCCAGACTCCTAGCAAGGGAACAGCCCCGTATGTCTTCATGTACCCACACGTCTCCTTGAAATCCCCAACAGCCCCGTCCGTCCTGGGAGCAGAGCAGCCCAAGGCCCTAGCACACCCATACCCTTCCATCTCCCCTGGACAGAAGAGCAGCCTGCAGACGTCAGCCCAAAAAGGCTTCTCCTACCTGCACAGCCAGTGTGGCCCCACAGAGCCATCCACCACAGCCCCCACGACTGGGGAGCATCACAACGGAGGCGAAGGCTTGAAACACAAGAAGCGCTCACACAGCCTGAACCGCTACGCGCTGTCGGATGGGGAGCATGAGGAGGAGGAGGGGGCCCCCAGCAGCACCCTGGGCTCCTACGCCACGCTGACGCGGCGGCCGGGCCGCAGCCAGATGCCACGGGCCTGTCTGCAGGCGGATGCCAAGGTGACCCGCAGCCAGTCCTTCGCCATCCGGGCCAAGCGCAAGGGCCCTCCGCCACCGCCTCCCAAGCGCCTCAGCTCCGTGTCCAGTGCCCTCGCTGCTGAGGCAGACGGTGAGCAGCCCCCCAGCCCCGAGCAGCAGCCCACAGCCCCTCAAGACGTGGTTGATGCAGGTGCCACCCCTAGTGATGCTGGCCGTGGCAGGACAGTGAAGAGCCTGGCGGCTGCGCTGGAGGGAACACCAGGTGTGAGTCCTTCCAAGCCCCTCCTGGCCCCAAAACCACTGCACCTGACTCAGGACTGTCTCCCCCGGGCAGATGTGGGTGAGGGGTCCCACGATGGCAGTGATGCCAGCAGTGCCACACTTTCCAATGGCAGCAGGGACCCCTTTGAGAGCAGCAAGCCACGGAGACGGACAGTGAGTGAGCCCAGCGCTCCTATGACAGAGGTGGCTGCACAGGGTGAGCAGGATGCCTGCTCAGACACAGAGGAGGAGGCCAAGCCGGGCGTCTCCTCTTCATCATCCCAAAACAGCTCCAGTGAGTGCATCCCCTTTGCAGAAGAAGGCAATTTAACCATCAAACAACGGCCAAAGCCCAGTGGGCATTCCAAGGCTGACGCAGCCGTGCCGGATATGGAGCCTGGTTCCCAGCCAGCAGAGCCCCAGGGCTCCACTGGGAAGGAGCCAGCAGCCCCTGCTGTCACCAAGGAGCCGCCCGTGCTGGAGTTCAACCTCACCGAGTCGGACACTGTGAAGCGCCGGCCGCGCTTCAGGGAGCGGGAGCCGCTGCAGGCGGTGCTGAAGGCTTTCAGCATGGCGGGGCAGGCAGAGGCGGGGGGCACCCCCACACCCCAGTATGCCCAGGCCCAAGCCGTGAGCATCGCAGGCCCCCCCACCCCAGCACCGGCACCACGGCCTACACTGGCTGGGGATGCCTTTGACGATGACAGTGTGGAGTTCAGGATTGCTGAGATAGAGAAAAGCATCTTGTCGCTGGAGAAAGGGATGAAGAAGGCCCCAAGCCCCACCCAAGCCCCCAACCCCACAGAGCTGGTCAGCACGGCTGTGGTGAGGACACCCACTCCAGGTATGGGGGCTTGTGGAGCTATCTCCAAGGTGGCGGTGGGGCTCCCTCCCATGTTGGTATGGGAGGTGAGGAGGACCTGTGCCACCACCTACCACGAGTCCTCTTCCTTTGCAGATGTCCCTGCCAAGCACACCTCTGTGGCATCCACCAAGCTTGTCTTCTCTGGACCCAAGACCATCTACCAGCAGGTCCTGCAGCCCTCCCGCCACACTGTCGCTCCCTGGGCGGCCACCGAGGTGGTGCCAGATGTGATTGGGTCCCTGCCTGGTCCTGGTTCACTGACGCTGGAGCAGACCAACTCCAGCCTAGCTGCCACGCTGCAGGTGGCCGAGAAGAAGATCACAGTGGAGGAGGCAGAGAGGTGAGGGAAATGCTGGGGTTGGGCCTCTCGAGGTGGGGTTGGGAAGGTCCCAGAGAGGGCAGGAGAAAGGCTGTGCACAGGCATGTCATACCTGCACCACAAAGGTCACACATGCTCAAGCCCAGCTCTGTGCTGAGCTCCTGCTGCTGGGTCGGGTCCAGCCTGGCCAAACCTTCCCCATCAGCACCTGCAGGCTTTGAGCAGTGCTTTGACTCTCTCCCTTTCCTCCCCAGCCACCCTGGGACCGTGCACTCAGCCAAGAACATCTTGGAAGACATCAGCAACATGTTTGATGACCTGGCCGACCAGCTGGATGCAATGCTGGACTGAGGCTTGCTTCCTCCTTCCCCTCCCCGCCCCTGGCTGCTCCACCCATGCCCCTCGTGATGGGGGAAGAGTGGATCCAGCACCAAGTGGTGCTTGCAGGTCTCTCCAGCTGCCTCCCTCCCCACACTTTGCACTGCGGCTCCTTGCCCACCCTTGGCTCTGTGTCACGTGTGACAGCATGGCCTTGGGCCAGTTTCCGAGGGGGTCAGGCATTTCCCACCAGACTGGCAGCAGGAGGAGAGCCCAGAGGGGCTGCACATGCAGTCCTGGAGGCCATGGAGAAGCCCTTGCTTCCTTGCACAGAGCTGAGGAGCCTCCACAAGGGACCTTTCTCTTTCCCTCCTGCATTGTCGAGTCCTGCATCTTATTATTTATCCCTTGCCAACAATGTGTCACAGGAGAGACCTCCCTGGGCAGCCGCCACGGAGCTGGCGATTCATTGTGCAGCCACAGCCTCAGCCAGGCCTGACAGCAGCTAAAAGAAGACAGGGCTTGTTGCAACTTGGCAGCTTGTGGAGCGAGAAGGAACCTTTCTACTTTATTTGCCACTTTTCCAAATGCGTCAGCATCGGGCAGCGTGGAATCCAAGTGGATCGAAATCCCTCCAGTGGGACCTACAGACCCCTCGAGATGGGGCTGGCACAGCCTGCAGAGCAGCAGCCATGCTGGACATGTGAGCCTTCCTGCCCCTTCCCAGAGTGATGAGGATGGTAATGGCAGTGCCAAAAACCCGGGAATTTGGGCCAGTCCATCTGGATCATGCTGCTCAGTGGAGTTTGCCCTCTGCCAACACAGTGCCTATGCAAACCCCCACCCTGGTCCTTCCAGAGTGCAGCAGCATGATTAATGCTTTTTAAATTCTTTTCTCCCCTCCCTTATCCCTTTTTTGGGGAGAAAACAGTCCCTTTTCCCAGTGCCCCTCCCTGCAGGGAGCTGCTGGCACAAACCCCGCCGTGAGCATTGTTCAACAGTAGCGGCATTTGGGACGTGATCCTTCCCCGCGGCTCTGCAGCCCAGCGCGGGAGCTGACCCCAGGTGCACCAGGGAATTCGGCTCAGGAGCAGCTCCCTCGCGATCCAGCGTGGCCACAGCCTGTGGCTGCAGCGGGGAACAGCAGTGAGAGCTCTCTGCATCCAGGCAGGAGGAGCGGCTGCATCGCTCCCAGACAGATTTCTCTCGCAGGATCTGCTCAGTAGTGCATGGCTAAATATGTCCAAGAGCCCCGAACTTGGCTCGCACTCGGCATGCCAAGCAAATGAAAGCATCAGAGCACCAGAAGGGAACCGAAGATTGTGCTGAAGTACCATTTGCTACAAAAATTCCAAACAAAGGGGAAGAAAATTCCACATATTTCCCTTTTCATAAAAAAAAAAAAAAAAAAAGAAAAGAAAAATCACCAATGCAAATCCAAACTGGAGAGGGAGAAGGTGGCTGAGAAGGCAGTTGCTTCCCCATCCTGTTGGGAATTTGCAGCTGGATTGGACTGTTTGCAGCCCCTTGTGCTGTTGGATGGGAAGGAGAGCAAAGCCCACATGAACATTCCTGAGGGTCTCTGCTCATGAGGGCTGGGCAGGCAAGAGGTGCCAGCCTGGTTTCTGGGCTGAAAAGCAAAGACAATAAGCCCTGAAAAAACCTAAAATCCCATTGTTGTCTGGGACTTGAGGTCAGTGTGAGGCAGCTAAGACACTTCTTCCCTGGCTCTGATTTCTGTCCCACACTGAGTCCACTGCCTGTGTCTGAGTGCCACATCATGGACATGATGATTTCAAATAGCTACAACCAGTGACACTTTATAAAGAGGTTCACAGAAACCTTTGAAACTGATTTTTACTCTCACGAGTCAACCTGGGACAAGCCCAAGTTTTGGGGTTTTTTTCAATGTTGATAAACTGTAATTTTTTTTTTTTTAAGGCCAATGTATATATTTTAAATGTGATTTATTCTATATATTTACTAACCAGAACTACAAGTCTTGGGTCAGGGATAAGAGGACACTGGGGTGGAGCTGCCGCTGTCTGAGCCACCTGAGGGCAGCACAACGCTGCTCTCATTGTCAATAAGGGAACTAAACATTTGGTTTTGCAGAAGAATGCCTATTTTTTGAGCTCTAGATCTCTATTTTGAAGCTACTGTATGGTGTGTAAGTTATGTACACTGCAACTGGGATTAACTGACCCCAGCTGCACCTGCTCCGTGCAGCGAGACAGTGAGGGGAAAAAATAGCCTGTGCAATCACCAGACTGACAACAGATTTTAAACCATCTGCTCTGTTTGTGTTAATCATGTGTTTTGTTTTCCACTAACATCCATTAAGACTAAATTCTATTAAACAGTGGGGCATATTTTACCCTTTTCATAGTTTGGCCTAGTTGTGTCCTTTGTGTGAAATGAGACCAATTTGTCTCCTACCGCTTGAAGTCCATTGAGGATCAGCTTTATCCTGTCCCTTGAGTGCTCCAACGTTCCTCAGATATTCTCCCCTGGTGAGTCCCAGTCACTTCCAGTGAGGTTAATATTCAGTGTGAGTCTCACCACCACGATAGCAATGTGCTGACAACACTGGTGTCCCACTGTCCCAGCTCTGCCCATGTGACACTTCCACCATCCCCATTTGCCAGGCAGAGCATTCCTCCTTCCTCCTTCCTGCTAAGAGTGTGGCCACTGTTAGCCCAGTGCCTGCTTTGCTCAGGACAAGCAGCCCAGGCCTCCTTATTCCACCACTACTTGTCTTCAGTGCTCCCAGTGCCTCTTCCAGCTGACCCCAACCTTTCACCCATCCAGAGGGATTCAAACCGTGCCTCCAGCCTCGACTGAAGCAGTGCCTGGGATCCAGGAAACCACCAGGTAAGCAAACTTATTTTGTAGGAAGAGGCTTTCAGAGATGGACAGATTTGCCCAAAGCTGAACAGAAACTGGGAAAAAGGCCAGAACTGGATCCCAGGAGCACCAAGCTCTCAGGCTGTGTCTGTACAACAGGAAAATCACACCCTGTGACCCCAGCAGCCACAGACATTTTTACCTCCTTCCTTTGCTGGGTGCAAACTCGTTCCCAACTCTTGGGTGTGTCATCCAAAACAATCATTTATTGCCATTCATATACTGGATGCTTGTGGGTCTAGGTTTGTTTCTTTTTTTTTTTTTTTCTTTTTTATACAATTTACAAGTTTTAATACAAATGAAATTTTTACATACATCCCAAAAAATTTAATATAAAATATACAGCATTTAAAAACATCTTGATGTAGGAAATTTCCTTCTGAAGCCATGCACTCTGACCCTTAGACACTTCAATAGCTGAGGGAAGGGTGGCACTGGCAAGACCATCCTAAAGGCTCCATTCATACACTTTAGCTCCCTCCAAGTCTAGCTGGGGAAGGAGGATGCAGGAAAATAAACATTTGTGATCACCCAGAAGAAGAAACCCTGAAGGTGCCTCTTCTAGAGGAAGGTGTGGCCAGCAGGAAGCCCTGGAATCTGCTGCTTTTTAACACCTACAACAGTTCATGGCACAGGACAAGAGCTGAGGTCTGGGTGGGGGGAAAGCTGGGACAGCAGTGAGCAGCTCTGTGCTGCCTCTCACTCTCAGTTCAGCCACAGAGGAGATCATATCCCACTTGTGATCCAACCCTGGCATCAGGAAGGAAAGTGAAGCCAGGTGTCACAGATCTGGAGCTGGCATTTAGTGAATTGAGGCTGAGAAAGGTGTAGCTTGTTCTCCCTGAGCCCTGCAGGTACCAGGGGAGTGAGCCAGTCCAGCCTGGCTGGCAAAGGTGGGCAGACACTCTTGTGGTGCCAGGGAGGAGGCCTGTGCTTCACCAGGGAGCTGCTGGCTCCCTATCCCGTGCAATCCTGCCAGCATGGGATCTCCACATCTGCCCCCCAGCTGCAGGAACTAGGTCCAGGGCTTGGAACACCCCTAGCTGCCCCCCTCCAGCACTCTCAGTGTGTTCCCAGAGCTCAGGAGTTGGCTGTACCCAGCTCTGCTCCTCTACCAGCCCCACAGCAGGGTGAGGGTATTGCTTAGAGACACTCAGCTGTGCCCATGCTCTCTGGTTATGCTGAAAAGTGAGGAAGACAAGGTGGAGCAGCAGGGCAGAGCCTGGGGGTTCCAGCCAGCTCCCTGCCTGCCCAGGAGGGATCAGCTGCCACTTGTTAATCTCAGGTACCAAAGAGGAAGTAACAGCCAAATATTGTAGTGTTAATGTTGGGATCAAAAACAGAGCCAGGATTTACCAGCTTTAGTCAGTGTTTAGAACTAGAGTCAACATCTCCATGACCTCCAAATATTCTGGTAGCCAAGCCTGTGTGCTCCTGTGTGGCCCTTGGCTGTCAGCCCACAACAGGACCAGTGCTCTCAGTACAGATGGGGTCTGGTCAGAGCTCAGGAGCTTGTGTGCTGCACTGGGGCAGATCGTGGTTTGCCACAGTCCTCAGGGGAGGGTTCCCCTAGACAAACAAAGAGACCTCCAGAAAAACACGGAGCAGATGTTGCCCAGGGAGGTTATGGCTGCCTCATCCCTGTAATTGTTAAAGGTCAGGTTGGACAGGGCTTGGAGCACCCTGGGGTAGAGGAAGGTGTCCCTGCCCATGGCAGGGGGTGGAACAAGTTAAGCTTTATGGCCCCTTCCAACCCAAACCATTGTCCACACATTTTTCTCTTCAATTTTGTCCCAGTGTTGATGCATAGCTGAGGCCTTGCACCTTCCTAGCTCGCTCAGGAAATTGATCGCTCATTCTGTGGTTCTGTGTGAAGCCATTAGCACAGAGGGGAGAGACTTCCCAGCACTATCACAGACAGACATGATTGGGCAGGGTTCCCTGTGCCTTGGAGAGCAAGAACTGGATACAGCTCAATCCTGGATTGGGAAATGAGCCATTCACCAGCTCTGTATTAGACACAACTGCAAGTTGTAGATATCCTGCCTGGAAAGACATCCCCTCCCTCTAAGGCAGGATAGTCAGGGCTCAGGCTTTATCTTGAGCTGTGGTTTTCTCAAGCAGGCACATTACTGAAGCAGAACAGCAGTTTGGATCACAAACAGGAGAGCAGCTATAAAACCTCTCTGGGGGTTGGTAAAGAACATAAAAGCTGGTTGAACAGGGCTGCAGGAAGCTGAGCCATGCTGGCTCCTTGCAGGCAGGCAGGCAGAGCTGCCCTCCCTCTGCAGCGGAACAGAGGATCACAGGGAGCTTTTCCTAAAGCCCTGTCTCATCCATCTTCTGGCACAGCCAGCACATGGCTGTGACAACGACACTAGAGGGCAGGGCTGGCCCAGCCTGGCTGTTCAGAGACCCTTTTCCACTGTCCCCTTGGGAATGTGAGCTCCCAGCACTCTGGGGACTGCAAGAGGGATGGCTCCTTTGCCCCAGACACAGGGCAGGGAGGCGGGAAGGGCATGCACAGGCACGTACACACAGACAGCAAGCTGAAGTGGAAAACCACAACGGGTTTCAATAGAGATCTCCTGCTTCAGCAGCCCTACTGGTCCCAGATTCTCCTGCCAGGCCCAGGAAACCCATCTGTTCACAAAGAGGAAAGGAGCCGCTTCATTTTAGCATCACCATGGTACTAACAAATACCTCCAGTAATAAATAAATAAAGGAAGAGCAGCCTGAACAGGCATCAGAGCTTGCAGGTTTCTGTGAAGGTACCTGGTAGGCTGGGAAGGGGCTGCATACCTGTGGGGGGATCTCTGCCTGGGGCCCCGGGAAGGTGCAGATGTAGTTTTGCCAGGAGGCTGTCTGGTTTGCATGTGTGACGGAAAATTCCCTGAGCCTTTGGTGCAGCCACTCTCCCAGTGGCTGTTTGGCCCTGGCTCCAGGGAACTTGAGCTGGGTGCTTTTAAAATGGAGAATTCATCCCCAACTTGGTTTCAAACTGCAACTTCTGCCTCTTTTGGTAACGGACACGGACCCTGGAGGAGAAGAAGAAAGAAGAGAGTCAGTATGCAGAGGGGTGAAAGGTAAGACTGCCATTCCTGAGCTGCTAGCCCCAAGAAGCAGGGAAGTCCCTGGCCTGGGCCCTGTGGTAGCCTGGGAGGGGAATCAAATCCAGAGAGCAACCCGTGGTCTCAGTCCTACCCCATCCAGCTAAATCCCATCTCCAGGGACACCAGACACAGCACAGAGAGGTCCAGAAACCCTTTGCAGGAACTGAGATGGTGTCTCTATCCCCATCAGGGTTCCCTGTAATCCCCGCTTTTCCTCCCCAGCCCATTTCCTGAATCAATGTTCATTAGTGTTGACTCCCAGCTCTGGCTGTTCCCTGTGCTGGGAAGAACAGCCAGTCACTTTGCCTGCTACTCATTCTTGGCTTCAGCCACTTCCCGTGAAAACGAGTCCCACAGTCCAGGCTCTGTGTGAAGGCACATTTCCTCTGCTGTGATTCAATGCCTCTCTGTCCTCATGGGACAAGATGGACAGAACAGCCCTCCCCAGTTCCATACTGGTGTTGCATAGTCCTTGGCTGTCTCCCTCCCTTTGGTTTGAGATAAGGAAATTTTGTTCTCCCTTCCTGCTCCCAATCACTGCCACTGCCCTTCTCTGACCCTCCTTCCTCCCTGGGAGGTGGAACGTGGGCCTGCACACAATAGCCAGGTGATTTACACAATGCAGTCAGCTTTTCCTTTTTGTTCCCCACCCTGTTCCCAGGGCATCATTATTTTTTGCAGCTCAAGGCCAGCCTAGAGGGAGGCTTCAGCCCTTTCTCCCCATCCTCCCTACAACCCCCATACCTGATTTCATGCAGCTTGACAATCTCATTGATAATAACCACAAGGACCAAGGAAAGAAAACCCAGGAGCCATGCGACTGGAGAGATGGAGACGTGGTTAAAGGTCAAAGAAGAGTTTAGGTTTTCCCAGAGTTTCAGGTCCAGCACAGTCTGTGCCACTTGTCCCAGCACTCTAAGATTAAGAACAGACACAGCAAATCTCAGCAGACCTGACAAACTTCCCAGGATCTGCAGATCAGGGTTCAGGCCCAGATGAAGCACTCACAGCAGAGACCCTTCACCAGTTCAGCAATGGAGATCAAGTGCCATGTACTTGATTCTCCTCAGCACCAGGAAATTGGTGCTGGAGTGGGCCTGGGGCCCTCCTTGCTCCAGCATCCTGGAACACCTTCCCAGGGCCCATGGGTACTCACACAACAGCCACAGTGAGCGTCCACCAACGGTTGGAGAGGGGGCTCTTCTTCCACAGGGGCTTGGTGCGATGGACGTGGGTGATGGATATGAACACTGCAGAGAAAAGGGGATTATTTAGCATCACACACAGATACAGCACTTTACAAGGTACATCAACACCTGTTACTTCTAAGGGATATGGGGCTCATGTCCCTGGAACCAGCCTACCATTTGGGGCTCTTTCCTCACAGCAATTCCAAGTCCCTGGAATGCAGGTGGGGGCAGTGCAGTGGTTGTACTGCACACAGTTATTCACTGTGAGGTTGGTTCACAGCCTGGGAGCTAAAACAGAGCAGGCAAAGGCCCAGGTCTGGGGAGTGGGACAGGGGTGGGTGTGCCCTTGTTCCAGGGCTGCAACAGAGGAAAGCTCCAGCCCAGAGAGAGATTTAGCCAGAGACCCAGGGCTGTCTGTACAGGACCGAGCATTTGCTCAGCTTTTATTTGGGCTCTTCCAAACAGCTGCCAGGCAAAGGACCCCTGCCTTGCCTTGGTGGTCTGAGGGACACAAAAGTACAGCAACCCACTCTCTCCGAAGATGGAGATCAATCAGGAAGCATTTCTGGACACCTGCACATTTCAATACACAGTGGTCTGCCCAGCACCATGGGACATAACAGACAGGGAGCTGAGACCCTTCAGCATTTCCAGGGAGCTGCTGGACCTGCCCTGCCATGCAATGGGTGCAGGTGATGAGGGTCAGCCAGGAGCTGGCTCCACCCTCCAGAGGGTTTAAAAAGGCATCCAGGTCTCAAACAGTCACAACTGCATCAGTCCTCTTTGTGGGAAGGCAACGGGATACTTCACAGAATAGCAGCAGGGATACAAACACTTTTGAAGCAGGGAATATTTTTGGAGAGCTTCACATGCTGCTACTAACTTTCAAGAAGGCAAAAGGGATTTGGCTCTTCTGGTGAGCCTGGACAGAACCAGCACTTCATCAGACTGGTAGGAAGTAGAATCAGTTCTGAGGGTGTTGTCTTTAATCTGCCAGGGTAATGTTTAGTGAGATAGGGGGAATCTGTGCCTGTGCTGTGAAGCCACTGCAGTGTCTGCTTCTATCAGGGAGTTTGTGCTCTGGCATAGGGGGCAAAGAAAGAGAGAGAGGATGCAAGCCTTCCCCCAGAGCAGGGAATGGGGTTCTGGGAACAGGGACTTACCTGTGTGTAAAACAATCAGGCCAGCTGTGAGCTTCTGGGCTACCAGGAGAGCATTGGAAAATGTTCCAAACCAATCAGGAGCACCATAAGCATTACTAGTGAATGAGAGGACACAGGAAAGTCAACAGTGGGCACTTAACTGACCTGTTCCCACCAGGACTGTGTCCTCCTTTAACAGCTGAGGAATTTGTGTATGAGCTCAGGCTGTCCTGGTACAAGGAGGTGACAGTGGGCAATGATGTAGCTGTCAAGGCTACAGCCCTGGTGGGTCATGGAAGAGGCTGAAGCTTGTTAGAGGATTGGAATCAGTCCTCCTTGGAAAGGGCAGGAGCAGTAGGGATCTATGTGCTAGGCCCAGTTCCTCACCTGTGCAGCATGATGGAGGAGCAGACTGTGAGGTTGAGGCTGGTCGTGTTCACCCCTTTGCAGGACTCATGCAGGGTGAACCCGAAGCAGATGAGGCAGGAGCAGATGGTCAGGCTGAATTTCAGCAGGAAGCAGAGCAGGAAGTAGTGCTGAGTCTGTGAATAAGGGAAAGGAAGGAGGATGACATGGGTATGTCATTGGTACAACCTCCTCCCCATGGACCATCAGAGAATCAGTGGCTGCAAAAGACAACCTGTAGTACAGATGAGATGCTGCAATGAGGATCTGCCCTCTGGGCATCCTGGAACAGGGGATTCCCTCCCTGACTCATGCCATGGATCAATTTACTGAGCGAGCTAGGAAGGCACAGGGCCTCAGCTATGCATCAACACTGGGACAAAATTGAAGAGAAAAATGTGTGGACAATTTAAATCTGAGGGGCCACCTACCTTCTTGGGAATGGAAGTCAAGTTTTTTCCTGTTGCCATGGTCATGATGGAGCTGTGGGGAGGCTTGCCCAGGAGCGAGATACTGGAGAAAGGTAAGTTAAGCGTCTCAGTAATGTGTTCAGGCACCAGAGCTACTGTGCTTTTATCTAACATTTGAACCCAAATAACCTACTCAGACTGCTTGAAGCATTGGCACTTATCTTTACATATGCAGTAAAAGGTGTTATTCATGGCAGGTGCAGACAGAGAGAGAAGTGACTTCCAAATGTATAAGGGAGAAAAAAAAACACCTGTGGTATCTTGGCCTCTACCTGACACACCAGACTTTCCATCACACAAGGCAGGGGTTAACACAGCAGCACACAAATGCTCCTGTCACTGTTTCCAAGCACCTTGTCAAAGCAGGTGCTGGGAATGATCCTTGCAGCCTTCTTAGCATGCTATGGGTGAAGTCAGCGTTCTTTCAGTATGGTCACAGTGAGGCTGAGGGAGTGCTCTGTGCATCCTGTGGGGAGTGGGAGGAGATTCCACCCTGACAGACTCACCTGAGCAGTGGGTAGCAGAAACAGGAGAGCCACACAATGTCTGTGGTACTGAGGATGGGGGGCAGCTGCACCAGGCAGGAGAGGAACTGGACAGAAACAACCCAGAGTGAAGAGCATGAGCAGTGCTAGGACAGACCTGTTACCCAAATCGCTGCTCTCTTCCCTGAAACACTGGGATGAACGAGTAACTGGGCTGCCACTGCACAGCCCCTCCATATGTTCCTGTGGCAGGAACTGCAGGGGATGCTACTCTACAGGGAAAAGGATTTGAAGGCAAATGTATGAGGATCAGGGAGAAGGGGCAGCGCAAGCTGAGATCACTAAGTCTCTGTCTACAACTTCCTCAAACGCACTGTATAGACCTGACTGAAGGCCATGTTCCTCCCTCGAGGCTGCCCCACTGCAGCCACCCATATCCATGTGAGCCCTCCTGTCCTCTGAGCTAAACGCTGTCCCCAGCCAGGCCAGGACTCACCTGAATGACAACCAAGGTCAGCTGGCACTGCAGCAGGAAGAGGAAACACTTGCGGATCCCATACGTTGCATGCCTGGCCTGGAAGGAAGCACAAGCCCTCAGAGCCCTGCTGGGAGCAGCTGCCAGCTAAGAGCAGTTACTGGCAGGCAGGGGTAGAACATGTGGCCTTCAGGGGAAGTGGGAGGGGAGAGGATCTGGACACACTGAAAGCAAAAAGGGAAGGTCTCTTGCCTACATGGAGAGGTTCTGAAGGAAAGGCAGGATTTAGACAAGGGGTAAGTTTGCTTAAACTCCTGGCTTTTCTAGGGTTACACTTCTCCTTAACACTGCATTGTTGCCTGGCTAGGGATCTCTGCAAGATTATACTTCATCCAGATGAACAATATTCATGTTCTGTTGCCACAAGACACCATTTCCAATCCATTTCCAATCCATTCCCTACACCTACACAGGGCCAGGCAGGAAGTTTTTCCCTCTTGTGCTTCCTTGACAAAAGCCAGGAGACATAAACAAAGCTCCTGCTGGCAGCATTGTGGGCACCTCAAACAGAATGCTAGTGTGAGCTCCTGGCTCTGCTCCTTGCAGAGTGGAGAGGGGATTGCTTGGCTCACCTGCTCTATGAGCCTGATGATGCTGGTGCTCTCTTCTTGGCGGAAGGACATGGAGCAGGGCAGGCTGTTGAGCTGCCCTGAGAGCTGCAGTGGGGTGAGCTCCTCAGAGCCATTGTTCAGGGTGGTGCTGGTGGCATAGCCAAAGGTCTCCCAGGAGCAGCGGGATGGGTAGAGAGGGTCCAGGGCTATACTGCAAGGACAACACGGGGGTGTTGGTGAAAGGTCTCATCCCAGCAAGGAAACTGTCTCACTGCAGTCCAGCTTAGAAGGTCACTCTGTGCTATACCATGCTCTGTATAACTTGATCAGTAGAGAAGCCTGAGCTGTAACATGAAATTAGGATCAATCTCCCTAGAGTTTCAGTTATTCACAGAGAAATAATGAACATATTTGGGTTTGTGGCACAAGGTCAACAAATTGGCTGATCCATGGGGTACTTCCACTCTTTCACCCAGTGGGAAGCATCTGTAATGGCAGTTGGGGCACAACAGTCCAGCATGTAAGAGAGCTGTCTTACATTCAGACATGGAAATACCTCTGTGTGTCAAGGGCCTTAAACAGACTTCCCCATCCAATCCCCCCAAATCTCCCTCTTGTACACAAATGCAGCTAAAAATGGACAGAGCAATTGTGAGCACCTCCCTGCACAACCCACAGGTGTGGTGTCACCCACAGCTGGGTACTTGCTAAGATGAAGGCAAAGGCAGCTGGAGGAGGAATAGACCCTCCCCCACCTGATATCACTCTGCAGGAAGAGGCAACTGTTCCGAAGGTTGGCAGAGCTCCCCAGACAGCAGGTCACCTCCCCATACTCTTGCATGATCTTGATCATCTCACACATGGCTGCAAAGGAACAGAAGAAGCAATAGTGTGTTATATAATTATGCACACAAAAATGCAGTGTTTCACACTCTTTCCAATCTGGATAACAAACAGATCCTTTAAAACTGCCCCATCTGATAATCACCACTCTGTACATTGAGATCCACAGTCAAAGCACATCATTAGATAGTTAATTATCTGCACACCAGGTGTTCTATATACCTGCCACTGCAGGAATTATCTGTGGTTCACAGAACTATGACCCAGAGATTGCATCTCCAGCACACCTCTTTCAGACCAGAGCTGTAGGTATAGCCTGGGTGCATAAAACAGCTTCAGCATAAAATGCTCTTGTTAGAAAACAGCAGAAATGAAATAAACCTAAATAATTCTAACTAAAAATAAATACAGTGTTTCAAACTCAGCAGCACATCACTAGTGTTGTTGCAAGTCTAAAGGAAGGGAGAGAATGCAACAAAGCACTGCAAAAGCAGTGCCACATTTAGCCATACTCAGCCCAGTTCCTGCACTCCCACCCACCACCACCTCTACCCTCTATCAGTATGTTTATTGACATCCCTGGGACCTCTAAGTCAAAGCTGCTGTCTGATCTGATTTTAGTTCTGTAGCTCCATGCACAGTGCTCTGTGTATACATGGATTTTCCAGAATGCTCCAGGCAAAAAACCCCAAGCCTCCCCTCTGCAGATTCCCTTGTAAGCACCTTCACTAAATGCCTGGTGCCCAAAGACCTGCAGCACAGTGAGGGGTTGGATCAAGTGGGGAGCTGTCACTTCTGTCAGAGAGAGGAAATTTGGGCACTAAGTGTGAAGGCAGACTGGACTGTGATTGACATGCTGGAAACTGTGACCAGAGGTACTAAAATGGCAAATCATAATGATGCTCCACACTTACTGGAGATTTGGCAGTTATTTGCCAGTTGAGCACTCAGCCCCTTTCTTTAAGTAATACCTCAGAGAGAGAGAAATGTTGTCCTTTCTGCTTCCTGCAATCAAAAACTGCAAAGCAGCAGAAGGTGTTGACAGCAACTGCCAGGGAAAAATTCTTCTGGGAAGTGATTTCTGAATTATAGAAGAGTTGTGAGCAGAGATCAAAGTCTCCTGGTACACTGATAACACTTATTTAATGAAAGGCAGTAGCATTTTGGATGTTTGCTTTTGTGACTCTTATGAATGCAAATTGAAAGGAGTGGTTCTCAGCCCAATTCAGCAACTGGACAACAGCTGCACTAAAATTCACTTAACACCTGTCTCCCCACAGGTAGCAACAGAGGGTAATTAATATCAGTATGTCCTTCTAAATTACTGGAAGGTATCCCCTTCCCTTTACCCATGTCCTCACTTCAATAAGCCAGACCAAGGAGCTGGGGAAGAAATTCATGGACAGGAGTAGGAAAGGCCACTTACTCTCTGGGGTGCAGTCTGTGAACAGGGGCACCAGCAAAGGCACGTTGTCAATGTTCTGGAGGTGAGGTCTCACCTGGTGGATCCCCCGGGGGAGTTTGGCCTGAAAAAGGACAGATTAAGCAGGGAATGTGAGAGAGGCACTTCAGAGGGAACTGCTGAAATGAGAATGATGATTCCTAGAATTATGTAACTTCAAGATCAGATACAAACTTATGTTCCAGCAGACAGAACTGGCTTTCTCAAGCCACTGCCAAAAATTTTCTGATAAAGTTCTACACTGACCTGCCAAGCTGCCTGTGCTTGCCCTCAGGGTTTGTAAGGTCAGTGTGACAAACCTGTGCTCAAGGATTTCTAAGGACTTTTTGCCTGTGTGGAGAATCTAGTCAGACACATCTGCTGTCTTCTAGCAACTGGATCTATTTCAATTGCAGCCACATAACCTGCAGCAAGGCAAGAAGGGTTCTTGTCTTCTAAAACCAGGCCTAAAAGATTTTTTTGATCTGTATCTCTGATATTCCTGTAATCTCTGCTGAAGGTGTGTGAGGTCTTTCTGAAGCAGGAAGGGCTTGTCTCACACTCTGACCACTGGGCAGCACCAGACTGTGGCTCATAGCTGGAGGAGAGAGTGTTTCTTCTATCTGCATGGAAAGTGGGGATGTTCCCACTCCCTGCCCAGCCCATGAGACCCAGAGGAACTGAGATGCAGGTCTCAAGGTTACCCCATGTTTGGTAACCTCCACTCCTAAACTCCAAAGCAAAGAGCTGTTCAGCTCTTTGTAACTAACTGAGAGAATCCCAAATTTCCCAGGCTCTAGATACCAAGCTTGAAGAGAGAAATCAGGGGTCCCAATGGAAACTAATCTCCTTCGAAGAGGAATTTCCTCTGGGAGTACTGAGGTGACACTCCTGCCCATGACAACAGGAGGAGGTGTACAGGGAGAGAGGCCCTCACCCTGTTACAGTCCTCCAGGAAGCTGGGGATATCGCTGTCTGTTGGCTGGAAGCTGATGAGATCCGAGTGCCCCTCCTCTTCCATCAGCAGAAGCCCCTCCACATCATCTCGGGAAACTGGAGCAGAGAGAAGCAGCATAAACAACAATCACAAACCTGCCTCTGCCACCCCTGTGCCACCCATGTGGGACATGCACGTGGCATTGCAGAAGCCTGGAAACCTGAAGCCTGATTTTCTGGGTTAGCAACACTCACATCTCCCACTCAGTCATATAAAATGCAGTATTTTTAGATGACTAATCTGTTCAGAGGTAGGTAAGTGAGCCTAGTCTCTGATCTTTTGAGACACGATACTTTATCTGTTCTGCTGTCCTTCTAGGAGAAGAGAATAAAGAAATCACAGCTGAAGTAAGAAAATAAAGAGTAATGCACAGGCAAGGGACCTTCAGTGGCTTGACCAGGGCCCCAGCAAGAACCAGAAGCACTCATGAGCACATAAATTCATGCTAGTTGGTGCACAGAAGGGTGTCTGTTTCCAAAAACTTGGTACTGGCTGGCTAGAAAGGTTATAAATGTAAAGTGATGTCACTTACACACATGCACCTCAGGCCCATTCTGAGTTTTGTACTCAAAGCTCTGAAGATCAAGTGTCTAGTTTGGACACAGGAACCTATGAATGGGTTTAAAAGAACCACCCAGGAAACACATGGCATTCAGAGTGGCCAAAGCACAGTTCTCACCCTGATGGAGGTCATCGTGCAGGGAGCCAGCATGGCTGGGGCTGGATGGGGGGATCTCTGAGCCAGGCACATCACCATTGGGTGTTAAGGATATGTGGCAATTCCAGCCAGTCTCCAGGCCCATTTTCTCAGCAAACACCTGTGGGTGAGCAGACAAAGGGTTTTAGAGTGGCTGCCCAGGCCAGAGCACTGCAGACTGATGCCATACTGGAGCACAGGTACCTTCTGGACTCATTAGTGGGCTGAATCAGATTAACCTTAGATTGCACTGAAGCTAAACTCTCCACTCAGACAACCAGGGGCCATGCAAGGTCAGGGGGTTCAGCAAAGACAGCTTACCTTGCTTTTGAGCTCATCTTCCAGGGAGAAGTAGACAAAACGAATGCAGGCATTGACCAATCCATCAATGAGGCGGACAATGTCAAGGCGGGCCTGATACTGAGATGAGACCATTCCCATGAAGATCTGTCCACTCAGAGCCTGGATACAGTCTTCCTTCTCCATCACTTCCCCAATCCCTTCTTCAGGCATGCAAACAACACGCAATCCCATTGAGATATGAGGGGCCACGTGTGCATCAGACAAAGTACACATGGTGGGGAGGCCACCAAGGTGACAACCAAGGACACGGTATCCAGACACAGAAATGTGCAGGAACACAAACACAGGAGGAAAGATGAAGAGACATCCATTTGTCCCAGCATATCCAGTCACAGAAGTGGTTTCAGGACGTCCCCAGATAGGAGACCAAGAACACAAGTGGGAAACGGCAAGCGTGAAAAGGAAAAAGATAAAACAGAAGGCAGGGATCAGTCACAAGGTATTTGGGTAGAAAGGTCAAGGATGTGTGCTTCATAATGTTCACGTGTGCTTTTAAAACACATCCTACTGTGCCTAACAACATGGTAAGTCTAGCTGAGGCACAGCGGCATCAGAGCACGATGGGGCTGATGCAAAGGAACTGAATCATGTTCCCTGCAAACACTTGCAAAAAGCCTGCAAAGGCTCTTTGACAGGGTTCCATCACCATCGCCACATCAGTCTGTGATGAATGGGAGCTGGATGCAGCATGAAGAACAAAATAATAAAACACTTCATACAGTTGCAAGGCTTGCCACAGGTGGGACTCAAAAGTGTTTTGAAAACAGTCACAACTGTTCCTAGCTGTTGGAAACCCCACTAGTCACATTTTACAGAATGGGAGACCAAGGCAGAAAGAAGTTAAGACTGGTTTTCCAAAAGAGCCTCCTGGATTTATGTAATGGTATGTGCTTCCTTCTCAGTTTCCATTGCTGTTCTGAAGGACATGTACATGTCATGTTCATGTAGTGGGAATCAGTTCCTTCAGTACAGCAACAAAATTGATCAAGGAATAATAGTTGCATAGCACTATACATTTCAATCCTTTGAAAAGCCCATCATATATGATTTCCATAAAATCAGACAAATAGCAAAACAAGTACTGAAATACCCAGAAGTCTTGACTCTCTGTAGCCTACTTTAGAAACAGACTACCCACAAGGAGAATTTCTCTGTAAGCTTCAATAACTTAACTAGAAATACCCCAGCAGCTGCCACATCATTACTTCCTCCAAAAACACATCTACTTCAGAAACTCTTCCTTCCAAATTTCCATCTGCTACTCCGAATAAGAATGCTCTTACAGCTCTAGACTAGATCAGATGCAGCCCCTGGGCCAGCAGCAGACCTGGTTGCAGCCAGGACTGCAGACTCACATACCATCTGAGCTCCAGCTATTCCTGCGGCTGCTCTGTTTGATGGGAGTGGTCCCGGGGAGGTCGCAGCATGTGAAGATCGCGCTCTGCCCCGGCACCTGCACCAGCTCAATGCACTTGCCATTGAGCTGGGAGGACAAGGCACAGTGCATTGGCTTGTATGCAAAGGCAGAGCAGTATCCTGATAGGCAGGCTCGCTGGTAGAAATCCAGCACCTTCTTCCTATGTGGAAGAGAGAAAAAACAGGCAAAGTTAGCAAAAATGTGCCACATTTCTGACAATACAGAAATGCTGTAGTTACATGTATTTGGAAAAATGTCTTCCATAAAGAGTGGTTAGAAAGTCTGAAGAAGCCTTTCCCTACTGCTTCTGCATTCTCCATGCTGCTGGCACTGCAGGGCAGCAAGAACACACATTCCAACAGGAGCAGTGGTAAATGTTTCTGTTCGCTCATCAGATTGATGGGTATGAACACAGAGCTCTTCAAATACACTTATTAATATAATATGCTCTATATGGCTGCCAGATGACTCCAAGAAAGTTCACTGCATGACAGAAGAAGCTTAATTCATTAGACATAATTTATCTGTAGGGAAATAAACACCAAAGAGGGAACTGACAACTCTGACAACAGGATCTATGGTAGAGATAGTTGCAGAAGCAGACTTTTCTCCTGTCTCCTTTCAGAGTCTGGGTCCCAGGAGCTGTATTTAGTCAATATTCAGTCACTGAAATAAGGTAAAGTTCCTTCTCTAAGCTGAATTCACAAAGGTAACAAATTAGACTATACATGAGATTTTTAATTTGCTTGTAACATCATCAATAGTCCAAGAAGGATAAGTGGCAGTTTTTTCACACTTGAGGATAAACAGATTTAGAAGAACGATGTGAAAAGGCAGTGAAACTAAATGTTACTGGTCTGCTGTGCTAAGAGGAACAGCAATTCAGCCTGTAGATGAAAATGCAGCACACACTGTCAGATACTGCAGCAGGACTCCAAGAGCGTGATGCATTGTGTGGACTGGTTCAGGCACAATTGATCATTTTGCATTTCATGTAAGACAACACATTTTTCTTGAAAAGCAACAAAAAATTCTCTGCCACCAGCATGACCTGATTATAATTCAGTCCTACTGCACAGTACAGTCAGAATCAACTTACAAGAGGACAATATCCCAACAGATACAGTAAGAAGTGGCTTGCTCTTCCAGTCCAACTGAATGCTTGTTGCTATCTGATCTCTTACATGCTATGATAACAATTAATTACAAGCAGAGATGGCTCATGTTCATAACCTACTTGAAGCCCTTAAAAAGCTTAACAAGCATCACAAAAATAATTTTAACAGAGTGACCAGGTTTCCTCCGCATTTTATCTGCAGCTCCTGAATGCCCTCAATGGGAAAGCTGCCCACCTGTCAGAGCCAGAGAGGGGGTAGATATCGGTACCATCCCAAAAGTCAGTGCAGGCCTCAAGGATGATGTCAGCTGTCCCATGAGAAAACATCTGCTCAGTGCCTGAAGTGTAGGAGAACAATGAGTCAGCATCACATATACAGCTCCCAGGAAGAGCATATCACACCAACTCCTCCCTTATTTGTTAAAACTTGAGTGTTCCCACAAAATGCTTTGATGCATTCCAGATATCCCCTTTTCCTCTGCTGAAGTCTTCAGTCTCCATCAAGAAATTTTTCAGAATTGATGATGCACCTACAACTTTGTCTAATTGTGGATTCAAACAAGGCTGTGATAAAATATGAGCCATGTAGTCCCTTCCTATTCTCCCCTTACCCTGTGTATCAATCCTGCTCCTATAAAGGTGGGATAATATCTTGCTCCTGCATCCCACAGAGCAGAAGAAGAGAAATTCCATTGTGCCTCTTGTCATGAAAGTACAAGCAGCAGTGATGAGCCTATGGGGATCAAAGTCTGCCTACGCTGCAAAGTACATTCATTTTTAGGCCAGACGTGGAACTAAAGGGTAAGAGCTATTCTTGAACACTTTTCATTCAAGTAGCAGAAGATAATTTGACAGTGTGACCTGTGAGATAACAGCCTGTTTCACATTTTCACCCTGAAAATGTGTTAAATCAGGATGGGTCAAAAGTTCAATATAAGAGACTCTAAAAATGTTGTATTTAGGGAAGAACTGAAAATCAACGGACACCACAGCTTGTCCTGGTTTTCTTTCTCCCCCTATTTAATTTTTAATACAGACTCAAAATCTCTTATTCCCTCTCGTAGTCAGAGGTCTCAAAAAGTTTTTCTCAGAGGTGTGTGACACCCCTGATGCAGGTCCCAGGCATAGGACACAAGTTCAGGGATGTGGGGCTCTCTCCCTCCACACCTTCTGCTCCCTCTCATTTTTATCAACCCATTAACATTTCCTGCACGTAGAGTCTCCCTTCCCTCCTCCAGCTGCTCTGTGACTTTGCCCCCAAGAGCTTCAAAGCTGAGCTAATTAAAAAAAAAAAATCCGCAAAAAAAACCCCAAAAAAACCCCAAAAAAACAACAAAACAAAACAAAACAAAAACAAAAACAAACAAACAAAAAAACAAACAAACAAACAAAAAAAAACACTGCCAAGAAAAATGAGCCCAAAGGCTTCTTGCAGGCATTGTTGCTGATTGCTAATGCTCACACTGGCTGGTGAAACCCAGAGCCAATAATATCTCCTCAACACAAACCAGCCAGGGACGTTCAGGAACACTGGAGGATTTTCCAAAACATAGCAGCTCTCTGCTTTTGCTATAAATAGTCATCACAAGCCAAGTTTATCAGCATAACAAACCTCCAAGACGAATAAGAGCTGTGTGTGAAAGAAGGAGCCTGTCTCAGGGACATAAAGGAGCACTTGTGCAGAGCTCTGGTTAATTTTATTGTATAAACACCTAATCCTTCCCACCTTACTCCTAAGGTCAGATAGTCCTTGCTCAGAAAGAGGGAACAAGAGATGTTTATCCATGCAAAACCTATGTCCTGGACACAGAGCAAGAGCTTGCAATGACCACATGCACATATGTACCCTTGCTCACGCCTGTCTGCAACTGCAATCCATTTCCCATTAATTCCCACCAGAATCCCACACCACAGCCCTGCTAAGGGGAAAGTGGCAATGACTGCAGACACTATAAACTGCAAGGAGTTCACTGAGCTGTCCTTGCCAGTAAAATGAGCTCAGACTTTTCCCTTCCCAAATCATGAACTCTCAGGCCAGGATTTCTCTGGCAAAAGGGGAAAAAACAAATTAATAGGGTGGGGGTATGACCAGCCATTCATGCTGCTGGGACTCACTGGGAAGAACCAAACTGCTCCAGCTGAGCCAATGAGACAGATCAAAAGGAATGGAGCAGTGCAGCTCCAGCAAAGGAAGACAGAGATGGTATCAAGCCATTTTCCTCAGTGGAAGACATCATGAGCGCCTCATTTCCATGTGGTTACTATGGATCTGGGATGAGCACTGCCAGATGGTGAGACACGTATTTCAATAGAATAGTAAGGGAACATACAGATAAGCTGCTTCCTATTTCTGCTACAGCTGTAGAATTTATGTATCTTGCTTTGACTGCAGCATGTCATGGAAGTGGGTGGACTCCAAGATTTATTCACAAATAATGTGTGGAGAGAGGTAAGTTATGATCATCTGGTCTGACTTGTGCATAAACAGAGCCATTTGACTTCACCCAATGTTATCTGCACAATCCAGTATTTCTGGTTCTAAAATGGCAGTATTTTAGGAAATTTCAAGGGGCAAGACTATTGTGTGAGAGGTGTTCCAATGGTTAACCAAACCCAACTGGCAAAATTCCTCTTAGAATTTACTCTAGACAGCATAATCCAGGTCACACCTATTCGTCTGAGCTCCAGGCTCTAACCTAAACCATTTAAAACTGAGGATAAGGAGTTGAAATGAGGCAACATTAAAGGTTTTTTCTCTAAACTAAAAATCTCAGCATCAAAACAATTCCCACTTACAAAGGCAAGACAGTAGCAATCAGAACAAATGAAAAAGCTCCTCCCCAGATACAGACAAAAATTTAAGAAGAAGTGGGTGAGAGAAGACAATTTAACCTGGTAAAACTCTGGCCAGCAAAATGATCATATTTCAGATTCATATTGAACATATGTCAACTCTAGAGAGCCAAGTTCAGTCAATTTAAGGAATTACAAAGAGACTAAGAGCTCTGACAGGCAAGCTGTTAAATCTTTCTGAGGTGCTTTAAGACCTCAACCAGCTGTACATCCTTTCCATCCTAGTCCATTCCTATGAGAGAAGGAAGGCGTAGAAAAAGCAGAGAAGTCTGCATGACTTCAGGTTTATATTCATGGTCACTGTGAGTTTGCATGGGAGTTCTGTGATTTCTTATTAGTATGCAATATAGGAGTGTGTAAAGTAATACACTAGATATCTCACAAAGATATTGGTTTATGATTTATCAGAAGGATGAGCATTATTAACTAAAACCCAGAGTGATATTCAACCCCTTGCAGTATTAGTTTCATTACCATCATAAAGCCTATTAAAAAATCAGTAAACCCATACCATACTGTGTACTGCCATTTGTTCACAGAAAACAGGTCTACTACGTGCTATCTAAAATATGTTTTAAAAATTATTTGTGATCCTGGAGTGAGTCAAGGCTGGGAAGAATCCCCCCCCTCAGAATACCACAGATGATCACTGAGGTTTCTTAATCATATCTGCACTGGCCATGGGCAGAGCAGGGGCATCACCCCACAGGGACTCCAGGCTCTTCCAGCCTGACATTTTCTGGGCTCTCTGAGGAAATCTCCCCCTGTGCCAAGTGGGTGCCAGGGAAAGAGGCAGCCTTACTGGTAGTGGTGTCCTTCACAAACAGATTAATCATGTGGCTCAGCGGGGGTCTCCTCTTGGTGATGGATGAAAGCTTCCCCAGGATGGTTTCCTTAACCATCTCATCACTTGGCAAGCGATACAAAGCCAAATAGTTCTCCTGCTTGAAAAGATCTTTAGCACCTGGTGTGAAACCTGAAACATGAACACAAGGAGGAGGAAAATCAGACTCTAATCAATGCAAAAGAAAAGTCCCTTTTGATTCTGTGCCACCCACTTTGCCTGTGATCATTCTGACACCTCCCCAGCAATTGGTAGGTGAGCTGTGCTCACTATTCATCTATGTAAATATGGCTCAAGATCTAGGATAAAAAACACTCCAAAGTGTAGTAATCCAAAGATTAGTAATTACAGTGTTCATGCTCTTGTTTACTGATGAGAGTAACTGTGACATCACAGGACAGGCACGGAAGTAAGTTCAAGTTTCCAGTTTTTAATCCTAATGTTACCTCTAACCTCTTACTGACCCTATGCCTCCATTTTCCCACCTGTAATATGAGCAGAGGTACATAATTTATCCCCAAACTCCCTGTAAAGCCCTACTGTAAAGATAGGCTAGATATCTGTTAATTAGCAGGTATTCTTTGTCTCCTAATGAGACTGGCAGACTCACACCAGGAGAATATGAAGTCTAGCCAGGGCTGGCTGGCACTATCCTTGATAACATTTGTTCCTTGGATAGCACTGACAATGTCAGAACTTGCCAAAAGCCATCTCTTTAATAAACTCCTTTGGCAACCAAACAACAACACAGTCAGCTCTGTATTTCCACCTCCTCAGCAAACAGGACTGGGGAAATATTCTCATGCTCTCTAAGGATTAAGTGTCTATTGACAGCTCTGATTTCTCTGTATCTGTTCATCCAGTTCCTCCTCACCTATCAGCCTGGCAAGCTCACAGAGGCCCCAGGGCACATGGACAGGCAGCACAGCATTGTGAGTCTCCTGCAGGGCGATGTTGCAGAGGTGGTCGGAGAAGCGGCACAGCCGCTCGGTCACGCCAGCGTTGCACAGGTTGAGCAACACGTTCAGGCCCAGAGGCTTGAGGGAATTCAGGTGCATGTGCCAGTTGGAGTCATCAAACTGGATGCAGGAGGGGTTCTGCTGGTCTTGGGACAGGCTGAGCATCTCCAGGTGGTAGTCACACACAAAGTCTTCAGCCTCACAAGCCAACACCTCGCTGTCTCCAACAACCTGGTCCAACAGGCAGAGAAATTGTAGTTCGTTACAGTGAATATAGTTTGAGCCTAGAATCCTGCAGGGAATTCCCAGTTAAATTCCCCAACAGTGGGGACTCTATGGGTTTGTGTTATGGCTCCACAAAAGCCTACTTGTGTGCTCCTCCAGTAAGTCTTACCTGAGTATGTTCCTCCTCTCCACCCTCCGTGTCCTTGCTAAAGCTCACGTTGGATCCAGAAGGATGTTTGCTTCTGCTGTTTGGCTTTCGGTGGGCAGAGGCTTCAGGAGCCTTTGGAGCATCACCAGACCAGTTGTTCCTCTCCTGTTCATTGGCCATGTGCACTGTGTCTGCCAGGTGGCCAGAGAGCAAAGCATCTCTTTCATGGGGCTGTGGGAGACCAAGAGAGCAAAGGGTGGTGATTCAGCAGTTGAACACAAGGCACTGCTGATTCACCTGCTGCTTCAGGACTCCTGTAGAAAAGGATCCTTGCTTGCTTCTTCATCTTTAAGCAAAGAATTATGACACGGGACTTCTCTACAAGGCCTCTCTATAATATGACTTTGTGTGTCAGTCAAACTATGATTGCAGCCAGCACATTATATTACAGACTAAGGATCACTCACCTCATCTTCCATCTCAGGATGGCAGAAGGACCGTGTGGAAAGCTCATCAGTCAGGTCTTCGTGGCTGTCATGAGGTGGTTCCACTTTCCCACTGAAGAACAGAACAGTCTCTGGGCTGGGGTTTGGCCAGGAAAGAATCCCCTGCTTGTCTACACAGCAGAGCACCTAGAACATCCCACAACACCCCCAAGAAAGCAAAAATCTTAGTGAAAACATCTGTGTTCATGCATAGCTGTAAATATCATGACTTTAATAAACACATGGTAGGATAGACAAGTCTCTCCTTTGCCAACTTTCTCTCTTAAGAAACTGCACCTAATAACACTCCAAGAAATCCACTAATTCCTTGCTCTAATAAGACTGATGGGTTGTTTAACACCAATTTTACTTCACCATATTACAAAACTAGGCATGAAGACCAAGGGAAGGAAGCAACTATTCAACCTATTTCACCACCTAGTACTTTACCAGGACCCAAAACAGCTGCTTCTTGCACAGGAATCAAGAGGATAATTTAACCAGAACCAGAGCTGGAAGATACAGACATCCTGTCAGATGTCACAGAGTATCTCAAACCATTGTTTTAGCCTGTAAATGTGCTTGGACATGACAAGACAGTTATAAACGCTTCTACAAAGACAGGTGCCTGAAGGGTTTCTAATTCTAGCACAGTGAACTGATTGCAGTCTGTGCTCAGGGAAGGATAACATGAATGATGCAAATGAAGCATCCTTGCAGGGCTCCTCTTTCTGACAACCCAGCAATACTCACAGTGACAGATCCCAGACTGTGGAGCAAGCTGGAAGTGAAGCTCAGAGTTGGGGATTTGCCTTTTAAAACACAGAGGAAGTGGCTCCAGATACAGCGTATCATTTCCTGAGGAGGGAAGCAGAGGACATCAGCCAGTTAGAGACTCATTCAGTGGAATATGAAGGGAGAGAAGGAAAAAAAGGGAGTATGACATTACCTGCTTTCACTTTCAACACAGGGATACACTGTAAGATAGACATCAGTCTCTGTGGGAACCTGTTACCTGATACAGTGCTGGTGTTCTCCAGGGAAAAGAATTTATTCCCCTTTCCACTGATTGCTAACAGTCAGTCTGATTGTTGAATTGAGAATTTACTGAAACTACCTCTTGTCTACCCAAAACCACAGAAATGAATTCTGAAGTGAGCTCATTTTGAGTAAATCAGTTGTCACCTCTTGGTGTTTTTATCCTGAAGGAACTCAGCCCCTTGGATTGTGGAGTTTGAGGCCTTTCAGTTCCTACCACCATGCTGCAAATCAGGTAAAGGATGGGGTCCCTGTGGTGAGGTGACTTGTTCAAGGTTACTTACTGAGGCAATGATAGCATCAGAAACAAAGCCAAAGTGCCCTGACTACTCCATTTTTGCAAAAGAATTGTAATGGAGCAGAAAGAAGGGGATATTTTGAAAAATTAAGATGTCCAGTTGGAACCCTTCATTTTCTACACAGACACGTTTCAGAGGGAGTCTGGATGGCAGCAATCAATCCAAGCACCAGAGCTGTGTGTTTTCCTCTGGAATCCTAAAGCCAGCAAAACCATGGTTGAATTACTGTGTTATTTTACTGCTTTTTAGCTGTTAGTCTGGAATACTGTGACTGCAGAGCACTCCAAAGCTCCTCAAATCATGCTCCCTGGATCCTAATGGTTAGTACAGCAGTAAGCTCAAATGCAAAACAATCCAGAGCTATCACCAAGAAAAAAAAAAAAAAAAAGCTCTTATTTAAACCAGTTTCTTCTAAGCAAAAATGTTACAAAAGGAAAGAAACAGATCTCCTCAACAAGGTAGGTCAGCTAAAATCACTCCCATTTAGTATCTGAAAAACATCCCAGCTAAATGAGGAACTGGCACAGAAAGGCACCAAAATATTCAGCAAAGGAAACACAAGTGTGTGCACCCATGTGCATTCCTCTGAGTGACTGGGAGCAAGGAGACAGGAATTGATTCTTATCACATCGAGGGATTTTTAATCACTCCTGGAGTCCATCTGCCTCCTTAGGGAAAGGGGAATGTAAACACCAGACAGACAGAGAAGTGTCTTTCCTCTACCCACCTGTTTAACCTGGATAATGCAATTTATAAAGTGGCCAGAGTAGTTCCTTCCCTAGAAAAAGGGCTTTTGAATGTTCAATTGCCCCAGCTTTGGAAGCACCAGTAATGTGCTTAAGCCTGATAAGAAGCCTATGGAGCAGGATCAGCCTTTTAAAAAGCCTGAACATCCCACGGTCCCTCTGCAGTTGGTCTGGGTGCTGACCACCATTCCCTCTGGGTTTTAGTTTTGGCTTGAACAAAGTTTTTCTGGTACAAGCAAAATACTTCTTTCAGACACACACTATACAAAGTTTATTTTACTTCTACAACAGGACTTGAAAGAGGTACTGTCTCCAGGACAGAAAATGTTGATTTCAAACCATTTGCAATATTCAGAAAAGCCCAACTGGACTAATATTGAGGTCACCTCACACTCTAGCCAGCAGTATTTACATGGGGAGGTGGAGGGGAAAGACATGCAACCTGCATGCACAGCAAATTAAAGCAACAAATGAGTGACAATGGACAACTGATACAAGTAAAAAGGGTCTAGCAACAAGCAGGAGATCAGAGAGGAAGGGAAAGGATATAATGAAGTTCTGCAGTGAAGATGGAGGAAAACAATTCATAATAATAGTACCTGAGAAGATACCATCTCTGTGTAGCTGCTGAGAGTGTCCTCTGAAAACTTAGCAAGCTGCAGCAAGAGAAGAGACCAGTTACTATAATTGTGCACAGAAATGTGCCATGAGGAACATCCTTCCCACAGGATGTGCCTTCAGGGAGGAGAAAGCAGGAGTCCTGCTCTGTAGGCATCACTGTACCAAGGCAGACCGATAACTCATCAAAGCAATTACGTCTTTAATGGACTCTGTTTTTATCTACTTGTGAAGCACAGGCAAAGTGCTTGGTGCTGTACATCACAGAGGAACATACAGTCATTACCTAAATGTCTACAGAGAAAATAATAGCAATTAGACCCAGAGGAGGATCTTTCTGGTTGGTTATTTTTAGTTAGAAAGAGCCAGGATTGAATGATCTGATTTTAATTTATATGGGTCAGTTACAGGAAGACTGGTGGAAAAGCAGGTGCCTGGAACACAATGGACACAGAGGAATGAGGTGATATGAATGGGATGTGGAGAGGAAATGAAAAGAAATTATAGAGGAGCACCACCACGGCGCTCTTGGAATTACCCTGAGAAATTCACTAACTCAGAAATTTTGCATCCAGCACAAAGTATTCCACACTAGATGTAATTTTGAAAAAGTTTAAATTTAAGTCTATTTATAACCGTAAGTGAACATGGCAATTACATTTATAGGTATATGAAACTATAGCCCAAATAATAATGCATATATCTGGCACCTGAAAAAGGATCAGTTTAACGAAGCCAATAAGAGCCAAGAGAAATATGTCAGAAATCATTTAAACTGAGAACTACGAAGGATAATTAGGAACTGTTTAAGAATATTTTGTTACAATTTTAAAAAGCAACAATCCCATAGTAAAAATAAGAGACCAGTTTTGAGTGAAAGTGAAAATAGAAGTAAGAATTAGCATAAAAAATAAGGAAAAGTATACCAGTTGGTGATTAAAACCAGACCACTGCTTGTTAAAGACAGTGAAATTGCAAATGACATTGTATCAAGGCAGACGTGTTAAATAAATATTGCTATTCCTTATTCACTGATACAATCATACCATATGATAACTATGAAATAGTTTCCATTCCAACACCAGCTACAGAAAGTAAATATGTTTAAATTAGCAGGTCTGGACAATGACTGTTACTGCTGATTTTGCACAAGGCTTGAACTATGGATTAAATCCCAGTTCAATGGAAGTGGTGCCAATGCCCAAAAAGGGAAGGAGAACCATCCAAGTTACCACAGGACCCCAGACAGACTTTGATTTCAGACAGAATAAAAGAGCAGCTAATATGAGACTCAATTAAAAAAAATGAAATAATAAAATCAGTGCCAAACACCACAACTTTATGAGCAGCAAATCTCCTCAAACTATTGTGGTATCTGTTTTGACAAAATTACAAATTTGTCTGATAAAAGTACTGCTTTTGATATAGACCATTTGGTAATTTGACTTGATTCTAAATGCTTGACTAGTTTTCTAACAAAAATACCAAAGTAATAAGACTCATGTTAGATATATTAGAAATAGACTATCTCTAAATTGAAGAGAAACAGAAATTATTTGCAATAATGTGTTACTAGCTCAAGCAGGGACAAAATCTGGGTATTTTGTTAATAAGCTGAGAGAAAATTAAAAACAACATATTACTGATAAAGACTGTAAAGGATACAAAGTTTAGGGCAGGGTGCAATGTAAAGAGGACAGACTACTGTCACAGAACAATATGGATTGCTTGGGCAGTATGCAAAACCAGGCACAAAACTAAGGCTGTCTATTTAGGTGCAAAAATGGAGGTTGGATTTACAGGATGAGGATTCTCAGAAAGCAGTAACTGCAGCTGAACAAAGCCTGGCCTTTCAAAGCAGTGGCTAAAAGATCTAATGGGATCCTTTGCTGTACAAACAAGGGAACACAGAGCAGAAAGTCCAAATTATTCTGAAATTTATCAAAAGCTGTTACTGGAATATTTTATGGGGTTTGAGATTCATACCCCTACAGTGATCTTGAAACAGTGGAGAAAGCTAAGAGGAATGCCAAGAGAAAGATTAGAGGTTTGGAAAATATGCTTGTAGTGCCTCAAGGTGCTTGAACTGTTTACTTAACTAGAGACGGTAAAAAGGAATGTGAGTAGTTACAACAGACCAGAATTTTGATTGACGTGCTCTTTGCTCTTAAATCTAGGAGACAAAAGATGTAAATTTTCCAAGGATTGGAAATCAGATACTGCAGAAATTCCCACTAACACAGAATGTCCATTTTTAGTAATGAAGGTAAATAATTACTAAGACAACCCATCAAAGGCAGTACAAATGTTTTCAAAGCAACAGCAAATTCCTTTCTAAAAGGAATGTTGCTGCAGTCCAACTGTAGTAATGAAACTTGGGGCTTGTTTAGGGGGGCACTGGTTTGTGTCCTTTCCACCAGTCACAAAGGTCACCTCTGGCCTTGAAAAATTGGGAATCAAACAGCTTGAACATGATAAGAAGGGGAAGAAGGTGGAGAAGTGGCCAAGTTGCCACCAAGTAGGCCAAGTGATTGGAAAGGAGAAGGGTCTTACCTGCTGCATTTTGAACAGAGAAGAGAGAAGGAAGGAGGGAAATAGGGAGGCCAAGTGACTGCCCTGGTCAGGGGGTAAGTGACCAAAGCATGTCACAGCAGCTGTTCTGCAGCAGCAAGGATGGAGAATCATGTCTGAGATGCCACAGAAAGAGCTGCTGGACAGAGTTGCCTGGACAAGAAAAAGGAGAAGACAGAAAAGGAAAAAAAGAAGGTGCAAGTATGAGTGACAGGGCAAATGGGAATGTTGAGAATGATGAAGCAAGGAAGCCAAGGAGCTCTGGCTTTTCCCAGCTGAACTGCAAATTGTAATGGGAAAGAGGGAGGTTTCAAAAGTACAAACTAAGTGATGCTGAGAATGGATAGGAAAGGTAAAGTGGTGAAAACATTGAGAAGAGATTCTAAAGGTGCAAAATGCTACCAAGGGATGTAATGTGACCTCCCAGGACACGGGCAGCTTAGTCATGTTCACCTAGAGAGAAAGGAATAGGAAACACAGACCCAGGGCCACAGAGGCCAAGGAAGGACAAGATGGAGAGAGAAACTCCATCCAAGTAAGAGAAATCGGAACAGAAGACAAACATAGCTCAGTGCACCTCACCAGCACTGCCACCAGGACAGAAGAAGGGACACGCAACAGCACATCCAAATCAGGACCACATCCCATCAGACCACCAGACTCCACTCCCCAAACCAGCACAACCACCAGATACTGCTCTTACTCTCTGACCTATTCAAAGGCCACGCCTGCAAACAAAGCTCCAGAGCCTCAGGAAAGGATTGTTCAGCCCACAGGGCATTGCAGAGGATATGATGTATCTCATTCCTTCTCAGTGGCTACACATTGCCCAGTTACAGCCATCCCAGGGCATTTATTTCCATGCTGATCCCTCTGACAAGCTCTATCTGACAACACATGCCTTGAAGAGTTTTACAGAATCACCAGAGCTTCCTATCACCTTGGGATATCCCTAGGGAGGTTGAAAAAATTAAAGCATCTGTTCAAGAAGTAATATTGTACTCCAGGGAGAGGGGACAACAGCTGGGACAACCAAAGATCCAACAAGGTTTTACAATTATGTGGACGCATCTGCTGAATTCTCACTTCACAGAGCCTTTTCATCTCCTGCCCTTGTCTCTGCAATGGTTTCAGGTGGAGAGAAACCTACCAGTGAGGTGGAGGAGGCCTTGCTCATCTGGGCCAACACTCTGGCTTCTCCAAAGGCTGTAGCAAGAATCCACAGGACAGGAAAGAGCAACGGAAGGATGGGTAAGACACCATTCACCTGAAAAAAATAACCTGTGATCATCAACAAGCACAGATGACAAGAAGTCAGAACCTCTCACATGACACCTTTTCCACCACACTGAGAAGACAGGGATAAAAGGCCAGGGCAAGAAGGAAGGGGACAGAAGCGGTGCCAAACAGTGCACACCTTAGGGGGGTTTAATGAAGGAGACCATGAATCAATCACACCAACTTGCAGCTGTTTTTCCTGATGAATTTGGCATAAACACTAATGAGTTTAAAGGCAAAGGATACCATATATACAGATATAGATAAACACATGCATGGCAAATGAGAGAACAAAACATTTAAAGGTAAGTCTGTAAGGAAAGTTCTGCTGTCCTCCTCCACTGAATGCTCCTGGATCCAGCATGCTTCCAGATCCAGGAAGCACAGGATGCTGTCATAGGATGAATTAAATCACTGACAGAGGGAATCCATCTCAGCACTGCTCTGGAGAGGAGGTGTGGTGAAGCTCAGAGCTCTCTTTTACCTGCAGCTGAAGAAGAGTGTACTGCCAGGAAGCAATTCCAGGAGCTTGGAAAATGAAGCGCACGGCATTGGTGATCAGGAATCCAGCCTGCAATTCAGAGATGACACTGTCACCTAACTACTGGCACTTGCAGGGAAGGTGTTTTTAGTGCCTTGTAGCATTCTCAGCCCTGGGGAAAGCATGAGAAATATATTTTTGATCTGCTGCTGCAGTTCCTCCCTCCACTCTCATGGTTACGTGGCTCAGCATCTCTGAACTGCTGAAGGTACACACAGAGTCAGCTGCATTAGTGAGCCTGGCCACAACTTCCTGTTGATGGCTGCAATTCTTCAGATTTACTGACAAAACATGGCTATTCTCAAGGACAAAGGCTTGGAATGAAACCTACCAGCACGATAGGGACAGCATATTTCAGCATCACTGACTGTACAGTGAACCTCTCATTATCCAGGGCTGTCACAGGCCGTGACAGAGCCATTTCCAGGCACCACCTAAAAAACAGAAAACAGCTGGAAATTTCAGCAACCAAGACCCTAACCCTTCACTTTCCTTGGACATAAGCCTTCTAGCAGACCTAATTAGAACACTGTGTTCAGCCTATGCTATGAGGGAGGGCTGTCAAAAGAGAAGCCAACATCTACAATAGGAGTGTGGCACTTGCCAGGGTAAATTTGCAGTCTTGCCAAGCAAACTTCTCAGGTCTCCTCACCTGCAGGAAGGCAGAAACAAGGACACAAACAGCTGGGTAAGCAGTGTGCCCTGCATTTAACCCACCTGACATTATCAATTACTGGGGTCTTCAACACACGGAAGAGACGGTAGATCTGAGGATTCTGAGGTCCCTTCTTCACTTCTCCCCTTGGGGAGGGAGGGGGTGAGAAGGGTGGAAATAGATCTCCAGGCTCCAGAACTATATGCTCATCATCCTAGAAGAAAGGTTAGAGAGTCCAAAGGCTTGTGTTCAAGCACATCTGGTTATTTAATGAGAACTGGCATTTGGAGTGAAAGTTAAAATTTAAATCACCAGAGGTAAATTTCATGCTTTATACTTTTTCCAACCTTCTTCAAGCAGTAAAATCTTTGTATAGATATTGTGAGTAGTTAATTAACTTCTATACCAGGTATTTTTTATTGCCTTCTTTTATAATAAATCAGTAGTAAGGAGAAGGTCAAAGCAGACAAACTATTTCTGCACATAAAAATTAGGATAAAGGACGAGGTTTGTATGTCATATTATCCTGCTGGATAATACTCCACTTATATTTAGCAGTACATTACATTTTCCCCTTGACCTGAGAGAGGAGGAAATATGGTGTTTTTGTATAACATTAGTGTCTCCTGTCCAGTGGGTTTGGGAGTTCATGGAGAAGATGCAGCCTGGCTAACTATGCACTGTCCTTGACTGAACTGGAATTTCAAGCTATTTTCAAGGTCAGAAGAAACCAAACACTCCAATAATTTGTACTCTGGGAATTAGAGTATTAGCAAGAAAAACCTGGGGAATAAATTGTTACAGGCCAGGGAAATTAGACAAGCAAGTTACCTTAATCCCTCTCAGAGAAGCAAATGATTCCTGGCCTGGCCTCAAAGCCACAACATCTCCTTCCACCAAGAGGCTCACGGGCAGGTTGACAAGATGCCCATCCCTGTAGGCCCAGTGAAGGGACCAGGATGGGGCATAAGGCATGTGAAGGTCAGGGTACATGGAGTCTGGCCATTTCACCTCTTTGCCAAGTGTATCTGAAAGCACAAAGTGAGAAAGAATGAAGTGGCAGCAATTCCGGATTTACATCCTGCAGCAGTTCTAAGTCCCCTAATGCTAAGCTCAGCCCATTCCCATGATCTTTTATCATCTCTCTCTTCCTCCTTGATGGCTTTTCCCTTCTCTCTCCACTCAGTATTAACAACTAAACAGTCATTTAAAAACCTGTACAACAGAAATGCTAAAAGCTGTCCTTAAAACTGCCCCACTGAAATGAGCTGCCCCCTCAGGTCCCAAGCTCCCGTTGAGACGATGCTCATGCACAGCAATTTGTTTCCTTCTGCTCTGTGTTGTGGTACAACCCCATGTGTTCTCCTCTCCTCATCTGCTGCAAGGCAGATATTTTTATAAGGATATGAGGATTTGAATTACTCCAAAGCAGAGCCATAACAGACACCCACCTGCTAACACACATCTTGGAAGCACATGGCCACATGACAGCTCAAAATAACTATTTAACAGGACAGGCATGAGGAGAACACACTTCCTACAGCCTGTTTCTGTGCAACATGGAGGAAGGTTAGCAAGCTTAATTAGGAATGCATGTGATCAGGTTTTGGGAAAGATTCAATGGGAGGAAAACACAAGTGCAAATGGGACAGATGAAGGAGACCTCACCGTTTATCTTATCAACGATGGTCTGAAGCCTCCTCTCCACCTCTCTACACTTCAGCCTCTCTTGACGCCCGATCATGAGGAGATCCAAGAGGAGCAGGAGGAAGAGTGCCAGTGCATTGACTATCTCAGCACCTTGGCTTCACACAGCAGAACAGGAGGAAGCAGAATGCACATGAGGTTTGAGTAAACAAGCAGAATACACTGCTAGACACCCACAGAGATAAACACACAACTGCCTGGTTGTTTATTCCCACAGCTCACAGATTTATGGCTCAAAAAGAAATGCATGATCACACTTCTTTAGGATAAAGGCACCAGAGAGGTCTGAAAGGACCCATATCAATTAAAAAATACTTTACAAATATGGTCAATGCATGCATGTGCACACTAACTTCTCCTATGAGCCACTAATTTCTCCAGTTTCAAAATACTTCCTAACTATGATAATGCCTTAGGAGTATTAAATATCTAGGAATGATGTAGAAAAAAAAGCCCTCGGTCTCTCCTATTAGAAGTAGAATTAAGTTGGCTGAAGTTCTGTGGAAGGGATTGATAGGAAATAACCAGTGTGAGTATGCTGACATCTAGGTATCTAGTTAGAATGAGGGACAACACTTATGTTAATCACAGACAGTACAGGCAGTACAGACAGTACTAGGATGATATAAAACCACCACCTTGCTTCAGTTAAGGAAGTTTTGCTCACCTCCCCTGTGGCTGGCTCCCATAGCAGCACAGCAGCAACAGCACTGCCAGCAGCATCAGAGACGCACCAGGCCAGTGGAAGCAGGAGCAGCGGTTACCATGGTACAGGAAACTGCTCCTCCACACCTCCTGCAAAGGGAGAGCAGCAGGCAGTCAGTACTCATGGAATACAGAGCCAGACGTTTGGAAAAGCAGAGTGAAAAAGGGCGAAGACAGCAGCTGGTGCTCCAGGGAGAACAGAACTTTGCAAAACTCCTGAATACAACACAGAGCATCCCAGATCCATTGTGTGAATCCTTCAGCACCAATGGATATTCAGCTGGTGAGTCTGGGTGAACACTCTCTGCTGTTCTCTTGATTGGAAGAATGAAAAGGCGTCTGTGCCAGGCTGTCCCATTGTCACTGACCAGCCAAGGAACACTTTCAAACACTGTGCATAAACACTGGCACTTTGTATTCAACACACATCCCAGGCAAACATGGTGGACAAGGGGAGACTGTTGAGCTTCACAGTTCTTTTATCTCCACCTGAGATGGACCCTCTAAGCTCACTGCCCTTAGTGGCTCTTGAAGTCCCGAGATCCTTCACAGGGCAAGAGGCATCTTCCAACAGAGCTTTGGCTTCCAACACAGCTTTTTGCTCACAGAAACTCACCCTTAGATTTCTTGCTTTGTTCCCAAGAACTTCAGCAGTTCTACACCTGGACACTCTGGGGGGGAATGCAGCCAACTTCTGTTTAGCTCTCATCTTTACTTTGAGAAGGGGAGACCAAGTGCCCAACTTGTGCTGTTTGGTGCCTCACCTTCCACGAAGACCCTTTTTTCCGTTCCTTCTGATGCCCCTCCAGCAGAGCTGACAGTTGGTCTCTTAGGATCGTGAGGGCTTTCTTTGTGGTAAGGCCCAAACTTGAGGTCATCTCATCCTGAAGTGCCAGAAAAATAAACTGGTTAGTGCTTCCCTATTTTCCTTTTAGGCTTTTTCCTGGTGGCTGACAGAGCATGTGACTGTGAATGCCCTGCACTCATCATCACCAGCCTGATTCTCCATTTTCCTGAAATCATCTTCCCTCCTGTGAATTTTAGACTGCTGGCTGGAATTAGAGCACTTAGATAGTATCAAGTAAACAAATCAGTCCTGACTGTGCTGATAAATACTTTATCAAAGCACAATACCAAGTCATTTCTGTGAAACAAGATCTAATCAGCAGAGGCTGAGGACAATACAAACAGAGGTTATGCAGGCTTGAACTGGTATCAGCTTGTAGAGACAACAGAACACAGTTATGGTATAGGATGATACAGGATTAATGTTGCTAGCAATAGTAAAAACTAAGTAGTAGAATATCCACAATTCAAAACAAGAGTGGTGGAATTTCCACAATACTTGCTACAGATTTCTGTTTGTGAGTCCTGCCTCTGTGGCTACTTTGATGCAGAAGTTCCCAGATTTAAATGCTAGGCCATAGATCAGTTCAGGACCAGACATGACCCCACCATCAACTCCTCCTTTTTCAAGAGCAAACATTGGAGTTTTAAGTGCTGAACTGCAAGGGAGACATTTGGACTTGCAGGAAGCACAGAGTTCACAGCACTGCTCCCTCAGTACTCATCAAAGACGCAACAATCCCAAAGGACTCATCCCGGGAGTGTGCCATAAGGAAAACGCTGCCATAAGATGCTGGTAACAACAAAGTGCGGTAAGCACTTGCATTTCTGGGCCAGAAGCATGAGCAGTTTCTTTCAAATCACAGATTGCAGTGAGATACTGTGGGCACCAGATCATTGACAGCAAATCAACAGGGAAGAACAGGCAGGTGTCCATGAGAGGGCTACAGCAGGGAACTGCTAAATAAAGGTTCTCATGGGCATTTCATGTTTTAATACAAACACACTGAGCATGTACAGCATACAGGATATCCTGCATATAGAAATGTTCACGTGTGTCATACTGTGCCCAGAGTACAGAACTACTGAACACAAACAGGCAGGAAGTTTGTCCCTCCTGTCCCCAGCAGTGTGACACAGCCCAGAGCTCAGGCAGGAGCTGCAGCTCTTCCTACTCTCATAGCCCTTCCCAGCCCTGCCAAACCCACCGTGGTCTCAAACTGCAGCAGTTCTGCTCCTCAGGAGCTGCTTGCACACACCCAGCTTTGCAAGTGCAGCTTGGCTCTGATCTGTTCTTCCTGTTCCTTAACTGCATGGTTTCGTGATGAACATTTACTGGAAACTAATCTTGGACTTCAGACTCATGCCCAGTCGCAGCATTGATGGTCCAATCCAAAACTGTAACAGTGTTGAGGAATAGAACATAAATTCTCTTTCAAATACCATCTACTACACACACTCTCCCCACCTATCAGAGACAACCTGAAACAGCAAATTCTGTCCAGGCAGAGTCCAGCAATGCTGCTTTAGCTGCACTTTCACAGAACTAAAAATAATCCTGCTGCAGTTTTCATTCTCTGTGTCAGTTTTAAGAATAGAGGAAGCAGTTCTGTGTTGTTCTTGGAAGCAGCCCAGGTAACATCAGCACAGAACTAAACATATGAGTGTCTCAAAGACTCCCAGAGGAGAAGATGGCAGTGGAGCTGGCACCAGCCATGCTGCTGCACCGCAGAGTGCTGCAAACAGGAGTGGTGTCTGAGAACAACACCGAGCAAGGCACAATCAGGCTTCTCTCTCTTGTCTGACTGCTGCCTGTCCAGGGCAGAGCGAGGCACCCACAAATGTATAAATCCTCTCCAACATGGGGAAAGCAGACAAATAAAACACACAGAATGAAAGGCAGCAAAAATAATAGGGACTTGAACTGAAAAGCAAAGTCTGCTTAGACACTGAGCTGGTTCCAATGGACTCATCAAGAGCTACAGAAGTAACAAGAGGAAAGCTGCACTTAATGCCAACATCTACTACAGCCACACAGTGCCTGGAAAGAGGAACTCCCACTGCAGGCAGTGAGCACAAAAAGGCAGCAAACCCAGAGGTAATCTAAAAAGGTTCCTGAAACACTTGCACACCTGCTCCAGACTTTACACAGGAGTTACCGGTTTGGCACAGTGTCAGTCAAGATAAGGGCAGCCACAAAGGGACGTGGCTGTAGCAGGTCACAAAGGACAAGCGCAGTGTGGCAGGGCTGGGGAAGAGGAAGGGCAGGAAGGGCAGGAATTGTTAAACACCCATCCTGACACTTAGACCATAGAGTATTTGGCAAAGGAGGCAGAGCCAGTCTGGTAAACAAACACTGTAATACTGTGAGTGAGGGTAGCTGGGGGCACTGGGGTAACCTGCTGTGGGTGAGCATCAAGGGAAAGAGCCTGGGACCCAAATGAAAGGGACAGGCAAGAAGAGCCACCATGAGCTCCTGGCAAGGGGCAGCTCCAGGTTTTCGAACAAAAGCTGCCCTGCTAAGTCATCAACTGCTAATGAGGCATTTTTCAAATGCCCTTAAGTAAACCTTTCCAGCCTTTCATCAGCTGCAAGTGCTCTTCCTGCCACAAACCAGGAAGTGAGCACCCCAAGGTGAAGAAGCTGTTCACAGGAGGTGTCAGTTCATTAATAAAAAACCTCAACATTCACATCTTTGCTTTGGAAAGTTATGCTCAAAGAGAAAGCCGCTAATTTTCAGGTCCAAATAGAAACAGCAAGACACCTTCCCACCCAGCTGCCTTAGCATAGGGCTTCCTCTGAAGAACAACAAAGAAAGAGCAGACAGTAAATTCCAGGTTACAGTGAAAGCAAACCTCTGATGGGTATCAGAAGGCATTTTAAAAGGCTGTACTTTCCTTTTGCCTGTGCCTAAAGGCAGAAAGTCCTAAGGACAAAATGAGAAGTTGCTTCCTCCTTTGCCCTGGAGAGCACAGGAGCCTCTAAGTGCACTAAGGGCTCCTCTGGAGCTGACCTGGCCATCCCAGCCTCAGTGTGAGAGGCATGGCTGGAGCCAGGTAAAAAGGGGGTTGTTGCATCTTCTGCTTTGGGATATTAGGGCTCTCAAGAGTTGTGATCTATGGGATGGTTGTTAGAGGGAAAACAGTGCAGGACATTTCTTTTGTGCATGTGATTTTATTTTCTAAAGGCAACGAATGTGCTGAAGTGTGGACTAGATGGGAACACGAAAAGATGTGTGAATTTCTCCACTCGTAGTAAATATTCTACACGTTAAATTACTGCTTAGCTTGCCTGAAAACATTAGGAAAAGGGAAGCTGAGACACATTTTGCAAATGCCCAGGGTTAGGGGCTGGTTTGGCTCTTCAGGAAGGAAACAAGAAGCAGTTCAGAGGCAGGAGTTGAGGAGTCACAGAATCTATAGACTCTTCTTTGTCTTGTCCTTTCAGTTGACCCTCCAGAGTTTGACAGGGGTAAATAAGTTGTCAAATACCCAGGAGCTTATTTAAATCCACAGCTTTGCCTGGCTCATGGCAAATAGGTTTTCCTTGCCTTCCTCAGGAGTTGCAGGAGCATTTTCAGGCTGATAGGCAGGAAAAATTTTCTGATTTTTTCTCCCACAACATGAAGTTGTTCCCGAGCAACACCACCTACCCATGTCTACTTCCTGCAACCCACCTCCATCCTCACATAAATTCACCACTGAGCTCTCTTCCTAAAATTCCAATCTTGCTCTTTTACACATAGAATCATTTAAAATTACCTTAAAAGTTTATCAGCCATCTCACACTCTCTGCTACCTGACGAAAGACAGAGGTCTTGCAGCTTCTTTCCAGAGAAACAAAGAAGTAGATCCCAGAATGGGTACAGAGAAATGGACACAAAATATTAATATATTTCAGTCCTCTTATATTTTCTCACAGCCATTACACATCCATAGTAGCATATTTATTTGTTGTACTAGTAAATGTTGATATAATATGTGCCAAATATTTTTTTTAATAATACAGGAATACAAATATTCCCTGCTTTCCAGAGCAAAGTGGGTTGAATCATCCTCCATCCTCTGTGGATTCAGTCCCTTGCAGAATAAGGGATTCTCACAAAGACTGCTGTACACTTGAGTGTAATTGCCTTTACAAAGACTGTTTAAGTAAATAAGTGAACAGAATACAAAATATTTGCTACAAGTTTCAATTCTCATAGACTGTAGATCCACCCCTCTGATTCAGAGTGGTTGAAAACCCCTGCAGACTCTTTCCCTCTTTCCAGGCTGCACTCACTAGGCTCCTTTTATAACACCTCTACTCAACTGCTTTTTAGATCTAAACAGCTGGAGGTGGGAAACTGGGCAGCAGAATGTTCTTCCTTTTCCTGACAGCTATTTTGCATTCCTTAGCAGAAAAAGGAGGCAGTTTTTAATTTAACAATGACACTTTGCAGGTGATTAATCTACTTCAAGGATTACGCTTCCTGAAATGTAAGCATTATTCACAGGTTCAAAAACACAAAATAAGGAGTAAATCCACCAAATATATTTGCATTTATTACTGTAAGTTGGATTCTTGCTTAGGGTAAGTCACAATATGGCACAAAGTGGGGTTCTGGGTCTGAGCAGAGAGGATGACAGACATCAAAATACATGACAAACACACTATTTCTTCAGGTAGCATTTCATACAGCAGCCTAGTGTTAGAGAGGAATTTATTCTTGTTCTACAGCAAATCACCAATCAGGATGCTACAGCTCCTATACATTTGCAGCTGCTGACTTAGTGCTCAGACTGCCTGAAATGGCTCATCCCTGCTACAGAGTGACACAGATGGAACCAGCAGGGCCAATCCATCTGTCAGTCTGGGCAGAAACTTCCCTTTATTACCCCATCCTTGGTCCCAGTCTTGCTTTCTGCCTTTCTTGGTGCTCTCCTGGCTACTTTTTCTAAGAGATCAGACTCCCTGAGTCCAGGCAAGAATGTTTCTCTAGTGACCCAGGCTACATCCATCATCCCCCTGACACACTCCTATTCCATGGGATGAACTTTTGATTAAGACTCTGGACTGTCAGGACTGCTGGATTCTCTAATTCCTTCTGCCACTGGTTTCTGCATGACAGTGGGAAAATCAAGATACTCCTCTATGACTTAGTTTCTCATTCTGTGATGGGGCTACCAACTCCCCACCAACTGTTGTAATTGTGAAGATTGTAACATTCACCAGCCCACATGAACGCTACTGGAAAGCTCAGGAAAAAGAAAATGTATGTTGATATCTGCACAATTCAGGCAGCTCCACCAAGCAGACCATACTCTGTGGGAACCACTGCCTTTGAACCTGGACATGCTGTGAAAAGCACCAGAAGGCATGAGGAACACCGCTATTAAACTAGGTTTGAATGCACCTGACATTAGCTTGGCAGCCTCAGCTTAGCTGTTGGTGGTCTCAAATCAAGTGAAACAAGCAGAGTCTTCAGCACAGCAGTGCCCAAGTTAATGGAGAGAGCAGTAGACAGCAACTGTCCCCTCCCTGCCCCATGCAGCCCAAGATGAAAGGCAGCCCAGACCTCCCACTGCCCCTGCACAAAAGAACCCCCCAGTTGGGTAACTGGGTGTCTGCAGGGGCTCCAGTGTGGATGCTTTGAGGCTCACTAACAGGGCCTGCAGATTCCCCCTGCAAAAAGACGGAGCTGCAGGAGCACAGAGCTCTGAGATGTGGCCAAAGCAGCGCTCGCCAGCCTGAATCACTGATGCACTGTGCTGTGCACAGGGTCCATTTTAATCCATGCAACAGCATCCACATTTTATGCTCTCCATAAGGCATGGAGTAAAGATGCCAACAGGCACAATCAACTTCTCTACACAGGTAATGCAAAGCCCAGCACTTTGCTTCTCCCCAGCAGGAGCCCAGCAGCAGAGAAAGAGGCAGATGCTCCCGTGGAAACAGCCCAATCTGGAATTGTACATTCCTCTGTCCATCCCTTCAGTTCTCTTTGGAGCAACAAATCCCCAACCATAGTTACCTGTCCCACCAGGCTGCTAGCAGGAAGAGACAGGATCTATGCAGTGTTTTGAAGCACTACACAATTATTAAGCTTTAATTACTGTAATTTAGCCAGTTGCATTACTCCTCCAAGTTCAGAGAGCAGTTAGGAGTCTGTATTTATCCTGGCTTCAACACACAGCAGTGCTTTATGCCAGTGCAGAGCTCCCTCCAGGGAATGCTAATGCCCCCCCCCACCTCCAGAGGCGAGCGATGCTCAGAAATCCACAGAACTTCAGTGCATCTTTCATCCCCTTGATAGTTTTCTTCCCATCCCCACTTTTTCAGCTGAAGACTTTGGGGACCAAAGCGATGATCCAGGCTGGCAGGTACACTGCCGGACGGATCCCACAGGGATAAGGAGGTTCAACAGTTACAGATCAAAGCCTATAGCCTAGTAGCAACAGACAAATTTAAGCCATGAAGCAGAGGGGCAGAGAAGCAGGAGTCAGCAGCTAAAATCCTGTGTGGATCTTCCTATTGGTCCTGGGGTTAAAACTGCAGTTTAAAACAGTTTCTTTTCCCCATCACCACCAAAAACAAGCTATTCCCTAGCTAAAATCATCACTCTCTGTTTCATGTCCTGCCATAACCTCCTTCCCCCAAAACCTCAAAGCTCTTCATGCCCCATCACATCAGGCAGGATGCAGACTAGGGAGGGAGACAGGGAAAGCCATTTTGAAATTAAATGTTAAGGGAGAGGAACTTACTTTGCGACATTTGCCTTGGTGGGGGATCCAAAGATCAGCCTGTTTGAAGAGCATCTGGGCTAAATTCCTGCACCACTTCCCCAGCAACTTGCACTGCTGCTGCTCTCCAAAAATGACAGAGCAAAGAGGGAGAGGGAGCAAGATTGTGCAGAGCCCAGCGCCGCAGAGAATGAGACAGAAGCAGCAGAGTGAAGCACCAGTCTGCTGATTAATTCAGCCTGCTTCCAGTCACACTGCAGATCCAGCAAGGAGGTGGCGGATGGGGGTGGGGGATGAGGGAGGATGAGGGATGGAAATAGGGGGAGAAAAAAGCAGAGAGGGAGGAAAGTTTGCCCAGGATAGCACCAGATGTCTGTAAGAATAGTTCATTCATCAGATGGAGGCAACACAGTGAGGATCCCTGGGCTCACTTCCATATACATGCACAGGAAGGAATGATGCTGACAGACAGGGGTCTGTGCAAAAGCAGATGGCAAATTAGGTAGGACAAAGTGCTATAAAATATACTACAGGAAGAAACACCTGAGTAGGCATGGAAAAATTGAGACCAAGAGACCCTGGAATACTAACTGCCCCACGGATGACTCCACAGCTTTGGATTCAAGCTCAATTCAAAAATATAAGTATTTGTTATTTAAAGAAGTTCAGATGGTTAGAGGTCCCATCTGAAGTGTTCCCTCCCTCTTCTCTTGTTGATAAAGAATGCTGCAAAAGCCCCTCTCAGCATCCCATATTCATCCTGAGCCACACAATCGGAACTAAAAGGTGCACATAAATTCACCATAGCCATTCCTGGGGCTCCACATTTACCTGGGCATGGTAAACAGAAGGCAAAGGATAAGTGTAGACAGGGCAGGGCTGGGTGGAAAAACAACAAGGGAATAGAAAGGTGAAGAAGGAATGAGCCTTCTCTTTCATGCTCATCTTTTGCAGGAATGTTTCCTTCCCACTGTTGAAGGGATGCACCTTTATAAGTGAGTTTTTATTTAGCTCCTACTTCAGTGCTGTCCTAATTATGTCTGGGGCTTCCTAGCTCTGCAGAGCAATCACTAAAACAACTGCTTTCATTCCACACAGAAAGGGGTAAAGAACTGGCCCAGCCAAACACCACCTCAATAGCTTGCCAAGGATTACAGCTGCCTGGTACCAAACAGGCAGTACAGGCACTGCCAAGGCTTCCAGTCTCAGCATATTGTGCAGCTCTGAAAACCACGTACAGATGTCAGGACTCATCTACCCTACCTGGACAAGCTCTTCACTTCCTTTCCTTTCCTTTTCTGAGGTTCAAATGCCTCATGAGGCACAGCCCATATTCTGCATTTTAAGCCAGAAGGGCAGAGATTAAGTGGCCTCAATATTCACAATAAACTCAACACAGGGTCTGGTTATCCCCTGTGTATTGGCACTGAGTTACATATGGGTGTGTAATCTCACAAAGCACCCAGAGCCAAAGCTGAAGGGAAGCAGACGCTTTGTAATTATTTAATGTAACTTCAGGAGAAAGCAGAAGAGAGAAAGAGGCAAAACACCCTTTATCCTTCTGTAGGGCATTTTGTTTCCTAGACAACAATTTTATATTGAACCCTCACACAACATGCTTGTAAGACCTCCTCTTTATTACAGTGCTTGCTGATTTGTTTCCCATGGCTTTGTACCTGTTGGAGACTTGAATGAAAGTGAATAAAACTTGCTTATGCAATACCAGGAACAATTCTTGTGCTTCATGCAGTTAGAGATCCCAACCTCAAAACTCCAGCTTTGGTCATGGACACAAATGGCATTGGATCAAATTGCTGCTTCTTGTTTACCCCACTGCTGAGAGACCTTGCTCTAATGTGTTTTGTGTAGGGCAGTAATTTGTACTATCTAGCTTCCTTCTAATATCAACTGGTATCAGAAATTGCATCTGGATGTGCATTTGTGCATTAAATAATATAATGAAAGAGCAAAAGACAAAAACTTGGGATCTGAAGATAAAACTGGGACTTGAAATAGAAGGCTGAGTATAAAGGCAGGGACTGACATATACAAAATCTGCAGAATAAATGAGAGACACCTGTGGAAAAAGGATCAGTTTGTGAAAAAGCCCTTGGAAGAAGAGCTGAGCTTTAAGAGAACAGCAGGGAATAAACACAGAGATATAGTCACTGGCAGGATGAGAAGTGGCAAAGGACTTGGGCTACTTTTCAGTCCAAAGGTAGGACTGTATCTGTTGTTAGGCAACCTGGAACAAGGACCAACAGTGCTGGAGCAATGTGGAGCACAGCACTGGCTCCCTGAACATGTTTCCATGCTCTGGCCAGGAGGCACTGTGCTGTATCCAGGCTGCAGCAATTACTCTGGGACAATACAGCTCAGTTGTTATGGGTAACTGTGGAATGAATGATGTCAATAATTTTTATTAGTTGTGTGGCTGCAAATCCAGCCTCTGTCTAATGCAACTCAAACTCAGAAGCTTCCCACTCTCCTGTGGCAATCAGTGCTGCTCTCTTGGTATGTGCTGAGTGGTCTTGGAGCAGAGATTCTGGCACCTTTCAGAAGGATTAAATTCACTTCAGAAATACACAGAAAGTTAAAAAGTCACAGGAGGAGGAGAAAGAACAAGATATCAGCACATTTAATTTAAGAAGAGTACTCTCTGCCTTTCTCTATGGTGTCTGGCTTCTGGCAAAAACTGGAAGGCAGCCTGCATTACACCAGACAAACTCTGATCCTCAGCCATTCCTGACAAGGGAACTTATCAGCCAACTGGAGCCAGAGGACAAGTCTCTCATCTGAGTGACAGATGTCTGTGCTGCAGCAGTACTCTGAGCACATCTCCTGCTCCAGGAGTACTAACTCTCCATCACACACATATATTGCAGAGATTGCTTTCAGCCAGATTTGGGACTGATGTTTTCATGTGGGTTCATTTTATTTTTAGCATTTTAAAATAAACCTAGCACATCAAACTTACTGCTGAGGTTACAAAGCAGGTTAATTTGTTCCCTTATCACTGTGTATGTGTCCAAGTTCTTCACTTTGGGAAGGAAGATGGATTCCACCTTAGATGGGGTGGAACAAGGATCTGCAATATTAAAAAAAAAAAAAAAAGCAAACTCCTTAGCACCAAATAATAATAATTACAGAATGGTTTGGATTGAAAGGGACCTTAGTTCCAGGCCCACTCCTTGAGGTTGCTAACAAGTATAAAATCATGGTCTTTCCTCAGAATCCAAACAAAGTAAGTTGTAAAATGCAGTTTTATGTATCTGTGGGTTTTTTAAATTCCTATTTAAAAGACTGTGGTCATCTCTCGCCTTCAGTTTTAATACCCATTCAGAAAGGAGGGATAAAAAATTTCAAGAAGTCAGGAGAGGAGGTTAGGACTTGAGAACACCATGATTCCCCCTGTAACCTCCTTGTCAGGACACTTTCCTAATAGGCCTTTTAAAGGTCTATTACAATACTGTCCATGCTGCTGCCTGTCCAGCAATTTGGTATGATCTTCCTGCACTGTACAATGGAGAATGTCATATGAGAAAGGTGAGCCAAATATAGTGACCTACAGTGAAAGTGTCCCCACTATGCCCTGCTCTCTTTGGTGCTCTCAGATCCTACACAGAACATTCTCCTCCACACAGTGCTAAGTGCATCATCTCTTAAAATGATCAATACCAGATTAGCCCCGATGTCATTAACAAGAGAACAATTGTCTTCATTGGAATGTTAACTCCACGGTGATAAAGCTATTTGATATAAAACAACATAGGTCAAACACATCCTCTGAGCACTCCAGAACCAAAAGGTTGCGGCAGAAGTGAGCCCAGGCCTTCCTGGTCTAGCACAGCTCAGAGCAGAAACCCAGAAAAGAAGCAGCTGAGCAGGCAAGTGCCAGAGCTGATGTGAAAAACTGCCCTTTAAAAGTCACTTACACTGCTGTAGTATCTTTTGGTCTAGGTGAGTCATTATTTTGCACTAATGAACACAACCATTTCTCACTGCTGCAAACAAAACAGCGAGGAAAGGATGCATGGAGAAAACAGAGACAGCCAACAGACAAAAGCTCAAGTGTAGTGGGGAAAGGGACACCAAAGAGAAAAGCCAAGACTGTTCTCTCACCAGAGCTGGCTGAGACCTCAAGTTACCATCAGCAAAACTGGACTCAGATGATTTAATTGCCCTGGTTTATTTAAAAAATCTTTTCAGTGAATTCAGCCTTTCAAGTAAAGCCAAGTTGAGTGTCCATGGGAATGGAGCCCCAGCTTAGAGCTCAAAAGAGAGAACTGCAGGTGTGACAGAGGACACCCCACCTGTGCTGTTCCACTGTGGTGCCTCAGTCCCACCCTGCAAAGGATTTCCCTGCTGACACAGGGATGTGAAGGTAACACAACTCTCAACTTCGATACTAACCATGGATTATACCACTATATAATAGCGCCACCGGGTGAATCTTGACCCAAAATAATAAAGACATTTAAAAGGACTCAACACTTAAGTTGGGTGGGACTGTTATCAGCAAACCTACCTGACACTTCTCCTTGAGGTCCATGGCTGTGCAGTTCTGTAAGCATGTCCAGCAAAAGGAGACTGCTCCTCAGGAGAGAATGTCTCCGAGGTAGGGAAGAGCTTGGCTACATTTACCACATCACCATCTGCAGAAACAGAAGAGGAAGAAATCAAGTCTCCCACATTGCTTCCTTTAGGATAAGAAAGTGACGAAATTCACAAAATTCAAGTTACAGGATCAGTCTTTAAAAGGAGAACTAGGGAGATCAAAGTCCTTCTAATAGTGCATCAACCCACCCCGTAACTCAGAAGTTGTTCGCTTAACTCTCCCCAAAATCTGACATCCATAGACAAATTAAGTTCCCTGCAGTGCAGAGTAAGAGTATGACTGTAGTCCTGACAGGCTTTTGGGCAAGCCTCCAGAAAAAGGCTGACAAAGCTTGGATTCCACCAGGTGTTGGAGCAAACTGTCACCCACAGCTAGTTGTCTCATTACTCTTATCTACCAGGAGCTTTGTCCAGCTAATCTCCAATGGAGCCAGCAATAATGATTCTTCCATTTGCTGAATATCACATCCAACCTTTGACAAGGCTGTGCTGCTGGGCGGAGCTGGGCGGAGCATGATCACCAGTAAGTAGGGCAGAACTCCTAAAAACATTGCCAGATGACTATGGATCTAGGCCTTTTCTCTCTTCAGCAAAAGTGGAACTCTAACAGAATTGAGGAGCTCTAGAATTTATATTCTTCTAACTCACTCTCCTCTACTTCCTATGGCACAAATTTCTTCTCCTTCCACAAAATGTCTTTTTCTGGTGTACATTGCTCCAAAGGTCTCACTTACATATAAACACAACATGATACTGTAAGATTATGCTATGATTGTCTTGGGAAAGTCTTTCTGTTGGCTAATAAATCCTGGTTCTATTTTTTAGTATCACACAGAAGCTCAGGACTTGGATATATCCTTCTCCTAAATCCAAATAAAAAAGGAAGCAGCTAGATATGCAAATCAACCCAAACCACCCACACACCCCCTAGATATAATGGGACTGGCCTTTGCCAGCTGAGATTTACTACCCTTGTTTATACAACACTACCTTCTTCAAAGAAGGATTCTGGAGATTCCATCCTTGTGGCAGTCAGCTACTACACAGCTCTGACCATGCTGTCTAACTTCAAGGAAAAAAAAGAAAAGGCATCCAAAAGCTTACTCAGAAAGCCACTCTGTCCCACTCTGCAGTTAGGTAACAGTATTTTCTCTCCTGCAGGCAATCCTGCACCTGCATTCTGGGGGAGAAGGAGCAGACATTCAATATTCAGAGTGCTAGTTATCAAAGGCCTGCCTGCAGAATCACAACCAGCACCTTCAAGTGCCATTTTCTGGCTGCCAGGCTGGTTGGCATGAGCCACTAGGCTGGACTCTGCCCTACTTTTCTGTTCTGTGACCCTTTCAATGTGCACACAATGAGGGAATAAAAGTTATTTTCAGTCACTTCATATCCCTGCCAGGCCAATTAGCAACTAGAAAGAGAAGATCAGACAAAGTTACTGGAGTGAATCTGACAAAGAGCTCCCAGCAAAGGGTTGGGAGTGGGAAAGAGGAAAAAGTACTTTTGTGTGTTTGCACACAGCAGTTTATAGCCTTAATATCTTGCCTTTAATTTGAGAGTGACTTCTGTATAAGGGAAGGCAAGACAATATGATTTTACGGAGAAAACAGTCACTAACAATAAAAGGACTAAGATAAATCCATGATCCTTCTTTTTAGTCCCCTCCAAGATAAGATTTATTAGTTGATCTACTGATGCTCTCACTTGTTCAAACAAAACTAAGAGCCTGAATTTCTCTCTGGATCTGGATTTCAAAAGCATCCAGCAGGGGTGGGTGGCTATGGCTAGAGGGCAGGAGGCTGAGCTGGGCAGGAGGCAGGATTTCTGCACTGCCCTCAATGACATTCTGGTTCTGGCAGCAAATTGAAATGTGATCCTGAATGCAAAACACGCCATTCCCTAAAGTTCACAGCACATCATCTGCATGCTTAGGAACACCACCCTGGAGTCCTTCAGTGCTAGGAAGCAGGAAACATACCAAGGGTGTTAAAAATACAAAGGACTGGCTGGAAAGAGGGAATATTTCCTGTTTAGAGAAATTCAAAAGCTGTAATGGACAACATAACAAGAGTTTGTGAAAATAATCATTGGTGCACAAAGCACTGCTTCATCATCATAGATGTTCAGGGCTTCTCCAAAATTTGAACACACTGACCAGCCCAGAAACAGTTTAGTTTTTCTCACATCCCTAATTTAAGGTACCAGCAAGTGGTAGACTGTAGATATTTCACACAGAGAAAGCAAGAAGGCAAGTCTTTCCTGTGCAAATCTGAACTAGGAGAATGTTTAATTTTCCAACTTTTAAAAAGGGTTTTCATTTAGAACCAGAAATTCCAAACACAGCTAACCCCGGATAGGTTAGGATGTCTTAGTATTGGGGTAACTGAAGCCAATAGCAAAGACAGGTTAGGATGAAAAATCAACCTTCCTCAATCTCTGCACCTGGACTGGCACTGGAGCCATTGAAGATGTGATTTGCATGCTCTCTTTTAAATGCAGAATATATCAAAATAAAACTGCAATAATTTTGTCATTCCAACTAAACACCTCCCATGTGTTGTAGATGTCGGCAAACCCAATGGGAAGAATAATGATGTCTTAGTTCAGAAGGCTGAATGATTTCTTTATTATAATTATGCTATAATACATTAATATACTATATAAAAGACGATACTAAATACTACATGCTACTTTCTCTATCATATCTAACTACTCACAACTCATGACCCTGTTTGCCAGAGTCCAGACATAGGTGGATCCAATTGGCCATCAGGCCCAAACAATCCACCATGATCCAACCAAATGATCACTCTAGGTAAACAATTCTCCAAACACATTCCACAAGAGAAAAACAAGGAGCAGAATCAGAAATTGTTTTCTCTTTCATTTCTCTCTGTGTACCTTTATGAAAAATCCTGAAAGAGAGAGAAATGTGCTTGCCATACCCATGCATTACAGAGGCTTTGCAAACACTCGGGAAATAGGTTCACACACTGAGGCTGCAGTAACTTAATAAATTCTGGAGGCAGCCTGCAAATCTGCAGAGTTGTGCATCCACTCACTCCTGACTCTGCAAGGTCTTTGTGTGCTCCCCTCCCAAACTCCTCTGTTTCAGGGACTCCTGCAATTCCCACCTCCAATCCTACCCTGATGCAGGGATACTCCACACTCTGGACCTGTCCTAGTTTTGTGCACTGCTATTCCATACTGGAATATCTGCTTCCTTCTGTCCTCTCTGTTCTTATCTCCCTTCTGTCTGCCCAGGCAATTAGTCACGTCGACATGTTACACTCTGCAGGACAGAAATGAAGTGGGACTGCTTTGCCGGGACATGTTGGAGGGTGTCAAATATTCAGCTGCAGACAACCAGAGATGCCTGAAGCTGTGGCTGCTCTAATCAGACACCACACGCTCCCAGCACAGCCAGTTTACCCCTTCCACTTCCCCAGCACACTGCATTCTTCTCAGGATTTTCAAGCCCAGAGCAGTTTGTGAAACTTGGGAATGGCTGGATGTGGTGTTCAAGTGTCATCATGTTGCATTCAGCCTGAAAAATATTTCCAAATCATTGGGCAAGAGTGAAACCCAGGAGAGGGTTCACCAAATAATCCAATGGTAACAGCAAGCCAACTGTCTGGAAGACTTGTATGCCAAACCCAGGCAATGGTTATCCCACAGCTGCGAGGAGAGGTCTGCAACCCAGCTTAGAATATCTCTATTTTACATGATTGAGTGAGTTCTGTGCCTGGGTTGCCATGTGTGTCTGATATCCTTTTTAAACTGGAAAATACATCCACATCCCCCTGCAACTTGTTTCAGTTTGGAAGTGCCCTGAGCAAAGAGCAAGTCTAGTAGCTCAATCTGAGTATCAACAAGTGTTTGGAACATCCCTCTGGACAGCAGAACTTCGCAAGGGTCCATCCACCCTTTTCTTTACCAGATCATCCATCTCTTGAATAACAATGTCTTATGCAGCCAGTGTATTTATATAGGTAAAAATACTATGTCTCAGATTTCCCAAGGATTTAAAATCACTTAACCATCTGTATGAGACAGCAGTGTTGAATTTTAATAAAAAACTATACAGTATGATATATTACCTACCGAACCTATAAAGCAACCAGCAAAAAGAATGATCAGGTAATTATAGAACCTATAGACAGTTGAAAAGAAAAATGTGTTTCAGAAGCTGCTGTCTTTAGGGAGAAAAATAAATCAACCTAATGATACTATTTTCCTTAAAGTGTTCAATCACTGATGCTTTCATGTTATTTACTGAAAATTTCCAACACAGATTAGTCTATGAAAAATGATGGGGGAGTGCGAACATTTCTTGCTGCCAAAAGTGAATTCCTCAAGAACAGAAGCCTGATCTGTCAACCAAGAATAGAAACACAGGGGAACAGATAATAACCAAAAAAAGCAGCTGCCTTGGAGAAAATGGCTTTGATTTGAGCTGATTGTTTTGCTATCAGCAGAACCATACAGTCTTCCTATTCATGAGGAGCTGATGTCTGCCTGATAATTTGCAACATGGGCACATTTGCTGATCTATGGCCTTCCAAAGGTGCATCAAGTGATACTGCCAATTGCTTTGAGACACACTGAGAGCATGGAATAATTACAGCAAGGGAGCTGGCAGACACACTTCTTGGCTTCAGTATCTGCCTGTGAAAAAAGACTTGTCAGAAATTGGGCCAGCTAAACATTCTCTGCCTCAATAACCCCAGACTGCAGATAGGAATATGCATATCTGGTTCAGAGGGAGACTGAAGTAAATTTATTAGTATCTGTAAAGTGAGATCCTCTGAAACAGTGTCATATATATGCTAAGCATTATCAACTCAGTAGCGGTCACATATCTCATTTGAGCCTAGCTATGAAGAATCAAGAGCTGATTTCACACAGTCTCTGCTTCCCTTCCTAAATGACAGGAATCAGAGAGAGGTCTATTCTGCACTGAATCACAAACAGGATTAAACTTGAACTTAGAGTTTGTCATCCATTGCCTCTTGGAGGTGAAATTACTTTTTGTTTAAACCTTACTTGCTGAGAGTTTTCCAATAAAAAATATCTGACTCTTTCCTACTTTCTTCAGCACATTCAGGACTTGCACATTGGACTGTTTCAAAAGAGAGTCATTGCTCAAAATGAAACCTGAGCAACAAAGAGGGAGAAGGGGAGTAGGGAATTGCTTTGGCACAATTTTAAGTCAGACTTTTGCTTTACTTACGAGATTAAGATTGACAAAACAAGGTGTTCCACAAGTGAAAGAATATTTTTATTTTTTTTAAATTTCATTTTGGTGAGCTGAGAAGCAATTATCAAAACAAATATGATCAAAATTATTATAAAGCTAGTTTAATCTATGTTACTGTTTCCACAGGGGTTGATACTATTTCAAATTAAGGTATTGTAAATCTGAGAACTATTTGCTGTGTTCATTTGTCCTTACTTGGTTAAAAAGAAAAAAGAGTGTTTGGGAACTAAAGGATTGCTTTACTTTTTCTGCTTCAGGTAGTGCCTACCATAGAAAGTCACAGCATGTAGAGAGTCCGGATCAAAGTGAAAAATGCAACAAAAGACACAATTCTGAAAGGTGGAAGGGCTCCTACAGCTTCTGTAGAGACAAGACGTTGTGGCAAAATGTCTTGAAAAGAAATTTTTATAGCAAATCTGTGGAAGAATTCACTGCAAAAGTGACAGCTGTCATTCATCATCAGGATATTGTACCCAAGATTGCATAACTACCTCCATTTAAAATTAAATAATACTGAAATGTTAGAAAACCACAAAAAGAAAACGGCACAAAAAAAGTTAAAAAGCTTGCGCTGTATTTATAGGACCTTTCAACATATCAATTTTTGCTGATATACACTGACTCACACAAAAGTGCAGCTTTTCCTCATAATTCTAGATTATAAATAAAGGTCTTGTATTCATAGTTTATAGTAAATACAGGTTAAAAAGCATTCTTACACCAGTGTTTGCCATTTGGAGATATCTGATAAACACTGTGCCAATGGGAAGGTGTTCTCTGGGAGTTTCTAGAGCAGACTCAGCACCTGAAGGCCATTCAGACGAAGCTCAAACACCCAATCCAAGCACAGCACAGTCCTTACCTAGGAAAGACACTTCACAGGTTGTGTATTTTGCTATTCTCACAAGCCCCATGAAAGTTTTATGATGAACACATGTAGGATGAGCCATGTCTAGAAGTAGGGCACTGCCTCATTCTACTGTGAAAGGAAAACAGGAGCTCTCTGCAGCTCCTGAACAATCTTCACCCAGTCTTCACTCAAGAGCATTGCAGAGATCCACAGTGCACTATTCAGTGTTCAAACACATACATTATCACAGATGTGAACCCAACCAATCCAAAGCAAACCCTGCTCCCAACAGTGCACGACAACGCTGCCCAAGCAGGTCATTCTTTTTGGCCAACCCAACCCTTTTGGCCAATGCCAACCTTTTGGCCAACCCAACCCAACCGTTTTGGCCAATCCCCTGTGGCCCCTGGCTCTGCTCCTGGCCAGTCCAAGCCAGACACGGGGGATATAAACCCTCCCAACCCACACCTTCTTAGGGTTGTGTCTCTGCCTGGGGCAGGTTGGTCTGAGTGTTTGCAGTGGCTTCCAGCACCTAATTTGGGTAGGGCTGACAGATCAAGATGTAAACAGAGCTGTAATGTGAAGATTAGAGGACAAAGGCTTGTTTTCTTGCTTCCACCTGCAGCACCAATATTGATTTGCTTGACAACTGAGGCTAGAAGCACTAATATCTTAATCCTCTCATCAGATAAAAAATGCTGGTAAGCTGTTTGATTAAAAGGTCATGGTTAAAAAGAATATTATGTAAATTTTTTTTCAATAAGCTTGACTAAAAGATAGGAAATAAAAACCACTTCTCTAAAGAATAAAGCATATCTTGCACAAAACCAGCACCATGTAGCTATTTCTATGTATGCCTATATTAGGCAGGCTTCTTGGAAAATAAATTTAGTTTGCTTGGTAGGGTATTCAAATTTTACTACATTTGAGCAAGATTAATGCAGTACAGCAGCTGTTGAGTAACAGTTTGTTTACATAGAAACCTGCATTTCTAAGTAATTTAAAGTGTTTCATAGAGCTCATGTGCTACTATTCCATTGTGTCCCATTGTGTGTGAGCTGTCTGTTCAACTAGGAAGTTTATTCTACAATTGCTGGGGGAAATAATAGGATTTTAAAGAAGCAGTCCTTAGTAGCTTCCTTTCCTGAGAAAACATGAAGATCTCTACGCTTTGGTAGCTGCCTCGGGAAGATGGATGGGTGCTTATGGTCTCTGCTATTATCTTGGTAACTTTTAAGCCTAACTTAAGGAAACTCTTTTGTGGCACAAGATTTCCTGTGAAAACTCAGTGTTAAATGTGTAACTAAAACACTCTCCACTCCTGTTTATGGGTTTTCTCTTTGTCTTCTGGGTAGATAGTATCATCTAAGACAAACTTCTCATGCTTTATGTAATAGCATTTTTAAAGGGGATTTGTTAGGGTTTTCCTTACCAATAACAGCCTCTGTTATCCTGACAGGGAAAAGCTCCCAAACGGACAAATAGAAAGAACTGTATGGATCACAGCTTTTGAGAATTTAAAAGGTGGACGTCTGGGACAAAACGAAGTGTGCCACGAACTTCTGCTGATCAGAACACTGGGCTGAAGTAGGCACAGGAGTGAAGCAATATGAAAGAACTGGCTGAGCGAATGCTGCTATCCCGGATGGAAAACCTCCTAAAGGCCAGAATTTGGGACCAGACACTAAACAGGCGGAGTATGAAAGTGCAACTACCCCAAGCGCACCCACGGCTGATGGCCACCCCCTGGCCTGGCTCCGAGCCCGGTGCCCCGGGGGATGCTCCGTGGCGCTGCTAGCCGGAGCCTGTCCCGAAGTTGCGGGAGAAGCGCCGCTGGTGCGCAGAGTTGCCATCATGTGTTTAGACTGCCTTTTGTGTGTCCTTTTCTAATTTCCTCTCCCTCCTAAGCCGCTGGGTAACGCTCCGGCGAAATGCGGGCAATGGGGCCGCAGGGCTGCGGGACCGCCGCGGGCTCTGCCTCGGGCCTCCCCCTCGTGGCGAGCAGCCCCCAGCCGAGGTGGGGACCCCGACCACGCTCCCCAGAGGGCCGGAGCCCGGCCCTGCTCTGCTCTGCCCCGCCGCCCGGCCCGTACTCACCCGCCGCGCCGGACACTGCCGGCGGGGCCGCTCGCCCGCCGCGCCGCCGGGGCCGCCATCTCGGTCACTGGCAGGCGGGACGCCCCGGCGCCGGGGGCCCGCGGAGGCGCTTCGAGGCCGCCGCAAGAAGCCGCTGTCTGGTTGGTGCGAGCCCGCGCGGCCGCCCGCACGCCGGGCGCTGATTGGCTGGGCCGGGGTGGCGCGCGAAGCCAGGCGCCCTTCCTGGCGGCTGGTCGGGGCCAGCCGTGAGGGGAGGCTGAGGGGGCGGTAGCGCTGAGGGGGCGGCGGGCGGAGCGGAGACCCAGGGAAAGGGTCATCCCAAGGCTGCTGGGGAAATGTCGTGGGGACGGTGGTGAGGGGCAGTGAAGTGACTTTGGGGTGAAGGGAACGAGGGAGGGCTTGGAGAGGGCCCGAGAGCGATCCGTGGCCCGAGGCTCCCTGCCCTCGTCAATGACAGGTCGTGGTGGGTGCCCCAGGGAAGGGGGTGAGTGAGAAAGTGAGTCCCTTTTACGGGGCTGTGCCGCTGCAGGAGGAGGTGACACCTGCAAGAAGAGGGTGACACCTGCAGATCTCCCGCTGAAAAGCCACTTTTGCTGTAGAGAACCAGCAGATTGGCAGACTCGGGAGCCACGAGGTGAAGGTGGACGCAGGGTGCCAGGTGCACAGGAAACCATGGCAGGGACGAGCACACAAACCTACCCAGCCGGTAATCTTAACATGAAATCTAAGCCTCTGTAGAATCTGGAAAGGAAATCAGAGGTGAGAGACAGAGATGCCTCACTGCTGTGCCTCTGCCTGCAAACATTTGGGGCTGGACTTCTGAATTTGTAGTAAATTGAAAAGATGCACGTCCGTCAATTTAAACTCCTTTCCTATTCCTATAATTCATTGCAGAGTTTGTATTATCCGGAGTTGCGATGTGGCGGTTCCCACGTGCAATATTTTGTTACAAAACTCACCTTAACTAGCTTGCTAAACTACAAATGCCAAAGCCTGGTGCAGTTGTTTGCAATTTTGTACAAAGAGCTTAAGCACTGCATTGTTTTCAATGCAGATGCAGTTTAAGAATGTAGAATTTTGAGAGCTTCTCCATACTCCTTTGAGACAGTTTACTTTGACAGTGTCTGGATGCACACAGTGCAGGATTCTACAGGTGTGATTTCAGCTCTTTTAAATACAATTTAAATTTCAGTGAGGAAAATCAAGGCCACAGAATTCCTGGAATTTCTGAGGTTGTTACTCAGAAGAGTTCCTTAGAATCAGTTAATAAAAAGCCCTACAACACCTGAGTGATGCTGAAAGTGGTTTTGGTGACTTAGAAGGAAACAAAATGGTAGATGTGGGGAATTCATGGTGTAGTTTAGAGACGGTACAAGGAAAGGAAAGGATATAAATGTCCCACTTCAATTGCAATAACACAAAATCATGAGTTGTGCTTAGTGCTGCACAAGCATCTCATTAGTTCCTCTTTAGAGTGTTCTACCCAATAAAATCTACTTAATTAGTTGAAGGTTTTAAGTAAAAGGTCAGAGTAAAGATACATCTCGAACAGAAATCTGGAATATGGGTTGTTTTGCCTCTGACACGGATTCCCTGTGGATCTTAAACATGCCCCTAATAAACTTGTGTGTTTTTACTCACAAGTACACTGTGTATAGAGTTTCTGTCAGTGAAATGTTCACTTACAGGGGCAGGCAGGCTGCACCTTTAACCTGTTGGTGCCTTTACTTCCTCCTTGGTAAAGCTGATCTAACTGCTCACCTCAGGGACCTCGTGCTTGCAGAGTGCTGAGAATAAGTGAAACAAGATCAAAATGCATTATTACAGGGGAGGCTGGAGAAGCAGAAACACCCTTAAATTGGCCAGTGTTGCTGCAGATTCAGAAATAGGACAGGTATCCAGAGAGCACTTTACCCATGTATTTTAGGAGTGGGTAACAAAGGGAAATTCGAGGCAAATGCTGTGAAGCACGCAAGAGGCACTAAGCTGGTGTGATTTTTGGACCTGAGAACTTTGCTGTAAAGACGTGGTCTACAGGACAGTGCTCAAGTCATCATCCTCTCTATTTTTTAATATTGCGGAATTGTGAATGAATGGTAAACAAGGTAATATTAATTCTGGATGTTTATAGCAATGTATTATTTTGGGATGGAGAAAACCACAAATCAGTCAATTTTGCCTGCAAATTAAGATCACTTCCCATACTTGCTTCTAAATAACTGTCAAAACTATTCCTTGAGTGCTTTTTTCCCCCACATTCTTATATTTCTTGGAGTTGTTACACCGTGTAAAGGCCTCATTTTGGTGGGAAGTGAGCTTTTAGAAATTAAATAATTCAAACCTATGTAGGTAGTCTGCAAAAGCTTCATTTCATGCTCCCCATGTCTCAGCTCAGGGATCTGCTGGCTCCTCCTGGGGTCACATATAGGCAGAGCCAGGGCTCAGCTTGCCATGAGCTTGCGCCTGGAACAGCTTGTGGAGCCCAGCACATCCACAGGAACTATTTGACCTCCCTGCGTCTGCCTTTCAGTCAGTGCTCACCAGGGTGGCTGCTGCGGATAGAGCAGACATGAGAATTTCACTAGGACCACTTTAAAGCAGGTATTGTATGAAAAAAAACCCAAACCTTTCTTTGTCTTTTTTTTTAGGTAAGCTCTCTGACAAAGTGTTGAAGTTGCATTGTAATTAGTATTTGACAAGTAGAGTTTCTGAACAGTTGTGCAAAAGAATTTAAATATATGCTAAGAAATTACTATATTTATAATGTGTGTAGTGGAAAAAGGAATTGAAAGGGGAAGATTGATACAAAAGCTGTCTGAGTCCTAAAAATTAAATGGAGTAGTTGACCACCACCTTTACCAAAGCTGAAGGGAAGACAGTATTTAATTTTAGCTGAATTACATTACTTCCCAGCTCCTCTGTATTGCTTAATAAATAAGAGACTTGCACATAATTCAGTGTCTAATTGTAAAAAATAAGTGAGAGAAGATATTTCTCAAAAGAGAGAGATTCTACCTTTTTGTAATAAGCAGCATCTGCTTTGTTTTTCTCCAAACTGAGAGGTAATTGAACTGACAATTCCAAGCTGTCCTGAAAATGACAGATGACTGGATTGGGAGTAGGAAGAAAACAGAAGTCCTTTCATACTAAAGAAAGGGGGATGGCACACTATAGTTGGATCTGGTTCTCTTTTACAGGTCTCTTTCAGAGCTTAAGCAGTTCTGGGTGACCCCAGCCAACTGATTTTATTGTTTAATTTCTTAATGTCAGTGACAGCTATTTAAGGTCCCAGGTAGAACAGCCTTTCCTACACAGTCAGTTTTGTAAATCTTGTCATTTCTTCTTTGTGACCATAGAAACACAGGTGGTATGGAGAGAAATCTGCTTGAGTGTAAGACTCATGGGTGGTTTTGATTTGGACCTTTTTTCTGCTAGTTTTGAGCTTAAGTTTTCTCGTCTCCAAAGTCAGAACAGCCCCTGTTTGTCTCACATGGTGATTAAACTGCTTCACAAGTGCTCTTGAGATCTGTAATGAGTAAAATTGTGAAGCTGCTCTGGCAGATCAGCTGTTCTGTCTGGGTCACAGGCAGCAACACTTATTGATTGCACTTGGGCAGATTTACAGAGACAGTTGTGATAACAGTTGAGTGTGTGTGTGAGAAGTCAGGGCAGAGCATGAGGAGGCTTTCAGCTGGCTCAGACGTTAAAAACTGCCAATTCTGTTCCTAATGCTGCTGAACACTGGCGTTAGTTTATTGTATGGCTTTGGGCAAGCCCTCTATGCCTCTGTTTCCCTGTTTGCAGAATATGGATATCTATATATTTATATGTGTACACATCTATTATCTGTTATCATACCTCTATTCCATCCCTTTGATATTGTTGCCTTTAGCACTAACCTAAAGCTGCAAATCAAAATGAGACCAACTCACCAATATACAGCAAAATAGTTACCCGATTCATTAATTGTCCTACTCTCTGAAGAACAGACACAGAAAACACATTTGGACAGGGATTTTTCCTTAGCTTTGCTGTCTGATTCCCTAATTAGTCCTATCACACAATGTTCCAAATATGGGCATGTGGGGAAATCCTATAGACCAGAAACCTAAATCTTGAATTAAGGTTTTAGAGAAACTCTAGTAATAGTTGTAGACTCTCCTCCTTGGTGTCCATTTTAATATGAGCTGACAAAAAAAGTGAATTTGTTGCCAGTTCTGTCTGTATGTGGTACCTGCAGTTTTGTCTCAGTCTGTGGTCTGACTTTAGACTAGAACCTCAGTGTTAGGTTTTTCTCAAGGTATTCAGCATCTTCCTAGAGTACGTCATATTTGTTGCTCTTTGGTTGCATCAGGCATGTTTGAAGCAACTTTGTTCCAAGACAGACCCAAATATGTAGTAAATTGAATAGTTTTGGATTTTATGGCTAATGTCCCTGGTTTGATTATCACACTGAGGCTAACATGGGTTGATATGGGAAGAAAAAGGCAAGAAGGTAATATTAATGCAATAAATCTCAACAGCCCCATTCCCAGCATTCCCCATTCCCTCCATGCTGTGCCTACATTCTTGTCATTCTCCCCTGTGCTGCACCCACTGTATCCCTGCACATCTCAGACAGAGGTGTTTATCCAGGCAGTCCCCCCACAGCTGTCAGAACAGTCTCCTGGCAGTAAATTTTCAACTGGGAAGAAAATTGATCGGGGCCTGTCTACATCTATTCCACATTCCCTGTGGCAGAATGTCTGATTTTCCATGGGAGAAAGTTTTGTGTCCTGCTTCATATATCAGGCTGCTTAGATACAACTTATATACAACACACAGAGTGTTCCCCTATACAGACTGCAGCAATACAATGCAGAATCACAGCATGAAATTTGGAGCATCTTCAGATGTGCTGAGCTTGTCAAGGGTTTGCTTCAAAAAAAAAAAAACACTACAATTCTTTGAAAGCAGGAAATGCGTCAGAGGAAGAAAGGTGCATGTTATAAATGTATTTCATTACAATTATTGTGCCAGATGCCTTAAAAAAAAAAAAAAAACATTGCAACAAACACAAAGTTCCTTAAATTGTCAACAGTGTATTGTAGTTCATGATGATGGCAGATCCTCATGTCTGAGGAGAACAGTCTTAGGAACATGGCATTAATACAACTATTCCAAGCAGCAATTTTAAACCTTTAGTGGCTGCTTGACCCATTTTAACAAATATTCCTCTGATCTATTGATAGCAAAACCCATACATTTATTTCTCCAGACTGCTCTGAGAAGTTTAAAAAGGTATGCAAAAGAAACGTTAGACACAAGGATTTTTCTTACCTTCTTAAAATACTCAGAGCTAATCTTGGATTATATTTTATCATCATCAACTGTCATAGAAAATTCAAGCTATTCCTAGACTAAAAAAAAAAAAAAAAAAAAAAAATTGAACCTTTAGCAAAACAATGTCTCTGTTGCCTTTTTTACCCTTGCTCACAGCTATGTCAGGATTTTGGCTTTTGCTTTAGCAAAGCTGCACAGTATTGCACAATAAATTGTGTATTTCTATAAAGTATTAACTTGTTTGTAAGCTGGGGGAACATTCTACATGGATTGGTTTGCAAGCAAGTACATCTCAGCAATTCCTCTGTCAGGAATATCTTTCTGTAACACTCTAATCTCTGCTATTTCTGAAATTTGTTGCTTGTTTGATTTTCTAGGACTGCCCTTTCGCAGTCAGGCAGCTGCAGCCCCATAAAGTAGCTGTCATTCAACTGGCAGCTGTTGGCCATAGCTGGCTTTTCAAGTCCAGCTAAAAGTAGCTCCTATAACTTCTTTGTTATTTAACTTAGAGAAACTTACTATGAACTTCTGAATCCCCATCTTGAGGGCATACTTGAAACACAAGATTCTGTAGGACTGTTCTAGCAACAAGTACTGGTGACTTGAGCGATCTTGGAATCCAGCTCCGATTTCATCAATCTTGGTGTCACTTCTAAGTGAAGCATTTCTGCATCCTCAGAAAGAATGTCTGAAACATTTGTAACATCTCTTCTTTTCTCCACCCTTTCCAGTGTTTTGCAAGAAGTATGGGAAGAACTCACATCTTCCCCCGAAACCAAAATCTGGGAATAAGTTAAAACCCCTTCAAGACAATGTTGTGAGGATGAGAAAATGAATTTGCCAAGGATTTAAAGCACAAATTTCATCCAATCTTTATCAAGCTGCTTAAGCATTTATAATGAGAATGTTACCAGGCAATGTTTGCAGAACATGTTTTATAAGCTGGATTGTCTGAGGTTGCGGTAAATATTCTGATGGTCCTCTGGCCTTGGTATGGATATAACCATAATCCCCCTGGCAGACTCCAGCTGAGAAGAGCAATTAGTGCCATGGTTTATTTTTTAAAAGGGGTTTAATTGGAGGCTGAAAACGTGCATCTCTGTCATACAACAAAATATCAGTTATCTGTGACTAAATTGTAGACTTTGGTTCACAACAATGCTAAACTTACATAAGCCCAGCTGTGAGTTCTGCACTTGATGTCTTCACACTGTGGTTGTGCTGTGCTTCGACTGCCCACTTCCAGTCTTTCTGGAGGTGCAGTGGGGAGGGACAAAAGTAACCCTGTAGTAACTCCTCCCTACAGGGTTGAGTACAGTCCTAGAAAGGCTTTCCTTGTTCAGAAACCATCTTTCCTTCCTAAAGCCAGAGGAAAGTTTTTTTTTATTTATGCCTGTATCAAAGAATTGAGGCCTGATGTTTTACCTGAGCAACTGCTTTACTGTATAATTGAGAGTATTTTCAAGGTAAAAGAATGTCAGGAGAGTAATCCATGCAAACCCTGATATTAGTTGCCTGTGCAACCTGAATTTTGGCCTCTGTGGATGCTGTAATTGTCATGTGTGATTAAACTATTTGTTCCTACAGCATGGGTGCCTTAATCACCGCTCAGGAGAGATGGCAGTTGTCAAGTAACGGCTCACCAGGTGTATTCTTTGCTCTGAGCTTGGTGAGCAGCTCTGCACCCCTCGGTGTCTGCTCAGACACTGCCTGGACAAGCTGGGGTTTATCTCTGGTAATTAGAGAATTTCTAGATCAATTCCTCCTTGCTGGCTCCATGGTGTGGCAGATGGCCCTGTCTTACAGACAAGTGGAGACACTGACAAATTAAGCAAGTATTGTGCAAAAAGGCAGCATCATTTCTCCTCCAGAAACTGGTACTCGGGGTTTCCTCCCCGGGGTGTTAATAGAGCCTCGATAGCAGAATCACAGAATCAATTTGATTGGAAAAGACCACAGAGACTAGCGAGGCCAACCTGTGATCCAACACCACAATGTCAACCAGACCATGGCACTGAGTGCCACGTTCAGTCTTGCCTTAACACCTGCAGGGACCGTGCCTCCACCACCTCCTGGGCAGCCCGTTGCAGTGGTTAATAACCATTTCGGTGGAAAAATTCTTCCTGATATACAACCACAACCTCCCCTGGCGCAGTTTTCACTTTGCCCTTTTGTCCTATGGCTAGCTGCCTGGAAAAGCCCGACTCCCGCCTGGCTACACCCTCCTTTCAGGCACTTGGCGCGGCCCGTGACTGCCGCGCTGCTCGGATGCTGTCTCTCCCCTCCCGCTCCGCGCTCGCTCCTACACGAGCCCCGCAGCTCCCGGTGGGCTCCCGAGGCGGACGCCAGGGGCTAGGGCAGGGCAGGGCAGGTCGGCCCGGCACTGCGCATGCGCGAGGAGTGCCCGCGCTCCCGACGGGGCGGTGAGCGCGCAGGCTCCCGCGGAGGGCGCTGACAGGGCGGCTCTCGCGAGAGTTGCTGCGGGACCGGCGGCGCGGCGGGCGGGGGGCCGGGCCGGGGCCGGAGCGGCGGCTGAGGCGGCGCTGGAGCGGCGGCCGGGCCGGGCCGCGCGGGGCCGGGCAGGCGGCGGGAGCGCCCAGCGCTGCGCGGTGAGTCCGGGCGTGTGGAGGGCCGCCGCCCACCGGGGTCCGTGCCGGGGCGGGGAGCGGGGAGGGCACACGCTGAGCCCCCGGTGCCGCGGCCTGGGCCCCGCGGTGCTCCGCTCTCCTCGCTGCGCTCCGCAGGACTCGCTTTGGCGCCGGTCCCGTGTCCCGCCGGGCCCCGGCCTGCCGGGGTCGCGGGGGAGTGGAGAGGATGCGGGCTCTGTCGGTGGGGGGGGGTGGTTGAAATAAGCTCTGGGCTCCAGAGGCGTCATCTGCTCGGCGGGATTCCCGGCTCACGTACGGGGAGCACCGGGCGGGGGTCGCTTTTCTCTCTGCTCTACAGGTGGGGAGTGCTGGCTGGTCGTGGTTCTTGGGGCTTATCTTTTGTATTCCCCAAAAAGAGTTCTGCAACTTAAGGCCGATTCCAAAGGCTAAAAAGCAGCAAGTACCCTGTAGTCAGGATAACATCCCTGCTGCACTGTCTCCAGATACATTTGAGGTCATGCTTCAAACGTGAGTTTCTGTGACGAAGGATATTTTTCTCTTGGCCTCTTCCTTCTCTTCTGAAATTCCTTCTTGAGAACCAGTGCTGGTTTTGTGGGATAAGGTTTGACTTGCCAATATAGTTTCAAATAATCTATAGAAGACAAGGATGCAGCCTTGTTAACTCCCACAACATCTGACTCAGACACCTCTTTTATAACCTACAGTGAAAACTATTCTGTAGCACAGTTAGTAACTGCAAGAGCAATTCACAGATACAGTGCTTAGGGAAGTTAATTCTTTGTTTCAAAAATTATTAAATGCCCGGGGTCAAGGGACAAAATCTGAAGGACCACAGATGGTTAATCAATCTTCAAACACGGTGTTGTTTGTAATCCATTTCTGTGCCAACTTTGGATATTGAGAATTTGTGCCACAAAAAGACCTTTCAGTTGTTGTCATCTCTTAGGTTGATTGTCATGCAGTATTTTGAGTATTTGATAATACCAGTTAAACTTGTAGCTTTTAAAGCAGTTTTAGACTGTTTAAAATAAGAAGAAAAAAAAAAAAGAACTGCCAGTAAATAAATTCTGGCAGAGGTGAAGATTTCTGTTACCTGATAAAATGTTTTGATCTGATAAGTATTTCTGTGCTTTGTGCTGTAGCTTAGTTTTGTAAGTGATATCTTGAATTGTCTGGTCCTGAAGGAAGTTGAATCACTTTTAAGCTGGTAGATCATGGGGATAATTTGTGATCCTGAATGTTCTGGGGTTTATATGTTAAAAATATAATTTATATTTTATTTTGTTCCTTTATTGTGTTATACTTCCTTATTTGGTTAATTTGAATTAGTGTTCTGCCCTTACAATTTTAACTTTCTATTCTTTTGTCTAGAGCCTGACACTTACATTTCTGCATGTCTTCCAGATGATGTATGCACACATTTTTCTTTCTACCACCCTCAATAATGTTTTGTCCTAAAACAGCTGATGAAGTTGAGGATCTGATTCTTTCCAAAATCTCCCAGTGAATCTATCTTGCCTCTCTTTGGCTTTTCTAAACTGTTGTTCTATTCCTGCCTGTATCACTTTCCAGAAGAGCAGTAAAACGGTGAAAAGAGGACAATGAGAAAGCTCTCTTTTGTTTATAAACCATGTTGTTTCTAAGAGTAATGAAAAAAGCTCACCTTTGCCTATGTGCTTTTTGAAATATCTGTTGAAGTGAACATGAGAATTGTTTCCTGTTGGCCACAACAGGGAGGTTGGTATTTATAATTACTTTTATTCCATCCTGAGCTGCAGCACTACTACTAATGAGCATTTACTGTTGACTGCATCTGCTGCCTTTGCTTCCTCTCACCCCTCCCAGTATTTTTAAGAGCAAAGGAAGTCTTAACCGAAGTCACAGTAAGGTGAGAAACACTGATATTTTGAGAAGTCTTAGTCATTTTTCTAGCAAGATCATCTGACAATTTTTGTAACATGTAATCATTGTATTCATATATTGCCTGTTATTCATTCATACCAGTCTTACTCCATTTGCAGTCTGTGGACTGGGTTCACTGCAGTAACGTGTCGTGTTGCACTGCTCTCTGCCTGAAGCAGATACAGCTGTGCTTTTTTTCCCCACTCACACAGTTGGTTTGTTCATGTTTTAATAACAGCATGGTTGAATGTGTGTAAGAACTTACTTAATAAGATTGTAAGCAGCAAATGCTTCCTTAAGAGAATTTAAGGGAATTATGCTTTGGCTTTACCTTTCCTGACGTTTGCTGTGTGAGTATCTTGGTTTAACATTTTCAAAGCTTTTCCCTCTTTCAGATGTAACTTCAGTGCCTAAACTTCAGCTACACTTTTGTCTAAAGTCAGGAAGGCTAAAGTTTTGCTCCACACTGCAGCTGCTGTTAACATTGTTACCTGGAAGGAAACATCACTCCTTTCTATGTTGACAATATATCTGATGGTGGTAGTAGTACTAATGCATGTTTAAAGAGTATTGCATGATGAATCTCTTTCATCTTGAATTGTGCTGGAAAATTTCCCGACATTGTGCTGTTACTAAGCTCAGGGAAATGCCAGTATAGTTCTTGGAAATGGTGCATCAGTTTTTCTAAGAAAGTTGTGTATTAACACCTTCAGTTAAAAAAAGTAGTTATTAGCTGGTAGTGCAGTGCTGGGTAGCAATACTTGTGTACCCCTAAAAAAGGAATATTCATAAGTTGAAGCAGTTTCTTTCTTTAAATGTGTCTCAAGCATTTAGTGTATAGTTTAAGTTGTGCAACTTGATGTTACATTCTTAGGTTTGGAACTTGAGGTTTTCAAGCCACACTCCCTTGGCTGGAGGTGTTTATCTTCACATGTGGCCTGGTGGTGTTAGAAATACCCAAAGGTTGCTGCCAGTAATATTTAAGAAGAACTAGGAATAGATGATATTTACCATGAAAGATACAGGACAGGTAGACAACAAGCGATGAGTTTGCATTTTCCATTGCTTCTTACACTGTCATTCATGTTGCCCTTTAATGGTGCTATAATAGCAGAAAATTATCAGTACCATCAGTTGACAAACCCCAAGAAGCCAGGTTGGAAAGATGAGGAGATGGTGAACACAACACAGTAGAAGCAGCAAAGAGAAAATACTTCTGGTGAAGGGTGCGGGGACTGCTGGGCTCCAGGACGGTTTGGATGGGTGGTGATGAAGGATCTCTGAAGTCAGGTCTTTAGAAAATGTGGTTTATTATAAAGGGTGAAGGGCCCTGCTTGGAGTTGCTAGCCACAACTTGTGGCAGGCGCAGGGAGAGTGGGGGGAGAGAGAGAGGGTTCCAGGTGAGCGTCCCAAGAGGAAGTTCCGAGAGAGCATCCAGTCCTTCAGCCACACCTGATCAGGGGGCTTCAAGGTGGGCTGGAACAGGACTTGGACCAATGGGGTTACAGATACCTGATACTTCAGGGGAGGGTTACAGGTGTGGGATGAACCATACATTGGGGGGTGAGAGAGAACATTCCATTTGACCTTTGGATCTATCTGTAGGTAAAGGGCATTGTTTAATCAGAAGGGGGGATTGCTTTCAACTTGGCTGTATTATTGTTTTCGAGTTGCTCAGTAATTAAGGTTTGGTATTTGAAATCTTGTTCTCATCTCAATATCTGTATTTTCTGACTCTTTTGCCAGGCCATCATATTTATAGGGCTTTCCTATTTCATCTTCCCCAACAAAGGGAAGTAATTATTGCTGTTTGGATGAGTGTGCTGGTATGATGTGGAAGACTCACAGCAGAAAGGAGGTTTTTCATCAGCCTTGAGACTAAAATTAAGTCTTTCATAATTACCAAAATGTAGTTAAGATGATCCACTTTATGATTTCATTATTGGTGTTGGTCAAAGCTTGGATCCAGTGCATTTATTTCCATCAGTTATGGTAGCACAGGGAGATTGTTCTTTTGGGATCTTTGTGGCAGGTGACTGTTTTCACCCTTGCTGCCCTTTCAGTAGTGCTGTGTAGGAAGACCGGAGAAATCCCAAAGCTCTGTCCATGTGGGGACCCTGCTAAGCTTGTCTTTTTTTGATCAAGGTGAATCCTGTAAAAACCTCTGATTCTGCCAGATTCCTGTGATAGAATCTCAGTTCCAGTGTTTGCCTCGAGCTTCATTATTCTCTACAGGGAGCTGAAGGTTGGGCAAACGTGGGGCTCATGGAATATAAGCACTTAATTGCTGAACTGCATTTATGTAAGGCAGGTTTTTCTCTGAAATGAGGAATTACTGTTGCCATCTGCTGCCTTTGCATGCAGCAGGGCTCTTTCTGGGCCACAACCAGAGCCTGAATTAGCAGGTGCGTGGGTTCACCAGTGTTTGTCAGATCTCTTCGGTATTGAATTATCATTGACAAGTGCCAGCTCTCTGTTAGCTTTTCAAGGAGGTATTCATGGTGGGTTTTAACTTACAGACTATCTTGCTTGTGCTTTGGTGGTTTTTTCTGACTATTTAGCTTCTGTGCTATCAAGTGTAGCTGGAGTTATAAAAATCATTCCCATTCAAACCTGAGGGCAGGATTTAAGCCTTTTCAGTGGTTTCGGTGTGTATATACGACTTGCCCGGTTTGATTTAATGTCTTCTTTGAGCCCATAAGAGACACAAACTTATTGATTGTCACACTGAATTACAAAGATTTTTTAACGTGTTCTGCTGCTCAAAGCACTGGAATTTTAGGACGGTTGCTTTCACTTAGAGTCAGCCCAAACTTTTGTTTCTGTGTCAGATTATTTGAGGACACTTTCTGATAGGCATTTCCATTCCAAAAACCCAATAGCACTGTGTGCTTTGTCTAGCTTGTATTTAAATGGACGGGAGCCGTATGAATGGCAGAACACAAACCATCGGTGCGGGCATCTCCAGATGGGTCTTTCCCAGGGCAGCCGGTGGGGAGCGGAGCGCATCCCCTCGGCTACCACGGGCTGTGCCGGTCCCGTGGTGCTGAGCCCGAGGCTCTCCTCCCGGGCCCTCGGGGGGCCGGCTGGCCACGTTCTCCCCCCGTTACATCGCTGTAATTACCGGTGCGAGGAGAGGGAGAGATCCCCGGGAGAGGCGGGAGCGGGGAGGGCCCGGCCGGCAGGGCTCCGCCGCGGGACGCTGCGAGCCCCGGGGCGAGGACCGGCAGTGGCTCCCGGCGGCCGGTGGCGGTGCCGCTCCCGCCCCCGGGAGCGCCGGGGCAGTCATTGGCCGCGGGACGCGTCACTCGGGCGAGCCGGGCCCGGGCGAGCAGCGGCGGGAGGAAGCGGCGGCCGCGCCGGGCGGAGGGAGCGGCGCTGGGCGCGGCCCTGGCCATCGATCCGTGCCACTTCCCCTAATGGCCCGTCTCTTCCTCCTCCTCCCCCTCCCCTAGGGCGGATCGTCCCCCGGCCTCCCTGTATGTGAGAGACGGGGCCGGCGCCTCGCACGGAGCCGGGAGCCGCCGCCGCGGGAGGAGCGGAGGCTTCGGGGAGCGCTTCCTGCCCACCGCCCGCACTGCCGGGCGCGGCAGCCCCAGCATGGAAGCCATCGCCAAGTACGACTTCAAAGCCACCGCGGATGACGAGTTGAGCTTCAAACGGGGGGATATCCTTAAGGTAAGTGGTGGGCTCGGGCTCGGGAGTTCCCTCTTTACTCCTGGGCTGTTCAGTTTCTCTCTGAGTATCTTCCTGTCCATCTGACCTGACCCTCTTTTAGGTCTCCAGAGAATGCCATCTCCTTTTAATACGGAGCCTCAAGATCCTCTAAAATCCAGTCACACCTCTGAGAACAGGAGAGCCTGTTTTGTTTCAGTATTAAGCATGCATCCCAAAGTCTCTCAGTTATCTCTTCTGAGATTGGAATATTTGAAAACTTAGTCATAAACACGGCAGAAAATAAGCAGAAGTACAAGATAAGGGGGAATTCAGTGTAGAGATTATGAGAGAAAGCCCCATGAAGTAATCAAGATCAATTTGGTATTCCTTTTCTTTGCCTCCTGCCAAGGATTCTAATATCAAAGACCAGTGATTGGATTATTTCTCAGTAGATAATCTTTTAGCATCAGGCTGTCAAATATTGAAGCTGAGTTTTATCTTCAGTTGTGATGAACTGGAGTGATAAGCTTGTGGCTGAATATATAATGGAACTGTGCAGATGTAAGTGAATGTTGGAGTGTGTTAGAGGAATTTTAGTCTATAGTTCTTTCAATATATCAAAGGCTTTCTAGACTTCATTTTGACTATATTACAGGAATTTGAAAAAACAGTTGAGTTTCTACAACTGTAATAAAACCCGATACACAGAACAAGCCCAAAGTTTTATTTTGTGGGGGGAGTAAAATACAGAAATCCTCAATGATTTGGCCTCGGTGAAGTGTAGCTCAGAGCTTTGTTGCTTTCAAGTAATAAGAGCCATATTGCAAAATGCTTTAATGGAATTCATTCACAGTCACTGTTTCTCCATAAAGGTGGGCTTTACCTTCCTAGTGTGATATATTTGGTGTTAAGGTATCTTTAAGCTGCTTTTTTTCTAAAATGCTTGGAGTAGAAGCAGTTTTGAGAGGTGCTTTTCCTGCAGATGTACGGCTGTAACTGTGTGTATGCTGACAAATCAAGTCCTGCAGACCTCAGTGGGATTACTCATCTGCTCAATATTTTTTGCCAGGAAAGGGCTTGATTTTAACTACTATTTTAAAATAAGCTAGAAAAAATAACCTTTATGTGTAAACCTACTATGTATCTTTCATAGCTGATATTTCAATTGTGTCATTGTTAAAAGTGTGAGGCAATAAACAGATAAAGGTTGCTAAAGCATATCATGCTTTGAGATTTTAACTTATAAAATGGTTGCATCTGTGTATGTCCTACAGCACCCTGCCACATAATTGGCCTGAAAACTCCTGTTAGACCTGTACACCTCAGTGCCACTGTGTGTGTAAATTACCAAGATATTTCCTAGTGCTATTTTTAAATGTTTGAGAGTGTTTGAATTTTGGAAATCTTTTGTGATAACCTTGTTTTTTGTGGGTTTTTTTTTGTTTTTTTTAAACCGGAGCTGTATTATTCTATTTTGGGTTACTACTAGCTGCCCTCAACTTTTACAGTGTATTTGAAGTAGAGCATAGCTGAAGTCAGCTTTTAGAAAATGCTGAACAGGAAGGAAAAATGAAGTTTAATGAAATATAGTTTATTGTAAAGTATATTCTCAGCTATTTTCATTTAGTTGGGGTAGAAGTTTGTTTAAGTACATGAAAAGATATAATAAAATTTTCATTTGTTTAAAAATGTTCTCTAAGAATTAAAGGAAAAATGCATTTTTTTAGCGTTTTTGAAGTTTAGTCTGTGTTAAAAGTCTTGCATCTGTGCACAGTGGCTGATAGTAAGATGTTCTTGAGTCCTGGCTACTTGATGTCATCATAGATACAATTTTTTTCGCACAAATAAAAACATAGGTATGCTGTTACACTGCATTAAGAATTATATTTTTCCTAGAATACAAAGGATTTTCCTACTTTACCCTAAACCTAGGCTGAATGCTTCCTCAAAGCATTTATGCACAGTTCTTCAATCTGCATTTCCTTTCTTTTCAGCTCATATTCATATGAAAATGCTCACAAATTTTACATGTTTACCTCATTGATGCATAAACTGAGCCATAGAAGTGGTAAATTGCTCAAGATTATCACTAAAGTCAGTGGAAACATCAGGACTTTCAGGAATCCTTCAGCACATAGTTGAGCTGAGTTCTGTGCAGTGTGGTTAGATTCACTGTGTAAAGCTGGCGAATTTCAGACAAATAAAACCAAACTAGTTGCAACTGTTCCAATTTACCCATACCGACAAACTTTGTTGCTTTGAAAAATCTGTTTCACTTCAAATGTGTTTGAAGTTGTGGAAATTAGTTTCCACCCAAAATGCCAGATCTGTTTGTTAGAGTTCTGCTCATGACTAAGAAATCTTAGGGGCATCCCAGTCATGTGCCCTGTGTGATGTCTCTCATTAACCAGGTCAATCCTCCTGTCCTTAAAGGAGTTGAGAAGAGGACATCCTCTGCATCCTTCAGTGTCCCTTGCTGAGGGCCATGTGTTACTTCATGTACAGTGAAGCCTTTTAACTGTGAGGCACTTGTGCTGATGCGCTCCAGAGAGCCAGGTCTGGCTGTTAGAGGATGGCAGAGCCTTGATTTGTAGCAAAATGTGTCACACAACACAAGAACAAAATCTCTAACAGTTTAATTCCCGGTCCTTGGAAGTCCATGTTTCTCCCTGTGGGGAGAGAAGGCAGAGATGCCCGGTCTGGCTGCTCTGACCTCAGCAGATAACTTGCCTATGATGTCATGTGCCATTACTGCTGCCTACCCACAGATTCAGGACCTGATTGAATAGCACTTGAACTGGAGCCATTAAGCTGGTTGTTGGTAATCTTGTGGCTGGTTTCCAAAAGTGAGTGAAGATAGTTGACCTTTGGCTTGCAATTGTAAAACAGCTGAGTGAAGAGGAAAAGTGCTTGGCCTCTTTTTTTATTTTTTTTGCTTGTGGGCATTATGTGGTAAAAGCTGCTTCTATGGTTTCTGTAACCCTGACAGGACAGTGGGTCCCCTACCCTTCTGTCTAGTGGCTCTGTAGCAGTGTGTGGTACTGCCTCTCAGGAGATGCTCACTGACAGCTTTCTCTAAACTTCATGTACTGTAAATACTACTTGCTGAACCTTTTCCAAAGAAAGGCGAGATTGCTGCTTCCTTCTGACAGTGTTGCAGCTCTCCAGCTTCATGCTTTTCCTTTTGCTTCACAGGAACTTGTTGGTGACTGGGGTCTTAGTGGGAGGGGTGAAGGTGGCCCGTCTTGTTACTTAAAAAAGTAAAATAAGGAAGCTGAGGGATTCCTACTTAAAATCTTGATTTACTGTTTTTTCACTTTGAACAGTTTACAGTTGTCCTGATGCCTTTACAGTCTTCACCCCTTTTTTTTTTTTTCTGTATATATTGACATTGGGAGGAGTTAAATTCAGTCTCAGTATTTGTTATTCAGGTTTTATGTCACCCAAAACTATCGGCCTTCATGCTAAGTGCCAAATACCCAGATCTAAAGTGTATGAATATGTGCTGATGGTTTGGCAAGAACCAGGGGGAAAAAAGAGAAGAAAAATCACCATTCTTTGTCATCTCATTGTAATTTCTCTACTCCTAAATCTAATCAGAAGTGTGAAGTTATTACCATGGTGCTCTGAGAACTTTTTGTGTGGTTAATGCAGGAGCACTAAACATATTAATTAATATATGCTAAAATTGTTTTGTTTTTAAACTATAAACTACTGCTCCATTTCCTCTTTCTCCTTCTATCATAGGGTTGGGGCATAGCTAGAAATTGTTTTTCTGAAGAAGTGAATAATCTACTGTTCCCAGTAGATGTCATCATAATTAATTCAGGGGTGCTTAGAGATTGTTTTTATGACTCAAATTATCCAGGTGGTGTTTCAAGTAAAAGGTCATAATCTTGAATTTTTAAGGTTTTTGCTTTTATGTGATATACAAACCAGCTTCCTTATGTGCTAAAAGAAGTTTTCCTTGACAGGATTTTGATCACTTCACAATTTGGTTCAGCAAAGTCAAGATTACTTTTCCCGTTCTGATCATACACTTGACAGTCACCACAGGTTCTGTCCACATGAGTGTTTGTCACCACACTTATTTTCTTTGTCAATTCTCCTTAAGAGAATTGAGTGTTTGCTAACAGTTGATGCTGAGGTGGCATTTTCAGTTCCTGCATGAAAACCATTTTTCTGTGTCAGGATAGAGTGGAACAGTTTCAATTAGAAGCAGGAAGATAATTAATGAGGGGAGCACTGTCTCCCTACTCCTCTTTCCCCTCCCTCCTCTGTGACTTCACCTGCATTGGCTGTTGTGTCGTGGTGTCTGTCCTAGAGAACAGAAATTCAAGGCCTGCTGAAGAAATGTGCCAGTATTTTTCCTGGTGTGAGTGAAGCTGTCTTCACATTCATCCTTCCTCTCCCTTCTTTATGCACTCCTCCATAATTTCCCATTTGTTGTAATGGGATGAACTTCGTGTGGTCTTGATGATTTTAATGTGTGAGAAACAATTTTCTGAATTAATGATTCAGCCAAATTGCAAGCACTATGTGCTTTGTAGTGAAATAGGTCAAATATTAGAATTGGTTGCCCAGAAAAGTTGTGGAATCCTCATCCTTGGAGATACCCAGACAAGTCCCTGAGCACTCTAATCTAATTAGACTGCTTTGAGCAGGAGGGTGAATTGGGTGTCTTCCAGAGGCCCTTCCAAGCTCCATTATTCTGTGACTTAGCTGTGAGTGGCAGCTCTGCTGTATGTGATGGTTGATTTGTAGAGGTGTGCTTAGGTCATGTTCCCTGGCTGGTGGCCTTCAATTAAGATGATAATTGCCATCAATATGTGATCAATATTGCAGTCTAAAATGGCAAAACTGTCAGAACACTACAGAGACATAAAACCAAGTACAATTATCTGAAATGTAGTTGATTTGGCAGCCTGGCAGTTGGAAATCTGTGTCACAAAGGGATGCTGCTATAAGGGGCTTGCATTCTTCAGATCTGCTGAAGTGTTCAAAGCCTGGTTTGAGTGCAAACTTCTCCAATACTGTTCCTCTTATGTGTGGAAGTAATCTGACAGTAGGTTATGTTCCATTAGCCAACTTCTGTAGCCATCAGGATGAAGGGCGTGGGAAAGAAATAGCTGATCTTAACAAAGTGTGTGTTCTGTAGAAGAGTTTGGACTTGCTTAGACGAAGTTTGTGTTGCTGAAGGTATTTCTGTGCAGGATACATAGTTACGAGAGTATTCCAGTCTGAAGGAGTAAAGTGGTCTTTGCAAGCAAGGAGTAAACACATTCCACTTTAAATATGGCATCTTTATTTTTATTTAGAAGGTTTTCATGATGATTATTTAAACTTGTCCCTGAAAGTAGAGAAAGATGAGCTCTGTGAGCTACCTGAAGGTTGTAGGAGTTCTGAATGTTGAACAAACACTGACTATGGCTAGTGGTCAGCTCAGCTGATTTTGTGACACTGCCTTAGCACATGTTGCATTCTGTGATAACCAGGGAGATGGTGCTAATTTGAAGCTCAGCTGCCTTTGCCAGAGTTGTTACAGCCTCTCTGAAAGGTCCAGCTTGTGATATGCCAGGCGTGACAGATAAGTGTTAGCACAGGCATAGCAGCAAATCACATTTTGGCTTGATAAATTATTTATCTGCTTTGTTCAACCTGCTTGTCAAACTGCAACAAATGCAACGTGCTTTTGTTTTTATTTACTGGCAACACAAAAATGCTGCCTCCCCTCTTCGATCAGGTGACATTTCTGTTGTGTTAACTATTGTGATGAGGGATTGAGAATTTCAGATCAATAACATTGTTATTCTTGGACATCCTGGGTGTTAATTAACTAACTTTTATTTAATTTACTGTTTTAAATTAAAATAGCAAAAGCTTGATTGCAGCTTGAGGGAAGAAAGTATTATGATTTTTAGTGACATGTATTAAGGATTGGGAGTGTCTTCATAGATTTCCAGTTTGTGTGCAGAGCCCTGCTAATTGTTTGTAGTGATATTCAGACTTTTCTGATTTCTCTCTACAATTAATAAGGATTCAACTAAGCAAGGGAAGATAAGAAATCCAGTTTTTCTGTGTAGAGCTCATCCTAACAAGGAGTGAACTGTATGACCCCTTGATAAAATCCCTTGTGCTTTAAAATTGCTAGGGGCTACATACCACAAATCAAATACTAAAGCCTGAACTTCAGGGGAAAAAAAAAGTGCTGGGCTAAACTAATCCTATTCTATGAAAATGTAAGAAAATTAGGCATTAGTGCCCTAACAACACTGGAGCAAATCTTATAATCTCAAATTGAGCAAAAAGGGGCTTTAATTTACGAAACTTGATTAATTTTACAGTAGAAAACTGAACTAGAAGAACTACTTAAGATAATGTTTGAACATTTTCACAACTGCTGTGAGACTGAAGTGTTGTATTATAAGTGTTTTATTGTACTGAAGATGGCAGGTTTCCATACTTGCTCTTTATCCCTGAATTACAACCTTTGCTAATTTTTTATAATTCTATTTATATGCATTTTAAAAGGTTTGAAGAATCAAAGCTAATTTTAGAACCGTAACAACAAACAACTTTAAAAATCCAACCAACACACCTACACACATCCTCCAGCTCCCCCAGAAAAGCACATTTAAAGCCATTCACATCAGCAAAAGATTCTACAGCAGACAGGACCTAGTGGAGATGAGTTTTGAGTTTTTCCTGTGTGGCTCTGTGGCATCACCTTTCTTCTGGCCTGTGGTGTTGAACTGCAGAATGTCCTTTCCAGGTGTGACAGCAGAGGGTTGTTGCAGCAGTGAGACCTGAGGTGTCTGTTAGGTCCATGGGTTTGTCTGCATTGCGTGGTCAAGAGAAGAGACCGGATCTTCTTTAGCTAGAGCCAAGTTGACCTCAAGGTGGCTGGGCTAATGATAACCCCACTGTGGGATTCGATGTGAATTACAAAATTCACACAGGAGTCTGGATGAATACTTTGCTGTGTTAGTTAATGTCTGAGCAGCTACTCTTAATTAAGACAGTGTAGCAGAGGATAAGCCTATTTCCCTTCTTCCCCCTGCCCTTACTTTTTTCAGTGCTAGTGTGATGGGTCCTAGCCACGGAGATGAAGCTGTGACTTGGGAATAGAATATTTACATAGGAAAGTGACCAAGTGAATGCATTTGTTCTTTCTCTGCCCAGTCTTACAGCCTTAGAAATGGAGCATTTGTGTAGTTATCTGTTTCACTGGGGCACTAATGAAAGAGGCACTAGGTTCAAGTGTTTTATGTTTTACTTGCTTCATTTAGCATTTTGCTAGGAAAGCTGCCTTTGATCTCTGTCATTTCCAGTTTTCTCTGAAAATTGTGTTAGATTTAAAATGCAAATGAGTAGGTGACTTGTGTGTGTTCTTATCTGCAGCCTTATCCCCCAGCTGTTCTTGCTCTTTCATTTCCTTTGCTGATCCTACAGTGGCAGTTAAGTTACCTCCCAGGCTGGGCAAGCATCAGTGACTGGAATAATCAATATACACTTGGAAATAAATGTGGCTTTTGGATGCTTTGGCCCTTGGGGAGAGACGATAGGATAGGAGAATACTTTCTATGACTTTTGGGACGGGCTGAGTTTGTTTTCATTTTCTACATTGGGAAATGCTGGATAAAGTTGTTTCTTTCCCTCAAATAGCCAAATCTTTAGACAGACCTGCAGCATTGTCCATTTCAATCTGTCAAGCCTGGGGCTTGTCCTTGTTTGGCACTTTGAGGCTCCTGCCCTGTTGCTGAGTATTTAAAGCACTGTGTAAGTGGCACATGCCTTCAGCTTTGAAGACATCTTGTAACACCTCCTAGGAGTAGGTGTTCAAATGGAACAGAAAATGTTGTGAAGCAGAATGTCTGTGGTGGAGCCTGAACTTGTTCCCATGGCTTGTATGCATGATTGGTGCCACCATCTGACAACTCAAGTGAGAATTGGTTTAACAAACTTAAAAATGTGTTTTTTCATGATGACATGTGCTAAACACACGGAGTTGTACAGCTGAGCTTTAATGGAGCAAAAAGTGAACTGACAGTCTCCAAAACTGCTCATGAAAATTATTTTTAGGGTATTTATAATATTCCTGAATCCCAGATGCTGCTCTACAATACTTCCTGATTAGTGACTAGATGCATCTGAAATTTGCATTTTAAATGGTTATATTCATAATTTTCCTTAGCCTGTATGTCTCTCTTTAAGATGTTTTTCTATAGATACTAACTAGAAGCCCATTTTAAAAATGTTTTAAATGTGTTGAAGAGCTTAAGAGGCTTTTTATCCCCTTCAGCAGCAACTGCTCACTTGAATTTCTGTACCTGATCCTGGATTCTTTTGTCTCCAACTTTTTGAGGTTGTGAAAACCAAATAGTCCTGGTACTGGGGACTCATGAAATCAGTTGGGTTTTGATCCTGTGGTGGCAGATCAGAGCAGCAACTGCAATAAGGCAAAAGCTAGGAGCAGCTATTTCTGTCTAGGAAGTAGATTGTCAGCCTCTGTGGAGTAATTAATTTAGAATGGTGATGTTCAAATGTTACTGCCCTTTATAAATAAAATATAAGAGAATACTCAACAGAGTGGAATTATTCTGTTTGTACGTGCTGGATTTACTCGTTTGCATGAGTTCGTGTCAGCCTGCACGCAGTGTTGGGAGCTGCCTGTTGGCTCCACTGCAGCTGGACCTCATGCGGAGAAGAGCAGAAAGCTTTTTTTTTTCCTCCCTCTCTTCAGCTGAACTGTAATTACACTGTTAGTCTCTAAAACCTCTTATTTAAATAATTTGTCTCTGGAATTCATGCTTTCTCCATGGAGCCAACCTACTTCTTGCTCTAACTTGTACTAAAACTCTACAGGTTTACCGGGGGCGGGTGGGGGGGGGGGAAGTGCTACTGTTATGCAAAATTGTTTCCCTTGGGAGGAAAGGGGGGAATTCTTCATGAGTTATGTATGAGACAGCAGGTTCCACTAATCATAGCAGCCCTGCTAGTACTGAAGACTTGTAGTATGAGCTCGTCAGCCCTCTGGTTTGTGAGAAATTAGCACAAAATTTTAAATTCTTGCAACTCTTGCTGAGCTTGAGTTTTGCCATTTTAAGTCCTGATGTACAGTCAAATTTTTAGGGTATTTTTTGTTACCTACACTTCTTTAGCATAAGTATGAAAATGATACTTTAACCATTTGATCTGGTTTTTACTTACTGGTGTTAACAATAGATTATGGTCTGCTTGGAAAGAGCTATGCTTAGATTCCTGGTCTAAGTGGATTTATTTTAGAATAAGTAGAATTTTAAGCTGCAGAAGTGTGTACCTTTTGTGAGTACCTCTGGAAAATCTGCCACTTGTGCTCAAGAGGTATTTCCCTGAGCTCCTGTGCAGTTCAGGTCTTGTGCTCTAATCTTGACTACTTCTGGGGGCACAACTAATCAAGGAAATTTTGGGAGTGGAGAGGGAAACAGGGGTTCAAAGTGCATCCTACAATTGCAGAAGAAGGGAAAAGAACCAAATGCAAGGAAGAAGATGAGGAGAAAGTGGCACCCAAGGACAGTGAACACTTTTAAAAATGAAATTTGGCATTTAAAAATGTTCTTTTTCCCAACCTTGCCTTTGAATAATGCTTGAATTTTGGTGACATGAACATCAGCTTGACAAATTCACCTTGTCCAGGCTATATTAGGGGAACCTGTTGTGCATATATTTCACAGCTGAATTTTGTTTCTGTAATGTTCTACGTGTCCTCAAAGACTACTTGAACAAGATGTATCCTTAAGCATGGAAGTGCTCAAGCATGGGCTGGCAGTTCAGCTCCCCCCGACCACTGGAATGGAGGAAGCAGAAGTTGCTTCTGCTTTCTCCTTGCCTTCACTTCTGTCCCTATTTCTTAAAATACATTTTGCACTACCACCTCTGCCCTACCTTTCCTGAAACTATAGTTTGTCAAAAACAGTGTGGATTTGTCTATTTTGACTGTTTATGCCAGGGTGTTTAAACTTTCTTCCGGTCTCAAGCTGTCTTGACATTTCCTTACACTTTACTAAGAAGAGATACATTCCTCATTTTTCTTCCCTGAAAATTGACTGTAAGGTTTAGAGTGTCTTGCTTGACTTGCTCTCTGCCAGAATGGGCAGCTGAAGACTCTTGTGACTCTCCCTAAAATCACTGAATTGCCTAGGTTGGAAAAGACCCCTAAGATCATCACGTCCAACCTTCCTATTTAGAAAAATTCAGATTGAAACCAACAACTTTCTTTGCAGGGTCACAAAAAATAAAGATAACCAAAGTGATTATAGTTGATCCACATTTCCTGATTTCCACCCTTCCCATTACAGCTTGTTGTGTCTGGAAATCTTGCAAGCTGTTACCTTTGCTCTCTTTAGGTAGTGTAAAAAGGAAAGGCATAAGTAAAAAGGCTTCCAGCGTTTCTATAAACTTTATTGAGCCTTCTTTCCGTCGAAAACTTTGCGTTTCAGTCCACCTGTCTCTATTTGGATTACAAACACCTGCATGATGTCGCAGTAGGATTAGAAGCACTGTTGATTCTATTTGCGTGATGAGTAATAAATTCCCCCTAAAGCTTATTTGTTGAGAAGAAAACATTATTTTTAACATTCCAGAAAGGCTGAAGTTATTAAACATAGGGCAATATGTTGACAAAAGAGCTGCTCTACAGGCTGGTCAGCTACTGAAAAAGATCTGTGGTCGACTCAGTTGTGCTGCAGGTTGAAATTCTGTGGAAGTGGCTGAATTACCCCCTGAGGGTATTTTTCTGAACCTTTTGGGGCTCCCTAGTTTAAAGTCCTCACAAAGAAAATACTGTTACACAGTCTCCTAAGTTCTCTAACTGGATTTTGCTGTTCTTGGGCAGAATTGCAGTCAAAACTGAGAAGTCTGGCCATACCTAATGAAAGTCTTCTAAAAGCACCTGTTTTCCCTCACTCATTGTTCCCAAAACTCCCAGTTTACTAACTGGGAAGGAGAGGCCATCATCCAAATGGGTGAAAACTAACTCTCATGTCCTAATGGCAGGGATCAAGTAACACTCCTGGGGGGTGCTTGGGTTTGCCAAGGTTTTTCAGCCCCCACAGACAGATTTGAGCTGACCTTTCACATGGCCCTTGTACTGTGATGGCAGCTAGCTGTATTAGTCAGCTTTCTCCCACTTGCTGTTGGTTGCCACAGATAATACTCAGTTTATTGTACCTTTATAATGGATTATTTATTATGCTTTAAACTTTCTTCGATGGAAGTAAATTCTCCTCTTCCCAGTGTTCTGGGAGTAGTTCCTGTCTGAAGTGAATTACACCATTTTCACAATTAAAACAGATAGAAAACTGTTTACACATAGGTTTTTCCTTTGTTCTTCTCTGTACTCTGAATATTTGCCATTCTAGACTGGACTAGATGTACCACTCCAATGCTGACTGGTCAGATGTTTAGCCCTGGACATCATCTTCCTCTTTGTGTAAGGTGTTGGCTTCCTTCAGTCAGGCTGGAGTGACTCACTCAGCTGGAGGCTGTGTCTGGGTATTGGTGGCCACACCTTCTGTGCATCTTTCTAAACCCGTTTTGAATCCATCTGTACATTACAGCATAAAAGCCTCATAACATAAACACATACTGTGTGGAATAAAGTCACTTGCTTCATTTGAAACATGCTACCTAGGAGTTTTACTGATTTTTCTCTTTTCTTCTCTCTCCATCTCCTTGTGAGAGGCTATAGGAAAACATCTTCCCTGTACTTCTCATGGGGAGAATTGATTTGCAAATGTCTTCTAGTCTCAGTTGGTTTTTTTTTCTGAGAAGGAGATAGGGAGAGTCTGATCTCTTATAGTCCAAAACCCATTCCATGCTTTGTTTTATCTTGGTTCTTTTTGCAACTCTTTTAGTTCATTTTAACCCATCCAAAAGACTGCTAAATGTAAGTACTCAGAGTACAGAGGGGCTGACACAACTTTAGTGTCAAAATATTTGTTTTTTGTTTCATTCTTACAAGAAACGGGTAATGTTTCTAATTTATTTTCAGATTGCTGCCCCTTTGATTGTGTTATAATTGTTGAGGAGTAATAGTTTAAAATCCTTAGCTTCATACATGCACAATTCTTTGAGGGTTTTTGTTGTGTTTTTCCTCACACACGTTATTTTCCATATTGTATTTAATCTCGCATTTATCACTTGGCCTTTTAGTATTACAAGTTATTACTGTAACCGATGAATTTTAGGGTTTGAGTACATTTCATCACTCTCTTGATGAACTCTGCCACTTCACCTCTCTGTTAATTTCTTGGATGGCTCCTGAAGCTGCAGCCAGTCCTGAGATCCTGTGGCACAGCCTCCCTGTGCTGCAAACACTGACCCTTTGGTTTCTTTTTTAACCACCGAGGGTGAGGTTCTTGTGTTGTTAATGAGCACATTTGTGGGGACAAGTAGCCAGAAGTTGAATTGTTGGGTTTTTAAATGAAGCAGCTCAAATAAACTGTAGAAAAGCCTTGTGACTATTTCCAGTTTATCACAATGAGTGATTCATCTGCCCTCTATACGGAGTTATATTTTCATTCTCTCCTGCCACTGATTAAGTAGGGGTCTGAGGTGATGATTGCTTTTTGCTTTTATAGCTTTGCCAGAAGAGCCCAGCCTCCAAACAGCTGCCTGAGTCAACTTAATTGGGTATTTGCTGTACTTCCAGGGAGGTTTTATGGCTATGGACTGGCAATACTGCTGCAAAGCAGCTGGGACCAAACCATCATCTGTCATCTCATCATATGTATCTTAAAGTCTTTAGATAAGGCCTGGTCCTGGTTGGTGAGTACATCCCTGAGCTGGCTTCCACATATTGAGGTCTTCCCAGAACTCCGCTGTTGGGAATCTTTTTTTCCACACTAATGCATAGTTTGAAAATCCCGTTTTTTTGTGTAGGAATGATTGACCCCTTGTCAGGGCCCTGGGGGGAGTTTTTTGTGGCCAAGGCATTGATCTCCTGATTGGAATCTCCCAGTAAGGGAGAGTTTTAATGCCTTAGCTTTTATTGTGACTTACAATGGATACTGTGCTGCTATAATGTACTTGGAAACTTAAAATTAGCCTGTGGTCAAATAATACACCCTCGGGTGTCAGTGACCTGCATAGTGATATCCCTTCCAGGTTACTGCAAGGGAGCCATAACGAGTTCTATTCTTGTTCTAATTTGTTCTCGACCTGGGACAATTCTTCTAATTTGAGACACTAATTAGGAGATGGTTTTAGTTCTCTCTGCTCTTTTTCATAAAGAATTTTGTGCCTCAGCTGTCTTGACTTGAAGATTTTGGAGCAAGTTACTGTTTTTGGCATTTCATATCTGCATTTCTGCATTACTCATGTAAGGAGACTTGGATTTTTTGTTCTTGCCCACAAGCCAAGAGAGCAGCAATAGACTTTCATTGTCGATATAGCTGCTGTTTCTAATAGTATGTTATATTTAAAAAAAAGGCAGCATTTATCACTTCCGTATTTTCTATTCCTTTGAGATAATGTAAGTAGTGTCTCTTTTTAAATTAAAAAAAAAAATATTCCTGTATTAGGATACTGGTTTTCTTCCTGACCCTGAGTAACTCTGAACAACTGTTTCTTAGCCCAATCCATGGCATAGTAGTATAGGCTCAGTCTTTTCATGATACAAAGTTCTACTCTAACTTTTTGTGAGTAAATGGCATTTAAATACTTTATTTTCCTTTTATGGAGAGAATTAGACATGAACAAATGCTATTTTATTAGTTCTGAAGTGAAAGAGGAACTTCATTACACAAGGGGATTTTTTAAGCATTTCTTTGATGTGCAGATGTTGCCCCCTCTTTTTTTTTTTTTTTTTAATTCTTCTCATTTTCCCCTCTCCCCTCCCTTCCAGTGTGTACTTCAGCAGTTTACTTTCAGTAAGCCCCCACAGCTGTGATTTTGGACTTTTTCTGAGGTAGAATGAAAATTAAAGTTGCTTTGGAGTTCTTTGGCCTTGTACTTTCCCACTTGAAGTCAGCTTAGGAGCAGTGTTTTGGCATGAACGGATGTCACAGACCATCAGCAGCTATGGCACAGGTGTGGTCCTTGCTGTGCAGTGTCATCTTTCCTCCTCCTTTCCAAAAGAGGAGATTATTAATGTCTTCCCACTTTTTGCTCTTCACAATGATGTCTGGTGCTTAGACAAATGCCATTTAGTTCTGATAGCTTTTCTTGTTTTAGAGGAATGATCCTTATCCTTTGCCATCTGATTCCATGTCTGTGGTTCATATGGCCTTCTCTCCATCTCCTCTCTCCATCAGCAGTTATCAAAGCATGTTCTTTTCTCAGTCTCTGAGGAGTGTGTGTTTTTACAGGCTTGGGTGAGAGGGTGTTTTCTCTTTGAAAAAAAGGCTAAGCTTTCCTGTTTGGCCAGAAATTGCTGAGCTTTTATGGTTAAATTGAGGCCACTGTGACTCCAGAATTTGTTATTCCAGACTTATGAGTACAGAATTGTGTGTGTTTCATTCTGTATCCTATTAGTTCTCTACTAATTGAACCTTCATTTAATGATGAGTTTGGAGAAGAAAGAAAAATGGATTAATGTTGGAATGAATTATAACTTTTTTGACTCAGGCCTGTTGTGACCCAAAAATAGGCTGAACTTAAATGTCATTATAAGATTTCTGGGATATAATAGTTCATTATCCTGTAGCAGTCTGAAAACAATCATACTTTCTTCTGAAAGTTATCATGGATTGAAGATCAACATGAGATGTTGGTACACCAACCCCACTCTGTTTTTAGAGAATTTGGTGTGTTTGCCCTGTTGAGGTTTGCATATGCTAAAGGCACGAGTCACTGGGAGAGACTGAGGAAACTTTGTGCTGGAGAGGCTGGAATATTGGAACTTGTCTAAAAGATGGGATTGATGGTGGATAAGTGGATTGCCCAAGTCTTCATCATCAAATTACTTAAGGTACATTGTTAAGAATATTGACATACAAGTTGTCATGATCAAAGACCTATGGAAATCTGGAAAAGAAATGAAGGCTTTATAACTGAAACCAGTTGTTTGGGAAACTGTAGTTTTGGAAAGTTCACTAAGCATAACTAGTTGGTGCACTTTGGTTCTACTGACTTTCAAAACTGTTAGAATAATTGCTCAGAACAACCTATGAAGCAAAGTTTAAATTGTGATTAAATTGTAAGATTAAATTGTGATTAAATATATTTTTAGAAAGGTTAGTTAACTGCAAAATCCACTGAAATCCATTTTTCCTGTATGGTTTTTTAATATATATTTTATTTAATGTGTTTGCTTTGGTGACTGGGTTTTTTTGACATTAAGGTTTGCTTCTTGCAGGCCCAGAAGTTTGAATTCAGTGTTAATCATGGCTTTGGTGAACAAAGATCTTTCAGTACATTTGTTATTTGAAATCTTTTTCTCTTAGTATAACCTGGCCAGGTGGAAATGACCAGAGTTGCATCTCTTAACAACCTCCAGAGGTGGCTTGAACAGCATGTAAGAATGGGCTGTTTGAACTGTCTTTGAACTTCGGGTTATTAGTGCAACACTAGCATAATCCTTGGGGTTTTGTTGTTGCTGTTGTTTTTAAACCAACCAGGTTGGGTTTTTTATTGTCTGTCTTTTGAAGTGTGACTGATGACCTGCACCCATCCATTGAAACACAGGTGCAAGGAAACAGCAATGTGCCCTCTCAAGCCTGTAAAAGCAAGTCCCCTAAAAATCTTTTTGCATTGAATGGTCTCTTTATTATCCTTTCTTTCTCCCCCATTCAGTGTTACATGAGAAAGGAAATCACTGGTGTTCATGTAACATTGTACAGTAAAGCTTTATCTCTTTTCTCCTCGTTTGGTTGTGTGAGATTGGAGACATCCTGTGATATGTTTGTGAGTTTAGTGTCCTAGAGCCAGTGGTGCATATTGCCCCCAGTGTGGTCTGATCTGTCACTTACACTCGGGTTTGCAGGCTCATGGGGTGCTTTACACTATGCCACTGGAAGGAGTGAGTCAGACGATGTTCAAGATTGGGATCAGAAACCATTTGCAAGTGTCTTCCTCTTGTGTGTGCATGTCCCACTAGCAGCAAGGAAGTGGGAACAACTTTGCAGTTACAGGAAAACGAGGAGAGTTCCCTTTTCTATTAAATATTCTCTCTCTGAGGATCAGCCAGACTAAATGCCTATTGCTTTCCTCTTCAATTCAAGATGTTGCTAGACATTAGTCAGTTAAAACATTAAATAAACTAATGAAAAAATGCACTGATTAAAACCATCCCTCTGCAGGTGACAAATCTCTGATAAGTATCATTGCAGTTCCTCAGTGGTAAATTAGTTGTTTAAATGCCTTAAACAGTATTTTTTATATTGTAGAAAACTGAGCTCTCATGTCACACTGAACCAAAATGTTGTTGGCTCTATGCACTGAAATTGCCTTGATTTGTACAGGGAAAGAAAAGCTTCATTAATTTATCTTTATTTTAGTCAATGCTGCTTTATAAATGAATTTCTAATCTAGTTATGAAAGTGTCTTGTTTTAAGCAAGGGTTTGATTACATGCAGTTGGATTAAGAGTCTGATAGCAAAAATTACACTATTGGCGTTGCTGTTCTTTTTGTGGGGATGGGATTGTTGGTGTACCCCTGCAGAACTGAGGGGATCAGGTCTCCCCTTCTCATTTTCCCCAGGGAGCCATCCCAAAATGAAATGGGTGATAAGAGCTTTTGGAAGATCTGCACATCTTTCCCACAAACAAGAGTTAAATTTAACATTTTAAATAAATAGATAAGAGGTGGGGCAGCAAGTTCTGCATAGGTACAAACAGGGCTGAGGCAATAAAGAGCTTTGTGTGGAGACCAACCAAATTCTTGATTGTGGCTGTGTCTATATAATACAATGCAAAATCACGAGGGCTGTGAGAGCGTGAACAGGCTTTTTGTGGGCTGAATTAAGACATGTTTTAAAATCACTGGCCAAGAGCAGATGCATGGGAACTGTGCGCTGACACTTACAGAGTAATTAGTCTGAACTGACAGGTGAACCTGCTCAGTAAGAGATTGGATCTTGTAGTACTTCTTTTTTTTTTCCCCTTTCTCAGGTCTTTGCATAACTGTCTTAAAGTGCTGCTATATCATCACATCGAACCTTAAAGGTGTCGTGTTGCAGGATCTGATTTAGAGAGACTGAGGCTTTTACTGTCCTACAGCATAGGGCTGCTTTTTTTCTGGGAAAAAGTTAGGAGCTGTTAGCTGTTTGAAAAACAATTTTCCACTTATCTTACAGCTACCAGTCTGTTTTTAATTCCTTGGGTGGTTTCTTGCTTGCCTCTGTTTCCCTTAACAGTATTACTTAATCCTAAGACATCATCCTGAGTCTATTTAGTGCTAAAATCCAGCATGCTTTGCTTTTTTTTTTTTCTCTTTTCTAATTTTTTTTCTTAAGTTTCCCTATTGTTGATTCTTGGCCAGCTTCCACCGAGGTAGGAGGACAGTAGCCACCATAACCACTCTCTTGTATATTTGAGGCTGTTTCATACTTTCCCAATATTCATATGCCAATATTCATATACTGAAGATATAGAAAGAAGAGTTGAGGAATGGTTCCATGCTGCATCTGTTTAATACTCTGTCTTAAAGCGAAGTTAAAACTGTCCCTTCCTGTGACTCCTTTCTGGAGTCAGACTGGTCACAGATGCAAATTGCTACTTCATGTATATCCACCCTATAGGAAAAATCAATGAGCAGCCTCCGGTCATGCGCAGTTTTAAGATCTTTGTTTTTCAAATGGTTTGCTCTTTATTCACTGCATTCACAGTTAAAGCATCTGGGAATGGTACTGGCTGCAGTCTCAGTAAATTAGTCTGTAATATTCTGCAATATATTCAAATTACACTGATATATTACTTACTGTTTATGTAGTAGGGATTTAGAGATGCCTGATTCTCCCTTCCAGTATGTTCTATTAGAATTGGTTAAATAGGTACAAATCTAGCAAAATATTGACTTACAGCTGTGGTGAGCCTTGCAAAGCCCTGATTCTAGGAAATTGGCCTTCTGTTATCTCTGATTTCATGCTTTTTCCATCTGTCTCAAAATGAAGAGATTAGGGCTGATCCTAGCTATGTGTGTGAGGCAGATTATGGTAATCTTATTATTCTGATCTCATTACATTTAATCTCTAGATTTGAAAATGTCCTGGCTTTAACCCTTTCTTCAACAGCTACAAAAAATGTAGTGAAGAAAGGTGGTTGTGTTCTACAAACTTCAGATTAAATGTTTATTTTATCCTGAAATAGTAAAGCACTCAAAGACTTTGCTACTTGGAGTCATATACTTTGGTGGTGGTGGTTTGTTGTTTGGGAGGTTTTTTTTTTGGTTGGGTTTGTTGGGGTTTTTTGTTTGGGGTTTTTTGTCTTAACAGGCAGTCTAAAATGATGGGTAAATCAACTCTTTTGAGTTTCAAAGGATGCAATTCACCTATGACAACAAATTAGTAGTGGATATTACAGTTCAGAAGATTGGGAAACTCTTAGTTCCCAATAGGTCAGAATTATTTTATTTACTACCTTTTCTGAAACTAAATAGGATTTTCCAGAGTTTTGTCTCAGTGTTTGACACACAAAAATATAAAACTTCATGGAATGTCTCATCTTCTTACAAGAACATGGAAGTTAATGCAAAATGCTGGAAAGTATGTAGCTGGGTAGTTAAAATGCGACAGAAACAACTCAAATGGAGCACAAAATTCCCTGTTTTTTCCTTATGTACAGGTTCATTCTGGTTACTGGCAAGTCATTTCAGTTTAACTGTCTGTAAAGGGTTAACTCTAGTTTGTGACAGAGGAGATTTCTGCACTGGACTAACATGTTTTACTGAGCAAACATTGTCAGGTGGACTTTGAGGATTACAAGAGCTCTTTGTCTGAAACTTGGGGAGGAAGCTCTGTCCTCTCTACACAGTTTTGGGCATCAATTATGAAACAAGGGGTATTGCTTCTTTAGGTCTGGAAATGAAAAGAGAGCAAAAGGACAGCTGCTGGTGGTGGGAGGTAAAAAGCGTATGTGATTTTCTGTCTTTAAAAGATTGGTATTTTATTTTAACTCCTCTTTGAATGGATTCGTAGGATAATTGAGATTTTATTGTACTACACGGATGGAGTTCCGGATTAGATAGTATAGGGAATACTTTTTAAAGCATTTGGATATTGCTCTGAGTATTCTACTGGTCATATTTGAACACGGAGCATATTTGCCAGTTCCCATTGTGAAGCTACATTTGGAGAAAGAGGAAAAGATGTACTAGTGCTTTGAGGCTGGGATAGGAAGAAGCTAGTTCCTTGTCCTCCTGTGTTTGGTCTGTCATTTTTATAGGTCATCTAAATGGTGCCTTTCTGTACAGTGGTGTTTATTGTTACACCAGGTTTTGAGAGAATCCTCAATGCTGGAACATAACTGAAGTTGCTGCCTGGAACTCCAGCTGCTTGGAGTGTCTGACTCTAATCAGGCCTTATTTTTTTGTGCAGTACAGGGACCACTTGAGCTTCTCCTCTAGTTGTAATTCCTGTGCTCTGTGGAAACAGAATTCACCCAAGTAATGGAACTTCACTGGGATTGAGCGTGTTGGAAAAAATTGAGCCCTTGAAAATGATGTATATTTGTTTTTTCTTTCACTCTGACCTGCCTTTACTTACTCCTCAAACACTTGGGCCAGCATAGCGTGGGGATAGAGAGTAAGAGGTGAGAATGAATGGCTGGAGCGAAGAAAATACAGGGAGAAGCTGAACTTAGCTCTGTCACAAACTGCTTGTGGAGTTGTGTCTTGGGGACATGTCTGAGCTTTACAGACAGGACACACTGTGGTAAGTGTCACTCGTATTGTGGTAGCACAGACATTCCTAGAGTTGCGCTGTGAACTGGACAAGGGTTTGGTGGGCTTTGGGTTTGGTTTTGTTGTGGTTTTGGGTTTTTTTTATGTTCGGTGGCTTTTTTTGTTTTGGCTTGTTTTTTTGGACTTGTGTGGGAGTTTACTTTCTTTGTAAGGCTGTTTTGATTTGATTTAAAGTAGTTGTGCTGGGTGCGCTCCGATGCAAGTTTGATCAGCCCCCCGCCAAGCTGATGTGGATGGCAGTCTCCATTCCTGCCCTGGGGCTGTGCATTTGGGCAAGTCTCACAATGGCAAAGCAGCCCTTTCTTTTTGTAACTTGAGTTTTTTTGGGGTTTTTTTTTTGTGGTTTTTTTTTTTTTTTTTTTTTTTTTGGTTGGTTGGTTGGTTTTTTGTTGTTGTTGTTGTTGTTTTTTTTTTTTTTTTTTTTCGCAGTTCGAAAGAACTCTTTAAAAACTTGCCTTACCAAAAATGCTACTTCTATTGTGCATTCACACTGGGTGGTGATGGTTGTTTTGCTTTAAGTGCTGAGTTGCTGGCAATGTTTTAATATATTTTTAGATAACAGTGAAGTATTTGTTTTTTCAAATGAGAGGTAGGAAATTGCAAAGAATAAAGAATTGCATGAGCTGGCTCAGTGATAGCAAGCCTGTTCCATTTGGGGTAGTGGAGGAGGAAAGGGGAATAGATGGTGAGGTAAGAGCTGTTGCTGTGACACTCTCCCAGTAATAACTTCAGCGAGGAGCTGTCGAGGGTGGAAGGAAAAATAAAGATGTTGAAAATTCCTTGACTTTGACACTTGATATGAATCATATCTCCTCTGTTGTAAGGGGAGGATAATTCAAATAAGCACCAGTGAACCCTTCCTGTAGCAAATACAAAGCTTTTCTTCTTTTCTCCCCTGAACTTGGTTCTTGGCAAAGCAGAGCGTAGATTTCAGTCCCTTTGAGGCAGGGGTTGGCTCCGTAAACAAGATCCGTAAGACTCCTGCACAAAATTCTAGCAAACAGAATTGTTGAAGCCCTGGATTGATGAGGCAAATCTTTAATTTGTGGTGTCTGTTGGTGTAAGGCAGCTGCAGTAAGCCTTGCATCTGAACGCCTCATATAGCCTTGGAGATTGGATGATGATTTTTCATAACACAGTAGAAACGTAATGAGGCTTTCTAGATTACTTTAAATACTATTTTCTGATCTAACTATCACTAGTTATTCTTTTCCATTTTGTGTGTGAAGACTGCTTAATAAAAATCTTTGTCCTTCCATCCCACAAGCATTTATATCATTTTGTTTTCCATCAATAAACCTGGAAAATGTTATGGCCCCAGCCAGATTATGCTTTTCCAAAGGTGCAACTGCTGCTGCCCATCCTAACTATAATAGGAAAATGTATTCTTATAAATTTAATTATATATTTATTATCTTGAAATATATTATATTGAAACATATATATTTTATAGGTATGTATTTCAAGAGGCTTCTTTGCACAGACTGACAGTAGTTCATGGAGGGGTTTTCAGACCCTGTGTAGGCTCTCTTGGTACTTGGATCTTTTGGCACTTTGCAGCAATTGTTCAAAAAATGGTGTGTGGTCCTTTTAAAAGTAATTTTCATTTTTCACCTTAAAATGAAATTTCAACACCCTTTGTTTCACTCTTCTCAGTATGATGGGGATTGAAATGCAGGGATGGGGAGGTCAGGATGTATTTTGAAATTGGGGAAAATGCAGTTCAAATACATGGTGATAATACTACTCTTAGATCACTGAGGCTGTAAAACCTTTTTAGTGCTAAGAGGAAATGACAACTTGATCTTCATTGGCCGGTGATGAGCCTTTGCAGCTGGGGCCTGGCCTGGGTGGTGGTGACATTTGGGGCAGCTGTTTCAGGGTAGTGAAACCTGGGCTTTCCCTTCCTCTGTACTTTCCAATGCAAATTCTGTCTGGGGACAGGCAGAAAAGTCCATGTGGGTCTTAGGTGTGAAAGAAATTAGTAAATAGTGATTATCAAACTGTGATTGTTCAGTTGCTGCAGAGAGGTTATTGCAGTTAGCACTCACTTGACTGTTTTGTGTCTAAAAGGTGTGAGGTTTGTGCACATGTAATTTCCATCACCATAAACCCCTGCTTTCTCCTGTGTGTAGTTTTGCAATGTGTGTAGGATGGAAGGGATGAGTTTTGCTCTGCACCTGGGTGATGTAACCTGTAAAGAATTAAACTTGTCAGAAGGACCAGCAGCTGTCATTGTTGACAGTACAGAGCACAAAAAGAGACTTGATGGATGAGCCCACCAGCATTTCTTGTGTGTCCCTGAACTTTAGAGCTGTTTCATGCGTGAAGTCTGAGCTTTTTCTGTCTATGCTGCAGAAATCTTTAGATGTGTCTTGCCAACATCCATTAGCTTGACCTGGCTGGCTGACATGAAGGTATGGCTGACCTGACTCTCCATCTTTATCCATTAAAGGTCCCAGCTTGTATACAGTTTGAAAAAAAAACAGTCTTAACACTGCAAATAAGCCTGTCATCAGAAAACACAAATACATCTAGGTCTCAGCTGAGTCACTTGCTCCTGCTTCCTCAATTCCCTTCCTCCTACTTGCAGTCAGTGAGTTCTGAATTTTTGTTGCCCCAGAGCAGGACTACCCACGTGCTCCTTCTTGAGCTCTTGTCCCTTTCTTCCCCTAATCTGTTGTGTTTAAATCTTTAAGCAAGTGGAACTGTTCTTGCATGTGTACATTTAGAGGTGGATTGCTGCAAGAATTTTGGAGAAGCCTTTTGTGTCCTTTGAAACTGGAACCAAGGGTGTTTGCGTCATGGCAGTGCCCACTGCAGCAGTCCTGCTCTATTCCTTTCCTTCCTGTCTCCTCTGTTGATTCGCTCCCAGAGCTGTGCCTTGCACTTTCTGTGGAGCCAAGCAAGGAGGTGAGGAATACAGCACCTCCCTAAACTCTTCTGTACATCAGTTCTCCAGTGTGGGGAACTTAACTGGTGCCAAACTTGGAGCCATCCCAAACTGAGAGTGTGGCCTCTGAGTTTGTAGCTGGGTAGGAATTCCTGCTCAGAAGTATGAATTCCCAAGTAAGGTTGTTAATTCCAAGTTCAAGATGTCTGAATGTCAGTATTAACAGTTTGATTGCTGACTGTGTTGAGAGATGCCTCCAGTTATCCTTATTCCTGAATAAAGGCATAAATCAACTAGATTTTGGCTTATAGCCATTACTGGCATTAATAGCTGAAATCTGCCTGTTTTGATCCTTGGAAACACGTTGGAGCCTTTGCTCGTGCATTTGCAATAGCCTTTTCACTGGAACAAAACAGCACTGCAGCTCAAGTTAATTTGCTTCCTTTGGACACAAAAACTTAAAGTTGGTACTTTGACTTCATGGAAGTTTTTTTTTAAAGCGTTTATGGGGTTGTCCCTTTTCTTAGTGTGTTTTAAAATGCAGCAACTTACATTTGTAATTGTACTTCCCACATAAACATAGTTGGGGTTTGGACAACCTTTACATTCTTTTCCTTCATTGTTGCTTTGTAAGCAAGCAGTGTTGGTATGTGGCTTGCTCCTTACCAGATTGTCTGGTGATCAGTGCAAAGCGTGTACATTTTTTCTTCTAACTTTTTCCAGGTTTTCTAAGTACATCATGTTGTTAGTCACTCAGACTTACCAGTGCATCCTGGGTTATCAATCCTGGTTGTCATAGAATCATGGAATATCCTGAGTTGGAAGGGGCCCACAAGGATCATCAAATCCAGCTCCTGACCCTGCACAGGACAGCTCCAAGAGTCACAGCAGGTGCCTGAGGGCATGGTCCAAAGTTCCTTGAACTGTGTCCAGTGTCATTGTCAGTCTGTTTTACAAGCAGAGTGACCTCATTTAGGTGACACCTCATGTCATGATGGCTTACAGAAATGTGAAAACAGGAAGGTGTTCAACAAGGATCAAAGAACTGTCAGAGTTGTAGGCAGAAATAATCAACTGCACCAATGCAGGACAGGGAGTAACTCAATTTGGTATCAGTTCCTCTGAAAATGCCCCAAACATTACAGTGGAAAATCGGTTGAAATCACCGTGATGTCACTTCATATTGAGCTGTTCAGACAGGACTGTAACACCTGCCCACCATGCAAAGTAATTCTTCCACTTGGTGCATGAAAGGCTGTGGCTGGGGAGCACTGTAGTTTGATGTCCACAGGGCTGCTGCAAAACTGCCCTCTGGTCACATAGCCTAAATTTCTGATCAAAGATTAAGTCCAGGTTGTCCCACTAATAATCATCATTCCTCCCACCTAGCTTTTCCAGCACCGGGGTCGAGGTGTCTTATGTAGTGTGGTATTTTTACAGGATGCCAAGTGCTCATAATTAGTTTGCCTCCCTTAACACATCCTGTTGGACTTCACCTGCTGTACTTATGTACATCACAGCCCCTCTGTTGTGTACAAGCATTAGAATGATTGTAATGGATAATGTCCTACATGAAGCAGTTGCTGAATGTCACTCCAAAAATAACTATTCCTCTCTGGTTAAAAGTGATACATAAATTGTTGAGTTTCTGTGCTAGGGAAACCAGTAATTGAGAGTGAAAGTACTGGAGTGGAGTGTTGGGTTTGGTGGTTTCTTGGGCAGCGAAGTGTAGCTAAGGTAATGGTACACACCCTCTATTTAGAACAGAAAGGACAACTGTCCTAACTTCAGCATTTTTTCTTTCATTCTTGATGGAGGAATTTTGAGAATTTTATATCTGTAGAAATTTGAGGTACCAAGCATGAGGTGATCAAGGGCTGGTTGTTAGTGGTGAACTATCCTGTACTTCATGCACACACCTTGTCCTCCAGTGAATGTTTTGGCCCTTGACTGTGGTGTGTTCAAAAGCAACTTGTGGGACAGCCAGACAGGAGCTCTGCCTTCTGATGCTGCCTCTGCTTTATAAATAGAGGCATTGTCCATGTCTCTGGGACCAGGTGTATCTGCTTCCTCCTGAGATGGTGAGAAATACATTCTCCAGTGTTGTATTTTAGTGGGAGATAGCAGGACAAAGCAGGACACATGCAAATAGAAGTAGAAACTGCTGGGTATTCAAGTAAAATTGTTATGCAAAGCAGGTTACAGAATGGATTTTGCAAGCTGTCTGACCTGTAGGCTGTCAGGCATGTGTATTTCCCCAGGGTATTTTCAATTTTACTGTAGTGACCAGCTTCATTTGTATTGTAAAGCTGTAAAAGGGCAAGCACATGCTATGATTGCTTGTTGTTCTTCATTACCTTTTTCAGTTTTTGATCCACACTATCAAGTCCTGGCTTACAACTGAGCCAGCACAATGAGAGAAGTGCAGAAAGTGAGAAATGTATAATCTGGATATGCTTTGCAAGCTGCCACAAACCCACTGCTGATATTTCTTCTGTTTCTCTGTTAAGCTTGAAAACAATTCTGAAACACTCTCATTGGAATGTTTAATAGCTCTTTTTTATTATTTTCTGCTAGTGACTTTCCACCTTCATCCCTCAGAGTTTATGCCAAGAGCTCTTACAAAAGCCTCACAATTTCATTAAAGGGCTGAAAGGTTGTAGTTGGTTGTATTGGTTAAATAGTCTAGAGCACATGATAACAGATGTGTTTGATGCTTGGTGTCCATGTTGCTAAACTTGAAGTTGCAGTTTGAAACAGCCCTTTTAAGATGGCCTGGAATTTATAGCATTGGTGTTAGCAGCAGTTATAGGAATAGAAACCAGGAGACCTTACTCTGACCTGTAGGTAAAAAGACTTCTTTCACAATTTTTCTTCTCAAAATTGAGGGTTTATTTAGGTGCTTAAGGCAATGTGTGCTCTGTTCTATATGTATACATGTGCATATATGCACTTGGGTTTTTTTGGTGTCTGGTTTGGGATTTTGAACCTTTCCCAGATAGAGCAGGTTTGTCCTCAGAATTCAAGGCTGTTTTCTTTCCTCAGGAAAAAAAAAGAGGGAGGATTGCATAGAGGTCTCTAGGCTTCAGCACTTGACCTGTTCTTCAGTTTGTGCTTCACCAATGGTGGTTTTGCTGGCACCCTGTTTAATCTTAAATTAAGCAATGCTAAATAAAACCACAGTGAATAACTCATTCACAAGCAAATGCCCATCCCTAGTAATATCTGAGTGAATTAATCCACACTGAACAACACAAAACCGACCAAATGCTGTGCTCTTCAGGGCTTCCAAATTTGGTCTGGATTGGGTTTGAGATTAAGGAAGGATGTTTTGTCTTCTGTTTCCGTGATAACATCCTGAGCACTACAGCTCTTTATAAAAGGTCCTGGTCTTTAGTCACCATAAACTAACCCTTGGTCTTCTGGGGAAAAACAACACTCCCCTTCCTCTTTTTAAGAAACTGCACTTGTGAATCCCTGAGCATTCTGCCCTCCACATATCGCCAAGCTGTGGAGCTCAGGCTGTGCTAACAAGCTTTTTTACTGGTTTGCACTCCATTTTGATCAGGAACTGGAATGAGACTGCATTCCTTGCAGCATCAAATGTTGAAGTAGTCCTTACATTATGAAGTTTGTCAGAGTTAGTGTTTACTTCATACCATAAAAGTTGCTGGATATAAAATTAATCTCATTTCTGAGTCCCTGCTGTTTCAGAAACACTTGGGGGTCTTTGAGATGTGGAAAGCCTAATTAGAATGTGAGCTGTAGCTACTTCAAGCTCTGTAAAGTGATTTTTATTTGAGTTGTAAAATCACTAATACTTATTTTTTGCTTCAGGCTGCCATGCTTTCTGTTAGGGAGATTTTCCATCAACCTTTTTGAAAACAGGTTATTTGTGGTATCTACAGCTTAACCTTTATAAAGGTGATAGTAGTAGGAGGACTAATTTGAAGGTAATTCTGTAGTCACTGGGGCTGACGTCTCTCTATTCACCACAAGAGCAGAGGCAGAACTGGCACATTTGTTACCATTTTACCTCCATGTGTTTGTGATAGTGGAAGCTTCCTACACAGGAATGCAAGACCTGTAGCAAAGTTTCTTGAACTTGATTGATTCCTTCCAGGATCTCCATTAGACCTTTTGGAGCTCACTGCAGTATACTTTAAAATACGGGGTTTTTTCCTCCCATCTTTGTGCCGTGTGAACCAAAAAAGGTGATCCATAGGGAAAGAGAATTGTTGTCTAGATTGGTCTTTTTACTTCTCTTTTTCCTATTATACTTAATAAAAAACTTCACGGTTGAAGACTTGCCAGAGGGGACATGGTAGTACCAGACTGGCAAGGCCTGGGAGGAAGGGTAAAAATTAGTCTGTGCTGAGTTCTGTCCTTGGGCTAAGACTTGACTGTACCTCAGCTAACATAAAGTTGTCTCAAGTATTCTTGCGTTACCTACAAAAAGATATAAAAGGTAGTTTTGTAAAAGGTTGAATCCTAATTCCTTGCTCCAGTCCTCTCTTTGGAATTTTATTTGTTACAACAGATTTTACTGTGCTTGCCAGCCAGTGCAGCTGTGGATTTCTTGACGACTGTAGTCAGTGCTGCTATGGATTTGAGTTTGGCATGGTGAAATATTATATGGAATTGGAGTGACAACTTGTCTTTATCTCATGTAGTTAAAAATAACATCATTTCCTGTAATCTTACCTAGCTACTTCTCCCCATCAACCCTGTCAGAAGTTTAGGGTAATTCTGAATTTATCTGTAAGTTTTTATATTGCACAAACCTCCAGTGGTGAGTAGTTTTGTGCAGCAGATATGGATATAACTTAGACATAATTTCTTCGCAAAGAAACTCAAGACAGCAGTTGGTAATCCAGACACCAGCCTTCTGTTTGAAAAGCTTCTAAATTTCCTCTTCTGGACTCTGCTTCCAGCTGCTTGGCTGTTGTGGTAAAAAGGTGTGGGTGTACATGTGCAAAGTCTGTGTGTGTTGAAGCAGCAGTGTCACTTCAGATAAGGCTTCTGACAAAAGCACCACTGAGGCCTGGGGAAGAAAGACCCCCGGACTTCATTGTGGTGGAGAGACTTTCTGAATTACTTTGAGTTTGTGTTTTGTGCTCTTCTTCTGCCTTTAAAAATCTGTGGGTGGAAGAAGTGTTTCTATAGTGATAATGGGAATTGGGGAGAGTGAAAATAAAAACCTGTATCCATAACACATTACTGCATTATAGAGCAATCTGCATCCATTATTTAGGTATTATATTATAATACTTGGTAGTTGAGTGCAATTTAAGGAACAATCTTTCTCTAGCTGTTTTCAGTAATACTTGCTCAGTGGTTGTTAAGTGTTTCCACAGCTTCTTATGTCTACCTAGAGAACAGGTATGCACAGTCATAAAGGATGTCCAAATGTGGTACTGTAGACTTTGTTCTGAAAAATGTGGATATTTTGCATTTTGTATGTGGTATGATAAATTGAATTTAAGGAAAAGCCTAAAATATTCCAGCAGTTATGTGTTCTTGAGTCACCCTAATTGTCCAATGTATCTTTATGTATTGAAAGTTTGCAGTTAAAATTAACTCTTCTCTGTGTGATGAGTAAATCAAGAAAATAAAAACTAATTTGGCCTGGTCTGAGTCACAATGTCATTTTGATGGGCGGTTTTCCCCAGGTTTCCTTAAGATGCCATTCCTGCCTCACAGCCATCTTGGTGACGTACAGCCAGAGGCAGGAGGATTCATTTGTTCAACACAAGGATGAGACAGGAGCTGCAGGTAACCAGGCCATGTCTTGGGTTGTCTTTGCAAAACCCTGAAGAAATGAATTTGACTATCCTGTGGTGCCATTTACAATAAATTTGCACATGTAAGAAATGATGCCTCACTTTTTAAAATTTTAAAAAGTTTATTGAACCACAGCAAGGGACTGAATAAGGAGAAAGAGACAGCACTGGGTGCTTAGCTGCAGCCAGAGGCACACTGCCCACACCTGTGACAACCCCAATACCTGCTGTTGGTAAGCCAACCCCAATACGTGCTGTTGGTAAGCCAACCCCCTGGGAAGCTGACCCTCCCCGTACTTGTGCAGATGTCACTCTTCAGACCCAGCTCCTCCTTCATCCCCCCTCTGAGTCTGCACAGTCCTTCGTGCTCAAACCTTTCTGATGGTCAGAGATCAACTGTCAACATTACAAAACTTACTTACAAAAGAACCAGATCTTAACAGATCTTCTTACATTCAACATTTGCGAGAGCCAATATTACACTATCCATTTATTACACAGAGAACAAAAATGTTTTTTATTGGGCTGTGGTGATGAACTTGCTTTGTTGAATCCAGATAGTTTCCCTTGAAGCAGTTTTTACTTGCTGGTTTATATCTAGTTTGTAACTCCCAGAGCAGAAAAGGAGCCATTTTTCTCTAATGAAAAGCAGTGTTAAAGTACCTCTGCTTTAACACCCTCTCTGAGGGTGAGAACCCTGCTGCCAAGGGCCGTTCCATCCTGGGACAAGTAATTTCCAGGGTTAGAAATTCAGTTGCAGAAGTGCTCCCTTTGAAACATTTGTTCACTTAATACATTTTAATTCCTGCCCTAGTTTGAGAGTTGTGAGTGCTTTCCTTGGATTTTTTAGACTTTGGGAATGTTTTTTATGTACTCCTTTGTTTTCTTTGTGACATTGTCAGTGTGACTTTGTAGAGGAGAAAAACTACATTGGCAATAACAGGTGCTACTGCAGCAGTTGTGTTACACTTTCTGTTTCAGTTAGCACAGTAAGAGTCCCAAAACCTTGGAGTGCAGGGAAAAGAGGAGCTTCAGCCAAAATTCAGAGCCCGCTCTGAATACATTTTTTTGGGGGTTCCCTCTCCAAAACCGAAGCATGCTGATTAATTTAGCTAAATTCACAGCACATAATACTCAAGGCATTTTATTTAGTTTCATGTTTGCATATGGCTGTCAGCTGAAAGATAAGCCAGATCTGCTTATTATGTTCCAGTTAGTGCCTGTGTGTCCCTGAAAGTGTTTTGGTTTTGAGAGGTTTGAGACTGGTGTACAATTCCCAACGGTGTACTTGGAAATACTCGCTAGGTAAGGAATTGAACATGGCTGGGGATGGTTGCTGTGTGTGAAATGTTCTAGCTGAAACTTGGGAACTGCCTTGCTGCAACTCTTCTGCGGTGCCGCTTTCCCATTTCCATAGGAACAGATGGGCTTTTGTTGATAAGAGCTGTCATCAAACTGGGAAACTGTCGGGCGCAGTTGAGCCACTCTTACTGTAAAACAGGGCTGACTGGGGGCTGAGAACATCACATGGCAGCATGGCTTCAAATGGAGGGGATAAAAATATCCTTCCTCCTTCCTCCTCTCAGGCACAGATGCCCCAGTGTGAAAGGCAGAGTCGCTCTGGCCTAGACCTGGTTGGATCTGTGGCAGCCATGGGATTCGATGCAGAGGAACACTTTAGGTTTTGACCTACCCAAAGAGCAGCAGTTTTCAACAATTGATCTAAAAAAGTGTTTCAGATTTTTTGCAGATGTTGAAGGCTGTCCAGTTTGAAGCAGTGAATCTTTAAATTTTCGTTTTGTTGCTTAATTTATTTGTGTTTTTGTTTTGTACTTGGTGAATTATTCAAAGCAAAATCTAGTGATGCATGTGGTACTTAGATTAAATTTTATAGCTTTGGTAAGTCCAGGGAAATCTTACTGTAATTCAGTTAAGAATCATTAGTTTTCTTAGAGGCATAGCACTGTGTTTTAATATCCAGATGATAAATTTCAATATGGTTTATTATCTGGAAGTCACTTGGAAGTATAGAATAGATGAACCTACTAGGTGCTTTTCATAAAATGTTTTGCAGTAAAATGGTTTAATTACTTAAAGTTAGTTCTTTCATTTCAGTGGATTTACAATTTAAAATAAGAGAGCAGTGTCAGATGTAAACATCAAAGACAGATACATCAGTGCACAAGATTCCTATGTGTGTTTTTTCCTATGTGACTTTTTAGTTACATTTCACTAAAGGATGTTAGTGGCATAATTTTTTTTTGAAAGATGAAATTTTACAGGACTATTCTGCAGTTTTCATGATAATAGCTCCATAACTTCATAGGAACTACCAAAATTCCAGCCTTGTGCATGTGCCTGCAAAGTTGTCCTGAATTTAAGGCACTTCAGTACAAGTCAGTTTTGCTAAGCATTGGTGGCAGCTTCAGGGGTGTCTGGCACTGTAAGAAGAAGTGGTTTTGTAGATCTGTGTTGTGGAGATGATTCCTGCTGAAATGATACGGGAACGTGGAGCTTTGGAAAGCAAACAGTGTGTTCTGTTCTCTCTGGAAGAGGCGGAAAGGGGAACCCAGGGGTGTTTACAGGGTGAGTGTGTGTGTGTATGAGCTCTCCTTTCTGTAACACAGGGCATGGATCCTTGGCTGCCTGCCAGGGTGTGAATGGAGCTGTGACAGCTCGTTAAAATTATCCTAGAAAGGACAACGGGCTGCGAAGATAGCCTCAGCCTGGTGGTGTGAGGCAGGAAAAGGTCTTGGGAGCAAAACACAGCCGCTCAGTGGGGAGCTGTGGAGGGCTTATCACTACAGCAGAAGTCCCCTGAACAGGTTGGACGTGCAGATATGTAGGTAGTTACCTTACCCTGCCTTTAATCAGCGATTTTTTATTCTGGTCACAAAGCTTTAATGCATCCCTCAGCACTGCTCACTTGCTGGCGTTTGGCTTCAGGCCAGGCATTAATAAGTACCCCAAGCCCAATGTGATTTGGCTCCTCCAAATCTATTAGCATATCTTCAGAGCAAGATAAAACTCATTAAAATAATTTACATTTGGGCGTTAGAATTTCTGATAACTTTTTAATACTACTGCCAAACCCCCAAAACTGTGGCACTGTCGTTCAGGTGAAACTACAATTTAACTGTTCTTTCTGGAAGAAGAACAGACTGCCATATCTCTTAACTGCTTTCTGATGGTGATGAAATGAGTCTGTAGCACATGAGCTTATCAAAGCTCATGGGAGATATCTCTGATAAAGGAATGCACACCTTTCATGGGAGATATCTCTGATAAAGGAATACACAATGTGTAAGATTTGGTTTATTAGAAATCATATTAAAATGTGTTGTATTTGAGTTGTATTCTATTGTGCAGGGCTCTAGTCAAGGCAGCTTGAGGTACAGAACAGCCCCAGAGTACTGATTCTTGGAAGCTATGTGCTGAAATCTTTACATGACTGGGTTACAGATCTGGGCTTCAGCTCATGCCCTCCCGGGTCTCTGCGCAATTCACTTTTTTACACACCTATTTTTGATCTCTGCTGTCCCTGTTCCTGCTGGTGTCTCTCACTGTATTTCCTGTTGAGGAATCAGTCCCTGCCCCGGTCGCAGTCCTGCAGCAGCTCCAAGGCAGTCCAGCAGACATCAGCTGATCCAGAGCAGCTCTCCATGTGTGAGCTCTTACCTCAGAGCCTGTAACAGAGCCACGCTTGAACTGCTCATGACCTGTGTTCAGATTATCCCAACTAAAAGACTGAACTCTGTTGTGCGTGCTGGAGCAGTGCTTGTACATAAATGCATGGAAACCCAAAGTGGTAACTGCACAAAAGACAGCTTGAATGTTTCATCCACATGTAAGTACTTGGGATCTTTTAAGTGTTAAAGCCTCTTCAGCTGAAAATATCCAGAAATTGGTCTTAGAGGGATATCTTTGCTCACCTGAGTTCTGTAGATGTGGCCCTGCTGCTGTGCTGGTTCCCCAGTGGAAGTGCTGGCACCTGGGGAATATATGTCCCATCAGCCTCTTCCCTTGGGAGTGAAAGAACATCCATATAACTATTACCCCTTGTAATTTGCTGAGGAGGCTCACATTTTGCTCTCTTTCCTTTGCCACATTTCATTTCAGTAGGTTTTGAGGTTTTTCTCTGTCATACATAGCAGTCAGCAGTGAGGCAGATTTAGGGTGTTGGTGTGTCAGAGTTTTGAAAGGCAGCAAGCAGTGATCTTTAGAGTTTAATTTTCTGATGCACTCCAGTCAACTGTAAGAATGAGACATGCACTTGCAAATTCTTGTCTGCTTTTACTTTTTTGTAATATCCTTTCACCACCCTTGAAATAAAGAAACGTAATGGCATAGCAAAAGAGTTTGTTTGAGGGTTTGTTGGATATCTTCACCATAACTCTGTGTAGTATGTGATCTCTGGATTTGCATTCATGTTTCTTTCTCTTTGCATTTCCTCATCTTCCTGCATTCAGGCAATGCTAATCGTGATATTTTTGTGATCTGAGGCTTTTTTTTTTTTTTTGTTGACAAACACAAAATCATCTTGAGTGAGAAGAGGTAGTTTCAAACAATAGCATGGTTTTATTTACAGAACATAATACAATATTGGAGAGATTGCTTTCAGTCAGTGCACCAGGCTTGGCTGTTGCACCGTACCAGTTGACAGAAGTTCAATGAAAAATGAAGCATTGAAGTTTTTAGAGCAAGTATGCTTTGAAATACCAATTTGTGCTTTTTAAAACTACCTTTTCATGTGGCTCCTCTCTTGTGACTCCTGATCTTTTGTTCACTTTTAAAATGACAGCAAGAAAACTATCCCCTTCAAAAATAAAAAGAAGGAACTCTGTTCATCTACATTTGCTGTTTGAATGTGTTTAACTTTATTAATGTAAAAACTGCTCAACACAAATGGGAAGAATTAACCTGGTACCTTTATCAGTCTTGCTTGTATCTTGAATGTATCTCAAGCTTAATTTTTGTTTGCTTCCTTCCTTCAGGTTTTGAATGAAGAATGCGATCAGAATTGGTACAAGGCAGAACTCAATGGAAAAGACGGCTTCATTCCCAAGAACTACATAGAAATGAAACCCCATCCGTAAGTAGATCTTATGGGATAGCCTGTCTTGGTCTTACTCTGTATATCCTCACAAACAGAAGGATGGTTTTCTGTTAAAATGTTACTAGCTCTACTCAAGTGTATGGACAGATAAAGGATGCCCAGTGAGTTGTGTGTCTCTGGCTGTAGTGTTTGCTTTAACTCCTTTCATAGTAGCTGCATAGCAGGATGTTTTGGGAGGCTTTTCTGGTGCTTGCTCTGGTGGTTTTTTTGGTCAGACAGAGCAACCTTGGAGTTAGCAGCCATAAACCAGCAGAAAACCCTTTAGTAGAGAGTTTTCACTACCACTGCCCCAAGAAAAGTGTCTGTGTTCTTATGATGATTCTCAGTTTTATTTAGCTGCTAAGTGTAAAAATCATGGCATTCACAGCTCTGCAAAAGGTGAAGGGTATTTGAAGCTGAACTTGTACCATGTCTGTCACATCCTGAGTATAGAATCACAGAATTGTTAAGGTTGGACAGGACCTGTAACAGTAATCTGGTCCAACACCTTCCTCACAAAACAGGCTGACCTCAAAGTGCTGTTACATGGGTATTGTTGCCTTGAACTGCTGCTCCAAAGAGCTGTGTTTGAGTAACTACTTCAAACCTTTCCCCCTAGGTGTAATGAACCCAGCCTATGAAAACTGTAGTATTTCATGACTGGGTATTTTCTTTGTGTCAGTTTATGTGTTTCTGCTGTCTTCTGCTAAACTTTGGTTCTGCCAACATCTGAGATCCTGCAACATCTGAATAAGAAGAGCAAGCTCTGGGTAACAGATTCAAAGGGAGGTTTAGGAGGGAGAAGCAAAACCTGTAATCAGGGGTTTTACAGGGAGGTGTAGCATTTCATTTGCTCACAAAAACTGATGATTTACGTAAGTGTTGACTGTCATTATATAATGAAGATATTGCAGTTAAATGCAATCAAGAATTATTTTTCTAAGGGCCCTTTTGAAATAGCAGAAGGAAGCTTCTGAGGGCCTGGCCCCAAGAAGAAAGAAGAGGTGTCATACTTTAGGGCAGCCAAGTGGGAAGTGAAGCAAGGACACACAAGAAAATTCTGAAATTGTTTAAAGCCTTGTTTTCTGTCGTAACATGTCTGGTTTACCCTGATTGTACCAGTTCACAGGGGATCACAAATCCACATTGCAATTTCTTTCACATTTATTTGATGCTTGTACCTTCTCATTACAAATTTCCAGGCATTTGAGTTATCCTGTAGTGATGTCTCCTATGATGATCAGTTTATTCTATGATCCTCCATGATGTTTTGTTTTAGAGGAATAGAGCTATCAGTTTTCCACTTTTTTTATATCAAAAGGGAATTAACAATATTTGAGCCTGCAAGTGGGAGAATTTGGTAGTGGTTTTTTAAGCACAGTTAATTTGATCTTATCTGAAGATGTTTTGAACTGCTGATGGCATCTGGATGGAGGCAGTGCCATGTGTCAGCAATGCTGGGAGTCTTAACTACTGCATTTTAACAACCTGGGAAATGATGCAAAAGTTTCTATAGCATAATGTTGGCTTAGCTGTAGTGCAGAGCTCTCTAGTCATATAGGTCATACAAAAAGTAAACTGCAGGCAGCTGAGCAGTGAGAAAGAGAATGTTCCTTTGCTCACAGTATCATCAAATTGTTTTCAAGAGGTTTTGGAGAGAAAGCAACTGAATATGGCTTTAAATCCTTTCCTAAGATCCAAGACTTAAATCTTCCAACTGCACAGCTGGTATTAAATGCCGTGTTTCTCCTTACTTGTATTTTGCAAATCTTACAGATCACTTTGTAACTACCAGCAAATGAAGCTAAAAGGAAAATGTGGCACTTTTCAGTGACCAGACTTACCTGGGGATTAACCTGAAGGGTTCATCTGAATTATCGCCTCAATTAACAAAGCAAAGACTGAGCAGAACTATGCAAGACAGAGAAGAGCTACAGGAAGCTCTGGGCAGGGAGGTTGCTGTGAAGGCACAGCAACACCTTGCTCTTGAAGGGGACATGGAAGACTTTGCTGTTTATGAAACACACGGTGGATCTGATCCAGGCTATCTCAGGTCTTTGTGTTTGTTATCAGCTTGTCCTGGGGATATTGCTGAAGTCTCACTTTGCATTGGAATTTCTGTGGAGGTGCTTGGCCAAGTGAAATGATTGTGCGAAGTGAAGCCGAAGGAATTGCCAAAGTGACGATTGAGGGGTGGCTGGAAGCAATGAGAACCTGTGCTGTACAATCAGTGCAGCTCCCTCTGGCTGTGCAGCATCAGCAGGAATGCCTGCTTCGGTTCTGTAGTGCTGACAGGATGAGTTTCACCTGCATTATAGAGCTTGTTGGAGTCAAGCCTTATCAGGCTTGCCCTGCAGAAGAAAAGTTGTGGTAATGTCGTCACTTTGCCTAATTCTCCACGAGTGATTTTTGACATGCTGTGATGTATGTTAACTTTTTTAGACATTCTGTAGCAAACATATGTGCACAACACTTTGGCTGCTTTACAACTGTATTCTTAAGTAGACAGTAGTCCTGCAGAATAACTTTGTTTCACCTCTGGGGTTTTCTTTTCATTTAATTCAGGTTCTTTTACTCTGGCTAATGTGGTAGTAAAGCTACAAAACTGCAAGGAAGCTCAAGAATTGTGAAAGATTCTTAGTCTATTTGAAGTGCCTTAGAAGCTGCTAGCAGAAAACTTACGTAGTTTGGCATAGTCACTTTGGCATAGTCACTTTGGAAGTGTCACTTCAATTAAAAGAATGGTATGCTTCTACTTTGTAGTGATTCAGTAAAATTTAGGGGGGAAGCAGGTAAACTGTTGAGGCTTCAGGAAGGATTCTATTAAGCTCTTTCAGGCTTTCCTTCTTACTTTATAGAGAAAGGTGAAGTTGTTTTTTGTTTGTGTTTAAGATGAGTAAGATGTCACATGAGTAATTGAGAATTATTTGAGAACTAAACAGTATTAAGATACTTTGTAAACAAGAATTATGGTGAGATATCTAAAATGATAATATAAAGCTTACTTCAGGCAGCACTTGGCAGAGAAAAAAATCAGGACTTCCTTGTCTTTCTGACAGTAGTGCCAAAAGCCCAGGAAATTAAATACTATCTTTGAATTCTGAAGGAGTTTCACTTAATCGTTTCTCTTGGTTGATTTTTGTGGGCAGCAGAGTGCAGTGAGGGGCAGATGGGTCTCCCTTGGTGATCGGCCACCATCTCACCTCAGGTACCAAGAAGCAGCACATGTGCTAAGCCACCCAGAATGTACAAAATGCCATGAAATTCTTAACCACTGGAACTAAGATGGTTGAGGGAGGAAGCTTTTCCTTTTTATTCCAGGGGATAAAAAGTACACACTGAGAGTTTCAAGCAAGTGGAGTGTGTTTGGTAACCAAGTAATCAGTCCTTCTTCAGGTCTAGAGGTAGTTTGCCCTTAGAGAGAAAGATCTGGTGACTTCTTGACGTCACAAGAGCTCCAGCTTCTCTTAAGAATGACTGTTTCAAGAAGGATTCTGCAACTCCTGCCTTGTTGCTGCAGCAAAACCTTCACTGCAGACAGTGGGCTGTGTGAGTGGAGCTCTTGTTATGAAATGCTCTCCTCTAAGGTCAGTCATCTGCGTGGGTGTGGGTGTGATAAGTGCTGCTGTCCTGTGTGATCTGTTCCTCAAAGCTGAAAGCTCTGCTTTTTAGTTGTGAAGATGCTTCTGCTTTTCTCATGCCGTGTGACCTACCACTCATCCCTTCTTTGCCTTTAATCTTGGATTAGTCTGGAAATGCAAATGTGAATGGGGGCAAGAATCCTGTGACCAGTCTGTTGGTCAGTGCTGACGATCTGGTGGCCTGAGGTAGGTTCGGCCTTGGTGTCATGGTCAGCCTGTGGCTGGTGAGAATTTTGGATGTGGTTTGCATAAGGCTGCTACTTCATGTGACTCTCCTGTGGAAGCTGCTGGGTTGTCCTGCCTGTGGGAGAAAGTGAGAAAAGAGGCTCCTGAAACAGGTGTCATCAGCATCTTTTCTGGAATGGAATCCATGCCTAGCTCAGCACTCCTCTGCAGTGGAGCAGAGAGACCTTGAAGGAACTTTTCTCACTTGGTCTGTAACTGCAGTCCTAGCACCTGCCTCAGCTTTCTGACAGATGATACTCGTCTTGGACCATAGGACTCTGGTAGGGCTCAGAGATTGGACTCTGGGCTGCAGGAGCAAACAGCTGCTGGATGAAGATACTGATTCTCTCTACTGAAGTAGATGTGTTTTACCACCTGATCTGAAAGAGACAACAAATTGATTTAGATACAAAATGCACTTTCCATGTGTGCAGGATGGGGTAGTGCATAGACAAGATCTTGTTTCCGGAGCTGTGGTGTTTCTGGCTCTTCCATTAATGGATTAAAATTCTTAACTTTTCCTATTGTTTTCTTTTCCTCCCCACACAGGTGGTTTTTTGGAAAGATTCCCCGAGCGAAGGCTGAAGAAATGTTGGGTAAACAGAGACACGATGGTGCCTTCCTCATCAGGGAGAGTGAGAGTGCTCCTGGGGACTTCTCCCTCTCAGTCAAGTAAGTCATGCCCAGGAGCAATTGTGTGCTAATCAGGCATCTGCTTCTCCTTTGGACTGGTGAGTAAAAAGGCAGGTGATTGTCAACAAGAGCAGGAATAATCTCATCTCACAGATGCCCTATTATAGTAAAAATGCGGCGAACCCCGGATTCAGAGAAGAAATGACGATGTGATGTCTGGCTCCAGATCAGAAGGCGGAAGGATAGCTTTATTAAAACTATACTATATTACATTAATATACTATTTCAAGAGATACTATACTATTCTACATACTTACTTCTTACTTACCTATCTAACTAACTAACTAACTCTGACTCTGCTGAGAGCCCGAGCCACAGCTGGATCCGATTGGTCACTGACCCCAAACAACCTTCACCAGAATCCAACCCAGCAATCACTGCAGGTAAACAATCTCCACACCACATTCCACATGGGCAAAACCAAGGAGCAGAGATAAAGATTGTTTTCTCTTCTTCTCTCTGTGCTTCTCCAAGAAATCCTGAGAGACAGAATTATGTCTCTCTGTCCAGAGAATGTGAATGTCACACCCTGTAGCATTCCTATTCTTCTAGTGAGATTTATTCCCTCTCTAATAGAACAAACATCTTTGCTCTGGTTTGCAGTGAGCTCACAGGACTGACCTGGTGGCACATGGCTCACACGGGCCCAGGCACTGTCTGGTGGTCTCTTTGTGGATCCCATTCCTCCCTCTTAGAGCCACAAAGCACCCAGTGTGGACAGCCTCCCATCCTCCTTCATTCCTCCTCTGCAGTGCAAGTTATTACTTTATCTTCCCTCTGTGTTGTACATTTGCAAGTATGTTTTTTTCTGCTTGGCACATGCTTCGGTAATATTCCCATTGACTAGCACTAGAACATGGAGCTGTGAACTCAGAGGTCCATTTGAACTCACAAGTATATTCCTTATGGGTTAGGAAAAAATTCTTCTCTGTGAGGGTGGTGAGGCCATGGCACAGGTTGCCCAAAGAAGCTGTGCCTGCCTCATCCCTGGAAATGTTAAATGCCAGGTTGGATGAGGCTTTGGAGCAACCTGGTCTAGTGGAAGGTATCCCTGCCCATGGGAGGAGGATTGGAATGAGGTGGTCCTTAGGTGATTCCAAACACAAGCAATTCTGTGATTCTCTGATCTGAAGTCACTCAAATAGAGGTATTAGAAACTTGAAAAGATATGTGAAGTAATTTAATGTAGGATGGAGATGGGAAGGAATCTGTCCTCAGCAGTTGATTTTGGCTTTTTTTTTTTTAAATCATTTTCTATAATCTTCCCATTTTCTATCAAATAAACAAGATTTTCTTTAGAATCCTTACAACATTTTTATTATTCATGCACAATTCCAGCTGGCTCTGTTTTCTGTGCTGTCAGTGATCTGTCTCAACAAGATTTGTTTCTTTTTTTCTGGTCATCTTTGGTCTGTAACCAAATTTTTGTCCTTCTGTACAGAAGTACTGAGTCATGCCAGCAAACTGGATTCAAGCCACTGATTTTAGAGATGTTTATATTTCTGTCTTGAATAGAGTCATCCGGGCTGGAATATTAGATATGAATGAAAGCTTCAATTGCACAAAGTGCATTCCTTTAAGAAACAGAAAGTTACAATGGCATAGCTGGGCCTGCCTGTTTAGCCTGGTGTTGCCATCTAGTGGTAATGTCTCAGTTGGGTGGTTTTTCCTGTGTGTATATATATCACTGTTTTCCTAAACAGTGATCTGTAGGATTTGGAATGGGGAGAAGCTCACAGGTTGAGGAAGGCAAAGCAGAGGCAGCACTAAGGAGTTGTTTCAAGGCAGTGTCTGCTTTCCCCACTGATGTATAGGAGCCATGCATGCCAAGGGGGAACAGTTGTCTTCTGTTTTCAGTGTTTTAAGCTGAAGTAAAATTACCAATGTGCCGTTCATCTGGAAAATCCCAGTGAACCTCTCCAGAGTTCCTCTTTATTCAGAGTAAAACTGTTGGAAATGTAACTTCAATTGAATAGCATCATTTGTTGGAAAAAATTGTTAACACAGAATTGAAGTTGCTGGTTTCTGTGTGCAGCATCATCTTTGAACACTTTGGGGTCTGAGGGTTTTTTTTTCCTGTGACATTTTGGTTTGGGGATTTTTTTTAAGACTGGAGAGGTCCTTTTGTTCCATAAGAGAGCCTTTTGCACAAGTCTATTCTGGTTGCCAAAGGAGCCAATTCTGCTCTCCATGTGGCAGTTTTTTTCCCAGGAATTTGCCTGTAATGGGACTGGTGCTTATGCATTGCATTATTGCACCTACCCAGTGGTGCTGTGGGAGGGAGGGACTGGGGCTGTGAGAAGCAGAGGACCATGGCAAGAGTAGCACAGACTGAGAGTGGCTTGAGTAGGTTGTGAAACTGCTGGGTGTGAAAAGCTAAACCAAAGTGCTTGTGCTGTTTGACTAGCAATTCTGTGTTTGGGGATGTGAAGTGGAAAGTACCAGGGTGCAGCTGTGTTGCTGTGACCTTGCAAAGTCCCTGGCATTTGTCCTTGGGATTCTGCACCATCTTCAACAACACAGGTATAGCATATGTAACATACATCAAGAAGTACGTGTGATGCCAGCTATGGGATTGCATCTATGTTATCAGTGTCATTGACAGTTTTCACTGTGTCCTGAAGGACCTTTTCGTTCCAAACTCTGTGCTGATGATCCCAAAAGGAGTTCCCCATGGCTAATAATGTGCTCTTTTATGTTCTTCATTCTTTCCATACAGGTTTGGAAATGATGTGCAGCACTTCAAGGTGCTTAGAGATGGGGCTGGCAAGTATTTCCTTTGGGTGGTGAAGTTCAATTCATTGAACGAGCTGGTAGATTATCACAGATCCACATCTGTCTCCAGGAACCAGCAAATATTTCTCCGGGACATTGAGCAGGTGCCACAGGTAAGAAAAGTGTCCCTGTAGAGTGCCCTGGTCAGGCTATTGCAACCACAGTCTGAAGTGGGATTGCATTTTAGAGTAAGAAAGAAGCTGACTGTTTTTTTTACCTGTGCAAGTGTACCTTTAGATCCTGCAGTCAAAATTTTACTGGTAAGTAAGCTGCGTTCTTGTGCAAAGCCTACCTGCACTCCAGGTGTCCCTGGAGTTGACGCAAAATTATTGTTGCCGCTTGAACATTTGACTTGTTTTAATGTTTATAGATTCTGTTGCAGGAAGATTCCTGTGAATTAAAAATGAATTTGCTTCTGTTGTAGGGCACAGTAAGAAAGGATAGGGAAGTGCTGGGTTAATGGTTAGACTTGGTGATCTTAAAAGGTCTTCTTCAGCCTAAAGAATTCTGTGATTCTGTTCTGATTTATACCTGATCATAGCCATAAGTGCAGCCCTCAGTGAGGCTTTGATACTGGGCTTTCCTGAAGAGGTGGTTACAGTATATGGAGCATCTCTGGTTTGGATCTAGCCAGTGTGAAGAGAATCCAAAAATTGTTGTCAAGTGCCAGCAGAGCAGCTTGTGTATATCCAACTCTTTCTTTTGTTCCATTTCCCAAGTCAGAGTGTTGTATTTCATGTAACTGCATGTTTTGTCAGTTCTGGGTAAATCCTTTGCTTCCTTGTGCAGCATTCTGATTCTAGCCTGAAAACAAGGGTGTGGAATTGGTGTAGCTTTCCAGGTGCCACAGGCAACTTTGTCACAGTTTGTCTGAACTTAACACTTGGCTCTGCACTGCCAGATGCAGGATAAACAGAGGGTGAGAAAACAGCTGGCTGAAAAGGACAAGCATGAAGGGAACTTTCTGGCCTCATGATTTTAAGACTGCAAATGTATTTTAAATGAACTGTTAGCTTTTCCATCAGAAAGGAAGACTTGCTGACCAGGCAAAACGTTCTGTGACAGAAGAGTTAAGGAAAATGTGTAAAATGTCAACATCCAGTTTTTAGGGGGAACTTTGTGTAGATCAATAATATTTGTGCTGTCAATTATGAAAACAGGACAAGTCAACAGCAATATTATTGTATTGTTATAGAACACAGATATACAATAGGCCACAAAGAGTGAAAAATACTAGAAAAACATCAGAATCATCTACACTATTTCATCTCTTTCACAGAAACTCGACCTTTTTCTGAGGTGTTCTATAGCCTGTTGGTTACAAGGTGTTTTAGCACCTTGTTGCAACTGTTGGGAGCTGGCTTGCAGGGAAAGGGAGTAGCCCAAATGTTAATTGGTAATATTCAGTGTAAGACAGCTTCTGCCCGCAGGAGCAAGTGCCTGGAGTACCGTGGGTGATTCTCACTGTGTTATGTTTCTTGTTCCCCTTTCAGCAACCAACATACGTTCAGGCCCTGTTTGATTTTGATCCCCAAGAGGAAGGAGAGCTGGGCTTCCATCGCGGAGACTTTATCCAAGTCCTTGACAATTCTGACCCCAACTGGTGGAAGGGAGCGTGCCGCGGACAGACGGGCATGTTCCCACGCAACTACGTGACCCCAGTAAACCGGAACATCTAGAGATAAATATTAGAGATTATTTAAGGAAACCAGAGAAACAGTAAATACACATACAGAGCCTAACTGCAGCCAGTGACCTAAAAATCACACGGCAAGTAAAACCTGTCACCATGAGGTGATCCTCCTTCCCTCAGTATGGAACTTCAGGGGCAGGGGGAAGAGTTCAACTTACACACCAAAACTTATCTTAACGGAAAAAAAAATAAAAGGAAAATAAAAAAAGGAGAGAGAGAGAGAGAGAAAAAAAGAAAATAACAAATTTCCTCAGCTGCTCCTGGGTTATCCCCTTTTATTCACTCTTGTTGCGAATGAGTGTTTTAAGGTCACTTAAGGTCTCACCACCACAACTCTTCTTGTTTCCCCCTCCTCCTCTGTCCATCAGTGCATGAAGTTTTAATGCCATATAAAGTCCTAGCCAAGCAGTTAAAGGAAAAGGGAGAAACACTGCTGGTATTTTCTCTCTCTGCAAACAGTCTTCATTTGACATGAAGGGACATGAGAGAAGAACCAAATCCACAGTCCTGCCTTTAAAAAAAAACAAAAATCATCAGTTTCTGCTTTTGCCTTCAACATTCAGCATTTCTTGCCTGGGAAAGATGAGGTGTTAATCTAATTTTTATTGTCTCTTCTCCTTTGGCACTTTCTTCTGAAGCTCAGCAGCTTCCAAACAGAGGAAGGGAGAAGAGTTGTGTGGCTTTTTGTTCTATTTTTTACTTTTGAGTCACAGAGCTGCTTTGAGAAACTCCAGCGTACAACTGAAGTCTATTAATGCTGTGCTGACAGCTTTTTTGTTTTTTCTTAAAGGTGTACGGTTGAGCACATTCTGTAATTTTTTACATAGTGCCTTCCCCTTATTTTCTTTTTTATTATTTTTTAAGTTAAAAGGACAGTCCAGAGCTTTTCAGAGGATTTTTTTCTGCCTATGTGTAAATAAATACTTTGGGGGAAGGGGGCAAAGGAGGGTGGTTTTATCAATGGACACTTGAGAAAAATCTACAAACAGAGATGGAGCTTTAATCTTCAGATTTGTCTTACTATTCAACTTCCCTTATTCCAAGGAAAATAAAATCAAGGCATTCAAGTGGCAACTTAGGCTGCTCAGAGGTGGAGAGCTGCAACCAGGAAGCCTCAAAAGAAGTAAGAGAAAGGGGAAAGTTATGATGAGGGAAAATGAGGACAAATATTTGGGGGAGGGAGGGTTAAGGGTGGAATTTGAAAAATAGTAACCCTGAGATGTCCTACAAAATGTACATTCCTTTGGTGGAAAACTTCATAATGCAGAGAAACCTCAAGAAATAGTGCTTGAAAAAAACTTTACGCTCTTAGTGAATGTTTCTACGTGATGCATGTGATCAGCCTGTCTCCTCGGCCTGGATAGGCAGTATTTGCAGTCGTGTTGCTCTTGAGAAGTGGAGTTGGCATCCCTGTTCTCCAGTCTCTCCTCCCTCCTCAGGTCAGTGTTCCTGTTGAAGTAGCTCCCCGCCCGCTCCCATTCACAGCAGGCTGTGTGTGACTGTTCTCCCCACCCTGCACCCCCAGGGCGTTTCTGGTGGCCCTTTGCTCCTCACCAGAGCAGTGTGACATTAAATTGGACAGAAGGAAAGCAATCAGCCCGCCGCGCTCTCTGTGCCAACCTTCAGTTGCGTTGTTTTTCCCTTGGTGGCCGTTTGGCTGGATCCCTTCACCTCACCTGCAGCAGAGATCTCCTCCTGCCCTGCCTCAGCACGGGCAATCTTTTGTTGGAGGGTGCCTTTTTTTGTAGTAAGTGTTACAGAAGTTTTACTCCTGAGATGAACTCTGCCTTACACTTTGATTTTCCAGCAAATGAAAGAGAGCTACCCCGTAGAGTATTACTTTTTCCCCGTCTCCTTGCTAGCTGTCACTCACTTTCTTCCCACTTTGTAAAGTGATTGGAAAAGGAATCTATGGCATTCTACACCTGGACCATTTGATTGTTTCCTTATTTTGGAATTGGTGTATATCATGCAGCCTTGCAGACATATGTCTTGTGTGTGTATATATATTAAAAAAAAAATCTGTGTTTAAATAAAAAAAAAAGGCCTATGTACTTAATCCTTTAACTCTGCAGCAGCATTTGGTAGATAGTAATTAACTGTGAATAATAAATATACATTGAATTCTTCACTTGAGCATCTGTCTGTTATTTCAGTTAACTGACAAAGCTATGACTGAGCTTGTAGTTCAGACACTTCTGGAGCCTTTTGCTAAAAGGGGGAGGTGATGTTGGGCTGGTGTAAGTACAGCAGCCAGGCTTGGGCTGTTGTGGCTTTGGATCTTCGCCATCAGAGCCCTGCAGACTGTTTTCACTTCTGTTACCTGAAGAAGAATGGCTCTGTTGGGCTAACAAGGTGTGCGCAGCTCTCTGCGGCTTCTCCCCAGCCTTCGCCAACGGTCAGAAAGTACCTGTGAGCATGAATGTTGTATTCAGTGTTAACATACAATAGGAAAAGGCCTACATGGGAGTCTTGAGTGGGTTTTTAAACCGTTATTATGCTTAAATACTGATGATGTCAAGGTGGAAATGCCTGGATATTTCTACAATTAGTTCTTTATTTTTCTTTTTTTGTGCCAGAAGTCAGTACGGAAAATTCATGGTGTGGCTTGAAGTGCTTGGCTTTTTTTCTAATGCTGTAGCAGAACATGTTGCTCGAGGTGGTGTTTACTCTAGGTTGCTTTAAAATATCACTTCTCCTGTGCTTTATCGAGACAAGGTTTGTTGGTCTGTGGTTGTGTAAGGTGGAGGTGGCGGTGGGAGCAGTGCTGAGGGCAGTGTGGGGCTGTGTGCTGACCTTCCCGTCTCACAGCCCTGGCTCGTGGGACCAGAGAAGGGCAACAGCTGGGGAAGAGTCTGGATCACAAGTATGATGAGGCAGGGCTGAGGGAGCTGGGGTTGTTTAACCTGGAGAAGGGAAGGCCCAGGGGTGACCTTTTTGCTCTCTGCAACTCCCTGATAAGAGGGTGCAGCCAGGTGGGACTCGGGCTCTTCTCCCAGGTAACAAGTGACATAATCTTAAGCTGCACCAGGGGAGCTTTAGGTTGGACATCAAGAAGAATTTATTCATGCAAAGGGTGATTAGACATTGGAACGGGCAGCCCAGGGAGTTGTCACTGTCCCTGGGGGTCTCTAAGGAAAGACTGGATGTGGCACTCAGTGCCATGGTCTGGCTGACAAGGGTGCTGTTGGCTCGCAGTTTGGACTCCGTGGTCTCAGGTGTTGTCCAGCCCCACCGACCCGTGGTTCTGTGAAGGCCGCATCCCGCGCGTGTGGCGGACGTGGGCGCCGTTCCCGAGACTGCATGTCCCAGCGGCCCCCGCGGCGCGCAGGCGCAGTGCGGAGCCGGCGGCAGAGGGTGAGTCGGCCCAGGGCCGGAGAGCCCCGGTGCCACCCGGCTCGGCTCGGCCCCCCGCGCTGGTGACTGCCGCTAGCGGGGCCGGGAGCTGCGGGGCAGAGGGAGTGATGCAGAGGGGCACCTGTGTGTCCCGTGGGGTGAGAAGAGAGTCTGAGGTGAGGGGACCGTGGGGTGGGGGGCTCGCTGTGGGTGGGGCTCACTACTGCGGCCCTGCCCAGGCTGGGAACAGCCGGCAGGCATGGTGGGTTACGACCCCGAAGCCAGGTGCGTGTCCACGGTGGAAGCGGCTGCAGCAGGATCAGCGTCTGGCTTGGTCACTCGGGTCCTTGTCAGCCCCTTGGACGTCCTCAAGATCCGCTTTCAGGTACCTCACTCGCGGCGTGCCCGGGGGCAGGAATGAAAGAGCCTGTCAGGGAGAAGAGCTGATCCTGTCCTGGGTGAACAGGTCACCTGTGCAGCCAGAGAGCACTAAATCCGCTCGTAAGGCCTCACCTAAGTTGTGTACAGGTTATGCAAGGAAGTAGGGCTATCTTGTGTCCACCACTTCTATTTATACAACTTAACTTGTATGGGAATGGAATCTTGTGTTTCTCAGAGTTCGTTCTCTTTCTGGTTTTGTGAATGACTTACACTCTCTGACTGGATTTCACCATCATCCCTCCTGCTTATCTTTGTGTTCATGCACATTTTTATTCTTTTAGAGTCCTTCACAAATAACATCCCAGTCAGATCTGAATGTGGTTCTGTGGGAAGACAGAATGTCATCCCTTAGCATTGGCTGGCTGACAGGGTTGTGAATTCCTGAACTGGACACTTGAACCAGTGTTGAAGGGTGAAACTGAAAATATTTTCTCCATTTTCTCCAGCTTCAGATTGAGCAGCTCTCCTCCAGAAACCCCGCGGCCAAGTACCACGGCATCCTGCAAGCTGTGCAGCGCATCTTCCGGGAGGAGGGCTTGACAGCCTTCTGGAAGGGCCATGTTCCCGCTCAGTTCCTTTCCATCGGCTTCGGAGCTGTTCAGGTGAGGGCACCAGGCATCACTTGGGCAAACTGTGTGTACCCAGGACACTGCTCTGCTCCCTCAGACCATCTGTGTTCAGGAGTGGAAAGGATGTATAGCTGTATTAAGCTGGTGAATAATTCCTAAGTTAATATTCCTGAGCTGGCTGAATAGACTGGAGCACTGAGCTCTGTCTGTATCTAGTGTCATAGATAAGCCCTCTCTACTCCTGACATTTGGCTTAGCTGTTCATGTCCCAAGTCTGGGCAGTTTTTTTCCTTCTAGTCATGCTGTCACCCTAAGGGCTTGTTAGGAAAAAAATCAATGAAGCTGATGAGGGTGTTTTACACAGCACTGTTAAGCTTAATTTGTAAACATTAGTAACTACTTTAGGAGCAGTGGCTGAAAGGGTAAAGGAAAGCATATCTGTGATAGAGCAAACACTCTTCTGGAGCCATAGAACATTAAAATTAGTTTTTCACTATCCTAAATGCAAGAATTAGCAGAAGTGTTGGACACCAGAGTATCCCAAGCGTTCCCTGGGGTGCTTAGTGATTTTTACACGTTGCAGGTTGGGGAGGACTTTTGAAGGACATAGAAGGTGATAACAAGCAGGGAGGGGTGGAGCTGTTGGTGAAATGAGAGGGAACCTGTGTGAGTTATAAGGATCAGCTTCCTGACCCCTGCGCTTTTGTTTCTGCAAGTTCATGGCATTCGAGAGCCTGACGGAACTGGTGCACAACGTCACCTCCTTCAAAGCCCGCGACTCCTTCGTGCACCTGGTGTGCGGGGGCCTGGCTGCCTGCACAGCCACGGTCGCAGTCCACCCTGTGGACACACTGCGCACCCGCTTTGCTGCCCAGGGTGAGCCAAAGGTGAGGCTTAGCGCTCCATGTTGTCATCCATAGCAGAGCAATATTTCACAGGTCTGAAGATGCAGGAGGTTCAAAAGCACGTACAAGCATTGTGGGTTAAAAGGAAGGAGCAGGTGCTGTTACGGCCAGTGTTTGCACTGTTGCCAAGTTATCCTTCGTGCTGTTGACACAGCTTTCCTAATTGTGTTGTGGTGCTTCTGATCCTGACAGGTGATGCAGAAAGGAGAAACTGTCCTTAACAGGATAACTCAATTTTTTGCTTTGGCTGTTGGCTTTTTATAGAACCCGCTCCCCAGACTGTTGAACATTGCATTTTTGAAACTTTGCACATGCAGAGAGTCATGTTTAGATAATGATGGGGATGCTACTTGAAACTAGGCACCTTTCACCTGTGCTTTGTGTTAATTACACAAGAATTGGTCTCTGTGCTAACTAGGTGTGTAATAATGGGATAGATTTGTATCAGAGCCATTTCTGTATTTAGCCTGCAGTAGAATTATGGTATGTATTATATTAATTGTGTTGCAGGAGTTAAGAACTGTTAAAAGAAAAATAATCATGTCTGTGATGTAGGTGGTCTCAGGACTCAGCTCCATGCCTTGTTTCTGTTAAGTCACAAGGGCTTAGCAGAGAACGCTGTGAGGGTGTGGAAAATAACCTTGCTCATCACTTTGTGCTGAAGACAGTCAGTTGTATTTTGAGCAGTGGAAAATTCCTATACCCATTACTGGGAAATGACCTGACCTTTGGTTTGCTGTTTTTAAGTTCACTGGAAAGTCACTCAGCCTCTTCCTTCTTGTTCAGATTTACCCCAACCTTCGCCATGCAGTGGTGATCATGTACCAGACAGAAGGGCCTCGGACTTTCTACAGAGGTTTGACCCCCACACTCGTTGCTATCTTCCCATACGCTGGTCTCCAGTTCTTCTTCTACAACATCCTGCAGCAGTTTTCCAAATGGGTGATTCCAGCTGAAGCAAAGACTGGGGGTAGGAACTTGGGACAGTGATGGTTGCAGTCTGGAGAGACTGAAGATGAATGCTAGTTTGGGTGACTGATGTAAGCTCTGTTAGTCCTTTCACATTTTTGGATGCAACATCTGAAAAGTGTCTCAATTTCCCACCTTTCATTTTTACCCCTGCAGGGAAATGCCAAATTAAGTACAGCAGAGTTTACAAACAGCTCCCGTTGTACAATAACCATGATGGAAGTGGGTGGATGGGAAAGTGAAGTGTCACAGGCCAGGGTGCTCTTTCTTTAACAGTGTCACATTACTGATACTGTGGGAAGACAGTCCTGCCATAATCTTTCTGTTTCATTAGTGCTGTGGGGACTGGACTCTTGGATTCCCGTAGTAAATCTGCCTGCAGATTACAGCACAGCTGTTAGGGAAGAGGATTCATCTACTCTAATTTAAAGCTGCCAGGCTCTTGATTTGATATTGTTGTATTAATTTCTAGCTCCATTGTAAGAGAACCTCATCCTGATGCAACCTGCCACATTGGCAGTTCTAGATACCTGTGCCTCCTTGAGCAAGTCAGGGGTGCAAGATTTCCAGTGACCAGGCTTTTACTGGGGGGGGGGGGGGGGGGGGGTGTGGCGCAGAATGAAAGCTTTCATCCACTGGCAGCAAGTTGTCTGGTGACTGTGGATTGGGTTTTTTTGAGCAGAGCAAAACCATAAGTCAGTGTAACGGACCAAGAGGAGCAGGTCCTCTGATTCCAACAGACATTGCAAGCCTGAAGAAATACAGGTTGAGATTTTTTGGCTGAAACTATTGCAGAAGAGGTGATGTAACTTCAAAGGACTTTTTTAACCTTACTTCTTGTGAAAAGTGATTTTTAACTTACCTCTTATGATCTTTAATCAGAATTCCCTGATAATCCTCTTTTTTTCCTCCCTGTTATCCTTTTCCCTTTCTGCTTCTCAGCCAGCATTAAAAACCTTGTCTGTGGCAGCTGTGCTGGAGTTGTCAGCAAAAGCCTCACGTACCCTTTGGATGTGGTCAAAAAGCGACTGCAAGTGGGTGGCTTTGAGCACGCTCGGGCAGCCTTTGGGCAGGTGAGAAATGCTGGAAGTGGTGGATTTTCCTGAGTATGGGCTAGTCCAGTGCACTGGAATGCAGCGACAATCCACCAGTGGTACCTGTTGAGTTCATGTTTGGGTTGGGAGCTCCCAGTGAGCACAGGTCTCATTTAATAATGTGAATTTATACATGAACATACTGGGTTTACTTTATGTTAGGTCCCAGGAGGGACCTGTCCAACATACCTGTGCTCTGGCTTGTCATCCCTCTCCATCAACTGTGTCTTGGAGCTGGGGATGAGTCAGGCAGGAAAGGGCTTTTGATTTACTTTACTTTTCTAATTGCAGCTTGGTTTTTCTGATTCAGAACCAAATTACTAGCAGAGGATGACACTGGCTCTGTGCTGGGGTCACCTGGCTGTCAGGCTCCTCTTCTGCAATTAATATTTTGACACAAGAAATAAGCACCAAGTATTCAACATGTGTTTTATGTATGAGAATAGCCTGAAATTCAAAACAAATTAAATACTCTGGTGTTCTTCAGCACCATTGTTACCATCTTGAAATACACTTGAAGACTGATACAGATCTTTCAAGGAACTTTATCTTTTTTTTCCATGAAATGTTGGAAATTTTCTATTTTCCTTAAAATTCCTTGCATCTGAGAAGGAAATCAGTCTGTACCCTAAGAAACTGGAATAGGATTTTGATGTCTCAGCCCATTGCATTGGATGCTTTTTCTCTTGCAGTAAGATACAGAATTTGTTCTTAGCATTGATGTGTCACAAGATGTTAAAACTGCACAGTGTAACATGACAACGTGCAGACAGCTAATTGGGAAACTTCTGCTGTAGCTGTGTTTGCTTTCTGTCAGAAAACTCAACATTTTTTCCTTCTTAGACAGTGAAGAATAGAAAGCAGCAGCTGCACAATCTGAAATAATGACTTCACAAACTTGTGCCATAAATTTAAAGTCATGCTGTTGTTGCATGCAGAGGTTTTACAGCCATTCAGTGAATGATGTGCATAAACCATTGCTGATGCTGTATGTCTACATTTCCTCCATCTTGCTCTCTCTAAATGGTCTCTGAAACTTTCAGTTAGTTATTATATTATCCAGAAAGGCATCTCCAGGCTGCATATCAAGATAATGTTTCTGTGGTATAGTTTGGGGATCTTTGTGGTTTTTTCCAGTTGTTCTGAAGTTTTCTTGTTTAACCTTGTTGCCATTTCTCTCTCAGGTACGGACATATGGGGGTTTCCTGGACTGCATGAGGCAGATCATGCGAGAGGAGGGCCCAGGTGGGTTTTTCAAAGGCCTCTCTCCCAGTTTGCTGAAGGCTGCCTTCTCCTCTGGCCTCATCTTCTTTTGGTACGAGCTGTTCTGCGGCCTCCTGTGTGCCCTGAAGAGCCCCGACAGCATGAAGAGGAAGGAAGGCTGAAAGGGACGTGTGTGGCTGCCTGCTGTTCTCCTCACAAGTGGAGACTGATGGCCTTGCTCTGTCACGAGCATGTTGGAAATGTCAGAGCTCCCAGAGCTCCCCCAGCCTGTGGGGAATCACCTCCTGGGACCAAACAGAAGGAGAAGGCGACTGCAGTTCTGCTGGAGACACTGAACTGCTTGGCTGGGAGCCATTCAACAGAGCACGTTCCTTCTGTCTCCTCTCATATTAGTGCACATTTAGTGGGGAGAGGGGGAACCAACAGACCACTCCCTAGCAATGCCTGTGCTCTGGAAAAGCACCCAATAAAGTGGGTGAGCTCACCCTGGATCCCAGAGAGGGGATTCTGGCCCAGCCTAGTGCTGCTTAACCAACCAAACACCACTTCCTAGCACTGCATCTGCACAGCTTTATTCCTTTGCTCCGTGCCTGCTGTTTGCTCCAGGTTCTTGTCTCGGTGTTGCACAGGTCTCTCTGTCCTGTTGGTGTGAAGTCAGGTAAAGCCACATTTGTGCACAGACCCTCAGTTTTCCTTACCTTTGCTGCCAGCTGCTGCTTCTTGGTCACCATTTGCTAGCTGAGCATTCTCTGTCATCTTAAACACAGCATCTTCTCTGATAATGCTGGATCAGACTTGTTTTTCCTTTAACTCCAGTGAACTTGATTGTATGCTGAATTCCCTTTTCTCTTCCTGAGTGTCTGGCCATACATCTCTTAGGGATTTGCAATGCCTCACTCACACTTTTTACAAGCAAACCTGCATATCAAGTGCCCCACTGAGGGGATTCAACGCACAAACTACATTTTTACTTCAGGGTGCTTTGCTTCAAAGCAGTGAGTAAACAAATGCTGTATAGAGTTGAGAAATAATTATTCTAAGCTGGAATAATGAAGTCCTGTGGAAACTAGTAATTTTTTTAAATCATTATTTATTTAATATCACCTCTGAATGTGTATAACAAATATTTCTGTAGTAGCCTCAAAATATTTCAGAACCTCAGTCCTGCACTGGTGCTAGCAGATGAAAATGTTTTGACAAGATTTGCTGAAGTGAAAGGAATGAACATCAAATGGGAATTGGCTGGCTGAGTTGCTGTTTCACATGGATGATTGAATTAGAGATGGAAAAGTGTTTTTCTGGTGTTTCAAAGGTTTTATGAGTGGTTTAAAAAGCCAATAAAACAACCTACCGACAACTCTGATTTATGTAACAATGGAAAAGAGGAAAATTACTTTCTTCCTCCTCTTTTATTCTGTGTTTTTTCAAGCCTAGCGGGGTGTGGCTGGACTGTGTGGAAGGCAGAATTCCCAGCCCTGCCATACAAAAGCATGTTAGTCATCTGCAAGGGGTGGATAAGGCAGAGCACTGCAGTTATTTGGAGGATGGTTTGATGGTTTTTAAACACAGAGCTTTTCCCAGCTCTTTTGCAGTATTCAGGGTGTTAATCCCAAATGGTCTGGCCAGATTCCAACGTGACCAATTCCTTTCCATTGACACAACTTCTCTTGGCAATTTTTTTTTGCTGAGCATATCAGCATTGCTCACTTACCCTGAGCTATTGTGAGAGGCTGTTTTTAAAAAACAGCTGTTTCACTGGTGGCTGAAGTATCTGGAAAAATTCCTTGCAAGCCCAGGCTGAATAACTTTATGTCTGCTATGGGTTTGAGATCTTGGAGTACAAAATGGCCTGCAGGTGACTGAGCTGTGTAAAATTAAGTTCATTGAGCAGTGTCAGTGTCAGGCAGGAGACCAACATGTGAGTCTTAAAGAGGGAGAGAGCTGCATGTACTCTAAAAATGGCCATTTTGTTTAGAGCAGAAAATATAGGAAATACAGAGTTTCTTCTAGTGCCTCAATCCTATTTTCCTGTGTTATTTAGGCTCTTCTGAGATTCCTCAGAATCTTCTTAACGATGTTTAGCCTTTGTTTACTGTTCACCTGTTCTTGGAAAGACATCATAAGGAGTAAAGAACTCAGCCTCATGACATCCTTCTGAGGGAGAGAAGTGTCTCTTTTCAAAACAGACACAAATAGGTTGGCTTTGTTACTGCCTTTTGTTGCTGGTGAGAGGAATGCCGTCATGGTTAGCAGGGGCAGGCTGGAGCAGAAAATATTCAGTGCTGACCTAGGCTTCCTTAGGAAACGGGGACTCATCCATCCTGTCTAAACGTTGCAGAATTGTTTTCCATTTTTTGTCAAAGAGCTGCTGTTAAACCACACAAAATAGAGGGTAACTGGTTGGGAACTCAGCAGCAGGAAAGAACAGGAAAACCTGTGCTCTGTTAAGATGTCATTCCTCGAGGGTGCTGTGGAGTTTGGGGTGATGCTGGTATGGGGAGCTTGGCTGCTCCACAGTGAGGGCAGCACTGGAGTGTATGGAGCAGCTTTTCCTCTCTGGGGTCGTTTTTTCCTTCACTCTGCATTAACTAAGCTTGCCTCCACCCAACAGATGGCAAAGCCGGAGTTTTAAGTTTTGCCTGTCTGGCCCAGGCTGTGGAAGAGACACTCCCTGGTCAGAGGCCTTTAGGCTGTGAGTCACAAATGTTCCAGACCCATAAAGGCATCTGAGCTTCCAGTGAGAGGGAGAAAGATGTGACAACCTCAACATTATTAGGAGCTGCATCCAACAATCACTTCTTCACTTCTGATCAGCAGCATCTGTCCCTCACAGATTTCTCATGTGCACTTTGCTGGGGAAAGCACTGTAAGAAGAGTGTTGATTTCTCTGTGGGATTGAGGCTGAATGAAGCATTAGGAGGACAGGTCTTATTTCTCAAGATGCTCTGGCAAAACGCATGCTGTTAGGAGCTAAATCTCTTTTAATTAGAGGAGCAGGAGATGGGAGAGATCTGTGATCACCTTGTTCTCCCAGGTGCTGGGACAGATATGCTCTTGGAAGCTGCGTGATCCCATTCAGTGTGAAGTGACTCAACATGGCAAATACCTCACTGTGAGACTTGGCTGATTTTGGCCATTGGGATTTCTTTCCAAGCTAATCCTATCATCAGGGATTTGCCTGCAGTTCACCTCACAAGCTGCTCAGCAGTTGCGTTTGTTTTCTTCTAGTGCCTTTTACCATGAGAACGTCCAAAAGCTCCTTAGCAGGCAGAGGGCTGGTGAGGAGTTGTGCCCCAGTTGTTTGCAGCTCCACCATGGCACTGAGCCAGCCTCAGACGCATAAAATCTGTAAGGAACATGCTGATTTCTGCAGTGCTGGCTGGCTCACCAAGTTCCTAGGACACTCCTGCTCATCCAGAGCTGCACAGCATCCTTTTTGACAAGAAATGAATGTTTTACAGTTGGGACTGGAATGGATTGTATTTAATTTGGATTTAAGTTTCTCTTGTGATGTAGAAACTGTAATTGTGGCATTTTGCTGTGTTGCCTGAGTGGATCTATTTCCTAAAAGCATCTGAGCACAACACAAACAGTGTGTGCCTACCTTTAAGAAAAGGTACATTAAATATTTTCTTATACAGTGGCTGGCTGCAGTTGATTTATTCCTTTCCTCTTCATGCCTGTGCTGGACCTCACAAGAACATAGTGGCACTCCTGCTGCCTGAAAGGGAGGATAATCAGGCCCAGAGCATAGGGCAGCAGGAGCCATTTGGACTTCCCATCACTGGCTTGTGGGTGCCCCTCAGCCGCAGGCAGATCTGTACCCTCTCTTGGGTACCGCTGTTGAGAACTGTGCCAAAAGGGATCAGCCAAGAGGGATTTTTGCAGCCCAGTCCCACTGCTGTGTCCTAGAGGGGCTTTTGGAGCTGTGGTAGTCAGTCCTGAGCCTCACACTCCCGGTGGATGAGTTGAGGCTTTGTTTGTATCCAGCCAGGCCATGTAGTGCTACAGAAAATATTCCCAAACTGTTCGTTCTGTGCTCCCTCAGCCATTCCCTGGTTTCAGCAGCCTGTCTGCTCTGCGGTGAAGCTTCACGCCCTGCGGGGTCTTCCCTTATGAAATGGTTGAGATTTGAGAGAAAAAATGTGAAGTGTGTTATATCATACTCGGCTGTTGTTGTTGTGCATTGGTTTAGTGTCTCTCCTCTTTCCTGACCTTTTTTCTACTCATTTTTTATACCATTAGGCTGCAGTCTGCCCTGGCTCGGAGGGAAGGGCGGAATTCACGCCATTGTCACTTGTAGAGCGCCGGGACAGCCCCGCGGGGGACCGGGGCAGAGGGGCGAGTGCTGTCCGCGATCCCCCGGTGGGGGGGAGTCGGAGAAGCGGCGGCCGTGCCCGGGAGGGTGTCGGGGGGCAGCCGGCCGTGCCTGGGAAGCCCAGGAGTTTCCCGAGGAGCAGCCGGCCGTACCCGGCGCTCAGCCCGCCGTGCCCCGGCGCTCGCAGGCGGTGGCGCTGCCGCAGCTGCCGCCGCTCTCCCGCCCGGCCCGGCCCGGCCCGGCCCTCCCCCGGCTCGGGCAAGGAAATGACCTAAGAGGAAACCTGGGCCGTGCCGGGAGGGCGCGGGGCTCGGGAGGTGCCGGCGATGTCCCGGCGGCCGGAGGACACAGCGGGGGCGGCCGGCAGGTCGGTGGGGCTGCGCCCGGCTCCCGCTGCCCTGTCCGGGGCAGCGCGGGGGCTGCTTTCCTCGGGATCCGCCTCTTCCTCCGTCCGGTGGCCCTTGGGCTTGCGCCAACCGCGGGGCTGGAGCGACGGGGAGCAGCGGCGAGAGTTCCTGGGGGTCCGGTGGTCCAGCTGCCCCGGGCATAGGCGTCTCGACGCTGGGAGATCCACTTGCGGCTCGGCGGGGATGCGATGGGGGTTTCGGGGACTGGTAGAGCCCCTGCTGCAGACACTATGGGGTGCCAGAGGAGACTCTCCTCCCTCTCCTTGCAGTGGCCAGGACTTGTCCAGCCCATACTGCCAGGTGTTGACCCTGCAGGTCACAGGTGCCCTGGCACCTGAGCTGGTGGATCACCGGCAGATTGAGGGTGCTGACCCCAACCGTGTCAGCCCCCGGGACCGCTCGTCTAGCAGGGGCCAGTGGCAGAGGAGCAGTCGGTACTCACAGGTGGCCCCATGTCACCCACTGCCACCAGTCCTTCCGATAAGGTGGTGCTGGCAGGAGGGTCTCTACTGCAGGCGAGACCTGGCTGGCTCAGTGTTCACACGCTGTGGTTTGCTCTGGCAGGGTTGTTTGGCACAGCAGTTCAAAGCAGCCGTGGCCATCCCAGGGAGCCGTGGAACGGCAGCTCCGGGAGAGGGGGCCGGGCGGCGGCGGCACAGACGCTGCCAGACGGGCTCGGGCGCTTCCCGCTGCGCTACGTGAGGCGCTGTGCTCTCGCCAGGGTCCTGCTGCGTGGAGATGCTGCTGGTGGGACACGGGGCCGCTGGTGATCTCGGGCTGCTCCACTGGCAGTGCAGCATGGCATGAGTGCAGATGCAGAGAGAGGAGAGGTCGGCTAGGAAGGTGTTTGCCAACTAGGCATGGCACGGAGGGCACCCAACTGCTTGTGAATCCCTCTGGGAAAGAAACCTCTGTGCCAGTCCCAGGGTAGGTGAGAGCTTTAGCTGTGAGAGCAGCGTCGGCAAGGTGGTCACCCTCATGGGGCTTCTCTCTGCTCTAAGTTACTGTTATGCTCTATGTGAGGGGACTGCCCACGGTACCTGTCCCATGCCCCTAAAGGCTCTTGGGCTTTGATCTGGATAGGGACGTGTTTGCAGAGAGGGGTGAGTAATAGCTGAGGAATTTCGACGTTGGCAAAACTCATTTGGCCGATTGCCTTCTGTTTGTACTGCTGGTCTGGCCAGCCCTGCATTTCCATCCATCAGATCCTGTGTGAATCAAGGCAAACCCTTCCTCTCTGTGCCATGCATACCCTCTTGCTGTCTTCACTGTATCACAAAGCAGAAGAAAATCAATCTAAATACTCGTTAGGAGCACTGCTGGTGCTGCAGAGGGATGAGAAAGATGGGAGCTGTTGCTCTTGGGGATTTGGCTGCTGAGTTTGCTGTGTCGTGCTAGGAGGTGAAGAGGTCTGGCTGTGGTGCAGTAGAGGTGCTCTGGTGAGTATGTGTTGGATGCTTTTGTACTGGCTTTGATTCTTCCCAGATTTTTGTATGAAAGCTGCTGACTTGGTGTTTCAAAGGCCCAAGGGAGCAGTGTGTGCCTTCCTGTGATACAGCCACATGTATTTTGTGTCTGCTTTGCCTGTAACATGTTTTTCATATCAGAAAAATAGAAAGGCTCTGAAGTTCTATCACCAGTTGGTAGGAGACAAGGCTTTAAAAGATGTGAGAATGAGGATTTGCATAGATCTAGAGTTGCTGCCCTAATAAAAGAGGAATTTCCTTATCAGGAAACAGCCTGTGCTTCAACTACCTGAGACGTGCCAAATGGGAAATGGGTGATGGTTTACCTCTGTCCAACTAAGCTCTGTGTGCTCCTTCCTCAGGAACTAGGTGACTCTTGCCCTTGGAGAAAACCAGTCATGGGGGAAACAGGCAAAGAAGACTACAAAATACAGTCCTTTGACTCTGAGACTCAGAAGCTGCTGAAAACAGCCCTCAAAGGTCAGCAGGTTTTTATAAGCTCCTCTGCCATGCATGGCTTCTGCACCATGTAATGTGACTGTACTGGGTCCTGCACAGACCTTGGTTGCTTTCCAGGTGCCTCAAAGCAATCAGGGGCCAAAGAGGGCTGGGTCCTAACAGTATTCCTCTTCTCTGCAGACCCCAGTAATGTGGACCTGGAGAAAGTGGCCAATATTATAGTGGACCAGTCTCTCAAAGACTTTGTGTTCAGCAAGGAGGCTGGACGCATCTGCTACACCATCATCCAGGTGAGAGCTCGTGTCTGGAGAGTGAAACACCTGGGCTGTTGCGCGGCTTGTCCCTGGGCTGGGCCAGGAAGGGCTTTGCCCCAGTCACGTGCCCTGACCCCTTACCCATCTCTCTTGTCTTGCCACTTGCCCCATGCAGAGGCAGCATCCAGAAGAGCAGTGGGCCAGCACAGGCAGCAAGTTGCAGCTTTTCTGCCTCTTTGGGAATCACAGAAGGGTATCTGTGTGGTACTGCGTCCCCCTGCCCCTCTGGCATCCCTGTTTCATCCCTCCATCCTGTTTTTGTGGGCTTATAGGCAGAGAGCAAACAAGTTGGCCAGAGCATCTTCCGGAGGAGCCTGCTGAACCGGCTGCAGCAGGAGTACAAGGACAGGGAGGAGCTGCGCACGCGCTCACTCCAGGCCTGGATCTGCTACGTCACCTTCATCTGCAACATCTTCGACTACCTGAGGGTAAGGAGCTGGAGCAGCCAGCTGCTGCTGCCTGCAGTGCCAGAAGGGCCTGGGCATCCCAAGATACAAGAGCAGGGGTGTTCAATGGGTGTTGTACAGAGCCCCAGGGCCATGGGGGCCAGAGCAGGTTCTTAGCACAAGGATGCTGACAGAGCTGGTGCTATCTACAGGCTTGGAGAGGCAGAGGAAGTCTTCAGGAACAGTCACAGTGTTTCAGCTTCCTCATTTTGTATGTAGTGTTTGAAAGCCCCTGATTTGCCTGCTCCCAGCTGTTCCAGATTGGACTGGTTTAGTTGCTGTGGGGTTTGCTGATGGAGTTTGGCTTCAGGCCTTTGTGCAGCGTGTGAACTTTGAATTCCTGCTTGGAGTAGATGTAAAAATGATGCAAGTAGAGCTGCAGGCAGGAAAAATACTGTTGGAACAAGTATATTTCCCATGACTACCTGCTTACATTTAAAAATAGATATTTTTTACATCATTTTTTCAGCTTCTGGTTCCTGGAGACTCAAATGTCTGATCTCTGATGTAAATTCCACTAATACAGCACAATCCTGCTTCCTTCTCCTTTGGCGAGGAGCAAGGGAATAACTATTTAAAATAGCTGCAGAGGCTTTTCTGGCCCCAGGCTGACAATGCTCCGCTCTCCTCGCAGGTGAACAACATGCCCATGATGGCTCTGGTGAACCCTGTGTACGACTGCCTGTTCCGGCTGGCACAGCCCGACAGCCTGCAGAAGGAGGAGGAGGTGAGTGCAGGGAGAGCTGCTGATGTGCCTGTTGTCCTGCCCAAGGACTGTAAAAAGCACAGCTGGGGGCGGGGGGGTGCAGAGGAACCTCCACTGCTTTGTGCTCAGCATCTGCTCTTCCTTCTGAAGGTGGACTGCTTGGTCCTGCAGCTCCACCGCATCGGTGAGCAGCTGGAGAAGATGAATTCCCAGCGGATGGACGAGCTCTTCTCCCTCCTCCGAGATGGCTTCCTTCTGCAGGAGGGGCTCAGCTCCCTGTCCCAGCTCCTGCTGCTGGAGATCATTGAGTTCCGGGCTGCTGACTGGAAGATGACGGACGCTGCCCAGAAATATTATTACAGCGAAGTGACGGATTAACCTCCCAAGGCAGAGAAATCCCCAGCACCTTCACCAGCAAGCTTCGTACCAATTTGGAATTTTTCACATTAATTTTCTAGCACTCCCTGTAAATAGGATTTATACTGGCTAGAGCCTCTCTGCACCTACTGTCAGATGCAGCTGGTGCTGGTCTGACTTTGGAGGTTCAGAGCAGTGGGAAGGGCACACTTCACCCAGCAAATTTTCCCACTGATTTTGTCTTAATATTGGGCTGCTGTCAGCAAAGGGCTTGGGAGGCTTCCAGCTCACACCAGCATTTTCTATGAGTGTTACGGAAAGCACAGTTTAGGCTGAGAACATTTTGCTTTACCCCTAAACCAGCAGAGCTGTGGGAGGCAGCAGGGAAATATCCCAGCTCAGGTTGTACCTCACAAACAGCTCAACCAAGTGCTTTTTTCCCCAGACTCCTTCCAGCAGGCTGGCTGCACCTGCATGTACACAGCCTCTTCCACAGCCAGGAATACCTGCCACAGGGCAGCCTGCAACAGAAGAGGTCCTTAAGCACATGTAGGAATGGGTTTTATAGATTTTCTATAATAACTGTCACCTTTTTTTTTCAGAATTTTGCAAGTTTCAGCTATGGTATATTTCTTATAAGAATGGGAGAGGAAGAAATGAAACAAAATAGTCTATTGAAGGATTTTTTTCTAATAAAAGTTTTCCACTAACATATGCCCTGCTTTCTCCCTGCACAGCTGCTGAGCTCTGAGCAATACTGAAGGGTTGCTCCTGACTGAAGCCCTAAGGCTGAGATAAGTCAGTGTCTGCTCCAGTCTAGGGCCTCAGGGTACACAACCAGGGTACCTGGAGCAACAGAGACAAAGGTCTGGAATGGGGAAACATTTCCCATAAAACTGGTTTTATTTTGTCAACATTCCCATCAAACCTGTGCAGACCATGTTGCTGATGGCCAAAACCAAAAATCAAAAAGGGCTTTTTATTCCCTGTTGTACTAATCCCTGTGGAAGAGGATCCAGCTCTGCAGCCAAAAACATTGCTGATTTGAGGAGCAAAGAGACTTTCAGATCCTCAGGAAACAGGTAAGTGAAAGATGGTTTTGTTTAGCATTACTGTAAGAAAAACATGTAAGGCTTGTCTTCACAGGGAAGTGATTATGAATTAACTGGAGCAGCCCTGCTGAGGCTGGTAACTCAGATTCCCCCTTCCCCCATCCGAACAAGCACAAAGAAAAAAAACCTCATGGCGATCATGTGAGCTTTCCCTGGGTTAGAACAGAAGCTGCCTGCAAGGGATATTCCACCTTTCCCTCTCCCAGGCTGGCAGCCCCGGGGCTCTGCTCTCCAGGCCGTGGCAGCGTGTCCCAGGCAGGGTCCCTACCACCAGCGGAAGTGGGCGTATGCCCGGTTGGCCTCTGCCATCTTGTGCAGGACGTGTTTCTTCTTGATGACGGGCCCCTCATTGTTGAAGGCCAGGAGCAGCTCCTGGGAGAGCTTTTCTGGCATCAGTGTCCGGCGGTGCTTGTTCTCCCTGCACTCGGCGATCAACCACTTCATGGCCAGGAAGCGCTTGCGATTGTCCGTCAGTGGGATGGGCACCTGGGAAAGGGTTAAACCACGGCAGTTATCATCAACCTGCTCCTCCCCAGCAGCCGCACAGCAGCAGCTGCACCTGCAGGTGTTCATTGTGCTGCTTTCTGCAGCCAGACGCGCTCCCAACAGCTGAGCCCTGCCAGTTCTCCTGCTCTGTCCGTAGGAACTGGCCACTGCTACCAAAATGGAAATTCTGGCCTGTTTGGGAACTGGGTCCAGGCTGGTTTGAGTTAGCGGAGATGGGAGATGGTCACCCCATCTCTGCACTGAATACAGAGAAGTCACAGAATCACAGCACGGATTGGGTTGGAAGGGACCTTAAAGATCATCTCATTCCAAATGCCTCCACGTCTCACCTCTCCTTCAGGCCCCAAGGGTTGCAGAGCCTGTACTCAGAGACAGATTCGGCTCATGTTTTAAATATCCCACTGGATCTAGGTGACCCATTTTGCCACGCTGACCCGCCCCAGGGCTTTGGGACCTCTCCCCAAGCAACATAGTGCAGTGGAACAGATGGGACTGGTAGTCCAAAGACTAACAATTCTTTTGCTGCTCATCTCTGTCTCTTTGGAAAATACTTGCTGTGTATTTCTCCTCACATCTAGTCAGAGAACCAGAGACTGCTGCTGATTAATGGTTGCACTTGATTGATCTTAGAAATCTTTTCCAACCTTAGTGATTCTGTGACAGGGGAAGCACAATACTCAGAGGTGGGGATCCTGATTTTGGACAGTTTCTAGGTGCTGTTTTATTCCAGATTGCAAAGTGGCTCTTTTCAAGGAGAGATAATCTTGAGCTGATGGGGTGGAAACCAGTTCATTTGCCTCCCTAGCTAATTGTCTCCCAACCAGATGTGCTCCTAGCCCCCCTTTCACCTGGTAGGTTTTGCCTCCTTTGGTGATGTTGCTGAGCCCAATGATGGGCTGACAGTTCTTGAGAGCCTGGTGGAAAATGACGTAGGGGTTGCATTCAATTGTCTCCTTCTCATTTTCTGGAGCTTTGTGGTACTTCTCCAGCTGCTTCCTTTTAATGGCTTCCAGAGTCTTGGAAGAAAGGCAAGAAAGAAGACATACAGGGCAGATGGATTCTCCCACTCTATGAGGTTACATCACTTTTACAGGCATCCCATTTTCACCTGAGCAGCTGGTCCACCAGCCCCAGAGGCAAAAGACCCATTGGGAATTCTTTAACTCAAGCTTTACTTCACCCTCTTCCAGCTCTTCAGTCTCTTTTATCAGTCATTGCATCTCGGGTGAGGGGGATGAGCAGCACAAACCTGGGTCAGAAGCCAGGGAAGGGCAGGGACAAAGTGGAGCCAGGAATAGGGGTCTGTGCACTGAGCACCCTCCCCTGCAAAGCCTAGACTCCAGAGCCCAGAGCCTGTGTGCTTTTCTGTAAGAAGGCATCAGCAGTTAATTTGGGCAAAATGTGTTTCCATTTCAAGGGAGTTCAAAGGTGGAAGAGACCAGATGGGAACACCAGTTAATACCAATTGCTGTGGGTCAGAACAGGCTCAAAGCTGTGTCATGTAGATGACACATCTGTGGGACGTCAAGGGCAAGTTATACAGAGGGTAAGGCACGACAGAGAGCTGCAAAGATCTTTAGAGAAAATCATGCTTTTTAAGGGTATTCTCTGTCTTCACACAGTACAAAAGAACACAGGCATACTGAAGGATGGAAAGAGAAAGTTCTCCACTAAGCTGTCACCTGCTGGTCTGTGAGCTAATGAAGCTGGGACAATGTACATTTTATCAAGCAAATCAGGGTTTATCAGAGGAATCATGCTGCAAGCAACATACGGCAGAGTGAAACACATCAGGACCACAGAGATGGACCACCCGTTCCAATTCCCAATTTCAGTGGGTTTGACATCCCAGCCTTCTATTTTGTCCAGTTTTAATAGTGAAAATAAACCTGAGTTCTTACCTGAGACATGAGGCTTCTGGCCAGCACTTTATTTCCACTCTTCATCATCATATTGGTGAATTTGCTGTAAACACAAAGTCAGACAGGATCTGATATGAATTCTGGTTTTATCACCCACAGAAATAAGCCCCCCACCCCCATCCCTTTGTGTTGTTTCCATGGTTAAGTGTGGGTGCTGCCCGATCTGCTGTAATTATCTCTAATCACTGCAGAACAATGGATTCGTTGATGGGAAAAGATTTACCCAGAAGATAGGGATTGTGCTGTAACAAAAGGCAATGTGAAGCCAGCAGGTGAAAGTAGAGGAGGGCAGCACAGCTCCCAGGCATTTTTGGAGAAAGGAGGAGCTGCTGCTTTCTCTGACCTGATCATGGGGTCGCTGAACACGGAACTGGAGAGACTGGGAGGAGCAGCTTTGATGGGTCGAACAGCCTTAAGCTCCATGTGTTCCCTTTCCTCCTCAGTCAGCTCCTCTAAGGGTTTCTGATACGATTCCTTTTTCGCTTCTGGCTCCAGGTAGCTGGGGTTGTAGCGGCTCCATCTCACCGGCATTATCCTGCAAGGAACGAGAGAAGCGGGGCTGTAACCCAGTGCACGTGCTGTGTCGTGACAGGGATGCAGACAGATGTGGGCAGACGTGAACACGCCTCAGAAGGAATGCTAGATGTGAGAGGCATCACGTGGCACTGGGGCGAGCAACTCAAAGCGGAGTCTATGCCTTTTTTCACTGTTCCTGTGGCCAGGCATTGGAAGCGGCTGCGCAGGGGGCCGGTGCAGTCACCATCCCTGGAGCTGTTCAAGAGGCGTCTGGACTGGCGCTGGGTGATGTGGTTTAGGGATTAGAATGGCAGTGCTTCGTGCACGGTCGCACTGGATGACCTTAAAGGTCCAACCTTTCAACCCTGATAGTTCTATGCCTATGGGAGCCCGGCAAAAACAGGCAGGCGGCCCGTCCGCGTACTCCCAGTGCGGCGGACACCCTCCCCGCACTCCTCATGTGTTCCCGGCGAGCCGCCCCCGGGCCTCCTCCCGTGCTGCCCGTGTTCCTGCGATGCGCAGCAGCCCCTTGGGAGCCCCCCCCGGCCCCTCTCCCCGCTCACCGGGGCAGCCACGCCCGCAGCCGCCGGCCCAGCCCCGCCGCGCTGGGCGCCGCCATCTTCCCTGCGCGCGCCGCCGCGCGGGGTGGGGCCACGGCGGACGGGGCGGGGTCAACACAGCCCCCGCCCCTCGCGCGGCTCTCGCGCGGGCGGGGCGGGGCCCCGGGTCGCTCCGGCAACATGGCGGAGGCTGAGGGGGAGAGCCTGGAGTCGTGGCTGAGTGAGTACCGCGGGCGTGGGGGCACTGCCCGGCCCCCTCTGACTCCCGGCCCCTCAACCCCATCCCAGCGCCTCCCTGCAGCCTCCGCTCGCCCGACCTCGCCACCCCTCTCAGCCGGGCGGGAGCCCCGGGGCCGTCCCGGGGAGGCCGGGGGGTGCCAGCGCCTTGGGGACGTTTTGGCACAGCCTCCCGGGCATGGGGGAGTTTCGGCACACCGGGCACGGGGTCTCAGCACCCCGGGGATGCGCCGTCCCGGGGGAAGAGTCGGGGCCTCCCCTCCCGGCGGTCAGCTTGGTGCGGGGCGCGGCAGCGGGTGGGGGCCGGTACCAGCTCGCCGTGGGAGATGTGGGCACCGGGCAGGTCTGCAGCTCGCCTTGCTCAGCACCTGCGAGGCTGCTGCTTTTTCTTGTCCATAAAGAATCATGGTTCATGTCTGTCCCTCCCGTCTCTTGCCTTGTGGCCTGTCGAGTATACAGCCTGACTGCTGTTCGTGAGGTTCGGAATTGTGGGGGTTCCAAGATAAATTAATTGTATTAACGTGTTACACAACTGTGATTTTCAAGCAGACAAATCCCGCTTTATGCCTGGCTGCAGTTTCAGGGTAGTCGTGGACATCCATTCTGTACAAGCTGGACTATATCAAAACCCTTTGTCAGGGTTGTACCTTAAAGGTTAGAGGGGACAAACCCCCGTTGTTTGTTGATGCCCAGCCCCTGCTGAGTGTCCCCTGCCTGTGTGTCTGTCCGTGCTGCCCATGTCATTTGGGCTCTGGCTGTACAGAACACGGGGATGTGATTCCTGAATGAAGCAGTCATAACTGTAATTGTTTTTTGTATATTCTACACACAGGAGCTCCTGCTGCTGTCCCTGGGAGGCCATGCTGCACATCATAGCCTGTTGCCAAGATTTTCTTCTCTTTTTTTTAATAGTTATTTGTTTGATTATGGCAGCAAGTGAAGTTCCAAGTAGTCAGGCACTGGGCAAACAGCAGAAGATGGTCATTACCCCAAATACCTCAGAGTGCAAAACCTGTTACCCTTGGAGCTATCCTTCCATAAACAAGATTAGATAATTCTTCTTCTTTCTTGGTATTTTTATATCAAATTCAAACATGTACATGCTGTCATGATACGAGATGCTGGCTGAAAGACGTTTTCATCTGTTCTCATTTTAGCTCAATCCCTTCTGTCCCTTACCATTTTTGCTCCTCCTCTGAACTCCCACAATTAGTCAATATCTTTTGTTGTAGCCAGTGAGACACAAGAAGGAACACCCACATCCCTTCCTCGCAATCTTTCTCTGATGAGAGCTGACTCACCCAGTTCAGTTTGTGTGTGAAAATGTCTCTAGTAGGAAGAATATTTTGGGTTGTATAGCCTGGAATGCTTCCTGACTGCTTACTTTGTGGGGATATTTTTTAATTGAGGAAGTTAAAGGAGAGATGATGTGTCCTTGGCCAAGCGGCTACAGGGAAGAGTTGCAAAGGCCTTACTCACTGTGAGAAGCATTGCAGCGAGCCTGATTGCAGAGGGACACACATTTTTCAAGGCTTGAGTGCTGCTGTCAGATTTAGGAGGATGCTTTTATGCCAGGTCACTGCTACAGGGATCGCTGCTGGTGTGGCTGTACCGCCCCTCCCATCGCAGGGAGCGTGGAGCCTTCTGTGTCTGGGAATTACCGGCGGAGTCGTGAGGCCGGGCAGGCAGAGCTGCTGCAGCTCCCGGCTTTCACCGGCCCTCCCGAGGGTTTTTTTCTGTAATCATGACAAAGCTGCTGCTGATGCCAACCTTGAGGGTGTGCCATGCTGTACCCTTCCTGAGGGAACGGCTCAGCAGCACAGCCAACTTCCCAGCCACGGGAAGATGGAGAATTTCTTACTGAAAATGTTCCTTTTTTTTTTTTTTTTTTTTTTTTTTTTTTTCCTGTGGTGGTGTGCAGCTTCCTGCTGCCCTGCCTCTGGCATCAGGTGGAGTCACAGACCCATGAAGTAACATCATCCTCGTGTCCTGCTGCTGCAGCAGCAAGATCTGCGCCTCAGCCTGGGATGATCGGGCATCTGCATGTCCTGCCTCATTCCAGGCAGCTGGAATGAGAGAAGGTGATCCTTCCTGTCCTCTCCTGGCAGGCAGGCTCTGCTTCTGCTCTGAGCTGAAACAGAAGAAGGTTAGGAGAGAATGTCAATTGTACAAACACAACTGGAGCCTTTTACTCGAATGCTGCTTTTTCTGCTGCATCCAAAAGGAAGCTTCTTGTATCCCGCTCATGTCAGGCTAAGGCAGTGCTCCACTGTGGAACAGATGTAAATGGATAAAATATTATAACTGTCTTAATTTATTTTTTTCCTTTGTTTGTCTGGTTCAGCATTCTTTTCTGCTCAGGACTGCAGAGACTGATTGTTAGACTGGACATGCCTGGGCTGGGAATCACAGGCTAAGCCTGACCTGGGGAAACTCTTTGTTGGGGTGGCTTTTGGCTCATTTCAGTAGAGAAGTGAACCCAGGAGCATTCGTTAACAGCCAGTTAATGGTCTGTGGTTCTCTTCATTCCAGCTGCACTGTGGTTCTCTGCTTTCCAGTATCTTTCTCTCTAGAGAAAACAAACACTTCTGTTTCTTATCTAAGTATTAATCTGAATGTTGCCTCGTTAGCATTTCAGTCTGGCAGAGCACCTGAGGGCTGAGTGGCTCTGATACTCAGGGTGGGTGTGAATCAGCTTTGTTTGTCCTGAGCACATTAAAATAAAGCTGAAAACTGAGGCAGGAGTGGTGGCAGGACTGGGGCAGTGCCAAGACTTCAATCCCCAGATTGCTAGTTTAGATTCATGTGGTTGCCAGTGTGAAATGGGATTTTCAGGAGGGGACCAGGTGGACAAGTGTCTCTGGAAGCAAATAATTGGTACCAAATGGGCCTTGGTTGGCAGTTTCAACAGAAAAGCCAAGGACTTGATATTCCAGAGCACCAACTCTTCATCCTGGACTGAGTCTTTTCACATAAGGGTTGAAGCATATTTATAAAGCAGCACAGACAAGCTCCTTGCCCACATTTTAAGCATTCTGCATAAAAATAGAGAGGATTGTAAGTAACAACTTGATAGAAGTGACACAGCTTCCTGTAGGGCTGGAAAGGTGAAGTGAAGTGATTCCACTCTGCTGGGATGCGGAGTTCATGTGGCTGTGCTGAGACTGGGGACAGCTATCTATACACCCTGTTGTGTTCTGTCATGCAAACACATCAACCCCCAGAGCCAGGGCAGGACTTGTGATCAAGCTCATTAACTTTTATGAACCAAGGTTTCATATGGAGGTCTTATGGATGTTGGAAATAGAAAATTTCTTCATGTGGAACAACATTTCCCTTTGGCAGTCACTCTCTCCTTCTGAGACTTCACTGTCTTCGTGTGAGAGCTTTTGCAGAAAAAACTTAGATGAGTCTGAGAGCATGAAATAATCCAGTGTCATTGCAAAAAGTTTTTGGAGATATTTGGAGCAGCTTTAAAATTAGCCCTTTGAACATGGGAAACTTGGTTGCATTTTCCTGTTTGTATCGCATCATTTTCATAATTTCAGGATGTGCAGCCAATAGAGTCCAGTTGGTTGTGTGTCCGTATCTGTTTGTGCTCCTCCTGCATTTGTTGAGTAAATTCCTTTAATTCCAGGCAGGAGCTGAGTGTTTTTCTTCTGGGCCTGCTGAGCACAAGAGGTGCTTTGGAGCACCAAACCACCACAGTGCTGTTTGACTTGCATGAAGAGGCTTTAGATTGTTGTAAGTCCATGGTTTCATGATGCTTCCAGGGTGTTCATCAGTTGGAAATGTGGTAATAAGGTTTAGGTGCCACATGTTTGGAACAGTTGTTTGGCTGTGCAGAAGTTGTCTTTTAAACTGAGCTTCCCTTGAATCTCTTGAATTTTAAGACCAGCCTGGTAGCTCAGCGAGTTCTACAGGATGTTTTTTTGCAGTTATTCCTCCCTCGCTGCTGTCTTCTGCTCATCTAGGGTCCCGTGAAGGTCAGCAGTGGGCACAGAGATTTACCAGTGGAATATTTTACCATGCAATCCATGGGAAAACTTACTTGCTTTACAAGTACCATTCAGTGAGGAGGAAAACCTGAGCAAACCTTGCAGGATGGGCACAGTAGGAGGGCTGAGGTGCACTGGGAAAGGGAGTGTTTGGAGTAGATGCCTGACAGCTGTTTGTGTCTCTGGAAAGGTAAAAGAATATGTTTTAATGATGATACAAAATGACACTTGGTAGTGCAGCATGTGTTTGTTTTGTTATGCTTCCCTCTGAGATGAAAGTGCAGGGGTATGTGCTGGGTTTTTTCCTGCTCTTCATCTTCTGCTCTATACTATCTGACTAAGCAGTCAGATAGTTAATTTCCTAAACCTCTTTACATTATATTAAAATTTTAGGAAGGTTTCTTAAAGGCAGCCCTTAGATATATAGGGACAGGTACAGTGCATTGTTTCTTCCCATACAAGAAAGAAAAACCATTATGTCTGGTCATCTTGGCTGGAAGATTAGGTTAAAGCAGGAATCTGATCTCCTGTAAATTCATTGCTGCATCAGGGTTAAGTAAAATACATGGAGAATATGCATTCATAACCAAAGAGGTGCTTATAGCCTCACTACTCTGCAATCAGTACAGTCAGTGAGGTCCTGCTGCTTAAGGGAGGATACTTCAGGAGCCTGAAATAGCCCTGCCAGTAAAGTGTTGATCTCTTACCTTCAGCATGTAGGATTTGAGTTCCTCATCAGGTGCAGGCTGCAGTGTTTATTACTTGAAAGAAGAACTCAATGTATAATAATAAATTTCAGTTCATAAATCCCAGGAGAAATGCTAAGGCATCAATCAAATCAGCTGGCACTCCAAAAGCAAGTGCTAATGCTAAATTACTGTTATTAAACATCTGATGTTCCAGCTCTTGCTTCTGCAAAATTCCCAGGGAATACAAAAATAATTTCATATGTAGAAAGTGTGAGAGTTTAACCTTTAAAGAGTTTATTGTTACAGCCAAATAGATAGAGACAGCATTTCAGGCAGAGGAAACTCTGAGCTGAAATATTTTATTCTGTGCTCTCATTTAAGATATGGGAATAGCCTGTCTCTAAACACTTGAGATTTGGCCACCTGTTTTCTTTGGAAAGCAGTGGTTCTTACTGGATATTTGGATGTCTCAACTTGGACACACCCTTTTCCCTGAACAGACATACCACGTGTGAACTTCTTCTCATTTTTTAGAGCTGGCAATGGATGTCAGATGCTTTTCTCTAGGAAATGTGTGACCTTTTATACTGTTTCTTCTCTTGATTGGTAATATGTTCTCTTTCTCTTGCCAAAGATAAAGCCACCAACCCATCCAACAGGCAGGAAGACTGGGAATACATCATCGGATTCTGTGACCAGATCAACAAGGAACTTGAAGGGTGGGTGTCCCAAACTGCTCTAGACTTAATAAAACAATGTTGACAGTTTAAAGTGTGAAATTCCATTATCAAACATTTTCATTTTATTTTATATATGCTGATATCACAAGGAAGAGCTGGCTACGACAGAGAGAACATGCTGCCTCTCCTGTGAAAGGCAGCATGGCTAATCCAGACTGAGCACTGGGAAACTGGGAATTCTGAATCTGCTTCTCATTTCAGGTTCAGCAGCTCCAGGGTTCTCATCTGGCCAAAATTATTCCATTTTCCAGTCTGTAAAATGGGGTTATCACTGATAACCCCACATCTTCACATCTTTAAAATCTTTACTTGCAAGACACTTTGTTTAAACAGCAGAATTTTTTGAAAGTGTTAAAATCCTCCATGGTGTTTACCTGTTCTCTTCCAGGCCACAGATAGCTGTGAGACTCCTGGCTCATAAAATCCAGTCACCACAGGAATGGGAGGCAGTCCAAGCCTTGACAGTAGGTAGTCCTTACCCCTCCTCTTAAATCCACGCATGTATCCTATTGCATCACTTGGGTGGAGTAGAGGGGGCACAGGGTGTGTCCATGGGGTAAGCTGGGGGCTGAGTGCCCTGGTCCCTGGGAGGGAGTGAGAGGGAGCACAGTTCCATCCCTAAAGTGTCCAGAAACAACTCTGGGTTATCTTTGTTATCTTCAGGCAAGATTTGTTTTTACTGTTGAGGCCAATTATTGAGATAACACAGACCCAGATACAACTGGATGAGGGTGGGACACCAGCCTGCCTTGATGTATCATCTCTAAAGATGGGAGGTAGATGTCTGCATGGAGCAGGAATACTTGTCTCTGACAAGTATTGTCTCTGACAGGGGCCCTTTACCTCCCCTCTAAGCACACAATAATAACACACTGTTATTGTAGGGTTTTTCCCTTTGCATTCAGCCCCTGTTTCTGTTCCTTGAATGCAGGTGCTGGAAGCTTGTATGAAGAATTGTGGGAGAAGATTTCATAATGAAGTTGGAAAGTTTCGCTTTTTAAACGAGTTAATAAAAGTTGTGTCTCCAAAGGTTAGTCCCTGAGCGTTACAGCTGGAGCTGCTTTTTGTTTGACCTCTGTAAGCTACAGAGAGCATCCATACAGAAATATTTGCAGTGTTCTGTTTGGCTCATTGCACTTATTAGTCTATATTCAAGAGCATTTGTTAGATAAGCTCTTGTTGTTTGGGGTTTTTTTATGCCTTACTAAATTTCTCAGGAAGTTGTACTAACTTGCCATCACTATACAGTCTCTGGGCTGTTCTAATCCTTCAGATAACTCTAAAGGGCTTCTAAAACTTGGGCTATGTTGATTTAAAAAACGAAATTCCAGTCATTGTGGAAGAGAAATGTGATGCAGAGGTTAAAACAAGAGGTTTGACAACAGACCCATGGAGTTCTAGTCCTCATTCTGCTGACTTGCTGTGGAAAGAGTGCTAGGCTAAGTCCCTCAACATTCATGATGAGTTTAATGTGCTGAAAATCTTCCCTATGGCATGATATATGCAGCAGTGCATTCCCAAATTCTCTCGCATAAGACAGAGGAGGGGGTGGTTCGCTGTATTGCTGTAATTTTTAAAATAGCAAAATCCCGGAGCTAGCAGAATAGCTGCTTTTTCTTTTGCTGAAGGTAATCACAAAGCTTCTCTTCACTGTTATTTCAAATCTATTAGAGGAGCAACTTTTCCTCCTAATGAGATGTACCTTAGACCGTCTTGGAACTTGGATCATACACCTTTGAATGTATTTCACTGAGCTTCTACAGAGCTTTATTTTAAAAAAGGAATTAAGGACATGAAGAATTTGGATCTTTTTTTCCCACACTTAGTACCTGGGGGACCGAGTCTCAGAGAAGGTGAAGTCCAAAGTGATTGAATTGCTGTATAGTTGGACTGTGGCATTGCCAGAGGAATCCAAAATCAAGGATGCCTACTACATGCTGAAGAGACAAGGTAGGGAGTCAGCTGCTCACTCATGTATTCTCTCCAGCCTGGGCTTTGAGCAAGAGTGTCACAAAATATACAGCTTCTAATTAAATGGGATCAAGGCAAGCTCTGAGGGGAGATAGAACAAGGGAGAAATTCTCTGAAAAGCTTTTCATTATGCGTAAATGCCTTGGGCAGGGTTGGGTTGGCTCTGTTAACTAAATTAGTGGAATACCTTGCAAATACTTTTGTTTTGGTTTGAAGGGCCTTTTCAAAATTCTTTTTTTTTTATTTTTGGTGGAAGTCGCTATTAGATTACTTGAACAAGTCTAATTTAAAGTGAAATAAGGGCTTCCAAGTAGCTTTTTGTGTTCTTTTAACTAAATGGCTTTGCAGCTGTTCCTTTAGTTCAACTGACACACATTTCTTGTGTAAGCACAATGAAAAAAAACTCAGTAGCTTCACAAGAAAAATAGATTCCATGAAAGCTCTGGAAACCATCCTGTCTTATTAGGACACACAGGTTGCAAGTCATAGCTGTCCCTTGCAGCACTGTGGGTGGATAAACTAGAGGCTGAATGGGGCTGAATATGGTTCCTCCCCTTCAGAGGGAGAGTTTTAGCTCATGTTGTGGGGCTGGGAGAACATTCAGGTAAAAGCCAGCCTAGGGATTTGGATGTATTGTTCACGGGAACAGCATGGCAGCATCAGGGGCAGATTTTTGTTGGCTCTGAGAGACCCTGTGTGCCCTGCCTGGTGTGAGCGTGTGTGCTGACCCACAGGATCCCTTTCTGCTTTCAGGGATTGTCGTGTTTGATCCTGTGATTCCTGCGGACAGAACACTGATTCCTTCCCCACCGCCTCGTCCCAAGAACCCAGTGTTTGATGATGAGGAGAAATCCAAGGTACAGTGAAGGCTTGTGTCAAAATCACTAATGAAAAGTGATTACTCAGTGCACATTTAGAATAAGGAAGCAAAGTATAATAATGTGGCTTTTATTTGTGGCTGGGGGGGATGGTCCAAACTTTTGCAGGGTTCACTGCTTTGTCCTCCTGCTTAACCCAGCGTTCCATTTAAGACTTTGTCTGTGTTACCATTATGGGGTTACTTATGTTAAAGTGCCATCCTGCTGAAGTACTGGAAAGCAGAGAATGTTTCACACACAGGAGAAAAAATAATGTATGGGAGGAATAATTGTCTAGTGCCAGAAGTTACTGAGATGTCACAGAATATGTCCTGTGTAAAAGCAGGAATGCAGCAACTCACATAGATAATAAATTCTAAATGACTCCTGCTGAACTCCCTGTAACTATGGAAGCTCTGTGAGCTTTGAAATACTGGGCTGTATCCCTTTTCCCCTGAATTGTTAATATAGATTCCTTTTCCTTTGTTCAAGGGTCTTTATTTATTTCCTGACTATAATTTTCTTGTCTTTCAGCTTCTAGCCAAGCTGCTGAAAAGCAAAAACCCAGATGATTTACAAGAGGCCAACAAACTTATAAAATCCATGGTAAAAGAGGTAAGAAATTCCTGTAGGATTGGTTCAGGTCAGCAATTTGCTTTCCAGGTTTTAAGCAATTTGACTTCAAATGGTGGAGAGCTTAGGATTTGGTTTCTAGCTTGTACCTAGGAGATGTTTGTGTCACAGAAATGTCTACAGTTGGTGTCTCTGGTGGATGATGGGGATGAAATTGAATGTCTCTTGTTGTAAATAACCACATACCCATCATTCAAGGTGGGATTTCATATCAAGATTTGGTAGGAGCATCATGGTACCACTTCTGGGTGCTGAGGACTGAGTCACTGTACTGGGTCTTCTCACAAACAAGTTCATGGAAACACCTTCCTGTTTGTAGAGCTGTGCTGCATCCATCCATGGCAATCATTCCAAACTTTGGAGTCCAGGAAATGACTCACTGGGATTCTGGCAAATCAAAGGATACCTTCTGGACCATAGTGGTTGTATAGGTTACCAAGATATTTCATTCAAGCTCCTCTTGTCCCCGGGGCAGATTCTCCTATGTCTTCAGTTGGAATCTCCAATCAGAGATGGGTGGACATTTTCCACCAGTGCGTGCTTGTTGTTCCTAGTAAATGTTTTACTTCAAACACATCTCTTTTGTTAAGCAGCATCAAGTGAACAAAAAAAAAAATATTCTGAAAAGAAGAAGTGAAAAAAGTTCAGAAAGGAACTTCTAGGAACTTTTTTAGTGGTGTAACTATATATTGAAGTCTATCTAATGAGACTTTTTGGAAATATGGGGTTGCCTGTAATTTCAGAATGGTGGTAAAAACACAATAAAATAAACAAAGCTTCACATGAACAAAGAAAGGTTCTGTTTGTTTTTTTCTGGCTTAACCTTAAATAGCCATTACTTGACACGTTTGCAGATAATATCTGTGGTTGGGTTACTGTGAGCTTTTAGAAGGAAACTCACCCTTTCTGTCTGTGCTTTCCACACTGAAGGATGAGGCTCGGATCCAGAAGGTGACAAAGCGCATGCACACGCTGGAGGAGGTGAACAACAATGTGAAGCTGCTCAATGAGATGCTGGTTCATTACAACAAAGAAGAGTCATCAGAGGCTGACAGGGAGCTCATGAAGGTGGGTCTGAGCTGCTCCTTCTTCCCAGCAGTTCTGGAGTCAGTCCTTTCTTACAGACTTGAGTTTTGCAGAGAATTACAAACAGTACAGTAAAATGGAGAGCAGTTGTGAGAAACAGGAGCAAACAGCAGGCAAAAAAATATCCATGTTTTTAGTGCCTTTCACCAAAAGACTGAGTGGGGAGTAGCTCCGTTTCATCTATGCTTGAAGTGAGGTGCAGCTGTTCTCCAAAGGTGCAGCGTGGCAGAACTTAGAAGCTGCAGTTTGTAATTCTGGATCCTATAAGGACACATGGATTGCAGGTCATAACTGTCCATTGCAGCATTGTGGATGAATAAACTAAAGGCTGAATGGGGCAGAAAATAGTCCCTCCCCTTCAGAGGAAGAGTTTTAGCTTGTGTTGCAGGGTTAGGAGAACATCAGCAAAGTGAAAATCAAAACAACCACCAGGGATGACTTGGTAGGCCTAGAGCCTTTAAGAATTGCACATTATCTTATTAAAAAAACAAACCCACTTATTTTTAACAATAAGGTCTTTAAAGAGTGGTAAGTTGTTTAAGAAACATATTTGTTTCTGTGAACCATTTTGTTACTGCCACCTTTCTGTTGTGTGGTTGCAGACTCAGTAATGGTTGCAGCACAATTGAAACCTAATTGCCGAAGCATGATTCTGTTCTTCTTCAGGCTTTTAGGGACTGCTCTACAAGGAAAGAACATCTCTTTTGGATTAGAATTTGATCATAAGTGCTGATGTGAGGGAGGACTGAGAAATGTGTTGGGAATGCAGGTTGTGTTGCTCCAGGCTCATGTAACGCTGCTCAGTATTGTGAGCTGGGCACAGAGGGCCATCCTGGCTGTGCAGCCACACTGGCACAGTCAGCATAGTGAAACTGGTCTGTTCTGTGGGTCTTTTTGTGCTGACTGGTGCTGCTGGCAGTGGCTCCAGGCTGGTGAAACCCTCTGTCCTAATCTGTCTTTCAGGAGCTCTATGAAAGGTGTGAAACCAAAAGACGGACACTGTTCAAGCTGGCCAGTGAGACAGAGGATAATGACAGCAGTTTGGGTAAACTAAGCTATGCTTGTCCTTTTTAAATTGCTTTTGTGCTCCTTGCCTTTGTAAGGGTTCAGCTATAATTTCCTCACTGTGGATTCCTGTTGCTTTAATAAAGGACAGTCCTTCCCTCTTTGTGCTTATAATTTCAGTTCAGGCAAGGACTGGATAGTAAAGTTGGTTCAGGAGGATGGGAACAGTAATGGGGGACAGCTGCTGCTTTGGGAGGGGAAGAGAGTTGCTGTGGGGAACAGCCTTGGGCTCATTTTTTTCTTTGTACTGCAATGTGCATGGAGCTAGAAAAGGTCAGGGTATTGCTTATAGAAACGTGGCACAGGCAGAGTGATGGAGCGTATAGCCAAATATTCACTTTTTTTTCTTGCTGATTATTTAGCTGACAACTGAGCACTCTCAGCATTAGTGGGAACAAAGTGACTAAAGCCCTGGAGATAATTTTTATCTCTCTTGTAGGGGATATTCTGCAGGCCAGTGACAATTTATCACGTGTGATAAATTCCTATAAAAAAATAATAGAGGGGCAAGTGATCAATGGTGAAGTGGATCTCCCTGGGATGTCTGTGGTGGAAGGTGAGTTCCTGGGAAAACAATTGTTTAATTTTTGAATCCTGCAATTCTAAGTCTTTTGAACAATGTTTCCTATTCTGTTAAAGTAGCTTTTGATGGTTTTTTGTGGCCAGCAGTGTGTGAAGCAGAGGGGAAAAAGAAGGCTCCTGAGCAGTGGATAAGCAATTCTGGACAGGAGCAGCAGTGCTGCAGCTTTGCATTCTCCATTGCTCAGTCCATATTATTGAAACCTTTGATGACATCAGTAGCAAATCTCCATGTGAGCAGTTTGGCTGGAAGTTCTCATATATTTTCCTCCCCGCATTTGTCTTGTTTCTTGATGGTAATGCATATGAAGAAGATAATTTTATCAAAAACACAAGAGCTGAAGAGTAGGAGCTGGACCAGGGGTCCTTTTCCTGGTTTTCAAGTAATTCCATTTGTGAATTCAGTGCCCACTTCACACTTCAGCTTCACCATTGAAAGCTCTGGACACAAGTGTGACAGAATTACCATTTGGGACTCAAATAATTTTTGCTGCTGCCTGGCAGCATCTTACTGGGACAAGACTGTTCTAAATATGAAGATTGAGGTGGTATAGATTTCTTTCAGCTTTCCAGCTCTCTGGTAACCTCTGTTTATTATAATGCTTTAGGATCTCCCAGAGCCTCATCTGAGTTCAAAATATTTTTGAAGAGATCATGAATTGTGAAGCACTGGGGAAGGAGCAGTGGTTGCAGCAGGTTTTCATTCTTTTAAGTATCTGTGTTGATTTACATAGTCCAGACAGCAAATGTCCTTTCTCTGTTACAAAGAGCCATAAGCCATGCTTAGATGAGGATCTCTCTGCTAATTTCTTGCGCACACTGAGTTTGCTCTGAGCCTTTTCCCTTCTTTCCTAGTAGTGCTTTTCTTCTGTCTGCTGCAGGGAGTAACTCCACCAATAATCTCAACACCCTCATTGACCTTGCTGGACTGGACGTCACCAGCACGCCGCCACCTCCGATGCCACCCAGCAGCCTGGCACCAGCCCCCAGCACAGCCCCTGGCCCAGCTGAAATCCCCATCCTCCCTCCTCCTCCCCAGACATTCACGCCGCTGCGCAGCAGCTCCTCTGGCCAGGTTGAAACAGCACCCACTCAGCAGGGCAGCACAACCAACTCCCTGTCCTTGCTGGATGAGGAGCTCCTGTGCTTGGGTAAGATGCTGAGGGGCCTGCACAAGGGCTGCTCAGTCCATTGTAAGGAAGGCTGCTTCTGTGTTCTTCATGTTCCAGGATTCCAGGGAACACTCCCTTGCAACATTCTGAATATAAACCCTGGTCAGTGAGTCAGTATTAAAATCTCTTCCCAGAGCTGTCTGCAAGAAAGTAACTGTTTAGTGTAATTGAAGTCTGATCTCTGGGGCTGCTGTGACATGCTGCATGTACAGGTTGCAGTTTGGAACAGATGAAGCCCTGTGAGGTTGTGCTAAGGAGAAGGTACCTCAGAGGGGCTGTGCATAGGAGCCTGCAGGATGCCTGTCTGTGGAGCCCAGATGTGAACAGCAGAAGGCAATGCTAATCAGGATGGGTTAGAAGAGCTGTGTGCAGGGCATGACTGTTGGCTGCTGGTGCTGTCAGTCTCTTCCACATCATAGACTTGCAGTCCATCTCAGTGTTTCATCAGGTTCTTGACTCTGGAAGAGCTGAATCAAGTTTTGATAGTACTGCAACAGCAGCCAAGGAATTACACTGAATTCATTTTCTTCTCCTGCTGTTTTTCCCTTCAGGCCTGAATGACCCAGCCCCTGCAGTAGGGAAGGAGACCTCGGAAAACAACCAGTGGAGCATGTTTGAGGTACAAAGGAGGAGTCTCAGGGAAGGGAAGGGAGGGTGAGACTGACATTGTGGGAGGTCTCAGGACACATTGTCACCTTGGAGAAGCATGTGATCACACACACAGGCAAAGGCTTAGCCCTAAAATCTGGGATAGCTGTGTTTAAACAGTAGGTATCCCTGAACCTGGCTTTCTCAGTGTCTCATCTGTCTCCATGATGTTAGTCCTTGCTTTGCTTAAATTACAGATCAGATGTAGCCCTGACTTAGGCCGCAGACTTTGCTGCTTGTCACCCAGCACCCAGCAGTTTTTGTGGTAAACCTCTGTCCCTCTGTAACAGAGCAGTGCCATCTCTGCATCAGGGCCAGCAGTGAGTTAGAGCATCTGCCTGTCCTCTCTTTCAGAATGAGCAGTTGGACCTGGATTTCTTTAATCCGAAGATGGTGACTGTTGCTTGCAACCCTGCAGGGAACTCTCTTCTCCATCACACATCACAGACCACATGTGGGACATCAGCCACGCTGCCTTCTGCTTTCCCAGCCTCCCAGACTGCTCCCAGCATCCCAGCACCAAACTCAGCACCCTTTGTATTTCCTGCTGTGCCAGCTGCCCCTGCAGGGCCTCCTAAGACTATTCCAGCTGCTCCTGGGTACTTCAGCTCTGTGGGGAGCAATACGTCACATAAGATGGATGCATTGGGACAGCTCCTTGAAGAAGCCAGAGGGTAACCAAAAGTCCTGACTTTGCTTTGGCTCTGCAGTTAGAAGCCAAGCTCACTGCAGTGCCAGGTTCTGAGGGTGACTTTCAGCTCCTTGGTTTGGTAGAAATGTGGGATTGGGATTTTTCTTAGAGGTTTTAGTTTACAAACTGATACGAGTTTCCCACCTCTGGGAGGGAGAGGCAGGCAGAGCACACAGCTGTACTGTTGCCTGATCCAAAGGTGTGGTGTGAAGGGGAATTAGCTGTTAAGGTACAGCTTCCTGACTTAGAGAGGAGGGAAGTTCCTTCCTGACCCCAATCTGACCACCACCCCTCTCCTTGTAGGTCTCCTCATGTGAGACCATGCAGAGTCACAGACTCCAGCCCGACTCCAGGCTGCTGCTTTGTCCTTGTGATGAGCTGTTACCTCTGGGTATTGGTGAAATTCCTGCTTCACTTCCAGCTCCATTCACCATGACTTTTCTGTCTTGCAGGAGTGCCACCCAAGGCATGGCGACACCTTCAGTGTTCCCTGGGGTTACTTTGCCAACCACTGTCGCCCCTGCCCCATTAGCAGCACCTGCAGGGCTGCCGGCCATTGCCTCTGGGGCCCCTCCAGCTCCCTTCCCAAGCAGCTGCACTGCTGGATCAGGAAGTCCTCTCTTCCAGCCGGCATCATTCCAGCAGCAAGGCAGTCCCATGAAAGCACCTGAAATTTCTTTGGCCAATGTCCATGTTCCCTTGGAATCCATTAAACCCAGTAAGTATTTCAGGTTTTTCACTTTGCTTTGGATATTTTTTAAAAGCAAGGCTTCTTGTCAAAGCTCATGAAATAGAGAGAAGGGATGAGCGGCTCCAGCTGAACATCCTGATTACCTGATGCTGCCTCAGACCATCTGCTGCAGCATGAACCTGGATCCTCTCCCTTCTCTCCCTGTGGCAGGCAGTGCCCTGCCCGTGACAGCGTACGACAAGAACGGGTTCCGCATCCTGTTGCACTTTGCCAGGGAGTGCCCGCCGGGCCGCTCGGATGTGCTGGTCGTGGTGGTGTCCATGCTGAACACGGCACCGCTGCCTGTGAGGAACATCGTGCTGCAGGCAGCCGTGCCCAAGGTAGGGACACACGGGACAGAGACTGCAGCCAGGGAGGCCTGGCTGTGGACTTGAGGACTTGGGACAGCCTGGTCTGACCTCTCCATAGGCTGTGCTCTTTCCAGAACACAAAGGTTCTTGTCAGAGGCAAAAAACACTGAATAGGATAAGTCAAGATCTGCCTGTTCCTATTGTGTTTTGCAGGCTGGGCTGGCTCTTGTTCCCTCATTCTCACTTGTGGGTTGATTCTCTTCCATTTGGATATGTGCTGTTGTCCCCCCAGCCGGTGCATGCATCCTTCATTGTCCCCAAGGCAGGAGATCATCCCTGAGGTTCTGCTCTCTATTTCATTTGCAGTCCATGAAGGTGAAGCTACAGCCACCCTCTGGCACTGAGCTGTCTCCGTTCAATCCCATCCAGCCACCAGCTGCCATCACCCAGGTCATGCTTCTGGCAAATCCTGCAAAGGTGAGAGGGACAGTGGGATTTATCCTGCCCTCTTCAGGCACGTTTGATATCAACTGAACTCTGTGGAGGGGTGGGACCAAACATTTGAGCAGCTACAGGTGTTTATTCCTAAAAGTTTGGACTTGATTATCTTGGAGGTTTTTTCCAAACTTAATTTTCTGTGATTCTAATGTGCCCTCCAGAAGTGGTTACTATGGATTGTTGGTGTTTCAGTTCAGGGCTAGACAAGGCTCTTCCCAACAGTCTTTAGCACGAGAGGTATGAGAAGGGGCAGCATACTTCTTCCAGCCAAAGGGCAAGGATCATGTCAGGCTCAGTTTTAAAGGGTAGCAAAGCTGAATCAGGAGTTTGACTCTCCTGTGCACTGAACATGCCTGGCTTTGCTGATAATTAGATCAATGTTAAATTAACTGGTGCTGTAGCAGTACTTTTGGTGAACCAGAAGACAAATGTCAGATCTTCTCTGTTCCATCATTCTCTGAGGAAGTACCTGTGACAAGGGATGCGACAGGATTGACACTTCCCTTTCTGCTGATGATGCTAGGAGCATCTGAGAAGCTGTTTTTCCTTGCTGTAGTCACTTATCCAGTCAGCCAGCTCTGAAAGTGCAAAGCTGAAGGACTTTCTAATTGTTTGACCAATTTAGATGTTTATACTTGAGAATTACAATGAAAGTGCCCTTCAAGTATCAGCTGAAATCTCTGAGATAAAAGAATGAATGTCAGATGGGTTTAGTGGATGTCTAAAAAATTTTGTGGGTACGTGAAGGTGCTGTCATTGAAGGGCTGCTTCCATCTCATGCTTACTGTATTGCAAGGCATTTTTCAGAGCAGGAACTGTTTTATTTTCCTCCACATGACAAGGAATTTAATTTTTGGAACTTTTCCAGCAGCAGTCTTTAGGCTCTCTGGAGACCAGCTGAGCAACTGGCCACGTCTGTGCAGTCTATGCTCACAGGTCGTTTATGCTTTTCTTGTTCTGCTCCATGCTAAGCAGTAAAAGTTTTTTGGTATAAAAAGTGTAAGGCGAATAACTCAGGTTTGTAAATAGCTGAACTCAATGAACTTAACCTGAGCCCTCCTGCCCCTGCTCTGTACAACAGAAGTCTTGTGCTCTCTGTAGAGCTGTAACAGTGTTTTATTCAGGGCTGTTGAGCTGGGACTGTTCTCACATTGCTTTTGGGTTTTGTCTTTCCTGCAGGAGAAGGTGAGGCTGAGGTACAGACTGACCTTCACCCTGGGAGATCAGCCCAGCACAGAAGTGGGCGAAGTGGATCAGTTCCCCCCAGTAGAGCAGTGGGGGAATCTATGACCTTAGGACACTGCCAGAGACTCTGACAGGACCAGGGCAGGATCCCACAGGACTGGAACGGATGTGCCGTGGGGAGGGACACACATGCTATCCACTGGTGATGTTCAGCTTTGTTTACATGTCCTGACCATTCTGCTTGTAGCTTTAGTCCAGAATGTTGTGCCCCACATTTGAAGGGGCCCTGGAACACTTATGCCAAGTATGAACTGAGAGGCAGCCAGCGACAGGTGGTGCTGGCTGCTTTTACTTTGACCTCTGGGTGAATCTGGTTCTATCTTCCACTCTATTAAACTTGAAGTTATTGTATTTTGAGGGAAGACCTGTCAGCAGAAGGGAATTTAATTGGCTTTTCCTGCACTGCTGTCCAGAGATCCCGACAGGCTGTGGGGTGATGATGCCACGAGCTCAGCGCAGAGCCCTGACAGAGCCCTCCTTGGGACTGTGACCTCCTTGTGCCACATGGGCCCGTGAGCATGCTGAGCAATAATGCTGCTCCATGAGGGAATGCTTCCTTTTTTACACTGAAATAGCACTTAGCTCCCTTCCCCCTCTCCTGCTTCATTCCCAAGGGCCTTTGTAAGCAGCCCCTCACTCCGTGTGTGCCATACTGCTGTATCTTTACTTGTTATATTTATTTTACGCTGCTGGCTGCCGCTCTGAGTCATCCATTTTGGGGCAGCTGGTGCTGAGTTTTGTCTGCAAATGGTTACACTGGTTATTTTTTTTTTTGCCTTCATTGCATTCCATAGTGTGGGGAAAAGAGAAATGCATAGTGAGGAGGAAAGAGGGCTGGAGGGTATTGGTCAGTATTGGAGGACAGCACCTGGAGCACAGAATTGTCTTTACAATCACTAGTCAGGGCGAGTGACTGAATCCAGGGATAAGGAGAGATGCCTCACGTCCCCTCATGCAGGCAGTGTTGCTGGTATAGTCAAATACTGTGTTTTATTGAGCTGAGTACAATGACTTAGAGGATGTAAATAATAGAGCCATAGAGTATTAAAACAGAACAAGCAGGCAGAGAAAGGAAGAGGCTCCCCTGAGCTGTGATGGGGCATGTGCTGGGTTAATGCCTCATTTTCTTTGTTCCCTGTATTAGGTGGCAAAGTGCAATTGTCCCTACAAAGGGGAAAAGAGTTTTGTTGGACATCAGTGCTAACAGAAGAGCTGATCCCTTAGCTACAACCTCCTAGAAATAAGGTTTAAATCACCAAAACTTGGTTCCAGTGGCCCTTTCTTTCTTCTCAGTTTCCAGTCTCAAGCAGTGCCTCAGTGAGCTCTGAGACAGACGTAAATTAATGGGGGTTTTTAACACCCATTGACATGAGCACAGAGCGGTGCTTGCTCAGTCATTGGACACTCAGCTCTGCATTTCCAGCAGGGCTGTCAAGCAACAGCTCTTCTCAAACATGGAGTGGGAGCAGCACAGAGAAAAGCAGTACAGAGGTTCCTGCCTCATGTAGGAAAACTCCACAGGAGAACATGATGTTGGAATGAATGGTGGCTGTAAAACCATTGCTGCAAACAGAGCTTGCAGTTATTCATAGTTGAATTTTCTTTACTGTGCTGCAGAGTAAAAATCACTAGAAATGAAAAATGGGATTCACAAGCCTGAGGCCCTCATCAGAGGCACCAGTCAGCTGCAGGAGCCCCTGAAGGTGGAATCCAAACTTGTCCTGGTCTGAAGCCTGTGGAGATCTCAGCCTTGTCAGCTCCCTGATGTAGAAGGCAGGGGAGAGGGATGGGTTGTTTGCATCCTAAAGAAAGCTGTTTTAAATTGATGGACTGGGAGATAATGGACAAGGAGAGAATTCTTTCTGCCTCAGACATGTTCTTGCCAGTACTTTAGACATAGTAGGCATGGGGGCAGTGCCTGGTTGGTGTGTCCTGAGGAGCAGGGTCACCGCTTCCCTGCATGTGGATCTCACTGTGACTTGGAGGAAGGGAGAGCACAGGTGCTTTCTGTGAACAGCAGCAGCCACCCAGACATGGACATGCACCACGGTCCTGCTGCTTTGGAAATTAAACTATGAATGTTCCTTGTCTGTAGGGTGAGGTTCCTGCTTCATTCCTAGCAGTCCTACCTGTACATACATCTCCAATGCATTTGTGCTGCTGCATGTTGAATAAATAATTTTCCCTACCTGGCTCCGTGCTGGCCCTTTCTTGTGGTGGCTTCTGCAGTGCGGTGCTGCTTCTGGAAAGCCTCAGACTCAAACTATCGACTCAAGAACTTCTAAGCAAAAATAGAGAGGTTGCCATTTCAAAAACCCTGCTGGTTTAAGAGGTGGCCTTCATTTCACTTCTGGGTGTTAAAGGCAAAGAAAACATAAAATCCAAGGAAAAGCTGTAGTGAGGCTCACTTCACCAGGGGAGGGCTGCCAGACCAAGCTGGAACAAGCAGCTGTAACATTTTGATGCAGGTGCTTCATAAAAGGTAAAAAAAAAGTCTATGTAAAGTTGTTTTTGGAAGACAAGAACAAATGACCGAGCAGTCTGCAAAACAAAACATTTATTCTTAGAAAAAGTCAGTTTATGTACAGCCCTAGAGGAACACCCTGCAGTCTTCAAGACCCTTCCACGGTACCTTCTTTGACGATGACTCGTGCGAGGTTCCGTGCAAGGGCAAGTCTCAGCATTTCCACTTTGGTTGTCTCAATGTCATCCTCCTGCAAGGGAGCAGAGCATGGGTTAGGAGACTGCACACAGCGATGAGCTGGTGCCACAGTCTGTCTCAGGGTTGGAAAGTGAAGATGCAGGTCAGTGAGAGGTATTTGCCTGTTACAGGGGCCCCCTGAGAAGAGCAAAACCTACATTTCCTACTTAATAGCTCAATCCAAGACAGCATTGCCAAGCCTTTTCATTCCCTGGATGCTACGGGGCTTTGCATGTGCAGCAAATAGTTCCCTGTTCTGTGCCTGGAATGCTCAGAGCCAGAGCTGATGGATCGCACCATCTCAGCTCTTCATTGCCCATGTAATGTGCAATTACTCATCTTGGAAAAGCATCATGGTCCAGTGCAAACCATCAGAATATGAGGAGTAGGAACACTCCTGCACTGGGTTTGTGAATACTTCAGTCTCTGTTGATGCTTCATTTGACTGCTGTGAATCTGCTGTGCCAGTCTCTGGGACTTGGGCTGTCCCTCTCTTATGACCTCACTAGGAATATAAATGTAGAGTTCCCTCCCTTACCCTTCCCATGGCCCTCCTCAGAACTTATCCCCTTATCCCATTGTCCTCAGAACTGGGACTACCTGGAATTTCTGCTTGTCTGGATTCCCAGCTGTCAGGTCTTCCAGACATCGCATCAACTCGTATGTCTGCTCTGCTGAAAATATGACCTACGGAAATCAAAGTATTTAATGAAAAAGATCAAATTTACAGACATCACACAGGCTGAGAAGATAGTGCAGCTGAAGAGAATGCTTTTACACTCCCACAGATCCATTCTGACCCCTGAAATCACAGGATCCAAGGATAATTCAGGCTGGATGTGACTTTGGGAGGTCTCTAGTGCCACCTCCTGCACCAAGCAGGGTCAGCAATGAAGTCAGAGTGGCTGCTCTGGGTCTGTGATTGCTGAATTATCTTTTTCTTGATGGATTTTGAAGGAAAAACTCTGCTTAGAAGCACTGGAACAACCTTCAAGCCAAGTACTCAAAGGAGCTGAATGCAGTGTGTGCTAAAATTACCAGAGCAGATGATTTCCACTGCTGTTGTAACAGGAGGGAACCGAACTAAGAGTCAATTTATCCCCTCCTGGGTCCCTGTGTGTTCCCACTACTGGGACACTTGGAACTGCCAGGGACAGGTCCTGGCAGCAAGAGGAAAGGACGGTCACCACTCTGAGCTCCCTTGTCAGGAAAAAAGAAGAGGCCCCCTGCGGGGCAGGACCTCACCTCCTTCTGCTCCAGCAGCGGGAGCGCATCCGTGAGCAGCGTCATCCAGAAGGAGCAGGGGGCGATGTGAGCCGTCATCAGTGTCAGCAGCAGCCGCGCTGCCTCCAGGAACCGCTTTTCCCCGTAGAGCCGGTGGAACTCCCGGTACTTCCCTGCCACAGGGTGGCCAAAATGAGGCATCAGGGGCTGCTGGGCCTTGGGAGATCCCTCTGTTCCCACAAAGAACCACCCCCAACCAAAATGAGCCCGAAGCAGCCCACTCTGGGGGCTGGGAATCTGGTACATGAAGGAAGATGACAACAGAGCCGTCCTGAAAGGGCAGCCAAACCCTGCTGCTGTTCTGGGTGAGCTTCAGAGTTTGCATCAGACTGGTCAGGGGCTGCTGCTGCCTCAGGCTGAGTGTCTGCAAGGGAGCAATGCCCCAGTGGCTTCGAGAGCAGAGAGAATGTCCTTTTTGAGGTCACAGAGCATCTGTGTAGCATCAGGAAGTCTGAAAGGCTGCACCGTCTTCCTCAGTTGTTTAAATGTAAACTGGAATCTCTGCTAATAGGGAAAGTTCTGCATTTGCTAAGAATTAGTGAAATCAATATCCAGCATGAGAGAAGTGGCTGAGGATGGAAGTGGGGGTCATTCTGTATCCACTAAACTGTCACAATACTGGAAATTAGTGATTCTCATTCAGATTCAGCTTGACTAATGCCTGAGCTCAAGGCAGAGACATGGGGAAGTTGTCCAGCAAAGGTACACCAAAGGCTCTAAAAACCCGAAGAGAAAAACAGGCAGAAATATTTTCAGGCCTTTCGGATTGTTTAGAAAGAGCAGAAAGGGAAAAGGCTTCTCTGGGGCTGACAGTTACCAGATGATGCTGGGCATGCAGAGCTGAGGGATTACCAATTTGGTAAGTTGTGTTTAGCTTCTAGACCTAGCTTAGGGTCAGCTTTAATGAAGGAATATCAGTTCCAGTTTTACAAGCTGGACCAAGTGGAAACAGACAAAACTCAAGCTCACCCTCCCCCTAAGGATGGCATCAGGTAGAGTGTTGACAGCTATTCCAAATTCCTATCAGATTCTGGCCCCTGAAATTGAGATTCCTACTCAGAGCATCAGAGAAATAAACTTCCTGTTTTGGTCCATGAATCAAAGGCCACAGAGCAGCTGCAGGCAGAGGGGCAGGTTACCACAGCCTGCCTTGTGCCAGGCAGGAGAAGGAAGCTGTGGTACCTGAAGGAAATAAGCTGGAGGCCCTCACTGTCTCTTGGCACAAGAGCTCAGTGAGAGGGCAGGGAGGGCCCTTGTTCCAGTGAGCTTGACTGGCACACTGAACCTATACACTGGAGACTCTGGAGAACTTGGTAAAATTGTAACAAGGTCAGCATAACTTAAACCAATGGATTACTCTTCCAATGAACCCCCTAAGGCAGCATTTGTTAGTATTTCAGAGCCTCTCAAGGTAGTGATACAGTCTGGAAAAAGAGGGAAGGAGAAGTTCGGAGTGTCAGGACTTAGGCCTGTCCTGCTCACAGCAGAGCAGGAACCTGGTGTGGTAAAGGCCACCCTGATACAAGCTGCATCCCAAACCACATTCACCATTTGCTTTCCCCTCATCATTAAACCAGGAGGCAGCCAGATGGAAGAAAGCATAAATCCAAGTAATTCCATGGAGTTCTCCATAGCAGACCAGTATGGACACTGTAGGCAGCTCTCACCAAGGAATGTGAGCCGGTCACTGAGCAGCATGGATGGGCCCAAATTGTCAATGAGATCCAGGTCAGAGAAACACCCCCTTTCACAATAGTCCTTAAGGAATCTGGGGAGAAAGTGGAACACAAGGAAAGCTTAGAGGGGAGGACATCATCCACAACCACTCTGTATCTCCTAATCCCTTCCCAGAAAACTTGACTGTACAGCTCAGTTCCATCTTAATCAACCTCCCCAAGGGTTTCAGAAGTTGTCAAACATTCCCTGGAAGTGGCCAAGGAACTGGTGTAATGTACATTTAACAGATACTTCACTGATTCTTCTGCATTCTGTGGTAGTTGAGATCTATTTTTTAAAAGGAGTAAGTAAAGGAAGGCAGGCAGGAAGCTGAGGCTGGTGGATGCATAAGTAACACTCTCAGATCATAACAAAAGCTCTGTTTTTCTGCTGTGTAAAAAAGTTGATAAGCAGCAGGAAAAAAACAATGCTAAAAGCTTTTCATCTGTTTTGTCACAGCCTCCATTATGCTGCTTTCTGCAGAGCTGCATCCTGTGATTTTTTTTTTCATCCTTCTGTTGAAGGAAATTTAATGATTCCCACTCCCTCAAATAACAAACAAAAAACCACCCCAAACCTCAGATTAGCAATATCTTACCACCTTTTGCCAGTGTTGAAGACAGCGTTGTCTGGCCACCTTCCCAGAGTGTAATTTCAAAATTATACTCTAACTATGCAAGGACTGGTCTCTGCCTATTTCTAATTAGTGAAATCCACACAACATGGATTGTTAGAGATTATAAAACATAAAGAGTTGCCAGAGCTTTTGCTGAGGCCTGAGCCAAATGTCAATATTGTCCTCGCTTTGATAACAACCCTCCCACTCCAGGAAAGGTCAGGAATTTTGAGAGGCTCATACAAAGCCACGGATATGATAAAACCACTCACTGATTCAAATTTTTAGTAGAAACAGTGACATTTTTAGTAGAAAATGGTAACTTAAGTGACTCATACTGGCTTGTTTAGAGGTTGTGAGGTGAACTTGATTACAAATAATCTGCTGAATAAAGCACAGGTAGGGACTATCCTCCACCCAAACAGCCCCCTGGGTCACTGTCTGGACCATCAAACAGCTCTGTCACAGCAAGTGAAGGGCAGAGGACAGAAGCTGTTAAAAGAAATGTTTATCCAAGTAAGGTCTAAGGGGGTTGGACTCTCAGATAAAGTCAATCTGTTTTGTCTCTAGGTGTCAGGAAGGAAAACAACCTAGGGAAGGCACAGCTGGGGGTATACTGCAGCAGAGAGCACCTGAGGGTGTTGTTTTCTGGTCCAGAAGGTGCCTGGCCCCACCTGCAGCAGTGGGAGCTTTCCTGGCCCTTGACACAGCAGCTACCTTCCCCCTGTCCCCCCCAGCCTGGGAGCTGCTGGCTCAGCCTCACCGGTCCGAGATGAGGGTGGCAAATGCCGCATCCTTGGCTCGGATGCTCCAGGACAGGGCAGAGCCCAGGCGGTTGTTCCGCAGAGCCTTCATGGCCATGATCTTACAGATGCTGCGCACTTGGGGGGAAACACAGCAAAGGAGGGGAAGAATTAGTCTCAGTGGGTTCAGCTGGACCACTGCAAAACAGTGAGACTGAAAATGCACCACCTTGCTCATGCATCTGCCTCTGCTCACAGATCCTCAGCACCTTGAGGGCCTTCTGCTCCGTGCTGAGTGGGATGCGCTCAATGTGCAGCTCCAGGTACACCCGGCCGTACTCCGGGCAGTGGTCGAAGTAATCCACCCCCAGCTGCCACAGGCTGAGAGAGGGGAGAAATCACCACCATTCCAACCCTAGAAATCTTCAATGAGCACAACAGTAAAGCCCCAAGGAGAATCTGAGCCTGCATTAATAACTGTTAGCTCTGATTAACTTTGCATTCAGTCCTGAAATGGCTTTTCCATTCTACCTCATGCCAGTTCCCTGTAACATAACTTTTGAATGCCACAACTTTGGAACATGTGCAGCTCGTAAGACCTTCAGTGCAAGGCACTCTGCACGGTGGCAGGAGTGGCCGTGCCCAGGTCATGAGGTGTGAAGGGTGCTAACAGACAGCTTTTGTCTCCATTCAGGAAGGAAAATGTGCCAATCTTGTACAAACCCTGACACCTCTGCTGAAATTCTAAAAGTGGCTGCTCTAAGTTTTGCCCTTTTATTTCATGAAAATGCAGTTATTTGTTTTGGCTGTCTCAGCTAAGTCTGTCCTATAAGTAATAAAACAAAAGTTGATACCTGTGATGGGAGAAGAGTCCTGAGGCATACTCCAGCAGGAGGAATTCACGCATATTTGAACCAAAACTGGGGTGGGGAGAGAGAGTAAATATCCAGATATTATTATTTGCATCTCACTGGAAAAATCTGATGACTTTATTTCATAAGTACTGTCAATTTCTGCAGCATGTTTTTCTTTTTTCTTTTTCCCCCTCTGGGCTATCTTAATCTTTATTCAAATAATGCAAATAAATACTTACTAGAGATTGTGAGACTGCAGGAGTTTGCAGTGATCCAACAGGTCAGTCAGATGAGCCACAAACCACCAGTTGCTCAGGACAATGCTGTGTTTGAAGCAAAAGAAAAAACTAAGCCTAACACTGCCAGGGACTGTGTCAGGTTTTCCACAACCATTTCTTACCAAAACACAGCTCTGTTACAGTCCAAGGTCAGGCTGCAATGTCCCAGACCCAGTGAAATACTTTTAATTGCTGCCAGCTTCACGTATTTTTGCTAAATTCTTTGCAAGGATGATCAGGGCTCTGTACCCATACCCCCGCCCCAAATACACAAAAGCAATACTGTAGAACTAGAGAATCAAAAACCTTAAAACTCAACCTGCATTCCTTGATCACTTGATGCATCTCAAATTCAAAGGCTGCCATTAAAATCATGTCTAGAGGCTCAGGGCTGCTCTCTCCACCCAGGAACAGGTCCATACTAGACTGTGGAATGAGATGACAAGACATGATAAATGCAGAAGCAAGACATTTGTTTGGATGTAGCAGTTATTTTATAGGAAATAATAGGTCATAGAGGTTGAACTCATTAACAAAATGGAATTTTCCTCATTTTAGTATAAGGGAACTGGGAAAACAATTTCCAGGAACAAGACTGGAATGTTATGACACTGAAAAGTGACCCACTGAAAAGTGGGCCTTCAACTTTATCACTCTCCCAGTCCTTTTACAAACTCCAGACAACATCTTACAGGCATGTAGTTGCTGTAAGACTTTTCCCTACGTTTTTATTTCAGTGTAGTAACCCTTTTGTACTTGAAACATTGAGAATATTAGAATAATTGTATTTCCTACCTGTGCATAGAAACGCAGCTCCATCGGCCTCACTGTCGGGTGAGAATACAGTAGCCGCGTGACGAGGAAGTGATACCAGGTGGTCATGAGATCCTTCTTCTCCAAAATGGCATCTTCATCTCCCAGCAGTATCTAATGAGAGAAAAACACAGCAGGAATGCTGCACACTCAGTGATGGATACAGCTGCACTCCAGCTCTCCAGAGGCATTACTCCTGTTCTGAAAATTTGTGTGAGGATAATCTGCAAAATAAGTGTGAGGATTTATTCAAAATTACATAAACAAAGATCTTTCTCACAGCTCAGCTTCCAAATCAGCCTTAGGATCTTGGACAGGGAGAGAAACCCAACTGCCCAGGCTGGCAAACCATCAACAGAGGACAGGAGAGCTATTAAAGTTACTTATGGCTACACTGGGCTCCTGAAATCCACAAGGATAGATTCAATACTTTAGTCCAAGATTTTCCTTTGTTCCCAGCAAGAACACACCTTGCAGATGGACTCCATGTGGGGATTGGAAGCAAAAGTTCCATCCTGTAGATACCGTTGACATTCCTCGTGCCAGTGCTGCCACTTCAGCTCCAGCTCTGTCAGTGTCTGTGTATTGCCAAGCTGAACAGAGGCATAAAGGAATACAAGTAATAAAGGAAACACCAAGTCAAATCACATCAGGCCACAGTTTTTGGGCCAAACTCACAGTCACTCCTGATAAAAAGCTAAACATGAGGCTGTCTGTCATCTTTCTGTGTTGATTTGTCACCTAACAAACTTTTATCTGAATTGCTGGGTCTCTGGGCAATTCAAGAACACAGATATTACTGTAAAGGAGTAAGACTGAGATATTCTAAAGGGGAGCAAACTGTTACAGGGGATACAAACAGGAGGCTTTCCCAACAAACTGCATGAAAAAAACCACACTTTGTACATACACTGGGCACAGGCATCTTCTTCATCAAGTCATCCAAGATTTTGTACATGTTCATGGATGCGGGATTGGCACTGGCTTCCTTGGAGAGCAGGTGCCGCGCTTCGTCCATCCGGCCTTGGAGCACAAAGACATCCACCTGCAAAAACCCCATCCATGAGCTCCACACTGGGCAAGATTATGGAGCACCCAGGAAAGGGATCAGAGGGGCCTTTTAACCTGTGATTCAGGCAAGGGAAGTGGAGATAAAATGTTTAAACTGTAGGCACTGGTAATTCAAGTAACAGTGGAAGGCTTGACCTCTATGGGTCAGGAAGGATGACGATGGGAATGAGAATGGCTTCATCCTACACAGGCAGACAGCAATGAGGTGTCACGTCCAGCAGGGAAGAGGAAGGAAAGCACAGACATGAATTCCTGTTGTTTAAGAATCTTCCAGGTGCTGACACTCACCACGTTCCAGAAGAGCTTGTGTTTGGATGGACTCTCACTGCTCAAAACTTCCCGGACCATGCTGTCCACGTCACACACGTGGAGCCGCACCCAGTCCAGGAGGCGCAGCAGGAGGGGCCCAGCTGTGCAGACAGATTTCCCTCTGTTAGTTCCCACCTGTTTGTTCCCAAACTGCTCTCATTTTATAACAATTTGACATCCCTAAATGAGATTTACTGACTGGATTTCTACCTGCCACCCCCAAATTACAGAATTCCTTAAGCAAAGAGGCTCTGGGAGCACCCAGCCTCTGACAGGTTTTCCTGTGGCAACATGGTCCAGTAGAAAACCCAAACATGAAGAAATAAAAAATGAGTGATCCAGATCATAAATCTTGCAATGCCAAGAGACAAATAGAATATTTCTGTTTATTTTAGCATAATTTCATTATTACTAACTGAATAGGTAGAAGAAATTCAGTACTAGGTGATTAATTTAGATTAAGTAATCTATAATTTGTAAGTCTCTCCTGAATTCTGGGACTGTGTAAGTAGCACATTTGTTTGCATAATACGATTTCCTTCAAAATTATTTCCTACTTTAAAATGCCAATGTAAACAGACTGACTTCAAAAATGGCAACCTAAAGTTAAAGGAGTTGTATCAGAGCTGTGTAAATGTCAACTGGCATTGACACATTTGATATTTAAAGACATGTTTAAGCTTATAAATAAAATAAGATTGGCAACAGCTTTTGATATCCCTCCTCTTCATAATCTTTCTGACAAAGAAACAATTTAAATCAGAGTGAGGAAGAAAAGTAGAAGGCAAATTGAATAGCTTGACGTAATTCAGTATAAAGAAGGCAGTTAACTGAGGCAGAAGGGGTATTAAAAGGCTTACTGACACTCTGCATATCTCTAAAACATTAAACTATGACACAGGGAATATAATATACATTTTAAACAAATAAATATGCAAAGAAGAAACCCATCAGTCTTTGCACCAGGATAGTTCACGGCTCACCTGTAGCTGCTTCAACAAACAGAATCTCACAAAGGTTCCAGATCAGCTCCATTGCAGAGAGAATGGAAACCTGAAGGAAAGCAGGGCCAAGTTTCAGAGCTAGTCATTATTCCACTTGGGTTTTTTAACCACACAAAGGCATCTGCTGTCCACAGCAATCAGTTCTTACAGAGAAATATCATACTGACATTTCAGAGATAAAAATAAAAAGACACAGGCCACAGTTTCACACTCTTTTTTGGTCAGAAAACACTGACACTGTGTAATGAAATGCAGCAATAGTCTGTCACCAGTGAGCAACCTAACTGGTCTTATTTTCAGCCTTTCTGCACTTTCAAGATTCAATAAAAACATCAAAGGAAGAAAAGAACGGCCAATGAAGCAACATCACTGCAGCTGATAGGATGAAACTGGTGTGAGTACTCTGCTCCTCCCAGAACACTCCCGTGGATCTGACAGCTCACCGTGAACACCCAGAGGTTGCTATGAGGCTCAGATGCAGCTGATTGGAATCTGAGAGGTGAAACACCACACAGCAAGTCTGAAACTTTTCTTGTCAGCTTTGAGATGACAAGAAAACATCACATCTACAACAGCAAATATGTTTACAACATTGCAGTGAATTGAGGTGTTGGGCATCTTTATTGTTTTAGAAGCACAGAAATTAACTATTTATTTCCATTTATTCTTGGTCATGAACAGCACCTCATATACAAGGCAGAGTTAAATCTCAAGTGCCTCATGCCATAGTGGTGGCCAGGTGAATTCACCAGCCAGTAATCCACGTTCAACCTGATAGGACTGCAGATTACCTGAGTGCTGTACTGGCCTTGCAGGGCAGGGTCTCGGGTCGAAACTGAGGGAAAAGCAAATAAAGTCAAAGAGCAACATATTTACATTTAACAGCTGCTTCTGAGCTGTGATAGCTTTCCATATATCTGCCACATGAGATACGAAAAGGCTGCAAATCCCCAGAAAATCAATTACAATACGGTGGGAAAAAAACAGTCCATGACCAGATTTACAAACCAACTTGGAAATCTCCAGCATGGAAACAGAGTCTTGGTAGTTGCTGAAACCTACACATGCTATTGTACAGCAGTTACAATAAGTTACCATTACAATCCTAGTTTCATAATTGCAACTGGTGTTTCCTTTTCCTGCAGTAAGAGAACAAACAAATAAACTTACCAGCTGCCTGGTGCATGTCCTCCATGCAGGCTCTTATCACTGACCGGTAGTTTTTACTCACTTGAACCAATCTGCCAAACACAAAGAGACTTTGATTGGAGGGAGCTGTTGGAGTTTTAGTGTTATGCCCCCTATAGCCTTGCAAGTTTCTCTGCAGCAGCAACTCCCATTACCTGGGTGGATCCAGCTGGAATCAATGAGACTGTGCCACATTCTACCAGCGTGGTTATTGGAAGGATCCGAGCCTTGATTTGTAAAATACCCCCAAAATGGTCATTCTATCTAGCCCGCTGCTGATTCCAGAGCCAACAGCACTTGCCTCACCTGAGGCGTTTATCAGGCCTTGGCGCTGGCCCCCGGCTGGAGAAGGGGCAGCGGCTGCCTCCCACTCTCCCCCATCAACTCACTGCGCCTTCCGCGACTTCCCCGCCAGCTCCTCCTCGCTCCGCTGCAGCCCCAAGAAAATCCCGTGCGACTCGTTGAAGAGTTTCCGCAGGGTCTGGATGTAAATATCCTGGTCCCTGCGGACCACGAAGACGCAGGAGGAGCTCGGTGCTCCATCCCCGGTACCTGCAACAGAGCCCGTCAGCGAGCGGGCAGCAGCGCCCGCCCTGCCCTCACCCCAGAATCGGGATTGGCACGGGGAGCGGACAGGCATGGGGAGCGGAACCCACCTGCGCGGCCGAAGAGGGTCTCGCACACCAGCACCTCCGCGGGGCCCCAGGCGAAGCAGAGCTGCCGGGCCGACGGGTCCGCGCCCGGCACCACCTGTAGGGGGACGGTGTCCGTCAGCGGCGCCCCGGACCCGCACCGCCCGCAGCCCCGTACCGCCCATGGCCCCGCAGCCCAGGGCCTGGCCTTGCCCTGCCCGCCCATCCCGCACCACGAGCGGCGGCTCCGTGTCCAGCTCGTCCATGGCGGCGACCGCGCTGCTCCCGTTCCCGCCCGCCGGGGCTCCGGAGGCCCCTCCGGGCTGCCCGCGCCGCCGCCTGCGTGCCCCGAGCCCCGCCCGGCCCGGCCGCTGCTGCCCCGGCGGAGCCGCCGCCCGGGGACGGAAAGGGACACGGATAAGACCGCGGGTCTCCGCCGGCTCGGGACAGGCACCACTGCTTGCCCCGGAAGCGCCGCCCGTTCACGAGGCCCCGCCAGGGCGGGACGGACCCCGCTCCGCCCCCGCCCGAGCCGCCGTCCCTGAGGGCCGGGGCGGGCGGGGGCTGCTCCGAGCGGGCTTTGGGGAGGGGATGGGATGGGATGGATGCCACCCCATCACAATCTTCCTCATTTTCTTGTCAGGACAGATTCAGTGCTGAGTGGGAGCATTGCTAGCCCCAGGTGTGTAGCGCAGTGATGTCGTTGTTCAGTCAGCGCTCACAGATTCACTGAATTGGTCAAGTTGGAAGGACCACAAACTCAGGTCCAAATTCCCTGCTCCAGCAGGCTCATCTCAGAGTGCATGGCAGTGGGTTATGTCCAGACAGTTCTGGAATATCTCCAGTGAGGGAGACCCCACACCCTGCCTGATCTCTGTCCAAGTGCACAGTCACTAGCACAGTGTTGTTTTCACGCTTACTTAATTGACTGATTGCTGTGTAACAACCCATGTCTCCTATTTCTTTATGCACGTCAAACACGTGCAGGTTGAGAAGCCTCTAGGATGTTGAAGGTGATGCTCTCTGGAGCTCTTGGGCATTGATAAAGCTGACTAATCAAATTATGTGCTTTGATTTCATTGAGTTGCCTGCAGGTTGGGGAAGGACTTGTAATGAAGCAGGATTGAAGCAGGAAGAACTGCCACTGTGCCTCCCTCTCTCCCTCAGGGTCCAGGAGGAGGTCGATATCCCCTGGACACTGGGCAGAGGTGCCTTCTGAGGCTGCTGGAGGCTCATCACCTTTCTGTTAATGCTGGGAGCTCACCTACCATGGCATTCAACTCAATAACCTGGTGTGATAAAACACTAACAGCATCCTGCTGTTCCATTCTGTTCCATTCTCCTTCCATTCTGCTCTCTTCCCTACTTCTGTTACTCCTCACTTTTTGTCTGTGCTAGCCAATAAGCAAGTTCTTCAGCAATATACTTTTTAAGACAAGTATTAGCAGTGCAGCTTTGTTGGTCTTACAGCTGGAACCAGTCCCTCTTAGGGTGGTGCCTTCCCAGCACGCTCACTAAAAATTAACTTTTCAAGATAATGTAAATAATTTGCTGTCCTTGTATGACAAATGCTGCAACACTCCATGGCTAAATTGCCCTTTTTTACTTATCACCTGCTGCATCCATCATTTCCAATAAAAATAAAGCCAGCAATTATCTCTGGGAAAAGCATGTCATGTAACCAGTCATGCTGAGAAAAGGAAGTGGTGTCTGTTCAGGTCAGAAGGAATGAATTTTTGCAGGTAGAACAAATTAAAAATTCCAAAAGCTGCTTGAGAAACTGAAGACTCATCAATTTTAAACCCCTCATTGTTTATCATGGGTAAGGGTCTCTGTTTTGTTATTTGAGGATGTGACTGTATTTGAATCTCTGCTGTACAAAGTCAAATTCACCTTATTGACTTACACAATGGTGCTGCTCTGTGCTGCAGACTTCTGAGGATGTTAGTGGGCATTCCTAGATCCAGAATACCATTCCACACATCACTAAAAGGCTGTAGATGCAAATCAAAACCGGATGTCTAAAAACCCAGGAGTACGAGGCCTCCTGCCACTGTTCCTCAAGGCTAAGGTGCTGCTTTTGTAACTGCAGCAGTTTCTTGTGAGTGGCAGAATATATTTAGAATATCCATGTAATACTGTGTAGAGATCCACCGTGTAGGAGGTCGATCTAGGAGTGGGACAGTGTCCTCTGCTGCTCCCAGGTCCATCTGTGTGAAGAGACACTGAAAGCTGGAACTCTTTGATCTTCTCCTGCTGTCTCTTGGCACACAGCGTCCACTTTGCTCACTCCCTAAAAGTGTCAGTGGCTTTTCATATCCGCAGCATCTGTTGTTCTTAAATAGATGATTCCTGTGGAAATCATCTTGGGAAAGGTGAGTTTTAGTATGAAATCTTGACATTTTTTAGTCCTCTTGAACACTGGCTGGAGCTCCGCACATATCTAGAAGGGAAACCTTCCTGCTCACCTCTCAAGGAGGCTTCTGTGCCTCTCAGTCTATATAATTGAGCAGAGTGGGGAATTTCCATGTCAGCGTGGAATTTCACATTGCTCAGAAAGGCTTTGGAGTATGGGCTGTGGGTCCAGCAAGGAAAGCAAAGAGAAATTGTGGTTTACAGTCGGGAGAAAAAGAAAAAAAAAAAAGATCTGATGAGGATAGGAGTTACTACCTTGTGAAACAGGAGGTTTGGAAGCTATTTGGGGAACAGAGGGAATGATCAGCATCAGGAACAGGGAAGGCACAGCACAGTGAAGGCACACCTTTTGCTGTAGGCAAAAGGTATTTTCTATTCCCAGGGCTAAGCCAGAATTAATGAAGAGCAAAGCCTGAGCAAAGCACTCAGACCTGCAGGGCCTGAGCCAGTAACACAACGCACTCGTTCACACCAAATTACTGTGTGCTTTTGGTTATTGCATTGGACTCAGTGCAAAATAACTCTCAGTTTTAAAGGGGCTGGAGTTGGTTTTGTAGGCTAATGCTTGCTGATGTGCAGGAGTACGCACCTTCTGCCTGTAGCTGCTTTGGTGTCAAAAAACTTAATGTTTTAAAATCCCAGCATGAAGAGCACATATATGAAATGCCTGTATTCCCTGCCCTCTTCATCAGAGGGTGGAGAATTAAGCCAAAGAGCTCTGCAAAATCTAGATTTCATCCTTATAAAACTGCAGTACAAGAATGAAACAAAGTATGGAAATATTTTAAGAAACAACACATGGAATTTTTTTCTCCCAGAGATGGAATTTCTCAGGAATTTTCACTATGATGCTTCCCCATTCACTTCCCTTCAGCTTGGTGCATTGAAGAGGAGGAGCTCAGAGGGACAAAAAGCTTTGCTTTGCTCCCCTCTGCTGCAGCCCGGACCCTGCAGGAGTGGAGCCTTTGTAGTTCCCAGTGTGGCTTCTCTGCCCGCTGCTTGCTCCCAGTGCTGCTGTCTGGCCAGTTCCTTTGCAGGTTTTAGCACTGATCATTGTCAGCTCCAGTTTCTCAGAGTTTTCTCTGTTGCTATGTAAAAAGAAAAGCCACACAGAGATGAGGTTTGTATAAACCTGCTCTGTGATTTGGGATCTGTTTGATTGGTGGTGAGACCACAGCTGGTGCAGCTGAAGCTGTTTTCAGCCTTTCTGAGCACATCTAACTCCCATATGTTCTCATAAATTCTAGAGTATTTTCCTGTCTTTTTTAGCACATTTGTTCTATTTGTGATGCTGCCTTAACGTGTGTCTCACTTGGTGCCATTCCTGCCTTCAGTTCTTTCATGCCATGCTCAGGCCTTGGCCAACTTCATCCCACCTCCCCCAAAAATCCTCCTCCTGGGCCTGCAGCACAGGGATTTTCAAGGAGGGAGGGGGAAGAAGTGACAAGAACAAAATACAACAGGACTATCAATCCCCATGATGCCCTTCCTCCTATGTCTCTGTGATGTTGCATCATCTCTAAAAATAAAACTTAAGGTCCATTGGGAATCACAACTCATCTTTTGTTCTGTGAAGTACCCGTTGGGTTTGGAGTTTTGCTTTAAAAAGCCAGGGATGAGATAGAAGGGTGGGGATTAAGGTGCTTTGTTTCCTTGTTCTCACTAGTAGTTCTACTTCTTGGTGGTGATGATTTGACTTGAGAAGGTCCAAACCAAGTTGCCCATTGCTTTTCAGAACTCGAATTAAAGGAGAAGGGAGATCATCGGAGCCTGAGGCATCACACATGAAGGGGGATTTGGGTAGAAGTACATGGTCTTCCCCAGCCAGGGTGCTTCTCACCTCCCAGTACCTTAAACAAATAGAAAAATAATAGCATGAGTAATTAAACAGAGAAAACAGGCAGGATCAACTAATTGATCTTTTGACGATAAATCAAGTAAATTGACACAGATAGGAGTGGAAAGCAGAGCTCAAAGGATGATCTGTTTGAATTGCAGTCACAATTTGAAACAGCATCTGTTGCCTTCTTGGGTCGAACAGAACACTTCAGTGCCTGGGATTTTTTCAGAATTGACTCACTAAGACTCTTCAGTGGGAGTAAAATACTAAAACTAAAAGGTTCTATGAAATTCCAGGCTAAATTTTGGACTACAGGGGATTGTAAAAGACCACTGCTCACATTTTGTGGAAGCTCAGGTAGAAGCCTGGGACATCCTCCTGCCTCATGGCTGTGCCATTTTCTCAACTGGGAACTCGGATAAAGGTTTGGCTTCAGCTTCCTCTACCCAGTGGGTATTACTCTTCTGCAATTTCCAGAAAATGGCAGGAAAAATCCAATCTGTGCTCAGAAGGGGAGAGCTGGAATGTGAAGTAACATGACAAAGGCAGAACAGAGGGACCAGAACTGACACTGAAAAACAAGTGTGCAGCTCTGCCTCTTAAGTGAAGTTTCTCTTCAGTCAATATTTCACTGTGTGAGCAGTTTATTCTGGACAAGGAACATCTCTGAAATGGTGCAGAAAGCTTTGTCCTGCCAGGAGCAGGGGGTGTGTGACCACATGGCCACCTTGGTGTCATGACTCAGAGTGTTCCCACACGGAGCAGCACCAGTGTGGAGTGATGCCCACCTGGAAAATCCATCCTTGGGGAATTGACAGGGATCATTTTTCTGAAGTTTCTTTTCCATCTACGTGATGTAGAGAAGCATTTGACAAATGATGGTGGCAAGTGTAATGCTGATGATGAAAGGCACAGGAACCATTTTGTGTGAATCTGTGAAATCTCTGGAGTTATTGAGGATTTCCTCCTCCCTCCCATTGGAACGAACTTTAAGAAATCACATCATTGGTGGGTCTGATTTATGCAGTGTAATTGGTGTAGTGTAATTGTTGGGGTTCTGCAGGTGATCACTTCCTTCACAGACATGGCATCTCTCCTGTGGAGGATAACCCCTCCTCACAGGGACAGCCCAGGATTCTGGGGGTCTGCCATGCCATCAGTGTCCTCCATAACACAGTGAGGGGCACAAACAGGAGGGAGAAATTTGATGAGGTAGAGATGAGGAGATCACAGAACCACAGCATCAACGAGGTCGAAAAAGGCCTCTGAGATCAGCGAGTTCAACCTGTGCCCCACCACCATCTCGTCAACCAGACCATGGCACTGCAAGTGCCACGTCCACTCTCCCCCTAAACACCTCCAGGGACAGGGACTCACCACTTCCCTGGGCTGCCCGTTCGATTGGGAAAGCGTGCGTGCAAAGAACGCCGTGTGAGGCACTGAAGGGGCACTGAGGGGGCTGTGGCAGGCGGCCCAGCAGCTTCGAGGAGATTTGAGGAGATTTAAGATTTGAGGGGGCCAAGGATGCTGGGGATGGCTAGGCGAAGTTCTGTTCGGGGAGGGCGCGGCGCGGGGCGCTGAGGGCGGCCCGGCGGCCATTTTGCGAAGGACAATGCCCGCCGCGCGGGGCGGGGCAGGGGCGCGCGCACGCAGCGCGCGGGCTGCGAGGCCGCGGGCGCGCGCGCGCCCCTCCCGTCCCGCCGCCGCGTTATGTAACGGCCGCGGGACGCGCGCGCGCTCCCTCCACCGCCCCTTCCCCCTCCCTCCCGCCTCGCCCCCCCCCGCCCGGGCCTAGCTCCGCCCCCTCCCCGCGCGCCGGGACCCAATGGGCGGCGGGAACGCGCCCGAGGGGGAGGGGAGAGCGCGGCGGGTGCGCGCACGCACGGGGCAAGGCGCGGCCCCGCGACTGTGCGTGCGCGCTCCCGGCCCCCCCCCGCCTTCCCCTCTCTCTGTGTCCCTCTCTCTCCCTCTCTCTGCCGCGCTCGGCCGGCTCTGCCCCCCCTTTGTGCGCGCTCCGAGCCGCCCCCGCATCGCCGACTCGCCATGGCCGACGAGAAGCCCAAGGTGAGGTCGGCGCGCTCCGCAGCTCCCGCCGCCGCGCTCGGCCCCTCAGGCGGCGGCCCCGGCCCGCAGCCCCCGCGCCGCCTTTGCGCGCCATTTTCCTGCGCGGGTGGGGGGGGCCGAGGCCGCGGCTCCCGGGGCGGGCGGGGGATCCCCGGGGAGAGGGGGAGCGAGCCCGGGCCGCCTTCCCGCCCTCCGCGGGGAGAGAGGCAGGTCTGGAGGCGGTTGCTGCTGCCTTCCTCCTCCTCCGCGGCCGCAGCATCCCCGCCGTCTGCCTCGGCAGCCGCTGCCCTCACGGTCTTCGCACGGCTCCGGCCCCTTTGTGCCGCCCCTGGCCCCGCTCGGGGTCGGGGGGGCCGCGGGGGTTCCTCTCCGCACGGCAGGAATTAACAGAGGCCGCCGCCGGGGGGTTGACTATTTTTTTTTTTCTTTTCTTTTTTTTTTTTTTTCCTCTCCTCACCCTTCCTTCCTTTTTTTTTTTTTTTTTTTTTTCCCTCCCCCACACTATTTTCAAAACGAGTTCGAAGTGGCGGAGGGCGCGGGGCCGCGCGCGGGCTGACACATGGCGGGACCCAGCTCCCAGAAAAGAGGGAAAACAAAGCTGGAACTGGGGGTGCCGGACAGCCCCGATTCCCGTCCCTCTGCCCTGAGGCCCGGCCAGAACACGAGGGACCGAGCTGGAAGTTGATCCTCCGCAGTTTTCCTCTCCGAGAGGGTCGGGCTGCTTGATGTGGAGTTTTTTTAAACATTTTCTGAAGGAGAAGACCTGGGCTGTTTCAGGTTTTATCACCGTTTGAAACATAGCCCTTTAAAGTATCTGCAAAGTTTTTTTTAATAAGGACATCAAACGGTAGGAAAAAGTTTGAGGTGCAGTGATAAAGAGCCTTACTGCTGGTTGGGATCACAGTTATAACACAAATCAGCCACAACAGATTATAGTTACAACATAGGTAACTTAATTCCATTCAGTGAGAACGCTGGTGTTGCATATTGTTGTGCTTTTGATAGAAATAACTTTTTTTTTTTTTTTTTTCAATCTGTTTTGAATGCCTGGCCTGGTAATTCTTCATTACTAAATTTCCAGTCTGCAGAATGACAGCTAATATCAGATTTTTTTTTATTTTTGTATGTGGCTTTTTGTCTTTAAACTTTCAACTGAAAAGTGCTGACCTTTATTCCCTAATTCAAGGTTTCAAGTCAGTAAACAGCTTTAATATCTTTATTTCCTCCTTTTCAATAACCTGTTGCTCTTCGGTAAAATGTTAACTTCTAGTTTCATACCTTTTTTAAAAAGTGTTGGTTATTTTTTTTCTTTTATTTCCTCCACAGGAAGGAGTGAAGACTGAAAACAATGACCACATTAATCTGAAGGTGGCAGGGCAAGATGGGTCTGTGGTGCAGTTTAAGATTAAGAGGCACACACCACTTAGTAAACTAATGAAAGCCTATTGTGAACGACAGGTATGATCTCAGGAGAATGGTGTCTGGGGGAGAGCTGCTCTCCAAAGGGTTAGAGGAAGATAGTTAAAGTCTTAAAACTTCAATAAATACACAAAATGATAGAACAGAAACTAATTGTGCTGTGGGAAGTGTATCGTCCTTGGGGTCTGTTATAGGGTGGACTGAGAGGGTTGTGGCAGGAAATGGGTGAAATAAAGATCTGTTGTCATCTATGAAATCTGCATTTATAGGTGGAGACTTCTGGGAGGTAACTGCTGCTCTAATGCTCAGAAATATTTGTATGGAAAGGGTGGGTTTGGGATGAACTTAGGGGAGAGAGCTAAGTGATAATTGGGGATTTTTATAGCTCAGAGTGACTTCTTGGACTGGTCATTGGCTTCTGATTTATTAGCTTAATTGTACTGAGATAAGAAGATACCTTGAGATGGAGTTTGTACATTTAGTGATGAGCTTTGTCTTTTCTCTTGTGTCCTGGTTGACAAATGAATCTTCTGAGAGACACACACACCCCCCATGTATTTGCTGATGTGGTGGCAGCTGTAGCCAGTCTGTGAGACTGCAGGCAGCTATTGCAAGTTTTAAAAACGCCTGTTTGAATAGAGCTATGGAACTCTTCCTTCTGAAGCTCTTGAATAGGGAAATTTTGTCTCTGTTATCCAAGATATATTTTAGTGACTGTCTGCCTTGAAAAAGTTCTAGCTCTACAAAAGTGTTCAGAATTTGTGAATTTTAAATTTTTTTAAACATAAATATTCAAGGATGCTATTGCATACAATAAAGTCAGTGTAAGAGACTGGTGCAGCTATTTGATCACCAGGAAAAAGACCCTGTGATTCACATAGAGAGTGGTAAAACCTCTTCAGTTTGCCCTGTGCCACAACAGAATAAGAGTAGAGACAGGAAAAATTAGATCTTGCTGAACATGTAAATGTGTTCTTGTATGAGTGTTCTGTGGAGAAATTAGTGAATGTTGGAAGCTGTGAGTTTGTTTTTCCTACCTCAGTCATACAAACTCTTGTTATATTTTGCAAATCACTGTGTTGCTTTTTCCAGTCATAGAGTGCAGTTATATTTGTGTTCCAGGGAATTTGAGGATTGGTTATTTGTCTATAAAGTCCTGGCATATAAAATTTTTAAAGTGTCATTCATTCTTAGTTACTTTGAAGTAAGCAAAAGTAATATTCCAAATTGTCTTAGATTGCCAAAATGTTTACTCTGCTTAAAGAAAAACAAAGCCAAAGCCAGCAAAAAACACAAAACAAAACAAAAAAAAAAAACCACCCAGGTATCAACTGGAGGAAAAAAATCAGTAAATCCTGAGAATGGGAGACTTTTTTTCTGATCTTAGTTTTAAGCTAGTAAGTATCCAAAGAATATTTTTGTGGATGTGCATTTCTCTCTAGGTGCTTACTTCTGAAATTTTGCTGAATGTTTTTGAACAAAAAACATTTGTTCTACATGCCTCTAAAAGTTAAATTTTATTAATGTATTTATTTACCTACCTAGGTACACCCCAACTTAAATCCTTAAATTTGGAGAGGTGAAAGGCAACTTAGCAGCTATAAAGGGTGATAATAATTTATTGTGTGTAGTAGATTTAAAATGGAAGTAACTAAATTTGAGTGACCTGTTGAGGAGATCAAGACCATTTGTAATTAAGTGGTGAAAGAATCATCCATAGACCATACTTCATGTTTTGTGAACACTAAGCTCACCAAAGGACAGTTTTTCAGTATGTTTTCAGCTAACATTTATTTAGCTCATAAAGTTGTCATGAACCTGGACAAAAGCAACGCTCTGGGAATAGGAAATACATGTTTTAAGAAACACAGTATCAGAGAAAAGGGCTCAAACCAAATGTTGCTGCGCAGAAATGTGTCACTGCCATGAGACTGAGCCACACACTTCCTTAGACCAGATGATGTTGTGAGTGAATACTGCAGTGTTGTGATCATGCTGGAGGTGGGAACCATAAAGTTAATAAAAAAACTTTACTCACATTTATTAAAATATTTTTCCTGACAAATCTACTCCTCAGAAATAATTACTACAGTGTTTTCTCTTGTGTGTGACATCTGCTCTTGCCAGGCTGAATGAAGGCTTCTCTTCTAACTCAGAGATGCCAAAGCATGACCCTGCAATCCATTGGATTGGCTTCAAAAACAGACTGGGCTCTTGGATGAGTAGATACCCTGGAGAGAATGGATAGAACTGGAAAGGAAGTTTGTATCCCCAGATGTCACTGACCTGCCTTTGCAGGATGTGTGGTGTTGTAAAATACCTTGGAAAACTCACTGGTGATTTTGGAGCTGATGTTATGAGTAGGGAGGAGTTGGTTGTTATGCCCAAGTTACATTTTTCAGTCTGTTGACTCGGGTGAGGGTGAGAGATATTCTTGTAGGGATGGAAGAGGTCAGTAAAATGAGTGTTGTGTGGTAGAAATGCTTATCCAAAATACTGGCTAATTTTTGGAAATAGAAAATTCCTTTATTTTTTCCATCTGTGCATGGGAAAACTTGATACATTGTTTTCTTTATAATAGGAATTGGAGGTCATAAAGTTCCCATTTTTTACTCTTTGCTGCTGCAGACTAATTTTGTTGTTGCATTTGTGAAAGAAATATTTTAGAATACCTTTGTTTTTGGACAAGATCAAAAAGCAGTGTTGAGTGTCATTGTTGGACATTTATTACCTAGAGTGTTGCACCTATTTTTTAAGTGAATTACTCAAAAGCACAATAAACCTGCTGGCCTTTGGGGTGTAGCAGAAATGGCTTTATTTTAACTTAGTCAGTGGGGGCACTGTTGCTTCTCATGAGTTGTTGGATACAATGCAGTGCTTAATACAAAACAGATTGCAGGGATTTGGAGTGAAATGCCTAAAAGTCAGGGCATGAGGGAAGGATGGAATCTGGTGGCTTTTAATGATGGTGCTGCAATTCAGTGACAAATTCAAGAGTAAACTATTGAGTACTTTTACACCAGGTTTATTTCCCTTTGTGTTATTTCTCTTTGTCCAGGGGTTGTCAATGAGGCAAATCAGATTCCGGTTCGATGGGCAGCCAATTAATGAAACAGACACACCTGCACAGGTAAACAGCACAAGCAAGGCTAAAGAACTATTTGAAATTTGCTGCAGGAGTTGATGCTTCTGTTTCCTATCAAATACTTCTGTAAATGTGTGTATTACTGATAGAACTGGATCTTTTTTTACCATTATTTTGGCGTAACTACTTTAGGATAATTGGAAATGGAATCCAGGACTTTTGCTCTTTTGAATAATAAATCTGTATCACTGCAATAATAAAACAGAGAAATTAAGTACAGTGTACAGATGGCGAGTCCTGTAAAACTTTTGCTTTATTGATTCATGGCTCTGAAATAAGGATGGTAAGTTAAGAATTGAGTTTTGTAGTAGAAATAATGGACTTTAGTTTTCAGTTCTGAATTTTCAAAGGTGTTGCTTCAAAGATTGTGCCTCTTGTGACACCAATCTATGCAACTTCTTAATTTGCATTACTGATAATTGAGGCAACAGGATGATTTTTTCTTTTCCATCCATGTTTTGCTGAAGCTCAGACCAGTCTCCTTATAGCTTTGGTAAATGGCATAGACCAGTTTGATTTCCTGAGCAGCAATTGAGTCTGTTTAGAAGTATAACTTAAATTAGTTACAGCAGCTCCTTCAGTTTTGGTACAGATTTTGTCAGTAGGTGCCATTAACATCCCAGGAATATCAACTGTAAAACTTAGGGTGAAAAAGAATTATATTAATGAAGTATTGCTGTTCTTCACTGGCAATTCTTATGTGGTTACATGCCAAGTGTTTTTAATTTTTTTGTGCTTGCTGATCCTTGCTTTTACTGCCTGGTTGGGTAGAGGCTTTAATTCCAGTCTGCTTACCCAGTGCTGTAGCCATTTGAGAAGCAGCAGCCAACTGGAATTGTGGCAATGTTTTAAGATAAACTGAGGGAGTAAATAGGAGAACAAAGGTGCAATGGCAAAGCAGGCAACAGAAATCAAATCTTATAAATCTGTTTCTTAGGAGTCACGCAGTGTACCCTGAAGTTAGTACTATAATTCATTCTAGGTCAACAGTTATCAGTTGGCTTTTTTTTTTTTCTGTGCAGTTTCTTTGCTTTTGAGTTAGTGAGTTTTGTTAAATGTACAAAAGGGTGGTGGTGGAGGGGAGTGGGGCTTCTCTGGTTAAGTTCCATAAAAAATAAACATAAAGTCAGGAACTGTAAGAAAAACCCAGACTGCTATAGAGATGTGAGAAGAGTTGAAAGCCCTTTTTTCTTTTTTTTCTGCTGTAGTTGGAAATGGAGGATGAAGATACAATTGATGTGTTCCAGCAGCAAACAGGAGGAGTTTACTAAAACAAACACACAAAAAAGAACCTGCTACTTTCCTCTCCAGAACTGTGCTCCCACAGGCAACACTTCACAATTAGAAAAATGAGACTTGGTTCAGCCACATCCTGACTACTGCAGTATAGTTTTCTCTCTTCTCTCTGATTTTTTTTCTTATTCCTTTTATTGTACATAAAGTAACTGGTGATGTGCACAGACATAATGCATATTTTTTTTTTAACTAAATGGCCAATGGTATGTTTTGATCAACATTTAATGGAGATGGGGTGGGAAAACAAACTGGTTCTGTGAAAATGCCCCTCTCTCCGTTAGTGGCATGCTCCTTCTACTTTTACAGAATCACAGAATAAGCCGAGTTATCTTTATATTCCAGTAAGTTATTTTGCTCTCACTGTTCAAAAACAAAAACCTTGCATAACTTGTTTGATTGGATAATTTCAATGTTTTTCTTTTATCATTGTAAAACCAAGGGCAATTTTATAACTTTTTTGTACGTAGCTGTTACATGTAGAGCAATCTCTGTCTAAGTAGGGGTAAATTACTCTTTAAAAAAAAAAAAAGGAAAAAAAAAAGTCCTAGATAGTTTTCCCTTCAAGTAAAACGTCTTGTTGTTTAAATAAACTTCTTGTTTAAAATAACCAGTTTTCTTTCTTTTTCTGTGGAGTAATAGTACTCAGCACCTGTATTTCTTTCTCTGTAGCACTTTATGCTTCTCAAATCTCAGCTTTCTCTGTGGTAAGTAATCATAATCCCCCCCTGTCTAGGCAGAAGACTGTCAAAAAAGGAAAGGCTTCCTTGAGGTCTGTCAGTCAGCAGTTGAACTGGAAAGAGAAGTCTGTTTTCTCTTATTTTGATTTTTTTTCATTTTGTTGTGAATGTTCTGCTAAGCCAAAACTGTTTGATTAGGCAAACTGCAAAATACTGAACTACTTAGTAATGCCTTTGGGTTGAGCTCTTCTTGTCAGACTTTAATGGAAGCATCAATATTGTTGTTGCAGTAGTTTATTTTAAAACTCTGTATTTGAATGCTTATTGATGTAAACATCAAGTTAAAGAGAGCAAATAATTTCATTAACCTTCAGTTTACCGTGGTATCAAATGGGAGCTGCTTGGAAATGTAAAGCAAAAATAAAAAATTGAGTTCTGTTTTTGGGTGTATTTAGCTATGGTGGTGGAGATTCCAAGCTCTGCTTTACCCCACTGCTGTTCTGCTTGGAAGAGGGAAAGAGGCTGGAAGTACTGAAGGGAGATACAGTGATGGTGGTGTTTTTCACAAGTCTTTTCCACAGCACTTGAGTTCTTGGGGAACTTTCTGGGGGAAGTTTAGAGGTTGGAGTGAAATCCATGGACGTTCATGGAAGATTATATACCTGTCAAACCCACAGCCCCACAGCATTCTCTGATGTCCTAGGAATGTTCCAATATTTTATAGTGTTTGCAGTAAGTTAATGCTTTTTAAAGTATAAATTTCTTAGAAGAGGCCACTCTTTGGTGGTAGTTTTTGTAACCGTTAATTCAAGGAGTGATTATTACATGTGGGGCCTGTGCCTGCTTGAGCTGAAAGTTCTGTGGCAGAATGATGGGTGTGTGCATTTAGCTGATGAGTTGTGATCTATTTGTCTTCTGTCAGGAATAACACATTTGATGCTACATTAGTTCCATCTAATAGAGATACAGGGAAAATGAACATCTGTTTTTGCAGTTGCTTTTGAGTCTGTGGCTGAAGAATGTAATCTACTGTGTGCCTTTGTTTTAATTCAAGGAAATGCTACTGCCAAGCAGATTACTTCTCATTGTGGGATGTATCTTGTAGACTTCTGTGGTCTTTTGCAGGATTGAAATTCCTTCTTGTTAACAAATGTTTACATATCCAAACTCTAAAAAGCCTAGAAAAATTACTTTGAAGAAGAGAAGAGGGTGGTGGGGAAATATATTTCAACGTCTTTCCTAGGTTACACATGGAATACATTGCTCTTTGGCTTAGAATCTCTGGCTTTTAAGCTGGCTAAACTTCTGATATCAGTGTATAAAATTCTTTCAACTTGATGTCATGCCAAGACGTTTCCCAGGAGAAAGCTGTCTTTATCTTGTTTGGCCAAAAAAGGTGTTTGGACTTGCTTTAGTTTCTGAAGAAAGGGTGAGGTCTCCTTAAATACAGGTTTTTTTCAGTTCAACTTAAGATTGTGAAGCTCAAAGCTCCCTGTTGTATCTTGCCTTGTACTTTTTATTTCCTGAGGCAACAGAAGTCAAGTGACAGGTACTGAAGAGCTTTTAAAAACAATGTCTTCATTTCCTGAATTAGTCGAGTGTTACTTCATCTGTCATGAACTTATGTGCAGAATTCACCTACATTCCTCCATATTTCATCATTTTGCTGTTACCTAGGCTTGCTCATGTTCCTGAAATGATTCCTCTAACACTGTTGAATTGGTGTTATGTTAGGTGGTGACTCCAGCCAAAAAGTGTTAAATAGTCTTTTCTGAGATAGTTTCTTGTTTTTTTAATCTAATCACAAAAACATCTTGACTTCAGTGACTTCATTCCTCAAGAGCCTCAAATGTTGAATTTCCATTAGTGTAGCAAACATGGGGTGATTTCTGGTTCTGATATATAACATGTTGGTGTAACAGTAATGCAGAAATACAGTCCTTTTTTAAAAAAAGAAAATAAGCACTTTTTCTGCGTGGTCTTGCAAATACTCTCTTTATATCAGAACTTGTTTTTGTCTGTACTGCTCCTCTGGTGCTACAGATTTACCTGTGGATTCCTGATTGCTGGAACCCTCAGTGGTTTTACTCTGACTACCTCTTTTAAGGAAGCTGCTGCTGGGAGTGATGATTTGGAAGTGGTATGGAGTACAAGGATATGGACAATTTAAATCAACTTATTTGGAGTTCACTTTGCTGCTTGGCTTGGTTTGTGGAAGTTCCTAGGTTTAAACTGGTAGCCACACGGACTTCAGGAAGTCCCCTTGTCAGAGGATAAAGGAAAACTGGGCAAAGAGGTCTTGTCAGGCTAGCTGCGAGGTAAGTTCTTCATGTTTTATTAAACAGCTGGGATCTTTCAAGAGCCTGGGAAAATTACATTATTACCCACAATTTTCAAATAATGTGTTCTAAAGTGATTGCCATGCAATTTAGTTAATATTTCTCCCATGGTTTTTAAATGAGAAAGGATAGAGTAAGTTATAATTGGATACAGTCCCCTGGTGCGTTCTGGTGGATGGGTGGACCCTGCCTTCAGCCTGTGCTGGCGTTTTAGTCTCTCAAATGAGTTACAGACATGACCAGTTACTTAAAAATAGGTAACCAAATTCTGTCAGGTACCTTAAGTGAGGCATTTTTATTCATGTGCAGGGGAGATAATGACAGATCTAAATCACAGCTGGTTTGGGTGGTTTGCACCTGAAAATCAATGCCTTTGTTTATCTGCACAGTGGGGATCACAGCCACCCCAGGGGGCTTCTGTGGGGGTCAGTGGTAACTGGCCAGAGGTGCTGATTCAGAAGGAGGTGAGGAGTGCAAGGCTGCTCTTACATGGAATCTTCCAAGCTGCCAGGACTGTAAGGAAATACTCCAAGTGGTAACATGAGAGAGATTCTTGTACTGGCATATGGAGGTGTTCTTAACAAAAGAAAAATTCCTGAAGTAATACTAAGATAATTGCTGCTTCAAGATAACTGCAATATCAGAGACAACATTTCTGCAAGGGTTAAGGTCAAAGCAAGCTGGTTTTCCAGCAGGAATTTTCCTTTCTAGTACCTTCACTTCATTACTTCGGAGTCAGTGTAATGTAAGTGCTGTCATTTGCCTGGTGGATGCTAGTTCTATTGTGTCTCTTACTGCAACATTAATGAAAAGGCATCATGTGACTGGCTCAAAGAGAGGAGACTTCCTAGCCTTCGGCCAGCTGGAAGTAACTGAATTTCTAAGGAATAGCAATTTGTTTTCAAAGCTAAAGATGAAAATATGCCTCCTTGGTCATCATGTGAACAATAAATCCAAGTATTTTTCTTAGAATTTTAGGTAATGGCCTCTTCTCAGTACATGAGTGTCAGCTGCTGTGATGGACTCTTGTGGAGTATTAATCTAAAAGTATTTAAATAACTTGGATTATTATTAATTATATTAGCAGCGTAATTAATGCATTTAATTCTCTGGTTTATTGAGGTTTGTTCATTTTGCCTGTAATGAGTTTCCAGGCAATGTGTTCTGATAGGGAATAATCAATCCTTTAGTTTGTCTTGCTTTTTAGTACTTAGTGGCAGAAGGAGTTGGTGGTACAGCACTTCTCCTGGGTGATTAGGATGTAGGAGTGTGAGAATAAATTGAAGATGGAATTTTGGTCCCCCGTTCTCAGTTTTTGATTGGCCTCCAAGGTGCTTAATTCCAGGGGTTTCCTGGTTTCTTCCCTAGCAGCATGGGAAGGTGATCCTACTGTAACATGGAGGTGTTGGGACCCCCACCTGGTGTTTATGGAATGGTTGAAGTCTCTTTAAGGGAAGAATTTTTCCTTATACTGGAAGGATTTCAGTTTACATGGGAGGGGTGGTGTGGGGCAGGTGGTGCTGTGAAAGGACTGGCTGGGTGTCAGCAGAGATCCCAGAAGGGAAGGTCAGCAGGTGCTGGAGAAGGACAAGGGATGTGTGTGAGTCAGTGAGGAGCTGCAGTGGGAATGGGGACTGTGGGAAGAGCTGTAGGTTTAAACAATCCCTGTATGAGGGTGGCTTTGGAGTACTGGAGAAAGGCTAAGGTGGGGGAAGCTCAACTAGCAAATAGTGTTTCTCCTTTGGAAAGGAATATTCTTCAGGGGAACATGGATGCAAAAGATACCCTTTGTGGTGATTTTTGTGCTGGTTTTGGTGCCTTAGATCTCCCTCTTTCAGCACCCAGTACATGGATCCCATCAAGCACATCTGATGCCCTGCACGGGCTCTTGAAGGATCACTTGAATAAGAAAACTTCACTGTTTAAGAAAACTGAAACAAAACAAGACTGAGACACTGACTTCCCCTTCCAGCAATCCCTGCCTTTTCCCAGTAAGGAGGAACACTTTGGAGTGCATGACCAGGCTTGGTGGTGTTGGATGTCCAGACAAGAACAGCAGCATGAGTTGGCCACTCTGCTTTTTTGTGTTGTTCAGAGCAGGGCTCTGCAGCTCTGAGAGGAGTCTGGGTACTGTGGTGCAATTCTGCTTCCCAAACAGTGACAGGCTGTTGGGAACTTTTCCTGAAGATGTAGAGAGGTACCAGTGCAACTTTCACAACTCTTGCAAACAACAGCATCAGCTCTATGGGACAAATCATTGGATCTGTAGCATCCATGTTCCATTGAACTTCCATGCGTCACTCCAGATGCAAAAATCTGATGGGCAAATCCAGCTGTGGCAAGGATTGTTTATTAGCTGGCACTTCAGCTGTGAATGAAATGGGGCAAGAGAAAACTGAGTCAAATCCTCTTTTTTTGTGCCTTGTGCTTGGAATAAAGAAGGGATGCTCTCTGTGACAGCCATAAGTAGCAGAGACTGGCATGAAGAAACTCTTGGTCACAAAAGAATGACCAAGCTGAGGCTTTTCTCAAACCAATGGTATCTCTCCTTGCCTAACCCTTGCATTTCCTGGAGTTTTGTTCAGATTCCAGAATGCACAATGCATTGTGCGTTCCTTGCTGGTGGAATTTCAACAACAGGTGGAATTGTTTGGTGTGAGTCTTCCAGACAGCTGCTGAGAATTGTTCTGGTCAAGTTTCATCATCCTGAGATGGATTGTAAGCCCAGTTTCTGTAGCCATCTTCATAAACCCCTTCATCTTGTAATGGATGAATAATCAGAAAAGCAGCTTTTATTTAAGGTCCACCCTGCAGCCAGGCCTGTGAGAGGTCAGTGGGACCCCTTGGAAACACATAAGGTTTAGAATTCTAAAGCTCCATGTGAAACCTGGCTGTGTCATAGGGAACAGGTTTTTCTTCATCTTGACTTTAAAAAGTGGCTCTGTGTGTGTCTCAGGGGTACAAATTAAAGAGTAAAATCCTGTGGGTTTGAATAAGAAGCATTTAGATGACAAAATACTTCTGCAAGTTCCTGGGAGAGCAGATGTTTACCTATGTGCAGGTAGGTATAATTTGACTTCTTAATGCCCAAGCCTAAGGGATAATAGAGTTAAAACAACTGTGTCATGTTACTTAAAATTTCCTTTTAATCTACCTCTAAAAAAATGTGATGCAACAGATAATTCCCTGGGGATCTAAATAGTGGTTGGAGCTTAAAAAAAAATACAAACCAGGATTTTTTAAAATGGATCCCAGATTAGAAAAAATAATACATTGGTCCTGTTTGTGTACATTTAACAGTTCTTATCTTTCATGATCTGTGTTAATATTAAGGCTGGTGTTTAATTCAGATGCTGGACAACTCATGCATAGAGGGATGTAACACAAGCCTTGTGTTCTCCAGACCAAAAAAATACTTTTCTCTAGAAAGTGTTTTGGGGGTATTAAGGGCTGTTATTAGTGGAAACTGGGAGGAGTAGCTAGAAAAGATGGATTTTCTTTCCCCTTTCTCTCTCCTTTATGCAAATGCTCATTGAAATAATATTGCTGATGCATAGGTTTTGGAGTAAAAATTGTGATCAGGGAGGCATCTGTGTCTGTGGAAATTTCAGGGAGCCCCCAGTCACCAAATCAAAGGTGGATGTGACAAATGGGTCAGTGGCCAACACATGGTGATTTAAAGTCTGTCCTGTGAGTTTTGTGCTGGAGGGAGATGCATGACTCAAAATGTGCAGCCTCGTGCTTTTGACAGCCAGGTGAGCAGCATTGCTGGGCCTTATACTCCAGCTGCAGTAGCCGTGCTGGAGCTCAATTTTTATGTGATAATCTAAAATAATAAATTGCAAATTATTTTATTCTGCCGTGATTTTTGAGGTGTTGACGTTCCCCACCAGGCCTGTGGCCCTGCAGGCCCTTGGCTGTGTCCCAGCCCTCGTCGGATCCAACATCTAAGCCACAACAGCCTTGTGCCAACACCTCCCGCACCGCCACGGCCTCAGTGCGGTTCATCCCTGTACCTTGGAGCCGCTCCATGGCACCTCTGAGGCACCCGCGGGGCTTTCCCGGGCTGGGCACGGCAATGTGTATGAGGGAGCCGGGCCTTGCGCGGCCAAGGGGGCACCAGGGGTGGGTTTGGTGGCGCGATGGCCGCTTTAGTGCTGTGTCCTGGGCGGTGTCTGTGGGGACAGGAGGCATGCGGGGGGTCGCGAGGCAGCGGCGGGGCAGCAGAAGCGCCCTCACGGCCCAGCCCCTCCCGGGGCCCGTCAGAGGGGCAGCGCCGCGGGGACTTTTGTCTGGCCTCAGGTACGGCTGAGCCAATCACAGCTCGCTAGCAGTGAGCGACAACTCTTCCGCCAATCACCAACAACAGGTGCCACGGCCCACAACCAATCACCGCAGAGCAGACGTAGTGCTTCACCAATGGGCTCTTAGAGGTGAGGCAAGGCGCCTCGGAATAGATAGAGAGGCGGGGCAGGTGGGAGAATGGCAGGGCGCTGTCCAATAAGAGCTCGCGACTACGTTTGAACCGCCCAATGAGAAGGCCGAAGGTGGGCAAGGCTTGCGGTGTGTATAAAAGGTGCGGCGGGGCGGGCGGCGGCCGCAGTTGTCACCGGTACCGGCAGGGGTTGGTCGGCAGGAGCGGCTGTATCCCTGGGACCGTCACTGTACAGAGCCATTCCCTTGGTGCGACCTCTCCGCCATGACCACCACGGCCACGTTCTCGGGCATGGACCCCAATGGCAGGAACAGCTCCAGGTCTGCGGGGGGCTCGAGGGCCGCTGGGACGCAGAGGGCAGTAGGGCTGGGGGGTCCCAGGGAAGGTATGACCGGGGCGGCTCCGGAGCGGTACTAGGGCGCGGTGCTGGGGCGGAGGCTCCGGCCGGGCCGGGGCTGTGGGTATGCGGTTCCACCCGGCCTCTCCCGGGCGGGCTGGCTGGAGGCGGGAGCGGCCGCGCCCACCCGGGTGGGCTGTGGGGGCATCCCGGGGCCGCGCCGTGCCCGGGGGAGGGAGGTGCGGGAGCTGCCGAGACCCGCCCGGGCCGCTCGGTGCGGGCCCGCCGCCGCCGAACAAAGAAGGGAGGCGACTCCCCGCCTCGCCGCGCAGCCATGGCGCGGGGGCGGGGGGCACCGCGCCCCTCCGCCCGCCCGTCTTCCCCCCATCGCCGCTGCCCCCGCGCCCCTCGGCCCCGCGAAGCCGCCGCGGGCTGGGTGGGGCCGGGTGGGCTCCATTGTCTGCGCTGCCTCCCCTGCCCGCCCCGCTCCGCTCTGCCCGGGGGGGGGGGGGGGGGGGGGGCCCTTCGGTCCGCGAGCTGCCGGTGCTCGGGGCCGGGGCCATCATCCGTTCCCTGGGGCCGCGGCCCCGCTCCCGGCGCTAGAAGGGGCGGGAGGGAAGCGGAGCCTGTCTGCAAACAAAGAAAACTTGGCAGGCTGGTCTGGAGGAGATGCACAGCGCTAGGTCGGGCACCCGCGGTTTCAGGAGTCACAGATGGAGAGGATCGTGGCTATCGTGGCCTTTTTCAGAAAGGTTTTGGTCTGACAAAGCGGACGCTTCCTGTTCCCTTATGGCTTTCCAGGGTTCTTTTTAAAGCGAAAAAAAAAACCTTTACAAAGCTTGTTTCCAAACCTTTTACCAGAGCTCTTCCTGGAGCTGTGGGTGGATTATCGGTGGACATCACTGGGTATCAGGTGGAAATGTAACAGCATTTCATTGCTTGAAGTGTTAAACATGGCTTTCGTAAAGCAGGTTACAGCATTTTGAGGCTGTGAGAGGCTTCTAGTAAAATCTGTCAGCCTTTACCTGAGGTTGGTAGAAGGGATTATTCATTTTTAACAGTTTGAGTGATGGATATTTTTTCCCCCTTCAGTTGCCTATTCTGATAATGTCATTAAGTCTGTCAGTGGAAACTGTTGTGCCCTTAAGAGAGTACTGGTTTCACTGCTGTGGTAAAAAGAGGGGATCTAAGGTTTGGGAACAAGCTCTGCTTTGAACAGACTGTTCTTCAGATTAGTAACTGCAACAGCTATAACTATGAAAATAAACCTTCTATACATTTCCTCAGAGAAAAAAAGATAAAGGAGTGATTCAAGACCATTGCACGACATCTTGATTCAGAAAGGAGACAAAACAAGTCATAATAAAACGTACTCTGCAGTCTGCTGGGATCCTCCCATTAGCAGCTGAGCATCAGTAATTCATAGGAAAAGAATTTTGTTAGGAAAAGTATTTTTCTGGTTATGTAACAGTAAATATCCATGTCACACACCTTTAGGAATTTCCCTTGCCGTTGGGGTGTTTGAGCTCTGTAGGCTGGAGAAGCGTTCTTGTGTTGCAGCTGGAATGTAACAGGCACAAATTCTCCCAAGATATGAGTTGTACAATTGAACACGCTCTTTGTGTTGAATTCCAAGGTTTGGAGCATTAATATCAAGCTGAGTACTGTTTCCTGTTCTAACTCTGATTTACTAAATTATTTGTTAAGAAGAGGAAGTGTGCACCATCTTTAGTTTGTGCTGGTGTTAATTTTGGAGTATTGGAGGTCTTGAAAACCCAAGGTTCTGTTGGTGTCCTCACATCTCTCTGACAGTTTTGAAAGTTCTCACACACAGTTTTGTTCTCCTGGCTTTTGTCTGGCTTCTCCAGCTAACAGAAGATCTCCTGCTTACGAAAATAAGATCAGGAGGAATTTATGCTTCAAGACTTATTTTGCTGCAGCTGTTCATTTTGGTTGGTTTCTGCAGGTTGGAAAGCAGACTGCAATCAAGCTCTTGAAGTACTGAGCAGGCTTCTCTCGTGTCTAAGAGCAGATTGTTAGATTTAGGTTACATATCTGGAGCTTGGTACATGTCTCTCCTAATAATAGTCAACTCCAAGCTGTTTAATTTCATCTTTTACTTCTAGACCAGCAACATGCTGCAGACTTGAGGTTTTTTTCCTGAGGAAACAAATCTAAATAAAGGCTGCAGCACCCAGCCATCAGTGGTGCAGCCAGTCCTTTGATTCAAGCTTCAGTCTTTGCTGTGCAGCCAGTTTGATGATTAAAAACGAACCTTCCCAGGGTACTCTTAAAAAAGCTGGAATTTGACATGCCCACATAGTTATTTTATTTTTTATTTGGCTCAGACTGGTGGGAGCAGCCCTTGGTGTGTTACTGGATGGAACAAGGGCACAAATAGAGCACGAGAGCATTTTATTTTTGTAAGTGCCACTGAAGAACAGTGGAGATATAGTGCCAGGATGGAATTCTGGCAGGAGCGTACCTGGATGGTTGAAGTGATGTGCTGGGAGTGCAGCTGGGGGCTGGCACAGGGTGTAAAGCTGCCTGTCTCCACAGAGTGCTGCGTCCTCCTGGCGGCGGCTCCAACTTCTCCCTGGGCTTTGATGAGCCCAAAGAACAGCCTGTGAGGAGGAATAAAATGGCATCCAGCATCTTCGGAACTCCTGAGGAGAACCCACCTTCCTGGGCTAAAGCATCAGGTAAGGCTGTAGTGCTTTGTTTCCACATCTGCTGATGCGCAGTGATTCATTTTGTAGCTCAGCCTGATGCTGCTGGAGGCTGATGTGGAAACCAGAGTTCCCTTTCTACTTGGTACTTTGGGCTTATAAGTGATATCTGCTAGCAGAAAACTGTTTATTTCTCATTCATTTCTTCCAGAAGGGTTTTATTTTAGGCAAGTGTTGGGCATGCTGCAAGCAGAGAATTGTATTTCGGATGCAGTTTCTCCAAGTCACACAAGTGGACTTGTGTCTTACTGTTTGGAGTAGCACTGATTGGTCTTGATTATTCAGAGGAAGTTCAGCCTCATGTTCTCACAGCTGGATTGAAGCTTCCCTTTCTCTGCAGAGCACTGCCAGTATGGGTGGCCTTGGGACCCCAAACTCCATCTGTTTAAATGACACACTCACTGCATGGGGTGCTGCTCTAAGACCTAATCTAATAATTTGTGAGGTATTATTTAAAGGACCAGGACTTTTTAGAATGCTAAAGCTCTAATTTCAAAGAAAAGCCTCTCCCAAAGTAACCAAACCTGTGACTATTTATGATCTACTTCCACATTAAGTTTACCTTGCAACCTGATTAGACTCAATCTCTGGTTGTAGGGGCTAAGCCAGGTGAAACCAGAGACAGCTGTGAATCCTCTGGACCACAAAGAACAAACTCAACTGAGGCAAACTGTGGAGACTTCGTAGATCTCAAGGTCAGTACCTGACTACAAAGAACCTGATAATGGACAATTCACACTCTGTGTGGGATTGATTTATCACAGATGTTCACACAGTTGGAAGCATTGTAGGATTTGAATCCTTTCTCTCAAATTTGTTTTTTCATGAAGGTTCCCGTTTCCATCTGATACTCTTCCAGTATGCTGAGAAAGGAAGGGCTGGATTTTTCACAAGGACCACTTTGTACAGCTCTTAACCCATCTTATTGCTGAGACAGTAATGAAGTGATGTGAAGTCTAATTTCAGCTCTGTGTGTGATTGTGGGTTTAAACATCTCACAAACAATTGTAACTACAGCAGTTTGTGTGTGGGTCTGACAACAAACTTGGGTTCACATCTCAGCAAATTCTCACCTCAGTAGTTTTAGTGGGTTTTTTTTTGTTTGTTTGTTTTAATAATACCATCAGGTATGTTATTTTCTATATAAACTCTTTACGTAGTAGCAATATGGAGCATAATTTATAGTGTTAATGGTGTTAAGTAAAATTTGCTAGATGTGTAATTACATTTAATGGGAAAAATAGGGTGCTTTTGAATCACAGTAAATTCAGTAAAAAACTAGTAATTCGTCTGAACTTGGATCCCTAGGAATGTAGGGTAGCCTGTATTTGCATGAACAAAGAAAAAAGAAACCTCGTTTAAAACTCTCCAGCCTTAGGTTTTCTGAAAATAACTGGGTAGATTAATTATATTAAATGTTGTAGCAGACACTTTTTATCTTAGGTTTTATTTTGGTAATTGTTATCAAGCATCACAACCCATTTTTGTTATTAGTTGTAGCTTTTAAGTCACAAAACTGTACTGTTCTTTGTTACAAAAAATGCCCTGTTTCAATTTAGCAAATATAAGCAAGTTTATTTTCTATGCTATATTTTCAGCTTTAAATTTAACTGTTTAGTCTAATTCTTTCTAAATTGTTTTAAATACTGTGATTCTCAGCTTTGCAAACAGGTTCTTCCCATGTGGAATACTTCTATGCAGTAATTAGCTGCAAACAGCCTGACACTTAAGGTGATGCATTTGTGTCAGTTTCTGCTTTTCTTTTTAATTCCAATTTCTGCAGTTTCACTGTATAATTAACAATGTTAAATCTATGAAAGTTTATAAACGTGATGCCACTGAAGAGCCTTGGCTGCTGCTGGGAGACTCCCTATCTTTGTGTCAAGCTGCAGCCTGCAAACAGATTCAGCATGTAAAGAATGTTGAACTGTTTATGTAGTGAAGGAAACTTAATCAGGGAAAAAAAAAAAGCTGATCTGTGTTTCACAAATGAAGTTAAATACCCTGGAAAGAGCAAATGCTCTTGGCCTTGCCAACAGATAAATGCAAAGAGTTGCTCAGTAGAAACCAGAGGATGCTCAACTCTTGCTTGTTGTCAGTGTAATTTTTTTGCCCTTCTGGCTGTGCAGTGGGAATATTCTGGATCCTGTCAGTGCTGCTTGATGTGGGATGCTCTGTACAATAAAGTGTTCTTACCCACCGATGTCCTTCACCATGGGAGTAACAAATGTGCCATGTGTCATCAGGATTACTCCAATATCTGTTTCAACTTCTAGAAGTATGTTAGGCAAATAAAGAACTGGTTAAATTATAAGTCAGTCTGTAAGAAATAGTGCTTACAAAGCCATGATTTCAGTCTGCAGAATTATGAGTGCAGAGCCACTGTGCCACTCTGGGTTCTGGCCCTCAGAGCCTGTTGCTGCTCCAAAAGTGCCACCCTGAGCCTGTGGCTCAGAATGTGGTGCCACATAGAGTAGTGTGCTCAGTCACCGTGGTCACTGCTTTATAGGAATAGGAAAATGCTTTATGAAACACGAGATGTAACATGTTCCTCTCTCTTTTCTAGGGAGGAGATGTTGGTGGTGACATTTTTGGTGAGTAACTTCCTTGGACTCTTCTAGTAAAAGCCTGTTGCAGGTGCTTTGCAGTAGAAAAGGATGTAGGATCTATAAACGGTCATTTATTAGGAGAGAGGCAGCTGGGGACTGTCCCTGGAACCCATCAAATCAACAAAGTGACCAACTGCTTCAGTGGAGTGTGGGTATGGAGTGAAATGGTGGAGTGCTGATGCTCATCAGGGTAAAAAGGAGAACTGTCCTGTTGGTTTATTTTGCTAGCAGCTGTTGCTGTCAAGATTTGTCTGAGTACTGGAAGGTAAGGTGGAGACTCCTGCAAAGAGTTCAGTGATTGCAAGGCCACACTGCTGTTAAGAGTTGCTTAAAATTAAATAGGACAGTCAACGTAATTGATTTTAGTTTAGCAGTTTCCTTCTTTCCCATTGTCTTGTGATACATCAAACAGGAAGAATCAAACACAGCTACTGCTTCTGCAAGTGTCTGTATTAACCAGCTCTTGACTTCCTGTTGCTTTTTAAATGCTGATTTTTGCCAAGGAAGTTGATCTGCATACTGCAAATCTCCTATAAACAGGCATTTCCCCTTGAAGTGCTTTTTCTAGCTCTGAGGCTGGAAATGCCTCCTTTGCAAGATTCACTTTAAGAATATCTGACTTCCTGATGACAGGAATGGATGTGTTGACTGCTGCTTTCCAAGTGCTACTTTCAACACCTAGGGGTGGTGGGACATCCCTGAGGCCATTAGCACCTCCATGTCCTGAAAAGACTTTTGCTGGGAGGGGGGGGAGCTTGTCCAGAACATTTCCACTACCTCTGAGTGGTATCTGTGCCTAAAATAAGTGTTGCCTCTCTAGCAGGCTGCTTCTAATCTAAGTGCATAGGCTCTAGGATTTCTTTCCCATGTCTGTCTGGTCTTAATTAGCACTGTAGGCATCTAGTGTTTATGCCTTGAGTAGGAGGATGTGGTTTGCTAATAGAAGAAAACTGCTCTAAGGGCTCTGTTGCTTTTCCTGGTGCTTGTTTAAACCAGCTCCCCACAGGGCAGAGGAGATCCCACAGACAGCAGGGAGGTGAGAAGGGCTGAGATGCCAGGAAGCAGAAATAGGGCTGCCTGGGATCAGGACAGCTGGCTGAAATTCAGAGTGCAAAGTGGAATTCCTGACTTGTTTAAAAAAGTTCACATTTTCACAGGTGTTGTATTTGTCTTTTGGTTTTTTTTGGCGAGTGACAGTGAAGGAAGTTTTTACCAAGGCTCAGGTGAATCTAAGCTGAGAGGTGGTTAAAAAACAAGTGTTAGGAAGATAACTGGGATTATTTCTTGTTGTGGCCATCACTGAAAATTAAATTTTTGAAGGTGGGCAAGATAAAATAAAAATGGCAGGCAAAGGTTTGAATGTTAAACTTTCACTGATGGTACTTAGGAAGGAGTAGAAATTAATGCCTCCTGGAAATGGTGTCTGTGGCAGATACCTGAACATCCTGATGGATTGTTAAATGAATTCCTACCACTGATTGCTTTGGGTGTTGTAGCTCAGTGGAGCTCAGTCTCACTGATGTGGCTGTCCCTCCTCCCCTGGATTTTCCTGCTGTTGGATGGCAGACCTGGGCTGCTGAGCATCCCACTGGCACACCTGGGAGTTTGTGCTGGCCTTGTAGGGCTGTCTCTGGGGTTAGGAAAGGAACAATGAATACACATCAAAGCAAAATCTGTCTGCTGACAAGTTCACAGCACAATCAGATTCTTAATAGGTTTCTGTCATTAAAAATGTTTAATCTTTTGAATGTGGAAATTATTTTCTGTATGTAACTGATTATAAAACCCCAAGTATGTGTCAGGTGGGATGTGTATATTTATTAATCAAGCCTGTCTAGGGTAAAAAAAAAACATTTCCTTTGCAGCAGGGCTCTTGTTTCCTCTTTGGGAGCTGTAGTTCCTTTCTGGGCATCAGAGTTCCCAGTGGCTTACAGTACACTCAGCAGGGAGCTGTTTCAGGGATTAGACTCTTTCTGAGAAGGGAGGAGCTTTAATTCTGATCCTGTTGGTTTTACCACTTCACTCATTAGCTTGGCAAACTTACCTTGATTATGTGGGAAGTGCTAACGTATATCAGCTATACAAGGAGCTACAGAAACTTGCCCCAAAGCCTCCTGTGCTGGTAATTCTTGTTTCTTTTGTGATTCAGGGGCAGTGTGAGCTGAATGAATGTGAGCAGCTAAGGAGAATCAGGCAGTGCCCGATTGAGTGTCAGCAGTGCCTGGCTGCACATGACCCACAGGAAGGTGGAGCCTGGATCCTGCACGGTGCTGGGACTGTCCCCAGGCAGGGACATTCAGCACTTGCTGAGTCAGCAGACACTGGGACACAGCAGCTACAGGAGCTTCAGGCTTAAAATGTGGTGTTAACTCAGCACAGCTGAAACAAGCAGTTAATGAGCACAGCAGAGAATCTCTAGTGGATATTATTTCTGGTTGCATGAGGACTGTACTCAGATGCTGGAGTTCTTTGAGATTATTATAAGCATTGGATATGGGGGGGTTCAGTGGGCACAAGGTGGGTTTTGATGTTTCTGATAACATTTTGCATTGAAAAAAATAAACTGAGTTGACACAGGATGTGAGGAAGGCTGCTGCTGGGGGTAGGAAGACTAGGAGGCAAAGGGTAGGACTTAGTAATTACCTTTCAGGTTGGAAAAATGAGCTATGGGAGATGGTGCTGGAGGTGGTTTTATTCAGTGCCTTTGTCTGTGACCTGGAAAAGGTAATGAACAGTGAAGACTCCAGTTTTGTTGGTGATATTACCTCTTTCAAGTAGTCAAATTGTGCTGATGGTGGGAAAATCTCACTGCCAGAAGGACTTCGCTAAATGAGGCAGGCAGGTATAAAGGCAGGATAATCCCTGTGTAAAGTAATGAATCTGGGGGGGGGGAAACCCCAAAAACTAAACCATGGCAGCCTTGTGTTCAGCTCTGTGCTGTGATGCTTCCAGGATCTGCCTTGAGTCCTTCCCCTTGAAATTCTTTGTGGTGTTCGGAGGTGCCAGCAAAATACTGAATGTCATCAGGGAGAGGATGGAAAAATTACATACTTTTTTGTGTAAGCAATGGTAATACCCCTATATCTTGACTTGTGTACAGTCTTTCACACATGAAGAGCATGGGGTTGTAGTGGAGGTGACAGGGAAGATGAAGGGGTGTAGTGGCTATTCTCTGAGGGAAGATTGGAATAGTTGTGCCTGTTCAGTTTGAAGAGAAGGCTGGGGGAAGAAAATTGATCAAGATCTACTAAGTCTTGAAACTTAAGCTGAATGTGCAGCAGTTCTTTGAATTCTGCCAACCCAGAATTAGTGATCATGAGAGGAAACAAAGGGGCCTGTTGAAAATAGGTGAGGTTCATCTTCACCCCCAGTATCAAGGGCTACTTGGTGCTGATTTAGGCCTTTGGCTCAGAACTGGTCATGCTAATCTGTAAAAAGGTGAGATGCTGATGTACTTGCTGTACTCAGTTGTCAACAATGCAGATACATTAGATGTTTGCTCCAGTATCTAAAGTGCTTCCTGTGAAGAATTCATTCTGTGCCCTGTCTTCACTTGTGGTTTGCTCAGAAGGATTTAAAATAAACTATCCTGTGCTCTCCAGGGAGTGTACAATCAGAGCCTCCCCATGCATGGCTGTTCCCTGGTGTGTCTTGTGTGAAGCCTCAGAAGTGTGTCAGATCCTTTTCCCTCCAGTTAGGAAATTGGGGATGCAGTTTGAGCTCTTGCTGGTGCTGCTGTGTCTCCCAGCACCTACTCAGACCTGAGTGACAATGCCACAGTCACAGCACTGACTGATTATATGTAGGAGACTTAAGCTTAAGCTGCTTGTCATTTGAAAAAAAAATGAATTGCTGGTGTCTCTTAATAGCAGCTGGCTAAATGTGGCTCTTGCTGGTGGCCTGAGACTGAGCTGTAAGGCCTCAGATTTGATCTGAGAAACGCTTCTGAGGGCTGAGTCTACCCTGCCAGTGGGTGACAGCATTGGAGTGTGTCTGTACCCCTGGACAAAACTGACAGGAGCTGAGCTTCCGACTGAGCCAGCCAAACATCTGGCTCTCATCATCCACATCAAACACTTTAAAAGCTTCTTTTCTTCTAGAAAACACTGAGGCTGATGTAGAAGCTGCCCCAGGTCAGAGTGAAGAAAAGTCCCTGCCTGCTGCACCTGTTCCTAGCCCAGTAGCACCAGCACCTGCACCCTCCAGGAGAAATCCACCCGGTGGCAAGTCCAGCCTAGTGCTCGGTTAAACCTTTCCCTTCCTGACTGTTTTGAACTTGTGTCTGTTTTCTTTCCCCCATGCTTGTGAACTGCACAACTTGAGCCTGACTGTACATCTCAAATTTCTTTCATTAAAAAGAAGCACTTTATGTACTCCATCTTTTTTTGAAATTAAAGGTTTTTTTCCACTTCTGTCCTGTGTTTCCCCCAGATCTGCTGGAAGTGACATGAGTGTTTTCTAGTGATAGACTTGAGGGAAAGCTTTATGAAGTATTGTAATGTAATTCAAAGGAGAGTAGCTTGGTTCTAAGTGTGCTTAGAGGGTTTTTGTACTGAGATTTTTTTTTTTAGAACGTCTTAGCTTTACTAGGGTCTAGAATCCTGGTTATCCAGGCCAGCAAACAGCAAGAGCAGTCCCTTCCTCCACATGTGGGATTTAGGTATCTAAAAGGCTTCATTGACTGCATGTGGTATATGCCTTGAGCCCTGCTGTGCCATATAAATCATTAAGTGGTTAATGTACACCATGCTGCCTTTAAAAACAAAATAAATCTTGATACTGGACTACTATGACACAGGGTCTGTGCCAAATAGAGGGCTGATGACCAGAGCCACCTGGCCTAGTGCTGGGAAGGGGCTGATTCAGACTTTATTCAGTAGAAGTGGAGTGGATCATATAAATAAGAATTACAGGGCATTTTTTTTTTTTACAACTGACTCAATGCTGTGCATGATCATGCTGGTGCTTGACCATGAGGTGAAAATTTCATCCTTTAAAGTGTGTGTTGTAATTTCACAAAGCTGGATTGTTGCTTAAAAGTAAATAATAGAGAAATTTTGAATTCAGTGTTTCCTGTGTGGGTTTTATTTCACGGGTTTTGTTTTGCTTTGTTCTCAGTTGTCCTTGTGTCAGTCAACCTTCCCTGCTCTAACAGAGGAGAGTTGTTACACCTGGCTTGAGGTCACCACCATGTACCAGCTTCCCCTGAAGAGAGAATCTGACTTATCTCTTCATTTTTGGCTTCTAGATCAGAGAACTGTGGAATATGGCTTGATATATATTATGGTTTATCCAAAACACAGTTTGTTCTCTGGAAAACCGAGACAAGTTTATTTTCCTCATTAAAAAGAAAAAAAACAGAGGACCCTAAAAAGGGAGAGGGTGGACTTGAGACCAAACCATGACGTTCTCTGCTGTTCTGGAAGGGCTCTGCTGCCCAATAAGCCACAGCAGAGGATCTCTGTGGAGCTGCTGTGTCTGCTGGTGCCTTTTCCACCCTTCTCCAGGAAGAACCGGTGCGTGAAAGCACCCTCGCTCTCCAGATCTCCGCTGGAGAAGCCCTGCCCTGGGGTGCTGAACCTACCGAACTGGATTTGCTCTGACATGTTCCTCCGGTCCTCCATCCGGGTGGGTTCCCTGTAGCTGATGTGCACCATGCCCTGCACCGACTGCATAGAGAGCATGGGGAATAACCCATAAATTAATATTTCCTTTGCAATCCTTATGCCCAGGGGAACTTGTTAATGCTCCTTGATGGCTGCTGAGGCTCCACTGTGCTTCTTTCTCCTCGGGGCGGGGACCTGGCAGCCGCGGCCCGGCCACTGCGGGGTCCCGAGGGGTGGTGGGGGGGCGGCTTTTGTGGGCTTTTGCTCTATTCCGGCTGGAGCCCAGCCCTGTTCCCTCGAGGCGCTCCGCCCCGCCCTAATATGCATATTCATAGTTGATGCATATGTATGAGCGTCCTCGCGTGTGCCGGAGCCGGGGGCGCTGCGGCCGCGTGTGCTGGGAGCGGCGAGCCGGGATCTGGGATCGGGATGGGCAGCGCGGCTGCGCCGCTGCGGGTGCTGCTGGACATGGACGGGGTCCTGGCCGACTTCGAGGGCGCGGTGCTGCGGGAATTCCGCGCCCGCTTCCCGGCGGAGCCGCGCGTGGAGCTGGCGGAGCGCAGGGGCTTCTCGGTGCGGGAGCAGTACCGCAGCCTGCGGGAGGACCTGGCGGTGAGTGCGGCTGCGGGGCCAACACACCCTCCCCACCCCGCTGGGAAACCTCTCCCTGCCCGCCGGGCTGTGCAAAGCTCAGCATGGGACCAGTGTTTTTTAAAAACCCCTTAAATTACCTGTAGGGTTGGTTTTTTTTTTGGTTTTGGTTTTGGTTTTGTTTTTTTGTTTTGTTTTGTTTTGTTTTGTTTTGGTCCATGTATATAGATGGGGTTCGTTCAAAGAATATTCAAACAATAAGTTCATGTTTGTAAGATAACCAAATTCATGCTTACTGACAATATTTACAGGTTTCTGCTTCCAGGAACTTTTGACCATCAATAGTCATCGATCAGAAATCTGGCAGTTTGGAGCCTGTGGAAATGCTGACTGGATTCATATTCCTGTCTTATCAGCCAGTGGCAGGAGCCTGTACTTCTCTATAGGACAGGAGGGAAATGAAATTGTCATTTCTTAGCAGTAAAAAACCCCCAGGCTCAGTACATGATCTTAAAATGGGCAATTAACTTCTAGGGAAAATGTTAAGCACAGCCTTGATCAGCATCTGTTCCATTTCCTTGGAGTCTTCAACTGTCCTGTGGTGACCAGAAGGAAGGGTAAAGTCTTTACAGTATTTGTAATTTTGTCTTGCAGACCTCTCTGTTACTCATTCAGACATGAGCAAACATTAAAAATGGCAGCATTTTGCATGAACAGAGGGTGTTTCACTAGCTTTCTCCTGCTGTTCCTGGTCTCTTACCTGCTGTGCATTTGGCTTGTCAGGGCATGCAGAGGGAATATGGATACAGGATTTCATTCTGTACAAACTCAGATGGAACATACATAGTTCTTGTCCTGCTGTAGAGCTATGTGAGCACGTGCAGAGTGCTCAGGGAGCTTTGAGTAAGTTATTATTCTGCTGCAAAGCAAGAGCAAGAACATGAGTAGGTAAAAGAAGAAGATGGTTCAGTGAATGGTTTGATGGCAGAATTCTCACCCACACATCCCTCTGTAAAGGGCTGGCTATCCTGGAAGAAGTCACTGATTATCAATACACAAATTAAGGCTGCATGAAACACAAAATTAGAAATACTGTGAATCCAGACTTCACCCTTATGGTCACCACAGGACAGTCGAGTTCCTTACAGGACTCTGTAAGGAAACTGCTGATCCACGCTGTGCTGAACACTTTGCTTGAGAAGTTCATTGCTCATTTTAAGATCCTGTACTGGGCCTGGGAGTTTTTTACTGCTAAGAAATAACAATTCACATTCATTTCACTCCTGTTCCATAGTGAGGTAAAGGCTCCTGCATCAGAGTAAGGGACAGGAGTGCTGGATTCAGTCAGCATTTCCACAGGCTTCAACTGCTGGAGTTCAGATTAATGGCTATTGATGGTCAAAAGTTTCTGGAAGCAGAAACCTGTAAATATAGTCAGTAGACATAAATTTGGCTATTACATTGCATAAACAAACGTGATTTTTTGTTTAAAGGAGTATTCTTTAAACAAATCCCATGAACAAAAAAAAAAAAAAAGTTGCAGGTAATTCAAGGGGTCATGAGGTTTTTTTGTTGTGGTTTTTTTTTTTTTTTTTTTTTTTTTTTTTTTTTTTTCTTTTTTGAAAGGTCTACAATCTGATCTATGAGAAAAATTGCCCTTTGTTCTATTTCTGGAATCCTCATTCCCTAATTTGGTTCATGCTCATCCTGTTCCTCCCCAGACCTTAGGTGTGGCAGTGAAATAACCAGATAACTGGTTTGGATCCCAGCACACCAGCAGTGGCAGAAAGCTCTTATCTTGCTGTTCTAGTGTGACTTTCTAAGGAAATAAGCTTTATGGAGCTGTGCTGTGTATCTGTCTCCTTCAGTAGTCTCTGGAGCTTTGGGCTGGTTTAGGTATGTTTGGCAGAACAATAATGTTACAGTTTTAAAGATCTGAGGCTCCTTTGGGTTTTATGGAAATGCCATCCATTAGTTTAAAAACAGAGTCCTTGTTTGTTCTGCTATGGCTCTATAGAGTGTCTGTGGGACAGGAAAATCCCTGTGGAAAGTCTCTCCTTGGCTCTAGCTGCAGGGAAAGCTTTGGCAGGAACCAGCAGCCTGCACAGGGCAGTTTGTGTGTCCATGCAGGGAAACTGAGCCTGCAGTTTGTCAGTGCTGAAAGGAGGGGGTCAGCTGGGCACCAGAGGGTCAGCTGGACACCAGGCTCTTTGTGGCAGGTGTCAGCTGTGTCTGTCCATGAACTTCCAGGGTGTGGGATATCCTCGTGGCAGAGCCTGGGAAGTGCTGTGGTGATGATTTATGCATCACCTCTTCCTGAGTGGTGTTCATGCTTAGTTGGTGCTGAGCAGCTGCCCCTTGAAACTTTAGCCATTACTTTGTTTTTGTTTCTGCTTTGATTGCAAGTTGATCATTATTTTCCCACTGTAAATCCATTTTATTTAGAAGGACTTCTAATCAATTTTATTTTGTTGAAGATTTTTTCACTGCACTTGCCTACCTGCCCTCCTGTGTGTGTGGCCATTTTGTTGGTGGGGATTTATCCCCATGTTTCCTGGCCCCAGGCAGTTTCAATAAAAGGATTCAACATCCCCACCAGTGATAAAAATTTCAAGAATTACTTTGAAGTCCTGCAAATGCAAGAGCATAGGGACAGATGTAGTCCCTCCAGTTCTGTATCCAAATTATCATCTTACTAACGGAAGTTAAAAGGAAACATTCAGCATTGGTGGCATGAATATGTGGAAAGAAAATAGTTTTACTTTCTTTTTCTAGTCACTTTTTTATGAGAGGAAATGGCTTCTGGTTCCAAGAGTCATCAAATCAAATTTCTTTCTCTAACAAAGCCAGACTTTTTTGTGATGTGGTGGAAACTTGCCAGTTTCTGGTGTCTTGCTGTAGGATAAAAAAGCTTTCAGACATGAGCCCCAGATCTGTAATTCAGTCTCCTTGGGAAGAGCTCCAGGGAATTGTTGCTGGGATCAGGGAGGCTTTGCATGGAAACAGATGTGATTGCCATGTCTGAACCTAGACAGGCTCCTTCACCTCTTCTGATCTGTGTGTGAAAGCAGGCAGTGCTTCCAACTTTCTGGCTGTTGATTTATGAGTATTTGTAGGTGGTGATAACTGAGTGAGCTTCAGGATCTGGGAGTCTGGTTTAATGCTGACTCTTCATAACTGCTGCTTAATTGAAATGGGTTTTTGTTGATGTTCCACTGGTGATATAGAGCAAGCACACCTTCAGCTGGACTCTAAAGAGCTGGACTCTTCTAAGCAAAGGCTGCAGCCTGCCTTTGAAGAATACTAAAGAAGAATTAAGTTTTCCAAACTGTTCAGTGGCATGGGAATGTATGACCTTGATGCTTATGGAAAAATGCTGCTTTGACACCTCTGAAGTTCACTATGTGACCCCAAGGTAGTTAATTTGGGTAAAGAGATATTGGAAGCTTAACCTCTCTGTCTGAAGGTGAAACTTAGGCCTGGAAGGGGCCTCAGCCCTCGGTGCTGCTGTGGGTCCTTTGCCATGACGGGTTGTGGGATAAGGAAGGGGAAAACCCATCAGCTGTGACCTACTGTGAAACACTCATTTAACACAGGCCACCAGGGAGCAATTCTTAAAATTAACTAACCAGAGCTGAATTCAAACCAGTAAATTTCCTAATAATAAAAGGCGTGAAAATGTCTTACCAGTAAATTAAGAAGAAAAAGGACTGGAAGGACAGTCCTACCTGGAAATTGCCTTGGAAATATTTCTCTTCCTTTCAGAGATTAAAGATGCCACTATACTGTATCATATTAAATACCTTTTTGTCCCATTTTTGGCTACATTAACATGGGACAACATTGCTCCTCCAGAAATCTTGTTTCTTTTCTATTTACACTCACTTAAAAATGATTCTACCTTTCGAGCTAACCTCCTTCACCACTTGCTTATCATTAATTTCCTCTCTGGTTGGTGTGGCATCCCATCTGCCTGTATGGAAGGTGGGTTTACATAAGTACAAACACAAAAGGGATAAAGCCCTTAATCTCAGAGCTCAGCCCAGTTCTGAGCCAGGTGAGGGGAGCAGTGTCCCACAGCACCCTCAAACCAAGCCCAGATGGGGTTCATGGGGTGCACAGATCACCTCTCACAGAACCAAACATTCTTGGGGAAGCACAGGCATCACCTCTGAACTTCCTGCTGAAGTCTCAGACTCTTTGGAGCAGACTTTGCACTAGCCCATGACCTCAGGGGAACAGCTCCATCCAGGCTGGAGCCAAGACTGCCTACTCCTTCAACAATATTTGAAGTGGGTGGTTTAAAATCAAAAAGCAGCAAAGACATGGAGCTTTCCCAGCACTCTCATCCTCATCCTTCCCTCTTGCTGAAGGGATTCCCCCCAGGTGTGGCTGTGCTGGCCTGGCCGTTGGCACAGTCACCTCTGTACCCTGTTTGCTCTGAAGGAAAAGGAGGCTGATGGGCAGTGCCTGCGTCTGCCCACCCATCCCCAGTGAACTCCTGAGCCCTCAGCTAATCTCAGCCAAATGTGACAGAGGAGGAGAAGCCTCCAGTTTGTTCCTTTGGTTTTCACCAGAGTCAGCTGAAAGACACCTGCTGGGAAGGGGTGGGGTGGGAGCTCTGCCTCCCTCAGACCCCCCAGGCACTCCAGTGGGTTAGGGCTGGTTGTGGGAGCAAAGCCAGGCCAGGAGCAGCTCTGCCTCCTCATGAGCCACCAGAAAGTGACTTCTCCTTCTTGTGTGCCAAGCTGGACCTTTCCCAGAACGCAATGGTGAGAAATTTTATAATTCACTCCTGGGGGGAAGCACCAGGCTGTTACACAGGGGGTGACTGGAGAATGCTGCAACAGAGCACAGCCACTGCTCATTGTCCTCTGTCTCCTGCAGGCCAAGGTAGCCAGTGTCTATGAGTCGCCTGGCTTCTTCCTAGACTTGGATCCAATTCCAGGAGCCCTGGAAGCTGTGCAGGAGATGCTCCACATGCAGGAGTAAGGACACTTTGCATCCTGTAGCCCTTTTCCAGGATCTAACACACTTTCCCCTGACTGCTAACAAAGGCTGTTTCTTTTCAGTACTGAAGTCTTCATTTGCACAAGCCCTCTCCGGAAATACGAGCACTGCATTGTGGAAAAGGTGGGAAAGAATTGTTTTTATTTGGTTTAATGTTGCTTTTGCAAGGCCTTGCTGTTTCATACTACCCGAGCTGGAGCTGCTCCTTTTTAAAGACAGTAGCTGCTCTGTAAGATTGATCCCGGGGCCTTCGGGGTCCGATCCGGCTAGCTCTGGATCCCTGGCCCCTCTCAATCTCACAAGGACAAAAGTAAAAGACTGGAGATGCGCTTTCCTCTCTGGACGACAGTTCCACTTTATTGTGGAACCAGTCCAGGGAAGTCCAAGGGAGGCAAAGAGGAGAAAAGAGGTCGAGGGTGTCGCCGCGGGAGATTTTAAACCCGGGGGGGAAGGAGGCGGCGGCGAGGGACCACAGCCAATGGGCTACAAGTGATGGGAGGGGCGGGGGGAGGAAGTAACCCGGGCAAAGACCAGCACCACAAGGCTTGGGGGGGAGAGGGGCGATGTGGAACAAACCACTTGGTGCAACACAACACTGCCAGGCTTCCCTCAGTCCCTGTCTGAGGGCTAGATTCTCACACACAGAGCAGTAACTCAGGACAGGGAATCTCCAAGTGCCACATGGTGCCAGAATTACTGTGGAGCACGTGAGCCCTGGGCTCTTGGAGCTGGGCTGGGACTGAAACATAAACTTTAAGGGATTTAGAGATTTTAGAGGAGCTAAGATTTTAGTTAGAGATAAGCCTTACTAGAGTTAATTAAAATAAATGAGTAGGCCTTGATGAAGTTAAGAGTTAGTAGTTAACTAATAATTGATTGCTTGTCAACACAATGTTTAGTTAGCTGGGTTTGTAATGAAGAATATAGAAACTGACAAATAGCTTTTAGGAACATAAGACAATTGTGGGCCTCCTCTGTTCTGAAACCAATTGAAGACAGGGAATGGGAGTTCTACCAAGAGTTCATTTGTCATATTTGCATTGAAAAGGTAGAAAGGTCAGAATGAGGAAGACTTCATTTACTTCCTCATTTTGGGACCCCTCCCCATGAAAGGGACCATTGACCCATTTCAAGGAACAAACTACGCATACTTAATAGCTTTTGAAATTATTAGCTTATGAAGCGAGGAATGGGATGTACCAAAATTATGAATATGTATTTGTATTTTGGGTATTCAAGACTTGTATGGATAAAAGGACTTTGTAGTCATCTGAAAGGCGCGGTGTGTATTAGGGAGCTATCCCGCAGGCTGCCCAGTGTCGCAATAAACATACACTTTCTAACTTTAAACTGTTAGAGAGTTTTTGTCTGTCACAGTTGGATATCGGCACTAGATCAATATCCATATTTCCTTAATAAATCAGGACCAGCTGTGTCAGCAGGTGACAGCAAAGGAACTGCTGTAGTGTTACCCACAGGGATGGGGTATACCCAGGGGATTCTACTCTGGAGAACCACCAACCAACAAAACCTACTTCAGTCTAAATCTGGAGCCTGAGATGTCCCAAAAGAGGTCAGTGCTGTGTTGAGGAGGCTGTAGAGTTGGAATAAATCCTTTTTGCCTGTGGTACAAGAATGGAAGCGGGGGACTTTGATCACTGGAATGACTTAGATGGGTACAACCCATGTGCTCTGGGCAAGCAGACAGTGCTTCTCACAAACCCAACAGCCAGGGCAGTGCTGAGTGAAGGCTGTCACACAAACAGGTTTAATCAGCATCCTGGGCTGCAGCCAGTCTCCATGTGGGTATTCCTAGACACAGATGAAGGTTTACAGAAGAAAGAAATTGCTCCATTAGGGCTGGTCTGACAGGAGTGATGTGCAAACTGAGAGCACAGCAGAATTTTCTCCTATTCCTTGTCTCTGCAGTATAAGTGGGTAGAGAAACACTTGGGACCCGAGCTTGTGGAGCGGATTATTCTGACCCGAGACAAGACTGTGGTGGCTGCTGACCTGCTGTTTGATGACAAGGACATCATTCAAGGTTTGAACAGCTTTTCCATGGTTAGCTGCTGGCTGGGGAGCCACCCCACAGCTGATTCCAGCTTTTCCCCCCTTCCCACAGGTGTGGAGCCGAACCCGAGCTGGGAGCACATCCTGTTCACCTGCTGCCACAACAGGCACGTCCAGCTGCCGGCCTCACGCCGGCGCCTGTGCTCCTGGGCTGACGACTGGAAGGCCATCCTAGAAAGCAAGCGCAGGCAGTAGTCTAGGAAGGGGATGCTGTGCTCTTCCCACTGCTGGGAAACAACCAGCCCACCCCCTACCATGCCCAGGAGGCACTGTCACTGCAGGGATCAGCCACAGAAGAAATGAGCTGCTCCTGTCAGACACAGTGCTCTGGGTTTCTGGAAGATTGCTCTGCACTGTTAATCTCTGTAGCATTTTGGATGTTTGCTGTTGGAGAAGAGAAACTATAAACTACAAGCACAAGGTTATTTGTGGTTGGATTTTTGTGTGTGTTTAACCTCACTCCTGTTTGGTTTGTGCTGTCTGGGGCCAGAGGGGAGAGAAAAAGAGGAAGGCTCTCAAATGTGAGCAGATCCAGTGTAGGTGTCTGTCAGGAAGCACTGGGCTCAACAGTCAAACCTTTTAAATTTTATGTATTTAGCCATCTGGTTATTGGGTTTTCTCTTGCCTCATGGCTGATAATGAAAAGAGACTAGGCTGGCTTCAATTTCTTGGCCTGTGTGCTTGAGTAAGAGTGGGCAAAGGCTGCAAGTGTTGGAGAAAAATATTCATGAGCTCACACAGAACTGATTACACAGCATTTAATGTTTTATTAACAGAAGCTTTTACAAGAGAGCTGTTCTCATGAGCCTCACGTGAGCCCCATTTTTTATTTTTACTTCACCTTTCTCACCAGTGGTAATAAAGACAAACTTACCACTTCTTCATTTATAGGGCAGCTACAGCCTGCCCTATGTAGTGATTCCCTAGTTGGCTGCCTGTGCCATGACTAGAGGATGGCATAACTAGTGCCACAGGGATGGAGAGATTGTGAACTGCCAGGGCAGGGAAATTCCTTTCTCTGCAGGAGGAATACCTTTCTGTGACATTTCAGTGACTTGAGTTGACACTTAGCGTCACTTGTCACGGATACTGAAGGGGAGAGGTGTAGCACAATCAGCCAGGAACAAGAGTGGATATAATTCTGCTCAACAACCTGAGCAGAACACCCCTCATTACTGGGAAGGGTTATTTGTGCAAGCTGGGTGCTGAGCTGCACTTGGCAAAGCACTTTCCAATGTGCAGCAATGACCTGCTTTATTTTAAATATTTGCAGGCTTAGCTGTGTGCTTGGCCCAGCTGCTGTGTTAGTGCTGTTCCATCCTGTTTGTTAACTAAACACCAGCACTGATGGGACCAACTCCTCTCTTTAATGCTGCTCTTGACCTGCTGAGCAGAAAGTGAGAAACAGCAGGAGGTTCCCCTCTCCACAGCCCTGCTCAGTCCTTGGGCAGAGGAATGCCCACTGCCGTGTGCTTGCTGAGGTTCCTGGCCTCCTCCACCTGTGGAGGGCTGCAGTAATCCTGCAGGAAGATGGATGCCAGGTTACTGAGGCGTGTGTTGGCCGAGAGCGAGAAGCGGAGCATGCATTCCACCACAGGCAGCGCCGTGGTCTGTGCGCGCGACCGTGGTGTCGTCAGGAACATCAGTGTGGTCACAGCTGACACCACGGTCTCCTCGTTGGAGCTGGACAGGCAGTTGATGATGGGCTCCACCCCACTGGCCTCCAGGATGTACTCTTTGTTTGTTTTATCCAAGCACAGGTTGCAAAGACCACCTGGAACGGCAAGAGGAAAGTGTCTGAGGTGATGCAAATTCACAGGTCATCCTGTTTCTATCATCCAGATCTTCTGTATGGATGGAAAATTCTTAACAATTCCCTAGGCCATGTGTTTTTGATTGTTTCCAATGATATTCCACCAGCACGCTCCTCCTGCGTGTCATTAGAGGGCACTGTTACTGCTGCACATAACTGCTTCCATACAATGATTCCAGGAATGCTCACTCATCCCTAATGGAAGACACAAGCCAGCAGTTTATTGCAGGTGCTATAGAAAGCCAGAGAATGGAGGTAACAGAGTTAGTAGTCAAGAAGCACAGAATGTTTGAAACTTGAAACTTTGAGATGCAGACACAAACCTTAAAAATCAAATCCATTTAGTATCATCTCACAGAACCACTCACAGCATCTAGCCTTTTAGCTTATGTTCAGACCATGAAAAATCGTGGTAAGGCAGTTTCTCAAAAGATTTATTAAAACTGTGAAGTAAGTATTCTAGAAGACCAGTTGCCAATATCAGAATGGTTACATGGATCTGTACAATGTACCTAGCAAAATCTATGTATTAACGACTGCTTCTCTACAGGAGAGATTTCAGTAAAAAGTTCATCACGTAGTGTTTAGGGAAAAAAACCCAAAATCCTTTCCAGATAGTGTCTTCATTAAGCTCTGTAAGGACTTGGAAGACACACCTGCCTCTGACTTCTCTCCTATTCTGCACTAAACAAGGCTATATCAGCACAGTGTGGGTTTGTTTTTTGGAGCCCTGTGTGAATTTGGGGCGGTTAACGATCAAACCGAGCGCGGGGCCCGGTGTCCCCCCTCAGGTGACAGCTAAGGGTGCTCGGGGCAGCCCTTACCCATGGCAAACTCCACGAGGGTCTCGTTGTCCTCGGTAAGCATATCGAGGAACAGGTCCAGCACCTGGAGCTGCCGGAGATACTCATAGTTGCTAGGATCGTAGGCGAAGTTGGCCAGGTTCGCCAGCACCTGCTCCTTGGCCTCTGCAAGGGAAAAGGGTCGGGTGTGTGAGGAAACGCTCGACACGGAGAGGGTGAGCGAGCAGCGGCATTTGTTACCTGTGCTGTCCGTCACCTGGAACTCGGTGACGAGCGCCTGCAGGTACTCCAACCGACCCAGTTCCATCGGGGGACACCGCACCGGGCTGCCTGTTCCCCCCGACAGCGTCGGCTCAGGGACCAGGTGTACCGAGGAATGGAGACGACCCCAAACTGGCCGCCTCAGCGCAGCGGGAGAAACCCGCACGCTGCCATTTTGTGGGCGGGACAGGGCGGTGCCATCTCTCCTCAGGCGCAGCGGGAGCGGCCGCCATTTTGTGGGTGGGGGGGGGTAGGTCCACGCCTTTCAGGGGGAGATGTGGCGACTGCTCCGCGTCTCTCTCTCTCTCTCTCAATACGTCATAGATAATTATATATTTTATATAAGCATAAATGAGCCTGTGTCGAGGTGTTTGACTGTCTCATTATATAGAAGAGCTTTGCTGTTTAAACGCTTGGTTTTGCAAAGCAGCTAACCTTTTCTCACTGATTACTTATCAAAGAATTTTCATCTCTGTGTTTGTTGTGCTATTCCATCCTGACGCTGTTGTCCTTGTGGTACTGCTGCTCCTGGATCAGTTCCAGTTTAAATAACGGGATTGGAATTCATGAAGCTGCGGGAGAAAAGGTAAAAACAGGGCACAATATGTGCACAGTGAGGGAAATTATCTGTGAAAAAAAATGAAACAAAGCTAAGGAGTGAACTAAAGAGCAGCAGGTGATTCCATCTTGGTTGTACAAAGGTTTGGGCACAGAGCAAAGCAATTCCCTTGTTTTGAAGTAACACAGCTCAGTGAAACCACCACAATTTTACGTGCTGCAAGAGGGTTCAATTGTGGTTCATGTTGTGTAAATACACAAGGTAAAGGTTAATATAGATCATAAACTGTGGGAGTGGACTCTGCAGAAATCTGTACTGCTTTTATTGAAGCAATTACATGCATGGCTGTTCTTCTGTGGATAAGGCAAGGAACAGGCCGTGAGAATATGTTGTCTTTTATGTTATCTCAAATACAATTGATTTTCCTATCAAACTAATTAGTCATGGACTGATCCACATGGCACCAGTGACAAGGGTGGTGGGCTGATAACCCACACAGCTGAGGGCACTGAAATATCTGCCCATGGCTACATTAAATAGAAGGATGAGCAAAGAAGCTTCACTGAATGCAGTAATGCTAAATATTTTAACATTGTAATGGTGTAGGAAGATACAAAACATTTATTTCTACGTGGTATAAAAGTTTAAGCCAGGCTAAATGATAACAACTTCAGCTCTTAGCATGATTATCAACTGAAGTCAATATGTATTTATGTATATGTCTAAATATATAAGTGTATTTTTATCTGCATATTTGAGTATATCTATCTGAAAATTATCAGCAAAGGTGCTACAAACTGTGTCTATATTAGAATGTTTTGCTACTGTAGTAAGAAATCTCTTCTAATGTGTGCCTGTATAAGTGGAAGTGTTGCTATACTTTAAAGCCTCATCTATCATTAAATAGAAGGTGAATGAGAAATGTGGGAAAGCAGGAGCAGAGAAAGCAAACACAGGGAGCTAGTCCATACAAACAGAGCACTGCTGGGATTGACTAATAAGGGGGGGGGGAACTGTGTTTGAAAAGGAAAAATGCAATTACTTCTGTTTGTAAGAACTGCATTTACCCACCCAATATTGGCTGTGTAGTTTAATGGTCTGAGTGCTCCAAGCACTGGCTGTTTGCCAGAGCAGTTCCCTGAGCAGGGGCTGGTCTAGCCAGGGTAGTCACAGCTCCAGGGGCTATTCTGGTGACTTCCATAGCACACCGAAGCCAGAATTCAGGAAATTTTAATTTCTAGTAGTTGTTTCTTTTCTTATATCTACTAGCTATGTCTGCAAACAGCAAGACAAGCTCTTAAATTAAGTGATTCTGCACTTCAGAGGTGTCTTAGAGTGTGTAAGATTGTCGTAACCTTTATTTGGTGTTTATTGCTACTAAATATAAATAATTAATATTAAACTTTCCCAAGTATTACCCTGGCAAAGAATCTTCGGCTTTTAAGGATCATAATCTTGCAATACTTCAGTGTGAATTTCCCAATGTGAATGTTTCATTTCAGTGAGGAAAGGTGCTTCTAGCCAAAATGCTTATCTTGCAATAGTGAGAATATCTTCAATGATAAAGGGGGCCAGGGAGGGGCAAGAGGGGACATGGCTCAATTTTTGTGGCTCTGCTATTTCTCAGAGATTTGTAACCTGGCTGAGTTATTAGTGTTTGTCCCAAATAAAAGCCAGGGTTGTTTTACTGTCTGCAGGTGTTAAAGGAACTGCTTCAGTGAGGCTGTGGTTGCTTTGTGTAAAGGGCTGACCTTAAACTAATGAGGGGAACGTTTATCACTTTATTTTCCTTCTGGTCCCCAAGACTCCTAAGGATTGAGAGTTGCTGTACCTGTAGAATCCCTCTGAGGGGGAATATTTATTATTCTGTAGCATGCTCAGGTCTCTCCTTTTATTCTTTGCCAAGCTCCTGCTCAATGCAGCTTGGGTTGGAAACACACATGGGAGAGGAGACCCGTGGAAAGGAGAGGAGGGGGATTGTTTTCTCTGTTAAGGGAGCTAAGACATCATAGTCACCTGTGGAAACACAGCATAAAATGTTACTTCTTGTCTGCTGAGGATTTGCTTCAAACCTGTGGGTTGTGGATTACTTTTAAAGGGTCTGTGGAAAGTAACCAGAGGAGACAACCCTGTTTTCAGGCTTAAGTTCTATTAGAAAGGTTTCAGTCAGCAACTTGAGAAATGTTATAATAACAAGTTCGTGAATTGGTTGTTTTTCTTTCCAGAAACCTCTCTCTGCACCTGCAAATAAGTCCCAGTGACCCCAGTGATAAGTCTGGGAGTATCAAAAAGCACTTCTGAAAAGCACTCTCCTTTGCCTTCCATCCTAAATTATGTTGCAGAATCAAGAAATGATCAAAACAGGTATCTTTGCCTTGGTGTAGGAGGAGCTGATCTCTGTGTCAGCTTCAGTTGGTGAAGATTTTTTTGTTTTGCCCTGTACATTTCCTTTTTTATGAAGCAGCCAAGGCAAAAGCATTACAGGTGGATCAACTGGCTCCATGCAGGAGGTGCCTTCCATTGCTCCTTCACCTAACCTTTGTTTTCTGTCAGAAATTTTGGTGGACTCTAGCTTACACCATATCTTGCCTGTTTAGTCCAGGACATTTGTAGCAGTAGGAGGATCTGGGGCCACATAACCTCATATTTCTGTAAGAAAACAGAAAGGGAATGTAGAAAGGTGAACAGAATTTAAAATTTAAGAATTACACACAGAGAAAATGGCAACCTGTTCAGCTGCTTAGCTGTTTATTTGCAATAGCTAGAAGAAATTTGGGACTTAATCCCTTTTTATTGCTTTTTTTGTGAGAAAGCCCCTTCATTTTCCTAAGAATGTACAGAAGTTCTTTTGGTAAGCTGAGAAGCACCAGTCCCTGTTTACTTCCTAGTTATGGACCATGTAAGCATTATATAAGTTAATAAACACATGTGATGAGAGATCAGATATGTATGTCTCCCCCTAACTATCTTATTTAAGGATAGGTTTGATCAGGAAATGCAAATCCTCCTGGGTCTGTAATCCCAGGACAGTATTGGAGAAGATACTGAGCTGTGGGAACAGGAACCTGTTTGAAGGGCTGACACCCCTTCTTGTGTAAAAGCTACCTGTTAAGCCATTGTAGTCTCTGAAGACCTTGGAGTCAGTTTTCGAATGGTTTCATCCAAAGTGGGTTTTTTTTTTTTTTTAAATTGGTTTGTTTGTTTTGTCTGGGGAGCTCTAATGAAAGCTGTGGGTTTGTCACTAGGAACATGATAGGACAGTTCTCCAGATAAGCACTGCAGCTGAGTTATAACAGTTCTTAGACAGGCACTGCAGTTCCATTGAAAGCTGTTACTTCTTCCATCTCACTCCCATTTTGTGCTTCCATCTTTTTGATTGTTCTGATGTGTTGGGTTATCTTTATCTGCATGCTTCATGAACTGTTATCCATGTCTGTTGGATCAGGGATGACACAGAATATGAACAGTTTGCATCTTGAGCTGATGCTGCTGCAGCCATTGTCTGAGCAGAGACAAGCCTAAATCCTGGGAATATGGCAGAGAAAGCCACTTACAGTCAAGGCTGTATGGATAGAAAGTCAGCAACACTGGCTTTTTTCAGTATGCTTTCCCCACAGATTTCTTTGTAAGTTCTGCTTCTGCTAATAAGAAATATAAGTTATGTTTGTACAAAGCTCTCTATAATGAGAATGCTGGTGTAATTAGGTTCAAAAGTCTAAGACTAAGGAGCTGAATTGATCTAAACAAAGAGGAACTACAGTTGCTTTGTGTTTTGCCCTATAAAAGGATGCATATCCTTATTCTTAGGTCTGATATTACCCTCCCTGCCCAAAATGGGTTCCAGTTGATGCTGAAATGTGTTTACATGAGCCTGAATCCTCTTTTATGATATATTAAACTGCACTTGAGATATCAGTAGTTATACAAAGTAGGCCCTCCAAGGCACGGTGGGTTGTTTTTGGGGTTTTTTTTGAGGCTCTGGAGTTGAATTTTGAGGCTTTGAAACTGTCCTTGGCATGAAGAACTCCTGTGTATGCTTCAGAGGAGAAAACAGTTGATCTTACTAGAGATTTGTCTGAGTTCTACAACCCATGCAGCTGCTTTTGTATAATATTTAGAGATGTGGAAAATAATAACACACTTCCTGTGGAAAGTGTTTGTCTTGCCATACCCAACATGGGAAGCAAACAGGAAGCCTGTGCACCAAAATTGCATATTCAGTTGAGGCAACAATATTTCTTTGTGAAGAACTACCCATTAGTATGTGTTGTCCAGCACTACCAACTGGAATGTGCTTGTGAAATTCCAGTGACTTCTTAAAGGTGGTGACTTAACCCAATTGAACTGTCCCAGCTTTTGTCTCCTAGCTCTGGGTCCCATGGCTGTTACCCCATGGTTTGCTTTAGGAGAGCTCAGATATCTTTGTGCTTCATCTCCTTGGCTGGTGCTGGATTCTGGGCTGCGCCTGTGGTCTCGATCACTGTCTTGGAGTCTGACAAGGCCCTGTGGGAGTGCAAGTGCAAAAGAAAGATGACAGTAGTGGAAAGCAGACTGTTTTTTTTTCTGATCTGCCATCAGTGTTGGGCCGTGTGCTGCTTTGTACAGACCACTTCATGGTATCACTCTTTTTCCCCCTTCTTTATTTTCATATGCTTGTGATGTACTCAACTGCTGGAGGGGATTGACTTTCAGCCTTTGGTTCTGTTGACGTTTCACTGTATTGGTATCTGGAGGGATTGTCCAAATGTGCTTTGGAAGCGTCTCTCAATTTGTTTTTTTTTTCCAGAGCACAGAAGCTGAGCCCCATAAATAATGCAGCTGATATCAGGAAGAAGCTGGAATTGTAGAAGACATAGTGGAAATCACTGGTTATGTCTACCAGGAGACCTGAAACAGAAGTCATAGCTTAGCCAAAGAGAAGAGGCACACTAAAGGCATTCATTTACATGAATGTTAAACCTGAATCATTCAGCAAACTGCCATATACAAAAGAGAAGCATTCTCTGATGAGTTAAGTTATCTTCTTTGGATTCTAGTAGTTGTTTAGTTTTTTATTTGTAGTCAGAAGTCAGGTGATACTTCTAGAAATACTAGAAAGTATTTCTCAATACACAGAGAAATCAGGAAAGAAATGAAATTGTAATTTTCCCCAACCTGCTGCTTCATTTTGTTTGCTCAGCAGAGGACCCTTGTGCCACTGCCACTCAGTGGCTTTTGAAATGAGTAACCCTATTAGATCCTAGGGCAGAAAATAGAACAACTAGATGGAGAAATAGTTCAGAAATTTACATAGTAAGGCCTTTAAACTGAACATTTGTCTCTAATCCTGTTTAATGAAGGATAAGGAAATTCACAGCACAGCAAGATTATTACTAACATTAAGTGACCTCAATATAAACCATTTTGAAATGTGATATATCAAGGGAGTAATTTATCACTAATATTAGACATGGAAAAGTGATACTTAGGCCAAATACATGATGCTTTCCATAGGCTGCTTATCAATGTGGAAGTACTGGAATAATGTTTATTTGCTTGTATTTTTCAATCAAGATTGGTGATGTTTCTGTCCATGGTGTACTTTTCTGTATCAGATTTTAGGACTACAATTAGAAATGGAGCTGCTTTTACTGTGCTTTTTTTTGCCCATCTGCTGCTCCTGTCAGAGATGACCAAGAAGGGACCTTTTTTGCTCTTTGAGAAAAGTGACTGACACGCTAATGCCAGGGAGTACCATGAAATACACTGCATGTTACCACCACATTATCGAACCAGACATAATTTTCCTGCTGAGTGTCATGGTTTGACACTGGCGCAATGCCAGCGTCCTTATGAAAATGTACTTTTTCTAAATAAATGCTGTGAGATGGTATCAGGAACAGAGCAGAGCAGGCCTAAGCTTAATAGTAAAGGAAAAAAAACTTTATTAAACTACTACTAATACAGAAAACACATAAACTAAATCCAGGATGAAGACCTTTTAAACCACCCCTCCTCCTCTTAATTCTAAAAACACCCAGCCATGAAACATCACCCGGGATTCTTGATCAAATTACTACCTTTCAGGTAATCTATACTTAAACTATCAAGGGAGAGAGAAGTCTCTCTTGCACTACAGACCCCCCAGGAAACACAGCTGCCACCCTGTGTTTCCCTGTCACACATGGCCACCGCCCGGAAGAAAAAATCTGCTAGTGTGACACTCTCTATTCTATGTCACAGTGCTCTCACTACCATGCATGGACAGACTGCTCGTAGGGCTCCTTTAAGGATGCTTTGCCACGGACTTAAAGATATAACAGTTCAGTTTCTCATCCTGGGACTACAGTCCCCCCCATTTTCCCCTGGGGCTGAGGGGTCCAAAAACAGGACTCATCTTCTTCTTGAAGACAGAGGGTATCACCATTCCCTCTTCAGCTCTCTTCGTTTCTCGCCATTCTTGTGCTGTTCGAAGCTGAAACAGGTCTCCCTGGGTTACCACTGCATCCCCCTAAAATGCAGTCTCTATTGCAGGAGATTTTGGTTCAGTCTATGGCTAATAAGAAAAGTCTAGCTAAAAGCTACTTCATCATCTCCTCCCACCTAAATATTTCTTCTTCTAACATCTCAGGTCCCGGACTATCTCTCTTCTACTACAAATCAAGGAGGAGTAATACTTTTAAAAAGCCCTCATTTCTTGGAAAGGGTTAAAAGTTCAGACTCCCTGGATGGCTGATATCTCAATCCGGCGTTCTGCCTCCCACGCTGGGCATTCCCCCCCCCTTCTCTTTCTCCTCTGCTGGCAGATTTCTAGGTGCCGCCAGGCTCTCTGTCTCTTTCCCTCTTGGGGGGGGGGGCAAAGGTATCTCCACTTCTCTCCATCCTTCTGTCCACAGGAGCTGGCTGGGTTCCAGACCCTCAGCCCCCTCGGCCTGCCTGGACAAGGCCGCGTGGCTTCCCCTCCCCCACCCAGCCTAAAGCTGGGCAGAGGGGGAGTCTGCACTCTCTGATGACCGGAACTAAAAAAGAGAGTTCTCCTGGGAGTTCTTGCTTTTAACCCCCTGTGTTCTCAGAGGCGTGTCCATACTTTCAGTGGTCACTCCAGGTGCCAATATCCAAACCTGACCACTGATTGGTTTGACCCAACTTCCTGGAAAAAATTCACTTCCATGTCAAACCACGACACTCCACCCTTCGCCTCTGAGAACACACATTTCTAAAATTATTATCAAAATTACATTCAACACACTTATACATAAACCAGTAACCTACACTAACCCTCTACCTCTGTATTGGCACCATAACCTAATACATGCTTTGCTCTTATTCCTTTTGATCCTATCTCACAGCTCTCATCTTATCTTTATTTCATCTTGCCCAGAATTCGATTTCCCGGTCAGGGAACCAAAAAATGTCATGGTTTGACACTGGCGCAATGCCAGCGTCCTTATGAAAATGTACTTTTTCTAAATAAATGCTGTGAGATGGTATCAGCCACAATTCATTGTCTGGAGAAGAGAACTAAAGCCTGAACTGAGGTTGACATGCTCGGGTTGACATTTGTTGTTTGTTGGTCTTTTGAATTTACTGCAGGAGCAGGTGTGTCTTGGACAGGTCACTTAGTGGCATTTGGAGTGAACTGTGAATAATTTATTGGACTGAGAGTCATAACTAGCTCTTTCTTGTCTCCAGAGAAAAATTAATATGCTCCAGAACTTGGAAAGAAGACTGAACAGAAGCTTTTACTATGGGTCTTTTGAATAATGTAGGACTGGTAATAATTGTGAACACAAATAATTTGTTTAATGGGATGTTCACAATTTCCTGAGACTTCATGGATAAAACAATGCAAACTAGTAAAAAGGTGAAAAAGTTCATAGTTATTCCTGTCAGCCTCTTGCCACTGGAAAAAAGCTGTCATTGCTCCCATATGTATCAGACCACTTACCAAGTGAGTAGTTTTTTCAGTGTGCTTTTGATGCAGCTGTAGAAATTACTTTTCAGCTGTCAGCAGAGGCTGATGATTCCTTTCCAACCCTACCTTTTACACTGCTCCCTTTGCATAACTCACCTACACCATGGGTCTGGAAACTCCATAATTCCTCTTCTTGATGCTCCCAAACACTTGTCACCAGTTTCCAAACCACCACCTTTCCCCCAGCCAGCTTTCATAGCCTCTCTCACCTGTGAGTGGGAGCCCAATGAGGAGGGTGATGCTCTCTAGGATGGTGAAGAGCCCTAGAGCACTGGAGAACCTGTCCATCTCTACCACGTCCATCAGCACCTGGAAAGTGAGTGCCCCAACACCACTCATGGCTATGCTGAGGATGATGCAGTAGAGGATGAGCACACTGAACTCAGCTGAAATTACACAGATGAAATTGCTGAGCCCACAGAGAAGCACGGCCAGGCTGAACAGGTAGATGCGTCTTCCTGTGAAGACTCTGTGTCCTGAGAGGAGCCCAGTGAAAGGGCGGATGAAGATGTTGATGAACCCAATGATGGAGATGAGGAGGGCTGCCTTGCGTTCCTCCACCCCATTGTGGGTAGCATAAGGCACAAGGTAGACATGGGGTAAGGCAAACCCCATCATCATCCAGGTTACTCCAATAGTGTAAATCTGGTAACCTTTGTTTTGACAGAAGATGTCAAAAGCCAGGTACTTCTGCAGCATCTGGAAGCATTTTGTCCTTTTGGTGTGCTGCTGGAGTGTGGGGTGGTGAGGAGATGCTCCATTGGACAGCTGTGCCTCTTCTGCTCTGCTCCCTGGCTGCTCTTTGGGCTTGGCAGATTGTGGAAGTGACCCTGATGCCAGCTGAATGGGTCTCATGATGGCTCCACAAACACAGCAGTTCAGTAGTACTCCTCCAAAGATGAGGAAGGTGTTTCTCCAACCCATCTCATCCAGCAAGTATTGAGACAGCAACGGCCACAGTGTGAAACCGAGGGAGACACCGGTGGAGGCCACAGCATTGGCCAGTGTTCGCCACCTTACAAAGTAGTAGCCCAGCACAGTCACTCCTGCCTGGAAGCTGAAACATGATCCCAGACCTAAAGATGAAAATAAATGACCCTTTTTGTTGTCTTAAAGGGTGAAAAGAGCCCAAATTCAGGGTGTACCCACAGATTACTTCATCTGCCATTGAAGCATTTCTGACCCACCAGGCCACACAGCCCCCAGGGATTGATTAATACTCAGAAACTCGACACCAGGGATGAAAAATGATGTTGTGTGTAAATAAAACAATTTGTCTTGGGTATAGTAAATATACTGATCTAAACTGATGTTTTTCTGGGACACGGTGCAATTCCTAAAGTTGCTATGGAGTTGTTCTTTAAAAGCTTGGGTTTTATACCACATGCAACGAGCAGTGCTGCTCTCCTGATGCTTTCATCAGGGCTCAGGGAGTTGCTTATTTTTTTCTCTATGCAGTGGCCACTGCTTAACTTGCAAGATCCAGCAGGAATGGTTCCAGAGTAAGGAATTAATTTCTCTGTGTTATTAAAAACCAAGAGTTGAACATCAGTTACATAGGAGAAATATTTGGAAAGGAAAAGTTCCCATCTGTTATTTCTGTTCAAAACCAACAGGGTCTTTTGTTAGAAAAAGATGTCTCCATTCTCCCCCAGTTTGGAAGTGGTGAATTAAAAGCTCAGGGAACCTGAGAAGGACATTATCCCAACACATTATGTTCCAAGATTGGAAAAACAACAAAAACCCTCCCTTCTTGAAAGACAAAAGGCTGAGAAGCTACTAAAAAGAACAGACATCCTTTTTCTCCATTTAACCCTCTGGAGACCTGTAGATTTTTCCAGAGAGAAGAAGCACTTCCCAGCAAGCTCGAGTAGGGGAGGTGTGTGCTAAAGGGGTGTGGAGGCCAAGTCTAGTGGCTGTAGGATTTCTGCTGTGCTGGGAGGCTGTTGAGTTCTCCTATTTCACAGATGAGTGGAAAAATGTGACCACTTAGTCAGGGCTCTCCCATTTCCCATCTCCAGCACAGCAGCTGAGATTCCCTGCTCTCTAGTACGTACCAGTGATGAGGCCTGCTGTGAGGTACAGCTGGCTGATGGACTTGCAGAAGGAGCTGGACACCATTCCCAGCCCACTGAGCAGCCCACCCAGCATCACTGCAAACCTGCAGCCAAACCGTTTCACCAGGATGCTGCAGAGGGGCCCTGGAAGTAGAGAAGGAAAAGGGAAGCAGTTAGGGAGAAAGGAAGTATTTTGTACCAGCTGGATTGCTAAAATTAACAAATGATGTAGTCTAGAGACACTGAAGGTTTTCCAGGCAGCTTAATGTAGTGGGGGAGACAGGAAGAGAAAATATATTCTGTGATCCTCCCAAGTGCTTGGCCAGCTTGTTGGTTGAGGTGAAGTCTGTGATCTGCTGGGATTTTGACCATCAAGTAGGATGTGATGGATTTTCATTAAAATCCCTGGAAATGGACTTCTGGTGAATTCCATGAGATTATGATAAATTACTTTTTTGTTTATGACATTTAATATCATTCATTTTGGTGCAGGGAAAGATTAGTTCACACCTGCAGCCCACCAGTGGGAAGGTGCTTCTCTCTGCATGCTCTGGGAGAAGAAAATCTGAAGGTAGAGTTTCTTTTCCTGTTCCCTCGAGGATCCTCAAGGTTTACCGGGTTTTATTAACTTTTTTCCGAATTCTGAACACTCAAGGTTATGGAAGCAAATGCAAAATGACTGTAAGCTGCAGAATTAGGAGTCAGTCAGTGTAGGGAATATAACCTGTGGCATATTTGTGACCTAAATCAACATCTGGTTTGAAATAAAATCCACACAGTCAAGTGAACAGTGGAACATTATTAAAATTAGGAGTGCAGCTGTCTGTATTTTGATCTGCTTGGGAGATTTTCACCTCAGACTTCACTGGCCTTTGAAAAAGTGTCCAGCAAATGTGACTGGATTCTTTTTCCTCCTGCTGAAGACATTAAGGATGGTACTACTGTTAAACTAGATCTATGCAAAGAAGGCATAAATTGAACACTGTAAAATAATGAGATTTGCTCTAAAAACCATAAGGGTTTTTCATTATTAGTTCCTGGTTACTTGTTGTCTGGGTTTCAAATGTTATTTCTCACTTGCCTGGGGCTTTTGTGCTTTCTTTTGCAAGAATAATATCAATAAAAGTGCTGTATTTGTATGAGTTAGTGCAGACTGCACACTGTTCTGCATGCACTGCATGCACACTGTTCTTTGTGCATGGATATCTAGGAGCAGGAACCTGTAAAAGCCTGAAATCCCCTTTTGCAGACAGATGCAGGACTCTAGGTCTCTCAAATTATCTTATAACAAAATAATAATTAATGGCTTTTACCTAGGAACGTAGCACCAATAATGGGGTATGTTTGGCTGAGTTGTGAGCTACTGTTTGCCCTGTGCCCTTCCCCATTTCCTTCCATAGCTCTCCTGCATGGAACCTTCTCCCAGTACTGGCTGCTGCTCTGAGAACAGGCTGCTCTGCCCATTTCCCTTCCTCTTCCAATTTTTGCAACATATAATTTTTTCCCCCTTAATTAAAAAGAATAAAAGTGAAGAAAAGAGAGTGGCACCTTTAAGAGATACTGGTGACAGCAGCATGCAATTTTGAGAAATATTTAAGTGCTGAAATGTAATTGGAAAACCTGAATCAAGTAAAGCCTGGCCCCCTTCAAAGGAGGTCAGAAGTTGCAGCAAAAGCTATATGTGCTTGGCCTGAGAGGGAAGCTTTGATCTCTGTTTATTTTGGGGTTTTTTTCTTCTGTTTTTTGTTACTGCTGCCTTCTGCTACTGGGGGAAAGAATAAGCCTTCCTGTGCTGTAACACCCTGCAACAGGAGACATAACTAGCAAGCAAAGTACAACGCTCTGGCTGTGCCCTGACAAATTCTATTGTGAATATCAACACAAGGTTATTCTTTCCTTATCTAATTTATAACTTTTGGATCTATCTATTGGCTGTCTTTGTATTACCTTTTATGTGGTTCTAGCCTCCTATACAACAATTACTTCATTAAAAATCACAGGATAATTGACATTTTTGTGGATACTGCTAGAGTTGTCCTTCCTGGACATGCTGGGACCAAGCTGCTTCTGAGACTGTTTCCCAGAGCCAGCAGGTCCCAGTTGGATCCTTCCCACTAATCACAGAAGGATCACAGGGGCTGGAAAGCAGGATTGGGAATGCCCAACAGCTTCCAAATTCCAAGCCCCGAGGATACTGCTTTATTTCTGCTGTCTCTCAGTGGTGATTCCTCCCCGTGTCACTTGCCTTGATATCTCCTTCCATCTGCATCTTGATATTCTGGACCCAGCTGTTTCTGCTAAGGTGCAAACTCTCAATTCCATGCAGGTGGCTGCCAGCCACATCCTGCATGGTACAGACTGAACCTGCCATAGCCTTCACGTCAGCGTGACTCAGGGCTCTGGGGTTTTTTTGCTTTATAATGTAGTATCAACTTTCACTAGCATTGGAAGGGAGCAGGAATGAACACAGGGAGAAGCTTGGATACATGGACAACACTGTTGCCCGGTAGGGTTTGTTGCCTGGTGGGGTTTGGGTTGTCTGTTTGTCAAATAAGCACAGGATTTGTATGGGTCACAAAGCATAGACCACTCATTGGGAAGTCCTTGAGCTGCTGGAGATTTGGTTTTCTCTCTGCAGAAAGAGAAAAGAATCCCCACATCTGTGTGTGGAATCTGGGACCACTGCCCTGTGCTGCTCCCATATTTTTTTTGAGGGAAAACCAGTGATTCACTCCACTATCCACAGAGCACAATGCTCTTTCCACCTCTACAGCTGGAGGGTGCTGCCTGACCCACATTCTGCACTGATCCAGCCCTGCTCACATCCACCCTGATGCCTGCGTAGGTGTGTGCGCCATGCCACCGCCCAAGGAGCTGCTCTTAAGGCTTTGCCTCAGCTGGCAGCACTGAGGAGCCCAGCTTTTGGCATCTCTTCAGCCACAAAGAACAGAGCTGTCATGTGGCACTTGGAAGGAGATGTGCTCTCGTGGACAAAATGAACCAAGAAAGCACCAGAGCTCCAGCACTTTGTGCTGGCTTATTCAAAGAGCTTCTGTGAGAAATAACTATGCTCTTGGTGATTGGGAAAAACTGGGCTGAGAAAGGGATTCACCTTCTTTGACCAAGGGTCTTGGCTGACTCTGAGAGTGACAAAAGGGAGCATGGAATCTGTGTACATTTAGCTTTGGACTGTGGGATCCAAGTGGCTTGGAAATGCTGTGTACTGCCAAACATCCAGTCCCTTCCACCACCTGCCTTAATGAAATGCTGAAAGTATCCTCATTACATCTTCCCACCAACAGCACAAGACAGGATGTGGAGGAGACCATTACCTGCCATCACTCACCTCCTCCGTGCAGCACAGCCACCATGATGGACGGGAACCATGACGTCTCACTGTAGCTGGCCTGGAACTCGTGCTGGAGATCCGTGAAGAAGACACCAATGCAGCAGGGGAAGCCCAGCGTCAGCCCCTGCAGCACCACTGCAGCCAGCAGGACCATCCATGCCCATCCCTGGTCCTGGGGCTTGGCAGCGCAGCGTCCTGCTGCTTCTCCTTGGGACATGATAGCTCTGTTCTCCTCTAAGCCAGCCTGCTGGGGAAGGGAGACCATGCAATCCTCAGCCCAGCAAACAGGCCTTCAGGGAAGAGCTGACGGTGTTCCTGAGGCTCAGAGCACCGGTGAGTCCCACACCTTTCCCAGCTGACACTCTTGACTTCTTGCTCCGCATTTCTTCCAGCACCTCCCTTCCTTCTCACTACAGGATCCTGGCACCAGATTGTTTAAGAAACCACTGCCTTCTCTTTTTATATTTCGCAAGACTGTGACCACAGCTAGGTAGAGGACAAGACCACACCTCCTCTGAGGTATGAATTGGCTTTACCTAGTTCCGCCCTTATTTTCCCTTTCACCTGCTTTCATCATATGGAGTCCCCTTGCTGGCAATTGCTAAGGTCACTCAGTCCCCATGACGAGGAGGAAAAACTGCAAATGCCAAGTAAAATAGAAACCTATAAAGATTGTGTGTCATGGCAGAGCTCAGTGTGAACCTCTCAGGAAAACTACACCTACGTAGAAAGTACTGGTGTTGAAAAAACATTTTAAAAGCCATTAATTAATTAGAATCCAGTGCTTTGCCTCTCTAGATCTGGAGCTGCTTCTGAGAGATCCCAGTTTGGATTTCTCTGAGACTGACAGAAACATATAGCATTAGCATTCTGTATCCTCTCCACATGAATAAACATGCATAAAATAATAATCTCTGGCAGCTGGATGAGCTCAGAAAAAGTGCCCATAAGGTCACTGCACAGCACAATATTTACTTAGCACTCAAGTAGTGTTCTTTCCCTAAAACAACAGCTGCATTGAGGTTTTGTGTCCAGCTTTAGAGATGAATAATAGTTTGATTTTGCTCATTATTTCAAATATGCCATGGTGACAGAAAGTTAGTTTCATACCTCAGGCTGAGACCAGAATGTGTCAAACGAAAGGCAGTGCCGCGTGGCTGCGGCTCATCCCCTCTTTCCGCAGCCCAGTCAGCTCATGGCCCACGGTCAGACCCTTCTGCTTCAGTAGCAACTACAGGCTTTGATGAAGTCTTTTGCAATATTAACCTAGGCATCATTTCTGTAAACAGGGCTCTTATGCTGGTTGGCTCACAGCCAGAAAACAAAATAAAAAAAGGCTGGGAGCAGAGGGGGCCCGTGGGAAGGGACTCTGAGATGCAAATCACAGTGGTGGTGCTCAGCACACTTTAATCCTTTGTTCAATTTAGCTGGGCGCAGATAATGCAACTAATTCAAGTGCTTGTCTCTGTGGTGTGAATTAGCTGGATAACAGCCTAAAACCTCTCCCCGGCAACAGCAAACCTGCAAAAAAAGGCAGAATCACAGCTCTTCTCTGTTCCCAGCTGCCCTGTCCAACTTTTGAGTTTGTCCAGCGGATTCCTGGCTCCCCTCACATCTCCCTGGGTGCCTGCTTATGGGGGAGGACTCTCCAGTGGGGCTGCAGACCCCATGGCTTTCGTCCACCTTCTGCCCCAGGCTGCAGGACACCTTTTCCCAAGGGCAGCCTGACCTACGCAGTCACTGCAAGGACCCTGGGGATGTGCTGCAGGTGCCACACGACCTCTCGCTGCCTCCTCACTGCCTCCTTTTACAAAGGTAAAGGAACAAGTTTTTTCCAGCTCTGGCTTAGCCGTCTGTGCCACACTGAGCAACAGTGGCGCCGCAAACCCTCGGATTAACCCTTCCAAGGTATCCAGATAGGGTGGATGGTGTGAAAGTGGAGGGCTGGTGTGCGTTGTCCTGCTCCTGTGGGCTTGATGCTCTCAGGCAACCTGCTCCTGGTGTTAAGCAGTGAACGTGACAGGACTGGGACACCTGCGAAACACAGGCAGATTTTCACACGCACTTGATCATTCCATATTAGTAGGGTTGGGAATAGGATCGGAGTTCACAGCAATAGCCACACCTGGATGCCTACTGCAAACAGTGTGCTTTTGTTGGGAGCCAGTGAAGAGTGCAAAGGTGCTTCTCTCTATCAGCCTGTGGAGCACCTGAGGGCACATGAGTGTCCTGGACGGGACACAGGGAACAACTGCCTGTTTCAGTCTTTCTCTCCAGTCACTCTCTGGCAGCCACTGTCTGCCCTGATAAGCTAATCCTCTCCTGTTCATGTCTGAATGTTATTTCTTCTTCCAGTGATTCCCCAAGACATCAGCATCCAAACCTTGGATTTGCCTAGCTGTTGTGGAGCAGCCCTCGTAGCTGTTGTTTATGGCAGCAGACCAGGAGTGCTCACACAGTGATTCACCCATCTTCTGTGCCTCAGTTTCTCTCAGCTCTGATGGGGGACAAACAGATGCTGGCATGAGGGTTCCTGGCTGCTCCCTGGAAGAACAGGGAGCCCTTTATGCCAAGAGACACAACAACCTGCAGCATTTATGTAGCTCACCTCAAAGGAAGAGGTTTTTATTTCACAAATTCAGGTTTATATTATGCAAATAATGACATTTATAGTCTTCAGTAAGAGCTTGTAGCTGGGGCACCTCTGCAGGGAGATGAGCAGCCCACTTCTTCTCTGGAGTCACTGAGGAGGGAGACCCAGCCACAGGGTCCAGCAGGAAAGTCAGGCTGCGGGGACACAGAACTACTGCCCAAAGCAATGGGGCTTGGAGGGGGTGTTCAGAGACTGGACAATGTCTGCAGCTTAAAAACAGGAATGGGAATGGAGAAGAAGATTTCTTGCACCTTTCTGCCATCATGCTCAGCCCTGGCATGACCTGGACACATATTTAATGAATGTGTAAAATAAGCTGCATGTACAGAAGCAAGATGTTTACTGTGTAAACTGAGTGGGGTGGTAAACTGCTTTTTGGGGTCACTCAGGGTAGGAGGGTAGGAAAGCCAAGCACTTGTCTTGGTAAATACCTTTATAAGTGACTTTTAAAGTACCTTTTCATCCTGAGACCATGGCTTGCTTTGCCATCCTCTCCCGTTTAGCTTATATTATATCCCAGATGACTTTTCCAAGGTCATCCAGTGAGGTGACAGCAGGGAATCCAGATTTAGCTCTGATTAAAGCATCAGCCCAAGTGGTGCAGTCTGGCCCAGTGCTACGGGCTTGTCTCTGCTGGATGTCACTTGTCAGCAGTTGGTTGCAGCCCTCAGGGGACAGGCTGTGCCTGGGGCACCGTGGAGGTGGCTGCAAGTCCCCTGCTCTCTCCCTGTCCTTACCAGCATGTTACAGCTTGGTAAACCAGCCCCATGCTCAGGAGCCTCAGCAGCAGCTTTGGGACTTAAAAACTGGGTTTAGCAGTGGCCTTGGCAGTGCTGGGTTAATGGCTGGACTCAATAATCTTAAAGGTATTTTCCAACCTTTGGTTGGAAATGGTTCTGTGATTCTTTGTGGTGGATACCAAAGTGCAAATGCCTCAGAGTTTGCAATCACACTTGAGAAAGACCAGTTGAATTTGCTCCAAAGATCCAGATTAGCAAATCCTCTGGCAGATTAATTCTTGCAGAGGAAGTGTGGGTGTTTGTTTGGTTTTGGGTTTTGTTTTTTGTCTAAAGCAAGGGAAATGAAGTGACATTTCAGCTATGGGATTGCAGAGCGCTTTGTGGCAGGGAGCTGTTCGTTCCCCAGGTTCAGTCACAAACTCTTGCTCTGATCCATCCCTGGAACATAGACAGACCCAACAGAAACTGAGGTCTCAGAGCACCTGAAAACAGGTTCCTGAGGCTGGGGGAGGATCTGAGCAACCCTGGAAAAACCCCTTCAGACCAGCTCTGCTAGTAGAAAATGGTGCTGTGCCAAAGATGGAGGGAGTGCTGTTTATCCTGACTTTCCCAAGCAGTTCCCATAGCATCACTCCCACATCCTCCCCCTGCAAAAGGGATCAGGGTCCTGCCTGCACTAACTGGTCTTAATTAGCCCAACCAGCCTCATCTGTGTCCTCCTCCCACACCCCTCCATCCTGTTTGTTCCCCAGCTGCATTTAAGTCCAGATCCTTGCGTGAATCGCTTTTTGTTCAATTTCACTGCTGCTTTCTGCTCTCCTGGGTTGACTTGGGGTCTGCCTGGCTGCTTTGCGCTCCTTACTCACTGACAATGTGGGTATAAGACCAGGTGAGAAATCCCCCATTTGGGACTAGGTTTAATGGCCATTAGCCAGTGCTGGGATAACACGGCTTAGCCTGGAGATGGGAAATGAGAGCTGAGAAGGCAGCTGGCACCAGAGCATGCACTGACAGCTTGCCTGCAGGAATTCAGCAAGTTGTGGCTTGTCTCTGCTCTTTATCCCAGTAGTGGATCTGTGGCTGGTGGGTGACTGCAGATGGTTTGTGTGCATGCTGGCCCTTGCCCTCCTGACTGCCACCATCCCCTCTGGTCCCAGCTGTCCCAGAGCCTGTGCTTTGTGTACAAAGTGTGGTGCTAAGAAGGACAACATCCCCTGAGGCAATGGGGATCTAGAGGTGAGTCTGAGGAAGACATTGTATAAACTCATGATGAAGGTGGCTTTGGGAAGAACTCTGGCTCATGCTGTGTGACACTAACCTGTCACACTGCCCTGGCCTGCCCTGGGAGTGGACAGAGAGAGGGACCAATGGTGGCATGGAGTATCTGAACAGATGGAGGTCCTTGCTAGGAGCCTGGCTGAGGTTACTGAGGATATCTGGAAGCTGCTGGTGCTTTTCTTCCAGCAATTGCCTGCATTTGGGAAGATTTGGGGGGGGGGGGCACATTCCTGGGAAAACCAGGCTTTTCAAGAAATGAAGTTATCTTGTCATTAGCTGCAAGAAAATTCCTGCAGTAGGTGAGGATATGGCAGAGGAAGAGAGAAGTAAGATGTGATGCAGCTGTGGGAAGCATGGCTCTGCTGCAGGGCATCTCTTTCATAGATTGATATTTTGATCCTGAGCAGTGGCTGAATGTTCCCTTGAACAAGCTTTTAATTATGATTTAAATTGGCTTTTATTAATAAGGAATAAGAGACTCATTGGGACTAGGATCAAAAGAAGTGTTTCCTTGTGGCTGACTGCTGGATCTGTGGAGCAGGTGGAGGATGTTGTGCAGGGTTGAAGGTGTTCAGCCAGAAATTTTGGAGCATGTATTTTTAGGAAGCCAGCGGGTTTTTGGGCTCCAGCTATTCAGCTTTGGCTCTTTAACACTCAGCAGATGCTCTGCCATCCCAGCCAGGCCCTGCCCAAGTCTCCTGTCCAAGGAAGATGTCCTGCTCTGAGGAAGATATGGGTGTTGCTTAGAGGTCACAACAGGGTAGAAGAGAAGATACAGCAACTTAGTGCTGACACTGAGGCTCTTCCTGCTCATACTCAGAGGGATCACAATGTTCAGTTTTGTGATTTCTGGAAAAGGAAAGGCAGGAACTCTATCCTGGTGGGAAGTGCAGGTCCCTGTGCGCCTTAGTGTCATATTTTCGGAGGGGTATGGAAACAGCAAAATGTGGCCTTGAGACCTTGTTTCATGGGCAAATCCCCTTTAGTTTGGCAAATATGACTCTTCCTACTTTTTACATTTTTCTTTGTATTAAAATTTTAGGTAAAAACATACTGGAACATTGGGTTGAGGATGACCATTTATTAGTGTTTTCTGTCCGTTTGGTGTCTAATCTGCCCGCTTTTCTAAGACATCTTGAACTCAGTGTTCAGGTTAAAGGTCTGTCTCCTTGCTTGGTTGCCCAAATGGTTTTCTTCATTTTTAGATGCTGTCATTTGAATTCATCAAGCTCACTGGTGCATGTTTTCCTGGCTGTGGTAAAGGACCTGCTGCCTAGATGGCCCTGAGCTCAAGGATATTCTTGGTGACACAGAGACCAGTGGAGTTCTCAGCTCACTGATGAAACTTGAGGACTGTATGCACTTCACACTGCTGATGGACTTGGGTCAGACTCCTACCTGCTGAAATCTGGGAAACACCTGGGAGGGATGGAGGCCTCTAACAGGATATATTACCAGAAGGTCAAATATCTTTTGAGATAAGCTTTTGCTCTTCTGTTGCACCACAATATGAAGGTAATTACTAGGGCATTGCAACTCTTTCTTTACTGTGGTTTGGAGTAACCAACGTGTTTCTCCAGCCTGGAAAGCAAGAGGGTATGTGGCAGTTATTTACCATGTGAAAGTTGTGTAAAACCGTCAATAACTGCCTCAAAGCCAGATCTATGTGGAAGGACATGGCCAAGGTCCTTGTTTCCCAAACAAGTTAGTAAGCTGAGTTGAAAATATCTGCAGGCTTCCTGTCTGCAGTCAGATCTGGCTTGATTACTTTGTTCCGGGTGAGGGTGGATGGGTAAGTGAGGAATTGACCTTCGGCTGTGTGTGAGAGCCTGAGGCAGAGCAGAAAAGCATGTGGAGGGGTTGTGCAAGATGCACGTTTGGCTGTGGCAGGACCTCTGCACCGCTGCATTTCACCCTCCCACGTGCACAGAGGAGAAGTGCAGCCTCAGTTTCCACTGAATTTTGCTGGAGCCTCAGGCCAAGCAGTTGGATGCTGATAGGTGCCTGACACTGCTAAAACCCTTTTCTATCTTTAATGTCAATTACTATTTCCTCTTTGTCCACGGACACGAGCAGGCAGGCCAGAAAAACCAATTAATTAATTGTTTTCTAGGCAAAACTGTCAGGGGCAAGGTGAGCTGCCAGCTGGTGTGACTAATGGGAGTGTTGTGGGGAGGTGAGCACCAGCCCCAGGGAGCCTGGTGGGCCCTGGACACAGCCTTGGAGACAAGAGGGGGCCTGAGCCTCTCTTTCCAGAGGAGGATGTAAAATGGCTCCTTTTATGTTTTCCAGTGCAGAAAAGTCTGATGAGGGGATTTTCAAGCCCCTCTGCCATAGCTTGGTGCATGCACTATCTACTGACTTTACTCTGGCTATCATAAAATCTGTGATGTTTTGTCACTCATCTTTTCCCCAAGCACCTGGCAAAGCCACCTGGAGAAGTTTTTCCCCCTAGTTGTCTCTGGGGGTAGGAGGGACCAAATCCTGCTATGTGCAGGTATGAAATCCTGTTTTTGTGGTGCCGTTCACCTCCTGCCTTGGTGGTGGCACAGCCCCATGGACAGAGACCCTCACTCATAGGAGCTACTTGTCCCTGGGGATGTGCCTTCACTGGATATCCCACATCTTCTTGGGGCAACAGTGTTGGGAGGCAGCCTGGGGTGCTCTGATCAACCCAGACAAGAGTCAGGGCCATAACCCTCTGTTGAGGTCAGTTCTGCTGCAAACCATCCCCCCTTTCTCTTCTGCTGCTGCAGCAGCTCTAGAGTAGCCTGGGTTTGGCAACAGGGAGAGCTGAGCTTTGGGCTCCTGGCAGCAGCAGGACCAGCACATTAAGAACTGATGTACAGGGTTGATTTTTATTTTGGGTAAGTTAACACACGCTGCCAATCCTGCACAACCTCGCATCACTTGGTAATGCTGAGGCATCACCTGTTTCCTGTAGCGAGTAAAGAAATTAATTTTTAAAGGAGTTAATGGGTTTCACAGCCTTGGATGGGAAAGTGAGGGATGGTGCAAAGACCTGGCAGCTCCAGCTTGCAGTTCCTGTAGGAACCACTGAGTAATGCTTGTGTCTCCTGCATGGTGACATAGCATTGTGTTAGAGGAGCCACCTGCCTGGCAGACCTGGAGCTGGTTAAAGGTCCTGCAAAGTCTTTTCCAGCTTATGTGGCCTTATCGGGCAGCCGTAAGGTGGGGTAGCAGGGAGGTTATGGCATTATGTAAATGCTGGCTGTAACCTGAATTTCTGCTGACAGGCCGTCCCTAATGAACAAATATGTGTGTGGTGTCAGTGGTGCCAGCCCTGCAGTATCCACCTCTGCCCAAGACTCTGCTAGCACTTGAAGTGTGGCTTTGCTTTGGGCAAATTCACTGGCAGTGCAGACCTGCAGTCAGGTCTGGGCTAGAGAAATGGGTCAAGAAGTTTGAAAATACTGTCTTAAATCATCTCATGCTGTGTGGTGACTTGGTTTAGCTATGATTTCTGGTGAGCTCCCTGTGTGGGGAGAGTCTCATCCTCTTCCACTGTACTGGTGTTAAACCCTGGTTTGGGTATGTGTCAGCCCATCCCTGCTCTGTGGCTTTGAGGGTCTTGTGGCAGTGAGGACGGAGACTGGCAGCCTTCAGAGTACCCACAGGAGGCAACAGCCACTTGTAATCAAGAATAGGATTAACTCAATCCAAGACTTCCCATTCTTGCGTCCTTGGGCCTGAATTGCCAATGTCATCCAACCTCTGGCAGCACCAAAGCTCAAACAGCAAGACCCTTCCTCCATGTGGTCCAGTGTCGAGTAGGGGTTTAGCAAATGACAGCTGACAGGAAAAAAAAAATCCTCTTCCTGTTTTAGCTACTCACATTTAGTGGCTGTATTAATATTCTACTTGCTTGTGGTTATCAGTGGAAATGGTTAGGATAAATGTGGAATTTGAGATTATTTTATAGATGAAAACATCAGAAACAAGCTTTAGTTGTACTTTTATCCCTGAAAGCGGCCTAGGAGGACTCCAGATTCTCCTTTTGGCAAATGATTGTTAGAAGTGAATTGAAGCCAGAAGCAAGTGCCCAATCTGCACATTTCTTCCACCATAATGCAGTATCTGTGTGGTGCAGGCAAAGCAGCAGGCTGCAGACTGCGCTTCAAACTTTTCAAACCCATTTCAGAATCTTAACTGGGAAAAAAAAAAATAATCACAGCATCTCAACTGTTATTCAAACACATTTAATAAACAAACAGAAACAGTAGCAAAGGGCACTGATATGTGACAAACTGTACAAAACCTCCGGGTAGGAGCCCACGGCCCAGCTACTCCGGCCCCTGCCCCACAGCCAACTAGGCTCCCTTCGCCTCAGCCCACTCAGTCACCCCTGAGAAAAATCAGTTTTTAAAAATGTGCAGAAACAAAGACACTTCAAGAGGTTATTTCCAGTCTTGCCATAATGGAACAATTTAGGCCACTGGGAAAGTTTTTAAAAAACCAAAAGTGTCATACACTCCATTCCCAGGATTAATGCTTTAAAGTGAACCTTCCCAAGAGGCGTAAGTGCTCTTGGACAGCCAGTAGATCTACCCCTGCTCTCCTACTCTACTCACCACAACATGCTACACTTTTTTAGAGTGAACGGGACAAATTTCATCCTAATTCAGCACTAATTTTGATATAGTTGTGACTGAGTGAAAGGCAATGGAAGGAAAAGCCCTGTTTGAGCACAGAAGGGATAACGCTGGCACCAGCCCTGTCTCAGGGTAAAGGTAACTTAGCACAGTCAGGGAAGGAGAAATACTTCACTGGGAATGTACCTGCTCTGGATGGACTTCATGCCTGGTCCTAAATATCACTCAAAAACTTGAGCATCCAGTACCAATGATTGGTTTTCTACCATAAACTTGTTCTGCTGAACTTCAAAGGATCCTGCAATGGAACCCAGAGTCCGTGGTCCCCTGGCACCTTCTCACTGCCAAAAGCAGCACAAAAGGGAAAATCAAGATGCAATTCTGATCTTTCTTGTGCTCATCAGTTAAGCAGCTGTGCCATTCACCTGCTAATGATCACTTTTAGGCTCTCTGTGGCTCAGAGGGGAGAGCAATGGCATCACTGCATCAGGCAAACCCTCCAGTGGGCTTCACCACGTGTGGCGTTTTTGGTGACACAAAGAAGCCAGGGAAGTGTTTGTTATTCTTGTCTACTTGAGCTGTACTGGACAGAAAGTCTCCCTCTGCAGCCAGTGTTGCTTTGAGCTCCAAGGTGTTCAGCTGGCATCAATGTGACAAACACAGCCTGACCTGTTCCTGTTGCCTTTAGTTTGGTATTTCTTGACCAGTTCCCAAAGACTCCCTCCTCTGAGGAAGGGGAGTAAGACAAATGAGAGTGTTAAAGGGCTTTTCAGGCTGCTAACTTGCATACATGTGCTTGATTTCTTAGCTATGAGCACAGACAATGGCTGAGGCTACAGCATAGGGACAGAGGAGGGAGATCTGTACACATCACAGTGTTGTTCAGGCCCAGCCAAGGTGTGTAGTCTGATCACACAACACCAGCTCACCATGTTATAAACAGGGCAGATGGAGGGAAGCAGAGCCGGGTTTTTCAGCGTGATGGAAAGCCAGATGTGATTCAACAGCCTGTCACTGACACAATATGAATTCAAAGACATTTGGCACAATCTGTTGTTACCAGGACTAATCTAGCACAGACAATTAACCAGTCTGTCTTGAGAATGAGGCAAGGGCTCCACCGGAGGAGGTACGTTGGCAAAGCAGGATGAAGGACAGGCAAGATGACATGCAAAAGGACTGGAGACAGGCAGAGCACAGCGGTGCCACTCAGTGTCTTTGCTGCACATCTTGGTTGCTGAACTGGTTGTTGGACTGTTGGCAGGACCCTCTCAGCAACAAGTGGTTAAGATGGAAAACCTGCCTAATTCTGTGTCAAAACTTTCAGGAGAACATGGGTAGCTGAAGTCCTCCAGAAAGGAGCCCAACCCCTCAGTTCAGGTGAGGAATCTTCTGGTAGCTTATTGAGAAACATCTGCTCTGAGCTTGTCAATGTCTGAATTCCAGCATCTCCGAAGCTTTGCTGTAATGTCAGTTTGGGACTTGACTGAAAATGACCCAAGTGCCGGGACACTCAGGCTACAAAGAACAAAGCCAGGATGAAAGGGGAAAAACATGCAGCAAATTCCTATGAAATTCCATTTACCAGACTAGGAGGGACATGCCCTTGGTTAGGGGTGGCACAGAGTAACAGAGGGGAACCAGTGACTGCAGTTTGGCTAAGATTAGAATTCAAGAGAGGCACAAACGAACATTTTGCACATCCATCCAAGGCATTCCATAAAAAAAAAAAAAAAAAAAAAAAAGGAAAGAAAAGAAAAGTCACAAAAGTTGACACATCACTTTGGACAAGAAACATTACAATAGTTTGGCAACTTTTTACCAAACCCCCCCACCAGGGCTCTGTGATGTCCCTCTGTAATTTGAGGTGATCTCTTAAAGGTGGGGACATGAGGGGGCTGCAGGTAAATCATTGTGTGTAAATAGGGGATCTCCTCCGCAAAGGATCTTGTGGGATCAGACAAACCTACCTGCTTGGAACAGTACAAAAGAAATTCTGTCTGAAGCCCTCCCTGGTGAGAAGGAAGGAAACAGAGCCCACACTGCTGGAGACAAACAAGGCAAAGCTGAACTTGGCAGCAGCAAGTCCCTAAACCTTGTGACTTTGCACCAGGCTAAGATATGGCCATGGCAGGGTACTGCGGGGGAAGATATCACACTCTTCCTCTGTGGAGAAGTGTAAAGGATGGGATTATAACTCTATCACTGTTTTGGGTGAACACAGGCCTCTTTGTTTATGTATACAAAGTAATGGGCTTTGGAAAATACCAGGAGCCCATGTGGAATTGTGTTACCGGTGAGACCCATGTCAGATGGACACACAACTCCCCTCCCCTCAGATCTAAACTCAGCTCTTAGGAATTGAACAAGGAACAGATACAAAGCAAGGACAGAAAGGTTTGTGAGGGTTTTTTAGGAGTGGTTGTTTTGTTCCTCCTTTTAAAGCCCTGTTCTTCAGATTTGGGGGAGAAGGGGGGGGAGCCCTGCAAGGTCCCTGCACTTTTCTGGTGGCAGACCTGGGTGCAAGCTATGGCACAGCTTAAATATGGACCTTCCCACCCACAGTAGCCTGTGGAAGGTGGAACTGATTACAAGGGCCTGGGGACCTGAGCAACCTTCACAAAGGCTCTGACTGGGAATCCAGCCCAGCCATTGTTGGAAAAATTCAATACAGCGCTGGCCAAGTAAATAAAACAAATACTTGTGGAAAGGACTGTCCAAGTGGAAGAGTCTTTTCCTTTCTCGGTTTCCAGGGTAAGAGAAAAGCCTTTGGTTATGACCAGAATTATTTGCCGTTGGCAGGACAGGCTTGGCTTTGCTTTGCATTAGCTTGGTTATTGTACAAGGGCTGAGTTGCTCTGTGGAGAGATGCTCTGCCCAGCTGGACTGCCCTGTGACATCTGGGAGTTTAATGGAGTGGACACTTGAATTACATCCGGGATCCTCGCTCCTGAAGAATCTGAAAAAGAAGAGACCTTCTATGAAAACCTCAGACAAATTTAAATGCAAAAGTTCCTGTTCAGAGTCCTTGTTTTTTGCAGAGAAAGGAAGCACGGACTAATGTGAGAACAGCTTGCAGGCTTTTATGCCACCGCAACAACTGATAGGCTGGTTAAGGGTAAGTGAGCACCTTCTCTAGAAATCCTGCTCAGCTGCTTGCCAGGAGGTAAAGATGTTGCCTTTTGTTTTTATTCTGGGGAAAAAAAAAAAAAGTGAATTCATAGAATAGTTTGGTTTGGAGGGGACCCTAAAACTTATCTTGTTCGATCCCTCTGCCATGGGCAAGGGCACCTTCCACTAGACCAGGCTGCTCAGAGCCCCATCCAACCTGGCCTTGAACACTTCCAGGGATGGGGAGGATTGAAAGAGAACAAAAATCTTGTTTCTCCCTGCAACATCCTTCAACCACAAAACCTAACCTCAAAGGTCCTTGCTAATCTGTTCTCCCTCGTCAAGTTACTCTTTCCTTCAGTATTTTGGTCTTAATCTGAAGTGCACAAAGAGCCTTAGCTCTTGTCCTACCCTAAATAATGAAATCTTTCAAGAGGGGATAGAAAGACAAAGGGAAAGCTGATCCACAGAACTACTGCTGCAGCTTGGTGCAGGAAAGGTTTTTCTTTCTCAGGGAATTCAAACTGGTACATCTGAGCAGGTGCCTTACCTTGGCTTTCTCACTTGGCTCCTTGACAATGCCATTGGTAGAATTGTTGAGCTCCCTGGACACAACACAGAGGAATTCTGCCTGGTCTTCGTTTCCATAGTTATAGGAAGATCCAATGCTGATCAGCTGTTCAACAGGAGACAGCCAAGGTAACTATCAGTATGTTTTGATTTTATTCCTACAGTTGCTATGAGATAGGACTGTCCCGGGAGATCTGTTCTGGACTAAGTGTCCCCTGCAGCCTCCTCTGTGTGTGTGTAAGGCAGGGACACATCCGAACTCCACAGCCCTCTAGTGGCACCTGGAGCCTCGGGAAGGAATTCCAGCTTGAAACTAATGCTGAACACAGCAGAACATTGCTCAGCTTCTGAGGGTGGAAAAAGGGAAAATAGATTGTGCAATATATAATATCCATTTCACTCAGACGTGGGCAGGCATTGCAAGTTGCCTGGTCCTTGCTGTACTCATCTCTCAACTGCCTTGTGACTGATGTGGAAATGGGAATTCTTTACCCCAGGCAGATGTTGGATTAACTGGGGACATGTGGCAAACAGACACTGTCCTTTATTTGGATGCTGCCAAGATGGAGTCTGGTATCTGTGTAAATGGGATTATATTCTATTCCTGTTGTGCTGAGGGGGTCTGGACTCAATCCAAGAAATCCCATCTGTCTCATTCATCATTATTACATTAAAAGGACATCCTGGAGTACAGAGCTAATTTGTCATTTACAACTCAGTTCTGCTTTCCAGAAAATAAATCCAAGTCATCTGAAGAAAGCATTGTGACTTTTACCAACTGTGTGTGTCCAGGAAACTTTAATGTACAGCGTGCACCTTAACTTCCATGTCCAAATAGATTTTGGAAGAGCCAGCTCCATATTTATGGATTGTAGATTTGAAAAGGAAGATTAGGAAAGATCTAAAGGTACAGGTTCCCATGAAAGGCACTGCCTATAGCCTCAAGGTTTTGGGGGTGTGAAAGGCAGATTCTGTAAACTGTTGGACAGCAAAACCTGGGTGTTGGAGAACTGCATTTTCATGAAGCAATGAGTGGTTCTTGGTCACAAGATTTCACTATTTCCTTACAGGGGCAGGTTTTTGGCCGCCTCTCCACTCTGAGATAGTTTTCAGGCATTACAGAACAGATCCATAAGAACAACTGATGGGAAGTGCTGTTCCTAATCTTCTGCCTCACTTCATGTCAGCACATTTCCCACAGCATCCACCTGTACTGAAGCTGGACTAAATAGGAAGACACTGCTGTAATCCACAGACCCTATTCTGTAGTTTCTTATTATAAAATAACATAACACACAGGCCAGCTGGCTCCAGTTCTCCCTCCTCAGAAATAAGAGAACTGTGTTTGATTCCAGAAACCAAACGTGGAACTAGTGCCATATGCAACGGCAGCCCTGGAACTAGCTGTGCTGCAAAGACATCTGCAGAAAGTTCTCATGTCACTCAGAGACTCTTTAGCAAATGCAGCAGTTGTGGCGTTAAGGTTCCAAGAAAGTTGTGCTGTGTTTTTTCATGGCTCTGATCATTTTCCTGGATATAACTGTTATGCTATGGCATGGTGTATGTGATGAAATGCAGAAGGGAAGAACTACTCTGGGATTTGACAAGGAGACAAGAAGCCCTGAGAGAAAATGAAATCTCTCTGGCAGCTTGAGCGACTTCTGCTCTCCCCTGTAGGTAACTGGACACAAGTGGATTGCTGCTGAGGTCAGGCTGCTTATTCAGAAGAGCAGAGCAGTGTGAAGAGTAACTCAACAGGCAACTCTGATTATTCCACAACCAGTTTTCAAGGGAATTCTGCCATTCTTTGGTAATGGTACCTGTTCAAATTTCCATCCGTCGGACATGGTGGACACCATCTGTGTGAGCTCTTCCTCTTGGCACTGCAGCACTCTGTACACATGTTTCACGGGTCCCTGGAGCACAGAGAACAATTGTTAAGTGTAGTTTAGTAATTGCTTTACTAGTATCACTCTAGAAAATTAATAAGCAGCTCCTGCTCTCGTCTTAGGAAGTCAGAGCCCCACAGGCATTCTAAGGATTTTTTTATCTCACTGATTCCAAAACAGAACCATATGCCTGGCACTCTTCTCTTAAAAGCTTTCTAGTTGTCTAAGCTACAGTGAAAGCAAAACTTCTTTAGCTTTCAAAGCCATTTGCTGCTTTTTGAAAACATTTCTGAAATTGAATCTACTGGATGTGCTGATATCAGCTGAGCATCAACGGGAAACATGTCACAGAGACAAAGGGAAGAAATGGTTTAGAGAAGGAAGAGTTTGAGCTGTTCTTTGCCAAAGCAGTATGTTTTCCTTTACAATCACCCATTTCTGCTCCTGGCTCCTCTCCTCTAAGTGTCCCCTGCCCTACAGTGCTGAGATGACTCAGTGGTCTATGCTTTATAAAGCCACACTGAGGACTCTTTGCTAGCCATGCCCTGCATCCGCCTAACAGCATTTATTCCCCTGTTACTGCTGAACCAAAGAAGTGCTACTGCAAGGGCCTGCAGCCATGCTTGTCCTCCTGTGCCACAGAACTGACTCCACAGAACTCCATAAGCTAGAGGTGCATTACTTGAGAGGTTCTGTTCTCGTTGTCCCGTATCCGCTCCTTCACCAGCCGCACAAGGGACGCGATGTTGTAAAACTCAGCCTCTTCCAGCACCCCTGAGGAGGAACCCAAAGCACAGATTCTGTTACTTTGCACAGGATAGAATGAAGATGATTCTGTCACAAGGATGCAAACCTGCTGCTGACTGCGAATCTAGCCCAGGTGTCAGAATCCCAAGTGTGCCACCCACCTCCTGCTCTCAGGCTAGGAGAAAATGCCTGACTAGCTGTCACCTCCTTTTGTGACTTAAGAGGATCTTTAAGAAAGATTATTCCCCTTTCCCTGGCATTATCAGAAATCTCATGGTACAATGTCTATTTCTTCACCCAGCCCCATCAAGGCAAAGCCCTCAGAGCTGCCTGTTTGGGGAGAACCATGGTCTGTGAGGGGCAGATGGGCTGTAACAGACCTTGGGCTCAGAACAGTGACAGGGTGTGCTGTGAGCTGCAGCCTCTGCTGTTGGGAAGACACAGAATCTGATGACTTAATGCCTGCTAATGAGCAATTAACAGTACTAACAGCACTCCTGGGAAACTTGCTCACACTCTCACACCAGTTTATGGTGAGGGCTCCTGGATGTGCTATCAAACAGCACTTCCAGCCTTTCCTGCTCTTTTTGTCTTACCTTCCTCTGCGAGCTCCTTGTTTATGATGAGCTTCCCGTGCCGGAGGTAGTTCAGTATTGGACCAAAGTACGTGGGGTCTCTGTCAATGAGATAGGCCCCGGTCTCATCCTGAGAGCAAAACAGGGATGGCTCAGTGGTACCAGGAAAAAATAATTTCAATCTAACACAATAAATCAAACAGTTTCTCTTTGAGAATCTGGATTCATTTGCCTGTGGGAGGTGTACAAATGATGCTACATTTAAGCCATTTTTCTTTTTCAGTATCTGATCTACGAACATTGCAGCCCCAATAAGGCTGGCAGATCCTTACATGAAGCACTTGTACACACAGTTTATGAACCTGGAGAAAAAAGCTGGGATTAGGAGGGCTTTTTCACTGCAGTAAGAACCAAAATCTGGCAGTTGTGTTCTGGCTAAGCCTATTCTCCAGACTAGTTTAACAAGGAGGCTCTGGAGGAAAATGGGATCTCAAGTTCTAGCTAAAGGTACCTGACAGCCAAAACAGTTCTTTTGTTTTTCCCTTTCCACTACTGCAAACACTCATTGCAATTGTCCAGCCATGTGTTCAGGAATACAACAACTATTGGCACTAAATAACCATCAACTGACAGCCAAAAGCATCTCTTGAGCAGCTTTGAAGTGCGAGCCCTCTGCAGAACTCTCACATCCTTCTCTTAAGAACTTTGAAGCATTGTTTCTCCTGCCAATCTACTCTACAGCAAAAAGAAACTCTGTAAACCCACTCTGAAATATCTCCTCTCCTCACTGATGCTACTGACTGATATTTCAATCATAACCAGGATTTATCTTGTGAATAAACTCTGAATGAAGCAGCAACAGACTTGACTAATTCTGGCTGACTCACTCCCAACGTATTTACACCACCTTGTGCAGATGGTCCTATGGAAAATCTGCAATTTCAAGAATAATTGTTTGCAAAATCCTTACAATAAACTGCAGAGACTTCAAAACTGTCCAGCCATGCAAGGAATGTGCACCATGATCTTTTATGAGAATGAAGTGAAATATATTAAAAACCAAACCAACAGCAAACATGCTCAGGGTGAGAAATTGTAACATTCCTGTTTCTAGGAGTTTCCTTCCCTGCTGTAACTTCCGGGGGAATGTGGGCTGCTCCTTGAGCGCAGTCCATGGGAGGTGGAGGGATCAGAACCTGTGGCATCTGGGTGTCACAGGCGCGAGGGCAGAGCCAAGTCCTGTTCTTGGGGATGCCACCACCTTCGTGACCGTGGGACACGAGGGACAAGCCGATGATGTGTCAGAGTGACGTGCCCCAAACCGTGGGACATCGGCTCATCCACAGCCTGGGCCCGGGGCCGTACAGGAGGCTCGGGGACAGCGGCAGCCGGGAGTGTTCCCCCGCTCGTGGGACAAGGCTGGGCGCCCTGTGACACCGGCTGCCATGGTGACTCAGGGAGGGGCTGTCCCGGTATGGGGGGTCCCGGCCCCGCCGCGGCCTCACCTTGTCGGAGCCGAGCTCGGGCCCGTCCTGGCAGCAAAGACGGCACAGGAAGGACTTGGGCTCCCGGCACAGCGTTTGCCGGGTGCTCACGAAGTACGTGCCGCCCACGTTCAACCGCACCCACTTGGAGGCGGCGGCGGCGGGCGGGGACAGCGCCCCGGCAGACCCCGCCGCCGCTCCGGCCGCGCGGGGGCTGGGCGGCCCCGGTGCCCCCCCGGGGCCCGGGCTGGGCGTGCGGCCCCTCGGCGGCCCCTCGGCCATGGCGGAGCCTCAGCGCCCGGCCGCCGCCATCGCCGCCCGCGCCGCTTCCGGCCCGCGCCGCTTCCGGGGATGATGACATCCGGTGAATCCGCGTTCTGATTGGGCTACGGGTGCCGAGGGGGCGGTACTTCCGGCGGCGGGGATTGCGGTGTCGGTCAGTGAAGGTGAGAGCGGGGCCGGGGAGCGGGAGGTGCTCGGGAAAGGGGTCCCGGGCACAGAGAGCAGCCAGGGAGCCGGGGAGGGGGATCTGGAATCCCGAGGCTGGGGGACAGAACAGCCTGGGGACGTCCTCGGTGTTGGGAGGCTGGTGGGAGAGGACGGGGGCCAGCGTGAGGTCGCGGCGGAGCTCAGGAGCGACCCCCGTGTCCCGATCCCCCAGGATCCGCATTCTCTCCGTGTCCCGATCCCCCCGTGTCCCCGTCCCCCGTGTCCCGCCCCATCCCGCCCCCTCGGTGCCGCGTTCCCGACCGGAGCCGCCCTCCCCAGCCCCGCTCCGCGGTCCCCGCCGGCGCTGTGACCCACCGGTGTCTCCCGGGCCAGGCGGAGCCATGGCGGGACGCAGAGCTGCCCTTAAGGCCGTGGACTGGGCGGCCTTCGCCGAGCGAGTGCCCCCGAACCAGCGAGCCATGTTCAACGCGCTGAAGACCCGCAACGATGCGCTGACGGCCCGGTGAGTGCCCGCCCCGCTCCGGCGGGGCACGCTCAGCCCTCGCCCAACACCCAGCCGTGAGTGCTGCTGTCTGTCGCTCTCTGTGGTCCCGCAGGAGTGGCCTCGCAGGTATTAAAGCGGGTCACCTTGAGGCAGCTGGTGGCTTTTTTTGGCAAATCACCTTTAGTTAATCTTCCCCAGAGTAAACCCGTAGTTGCAGTTCTGTGAATGCACCTTGCTTTGGCTCAAGCTTTGTCACTGTTAAGTGCTCTGCAAATTCATCTGTGGTTCTCAAATCCTTTAGCATCCTTCAGATACAAGTGCTGGCTGTTGCAGGGAATCTTGCTGATTGCCTCTGGCTCAGTGTTGTGAAACAGCCTCGTCCTTCCTCTGGGGCTGCACCCAGAGGGGCTGAGTGAAACGGGGCAGAGCTGCAGGCTGAGTTCTGCCTGTCTGTCCAGAGGAGTCTGTTCCAAGGGCAGAGGGATTTGCAGAAATGGCATGTTTCAAACCTGGGAACACCTAAATTAAACACAGCAGGCTGTGCTGATGCTCAGGTTGCTGCTCATGTGTGCTGTGCTCCATCCTTTCAGGTTGGCTGCCCTACCAGAGAAGCCCCCGGCCATTGACTGGGCTTTCTACAAAGCTAATGTTGCCAAGGCTGGAATGGTGGATGAGTTCCAGAAGAAGGTCAGTCTCCTTGCCAGATGGGTATTGCTCTTTAGAGTTTAATTGGGGCATGGAGAGGAACAAACCAGGATCAGCAGAGGAAGTTGGTTGTGTCACTATGAAAATTTGCCTCACAAGATTGGAGGCACCCACTGGGCTCAGATGGGTCTGGGAGCTTTGTTTTGGGGGCAATAACTATGTGATAGGGTAAGTCTGTGGTGTTGGACCTTCCAGCTTTCTTACAGTACTGTGAGGAACGGGTGGTGTGTGTGTCCTGGGGGTGGTGGACAGGACAGAGGAGATGTCTGGAAGCTCCTGGGTGAGCATCTGCTGCTTGGGAGGGACAGGGAAAGCTGCACTGATCACTTTTAGCTCATTAACATACGTGGTTGTGAGCAAATCCTAGGAAGACAGGAGGGAATGCTCCCCTGCTGCCAGGGAAGGTGACCTCGATGTGAAGGATTGTTTCAGTCAAACAAACCTTAAAAAAATTTGTCTTTTCACTTTACAGTTCAGTGCGCTAAAGGTTCCTGAGCCAGTGGATACACAAACTGCCAAGATTGATGCCCAGGAGAAGGAAGCTGTAAGTGAACCATTCCCTACTGCTGGGGTTGTCCCTGCCTTCTGTGGGGATGGGAAAGGGTGAGAGGGAGGGGATGTTCTGGATGTGCCCCTGCACAGGAAGGGCAGTCTGAGCCAGGGCACAGCTCTGCCCTTCACACATGTCCCTGGCATTCTGAGCAAGGGGATCCCTGCACAGGGAAGGTTTGGCTGTTTGGGGTCTGCTGGAGATTCCATCAGTTACCCAGTGTAACAATGATGGATTTTAATGCCAACTGAAAATAGGGTGGGGGGGTGTGTGCAGGTTCACTCTGGGTCAGTGTCTTTATGATAACCACTCTCCCCACGTCCTCTGCTCTCTCCAGGCCAAGAGCACTGCTGAGTACATCCAGGCTTCCAAAGCCCGCATCGCCCAGTATGAGCAGGAGGTGAGGCTGAACTTTGCTTAGGCAACATTCTCTGGACCACACCCCTTGCTCTCCTGGGTGTGCTTTGCTCCTTCCTGCTGACCACTGACTTGTGATGTGTCTGTCCCTGCTTCCACAGCTCCAGAAGCTCAAGAACATGATTCCCTTTGAACAGATGACGTTTGAAGACTTGAGTGAAGCCTTCCCTGAAACCAAAGTGAGCAAGGAGAAATATCCATACTGGCCCCACAAGCCAATTGCTGATCTGTAAACTGATCAGGGAGCAGTTTAATTAATGACTGTCAGACTTCATGATCTTCTAAATAAAGAGCTTTCTCTGTCTGTGGCTTAGATCTTAGACATTAGTTCTGAGTAACATGGAGCAATACAGTAACTCACAAACATTCCACTTTTCCTGGATTTTGTGTTTTCTACTCATGAGCTTGTTTTGGTAGTAGGGGACCAAGTACCCTGTCCTGCTGATCAAGGTGAGCCCTGTAAAATGCAAATAAACCTCCTGTCCGTCTCTGTAACCACGAGGTGCAGGGAATGGAGTTCTCCTGCCCTTGCAGGCAGACGCTTGCTCAGAAGTTGAACGTGTGTAGCCCTTTGAGATGCTGGAGTGTATATGGCAGTGATTTGTGTGTGTCTGGAGTGTATCAGGACTTCTGCAGGCACAGGTCTGAGGCTGTTTTCTGGGCTGATTGTGATTGTTTAGGAAAAGCCAATTGCAAAAGGAGTTGAAGGAGTGTAGGTGTGTTGAGATGCACATAAAAAAAGTTACTTTTTTAGTCATTTTTAAAAACACTTAAACATGGTGCTCCTTTTCTCTGCCCTGTATTTCTGCATGCTCCTGATCTCACTGGAAGTCACACAAATAATAGTAAAGACTTACATTGCTTTATTTAATGATCTGAGGTGGAATTCTTAAACACCTTCCCTCAAGATGGAAACTCCTCTAAGAGAAGGCAATCAGCTCCCTTTCTTGGTCATGTTTGAGGTCAGAATTACAGATATGTAGAATTAAGGTGTTATCCTCAGATTTTACAACTGTTTTATTCAAATACATTAGTAGCTGACAGAATACTTCAAGAACATCTGTAGTTCTACTGAACCAGAGTACAAAGCACTATGCATGCAGATGTTGGGTCCTGTGGCTTTGGATTTTAATTTAATTTTATTTTATTCAGGAAACTGAACTGCAGCTCTATGAATTGACCAGGAGCAAATTACAGCAGGGAGTCAGAAGCAACACAGTAGAGAACAACTGAGCTGGCACTGGGCAGAGTAGATGTTCAACTGCTCCATTTTATAGAAATCACAGTAAAAAAGAACAGGGACAGGAAGAGGTGGCTGAAGAGAAGCACCTTCTCCAGAACTGGAAGAAACGGGTCCAGCTCCTGCAACTGCCAGAGGCGCTTGGTAGGCTGCCCTTCTCCCTGGGCCTTCTTGGGAGGGTGCAGCAGCTGGGTAACCCCCTTGGCCAGATTGCCCGTGGGTCTCTTGGGCAGCTCCTGTGGGTCTGCAGGGAGCCAAGGGCAGCGTCAGCACAGCGGGGCCACCATGGCCCACACTGCCTCGGGCACTGTTTGCCGCTGAGGAAGCCCACCCTGGCTCCACTGAACGTGCAGGAAAATGCCCCAGACCTACTCTGTTACAGGTGTTATGGGTTGTTTTACCTTGCTGGAAGCTTCTGAGGACCTTGTCCAAGCGCAGGGATTTGCGCTGCTGGTACAACAGGAAGAAGGTATCTAACACAGCCATGATCATGAGCAGGAAGGTGCCCAGGAAAAACACCACTGCAGAACAGGAAAACAGAGAAAGCTCTGGATAATTGGCATTTTCTTACATTCCATTGCCTGGTGGGGAACAGGGAAAGTCTAACTCCAGCAAACTTATCAAGCTTAGCTGTTCATCATCACTTCAGTGTTCATGAACGTGCCTATAAACAGCCAAAAACCTTCCTTAGGGCTGGTACCTGGGTGAAAATCAGGGTTTATAGAATAAAGGTGGGTACCTATTATGGGTGGCTTGTTGGAGGAAGTTGGGAGGCTGTTGTTGAGAATCACAGCTAGCATGGAGCTGCCAAGGATGATGGCAATCTGGAAGTTGATTTTCTCCTCGAGAGAGCTGGGACCAAACAACACAGCCATGTCCAGCAAGTACAGGGCACACGTTGGGAGGATCAAGTTCAGAATGTAGAGAGTGGGTCGTCTCTCCATGGAAATCTGTTGAGGAAGATGGGCAAAGTTTGATGAACAGGAGATGACTCAATGTGTTGACAAATGCTGGTCCCCTAATGTAAAAAATAATCTTGTTTTATACTGGGTTTTTTTTGGTGCCAAATCAGTGCAATATAATATGGAAGTGCTGCCATACCACATAGGTGACCACAGAAAATCCTTTGTCATCCATCATTGCTGTGAATTCCATGATGCTCAGGTTGGTAAACTTCCATTCTCCATCAGTTAGGATTAAGCTCTTGCTGTCTTTCATGATCTCAGCTGGTGTCCGTCTCGTCTTCATGACAAAGTCTGTTACTGCTTGGGCAGGAGGCAGAGGGGAGAGGGAAGTGGAAGAATTTAGGAATTTGTTAGAGGTCAGTTATTCCTCTCCCTTTCCCACCCAGCTGAGGGTGTATGCAGAAAGGAAGTGGGAAGGTTCATGCACTGCTCGGGTTTCTCAGCTCATGAGGGAGAAATTAAAAAGGTCTCTGTGAAGAGGCTTGGCTAGACCTCTGGGATTGTGGATCAGAGGGGAAACATCTGTTGAATTAGGGCAGTTATCCTTTGTGGATGGGACCAGGGAGATTTTGTATCACCTCTGCTTATGTTTCAACCCTTCCTGTAGGGGTGAACTCTAACTGCAGTTTGAATCCCTGAAACTGTCCTTTTAATGGTTGTATTTTATGCCCTCGGAAATCTTTTCTAACCTTAGGATTCTATGATTAATTTCCTCCCATTTCTATGGCTTTCGGGTGTGTTTAAAGATCAGTCCTGCAAAATTCTATGTGAACAAGTAGCAGTTTTGCAGGAAGCCTCCTGGTCTCGGGTCTCTTGGTTTGTAGAAACCAGTCCTGGGAGTGGCTTGCCACAGAACATCTGGATTGTTCCAGAGATATTGCTGGGAAATGTGCCAGGACAGGATGGCAGCATTTTAACTAATTTTCCCATGTCTCATATGACCTCAACCCCACTGTGAGCATGTGGGGCTGCTCAGGAGCCCAGGAGTTACCAGGGCCCATTTCATCTAGTCCTCCTTCTCCAAAATCAGCCCAGAGGTGGTAAAGCTCAGCCTGCAGCTGTACCTGGGTAGAGGAATGAAGCTACGCTCAAGTTGCACATCTGGGTGTCGAAGGGGAACTTGAGGATTATCAAACTGCACGTCAGGGTGACCTGGTAGGGCCGGGTGGAGTTGAAGCTGCCGTTGTGCATGAGGACCACGTAATTCAGCTCTGGATTTTGCCCGTTCACTCTGGAGGGAACAGACAGGGAGAGCCTGAGCCTGAGATGCTGCCTGTGCCTCAGTCCCATAAAACCAAGCTGTGAACACCCTGTTGGGGGGCTCTTAGCCATCACCCAGCCATGGGATGCAGCAAGAAGAGAGGAAACCAGGTCTGGGAGAAGGGCTCATGAGCCCTTTGGGATCAATTTTTGCTGTAGCTCTGCACCTCCTGAGCACCTCCTGCCTCTTTGCCCTCTGCTTCCTGCCCTCACCAGGGCAGGGGCTCATTCCTGGCTCTGCCTCCCACTCCTTTCTCCCTCTGGAGAGCTGGTGGACGTGCCCATCCCTCTGTCAGACCCTCAGTGCTCTGCCCTGTATCTTTTCACACACTACTAAAGGTCACTTTATTCCACAGCAGTGCTGGTTTCTGCTGCTTCCCTGGCTTTAGCTACAGCCCAGATGGGATATTCCAGGAGCTGTTACTGTATTACATAGCCACTAAGTGCTTTGTATAAACTGTGGTCACCATTAATCTAAATTAGGAGGCTCTCGGTTACAGAGAGTTCAAGGGAACAACTTTTAGCCATCTGAGTTTGTCCCATTTCCTATAATATAACCAACAGTTTGTATCCTTTGTACCTCTGTTAAGCCAGCGGATAAAAATGAAAGGGGAACGTACCGCTCTAAGAAGAAGATGGGGGGCGACCAATACGTATCCATGGGCAGGACAATTTCAGAGATGTTACAGAAATCCCGTGGGTTCCAGGTTGCAAAAGGGTTCTGCCATTCCTGAGGGAAGAAGTTGCAGGAGAGAGATGAGCTCTGGGCTAGGCACCAGACTTTGTGTTGGGCATCAGGAGAGAAACGCTCTTGAGGGACCTACCATGTTCAGGACGAAGTAAAAACTGACTGTCTGGAGCTTTTCCACCTGGAGAAACAAAGATATTTAGCTGATTTTCTTAGATGTATCCAACATAGAAGCTCTTCCCTGAGCACAGATTGCAGCAATGGGGCTTGGGAAGAGAGCTCATGGTTCTTGATCCTACGGCTGAACAGTGGGAGCACACAGTCCAGTGGTTAGGAAAAACAATAGATTATTTCCACGGCAGTGTCCTGCAAACGCACTGCCCAGTTCAGGCACTCTGCAGGGTGTTTGGAGCCTCTTACAAAGCAGGCTGCTTGTCTGGATGTGACTTCTGGAAGGAGTGGGAGAAAATACCCCAGATTTTCCAAAAGTGCTTTCCAACAGCAGAAAGCTGAAGTGGAAGGGGCTGATTCTCACTCCTGTGGACTTGCTGTCAGAAGACTCAAACTCTGGCCTAGTAATAGCCCAGTTTCCTGTTGTAAAGACTCATTTTGGGTCCTTACCACAGAGAGAATTGCCACCAGAAAAAAATCCATCGTCACTTCCACAGGCTCCTTCAAGCTTTTCTTGGGCAGAATGTATGTGTGCAGCTTGTCATGAGAGGAGATGTTCAGGTAGTCAACAATGTCATAGTAGGTGCAGAGGTACTTTGGAGCAGCCCCTGCTGGAAAGAGAATTCCACTTGAAACACAAAAACATCAGGCAATTTTCGAGAGATGCATCAAAAAAAAAAGGGTGTGGAACTGTGGATGTGAAAAACATAATTAACACACAAAAATCCCTTCTCACACAGATGAGAACAGAATTCCTCAAAGGTTTTCTATCCCCCTTGCACTTACCTGTCCCAAGAGAAAAGGTGAGGATGGCTACAAAAACTCTCTGCATCATCTCGTGCTTCCAAATAAGGAGGAGAATGGTGCCGTGTATCTTATGAACCAGTCCAGAACACGTCATTTGTTGTGTGGAAGTTGATTTGATATTTATTAACGAGGGATAGATTTTTGTAAACAGACATTTTATCTCTTAGGAGGAAGAATTTGCTAATGGTTTGATGCACTCAACTGGCTCTTGGGAGTAGCCTTTAGTTGTGGTCAAGGAAAAATAAGGTCATTAAAAAAAAATCCAAGAATTTGAAGGAGAGGAAAACAAAGGACCCATCCCTACAAAGAAGAGGCAAAGAACCAGAGCTACTCAGTAGCAAATTTAGTCTCATTTACAGGGCTGTGAGTTTGCTGCAACCCCAGTGAAAAGGATCGGGAATTAGTGCTTGTGTAACTGAGGGCTGTGGAGGAGGCTGCTTTCATTGGAACCCCGTCCTGCTTCCCAGCAGACCACACTGTGTCATTTCCCACTGAGCCCTCCATGCACCCATGGATTTTCTGGTTCTGCCCCCTTGCTGATATCCCATGCTCCTTATGTTCTTTTCTGAGACCTCACAGTTAAGATGAAAGGCTCAGAAACTTCTGGGGTTTTTTTATCTGTCTGTGTTTTCCTCTGCTGCCCTCCTCTCCATCTCTGCCTTTTTTTTTTTTCTGCTGTCATCCCAGTGATCCTTGTGGGTTCCTTCCAAACCAGGATATTCCGTGATTCTCTGATTCTGTGAATGGCTCCAGGCCAACAATTGCAGTCAGCAAGTTCCACAGTGGATTCCCCCTCCGGCAGCAGAATTTTCCATGGCAGCAGATGGTCCTTCCCCAGCCGTGTCCCCTGCCATGCCCCCTGTCCCCCATGGCCTCCCATGTCCCATTGCCATGTCCCCTGTCCCCTACGGCCTCCCATGTCCCCCATGCACGCCCGTGTCTCCCGCGGCCCCCGTGTGCTCTCCGGGCCCGCGTCCCCGGCGCGGTCACTGCCCAGGGCTCCGGCGGTACCCAGGAGGGATGTGGGGGGTGATGCCGGGGATTAGCATCATCACCGAGAGCGTATCACACAGCGACCGCGTGGCCTAATGGATAAGGCGTCTGACTTCGGATCAGAAGATTGAGGGTTCGAGTCCCTTCGTGGTCGGTCTTTTCGCCCGCCCTCCCACCCCATTTTTAAATAATCTTTTCCCGTTTCTTCCCTTGCATATCTGCCCCTCCGCGGGGTGGAGGGAAGACGCGAGCCCAGGCTGGGTGGCGGCGCTGCCGGTGCGGCCCAGTCCCGTCCCGCGGTGGCCCCGTCCCGTCCCGCGGGCGGCCCCGGGACGCCCCCATCAGCGCGGGGTCGGCGCCGTTCCCGTGGGCCGGGGCGCGCGCCCTGCGCAGCCCCAGTGGCCTAATGGATAAGGCACTGGCCTCCTAAGCCAGGGACTGTGGGTTCGAGTCCCACCTGGGGTGAGCCCTCCTTTTGCCTCTGTCAGCTCCGTTTCCATGCTCTTTCTCCCCATTTCAGTGCCGCCCGGTCTCCTCCACCTCCACCTCCTCCTCTTCCTCTTCCTGCCGCTGCCGGCTATTGCTGCTAGTGGGAAGACATTTCTCATCCGGGTGGGAGATGCCAGGTGAGGAGGTTGATTCCCAGGGAGAACTCGGAGATGTGGCTAGCCCTGTCTGAGCATGGCACTGGACACAGAGTCTGATGTGGGGAAAGACCAAAAAGCAAGGTCGGGGTGGTCCATGATGTGTTTTGGGACAGTGAAGTCCCCATGGCAGCTCCAGGCTCTCTCCATGAGCCAAGAGCCGCTGTTGATGGGATGATGTGACTATCTGCTCCCGGCCAGTGGTCCCTGTTTAGATTTCATGGAAAAGGGAAACAACGAGGAGCTGCTACAAACTGCCCCAGGCTTGGGTGCAAAGGTGGATGTTTGGTGCAATAAATTGTGTGGTCCCAAAGTTCAGGTGAGGCTGTGATCGAGGGGACAACAACCAGATTTGCTTTGGGACCTGAGGATGAGAGGAGAGGTGTTAATGAAAGGCTGATTTTTGGAGGGATGTCAGTGAAAGTATGGCTCTGGCCAGGTCATGGACATCCTTCAAGGTGTCCCAGAAGGCAACAAAGCAGAGCAGTTGCAGTTGTTTAATTACCTTTGTCTGGGCAGAGCTGGGTTTTTCTTGAATTTCAGCTGAATTTTTCTCTCCTTCCAGGTGCTCCCTGTATTATCAGCTGCACCCGAGCCCCAACAAAAAGCTCATTGATGCTGGTTCATGTCCACCTTGCATGGGGGACCCAGCAGGACAAGCTGGGATGGTCGGGAAGCTTTACTCCACCACAAACCACACCTCCATGAGGGGCTGGTCAGTGGGGTCGGCTGTGCTGCCCTGGGACCAAAGTCCTCCCCATAAGTGCCTTTGGGATAATGCCTTCTCAGATTCGTTGCATTAAAAAGCTGTCTGGAGGGCCTTTTCCTGCAGAGTTAATGGATATTAAAGGCAGCTGTGGTCAGGGTAATGCCATACCAGTAAAACACAAAGTGAAGTTTCTTTTTAAGTAGTTTTTCTCTCTTAGGTGTGGAAGGCTCTGCTGCCTGGAAAGCAACAAACCTACCCAAGCCCTTGGCACTGGACGACTGATTAAAATACCTTCCTGGGGTGGGCTTTGGGAAACTTTTTTTGGGATTAGATGAGAAACACGGGTTTTGGGGAGAGTGGCTGCAGCAGGAGGAGAACAAACAGGGGGTTAATGAGGCCCATGGTGTTTTTCCAGTAGTGTTACAGCATTCTGCTGTATTGGTGCCTATCACTGATGGCACAGTGACACTGTGATGGTCACATCTACAGTGACTTAGTGGCACACAGGGTCCCAGGGAGGGGGGACCTTCATCACCAGGGTTGGGTTGGGAAAGCCAGCCACACTTCCAGGAGGGATGAACAGTGGAGGATGCCCTGAAACGAATGTGGAGGATACCCACGGGGTGTCGGGGGGCACTGACACTACGTGACCCGGCCCCCCCCCCCCCCCCCCCCACCCCGCGTGGGTGCCTACGTGGCCTAATGGATAAAGCGTCTGCCTTCGGATCAGAAGACTTGAGGGTTCGAGTCCCTTCGTGGTTGTTTTAAAGCCGGGAAGTACTCGAAGCATTCCATTTCCCGTCGGCGGGGGTTCATTGCGGGGTTAGAGCTCCCTAAGGTGGGGATTCAGCGGGCTAAATGCAGGAACGTGCATGCAATAGGGGCAGATTAAGGTGATTTAGGGTGGGATTTGCCCCGGGGTCCTCTGTTAATGAGGGGTAATTCATACCCTACGGAGCGGCAGCGGGTGAACCAGAGCTCGGAACCGGCCGCGGGTGGGGTCTGAGCTCCAGCTGGGGCCGGTTCTTCGGAAAAGGAAAGGGTAGAGTCAAAGTAAGCAGTGATTTCCCGTAGTGCCAGGAGAGTTACGGGGAGGCTTGGCTGAGGCTCAAGTTTGCCGTGCTTCAGTGGGGAATATCAATCCACTACCCCTCTGTGTGCAGAGCACTGCTGGATCCAGCCGGCATAGTGGGTGTTTCAAAGCTCTGGTACCACAAGTGGAACTCGAACCCGCCACCTTCTCAAAGGGGAACCAGTGCTTTCTCCACTCGGCCACTGGGGCCATAACTACTCCGTGCTTCGGCCCCCCCACACAGCCTCCGCGGGGTCCGGCGACGGTTCGGGGCTTCATTGCACCCCAAACCGACACTGCCAGCTCCCGGGGCCGAGGGGGCTGCGCGGGGATCTCAATCACCCACGCACATCCCCACCTCGCCTTGGCGCTTCTGAGCTGCGCCGGGAGGTGTAGGAGATGGAGGGGGTGGGGAGCGGGGCCCCGCTTGGACCGTTCAGGCTGGGGTGGTCTCGGAAATACGGAACAGAACCCCCCCACCCTCATGCATAACGACCACACACCCACCTGGCCAGCAGAGAGTTAAGTGATGGCGCATAAAACGCTTGGTGTGTAGCCCCAGTGGCCTAATGGATAAGGCACTGGCCTCCTAAGCCAGGGATTGTGGGTTCGAGTCCCATCTGGGGTGACTCTTTTCATCTGCCGGGGTGTCCCGCCCGAGCTCCAGGTCGTTCTGTTCTGCTCGCCGGTGGGAACGCGATGAGCCCTTCCCGCAGCCCCGTGCGGCTTCCCTGCTCTCCGTGTCGCACCTCCGAGTATCAATCAGACGTTTTTCACGGTGTTAAACAAGGTGCAACCTCGGAATCTGCTTTTAATCCCTGAAATTCCCAGCTCCTCCACGCCCCACGTCACGTGTTCATCCAAGGCTTTACATCTTTGCTTGAACCAAAGTTCTTCTAATCTGAGGGAAAGGAGCCCCGAGCAGCGGGTGATCCTGGCAGCAAGATTTCATGGGGATGGGGAGGCTTGGCTGAGGCTGGTGCTGTCCTAGATGGTGATGGCGGGAGGATGTTCAGTGTCACAAAAACATCGGAAGCAGCGACATTCCCTGGTTTGTAAAGGCTAGGTAGGGCACAGCATGGAGCTTCAGACACCTGCACCTGTGAGAGGGGTGCTGGCAGGGACTCCCCTCCCATGCTCAGGGAAGAAGGGGATTCACCGTCCCCTGAAGTGTTCAAAACGTGTGTGGATGTGGTATTTGGGGACATGGTTTGATGGTGAACATGGCAGTACTGGGCTGGACTCAATAACTCTTAGAGGTCTTTTCCACCCTGAATGATTCAGTGATTCCTTGCAGAAAAGCTTGCAGCGGGGAAAAATGTGAAATGAGGTGTCTGTTCCTGGTGCTGAGCAGGAGTGCAGAGGGCAGGGCAGGGCTTTCTGGGATGTCAGGATGCATTGGAGTGCTCCTGCATCCCTCCAGCATTCCATTTTGGGGAGGATGTGGGCTTTGAATGCTGTTTTTGCAGATGGAAATATTCTGTTGGGGAGAGCTCAAAGCTCCACTTCCAAAGGAGCTTTGGAGCAGAGCCCTGATACCTCTGTGTGTCCCAAATAAACCCCAGGGATGACTTCTCTTTCTTATTTGGCTTTTCCTAAAGCAGATCCACCTCTCCCCACCCCAGGTGGGACTCAAACACACAGTCCCTGACTTAGAAGGCTAATGCCTTATCCATTAGGCCACTGGGGTCCTGCCAAACACCAAAAAAGGGGTAATTTTGATTTCTTTGAGCCCCACTTGGCAGTGGTGAAACACATCACACCACAGAGCTTCATTCTCCTTAAAGAGGCTCCACTAAAGAGCCTGGAGGATTCATCATCCAAAGGATTCTGGTGTCCCACTTTAAAGGCCGGAAGCCTCCTGCACTCCAGGGTGGGCTCTGTCTCCTACTGTTGAGATTTCTGCCAAACTCCTGATGTGGCTTTAGCTTAACTAAATTATGTGCTTTGGTTAGATAAAAATCAACAAAAGGAATAAAACTGAAAGGAAGGAAATAGAAGGAAAGAAACAGTGGATACTCTAAGGGATGGACTTGATGATCCTTGAGGTATTCATCTTGACGCTTTAAGATTCTATTTTTTACATAGATGTGTTGTTGAGATTGCTTTTACTCTTCCCTTTCTTTCCCCAAAAATCTACAGTAGCTTTGTGTTCAGCAGAAGAGGGTGCTCTGATGGAGCAAAGGCTGCTTGAAGAACACAAAGAACATTAAAAAAAGGAGTGGCTGACAAAAATCAGAAGTTTTAGTTCCTCTCAAATGTGAACAATAATTATTCTGAAAAATGATTGACAGGCCACCACAGTGTATCACTGGCTACACAAGAAGATGTTAAATATTTTTATTCACACTTTCAGGCTATTTTTATTCAATACAGCTCATGAGTTTAGCATCAACAACAGCTGCCAACACCACTTATGTAGGAAGATGGAATGCCAAGGTCTTGGATCTCTGCTGTTCTCAGTCAAAATCTGCCTTCCTGCTCTGTTTTATAGTTGAGTGTATTTTTTTCTGTCGTAACCGTTCACGGTTCATTTTTTCCACCCTAAATCAAAATCAAAAGATCCCTCAGTGTACAAAGAAAGCATTTAAATATTCAACTTTTGAGATCTGATGAACTAATAAACATCCTCAGATAGAAAAAACCAGTCCTTGTTCTGGGGATATTACCCAGCACAGCAGTTAAAATCTAATGGATCAGTGATACTCTGTAAAAAAGGAAATTTAAAGGACTATGACCAAAATTGTTTAAAAATGCTGCAAACTAAATTGTGTAACGTGATAGCCTGAACCCAAATAAAGAGCATTTTAATGAAGATACCTCTCTATGAGTTTCTGCGTTGACTCCTTAGACACCACCTTGGGTTTCTCGATCGCCTCCGTGACCATGGTCCGGATTTTTTCCAGACAAATCGCCAGATTCCTCATTTGGTAGCGACTCTCTTCCGAGGTCACAATCAACTCACCAGCCCGGTTTATCTTATTCCTGTGCTGAAGGGATGGGAAAACATGACGTGACCACTGAAACCTCATTGGAACTGTCATGTTCTGACACTGAGACACTGAAACCATGGTTGGAAGGGGAGGGTTGGTACCATCAGAGCCATTTTTTGTCTCACAGCTTCGGGAATCCAGTCGGCCGATGCCAGGTGGAACCGAACCTCTGCCTTGGAATTCACTGGGAGGAAAAACAGGGTCCTTGTTTCCATGTCACAGCCTGCCTTCCTCAGATTTATGAGACAATTCAGCCTGATCTCTGCTGGCTTTCAACATGGAATGATTCCATGATGAATTTCCTGAAAGGTCACAATTCTTTTCTCGCTGTGTTTTTACACACCACTCTACAAGTCAAACTTTTACCTGTCGTGGTATTTGTCTTTCTAGACACCACAGAATTTATTGCCAGCCACTGCCTACCTCATTTTTAATGGCAGAACAGGTGGTATTTTAAGTTTATTTGAATTAAGCTGAGAATTTATTGCACAGTGAATTTCAGAATCCAGTTGGCTCTATTATATTTGATCTATGAATAGAACTGGTGGTCCTTGTGGCACCTGTAGCAGGAATGATCCCTGTAAGTGTTCCTAGGAGCATCAAACGTGTTATCACTGGTCTCCAGCACTCCGAAGACTCAGAAGATGTGTTAAAATGCAGGGTGATGACAATGAAAAATAAGTGTCCACCAGCATGAAGACACTGTTTAACTTCAAGTTCTCAATATTTTGCCATATGGTACAGAAAAACATCCGAAAATGGTGAATTTTCCAAGGGAGAAGCTGTTCCTCACCTTTATTAACGTTCTGCCCGCCGGGACCGCTGCTCCGGCTGTAGGACACGGTCAGGCGAGCTGGAAGAGAGGGTCAGAGGCTGAGCCGGGACGGGGCCGAGCTCGGAGCACGGACTCGGCGCCCGTGGGGGCGGCCCGGCTTCCGGCACGGGTGTGCTGGGCGGGGGGGCCTCACCCATGGGGATGTCGAGGGCGGGCGGCTGCAGCTCCTCCTGGAAAACACATCGAGGGCGGTGTCGGGGGGGCCCGGAGGTTCGGGGGGGTCCCTGCGGCCCCGCCCGCCCGGGGTCGCGGGCTAGCACCGGCCCCGCCCCCTTCCGCGTCGCTACGCCCACCACAGCCAAGACAGCGCCACGCCCCGCCCCGCCCCTGACCACGCCCCATGACATTTCTACCCTCGTGCTAACCCCGCCCACCAAACTGGCACCGCCCCTTATTATGACTCCGCCCACCCAGAAACATCCCATGAAATAACCCCCGCCCAGCTGTCAATCATTCAATAAGCCACGCCCAGGCGCCATCCCTCGCCATCTTCCTCTTTCCCCCCGCCCCTCTGACCGGCGTGCGGGCGGGGGTTCCGTCCTGCTGCGGAGGGTATAGCTTGTCCAGGCTGTGAGAGCTCCGGTATTCGGTGCCGGCGGCGGCCCGCTGCGAGAACCGGGCGCACAGAAGCGCCAGCCCCGGCCGCGGCCGACACAGGCCCCGCAGCGTGCGCACTGCCATGTTGGCCCCGTGGTGCTCTCTTGCCAGGCGTCCCCGCGGAAACGGCGGCCGTGAGCCGCGTTCCGGGGCGGGGCGGAGGGAGGAAGGGTGCGATTTAGGGGGTAAAGGCGCTCTTTTTGGGTTTTGGGGATGGATCTTGAGCGTGTGATGTCCGTGTTGGGGGTCTGTGGGGCGGGGAGGTGTCTGCAGCACTAATGGGAGGTGCCAAGAGAGGGGTATGTGGGGCACCGCGGAGGCATGAGGGAGGTCAGGGGTGGCTGTGCGTCCCAGGCCTGCGTGGTGGCCAGTGCTGAAAATGAAAATACATCTAGCTTTTTTAATGTTTTGTGTCGTTTTTGCACCCGGAGTGCTTCAGTTTTATCCTCTCAAGAGCGCTAAAGAGTTACATACAAATACACATGTGTATATACACAATTATTTCTTTGAATGCTGATATAGCAGCGGTGGATGTAGGATGCAGGGGAGTGAAGCAGTTGTGGAAATCCTTCAGCTTTTACTCGTTGGAGATGTCAGGCTGGCTTGACAAGAAGGGTGTGCGTTCCAGAGGGGCAGGGATTGCTATTCCTGGCAGCAGGAAAATGCATAGGCTGTGCTGGGCTGTCATTTGCTCTGGTGTTTTGACAGGAGCTGACAATCTCTTATTTGAAACCGTGGGTGAAGCCAAAATGGGTGTTCAGAAGCCGATGCAGACTGTGTGACTGATCTGAGCCGAGTTCCATCCAGATAATGCTTTTAAAGTCAGGGAACTCAGTCCTCTGGAGGGAGCAAGTCCTGAACATGGATGGTTCTCTGCCCTGGCTGCAGCTGAGCAGCTCAGGGCCATAGAGGGCTCCTCACTTTGCTCTAATCGAACTTCAGAGTCCTTGTTTAATCGAACTCCACTGCCCTTGTCCAAACTCAGCTGAAAACAAAATGCTCTAAGGAAAAAACCCAGAGCTGTCAGAGGCAAACTGTGCCATCTGGTGACCTTAATTTCTAACAGGGAACAGGTAAATATTTGTGATTTGTAGCCAGAGCGATGGGTACAATACTCAAGGCAGGATGACTCATTTACCAGCTGTTGTCAAATGTGTCTGGTGGTTGTTGTGCAGGAGCACCCTCCAAGGACAGTGCCACATAGGGGCTGGGAAAGGAGCTGGAAGGTCACACAGGTGAAGCCAGACCAATCTAAAAGGACATTTATCTGGTTTTGCTTCATCATTGGTCTTAAAGCCTTTGTAAAAAGCTGGGTGATCTCTGCTTGGATGGTTGGAAACTGCTCTCCCTGTCAGGCCAGGCTTGGGATGGCAAGGTCTGACTTTGGTGTGAGCCAAGAGAGCCAAACCTTTGGCATTACTGCTGGAGAAATGAACTGCTTTGTCACTGGTCCTGGCTGAGGAAGCCACCTCAGCCCCTTGCTGGTCATTGGTGAGCAAAAGCTGTCAAGAGCCATCCCAGAAACCTCAGGGAAAGGCTGAGGAGTCCAAGGATGCAGTCACTCCTTGTGTGAGTGAGGGTACAGGCTGTTAATGTATGAGAAAAGTCCCTCAGGGCTTTGAAGGGCCTTCCAGAAGGTCTCAGTTACTGTAAGAGAGGGAAGATGCTGAATCCTTCCTGTGGGGAGCTTGAGCTCTGTAAATCCCCTGAATTTGTGCTTCAAGTGGCCCCTCCCTGTTTATAACAACAGGTGCTCTTCTGAAGTGTTATTCCAGCTGGTGGTACAATGAGAAGCCAGGCCAGATCTGATGGAACTCCACGTGTCTAAATGCCAGCTTTCAAATTCAGCATGGAACCAGACAGATGACAAGCTGTGCCCTTATTGATCTTAATGCTGTGAGCTGAACAGGGTCACTGACTTTGCCAAATTCTGAAATTAAGAATTATTTCATGTGTCATCATACTTTTCCTCATCCATTTTAATTGCATGCAGCAATTTTCCTTCCTGTCATGAACCATGAGGATGTGCTGTTAAGCAGCTGCTGCTCTCTGTTACACCAGCTTCTCTGGCAGAGTGGTTGCTCAGCACTCTCTTGTTCCCTCTCAATGGAGTTTTACAGCTTTCCTTGGTGTTCCAAAAGCAATTAGAAAAGTTTAGATCAAAGGTGGCACAAAAGGCCAGAAGATGCTTATTTTCTTCTCCTCTGATCACGGAAAGCCTCACTTAAGGCAGGAATCAAGTGACTCTGACTCACACAGTCAATCAGGACATGTATATATGGCCACTAATATTTTTGGAGGCAGAAGAAAATTGCCCTTGGCACTTCGCTGAACATGCTGCTGATACATGGCAGCTGTGCCTTTGTCAAGCCAAGTACTAATATCATGTTACTTACATCAGTCATTTTTGGATTTGTGGTTTGCAAAAAAGGTCAAAAGAAAAACGAGATTTGAATTGGGAGCTTAAAAATTGTGTGGTTTTACAGAGACTTATGAGCTGACAAAAGAGAGGTTTGGTCGCGTGGCAGCATTGGCAGTCCAAGTGCACAAAAATGTGTGTTATATAAATAATGCAGCAGAATAGTTCAGCATATTCTCTTTCCTTTCTGCAAGGGTGCCTGAAGCACTTTCTCGACCCAAATTGTACATGAAAATCAAAGAATTAACTCCTGTGCTGTTCTTAAAAGTAAAAAAGTAAGTGCTGTGAGAAAATTGTTGTTTCTCTGTATTTAGAGGAGAATAGAGCATTAAAAGATACATTTAATGTGTTGCATCAACTGTGATGCTGATCCACATGGGATTGTTTAAAACAGAAAGTAAGGGTGATTCCCTTCCCACACCTTTGCAGCATCAACTGACTGTAGGGCAAACACCGCCTGGCTTAAACCAACACTGCTGCAAGTGCCAAGTCAACGGGTGGTGAACACTCCCAGGAAATCAACAATGCTTCTCTTGCTGTTGTTGTTCATTTTTATTTATTTTATTTTATTAGACAACTGCTTTCCATTATAAATAAATAAGGCATGGAGGTTCTCCATATTGTTAAAGAGCTGGTAGCCACAGCTGTGCATGCAGCTCCTGATGCGTCTGGGGCTGTGGGGCACCTGGAATGCAGAGTGTGGAAGAGAAGAGCAGTTGGTGGTTTTGAGGAGGAGACCTCTGGAGCAGGGGTGGTTTGTGCATCACACTCCTGCCAACTTACCTCTGTGGTACTCAGCTTAACAAAACAGGGTGTTTTGGGGGGGTTTTCTGCATTAATTCCACGTGGAGTGAAAGAAAGGTTGCTCCTTGTAGCATCAAAGCCCTGGATGTAGGGGATAATTCCATTTGAACAGTCTTCCCCTTCCAAAGACACATTTGCATTTCTTTCTCTGAATGTTCCAACGGTTCCAGCTGTTGACTCAAGATTTTGGGATGTAAGCTGGTGAAACGAGAATCCAGATGTAGCTGATGGTTGCTCTAGGCGGGTACAGAGTAGGTTGCTTACACTGAACTGCTGGGTTTTGTGGCTCAATGCTCAGGGTGTTGCCTAAGCTGTAATGAGATGCTGCTTCTCCGCCTAAAATGCATCTGACTGTACAAGGTCATCATCTAGTTCATGGAAGCTGGAAACTGGTGATTCCTGAGACTGCAGTGGCCTTTTGGCTGCGTGTTTGCATGTCTGTGGAAGCCAAAGTGAGGAGATTTCAGTGCTGGAAAGGGAACTGGAACATGAGAGGCGACAGTGTCTCAGCCAAGAAAAATTATTTTCAGCAGGAAGCTGAAATCTGTCCTTGTGGCTGAGGAGATGTTTGGAGCAGGAGTGAGGGGTGATGTGTGATCCGTGCTACTGCCAGGGCCAGACTCCTCACCTGGGAGATGCTGCATCCCCTGGCTTGTGTGCGAGTCCCTGGGAGTCAGTTTTGAGCCCATGCAAGCTGTTTTTAAGGAATTTGCTGCGATGGGACAATGACTTCTTGAAGAGCACAGCATAGAGAGCTGTTACCCAGACCGTGAGATGAAAGTGTGTCTCTGATACTGTAATAGCACTTCTTGTCTCGCTATGGGAAAGCCCTGGGCACCGAGTTCGTACCAGGCATGGTGCTTCACCTGGGTTGAAATACCAGGGCAGACTTAAAGCGAGTAAATCCCATATGCCTGCAAGGTCTGGAGAGTGTGGACTGAAACACTGAGTGACGCTGATGGAGATGGAACAATCAGTCATATGTTTCTCTTCAAGTTTTTCCAGTTGCAATGAGCTTGCATTGTAAAGAGCTGAAAAACCTGACTGATTAGAGAATGGCTTAAATAGCAAGACCATGCCGCCCTTTGGGGAAGGCAGAGATAGAAGTCTCTTGGGTTCAAGCGTAGGTTCTCAGCCATAAAACCTAACTGGAGGATTGGGCTGCTGTGCTGGGGCAGCCCTAAAGTTCTGATGGCTTTTTGTTTTACTTTGAGGCGCTGTACTCCAGCTGTGGCAGGATGCTGGAGGACATCCAGGCTTTTGCTTGCAGATAATTGGACTGTAGGACAAGCTGAAAAAGGGTGGAGCGGGAGACTGGTTTCTTTTCTTTCATGGTAGGGTTTACATTGCTGTTGTGATGTCTGGCAGCGGCAGTAACTCATGCAGAGATCCGTCATGTGGTTTCTGAAATCCTCTAACTACAATGTACAATTGTCCCAATGGGTTGTCCAGAGCCTAAGCTTCTTAAGAAAGTGAGTTGGGTCCCTGTGACATTCTCTCTCTTGCAGACCTCTTGAACCTTCAAAGCAGAGGGGCCACATGGCATTTCCTGGGGCTCAAGAGAAGATGTGGCCGTTGCAATTGCACGTGGGAGCTGCGGAGAGCCAGGACTCATTTGCTGCTCTTGTTTTTCACCTTTGTGGCATTGATGTCTGCTTTTGTTTTCTGGATGCGGGAGAAGATCTCCTTAAAAAGAGCCTTGTACTCAGGCTGGCTCTGCTCCAGTCGCTTGTCCACGGCCTCCACGTGTTTGCTGATGGTCTTTTCCATGGTTTTCCGCTCTTCCAGCTCATGCCCCTCTCCTCGGAAGTCCCTGAAGGAGCTGTCGCGGGAGATGGGCCGGGAGGTCTGGACTCCTGTGTGGCGCACGCTGTCCTTGTGCTGCCGGCACTTGCTGAGGAGCTCCTCGTACTTCTCCAGCAGGGCATGGTACTGCTCGTCCACCTCGCGCAGGATGGACATGCCCCGCTTGCGCACGTTGTTGGCGTGCAAGGTGTAATTGCCCTCGTGCCGGCTCACGGCGTCCTTGGTCACGATGGCATTCAGGGCCGTGTCGCTGCAGCTTTTCCGCACCGGGTGGTTTGGGGAAGGGGTCATGGATGTCCCGTGGCTTTTCCCTCCCTCCTCCTCGGACAGGTCGATGTAATCTGCTTCTGGGGCATTGTTCAGCGGCTCAAGGAGGGCTTCGGACAGGTTGTCCTCTCTGCTGAGCAGGTACTTCTTGACTTGTTTCATCTGCTGCAGCTCCAGGAGCTCTGCCTCCAGCTCCTTGATGCGCAGTTTGCAGTTCTCCATCTCGCACACCCGCTGCTCCAGGTCCGAGTACTCCTGGATAACCGAGGTGTACTCGCGCTCCACCCTCTCCTTCCGCTGCTTCTCCTGGTTCACCTGGGATCTCAGAGAGTTCACCATGGCTTGGAGACGCTCGTTCTCCCTCTCCAGCGGCTTCTGGTTGAATTCTGTGGAAGAGCTGTGGACCTGGAATGCATCCTCATACCTGAAAGAGAAGAAAGATGCTTGAGAGAGTCTGACCAAGCAGTGTGACCCATGAGGGATTTGTGTTTTATTGTTATGTAAGTAGTTCCATTGATGTCCAAAAAGGACATGAGCTCATGGAGTGAGATATACCTTCTCCATGTGCCAGGAGACCACAAGGTGTGTCTCTTCTGGACACAGAGACAAATCTCTGTCCCACAGAACTTGCAGTTTTATTGGACAGCAGCAATAAAAGACAGGAGGAAAATAAGATCCTAAAAGTAAAAGACACATCTGGTTAACAGACAAGCCACCAGCATTGCAGGTTAAGCAAGAATGAATGTTCAAGTGCTACCAGTCTGAGCTGAAAGTAGGTGGCTTTGGATTTTTCCTGCTAGAGTCCATCAGCTGCTCTCTGCACCATGGAGTTCACCAACTACCCACTGCATATGGCAACAACCCCAGACCCACCCAGCCAGAACTCTGAAGCACATGTGTTGCTGCCTGTGCAGCCCTGTGTCTGGGAGGTGCTCTAGAGGGAGTGAGGGAAGATTTACACGGCAAGGCAGACACAGATTTTTAATAGAGGTGCCCTTTCTTCATTGCCTGGGAAGTGATAACAAGCACTTCCTCCTTCTCTTCAGGAATTTGGGTTTTCCTCCTCAGTGAAGCACCCATGGCATCCTGTTTGTTTAGAACAGACTGGAAAAGTGCAAGCTCCATGGCTTCCCCTGGGAGGCATGGCTGTGGTGGGGGGTATTGAACATATTTCAAAGCACTGAAGGGCAGCCTGACCTTCAGAGCCAGCTGTGGAGCTGCAAGGGGGCCTAAGGTCCTGTGGTAGGGGGGAGAGTGGGATTGGGGGACTGGGGGGAAAAGAACCACACGGACATTAAATGGATTTTGCTGGGGGTCACGTTATGGCCTGATTAACATTGCTGCTGCAGTGAAAATGTCTTTGGTTCATATCCTCTGGCAGAGGATGCTTTCAGTAACAAAGTTTATTGATTGCTTATCTATTTAAAGAACCCTCTTTTGTGGACAAAACTGAGCAAGAAATGTCCTTGTGAGGTCAGTGAATTAACACAGTGGCCGGGTTTTGAGGAGGATTAAGGCTGCAGTAGTGATGAAGGTGTTTGTACAGAACTTGGCAGCACATGGTGTATCTGCATGTGTGACTGATGTTCCTAGGGATTGCTGGAGTCATGCAGCACAAAATGCACCATCTCAACTGGTTTCAGTGAGCCAGAGGTGCTGGTGCTGTGCTGGAAGGCAGCTGGAAATGGAAAATGGGCTGTGCTAGTTTGGGAAGGGAAGTATCACTGTGCTGAGATTATGAAGGCTCTGCCTTGCCAACACCACCTTAGGCAGGTGGGTTGGTGAGAGGAACATCCTCCCTTCAGCTCCAGCTGGGGGTTTCAGGCTCTGATGCCCAGCCTCTGTGTCTGAGAGGTTTCTGTGCACCCCCAGAGGGGCTCACCCACCGCCTCCCCTGTTTGTGGGGAGCAGTTCAGAGGGGTTGCCACAGCCAAGTCTCTGTACCTGGGGCTGGAGCACAGCTCTTTAAGGCAGGGGAAGGTGTGGATGGTTCGGCGCCGCTCCCTCTTCTCCCTCCGGATGCGGAGCTGCTCCAAGCTCCGCATTTCCTCCACCTGCTTCTGCAGCTCCTCCACCTGGTTCTGCAGCCCCTCGATGGTTTCTGTCAAGCTGCAAAGAGAGGAGGGAGCACAGGTGAGAAATCAGGTGCTACAGGTTCCTAAAAGGTGTTTTTTTCCTACAGAGAAATCCAGTCTAGGGAAGGTGCTTTCAGTTTCTAGCGTGTGCCCTGGGATCATGACAGCACTTATTTTTTGTTGGTCTTTCTCTGTGTGGTCACTCTTGAATGGGGTTAGTTATAAAAAAGGGACAGGGGGATTGATTTGAGTCCTTCTGTCCTCAAATCAGTTGGCTGAAAGAGTCATCTCTGGGACATAAGCACTCTCCTGAAACATCTCTGCACTTAAAACAAGCATCTATTCCTTTTGTTTATCTTGTAGAGAAACACAGAGACTGGGCAAAGATTTTGTTTTGCTCTGTCTGCAGATAGTTTGTAAAACACTCCGCTCAGAAATTCCTTCTCCAGACAGTTGTTTGTGATGCTGCATTACAAGGACATGGCTTAGACTGTTGTTTCCAGGGATGACCTTGATCATGGGCTTGTTTTAGGAAAGAAATATTATTGATAAACTGGTGTTTCAGCATGGACTAGCCAGGATTTCATGAGTTGCTGGATCTGTGCTTGGTGTTTCCTCAGGGCTGTGTGCTGGGGATCTCCCTGATAGGATTATGTGCCTTTTCTCCAAGGAAAAGCATCTGAGGAGAGGCTGCTGTGCCTCTCTCCAGGTAGCTTCAGACACTCCTTTATCCAGCCCCCATCCTAGGGATGTCTGTGCTGTGGCTGATCCCTGCTAACTAGCATTATTGCAACACACTTCTGTTCTAAACATCTGCAAATGATGCAAAAGAGAATGGCTCAAATAGCAATGAGAGGCTGCACTTTGGGGCAGGGGAAAGGTGAGCTGAAGGCTCTTGGATCTTGAAGATCCAGGGGGGGCTGTACCACTGGATCTTCTGTTGGGAAGTCTTGCTTTCCATCACGAGCTTCTGGTTAGCCAGCTCCAGGTCCCGTGCCGTCAGGTCCAGCTGCTCGTAGACTTTTGCGTGCTGTTCATTCATCTGCCGCAGCATCTCCAGTTGCTTGGTCAGGTACTGCAAGGAAAAGTGAAGCATGTGCACTCCATGTCCAAAAAACAAAGTTTGTCACAAGCAGAAATTCTTACAGCCTTTGCTGCCTCTGACAATGTGTTCTGTGGCTCTGCCTGGTTGAAGCCTCTTCCAGACATAAAATATTCATCCCCCCGACCACTGTAAATATTTTTGTGTCTAAAATACAATTGAACTTCCTCTGCCCTCTGTGAAGGGCACTGAACTCTATCTCTCTCTATTCAGCTGCTTTTTTATTCCCAGTACCAAAGAAAGTTGATATCCCTGGGACTGAAAGTTGACTGAAATTGGCCAGTTGGTTACTGGATCGTCTGAAAGATCGATTGCAGAGGCTGTGTTGCCTTGGGAATTCAGGCTAAAACTCTGAGTCCGTGAAATATGAGGAGACCTGTGGTTTCTGTGGATTAGCACACCCTTTTCTGTAAGTTTGTTATTGCAAAATCTTATCCTAGGAAGACTAGGAGAGGGGCATCTACTCAGGTGCTCACTCTCAGCTGGGGCCAGATTCCAGATCCTATAGTGGATGTGCTTCTGATGGGCTGCTGAAGAGGGAATGGCTAAATCCACCCACTAGTTCTCTCAAACATCAGCTGTCTGATCCCTGCAGCATCATGTGCTGCTCTTGTGAACTGGCAGACCTCCTCTGCCCTGTGTCTTTTTAAATCGGGGGTGTCCAGTCTTTTTAAACTCACAGATCCCTAGAAGGTTTCCAGTGGATGAAAACCCTCCCACGCACAGCAGGTTTAAGCCTCTAAGATGAGTTCTGTGAGCTCTCAGAAATACTGCCCTGACCCCACAGGATGCTTGAAATGGGGGTTTAGATTTCAGTTCTTGGAGAATGAGCTATTTTATGCTTCTAACAAAGGGGGCTGTGTTATGGGGTGCCGAGGGGCCAGCTGGGAACAAATGCAATTCTGAATCTCTGGGATCAAGGGAAAGCTGCAGAGAACAGAACGAAGTGAGTGTGAAGGCTGACGGATGCGCAGGGGAAGGCCAAACATGACCCAGATGCAGCCTGATGCCAAAATCTGGTGTGCACATCTGGGCAGGGAGTGAGGATGTGAGAAAAGGGAAAGTGACAGTTAATAGGGGAACGAGACCCTCTCCAGTGCTGGGATGAGCTTTAATCCATCATCAGACTTTAAAACTCAAACAAACCTTAATCTGTCCTGCTTCAGGCACTTCAGCCTTTCTGCTGGCATCTGAGCTGCTGGCACTGGTGGAAGTGCCCCTTTCCCACCTTTGCCCTTGGGTGACAGCAGTGGCCAAGCAGCCCCTGTTCCCACCCCTGTCCCGACTGTGTCCCTACCTCAATCTCCTGCACTTGCTCCTCGTTGGTGGCATACATCTGCTGCAGGGAGTCCTCCAGCTCTTTGTTTCGCTCCAGCAATGTCTTCCCCAGCTCTGCAGCCAAGTGTAAATCTGAAAAGCAGAGGGACAAAGCTGCTGCAGTTCTCACAGCTCCATGTCTGGGTGTGGTGGGATCTCCCCCCGCCCCAAAAAGTGACCCCACAGCAAGCACAGCAGCACATTTTTCATGGCATTGGTTTTACTGGCACGTTTTGACCTGGATGTATGTTCACGGAACATACAGGATCTGTACGTTGCAGGAGCAAGGGGCTGCAGGAGCAAGGGGAGGAGCAGGGCTGGGCTGCAGGAGCAAGGGGAGGCTGAGCTCAGGACTCTGCAGCTCCTCCATGCAATGACAATTTAGTGCTTTGCTGGCTGCAAAACCCTCCTGCACTCCCTGCACCCTATAACCAGGATCAGCCCAGGATCTGGGCTGTGGCAGGTGCTCAGCACCTCCATCCCCTATCGCTGAGAAGGGCTCAGCACCCATCAGAATGGAGCAAAGGGTTGGTAAAGCCCTGCAGGGCCTTGGGGATGCTCTCTAAATTACATTATTATCTCTAACGAAGGGAGTGCCTTGCCTTCCCTGTCAGCCTCCATCCATCACTCACTAATAGACTGACAGGAGTGATAAAACCCTGTGTGGCCCGAGGGGGCCGGAGGCACCTCCCACATGTGCTGCCCTGGCAGCACTGCAATGGCTAAATCCAAGGGTCTTTCCTTGGGGCAGCTGCAGGGAAAGGACAAACTACTTCGTGTTCACTCTCTGCCACCTCTAAACGCCCTTAGGAAGCTACTAAAATAGTTGGACTTCAGGAGAAATGCAGGGAAGAGTAGATGTTGACAATGCGGTCAGTTGAAAATGCTAGTTTTGCTGCTGGGAAAAGAAAAAGCCTCCAGGGCCTGTGAATCCTGTGTTGGCCAAAGCTTGAGCACACAGGTGATGCTGTTTGTGAGGCTGGGACAGCACAGTTGGCTCTGAGAACAGCCCTTTGCTTTCAGAGGAATTGGTTGTCTTCTTAAAACCTGACTATGAGCACGTGGGTTTCATTTTTCTTGGTGCTTCTAGAGGTAGCAGCTCTTAGAATGGTAGAGTGAAAATCTGAGCCTAATCCTTTCAAAAGGCCAGGAATGGGTTCTGGTGTGCGTTATTGCTCTTTCTTGCTTTGGTGTGGTTATCATGCGGCTGTAGGTAATTGAGGAGTGACAATCCTGCAGGGTGTGAGGGGACCTGGGTCTCCTGCCCTGGCATTTCCTTAGCCTGTTGTAATGCTCCCCTCTAGTCTGCATCTAATGATGTGTTCTGAAAAGGCTTTGCCAGGACTGAGAGTAGCTATAATTTTCTTCAGTGGTTCATTTGGTCATGCAGTTGATTGGGAAAGAGGGACATTTGGTCACTAAGACAAGAAGAAGGGGAACCAGGACTCTTGAGATATATTCTGAGCCTGGGAAAGCCCTGACCTCTCATACATCACAAAATGAGGCTCACGCTGACCTTGAACACGAGGTCAACACCCCCCTTGCCAGGGGGTGAGCTACAGTGCTGTCAGTGCCTGGGATGGGGCTTTCCTGATGGATGATGCTGTGCTGTGAGATGTGCTAATATGTTACTAGTTTGTGTGGTGCCTGTGTTTCTTTCTGCTGGCTCCCCAGATGTGGTGCTGCCAACAGCTGCTCAGTATGTCCTCGAATCTCCCCTTTCCATGGGAATGTGCTCTCCAGCTGTGCCCTGCATTGCAGGGTGTTATTATTAAAAGGGCTGTGACCTTTTTAATTATAATCCTCTTCATTGCACAGTGACCCAGACTGAGGGCTGCAGTCGCAGCTCTCCCTGCAATCAAGTTATTGGCACGTTTCCCCATGGACAGACCTCCTCCACCTATTTGGTTTTTCCAAGCACCAAATTTCCCTAGTTTATAAAGTGCCCTTGGGAGACCCAAGTGTTTGCTACACCAGCTGGGGCTGGGGGAACAGCCAGATGCCAGCAGAGATGAAGGATAATTTTTGCCTTTAAGCTGCTTGGGACTGTGTTTAACATCAGCACGACCTTGCCAGAGTCAGTGTTGTTCCTGGAGAGTGGCACCTCGGAAATCACATCCCTGGCAGCAAGCAGGGCCCCGATGTGGAGGTGTGGAGTGAGAGGGCTCCGTCCTGTGCTCCAGGTAATGAGTCAAGTGTGTCCCCGTCCCTGTGGATTACACCAGTGCTCTCCCACCATATGGCATCCAATTTAATCAGCTGGGGTTGAGTTAAGTGGATTAGGCAGTGCAAGATCCTGCATTGTAATTTAAAGGGCTCTGTCAGCAATAATTTAATGGGGGAAATGGGCAGTGTTTGGGGATGAGTGGGAAAGAGGAAAGAATGGGGCTTGGGCTCTGAGGAGGAAATTGAGTCTTTCCATTTTGAGCATAAGGGCCTGGGAGACTCCAGGCTTGAAGGACATGGGGGAATTGGTTCTTTCAGTGTCTTTTAACCGCCTCAGTCATTGTCACACACACTCTCTCTGCCTGCCAGCCAAAGCATCCTTGGTAATCCTGTCTCATTCACCCCCTTGTGCCTGAGTCCTCTTCCCCACCTGTTGGTCCCCCCAGCTTATGGGGCTGGGGGGAGAGGGGGATGCTGTGGAAGTGCTTTAATGTCGTCTTGAGACCAGATCCCTCTTGATCTTTGTAGTAATTGTGGCTCTGCATAGGCTGAGGGAGCACAAAGCTCCTCTCCACAGAGACCTTGGAAACCTGAGGCTGAATGTGAAATTTCACCAAGTTGCTTGAGGGATAAAAAGAACTATTTAGGAATTCAGGAATCCTTTCTATATAGTACTATGGTTTTCCTACAATTTTTTGTATTCCTCTTTGCTTCTCCACTGTCAGATCAGCCAGCCAGTGCTGAAGGACTTGCCCTAATTTAGCAGATATGCTGATGCCTCCCTTCCCCCTCCCCTCTGGATTCAGGAGGAGAAATAAAGTGCTGTGTGTCTGCTCGATGTGCCCCATCCCTCCACATCCTGCCTGTGCTGAAGGCACCACTGTGAAATGGCCAATGCTCAGCTTCAAAAATGGGGTCTTAATGCTGCCAAATCCTATCAGGAGAGAGCTATGGATGCAAACTGTCCCGGGCAGCACCAGCCTGGCGCCCTCTGGCTCCCTGTACTCCAAGCACTGACGTGACCCTTCTAATTAACACCAGCCAAAGAGACATGCTGTGTCCTCAAACAAAGGGCTGTGTCTGTGAAGCAGGGGAGGGAGTGTTGGAGGCTGCATTTCTCTGAAAGCTTCCATGGGAAAGGCCTCTTAGCAAGGAGGGTGGGGATGGAAAGAGAGACCATATGGTGGGAAGGGAGCAGGAGCTGAATCCAAGCAGAGGAGCAGGGCTGGGCAGAACATCAAGGAGGCACCATCCTGGAGCTGCAGAGATCAGCAGTAACAGCCCAGAAATAATTCTGCTACCTCTGTGCCACTGAGGAAACTTGAAAAAAACCCATCCTGATCCAAAAGCTGTAGCAGGTTGCCTTTGATGGAAAGAGGCTGAGGGACAAACTGCAGGCTATTCCCTCATGGCAGCATCCTGTGGCACTGCTGGGACAGGCGGATGTTCCCTGCATAGGGCTGTGGCAGAGCTGGATGCTTCCCCGGCCTTGCAACGAGGCTCAAAGAGGATTTGGAGCTGTTTCTGCCTTCCCAGTGCTGGCCTGCATCTGTTTGAGCAGAGCACTCTGCCACAGCCCTGTGGAGGAGTTTCTTCCCTTCAGCATCTCCTGGTTGTGACTTTGGGAGAGCATAAGCCTGGTGCCAGGCAGGTTTTGGCTGCTCTTGGCTCGATGATAATCTGGTAGCTTTTCAGATGCTCTTCATAAATGCAGCTTTCTGGAGGAAGCCACCATCTGGTGCAGCTGCTTTGGACTTCCCCTTGTGATCTCTCTTGCAGTGAAGGATTCTCATGTTTAGGCTGTGAGAGAACACACTGGGTCTGCTGCGCTTGGTTCCTCACCTTTAATAAACCAGCCTTGTCCCTGTCCTGCAAAGCCAGCAGCTTGCAGGGGGCACAGAAGTCCTGTGCTGTGTGGCATAGATGAGCAAGTGTTTATGGATTTGCAGGTCCTTTTCAGCTGAGCATGTATAAAGGAATTACTTGTGGCCCCTTCCTAAATGTGGGGTTGTGGAAAGGGCTGCTCTGTCCTGTGCTGCACATGGTGAATGCATCTGCTGGAGAGCAGGGAGGAGGGTGGGAAGGTCTGTGGAGGAAGCTCAGGGTGCTTGTGAGTTGATGGATGGGGTACATTGAGAGTTAAGAACTGATGTTTAATGCTGTTGATGTTTAATTTGATGGCATTTGCTGTCTGCTCCATTACACATGGGTACTTAAAGTCAAGGGTGGGTGCAATTATTCCTTTCAAAGTCTAAATGAATGATGCTATGCTGGTTTACCCTGGAACAGGGTATACTTGCTACTCATTTATTTTCCTTCATAGTTGCAAGGCATTGTGCTGTCTGGGTATATTACAACGAAGATCAGCTTTCGTATATCACTTACTGCTGCTCCATGGCAGGTGGTGGAAGCAATCTCTGTGCTTGGCCTCTATAAGGCATTGCAATGGAACTTGCTGGGGTGCAGGGAAACAAATGCCGTCTGGCAGCATCTCAAACGCAACCTAAAAAAGCCTTTCCAACATGCCCATTCTACAAAGATAGTGTTTCCCAAGGCCAGCCAGAGCTTCCAGAGAGTCACCAGTGTTACTGCTGAGACGTGGATTCCCCATCGCTTTTACACTGATGTAACTCAGACATTGCTGCTCAGTTCAGCTTTACACTTGGTGTTCTGTGTGTTTTTGGGGAGGATCTTCTATTTTGCTAAAGTGGCGTGTTCCACAAAAGCAGGGCTTACTTTGTAAAATAGCCCCAGTGAAGCAGGTGGGGAAAAGCCTCTGTTAGGGCTGGGTGAGAGCAATCAGGCTGCCTAAACCCCTGGCAGCACAGCCACCTCCTCCTCTTCCTTCTCCTTTCGAACTGTGGCTCTTGCTCGGCTGAGCGCATGTTGGTCACACTAGCATTTTTGTTACCCTGATGAGATTTGCTGGATTTCCTGCTTGGTTTGGTTTGTATTGTTTTTTGGGTTTTTTTGTGGTTTTTTTTTAGTATTTTTTTCCCTCCCTTTTCTTTCTCTTGTGTAATCTATTACGTGCTCCTGTACTGCCCTTGGCTGAGCAAGTGTTTCTGGTGGGGGAGCTCAGGTGGTGGCAGAGGGGTTTTTGGCAGCAGGTCAAGGCAAGTCCAGTGCACTGAGAAGAGCTCCTTCCATGGTATCTTGAGCCCCCCTGGGCAAAAGTGGCATCACCAAGGAGTGGAAATCCCTGACAAGGGGCTCAGGGACACACTGTCTGTACTGTGCTGTCCTCCAGCTCTTTCAGCCCCTACTGCTCTATTCTTTGCCTTCTATATTTTTCAGTTTTATTTGATAGTTCCACTATCAGCTCTTCTTTATTCTTCTCAGATGCTCACCAGACTTTTTAGATTTAATTTATGCCTTTTCTTTCTTCTCTCTTATCATCCTGCACTCCAAATTCTCCCCTGTGTATTAATACTTGAGACCCAGGATGGTCACCTCTGCTTCTGAGCTGTGTCTCTACAAACACACAGAGAGCAGTCCCATCCTTGTGCCCACAGCAATTGCTGTGCCTTTTGCCAAGTCGTTAGAGCATGAGAACACAGAGGATGTTATTAGACCATGGCTGAGGCCCCATCTGCATCTTTTCCTGCTGTTCTCTTATCTAAGCAGCCTCAGTGCCTGTGTTTGCCTTATAGGTTAAAATGGCTTGAAAGAGCTTGGTGACTGGTGGCTCCGAGGCTCTGATAGTGCACCTGGATCAAAATGTCCTAAATAAATCTATACAAGTAGGGCAATTGAAGAGAAGGAGTAAAGAAAGAGGAGGGAGAAAGGGAGCCAGAGCTTTCCCGCATGCACTCCTCCCCCGGGCAGCAAATCTCCAACTAATTAATTATGTTGGGTTGCCGAAAACTGTGAATAAAGGCTTCTACTCTTTTAAAAATAAAGACACAGGCATGTGGATGGCTGCCATGTGGCAAAACTCCTCTACCCTGTGTGTTTTGGGGACAAGAGGTTGTAAGTGACCCAGGATGGACAAGGAGGATGAGCACCAGGGTGCTCAGCACAGTGCTGTGCACGTGCAAAGCCCCGAGCAAAGGCACCCTTGAAGGACAGGTCACTGTGCTCACGTGGCAGGGGATGGTGCCCACAGTGCTGGGCTGCCACAACCATGTCAGTTCTCCTGTCCTGCTCCTGCTCACACAACATATTCCCCTACTCTGAGCCGTTCACAGCCAACTCGGATGCCCTTGCTCCCCTCTTGCTACGGGGAGGCAGGTGGAACCAGTGATTCTGAGTGATTTGGACACTCAGGGCACTCAGGGAGCAACAATTCCAGGACAACTGTCAGTTTGCAGCTGTAGCAGCCCCCAAGACCTCTGCCAGCACTGCCACTGCTGGTTACTTCTGTCTGCTACCTCCTATGTCCAGAGGCATACCAGTATAGAGACCTTTCTTCCATGTGTTACAGCTAAATGCAGGAACAGCCTGACCCTCTGCAGCAACGCCAAAAACCTGCCCACCTCTTCTCCAGCAGCCCTTTTTCTCGACTTTGAAGAAAAGTGTATCATCTTGCAGGGTGCTGCCCCACTTCTGCTCCCTTCCCATCTGCTGCTGGGGAGTTTAGGAAGCCCTTTTCCTCCAGGTGCTCAGCTCATAGCCCAGCTGCCTTGTGCCTGGCTATTGGCACAGGCTGGAGATGCTGCCCATGTGGGAAGAGATCTTGACCTCAGATGAGTGATCAGTGCTGTTTGTGCAGCTGCACAGGAAGAGCACAGGGCTGTAGCCTTCCAGTCTGAGTTTGCAGGGAAAGGGAGTGATTAAATACTTGATGTACTCTCAAAATGATGTTATGTCCACCACTAGTCCTGAGCAGGATGCAGAGCAATACATCTTTTGGGGGCCCAACACCAAAACCAGTGTCCCTGACACAGTTCTGCTTCAAAGACTGATGCTCATGGGGTGTGCTGTGCTGCTCCTTGCTCTGCCTCCTCCTGCAGACACTAGTGCTTGGCCACCGCCTCCCAGTTCAGGTGCCTTCCCAGGACTCAACACTTCCATGTGGACCAAGAAAACTTGGAGGATGGCATGATCACATCCTTGCTCCAACTGCTGGTGCTGCAGCTGCATATTTGGAAGAGGCCGAGAAGCATGGACCTGGATATTACACACTTAAAGGTCTGAATTCTTTAGAGAGGAGGCAAATTAACTGAGCAGGGCCAGGGCAGCTGCACAGACTACAGAGACTTCCCAGAAAGCTGCAGAGGAACAGTCTTTTAACCATTAGAACTGTCACTTTTTGGAGAGATGATTTATAACTGTTTGTTAAATACACATGGAAAAAAAAAAAAACGAACTGTAACATAAAATCCCTTTGAAATTCCCAGCTGTGCAAAAAGCAGTAGTTGTGTAACATCTGGTCTCCTTCCTTTGGGATATTTTGTATTGGAGATATTTTCCTAAATTCTTGGCCCACATATCACATAGTATTTTTGGGCAGATTAAGTAGAAGCTTTGGAAACCCTGAAGTTGTGTTTAATGCGAGCACACAGATCCGTTGGAGCAAGATGAGGTGGGAATTTAGCACTGTGCTGCTCTGGGAAAGCCTTTTGAGAGAGGAGAGAGTGTGTGAGTGCGGGAGTGAGTGAGCAGTGCCTTATCCTGAGTGCTGGCACTGCTTTCAGCAGGATGGGACCCTGGTGCTGTCACTGCTCTAAGTAGTTCCTGCCTGTCACAGTGAGTCAGTGCATCCACCCTGTCACCAGCCAGCACTGGCTGGTACAGGAGCAAAGAAAGAGGATTGGAAAATGCTGGGGTGGGGGGACAGGCTCCACATGCAGGGTGTTAGTGACAGGTGCCTTGGCTCCCAGTCCCTCAGGCTCAGAGCCACTGAGGGAAAACGTCCTTCAGGATCCAGACCATAAATCCTTTGTGTATGGCCTTGCCCATGAGAATTGCCACTGTTAGCTAATTGTTTCAGGATGGGAGATATGGAAAACTCTGATTTTTTTGTTTGGTTTTTTTTTTTTGGTTGTTGTTTTGTTTTTGTGGGTGTTTTGGTTTTTTTTTTTTTTTTTTCAGTTTTTTTGTTTCCCTTTTCCCTTTCCAGCAGTTCCTCTAATTCTGCTCCCTCCCACAGCTGGAACTATGTGCCTGGGTTCAGCAGATGTGGAGAGGAGCTTCTAGTCTCTCACTGAAAGTTGCTGTGTGGGGCTTTCTTGGGCCCCTTTTTGGTTTTCTTGTGCCCTTTTTTCTTGGTGCCCTCATGTAACAGGGGAATTTTCACTCTAGGAAAATACATCTATAGATATTCTTCCCCCCCCCCCCCCCATATTTTGAATCTCTCATAACTTCTTTAAACTAACCTGTCATCTTATCTCCTTGTCTCCTGTGACTTTTCTAGTCTCTCTTGTCATTCCTAAGCAGCTCAGCAATTAGTCACTGAAAACTTTCCACTTCCATAAGCTACCTGCTGTACTGTACTGCTAAATAAATAAGTGGCTCAGCTACTGCAGGCAAAGCTCTGTCCTTCTGGCTTGCCTCTGGGGAGGGAGGGAGGGAGGGTAGATAGCTGCTGTACTCCTGGAGGACAGGCAAGGTGTGTGCCTTGTTCCTGGACTGCTGGGATAACTGCCTCATGAGGGGCAGAATATAAGTTTCACCAGCTCCCCTGCACAGTAAATGCTTTGGGCAAGCTGATAGTGGATTGCAGTGCTCTGGATTGGGTGGTGCAGGTATGGGTGCTAGCATGGATCCCCTGGGCTTACCCCAATGTCAGGATCTGGTCACTGGAGCACTGATGACCCTGTGTCTTTACACGGATGAGTTGGGAGTGGTGCAAGCTCAGCACCTTGTGTCATTTTCCTTCTTAGTACTCAAGCAATCAGATGCTTGGCAAGAGGAAGAGGAATTTAAAAAGATCCTTAAATCCGGAGACCTTTAGAGGTTACAGGTGTAATGTCCTAAGCCTGCACTGCAGATGGTTTGGCCCAAACGTTTCTGTGGCTGCCCTGGAGGACAATTGGTCTCTCAGTGGCAATGAGGTGATGTGCTGGTTCTTGCACTCCCTCTGGTCCTGCTGCCTATCTCAGAGCAGAGAGAGGGTGTTTATTGACATGGGAGAAATCATCCCACACTTATAGAATCCTAGCATATGCTGAGTTAGAAGGGACCCATCAGGATCATCAAGTCCAACTCCTGGCCCCATTCAGGACACCCAATAAACCCCCATGTGCCTTAAACTATGGTTAGGTCCATAAGAAGGGTGGCTTTGTGAGGCCTCCTCTTGGGTTGCACTCTGCTCTGAGACCTGAATGCTGGCAGGGGGTAGGGAGGCTGGGAAGATCAGGGAACGCAGCTGCATGACTGCAAGGAGGATTCATCTTGTGAGATTGCTGCGGATGAGATGAAGGCTGGAAGTGGCTGGCAGAGCTGCTGGGTCTGTTTGGATCCAGATGCAACTGAGTTGGCACACAGCCCTCCCAAACACAAATGCTCCTGATGAACAGGAAAGGTGCCCCCACTTATCCACAGCTCAGACTCTCTAATTTTAGCTCATTCATTCTCTTGGGGTCTGGCTGCACGTAGGCCCTGTGCACAGGACATGATGCAACTGTAGCTACATCATCAATTCACAATGGCTGGAGAAAGGTTCAGCAGAATTTTATCCTGGTTTTAACACTTAAAGGCACAGACTCCCTGGCCAACAGAAGGTGGCTGGACCAAAGCAGCACTGATATCTCTTCATGCTTACAAAGCAATAAGCTAAGTCATGGTACGAGGGAATTGCAGCTCCATTTTTACCACTTTTCTCAAATCAGAAAGCCTTCCCAGAGGGAACATCATTGCAAAGGATACACTACAGGACACCACTGCTGTTACCATGTCATTGCTGAGGGTCCTGGCTGGGACTTGAGTCTCTGCTTCTGTGTGCTAAGGCATCTTGGTACAATGCCTTGAGCCACAGAGTGTTACAGTGTGCAGGAAAACAGGTAAAGGCATCTGAAAGGCACTGGCTTAATCTGAACAAGGCTGGAAGGGCCTCGACGCTAGGGACCAGATCTTGCTGCTTCCAAAGCATATGGTAGATGCACCCTGTTGCTGTGGACACTTCAGGGAAAAGAAAGAGTGATTGGGATTTATTATTTTGAAAAAAAATAGTTACTTTGGCAAGGTGAAGCTCATGGAGGATGACAAAGAAAGTAACAGGTGCTTGGTGTGGAGCTGGAGGCATGATTTTCACTCTAGTGCTAAAATGGTTAATTAACATAATCATCACAGAGCTCCCAGTTAAGCCATCTGTTGCTTAGCAAACAGTTTTGGATGTAAATGTAATAAATATTTGATGATGCTGTGAAATGATGATAAAGGCCCAGCAACCAACTGGTTCACGGAAGAACCTTCTCTGCTCTCCTAGCTTGGATTGTTTCTTGTTTCTCCCACCCTTGCTCCTAAGGAATGGTCTTTAAGCCTCTGCTTTTGTCCTCTGCCCTCTTGGTACTGCTGCCAGGCGTGGGTTTCTGTGCGACCCTGGGCTCTTGGCATGCCAATCCTCTTAGTAATGCCTCTAATCGTGCCACGCTGGATGTCTTGTGCTGTGCTTCCAGCCCCCATTCCCAAACCAACAGCTCCATGGCTGTGCCACCACGAAAGACCTCTGGGTGTCATGCAAAGGCACAGTGTATGTGGACAAAGTCTAGCACTGTCCTTTGTGATGCTTTGTGCATCATGCAAATTAATTACGGTTGTAATTACCCTGTAGAACCTTTCCATTTGGCTGATTCCAGTAAAAGCCTTCCCACATCTCTCCTTGAGTTTGTGCAAGCCTGTGCAGACCCTATTTATATACAGGAGGCTGCAAACCCACAGCTGGGCTTTGTTTTGGGTGTGTGTTTTCTTCCAGTTCTGTATGTGCTCAAAAGTGGAGCCCATACCCAGCCTCAGTCCATCATCTGGAGACAGTCATTCTGTTTTTAGGCTGCTGGGACAGAGCTGGGAACCTGGCCTGCAGTGGGAAGGTGCTCTTATAGTTGTGAGCCAGTTGTACTGTGCCAGTGCTGACTCATGAACCTGACACCAGGGATAACGCTAAAAATCAATCGGTCCCACGTTTTTCAACACTCCCTGTATTCATCCCTAGTTCTGCGGTTCCTCAGTCTACATCCCACCCCTGGATCAGTGCCCAGGCCCCTTGTGAGCCATGGGAGGACGTCACCCAGAAATGTGAATTTCTGAGCATTCAAAGGCTGCACTGTTTATCCAGCTGATAGCTTAATCTCCATGCTCTTGGCTTTGTTTGAGTGTTGTGTTTCAAAGAACAGGGCCCAGTATCCCACTGCTTCCTGTTATTTGAGAAATTGGGGTTAAAGCCCAGCTGTGACAACCCCTGGGGGGCTGGTTATCATTCCTTGCTGGGCCCCTGTCCTGCAGCTGAAGTTGTATAAACTTCAAATCATGACATAATGTACTGGAGCGATGGTGGGCTGAGGCACTGCAGCTGGACTGCACATCCCTGCTGACAGTCAGCTGGGAAAAGCAAATATAAAACTATACCTAAAGAAAACATGCTGGAGGGGAACTGTGTTCAGGTAGAAATAATTTGTTGCTATGCATTGCCAAATAAGTCCCGTTCACTCCTGGGCCACTGGCCTGAAATGGGACTTCTTCCAGTTATTTACTTACTGCGTGTTGACTCAAAATATTAAGATAAGAAAAATAAAATTAAAAAAAGCCCCAAATACTCACAGACACCAACCGTCCAGTCTTAGGATAAACATTCAATTGAACTAGGTACAGTTACTTCAAAGCAAACTACAAATGTGAACGTTTATCTTCCAACAAGGCTTCTTTTGCTGTTCAAAACTTGCCTTGATTTTTTTTCTTCTCCTCCCATATTTCTCCTGATATTATGGTTGACTGGAAAAATCTCCAGAATTAATTAGGTGACTAAGAAACTAAAGATCCCTTTGGATTTGGGCTTGGACAGCAAAAGCTTTTGAGACAGACTTTCAGCATCCTTAGCAATACATTATTTCCCATATATTAATTTCTAACTAGTGTGCCTGGTAATTCTACCTTGGACAATTCTGAAATAAAAGCAGCATCATAACTACCCCTGTTTGATTCTGCCTGCAGCAAGTTTTTTGGGCAACCAGCTTCCTTGAAGATGTAACACAAAAAATTATTTACTGCCCTAGTGCTTAGGACAGCTCTGGGCTCCCTGCCTCTATCCATCGGCTTTAAACTTTCCTCAGCCAGGACAGTGGTTTGGAGCAGCAGAGCCGAGATTTGCCGCTGCAGGATGAGGCACTGGCTTTGCCAACCAAATAGCAATCCAGAGAGAAGGTATCCCACCCTCCCGTCCCTGGGGTTCGCCCGTTTTCTTGCCTGCGCATTCTCTGGCCCACCATCCCTGGCAGCTTGCGGCGTGCCCCCATCCTTACCCTGCTCCAGGTCCTGCTGGTCGTACCAGGGCTCTTCTTCCTCGCTCTGAAACTCCTCCATCCTGTCGGCGCTCAGCATTTAGCACCAGCGGCCCGGGGAGACGCGCAGCATCCGCCGAAGGGGGCCCTGGCGCCTCCGAACCGCGGAGCGGGATGGATGCGGCGACACGGGCAGGGATGCGGGCGGGGATGCGGCCTCGGTGCCCCCGCCGGGCCGGGAAGGAGGAGGTGGCACGACGTGGCAGCCGGTGCCTGGCCGCTGCCCCGGCTCTGCGTGCCCGGGGGGGCGGCTTCCTCCTGCCTCCAAAGACGGGGGGGGGCTCCGGAGGAGGGAATGCAGCGGGGACGTGGCGGCCGGGGCGGGGGGACACGGCTTGCACAGGGCTGGGGGATGCACAAAGGAAGGAAGAGGGCCCGGCGCAGCCAGGCAGATCCTCGTTCCGCGGCTCGGTGGGGACCTCTAGGATGGAAATGCTGTAAAGAAAACCGGCGAGAGGGAAGGGGGAGGCGAGGCGAGACCGGCCTCCTTCGCCTCCTTCTTCTCCGCCTCCTCCTCTCCGCCCAGCCCTGCCGCGGAGAGCGGGGCTGCGGGGAGCGGAGCGTAGGGTGCCAGGGTGGGGCTCACCCGGGCTGCGAGGAAGGGGAGCTGTCCCGCAGGCTCCCTGCTCTGTCCCTCCCGGATGGGAGGTCTGACAGGAACAGGGCTTGTGGTTGGAATGCCGTGTCTCGTCCTTGCCATGGGCTTCACGGTGACTTGGGGCAATTACGGGGACCTCTCAGTGGGGCTTTCAGTGCCTTCTCTGCCTTGCTGGGTTTGTGTGGGTTGTTCTTCAAGAAGATCTTCCATTCCCCCTTAGCTGGGGCTGCAAAAGGGGACACCCCATACAAACAGCCCCACAGCATTTCCTCAGTATGGTGTCTTCCTCCAACCCTATGTTGTTTTGCACGCTGATGGAAATCAGTGCCTCTGATGCAGGTTCCTCTTTCATTTTTCTTATCTTTGTGAAGGATGGAATGAAGTTAAAGTTCAGGGAAATCAGGATTTATAGAGTTCTGAGGAGGAAATGAGTCTGTTACATATAAATAAATTCAGAAAAAAATCTTGGATTTTGTGCTTTCTTTCCACCTTAATGGAATAAGGGTTAGAGATGGCGGTCTTTCTCCTAGCTGGAGTTTGGAATAACGGAATTTATTTGTGCTTGTCAGCCCTGGAATCTATCAGAGGTTCTAAGATCCAAATCAACTTCTGTGACAGTAACACTGTGTTTAGATAATGTGGTTTTTTTGGTGGTGGTGGGGTTTTTTGTGGTTGTTTTTTTTTTCCTTCTGTGTGATGGAAACTCCAAAGATTTAAATTTGATCGCATTACCTTGCAGTGGTGCCTACAGAAAAGGCAATATAAAGTGTCTACGCAAGAGCAGCAGACTGTGCATCCAGAAAAGATGGGATTTGTGTCAGAAAACTATCCAATCCAGCAGTGACAGGCAGCTGGGTGCCCCTGCATGATTAAAGCAAGGGCTAGTACTCAGCTCTTGTGTACCGCAACAGAGGAGGGGGATAAAGATGGGAATAAGAGAGGAATTATAGACTATTCCTCTCCCCTTTTCTCCTCATAGACCTCTCCATCACATATACATTCTGAAAATTCAGTGGCTGCCTGGAAAGTCATCTGCTTTAATACAGTCACAGACCAGAATCAAGGAATCTCTTTAACTTGGCATTTATAACTCAGCAAATATAATCAAGCACTTGTGGTATATCTGGGAGAAAGCCATCTCTAGGTCTTAGATCTTTTTCTAAGCAATTTTAATACAGAAATGGGAAAATCTTAACTTTCTTGTGCCTATTGAAGAGTCATGTGGACAATGCCCTTAATGACATACCTCAACTTTTGGTCCTTTTGGTCAGCCCTGAAGTGATCAGGCAGTTGGACTAGAGTTCTTCTATTATTTGTGAGAAATAATTGCTTTGGAAAAGTATTCTGTTCCTAACAATTTTTTTTTTTTTTTTGTATATTGTAGCCTTATTGAGTACTTGGATGCAAAGCCCCAGGCTTTTGGCAGCAAAAGCCAGATTACATGATTTTGTGAAAATATTTTTTTCCTGTAGGTTTTACCAGAATGTCTCAGATCCGATATGTCACTCAATCAAATCAAACATCACTCCTGTACAGGTTATATGCAAAAAAATGAGAATTCCCACAGTCTGCCCCAGCTGGAGAGTCAGCACGCTGCTTTCTTTTGCAGAACGATTGGAATTACCTCACTTTTTCTGAAGAAAGGTTTGTAGAGCTGAACATGTGAAATGTAACTTAGGGACACCAAAAAGACCTGCTTGCAGTTCACAGAGCTGCTCAGAGCAGAAAACAGCGGCAGTGGCTTCAAATCAAAACAATGAATACCTTCAAACAGCTGTTTTGAGGTGTTCAGTGAGTGCCAAATCCTGAATTCCCAGCACCCAGGGTTATAAAACATCCTCTCCTTGTGTGTGGGTGGAATTTCATTAGGGTTAATGGGCCACCACATGCAATGAGCTCCTCATAAGGTACTGGAACAGGGTCTGTGTTACAAGTGTGCTTGTTCTTGGCTCCTTTCAACCCAGGGCTAGGGACAGACTGGAGCTGGCTGTTGTCCTGGCATCCTGCTTGCACCTCTGGACCATCTGGGCTTGGGACCAGGCTCTGAGAGTGGCCGGTGATGGCTTGACAGAGCTGTCACTGGGCTTGTGCCCGAGCCTGGCAAAGGAGCTTCAGGGGACAAAGGCTGCGGGCAGAGGAGTGGGAAAGGGGGCAAGAAAAGGGGAAAAGCGGTGACATGAGAGCAGAGGAACTTGATGCAGGGATAAGGCAAAGGATAGAGCAGAAGAGAAGGGCTGTAAAGGAAAGCACAGAGCAGAGAAGACGGAGGGAGCGTAGGAGGAGGGGATAGCGAGGAAGGAGAAATGAGAAAAAGCCGTGCTCTGCCGTGAATGGAGACGAGGCAGGGTCTGTGGGGACCACGTCCGTGGGGAGCAAAGTGTGGGAGGGAAGGGGCTGCCACAGGGAGGCCGAGAACGAAAGGGTGAAGTGGCGGACGGATGACAGGCGGAGGTGGGAAAAGAGGGGAGGTGGCGGGGCGGGATGTAGGGATGGAGAGCTGGCGGAGGAGGAGCCTCGGGCGGAGAAGGGGGAGGGCCGGGACCGGTGAGCCCCGGTTTGACAGGAGGAGGGAGGGAGGCAGCGGGAGCCGCCGGCGCGGGGACGGGGATGGCGTCAGCGGCGGCCCGAGGAGCGGCGGCGTGAGGGGACAGCCCTGCCCGGCCCTGCCCGCAGCCGGGCCGCACCATGGGCAGCGCCGACTCCAAGCTCAACTTCAGGAAGGCAGTGATCCAGCTCACCACCAAGACCCAGGTGAGGGCCGCCATCTCGGGCGGGGGGTGAGGGGGGCCGCGCCTTCTCGGGAACCGCCGCCCTGAGGAGCCCCTCACACCTGGCCCTGCCCGAGACACCCCCGGCGCTCCTGTGCGCAGTCCCCGAGCGGGTCCCTGCGTGTGGGGCCGAGGCTGGGGGGACCCGCGGGGCCGCGGCTGCAGTCACGGCCGGCCCTGGCCAGGTTCTCCCAGCGAGGCCGTGCCCGAAGGCCGGGGCCCGGAGGGGCTCGGGCCAGGCTGCGCCCATCACCGTGTCACCGGTCTGTGGAGGGGCACTGCCAGACGTGGCCGGGCCCTGTCACCGCCTCTGGTGACATTGTGCCTTGCTGAACAGCGTCTTGTGCTAACAGAGCAGACGCTACTGTCATAAAGGATGTCCACAGATCCTAATGTATTCGCTTGCGGGTTTACATCACACGGTTTGCCACTGCTCCCTTTTCTGTATCCTTTCCCCCACCCCCGCGCATAATGGGTGGAGAACCTTGCCGTGTTTTTAGGTAATATCTGATGGAAAGGGCTGTTGGGCAGCTGTGCTGTTGGCAGCAGAGGTTTCCATCTCTGACCTATGAATTAATGCTTTATTTCTGCAGGCTGAGGTGTAGAAGGAGTTAAGTGAAAGGGCTGTGTGAAGGGAGGGTCGCTGTCTAGAGGACTAACATATGTTGTGCCTGTCCTGGGACCTTGCTTGATTTTTAAGTGAAGTAGCAGTAGCAGCAGCACACTGACAGAAAATAGTAGCCTGTCCTGTCTAAGGAGCAGAGGGATTTTGCTCTATTGAGAAGTCACATCTCGTGTTCTTCTGAGCTACAATGGAGAACAGCTGTTATGGTCCACCTTTAGAAGTAAGGCAAAACAGCTGCTAAGAAAATGTGAGGGTGATGGCAGAAAGATAGTTAATGATAAGGAATGAATTCACATGAAAAGAGTATGGAGGTAAAGGGTGGTAGGAGAAAATCTGAGAACTCAAGAGACAGAGGCTACTACTGGGAATTGAATTATAGATGCATAAGGCTGTGGAAGAGACTGGAAAAAAAAACATATTTATACTTTCTAAAGCAATATCACATTTATCTGCTTTCCTAAAGAATGCCTTTTGTGAATATATTCTTAAAAGCCACTAGCTGTGAATGTAGGTAAAGAGAGAAGTGGGAGAATTAATGTTTTAAGGGATTCTTCCAAAGTCTGTTCTGCATGCCAAATAGTTCATAGTATCCTCAGCTTTGGGCTGTCCTTCCTTCATGGGGAAATGTGCTTATAAAGTGAGATTGAGGGGTGGTAAATTAGGCCTACAGGGCTCTGCCCAGTCTGCTGTTCACAAAGAAAATCTTGTGAGGCAATCCCTTGGATCAGCAGCCCAGGCAAGAGCGCTGCCCTCCCTGGCAGGCAGCAGCCCAGGCAAGAGCGCTGGTTTATCGGTCTGTATAAGGGAAGAAGGTTCACTGGGGCCTGGAATAAAAAGGAAGGAGTAAAAGCTTCATTCTTGGCGGGATTCATTTCACATCTCTGTGATCTAGGTGAGACTGCATGTGGAAAAGGGTGGGGTGTTGGCACTCCCATATTTACACTCTGTAGAAGGGCACCAGTGTTTGCTTGTGCAGAACGCGTGACTGGGCTCTCCTGGAGCCTTCTGATTTCTTACCAGCAGCAAAACCTCCTCGTCCATGAGATCCTGGATCCAAAACCAGGCTGCAGTAATGGACAGAGCCAAATCCTTCCAAGCTTTTGGTTCACAACATGCTTTGCTTCCTCAGCAGCCTGTCTCCTGTTTTGCAGCCTTCTCCTCTGACATTAGGGAGCTGGACAAAGAGATTTTCATCAAATCATCTGTAACATGAAACTCTGAGCTCAGAATGCACTGTGCGGTCTTCCTAAGGCTCTGGTGGGAAGAAGTGTTGAGCCAAAGTCACTGTTCACTCATTGGTGAAGGTTTAGAGTTGGCACAGAAGTTAATTTTTTCTTAAAAATAAGTTATTATAATCTCCAGGCTTTTCTTAATTAAAAAACGAGTGTTCCCATGCGAGCATTTAAAAAAAAAAATTAAATAAATCTGTAAGGAACATAACACTTGAATGCTTACAGCACATGTGGAGCCCAGAACTTGAAAGAGGAACCAAGTCTGGATGCAAATGGAATTGACTTAATTGATTTTTTAACTGCCAAAGAGAAACTCTAAAGGTGTAAGAAAAAGAAAAATCACTTCAGAATTATTTCAGTGATTAAAAAGGGCAGTATTACCAGAAGGAAGAAATTAACTTATGCTACAGATGTATATTTATAGTCACACATGGAGAAATGGTCTTTAGGATTTTTATATGATATGTATATATTACATTACACTGCACACATTATACTGGTAGGGCCTGTCCCTTTGATAATAAAACAGATGTGCTTCATAATAGAGAATGTGTGAGCCCTCCCAAATTGCCCATAAAAGTGCTGCCTATTTAACAGATGAAGGGAGCATGGATTGTGGATATGACAGTTCGTCAGGGCTGCTCAGCTGCAGGTCTGGGAGCTTTAACTGCTGGGGAACCACCTTTTCTTTTCCCAATCAATTGGGGTTCCTGCCAGCAACCAGCCGGAAGATAAGAAATTTTGATCTTGTGTACAAGCTTGTTAGATTTTAATGGGAGCTATGTCTCTGCTTTTAAAGAGATAGGAAAAGTCAAACATGAGGGACAAACCCCAGTCCTTTCATTTTCCGTGATGTGGAAATCCAGGAGTACAATGGGCTGTTAGCTTGAGTCTGATAAAAGCACATCTTGTGCTTGGAGAAAGGTTGGTCCCTGGCAGACCATTTCTTACAATGTTCAAGCTTGACTCAGCTGTCCAAGAGTCTCAGGTTGATCAAAAGCAAAGTTGTCTTAAAAGCAAAGCTGTAACTAATACTTCACACAGCTGACTTTTGTCCTGGTCTTTCCTTGCCAGACTTCTACAAATCCCGTTTTCCAGTTTGCTTTGCAACACTGTCTTTGCTGTGAGAGCAGAGAACTGGCGGTAGACTTGAAGTTTCATTTGCTGACTGCAAAGATCCTATAGAAAAAAAAAATATTATTGTTCTGAAGCCTGTGTAGAGGTGTTGTCCTTGGCTGGAGGGATAAAATTTTACTAGTTATTTGTATTTAGAATAAGTCTGTCCACAGGCTTTCCTTTTGCACAGTGGCTCACAAATAGGTGGTACAAAGATGTGTGAATTGCCTCAAACTAATCCCTGGCCCTGCAGGGTTTCCTGATCTAAAGCTCAGTCAGGTGCTGCGTGAATGGTGATTACACAGCACAGTTCTGCCACATTTGGGGTGGAAAGGAGCAACTGCTGTAACAGATCACCTGAGCTTGTGCAGTACTGGCTGGAAACCTGGGGCAGGGACGAGGGACTTGCTCTTGAGCCCAAGAAAAAAGAGAGCCCCTGCTTCTGTAGCTGGTGGGATGCTTAGTTGGCATGTTGGCAAGAAGCAAAACGAGAACACACTGAGCAAGGCTAGTGGCTGCTTGTCCCTTGGTTCTCTGCTGATGATCTGCAGCAATCTTAGAATTAGTTTTAGGACAGTCCTCCAGTGGGGGCCTGTTGGAGGAATTGTTAGGAATGGACATTTGATTTAAGTCATAAGTGCAGCAAGCTCTTGGTTGGGAGGAGGTACAAACACGTGCGCACACACACACACAGAGCCAGAGTTTGTGAGGAGCTGTGTCTAAAAGAGAAAGTGAAGGTGGTGCTGGTGTCAGGCTGAGGACAGTAACAAATAGGCGAGACTGTGCTTTGGGAGCTTTTCCTGTTTTTAGGACATGGTCAGGCCCTCTCTGTTTTCCTGTTTCCTGTGAGGTATCCTGTTTGTCTGGGGATTACCTGCTCAGGCTGTAATTCTCTGCTCAGTAACTGGCATGAGGCTTGCAAACCGAGTGTCTTCCTTTCCTAACTTCTGCAGCGTGTGTGTGGTGTGCTTCAAAGAACCTGAAACACAACATTTACAACTAGTAGAAAACAAAGAATGGAGGTGTCCAGAATGACTGCTTTTACCTTTGTTTGGCCAGTGTGCAGGTGAGAAGTCTTAATTGAAGGCAAAAGTCTCCCTCCTTGCCTGCTCTGTCACACCACCTTGGATCTGCCCACTGTGTCCTCAGCAACACTTCAGTTACCTCACCCCTGTGCTGTGGAGCTTGGCTTGGGCATCAGAGTCTCTCTCTGCCGGTCAGCTCTGTACCTTCAGCAGCCTCTGCCATGAGATCTGTGTGGGTCAGGAGGTTCCTTTGCTCTCCAGATGTGCCAGTTGTGTTTCCAGAGTAGAGTCAAGCTACTGATTCCTCAATTCTTACCCTCATTGCTCTGCTGGTGCAGAGCTGATTGCACTGTGCCGGAGGAACATTAGGCTCTTTCTTAGCTGTGCTGAGGATTCAGCTCCTCATGAGCTCTTTGGTTGAACCACTGTCAAGGCTAGGAGTGCTCTGGGATCTGTGATTGCAGCGTGTACTGTACCAACACTTGTACCTAAATCTTGACTTTTCCAAATGAAGATATCCCTGGCTGGTGAACAAGGCTGATCTAGGTATCTATTTCTCTTCTCTGTGAGGCTGGATACAGTTTGTTGAGTGAGCTCAGCTGAGGAGATGGATATTTAGATCTCCAGAGATGCTGCATGCAGAAAACAATCAGCTTAAAAACAGCCAGTAATGTTCTATCAAGGAGATGAATATTATGTGGATTGAGTAGCTTCATGATGCCAGGCTGGTAATTAAAACAGGGGGGCAGTGGGGATGTGAGTGACTCAGTACTGAATCCATGTCCCAGTATACATGGGATCCCCATGTACATGGGATACCATCTGTTGATGAAGAGCTGACTTGCTGCAGCTATTAAAAATGCAAGGTACTGGTGTTTTAGTGTTATCTGGTTGCCAAGATGACAGCGGAGACATGAACGCTGCTGTACATACAACACCGCAGCTCAGGGAATTGCCCCCATGCTTCCCTGCTCAAAGGGACTGCAGTCAGAGTTCCTCAATCCGTGTTGGGCTGCCATCTGTAAAACAGCGGCTGTGTTCAACCTCTGAGGAGGCCTCAGGCTAGTGGGAGGTAAAGGGATCAGTGTCTAGTGGAGGGAAATGGTTTTCTGCTTCCCCTCTAGATGAGAGTGAAGGCATTATTTATGCTTGATGCCCAATTAGCAGCAATTGCTGCTTGCTGTTGTCAGTGGGAGTGGCTGTGGCAGGCAGCCAGGATGTACATGTGGCAGTTCTACATGAGGTTGTGGTGTGTGGTTTGAAATGGGGTCCAGGATTTGAAGGGTATTTCATGCATTATGTAGATCAGATTTCCAAATACTTGGCTCTTTTTGGGGAGTACAATTAGAGATGAGATGCGCAAAATAGCTTTTCTTCCATTTAAGTGTTTCATGCCCAGGTTACAAAGAGCTCAGCTCTTTCACGTGCTCAGCTGAAAGTCAGGCTGTGAATATTGGTTTGGATTGTTCCTACAGATCGCCTCCTAGAGGGAGCTGTGGTCTTGAACCATTTGGGAAAAGTTGCTCTTCCCTTGGGAAGAAGTTTGGTGGGGTCTTGCTTTGGTGTCCAGGTGAAAAAAATTAGGTTTTCAACACTAGGGCTGAGTTTAATAAGATGTCTGAACACACAGGGGTTTTTTTTCTGGTTTTGTTTTTAAAGACTGGGGAGTTGCTTGGGCTGGTTCATTGTATGACTGGAAGGACTAGGACCAGCAGCACTGAAGCATTAAGCCAAAGAGCTGCAGGGCAATAACCTGCTGTACCAGTCTGAGGTGGCTGGCCCCTCTTACTTTTTGGCCTGCGGTGGGGTGGTGACACATCATATGCCCGTGGGCTGGGGCTGTTAGTTCAGGAGGTGACAGCAAACAGGGCAAACAGCAGCACTTCTCTGTGTCAGAGTTGTGAATGACCTATTCTCCCCCAAGTGGCATCTGAGCTGCATTTAGACACAGCATAGAGGTGGACAAATTTTCTGCCTTCTACAGCAGATCTGGGAGTGGGCAGGACTCGTTTAAATTAAACACACAGTTGTATTTTTGCCCCTTTCATATCTGACATGCAAGACCCACCCAATGGTGCTGATTATTGCCCCTAGCGAGCGCTACTGTTTGCTCTGGAGCTGATGCTGGTCGCAGGCAGGAGGCTCCTCCTTGCCCCAAGTCAAGGGCTGGGGGTGCTCAGGTGAGCACCTGCCAAGCATGCCCACACGATGGCTGGTGAAACTCCTGGGAAAGCTCACATTTTTCTCTTCTGACTGTAATCATGGATCCATCTCTTTCACACTGCTTGTCATAAAAAGGCATGTATTTATCCTGCCCCTGTAACTGGACCCCTGGATGGGATGAGCACTTGCAGCTGTGTTTGGGCAGTGCCTTTCTTTTGGCAAGTATTAGCAGAAAATGTGGAAAGAGGCTGGGCTGGGCTGGGTTGGGGGCTGAGCTTCTGAGACCACAGGTTTGAAATGGATTGTTTTCTTTGGTCTCCTTCTTCCATCTCCTCTTTGAATGGCACACTTAGTGCTTTTTAAGAACAAAGCCTTGGCAGCGACTGGCTGCACTGAGTCCAGTTCTCTATAAATATTTGATTCAGAAAGATCAGTTGCATTTTATCTATGCTTTGAGGTCTGTCAGTTCCGTGAGTCTGTTAATGCACTAATGAGATGTCCCTGATTGCTTCCTCAAGATTTTGGTTACAACAGAAGTAATTCCAGTGCACACTCAGGGCTTCATTGACTTGCTCTGAAGGTGACAGAGTGCACAAGGAGAGCCTGGCCATGTGCAGTGTGAAGGTCTTGGATTACTGGCAGCAGTTGCAGACAAACATGAAGCCTCCTGTATGTCTGAAGGAATGTTCAGTTTGGGAGATAAATCATCCAAAGCCCTGGCAACAGAGGCTAACATATAAAACCAGTGCTAGTATGTTTTATTGAACCTCTTCTTGCCTCATCCCATCCCCAAGCCAGGCATAATTGCTGATGATTGGATCGTATGGAATGGTAGTTCCACATCAATAACAACATTTGTCTCTCCACAGCCTGTGGAGGCCACGGATAATGCCTTTTGGGACCAGTTCTGGGCAGACACAGCCACTTCAGTGCAGGATGTCTTTGCTCTTGTACCAGCTGCAGAGATCCGAGCAGTGAGAGAAGAATCGCCTTCAAATTTGGCAACTTTGTGTTACAAGGTAAGTTTGGTGCTGTTTTATTCCTTGGAGCTGTGCTAGTAGGGATGTCCCTGGATCAACAGCACTGTGGTTTCCAAGGGATAACAGGTATCTTGTACCACACAATGTGCTTACTTGTCCCATCTCCTCCTGAGGGTAATTCTCAACGTTCCTCTCATAGGTTAGCACAGACCATAGCTGTGCTATGGTGTTTGATAATTTTGGAGCCTTTTTCCTCTTGTCCCCTTCCTGTGTTTCACTCTGTCCTCTTGGGTCTTACCTGCTCTATAAACTGCTTCTTGCTCAGGGACTTTGTAGCAAGGCTGAATATTTGTGGTGAGGCTGAAACATCCTGTTCCTTGTCTGTACCTAATTGTACCTCACCATGCACCAGTCTGGCTTCAAGCTGAGAGATCCAGAGGGATGTGCAGTCTGTCACTGCGCAAATGCCTGGATAAAGTTTGAGGAAGATCTTAAGCCTTTTCTTCATTCTGCTGTGATAACAGAACATTCCTGATGCTGCTTCTGCTGTTATCACATCCTTATATGGAGCACAGGGACATTGAACAGCATTTCCTACCCTGACAGGTTTGGCAAATTGTCAAGCTGGTGAGCAACAGCCTGAGACTTACTCTGCCTGGGAAAGTGCAGGTGTTAACAATGCTCCTGATTTGAGCCATGCCAAGACTAGCCTTGAATTTGTAGTTGAAAACATTTGGAATGGCACTTTTCCAGTTTTAAATAGTTGCTGCCATCCTATTTTTCTTTCCTCCTCTACAATATATGAATGAGACTTACTGAATCATAGTGAAGATACCTCTGACTATGAATTGTAGACAGATGCATGTAGGAGATACTTGAGAAAAAATATGAACATAAGGAAAACTGCAATGTTTTTTCCCTGGTATTGGCTTCTGGCAATGAGCAGTTTGGGAGTTGAGAAGGGCTTAGAAGATCTATAACCCCTTTGACTCTGTGTCTTTGTTCTTCCAAAACCAAGACTAAAATATGATCTTCCTATTGGAAACAGGTGTGTTGGGAGGCCTTGTCACTGCAGGACTGTTTATGCATGAGCTGTAGATCTTGGGATATCAGTGTCATAGGAGCCCACTCTAGCAGTGCTTTTGCCAGTCTGAGAGCCCTGACTTGTGCCATGTGCAATGTGCCACTGGACTTAACAATACTGTGTGTTTGTGAAGAAATGTCATTTACAGTCATGGTTGGAGATTCAGGCTGTACAGTCATAAGTGTGCCTGAAAAAATCGTTCAGCTCAGTTAGTGTGTGACAGGCTGGGACAAACAGCACTTAAATACCCATTAATGCAGTGACGCAGGCTGGCAGAGTCAGTGACCCAGGCAGTCTGCCATGAAAATAAGCAGGGACACATGACCTCATGAATTAAAAAGCAGCAAGGTGAATCCTTGTTGAATGTTTTGGCTTTCATTTCCCCTCTGTTTCCCCTTGGGATCAGGGAGTAAGAGCAAGTGGGGGCAGCTGTGGAGGGAAGAGACTGCTTTTTTCTATCTGTGAGTAAAACATCCTGTCACTGCCTCCTGTGGCTATCGTTGCTGCCTGGTGAGACCCACATCTATTCTGAAAAGCCCAGTGACCCTCCACTGGCAGTTGCAGCAGCCACTGGATGGGCTGCAGAGTCTTAGCCCAGAAGGTCTTTCCAGAGCAGCTGTCCTGTTCACTGAGGCGGTGGGGAAACCTGGGCTACCACCTTCTTCTGCAGCAGTGCCGTGACCCCGAGAGGTGGAAAAGTCTCTCCTCCAACCCGTGCCTTCAAAGAAAGACTCAGTAGTCTTCAGTCGTCCAGTCTCAAAGTAGTTTATTGTATGTTATCTAAAAGATTTTCTTCCTGAACTGCTGCGGTTCTTTCAACAGGTCAGACAAAGGCACACACACACACACACACACTGACACTGTCTCTGACACCCTCTGACTGCCCAGGGGGCTGGTGCCATCTTTTATATCATATATTACGTGTTAAATGTTTATGGTTTTTCCTCAATGCCTATTACCTATATTGAATGGTGACTTTCTACTCTAAACCAATCTGTGAGTGCCAACATCACCATGAACATGGAGGATAGGAAGGAGAAAGAGGGAGGACAGGGCACACCCAAATCCCTCCATCTTAGAACTTCTGACCCCCATGTACAAAACTCAGACCCCTCTGTACAAGGCCTAAAACCCCCCTGTACAGCACTCAAAGATTCTTCCTTTCACTTCTACTAGACTACTTCTACTATAATATCTAAACTTTTGTGATTTCTTGTTCTTCCTGCAAGGTTGGTGAATTGTTCCATGCATCAGATTCAAAGCCACAGGGGTTTCTGGCTGCATGCCAGGGTCTCAAATGTTTCTGACCTGGGCCCGGAACATCCAAGAGTGTCTGAGGGACACTTTGGGTTCCGACACAGCAGGACCTTGACAGATGCTGCTGGAGGCTGTATCCCTACACATTACACAGGCAGCAGCTTAGCTGCCACCTCCTGAGTTAGGAGAGGTCCCTACTGTAATCACACAGACAGAACTGTCAGACTGTGTGTTTCTATGTGATCGTACCCTGCCAGCGCCTCACTCGATGCAGCACACTGCTGCTGCCTTGGTCCTTCCTGCCTGCATCTCATGTACTTGCTGCAGCTGATTAATCTCATCTGCCCTTTTCAGTGCATGGTGTCATGGAGCAGTGCTGGAAGGAGCCTTCTGGTGCTTTGGTTCTCTGTCTCACGTGGCACCACACATGTGCTGCATGGATTAGCCCTGGCATTTGAGGTCTCTTGTAGTGGAACAGCAGAAATTCAAGAAGGTCTGTTTAAAATCATTAACCCTGTTTTTTACAGAGTTTCAAACAGCAACTGTGCCATTAAACTGAGAGCAAATGGACTTCCAAGAACTGCTTATAAATCTGTGTGAGGGTATCACTAGCAGGACCGGCCTGCCTAGCTCTTGCTAACTTGTGCCCAGGCTAATGCTGCCTTCCTTGGTTTTGTTTCCTTCAGGCTGTGGAGAAGCTGGTGCAGGGAGCAGAGAGTGGCTGCCACACGGAGAAGGAAAGACAAATTGTCTTGAACTGCTGCCGACTCCTCACCCGTATCCTGCCTTACATCTTTGAGGACCCAGACTGGAGAGGTTTCTTTTGGTCAACTGTCCCTGGGGCTGGCCGAGGAGGGGTCTGTCTCTTGTCACTTATTCTTCTTTCTGGAGGGTGATGGGGAGGCTGCAGTGAGGAGACACTATGTGTATTTGGGGGCAACTTTATTCCAGTTATTTCTATGTGGTCAGAAATTAGGTGGCACTTTCTAAATTCTTTCCCTTCCTTTGGTTCTTGCTGCATCTTCTGGATGTTTCACTTGTATGTGTAGCTGTAGAAGAGCACTGATATGTGAGGAAAGGCTTCTCCAGTACAACTGGAGGTATGACTCTTAGTGAATATGAGAGCTGTACTGAAGGCTGTATGACTTTCTTAGACTGAAATGTCCTTGTTCCATTAATTACAGTTGATTTAAGTTTCAAATCAAAATGCAACAGGGTGTTGTTTGCACTGATTTTACAATGTCACATTTATAAATGAACAGTGCCAGAGAAGCTCTTGGCATCCATGACTCAATACCCTGCTTATGAGCTGAGTGATACAGTTTTAGCCACGGGCCTAACCTGGGAGATGAAGTCCACAGCTGAGCAAGAGTGGTTAAAGAGTGGTTCTGTTTCTGGCTCTGTCAGTGAAATGCATAACCCTGGGGAGTATCTCAGCGTCCCCACATTTCTTTGTCTGGAGCGCAAGCAAAATAGTGCTCTTTTGCATGTCTCAGAAGAATGGGGTCAAAGTGCTTTAGGATCTTCTGCAAATAGGAGGAATAGCAGCACTGAGAGCACAACTGAGTTATACCAGGAGTATGTATTTGCCTGCTTCCTCCCTCAGCAGCTGCTCTATGCATAGAGAGCCCTCTCCTATGAGTTTCTGATCTGTAGGTCAGTGTGGCTGTACTGAAGTATGTGGTTCTCCTGAGTCTTAAGTGCAGCACAGTGTCTTTGGGGGCAGTTATGAAGCATTGGAAGTGGTTGGTACAGTATAAACCGGTACCTCTTGCTGTCTCTGCCTGTCACCTCTAATCTGCTTTTACCTGAGGGCACATCAAAAAGAAGTTCTAGGTGATGAAAAGGGAAGTCTTTGCTAGTCCTGCTTTGTGATTTGTGCGGTTGGGAGGGTGGTGGTTGTCAGTCCTTTCATCCCTGCAGGGGCCAGGGAGTGCTGGAGAGGCTTAACAATGGAGGAACTTGTTTTGGGAAGGAGCATGCAGGGGTGCCTGGTGCTCTGATCCAGCCAGGCTGCTGTTACTCCTGTTTTTTCCACTTTGTTCAGCACCTAGAAAAGAGTTTCTCAGCTTCAGAGTGGTGGAGTCACCCCAAGGTGATCCAGCCTAGTCCATGTGTACCGGGCTGGGGAACCCTCCTGTGTGTGGGTGGAGCTGTTGTGGTTTGGTGTGCTCAGTCATTTAACCACATGCATTTAACCTGTAAGGCTGGGATAGCAAATACATCCCTAAGGTGTTAGGGAAGCTGGGATCACATCTAATCTGGGGCAACAGCTTTGCTGTCTGGTGGCTGATTTCTTTCTGGGAACTGAAGATGATGGTATGCCTGGACTCTTAGTAAATATCTCTGTGATTATCCTTCACCTGCTTCACGATGGAGTGATGGATGGCAGAGCTTCCTGGAGCCATGGCTCCTCCCTCCTCTATGGGAGTCTGTATTGTGTTCAGATCTACTGGTTTGTTGTGTGTCACCATTTTGGATATGGTGGTACCTGCAGTCTGCAGGGACATTTTTTTCTGGCAGTTGAGATACTCTTAGTAAAGATCACTCTTGGAAAAGAAATCCCCTTAGACCCTAATGGTTGTCATTTCACCTCTGACTGTGAGCACAAGTCAAAGCATCTTCGCTGGCTCCATCCATCCTCTCTGTGCCCGTTCTTACATCCGGGCTCTTTTTGTGATATCCTCCCTGCTGTCACCAAGACAGAGTCAGAGCCACACAGACCATTATCTCCGTAGCTGCCTGCTGTGATTGAAGAGCTGTGTGTTGTGCTCAGGCTGACAGAGGCCTGGCTGAGGTAGATAAGCTCCTGCCATTCCTGCTCTCTGCCTTTCCCTCCAGCACCGGTGTGTGGTGGGAAGGCCTCCCAGGCAGGATGCTCTTTGACAGGCAGGATCTGGCAAGGTTTCCCGTGGCAACAGCTGCAGAGGAGTAGCCATGCGTGCTTGGAGAGATTCTTTGAATGCTGGAGATGGCACAATCCTCTCTACTGTTGTGCTCACTCTGCAGTGGCAGGCTGGGGCAGCCCCTTGCCTGATGCACACAGCCTCACCCTGTTCTGTCACCTCCACTTTTGGGCAGCCCATGCAGAAAGAACTTTGAGGGATTTTATACCTTATTGCTGCTGGTTGGCTTCTCCCTATTGCTGTCTCCATGCACCATCCAAATCACCCTCCTTCATGAATGTAAAACCCTCTTCTCTGTCAATGCTTCTCTTTCCTTTTGTCTTCAATAAGCCAAGGCACATGGCAAGGCATACCCAGTGCAACTCTTCTTTTTCCCTGACATCTCCAGGCCTTTGTCTGCTCAGTTTGCTGTCGTTAAAGAGCTTGTTCCTGTTCAGTCATCACCATACGGGGGGAAATTTCTTTCCTGTATCATCTGGGTTTTTGTCCCTTTTGTTCCCTCCTGTTCCTGTGTAATGTCTTACACTCCCCAAAAATCCACAGGGAGGCATCTTCTTGTGCTGTGACATACTGGTGTTACTGTGTGCTCTTTGCTCACCCTGAACTGACAATGCTCTCTTGTTTGTTACTTCAGGGAGATGAAGATGATGAAAATGCCCGGCCACTGGCCGAGTCCTTGCTCCTCGCTGTCACAGATCTGCTCTTTTGTCCGGACTTCACTGTGCAGAGCCACCGGAGGAGCACGGTGGTGAGTTGGAAGTTGACTCATGAGATTATCTGCATAGAGGCAGATTAGCTGCATGGTGGGGGGGACCCTAGGAAATCCCAGCAGCTTCCTACCAGCCTGCAGACAGGAAAACACAGATTTGCTGAGCTTGACCCCACAGTGAGTAATATTGATCTTCATTTTGGGTTCATGGTATGGTGTTTGTGCCTTCTAAAACAGATATTTTGGGGATGAGTCTCAAATGGAGTGGCTGGCAACTACCCCCACACTACAGCTTACCCCTCAGGAAAAGGTGGTTGTGCTGGCAAACAGTTGCTCTTCTGTTGTTGCCAGCAGAGCAGAGACCTTTAGCACCTTGTTCCTCTCTCTGGCAGTTTGGTGCATTCCGGGGCAGGAAGCAGCTGTTTGCCTGCTCACATGTGCTGTGATCTGAATGAGTAGATGGCCTCTGTTGGCCACCTCTTCTCCCTCTTTGTATCGTGGCAGCAAAGACATTTAAATATGTTCTGATCCTTGTGGTGACTGTCTGTGCCGCAGAGGAGTTTCCTGAAGCAGGGATCTCCTACCAGGTGTGCTAAGAAAAGAGTACAAATTGTGGTGCATCTCCCTCCTTCTTTCTTCCTGCAAGTGACTTTCATGTTTTTTACAAAAAAAAAAAAAAAAACAGTGCTCTTTCTTGGGATAGATCTGACACAAACTAAAAATGAGCATGCTAAACCATGGTGTGTTTGATGGCTGCAAAATTCTTTGACAAATCTGAATACTAAATTGATTGCTTGGGGTTTCTGAGTAGTAGAAAGAGAGTTGTAATCTGTCACCTGGGGCTCAAGGGGCAAGGCTACCCATGTGCTATGATAAGTGGTGCTGAAAGAGATGGACTTCCTGTCCAGTGCTGTCACCTGGGATGGGTTGCACAAATCAGGGTGACAATGGGTTTTCCTGGGAGAGCCTCCCCCCACCACTTGCACCTGTGATTTTTCCCTTGGCAGCAGCCAGACTGGTTTTTCAGGATTCTGGGCAACTGGAATTAGACACTGAGATTGTGAATTATTTATGTTTCTTGCTGCTGGCTGCCCGTCTGCTGCCTGCAGCCTCTGTAGTCTTTGCTGAGCTGACTTCTCCTCTCTGGGCTTGGTCTGACTGCAGCTTAAGAGCTTAAGATGGGTACCACCATCTTATGTTCATGGCAGAGCAGCATGTGGCCCCAGACATACAGGTCATGGTGGATGTTGGCTGAAGTACCACTGAGTAAAGAGGAAGAACTGTGAGACAATGGGCAATGGAGACACAGGACTGACCCATACTCCCACTGAAGTCAGCCCTAAAATTATGGCTGGAAATGTGGGCTCCCTCCATCATGCACAGTACTTTTATCTCTGTGTTTTATCCCTTGCTTGCAGAGGCTGAGCTCTTTGAAGACATCAGCACCTGCTTTTTCAGGCCTGGGGCGGGGGGGGTGCTTTTGTACAATTCAACTGGGTGAACTGTGTCTGGATGCTTCTCTGCTGTTTTATTTTTCTAGAGAGAGAGGCTGAACTGCCTTGGGTGTACCACCATTGCTGCCAATTCTGGCTCCTGCCTTCTGTGATTCAACCTCTTATTTCTCCCACAGGACACAGCAGAAGATATCCACTCCATTGACAGCTGTGAGTACATCTGGGAGGCGGGAGTGGGCTTTGCTCATTCTCCACAGCCCAACTACATCCATGACTTGAACAGGTAAGAGCTTCTGCAAAGGCAGAATGGAAAGAAACTGGGCTCAGGAGAGGGAGATCTGGGGGAGATGAGCTCTCTTTGCTTCCTTGAGTATCCATGATTCCCAAGGAGCTTTCTGCTTGCTCCTTTCTGAGGTAACAGGACTGGCAACACAGAAAAAAGCCCAGCTGATCTTTTGAGTAGCTTTTCGTAGTATAAGGTGGGAGTCAGACTGTCTGCAGCAGGAACATTTCCACTGCTGTTCTGGAAATGCCAAGGAGCTCTGTACTGGATTTCTTTTTTGTAAGGCAGCAATTCTGCTTAGCTTTGTGCCAGTGACAGAAGTATGGCTTAGGAAATGAAATGGGCTTAGCTCTCCCTCAAAAGGACTTTCTAGACGGGACTGAGCCTTCCTTATGTATTGTTGTGGTGATTGTGCCTTCTGTGACCAGTCCCTGCTCCTGAATGGCTCCAGGCCTTTACTTCTCCTTCCAGGACAGAGCTGCTGAAGCTGCTGCTGACCTGTTTCTCTGAGGCCATGTACCTGCCTCCCTCCTCAGACAGCAGTAACACCAACCCCTGGGTACAGTTTTTCTGCTCTACAGAGAACAGGTGAGGGTAAAGGGTGGGGGCCTGGGTGCCAGGGGGAGAAATATCTTCAAATCTGTTCCATGGAGTGTTTTGGTAATGGGTAACCATAGGACTTGTTACCTCCAACATCCAAGGACTGTTCTTTTGCTTTGTCCCTGTCTCATGTATACCATTAGTATTTCTGCTTAGTGAGAAGTGTTCCTCAGCAGCAAAAGGAGAGTCTGAGCACGGTACCACTGGAGTTTGCTGCAGGACTGATCCCTGCCCTTTGGGAAATGGCAGGTCCCGTTCCCTGCTGTAGACTCTGTTCCCTTGGGAAGGGGATGTGGTGTTGGTGGCGGATGAATGCCGCCCTCTAGTGACATTGTACCTCTGGGACTTCCAGCTCCTCAGGTGACACTTACTCACCCTAGGGGAGTACAAACCTGGCTGGAGGCTGAAGAAATATAGTTTTGTCTTTCCAGAGGCTAGAGAGCTTTGAGGTCCTTTCTCGTTTTCACATTTTGCACATGATTCCTCTGCGAGCCCATTTGGCCTTTTTCACCTCCCCTCCCCTCTCAGCTGTGGTTCAGGAGCCCAGCTGGGAGCTTGGCTCTTGAGTCTGAGCTGCTCAGTCATGGACTGTTGTCACAGGAGAAAATGATTGTGTTTTTTCATGGTCCCGGGCTCCTGGGGAGAGATATGCCCATCCCTCTCCAAAGCAGTGCCTTTTGTTTTCTGCTGCTGCCTTCTGAGAGCATTTTCTCCTCCTCAGACATGCACTCCCACTCTTCACCTCGCTCCTGAATGTTGTCTGTGCCTACGACCCCGTGGGTTATGGGATTCCTTACAATCACCTGCTTTTCTCTGACTACCGTGAGCCGCTGGTGGAGGAGGCGGCCCAGGTTCTGATCGTCACCTTGGACTATGACAGCTCCACCAGTTCAAGTCCCACTGTGGATGGCACAACCACTGGCACAGCCATGGATGATGTGGATGTGAGTGATACTGGAATCTGTATTTGCTGCTCTCCTGAACTCACTGGGGTCCTCTCACACCAGCTTGTATTGAATCTTGAGCTGTAGGACACAGCACTGCTTGTTGAGTAACACTGCTGCTCCCCTTGCAGTCTGCTCTCTCTGTTCCAATCCTGTTTCAGTCCTGTGGTCACTAAAGACCTATATATGACCAAAATACTAGATTTTGATTACTGACTTAAATCAGAAGCACGTAAGTGAAGAGCCCCTGACTTTACTATTCCATGCAGTGTTCTGTCTCCTTGCATTTAAAGCTGGATTATTCAGAGCAGAAAGCTGAAGTGAGAAACACTGGTGGTTATACTTCAACTTCCTGAATATACCTTCTTGCCAGTAAGCATTTCCCTCCTTTTCTTTGAATGCAGCCTCCTGGACCAGACAATCTGTTTGTGAATTACCTCTCAAGGATACACCGGGAGGAGGTAACGTATTCCCATCCTGTACTGCTCCCTGTCTGATTTTATGCTGATTACATTAGCCCTGGGCCCACCACAGTCTCTTTCCTGATCTGTTGGCAGGATTTCCAGTTCATCCTGAAAGGAGTGGCTCGCTTGTTATCAAACCCGCTGGTCCAGACCTACCTGCCAAACTCTGCCAAGAAGATACAATTCCATCAGGAACTCCTTGTCCTCTTCTGGAAACTCTGTGACTTCAACAAGGTGTGGATCTGCTTCTTGCTGAGCTTCACCCCAGCTTGGCTGTTGTGACTCTGGCTGGACCAAGCCCTAGTGAAGGGCTGTGGTGGGTAGTCGGCAGTGGCTCTGGGGTGCTGTGGTCATCAGCCCCACTGATGCAGGGGCTGGGGGTCTGGCTGTAGAGACAACCTGGGAGAGGGGCTGCAGCTCCTGAAGGTCTGTGCTGGAAGCAGGTTCTGCAGCAGATATTATAGTAACTCTACAAATAACACTGGAGTTGATGAGGCAGTGCATACACAAGCCTTTCTAATGTTCTTGAGAGATTGATTAACTTGAGACTGCCTGTCCTGAGTCCTGTGGATGATGCAGGGTATATGCTTATGATAGTCTGAAATCTTCCCTTTTCTTCCAGAAATTCCTCTTCTTTGTGCTGAAGAGCAGTGATGTTCTGGACATTCTTGTCCCAATCTTGTATTTTCTCAATGATGCCAGAGCAGACCAGTGTAAGTTGGTTATTTTCAATATTTGGAACAATTTGTGCTTGACAGTTGAGCTAGAATGTTCTTGAGATGCTTCCTCCCTACCAGTTGACAGCATCTTGAATGCATGTTACTGACCTTCTACAGACATGGAGTGGAGTCCAGTTAATTGGGTTTTAATGTTTGTAAGAGGCTAGAAGCAGGACACCATCTATCCTGCAATATAGGGAAGGGAGATCCTTCCTTCCATTTTGAGTCCTCTTGTTGAAAATTGTGTCCCTAATACATTGAAGAGAGGAAAATGAGCAATCTGCTCTTGCTATGGGAGTAAATCAGGCATAATTCCATCATTGTGTAGTGGAGAGAAGTAGTCAGATCTTTACTACTATGACAATGGGTTTACATTAAGAACATAATGAAGAAAAACATCCAAGACTTAACACTGATAAGACTTAACACAGATGTGCTTGGGAAGGACACTGGTACTGACTATGGAGGGAGCTCTGTGTGGGATGTCCCTTATCAGGATGGTTTAGTCTGTACAGTTTTTTATCAGTCCCATAGTGTTTCTCCTCTTTCCTCACTGCCCCTCACAGAATTCCAGTGGCCTCACTGTGACATGTTTTTCTGTTGTTTTCTTTTTTCCTTGCAGCACGAGTGGGCTTGATGCACATTGGGGTCTTTATCCTCCTGCTCCTCAGTGGGGAGCGTAACTTTGGGGTGCGACTGAACAAGCCGTATTCTGTACGAGTGCCTATGGACATCCCTGTCTTCACAGGGACACATGCAGATCTGCTCATCATAGTGAGTACAGCTCCAGCACTTCTTGAACCCTCCTAGCTCCACAAATAATTGTCCACCTTCAATATACTCACCCTCCCTAGACTGGAAGCCCACTGAATAGCTAGGAAGTGTGGGGGATGCACACTGTTAACCTGAGGTGATGTGTCTGGCAAGGTGCATATGCATGAGGTGCAATTCCATCTGCATGATATGATCCCAAAGAACAGGACTCCTTATCGTGCTGCACTGCTGTCATGAGGAGGTGGGTGCATGCCCTCTACTCTACTGATAGGGAAGGCAGGAGATCTGGCTCTGTCCCAGGCAACCAGAGGTGTGTGGAGCACATCTGTCAGTGGGGACAACAGTGATACCAAGCTCAGCCCTACAACTTCGGGTTGCTGCAAGTTTCACTGACCTTTCAGTCTGCCCACAACACTGCCTGTGAGCAGCTGTGTGCTTTGCAATACAAGCCTCAGGTGCTTCCCTTCTGTCATGTTCTCATTTGCCAGAGAAGAAGTTCTCAGCAGCTTCTGATAAATCTCCAAGAGGAGATTCCTATTAAAAGGAGTAGGAAGAAACCTGCACACCATAACTGCTCTTGATGCTATGTGTTTTGCTCTTGCATTCCATTAATCTCAGATCATCTCTTTGTTTTAATTATGCTTAGGACTTCTCTGCAGACATGCCAACTAAAGGTGGGAAGGCCAAGATTGCAAATGTCTGAACTGGTTACAAGGCACTTGAATCTTTCCATGTCTGAGGATATAGTTAAAATAGGACGAACATTTGAGTTAGAAATCTGCACTAAAATCAAATGTAAAATGATTAGTTCTGTGGCATTCCAAGCAGCTATCATAAGGGTTCAAAGTCAAAGTCTATTGGAGGTGAAGATGTCTCTATTTCCTGGTGGTTTAGTTTTGTGCCAGGCTGCCTGAACATTGTTGAACAGCTCACAGTCAGTTTCTGTTTGCGGTGTTATAGGGCCCTAATCGTGTTCCCAAAGGATTCCTTGTAAATGAAACCTTGTACTCCTGGAGCGCAAGTCTGCAGTGAGAGCAGCCTTCCCCACCTGTGTAATTGTGGACTGTGCAGGGCCCTGCCTAGGAAGGAATGGTGTCAGGAAGCAATGAATATGGGGGTGGCACTGGTTTTGGTTGAGAGGATGCTTTCAGTAAGGTGCTGCCTTGCTCAAGAGCTCCTTCCTTCCACAGGTCTTTCACAAGATCATCACCAGCGGGCACCAGCGGCTGCAGCCCCTCTTCGACTGCCTGCTCACCATCGTTGTGAACGGTGAGCACTGTGTGGGGGGAAAAACCACAGCCCACAGTGCTCCCACTCCCCTCTCCCTGTGCCCCTACCTATGTTCCCTAACACTGGCCAGTGCCTGCTGCTGGAGGGCACTGGCCAGTGCAAATAAGGTCTGCCTGCATGGTCAGATGGAGCAGAAAGAGGGACAGCAGAGTCCTGGAGCTCCCTTGGGATGGCAACAGGACATTTGCCAGCAGGTCTGGTCAGGGTAGTTGGCAGTACTATCCCTTTCCAGCAGGGAGTATCACCTCCTCACGGTGGAGGTGCTTCCTTGGATTTAGTGAGTGCCCAGGTGGCTCCAGTTGTGAAGCTTTTCAGGAGACACAGCAGAGGTGCTGTTATTAGTGTAAGACTAAACAAAACCCTCTAAAAGCAGCAGTGCTTCATTTTACTAGGCAATATCTCTGTTTCATTTGTTTTGTATTTGGAAATGTTTCTGTGGAATCGTTTGGCTCAGCTATTCCATGAGGCTTTCTCAGAAGTGCAAGGGTGAGAAGGTCATAAAAGCAACATGGTGTATTAGTGGTATATTTTTCAGAACATATACACCTTGGTTCTTTCTCTAGTTTTTATTTGCTTTGCCTTCCACAGTGTCTCCATACCTGAAGTCTCTCTCCATGGTGGCTGCTAACAAGTTACTACATCTCTTGGAGGCTTTTTCCACCACCTGGTTCCTATTCTCTGCTGTCCAGAACCATCATCTTGTTTTCTTCTTGCTGGAAGTTTTCAACAACATCATTCAGTATCAGTTTGATGGTAACAGACTGCTTTATTTAGTGGGTTTGCACTAGTTTAGTCCAAGAGAATGTCAGATGGGAGTTCAGAGGAAGTCCAAGGAGATGAGAGGAGGTGAGAAGCGTAGAAATGAGCTACACAGGACTGAGAAATTGGTTTAGTAGATAATCAGCATTAGGTCCTGGCCCAGGCAAATTTGGTTAGAACAAAATGAGATGGCAGCTAATTATCAGCATGACCTCAGCCCTCCTGCAGAAGGTGAGATGCGCAGAGAGGAAAAGAAACATAATGTGAGTGTGTAACACATAAGTTGTGACTGGCTGGATGTTGCTGTGAAAGTGCTCATGTTGCTCAGCAATATAGGTGATGGGACAAAACAACTTTCAAGTGCCTCTCAGTTCTGCTTTGACAGGTCTCTGGGGGCTGAAGACCAAACCCCCTCATCCAAAGAAACTTCTGATATTTGCTACTTTCCAGGAAATGCCTTATGTTTCCCTGTTAATAGCATGGCAGTCTTTTATCTAATAAATAATAAAGTAATGTCCCTAACCTGGTCAAAATTTAGTCTTTTGCTTTAAACTTGCAAATCAAGAATGGCCATTCTGCTTCCCTGATGGGAATCTTGCATGTGGCAATTGCCAAATCCAAAAGTAACCTTTGTGGGTGTAATTTGTGTTTTGTATTAGAGGATGGTTTCATTCGGTTCTGTGCCATCTTGCAGGCAGTAAGAATTGTGGCCTTTTGTGTTTGCTATTTCAGGCCTGTGTCTCCTCAAATTAAATGCCTTGATTTGTTTTGTGAGTTCTTTTGAAGATGGAAGAATGTTGAGCTGTGGCTAGTAACCTTTTCTTCCAAAATAGATGCTAATATGTGGTTTAAACTGTCCTTTTTCTTCTCAGCTGTTTGAATATACCTCACCAAGACATTTCTTGTCAGCTTTCCAGCCTAGGAAGGATTTCACTGAATTTTCTGTACTGCTTTGTAACGAATAAGAGGATATTGAGCTCTGCTCTTTCTTACCTGTGTCACTGCCTTTGGGGTGGGAGCAGTCAGGCTTTGTGTACCCAGTGAGCTGTGCTGGGTTGGCAGAGCTCTTTGAGCCTTAATTCTCTGCTTGTTTTATTGCTGTGATTCCCAGGGAACTCCAATTTGGTCTATGCTGTTATCCGCAAGCGGAATGTCTTTCACCAGCTGGCCAACCTGCCCACGGACTCCCAGTCCATCCAGAAGGGGCTGCAGCGCAAGAAGAAAACCCCTGAACCCATTTCTCGCACCAACTCCCAGGATGGTGTCTCCATGGAAGGGTCACGTCCTGCTGCCCCTGCTGAGCCAGGGACGCTGAAGACCAGTCTGGTGGCTACTCCAGGTGAGCTTTAGTTTACGTTTGGGACAGGAGAGGTTTGTTTTCTCTGTGGGATATAGTGTGGACTCACCCTTTCACTGGGTGTGGAGAGATTAAGAGTTTACATTTGTGAATAACTTAACTGCCTTTCAGTCTGAGTTTTAGATCAGTTGGCTCAAGCTGATCACAAACAAACTGCCTTGAGTTTCTGTCCTTTCAGACTTAGTGTCCACATGACCATTTGTCTTAATCTTGACCTGTTGCCTCAGGTTAGTTCTATCCATGTGAACCTGTGTTCCTCCTCCTCCTCCTCCTCAGGGAGCATTTTCGTAGAGAAAAAGTCCTTTGGGTTTGTGAAACCAAAGCTAAATCTTGCTTCTCCATTGAAAGGGGAGTTTTTCCAATATCAGAGAGACACAGGGTGTCTGTGCATAGTGGGGCAGAGTAGAGCCCTCTGCTTTTAAACATATTTAATTAACTTGTGTTTCTGAGCTTTTCCTCTTTTGAACACAGGGATTGACAAGCTTACGGAGAAGTCCCAGGTGTCAGAGGATGGGACCATGCGTTCACTGGAGCCTGAGGCTTCCCAGCTGTCACCAGAGGGAAACCCATCTGCAGCCCTGAGTGACGGGGAGCCCTGGAGTGGGGTAAGGCCAGACACTGGTGTACAGGGAAGGTCTAGGTGTGAAGTGAACAAAAATGAGGGGTTAGAAGAAGAGGTCTGTTGGCCCATTGAAGAAAGGCATCGCATTAAAGGCAGTATGCACACGTGCAGGGTGCTGGGACACAACGTGGTTCAGAAGGGCTGTTGCATCATCTTGGGTGTTTCATGTTTGTGCTATGACACAAGAGCTGGGGCACTTGAGTGAACACGAAGACTGTGACAGAGCAGTGAGTGCAGAATTGCCAGAGGATGTCCATGAAACCTCCTGATCCTGATGTTTCCAACTCAGGTTCTTACTGCTGCTTCTTTTTCATCTCCCTTGGGATGGAGAGCTCTACCAGAATCTTTTAGTTGGCTGGTGCTGTGAACAATGTGTTCCCATGAAGGCTGGGCTGAGGTGCTGCCCTCAGAGTGGCCTTGAATAAATTGGAATGTACAGAAATCCCAAATAGTCCAGGACCAATTTTACTTACCCTTCCTGGCCTTGTCTGGTACCAGGTGAAGCCTATGGCCGGCAAGACATCTTAAACACACAATTAATTATGTTGTCATTAAAGGAGATCTTGACTGAGAACTTCTGGAAGGTTTTCTTCTTCCAGCAGCCCATGAAACATAATCACGGGGCTTTCCATTTGTGTCCAGCAGCTAGCTCAAGCTGTTTCCCAGCCAGAAAAGCACTAGCACAGCTCTACCCCAAGCTGGCTGTTTCTGGTTGTGCAGGTGACAAGTGAATGAGTCCATTTATGTGGAGGTGCAGGATGGCTGTTGGAAGGAAGTGCTGTGCCCATTTTTTTTTGTAGAACAGTCAGCTCTGTGCTGTAGCAGTGAATGGTCAGGGAGCATTGTTAAAGGAAAAGACCTCTCTGTTTTCACCTTGTGCAGAGATTGACAGTGATTTTAGAGGGTTATTTCCTTCCCTCCTTCCCAACATGAATATGGAAAACTAGGTTGAGTGTGTCATTCCTCAAGAGGCAAGAGTTATTAGATACGAGTTGCTGGGAGCCTACCCTTGGAAAAAATGCTATTTAAGATATTCCAGAATGGGCACAAAAAATCCCAGAGATACTCAGTAGACAGAGGCTGAAAATTCTGTGGCCCTCAGCTATTTTATCTCTGTGCCAAATAAAAGAAGCATGAACAGTCACTTGTCAGTCCTGTTTTAACTCTGCCACTGTGGATTGTTCCAGCAGAGTGTCAACAGTGGTGACTGGAGCTGTGACCTTCCACAGGGTCCTCCAACTTCATCAGTGTTGCCATTTTCTGGGTCAGAGCACATGGGTTTGGTGAAGGTCAGGTGGGTTTGACACGTTCTAGAGACAGGCTGAACTGTAGCGGTCTAGAAAATCTGGGGAGTATATCAGCAGAAAATGGATTGTATTTCTTACTCTTAAGTGCGATTTGCATTTGGTTTTATTTCTTAAAAATAATGTTTATTGATAGGAGGCATCACATTCCCGGCGGGAACGCAGGCGTCTCTCTAGTGCATCCTCCAGTGGACAGTGGACTCCAACTCCTGACTGGGTAAAGACATATGGATGGAGGAAATAAATAATGAAAAAGAGTCGTGGCAGAAATGCCTCATACTCTCTGCCCCTTCCCTGCCATCAGAGGCTTTCCCAGAGCAGCATTTCCTCATAGGCACTTGAGGTCAAAGCTCCAGAAGTTTAATTTACTGACATGTGAAAAGAAATATTTTATTTACTTTGGTTAAGGTATTTATTTACCATTGGTTTCAAACCAATGCCCCACTGATCTTATTGGGTGCCTCATAATTCTAGTGCTCCAGGATTTATTGTATTGCTCCTGTGAACTCAGTCCACTCACCATCTTTGTGATTACTGTATACTTAATTTGTTGCAGAGATTGTGGAGACAGCTGTAAAAACCTGCTAATGCAGTGTACTGATTTTCCTGCTATTTCCCTACCTACAGGTGATGTCTTGGAAGTCAAAGCTTCCCCTGCAGACAATCATGCGGCTCTTACAGGTGCTGGTCCCTCAGGTGGAGAAGATCTGCATTGACAAGTAAGGAGATTTTTGGAACGGAAGGGCTGTGTGGTGTTTAAGGAGGTTGGCAGAGTTTGAATTTGGAGGCCCTCTAAAGGAAACCTTGTAAAGTTTAATTGAAAGCATCCTGGGCTCAGCAGAGTTTTTACTTTACTTGCCAAACATCTTGTTTGTCTGATCCGTTCTCCACTCTATTTACAAAGGAGGGGGGGTGTGTTCTCCTGGGCCATGGCTTAGTATCTGTGTTTGTTTAGGCTGGTCCTTCCTGCTGCAGCAGTTTTGGAGGTGTCTGTGGGACATACTAAGGATGTTCCTGGTCTGTATCTTGGCAGGGGTCTCACGGATGAGTCGGAGATCCTCAAGTTCCTGCAGCATGGCACCTTGGTGGGGCTGCTGCCAGTGCCTCACCCCATCCTCATCCGCAAGTACCAGGCAAACTCGGGCACTGCCATGTGGTTCCGCACCTACATGTGGGGAGTTATTTATTTGAGGTAAACCAGCTGGGTGCAGCCTGGCTTGGTCTTTTCCAGACTTTTGGGAAGCCTGCAGAGAGAATTGCATGCACTCAGCCAGCCCTGGGTTGTCTCATATTTACAGGATAGAAAGATGTTGTTCCCTTGGAAGAGACTGGGGTGTATCAGCTGCTCCAAAACTTTGAGTGGATGACATGAAGGAGGTTGTTCTGAGAGTGCTGCTTGTTTGGGAACAGGCAGCAGCAGGGAATAGAAAAGCTGCCCAGAGGGTCTGGTGCAGAGATTTTATGCGAAGCTCTGGCTTTGTGGGATGTTGTAGATACTGTCATCCCTGTAGGGTGCATTGTCTCTCAGCCAGTGATTTCCTTTTATGCAAAGCTGAAGGCACGCTGTGCAGCCAGTTCCTGTAATCATGGCTGTGAGATTTGAATTCTATGTAACTGGCCACAGGGAGTAAAGTGGCTCTTGTCTTTCTCTCTCAGGAATGTGGATCCCCCGATCTGGTATGACACAGATGTTAAGCTGTTTGAAATTCAACGGGTCTGAAGAGAGCACTTACCTCTACTGAGAGAAATACACTGGATCTAAGGACTGTGACGTGCTGCTTCATCACAGCTATTCCTGCATTTCACATCCAGCTGAGAGACCAAAAGGACAATCACTTCATTTACCTCCCTGTCATTTAAAGCTTTAATTGGGACCTGCTTGGACATCCCTCCCCCAGCTCACTTCTCTTCCCTCACCCTTCACCACAAACCTTGAGTTAAAGATATCTAAGGGATTGTCCATTGTTGTGGTTGCACTAGAAATCAGACTGTTCTTAGCTCCTCTGTTACTCTTTTGCTTCTGGATGTGGTTTGGAAACCAATCTGACCCTGTCTTTGTCCTAGTTAGAGTCAGCATTTAATTGAAAAAGACTAGCTGTAAATTGGATGGAAAGGGAGAAGCTGCTATTCCTGCAGGAGATAGGGTTTGGAAACTGCAGTTACTTCCAAGTAGCTCCATAAAGTTTCCAGGGCATCCCTTCTGGCTGCAGGTGTCTCCCTGGTGTCTCAGTTGCATATAGGGAAGTCTTTCCCACCTAAATGAAAGGAGAAGATGCTGAAGAAAAACTTTGTGTCTCATTTCTGAATCTCTCTAGTCCTTTCCTGGAAAGCTGCTTGAGAAGTTTCATTGGTGTGGCTCAGAAGCTTTTCCTTGGCTTCCAGGCCCAGCAGCCTGTCCTTCATGGTGGACTGTTGCAAAGGAGCCTGTCTTACTTTTAAAGGTCTTCTTTAATCCATGTGAGCACACAGGGAGGAAGGGACTGGCTCAGTGAGAGCAAGGAGAAGAGACCTGACTTAAACTCTTTTAAGTCTTCTCCCACTGGCTGAAAGGACACCGTCACCTGGGTTTGAAAGGAACCATATCCTTCCATCTTTGCCTGGCAGGCTGATGCAATGCAGGCAGCAGAAGGGTCTTTTGCACACTATTGTTAAGGCAAGGGTTTGAGGGAGGCACTCAGGGAAGTTGTAAGAGGAATTTGGAAGTTGTAGGAGGAGAAGCATCTCCATGTCAGTAGGGAGTGGAGAGTGCTGAGGCAAAGTTTAATTCTTCAGGGCATTTTGCTTATTGACCAAGTTATTGGATCTTGAATGTATTGGGTCCCAAGCACATGTAAATTTTGGGAAGCCACAATGGAAATTGGTGGGAGATCCGCTGTTGCTGGCTTGGTTCAGCATCGTGAGATTACACATTGGTGAGTGGAGACATCCTGGGGTTTGAGTCAAATTTTATGTTCTTCTGGGAGGGGCTGCTGTCTTAGACCCACGTGGTCTTTAGGCAATGAAATGTGAGGGGTCCTGTCATGAACTGAGACCTTTCCATCAAAGCATAATCCTTGGTGCTCTTTTATTCAGGCTCTTGGGAGGATTGCTGGCCGTGAGCTGTTTGCCACAGATAAGACCCACTGGCATCACTGCATGGAAAGAGGTCTGTCACATTAAGTACAGGGACAGTGTGACACACACTGCTGGCCTAAGCTTTGCAGCTGCAGTGGTAACAGTATGACCATTCTCTCCCAGAGACCTGCTCCAGTGTGCTGCTGGCTTCCACTGGTCTGTAGTCTGGTGGTTTCCTCCTCTGGGCACTGAAAAAGATGGAGTCCCAGGCCAGTAGAAAGTGAAATAAAATTGAAATGATTTTCTGAAGGATAAGAAATATGTGAAATAGAGAGAGGTTATTCCCCCACCTGCCTCCCATCTCCAACCCACTTTGCCACCCAGCACTACTCCCATCCTGACCGCGCCTCTGTTCAGGTGTAAACAGGGTGAGGGCTCTGTTTCACTTGGAGAATCTCATGTACAAGAATGTGATTTGGTGGGGCCAGACTCTAATTGTATGGCACTCGCACCTCACAGCTGGAACGGGGCCTCCCGTGTCCCACGTGCTTTGCCTCTTCCCTCCCATGGATCTGCTGATTCTCATGATCTCTTCCGTCCTCTCTTTTCTGCTTTGTTTCTTTGTGAGTTCCTCTGGAAGCCTTTTTGTTTGTTTCTTGGTGTTTGGAGTCTGATCCTTGTTCTGTGGAAATCAACTTGCACTGTAAACTCTTTGCTTACTTACGGACAGAAAGATAAAGATTAACTGAAATATGCACTTGGGTACTTTTTTTTTTCCCTTCCGCAGAGGGAAGCTTATAATCTTGTTTGTCTTATGTTGAGGTGATTTGTTCCACTAGGGGACCGTGGGCTGGCTTCCTCTGCAGTGGTAATTTTTTTTATAATCAAAAATGGAAGATTTGACTCTGGGAAATGAGCCTGAATTGTGTGGGTTTGGCTGTTTCTGTGTTCATAGCATCATCAAAGATCAAACAGGATCAAGTCTCCTGATTAGTGAACCATGTGCTAAAACCTTTGTGCAGTTGAGACCTGTAAAACAGGCACCCTGGCCCTGGGGGTTGTTAGGAAAGGACATGGAGGGCCTTGATGGTTTATCTGATCTGTGGTGGCTGTAGGTGAGAGTTGGAGCTGGTGGGCTTCATTCCTGTCCATGCTGGTCATATCTTCAGTCATGTATTCAGTGTTCATTCCAAAGTAACCTGCTCTGTGAAAGCTCAGTAACTTAAACCAGTGTTTTATCCATTAAACTGGATAAAATCCAAGTCATGGTTTGCCCACGAAGTGCCATCTTTCCTTGTCCCCAGGCTGTCAATCACTACAAAGAAGGTTTGAGGTCAGACCTTAGCATGTATGTCCTGTGGATCCCATGGTACAAACACTGACATGAGAATAATAATTAACTTTATCAGAGCCTAATTTATCCAGCTGTTATTTTTCATGACATGTTTCTGTTGACATGGGCCCAAATACAAACACTTACTGGGCAAAGTTCATGCTCATGCAATCAGTCTCACTTAAGAGTTTTACAGAAAGGTGCTATCACTGCCTGAATGCTGAATCCTCACTGTTACTCTCTTGGGAGAGTTTGCTTTACTAGGCAATCCCAAAAAAAAACCCATAAATAGGCTCTAATCTTAAACCCACACTGATCCTGGGATTCATTTACAAAGGAACAGAAGCACTAATGAGAATGCCTTTTGTGCCATGCTTGGGTAAGGATCATGACAGATTTTGATTGATTATACAGCAGGCCTGCTCTTAAATCTCATAGAATCTCAGAATGATTTGAGTTGGAAGGAACCATAAAGCTCATCTGCTGTGGGCAGGAATTCCCTCCTCTAGGGCAAGTTGCTCAGAGCCCCATACAACCTCCACAAGAGTGATGTAAGTATGTTGACCTTGAGCCCACTGAGTGCAGAGCAGGCCCAGAGATTTCACAAGACACACATGAAAATTCAATCTCTTTATTTCCGTTCATCAGGCTCTGGATTTGGGACCCATAGTCACAAGCCCCTTGCTCTCCCACGTGCTTTCAAAGCAGGCATCCCTATGGAACACATCCTAATGGGTCTTTGATCGGGCACCTCACTGCAGCCGCCTTCTTTTGTGCATGGTGACCTCGAGAAAGGTTTGTGGATGTGCAAAGCAGCAGCAAGGGCCAACATGTTGGGGTGAGGAGAAATTCACAGCAGAAGTGGTAGTGGCTTGCTCTTGAACTAGCCCTGTATGCAAGGATGGGACCTTGGCTAGTCCACACCAGTGATAACATCATCCGTGGTGAGTTAAGATCACCCACAGTGCTTCCCTAGTGATTCCCACTTGAGGCTCTGGGAGTGCCTGTAGGAAGAAGTAGTGTTTATTCTCAGTAAGGCAAGGTTATGTTATAGCTTTTATTTTTTGATTGCTTTTGATTTTCTGAATTGGTGCAGGCCAGTCTTCATTGCTTTTGCTGAAGGATGCCCTTGCATTCTTTTATTGGGAAGATCTCAATAAGAGTCATTAAAGTCCCATTTGCTGCCAAACAGCATCCACTGCCAGACTGCTGACTGCATGTGTGATTCCTGAGAGCAGTGAGAGTTTGTTTATGGGCTTTGAGTCTATTCTCTATGGTGGAAAATGATAATATGAAAGAACCTCTTCTGAAATTCATGGTGATGTTGTACAAGAAGTCTAAGCAGAAGCTGGAGAGAAAAAATCTTAGAAGTTTCCACGTGTGTATCTACTGCTTAGTGTGTCTTTGTTCAGCATCACTAATTCTCCCCAGCCCCTGGGGTGGAGGTCCAGCTTGGCTCAGGCTGTCACGTAGACCTCCAGGAGCCCCCCGACTGAGTGCATGCGGTAAAACACACCCAAGGGGAGTCCGAAGTTCACGATCACAAACCAGGTGGAGTAGCCATAAAATGACCTTTCCATTCCATTCTCGAAGATGGGGTGAGCCCCAAATGTGGGCATGACCCATAGCTGGAGAGATGTGAGGGAAAGAAACGTTAAGTCAGAGGATGACAAACTGTCCCCTACTTGCACCCTAATCTCAGCACTGGCTCAAGAGTTCTAGGAATATTTCAGGACTACCACAGTAGTCTCCTTGCCAGGGAGGAGAAGGAAAATCCCATAGTTACGCTGTTGACTCCTTGCTGTAAATCAAATCCTTTTGAAACCCTGGAAACGTAAAGACAGTCCCATTCATTGTTTCCCTGGGCAATGGGTTTTCACTGGATTAAGGCTGCGGAACTGATTCAAGATCCCAGACCACAGTGTACTTTACTGGGTGAGATTCGAGCCTGGAGACTCATGTTTACAGAGACTTAATGCTGGTGCCTCATATTTTCTTTCACATTTCTCATGAAACACCCTTAATGAGCCTAGTGGGTTTTTTTTCAGAGGCTAAAATCTTGGCAAGTAAGGATTTATTAACTGTCTCCTTCCTGCACCCATGAAACACAGTAATACTTTAAGGGTAAAAGAGAGACTTTCTGATTATGAGGGTGGGGTATTAACAGCAAAACCAGTCTTGACTTGCCTCACCATTTGAAACTTGGTGGGCAAAGGTTTTTTGTCTGGAATACAAGAGAAAGACAAAGAGGTTATGTCTGTGTCACGGGTCACCGTGGCTCAGCTGGAGCTGTGACGGAGCAGAGAGCACAATACTTACTATGATGTTGCACAAAACCAAGAAGAATGAGATCTCCCTCAATACTCTTCTCTTCCAGCTCAGGTGAGAGTAGGTATGGATGTAGGACAGGGAAGCTTTCCGGATCTCCTGTCCCAGCTCCAGCACGCTCACTCGTCTCTGGCTGTAGGCTTCACGATTCTGCTCTTCTTTAGTGTCTTCCTCCTTGCCAGAAGGTGTCTGGCTGTGCTCCTGTTTGCTGCTCAGTGTGGTCTCCTCTTCCCCAGGCAGCTCTACAGCCACCGTGTGCTGCCCGGAGTGTCCAGCATGTCTGGCCTCAGCTGCTGCTACAATACGCCGCCGGTGGAGCCCATCGATGACGAAGACATTTTGGGTGATGTTCTGAAAGATGAGGAGGACAGAATAGGACAGGGCAAGGCTGTTCAGCAGGTCCCTGGGATCAGTGGCCACCAGAGCCACAATGGAGAAGTAGGACATGCCAATTTGGCCAAGGGCTGCCCCCATCAGCAGGACCACATCCAGGCTGCGGGTTGGGTTCTTCAGTGTGTCCAGCTCCTTTTTTTCTAAGGCGTGAATGATTGTCCCAATCACGGCACCCACACTCATCAGGGGCAGGAGCACAATGTAGTAGGAATAATAGATCACAAAGACCTGGCGACTGGGGACCAAGCTAGTGGCCTGAATCTGGTACATCATGAAGACACAAGTCCCGATGATTACAGCACTGGTTCCCAGCAGTGGCCCAAAGACCACCCCCTGGAGCTTGAATTTGGGCTTGGTGTTTGGGATGTGGTCGTGGCTGATGCGTCTCCCCACGTTCTTCCACATGACGTAGAGCACGGAGCAGCAGACCAGGCAGTACTCAGTGTTGAAGGGGTAGAGCAGGATGTAGCCCTTCTGGAAGACTTTGCAGATGGTCGTGTTTGGGCATGTGCACAAGGTAGTCTCATTGCCTGGAGCATGAGAAGAGGAAGGTGACAGGAGGGAGATGACCTGGATGTCACGGCTGTCTTTGGGAGTTTCATGTGTGCAGGCACAACATGTGTGTCTATGCCTCAGAAACAGGGATCAGAAGGAAGTTAAATGGCTACTGCTCAGTCCTAAAGGATATGAGGATTCAGAATAACACAGCTTAGCTAATGTATTTTCCTACCTATGGTCAACACCATAGGTGCTGGGTGAGAGACTCCTCTTCCTTCACAACAAAGCCTTCTCTGTTTCTCCCTCTGGAATATTAGATTTCCCTTTGTTCCTCTATATCCTCAGAAAGAAGACCACAGCAATTACATTAGCCTCTTCTAGTCTGGCAATCTTGTGCTTGCAGTTAATAGGGAAAAGTGAGCAAAAATTTAATTTATGGTGTGCTTTTCCTTTCCTAGCCCTCAGTTTCAAGGTTTCATAGCAGATCCCCTCCCTCCAGGTGAAGATCTCCCCTTGCAGATCATTTCCTTGAGACAACTTCCAATAATAGGGAAGTTGTAGCATTTGGGGGAACTGGAGATATCTGAATCACTGAGACCCAGAGGCTCCCCAGAGAAGTGCACCAGCACCAAGCCTGACAGAGCTCAGGAGGCATTTGGACAATACTCTGGGGCACATGGTGGACTACTTGGGGATGATCTTGTACATGGCCACGATTTGGACTTACTGATCTTTAATGGGTCCCTTCCAACTCAGTATATTCTGTGGTTGTGTGAAATGTTTCCCTAGAAGTCACCTGTGTCAGCCTAACACCAATGTGGATGTGAAGGAGGAGCCTTGCCTGCGAATCGCCGCTCCACCTCACGCAGCTGAGACTCGATCTCCATGTGCAGGGTGTCGTTGGTCACAGCCAGGAGCCAGAGAAGAAGGTTGGTGGCTATGGTGACCATCAGCCCACACCTGGGAGGAGACATAGGACTTGTACAATGTTTGGAGATGGTTCACAGCCAGTGTGTCCTTCCCCTCTTGCTGGCCCATGCAGAGATTTGAGCACACATGGGGTGTTTGTGCCTGCTCTGCCTGAGGCCTGTGGGGTGCGGCTCTGCATAAAAACACCTGAGCATATTCCCACTTGCCATTTACAAAGGAGCAGGGTGGGCAGTGCCTGGTGAAACTGGCCTAAGCTAAGACATCTCCCAGTAATAGGAATGGGGAGACCACGGGGAGACCACCTTCCCCCATCCTCCAGTCTGTGAGCTGGTCCCTGAGACAGGCAGCAGGAAGACTTTGGGGGAGACCACCCTCCCCCATCCTCCAGTCTGTGAGCTGGTCCCTAAGACAGGCAGCAGGAAGACTTTTGGGAGGAAGGAATAAGCTTAGGAGCATTCCAAGGCACAAAGGAAAACTGAAGGGAGCTAGTGAGCCCAGTTTGGAGGAGGGGGAATGGGTCTGAACAATGCATAGTTTGGTTCTTGTATCACCCAAAATGTAGGATCTATGTAGGATCAGATGAGCACATTTCTAGCAGGAATCATAATGGACATCACAGGCAGAAAGGAAAAGTTTCTTTAGAGCAGTAGAAGGCATTTTTTGTCCTCATTTTATACCTAGTGAAGTTGTGCTGGACTTGAATGCAGTCCTTAGAGTGATGCCACAGAAAGTAAGCCTGCAAGTGGAGAACAATAACACTGTGAACAGAGTGAAGTTGACAGCTGGCTGCACACATGGTGGAAAGGAACAGGTGGACAAGAAGGTACAGGTCCAAGCAGGAGCAAACCTGCCTCTGTGCAAAGGTGCAGGGACATGTGTGCACCTGCACCCCAGTGCTGAGGCAGGTGCTGGCATCCTTGGGTAAGGGCAGCATTTATGTGTGACTGCACTGAATGCACATCGTGGAGCTCCGTGTTCCTCTGTCCTGTTCATGTGGGTATTTGCTGCTGAGGTGGGAATTAGTTTACTTTCCAAATATGGCTTTGGGTCTGTAAAGAAGAAGGCTGATGTTGAATAACAAGGTGAAAATGGTGTGAGATATCTTTGTGTGCAAAGGATTTTGTTGGGCGGATGGATTAGCAGATACAAAGAGGGGCTGAGGCTCAGACTGGTGCAAAGACATCTCTGGCAAAATGTGAAATTTCCTCTCCTCTCTCCTTACTTTGCTTCAAAGCAAATTCCTCTGGATCCTATGGTATATCAGGTATTTCTAGGGTAATTTTTGAATCTTTCTCCCTTGTCTCTCAATGTGGCACACAGGGAGTGCAGGTAGCATTTGAAGTAATGTGTGATGCTTAAATGCTTTCAATGCTCAGGAGAATGGCCCGTGTTCCTTCACTTTCCCCCGTCTCCCAGCTTTCCCCAGCCCTGGGGCTCCCAGGAATGGGACAGAGAGCATAAACAAGCTTACAGAAGGGTAATGTGCAGTACCTGGGTGCAAATAAAAAGGATTCCAATGCTGGGGAACACAATTTCCACCTTGGATTTGCAGTGGACGAGGATTGTGCTGTAGCCAATCTGAAACACATTCAGGAGGATGCTGCAACTGCCAAACAGCAGGACTGACCCTGCACAAAGAGCAAAGGATCAGTAAATAAACACAGACATGTCTGTGGAGCATCTGAGCTTGACTGGGTATAGGAGGCCTTGTGCTTCTTGGATTTGTGTGGAGCTGGCAGTCTTTCTCCTGGAATTCTCATGATTTTAGGAGAAGAGGACAAAGGAGAACCTTATTCCTGAACCTGTTTGTGTGCTTTGACTGGTTAAAGATGTTAAGTAAAAGGTATTTTCTTGTGCTTGGATACAAGGTGGGGATGGGGTTTTTGGGCTTTTCTGTACAATCTGGAATGACTGGGGTAAGTTAATGGTGGGACATGCTTTCTGCCTTGTGGAGGAAACCTGAGATGACCACAGGTCTTCTAAGGCTTGTAGCAGCCCCATCTGCAGGAGTTGGGACCCTTTGATTGTTTCTCCCTTTTCCCTTGGACATATCTTTGCAGCTTTAGGTACTCAAGTACCTTGCAGCTTCCTTCAATTGATTCTCCATCTTAGTTAACAATAGTGCCTAATTAAAAACTCCATGATAGACTAGAGGCAGGGCTACTGAGAGAAGGGTGATTTCTCAAAGTGGGGCAAATACTGAAGGGAAAATCTCCCAGGAAAGCCTGGGTGTCACTGGGATGTGACTCAGTGGGTAAGAATCCTTCCCTGGCAACAAGGCTGCGGTGATGTTAAATGAGGATGATGGTGACATAGGGCCACTGGTGCTCTTGGAGGATAAACACAGTGATTCTCCTCTCACTTTTCAAAGTGCTCCTGCCTAAAACCTTTCCTATGGTTTTCCACAGTGCTCAGTTGCTGTCCTGGAAAGGGGTTATGCCTGGATTTCTCTTTGTGAAGGGACCAAGAGTGAAGTTTGACTGGAGGCTGAAGGGAAGCTGAGTTTCAGGCTTTCCTGGCTGCTCTGCTTCCACTCTGTGGCACCCACTGTGCCTGTCAGCCTGACAGGAACTGGGAGATTCCCAATGCCCTAACTGCATATCCTATGGCTTCTAGCTCCTCTAGTAACAGGGGAAGAATTTCTTTGCATTCCAAGTCTTTGGAAGAAGGCATGTGAGAAGAAATAAAAGCAGAATTTACCCCTAATCCAGATGGCTCCGGCGTGGGAGTCTCGGTAGAGCACCGCATGTGGCTGCTGGCTGGTGCCCAACAGGTAGTAAATAATCCAGAAGAGGCACAAGACCTTGAGGATGGAGAGTAGGATCCAGACGTCTGCCAGAGTGATGGCCACCTTGTTGAAGATCATGCTGCTGATGAAGGCGCTGCCCAGAAACATCACATTCATGGCCAGCAGCCCTGAGAAGAGCTGCCCGGCCTTCTGAGCTTGCCGGTCCCTCTGCTGCACCGAAGAGCAGTGACGGTACAGCCAGAACTTCTCATAGTGGATCTTGGTGGTGTCTGTTGGGGCTGAGGCTGACCTGCTCTTGCAGTGATGGCAGGGCCTGAAGACTTTCTTGTCAGACATGGCTCAACTACTTGGGAATCACTGCATTAAAAAGAGGGGAGGTTGAAAAGGGGGGATGTGCTGAGATGGGAGGTTTTGTGCTCTGCTGTGAAGGTCACTTGTGTGGTGACCTCCCTTCCTTGCTTTGCAGCTTCTCCTTTCTTCTCCAGAAGTTGGATGAAGGGGAAAAGAAGATTGGTTTTTAGCCCAGGTTAGGCATTAAAATTTCCCAGTGGACAGAATCATTGCAGGGCACTGGGGAAAAGCCCTTCTGCCAAAACCTGTCCAGAGACACAGGATTAAAGTGGGTGTTTGATATCTCTGCCCTGCCCTACCAGTACCAGGAGCTGTTGGGACCAGAGGTGCTCAAACCGTTCCCACCCTCACCTTTCACAGCTCCTCCAGCCCTGGGTTCAGGTTTTCTTCTTTCCCTTTGTTGCCATAAGGATTAGGTGGAAATGAAGAGCAAGCTTAGACCTGCTGTGAAATTCAGAGCTGTTTGATTTTCAGTTAATGGGTCCAACCTCTTCCTTTTGTTTTTGGGCTCTGAGAGCTACAGGTTCCTTGAATGGTCACACAAATTGTGGCAGAGTTGGAGAGAATAAACAAAGGGTCTGTAAAGCTTGGAATAAGCCGTTGGGAGGAGATCCAAACTCCCACCCAGGTGGGCTGAGACTGGGAAACAATTAGTACCTGTTTTTATTTCTTTTTCCTCTTGTAGCACAAGGCTGTGAAGACACTGACACAGAGGAGCTGGAGGGATTGGCCCAGGTAGGCACTCAGAGTCTGGGAGCTTTTCTATCCATCTTTTGGTAAAATCTTGGTAGGACTGTATTGCTATTGGAAGGGAAATCTTACATAAAGCAATCAGGCAATATCAGCCTCTCTATAGATTTGGTACATGGAAAGATGCTTTCATTCCAGGGCGTGGTTCTGATTATAGTGAAGGGTGGTTGGAGTGAAACAAAAGCTCCCTGAGATGTGTTTGAGAGAGGGGGAAACCTTAAACATTCTGTGATAGGTAGTCTTGGGGAGAAATTGTTTGAGGAGGGATTGAAATTTAGTGTTTCCCTTTTCTTCTGCATGTGCACAGAGGTGCACTATCTGCCCTTGCCCCTGGGACTCTGAGGTGAGCTGATCCCTTGGGTTTTGTGGCTGGCAGCAGGGATTCAGCATTTTTCTCTAAGTTGGTGAGTTTAAAGGGTCCATTAGGAGAGGATGGACCTCTCCATGGAAGGAGAAGATTAATTTGTGTGTTCCAGGATGAACCCCCAAGCCCTAAGATCCTTGGCACTTGTCTTGGTAGAGATTGATCCTAAAATCTTCCCCATTTTTCTCCAAAATTCTCCTAATTTGGTAGCAAAGGGGCAAACTCCCTCGTCTCTTCTAGGGCCATAACTCTCTGGTCCAAAGGGAGCTTAGAGGCTATAAAATCAGCAGGAAGCCCATTCAGGCTGCACCAGGAGGTACCCAAGTGCCCAGACAGGACTGCACACAAAGGGACCCAAGCCCTTGACCCCATAGCTGTGCTGTGGGGAGCAGTCAAATGCAGCCCTTACCTGCCTGCTGCCTGAGGAGCCGACACAGCCTTGGATGCAGCCGATCTCAAATGGGTGGCTGGAATGCCACCAGGATGCACGGGAGACCTCCAACAGCCCAAAGTGCAGACAGGAACCGTCAGGGCTGCTCCTCACTAAATGCAGCCTCTGCTCCCAGCCCATTGATTTATTTTCTTTCCACCTTGTTTACTTTGTGTCTATTATTGTCATTACATTAATTACTCAGTGGGAAGCTCTCAGATCTGCCACAGGCAGCCAATGGCGAACAACTCCTTTATGCACCTGCTGGCTTGCCTCACACCAACAGGCTCGGCGCAGGATGTGCCAACTGGTAAAACCACAAATGGTGGTGACTAATTTGTGCCATGGCTCAGGCAGGTGTAGAGCTAATCACCTGGCACAGGCTTGTGCAGGGAGTGCTTACCCACACTGCCTTGGCCAAAATCCACTTGAGTTCCCCACTCCCTTGTTTTTAGGTAGCTCCTAAGATTTTTTTTCTCACATGTACCATTTCTTTTTGCTTTTATCCAGGGCACAAGTCTTACCCAAAAGGTAAAGCTAGCGATCCACCCCTGCACTGGTGCAGGAATGACACCAGTTTGATGCCTTTTTGGCAGAAAGGTGCTGCTTTTGAGGGTAATAACTACAACCTACTAATGCTGACTTAGAGTGAGACCCACATGTCCCAGCCCCACAGTCTTGGCCATGTGTGGTCAAGGATGCTTTAGGTCCAAGCTGTATTGCTCTTGATCCTCCTTCTTTTGCAGGACAAACTGATTCTTGCTTGGGACTCTGTGGTGAGCTGATGCCCCAAGTTTTGTGGCTGGCAGGAGGGATTCAGCATTTCTGAGCTGGTGAGGTTAGAGGGTCCGTCAGGAGAGGATGGACCTCTCCTTGGAAAGAGAGGACTTATTTGCGTGTCCCAGGATGAACTCCCCAAGCTGTAAGGACCTTACAGCTGGCAAACACATGAGCTGGGAGTTCAGAGCCATGAAATAATTCCCAAGAAGCTGATTAGGGGTAGGAGTGGTTGGGGGAGCACAGGTTATCGTGTGTGGGGATGTGACGAAAGGGATGGAAAACAAGACTGAAAGGGCCCCATTTCTCCTGGGTGAGAACACCCAGTGTGTGCTGGTGCAGCCATTGTTTGATGTCTGCCTGCAAAAGGTCATGTTTAATGTCTGACCAAGCCCTTGCACTGCTGTGGTGGAGCCCAGGTGCTCCAGTCTGGGCAGGTGTTCATGAATACCCATGGCTGGATTTGTTCTGCCTTCCCCCAAAGCATCATCACCTCTAACCTGTCTGCACAGCTTGCTTGGATGTCCTTGCTCCTTGCTTTCATGTTTTGAGATCCCCTGAGTGCAATTGAGCTCTTTCAGGGGCCTGGCTCTCTTCCAGACTCTGTTCCAGAGATCAGCAGGGAACTGGGATATCCCAAGAGCCATTTGGTGGCCTCTGTTGGCCAAAGCCAACTATTTCTGTGCAAGGCATTAACAAGCCTGCTCTTTTTCAGTGCTATGATCCTAAATTGGGGTAGCCATACAGAAGTGAGAAATGAGGCCGTGAGTCTGAATGTATCCTAAAGTTTGGCTGAAATTGGAGGTTTTTCCTTCAAAGTTGGGTCTGAAATATAATGCTGGTGCCTGCTGTGCTTCAGTAGTTTTGTCAATGGGACTGGACATCTGTGTTGCAAAGATGAGGTACCCTGACTTGCACTATCTTGGCTTTGGAGCTGAAATTGAATCCAGAGGTCTTTTAAAGCACTGGGAGATGGGTTAATCCTCTTTATTTGGTCCTTAATTTGAAGAAGAGCAGCTGTTTTACTGGAATGTATTGACATAAGTTTAACTAAATCATTAAGTAAGCAAGCGTGCAGGAAAGGAGAAGGTGAGTCCAACTCACTGGATCAATCACAAGAATCACTGCCCCGGAGAAGCTGCCTTTACTCTCAGGCTGGGAGAAAGCTGGTAAACGTTAGGAGCGATGTTTGCCCCTCTGCTATCAGCAGTGTGCTTATTTAATGGTGCTATCTGTGCACTCAGCAGCGATAACAGCCAGGCCGGGCCCAGCAGGTCTGTAAACAGGGCCCGGGGGGAAGGAGCTCAGTGCCCAGATGCTGTGTTTGCCCAAAGGCCACCTGAGGAATGCGAGGCTCCTCACATCTCCCTGGCCGGCCCACGCCCTTCCTTTGGCACTGATAACCACGGTGGTGACGTCTCCTTGGGGCTCTGGGAGTGAGAGACTTCTGGGGTGACTGCAAAGAGCAGCTTCATCCAGTGTGGGTGAGGGTGAGCTGTGCTGCACTGCCCAGCTCTGTCCCTCCATCCTCTCCAATGGGTTCTAGGGGTATGGCCTGGCTCCACTTGTGAGTGTGTCTCTATCTTCCCTGCTGGCTCTTGGTACAGGTCCCTTTGACCTCCTGCCAGCACTGAGTTCCTCCTCACTGCTAAGGACCACTGGGAAATGCCTCCTCTGCCACCACCTCCTGACTTGGGTCTCAGCACACTGCTGGAGCCAATCCTGCTCACAGGCACCTTGTGCTGCAATCCCATCCCTCATCTCCTAGCCTTGTGACCTCTTCAATCCATCCACTTTCCATCTACTGCACTGACAGATAATAATTAACTTGGATTCCTCCTGTCTCGGACACACCTCAGAGCAAACCACCCAGATAAATGGTGTTTTGGTTTGGTTTTTTTTTTTCCCTAATAAAATAAATCTCACCCTCAAATAACAGATGATTAAGAAGCAGAGGAGGGGATGCAAAACCCAGGTAGGGGTGGGATGATGCCTCAGACCTGACCCTGGCTATGGCCTTCTGTGCTCTTTTCTGAGCAATGATTTCTAATCTCCTGCTCTTCATCTCTTCCGTCTTTTGCTGTGCGCCCTTGCTGACTCTGGCGCCATGTCCCTCAGGCCAGGGTCTGAATTGAGATCTTTTTGACTCTCACACAGTGTCTCAGGTCTTGAGACTGGAGCTCCTGAGCTCAAGCAGTGCTGAGCTCTTAACTCTGCCAACGCCTGGGGAGTGATTTTTGTTTGTGGGGTTTGGAGTTCCACCAAACCTCTGCAGCACAGCAGGTGCTCAAACCCCTGGGACACCAAAGTGGGCGAATCTGGAAGCCCCTGGGAGGACCTGGTGGGCCCCAGGGCAGCCCATTACTTCATTTGCAGTGACTGCCATTTAAACAGTCACCCTGAGGCACATCTCTGTCCTGGCTCCCCATCCCTTAATGGGAATGGAATCCCTGCTCCATAAGGATGCTCTGGCAGGAGCAGTCAGCAAGATGCTGCTGGTGGCCTTGGGGCCCAGCCTCATTCACTGCTCTGACAGGCTCTCTGCTCACCTAGCTCCCGTGCCTCAGTTTCCCTCCTTCCAGGCATGGAAGATGGAGCTACCAGCAGTGCTTTTCTGCAGGGATCTGACACAAGGATGTGTGTACAAAGGGCCGAGCATGATACCTTTGCATAACTTGGGTACTGTGTGTTTGTGGTGTCCTCCCCTTCCACCAAATCCTCCATCAAGAAGATGCATCCTGCTCTTTAACTGGGCTGTTAGGAGCTGGGTCTCAGCTCTGAGGGGAAAGGGGCAGTGATGGAGCAGCCAATGGCAGTCAGCTGCATTACCTGCCTGAGGGGAATCCCAAGGAAAGGCATGGATTTGTGCACTTAGGATGTGGCAGTCCCTGCTCCAGGGCTGTGCCTGGGTTTGGGTGACACAGCTGGGAGACTGAATGTGCCAAGGAGTCGCCCAGGAGCATTTGGATGATTCTCCATCAGCCTTGGAGCACACCCCTTTGCACAGTAACTGACTATGAGTTGATACCTTCTAGTATCCTTGAGCACACAAGAGGTTTTATCGCCAAGTTTTCTTAAGGTTTGGATTATTAGGCTTCTTTTTTTTCTTCTTTGCATTTGTGCTCACTTTCCCTCTGGCTATATATACATACCCCCCCCAATATTTATACACCCATTTTTTCGTGTATAGCTGGGGTTCACTAGCTCTTTCCCAATCTACTGCTTTTCCTAAGATATGTGTTTGTGGCTGAAGGGCAGAAGAAGAATTCAGCCCTTGGTTGGAAGCCCCTGTCATCCCTGTGCTTGCAGCCTGGTGATACCTCAGGTTAGCCAGGGATCCTTGTGGAGCCTCTACTATCCCCAGAGTGTTTTGGTTTATCCCAACAGGACTGTGGTTGGATGTTGTGGTTGCAGCTGACCCATCACCCTGGGGAAGTTGATTTGGGTTTATTGCCTGTATCAGAGCTGCTTCAGTTGTTGGGGGGTTCTCCTGACATCCATCCTGAATCTATTTGGCCCCAGAAGTGCCCCTACAACAGCTGTCCAGAAGAAAAGAGCAGTTCAAAGTGTGCCCTGCTTGACCCAGTGCACCCATTCCTGGAAACCTAGGAGCAGGAACCAGCAAGAGCATGTAGGATGAAACCTAGTGCACCCCCAGGAACAGATTGGGTGATTAAAAGTGTTTTCTGCCCCTGTGTGTGCTTAGCAGCTTGGGCTCAAACAATGTGTGGAGCTGTAAGCAGGACTGACGTCTGCACTGTTTGCATCTCTTTTCTGACTTAATTTCAACTGCAGGAGCCACAGAATAATGAGGCTTTTGTTTTAGGGAACGTAAGGTTTCTAGAGGAAGATTTTATCTTTACCAGATCAACGGTAAAAATAGAACCAGGTTTTGCAGGGTCAGTCAGGCTAAGAAAGACTCCCAGGCTGGTGAGAGAAAGGATTGACCCAAGTGGAGATGCTGGATCAGTGCAGCCCTCTGAGGGCAGGGGAAATTGGGGTTTCCCCCATGTTCTACCCAGTTCAGAGAAAGGCTGCTGGCAGACAAGAACACTGGTGTCAGACCAGCCAGAGGCACTGGTCCTTGCTGGTTTGGTGATCTGGACTTGGAGGGGAAGGTGGCTGGAAATACGTCAGCCTGGTCTGTGGAGTGGAAAATTGCATCACTCCATTTCAAGTCCCATGATTTCCATTTATTACTTTTTCTTTGGCAGATGCACAAATGTCCATAGGAAAAGGCTTGATGATTTCTGCCACCTCTGCAGTGTTTTTATTGGAACGATAAACCCTGATGGAACAATAAAACCTTTATTAGAATGGTTAAACCCTGATTTCTCAGGATGCAAAGAGAGCTCAGCTGTGCCAGTTTGACATGCACCCTCCTGTCCTGGCAGAGAAGGCTTTCTGAGGTTCTGCTTGGATGCTGGGTACAGCTGAGGGGCCTGTTTCTACCTCCTGCAGCCCAGGACTCCTGCTCTGAAAGCCCTCTCAATCATTCAGTGGTTCATGGAGAGCTGCAGGCACCCAGAAACCTGAGTCACAGCCACAGGGTCTGGGTGCAGGGCTGTGCTCTAAGCCTCAAAGCACACACAGGCTTGAGGATGCAGCACCAGCATCCCTTCAGGGTGCTGGAGATCAAATTGACCACAGCATTGCACTGATTTCTGTGTCATAGGGTCCCTTCAGGAATTCAGTTGCAGTGAAAATCAATAAATAACTTTGCATACAAAAATGTTCATATATATTTTTTAAAAATCATTATGTATTGAAAAAAGAAAAAAGAAAAAGCTCTTTATTATCCCCCAGACTGTGTGGCCCACATCATCTTTATGATTCTTGAGCCCTGATTCAGGAAAGCTGAGAAAAAAGTGTGCTAGAGGCATCCCATATGAGGGCTAGCCCACAACCACACGCACAGCTCTCCCTCCTTGGGAAGAGGAGGCTGCAGTGAAGCTTCCTGGAGATGAAGGCAGGGGCTGGCACAAGGAAGTGTTGAGAGGGCCCATACACGTGGACAATACAGAGAGGAAAGATTAAAATGTTTCCCAAAGCCTTTGGTGGTCACCAGTTTGTTTTTCACATCTCTGCAGGGGAGTGATTTCCGACTGGCCATACGAGGAGGTGAAGTGGTTTCCCTTTCTGTCCTTCCAGGCCTTTATCGGCCCCTTGCACTCTTCAGCTCTCTGTGTGCAGGGGGGCTCTGACTGCCCAGGGGTGCTGAGAACACTCTGGAGAGCCCATCAGTGGCATGGAGCAAACAGGCTTTACAAGGAAGGTGAGTCTCTGCGTGAACCAAGGGTAATCACCATGATCTCACCCTAGATAACTTCCTTTTTTAAAATCTGTTCTCTTTTAAGCTTTAAGAACTTCAGACACACACAGGCACATCCACACACAAGTAGCAAAAATAAAATCTGGACTATGTTTGGATCATCTTCACTGACAGTTCATAAATGCCCCAATACTGCAAGAGGATGTGATTCAGGCAGTGTTGGAGACCCCTGGGGACATCTGGGCAGCTTCCCAGCCCTGGGGTAGGAAAAAGGTGGATTACTTGAGGAGGATCTCATCTCCCTTGCAAGGGACCTCTTTAGGACATGATGTAGACCTCCAGCAAACTGGCCACAGCGTGCATTCGGTAGAAGATCCCAAAGGGCAGGCAAATGTCCACGATGGCCGGCCACATGGAATCGCCATAGAAGTTCAGTTCTGTGTCATTGTCAAACTGGGGCCGGGCACCAAACGCTGGCATGATCCAGAGCTGTGGAGGAAATGGGAGAACAGCTCTGCAGTGAGAAAGGTGTGTGGTACATCAGGGACCTGCAGTCACAGCTTCCCAGGAAAGGAGCAACCTTCTAGGCCATGGTTTTGAGAAGAGATGTGCTGCCATGTCTCAAGAAAACCCAGACTTCACCCCAGATATTTGTCACTTTACATCCCTTCTTTGGGGGGGGTGAAGGGAATGGTTTAACATAATTTATTAATGTAATTTATCCCACACATCATTAATACACAATAAAAATACTGAAATGGATTATTCTCTTGCATCCATCTCTTGTGTCTGATATTCTGGTGATAAGTGACAGACCTGTTGATGTAGCCTGAAATGTCTTAACTTCAGGGTAGTTGCTGGGGTTTTTTTTAGGGGACAAGGGAATCAGAATTCTGCATTTATAAATATAACTAATGTACTTTCTGTACAGCAGAGGCACAGAAAGGACTGTTTTTCCAGAGGCCACACCCTTTCCTTTACAGACCCTTCTCCCTTGTGCTTGTAGCCCTCTCCTTCCCCCACAAACTCTTCTCCCTGCATGTACTCACTATGATATTGCTCAGCAGCAGGAACATGGAGATCTCCCTCAAGAACTTCCTCCTCCAGTTCATCTTCTTGGGGGCAGTGAGGGACCTCACCAGGTCAGAAGCGTGCATGGCCTCCGTGCCAGATGCCGCGCCAGCGGCCAAGGCGCTGCCAGTGTCAGGCACCCGCAGGGACACTGCATTGATGTTTACAAAGGTGAGCCCGTAGAGGTCCTTCTGGTGAGACTCGTGCTTGTAGTCCTCCTTGGGGGGCTGCCGGTGGAGGCCCTCGATGATGAAGATGTTCTGGAAGGTATGCTGGGCAATCATTAGGAGAGCGTAGGTGAGGTTGAGTGCACTGATAGTGTCCCTTGGCGTGCTGGCCACGATGGCCACAATGGAGTAGTAGGAAATGGCATATTGCCCCAAGGCTGCCCCCATCAACAGGGCCACGTCCAGGGTCCTGGTGGGGTTCTTGTGCCGGTCCATGTCCCTCTTGTCAAACCGGTAGATGACAGAGCCACCAATGCAGACAAGAGACATCAGGCTCAAACAAACAATGTTGAAGATGTAGTACATGGTGAGTGCTTGGCTCTTCTTGCTGGATTCAGTGCTGGAATTTACCTGCACCTCGTACAGGATGAGGACTCCCAAACCACTCACGAGGATGATGAGGCCCAACATGATGCCAACAAAGAAGGTCCTTCGGAAGAGCCTGAACTTCAGGCGCTGAATGTGGTGGGAGTGGTGGTCTATGAAGCGTCCAACGTTCTTCCACATGACATAGACCATGGCAGAGGCAAAAAGACTGTACTCAATGTTAAAGGGGTACAGCCAAAAGTAGCCATTTTTGAAGATCTGGCAGATTTGGCTGTTGCAATTACATTCTTCAACTGAGCTGCTTCTCATTCCCACTGAAACAAGACAAAACCAGACAGATGCCATGGTATTAAAACAAGGGCAACACTTCTCCCTTAAGAACTGGATATTTGGGGTCAGTGAAAATCAAAACAAAGAACAAAAGAATATGTGACCACTTTGAAAACAAGGACACTTCACCCTCAGCTTTCTTATGCCCAGGTTCTTTCCTAAAACATTAGCTGTCAGGTTAAATCTTTCTTTTCCCTTCCCTTCTTCAATCCCATCCCATTTGTACAGAGTCTTCCACCTCTCTGACTCCTTTCTGAGAGAGGGTAGGAAATGAACATCCATACTTGGCTTTTAACAAACCAGCCCTGACAAAGGTACCTCCAGCTCTAAACAGGCTTCTGAAAAGGGATGAAATCTGACTTGCTCGGGAACAATTTCTACCTGATGGGATCTCTCCCTGGACCAGATGGCTTCGCAAAGAGGCAGATTACCTTTCAGGAGCCACCTGAAGATTTCCTCTGTCATGTTTTTCTTCAGCTTTGAATGTGCCTTGTGGACAGACTCATCTGTCACTGCTGACATCCACACAGCCAGGTTTGTAGTCAGCGTTAGCATCAAGCCACATCTGCAGGAGGAGAAGGTTTGTGACATTAAAGCAGTGGCTCTAGGCCATGTTTCTCCCATCCATGGTTTAGGTGTGCTCAGAGACTCTGGCAGCTGCCTGAAGTGGTGCGAGGACTCCAATGGCCCAGGCTAGAAATCTTGATATCTTGATCCTTTCTTTGCTGCCCTCACTTTCTTCCTGTTTTCTGTCCATGCTCATGAGAATTAGCAAGGCTTGATTCCCATTGTTGCTTTTGAAAGAGCTTCTCAATAGTGAATAAATGAAAAGATCTGAATTGGTCTCCGGATCCAGTCTTGCAAAAGTGGACAAAATCTTATTTTAGCCTGAGGCTTGCCCACTGCATAGTTATCTTCCCCAGGGAAGAAAAAGTCAACTATGAATCATTATTTAATGATAATTATTTATTTAATACTATCTGCTTTGAGTAATGCTTGTATTCTTTAATTGAATCCCAACCCTGATAGATCCACAGGTCATTAACCACAGCTGCTTGAGCTGGGATCTAAGTTTAGCTGGAGATTGAGCAGGTTTCGTTTTGGACAGCATTAAGGGATTATCCCCTGGTTACATCTTAGGTGTGTGAGAGAGTACAGAATGCTTTTGGGGGCCCAGGTCTGCAAGGAGCATCAGCGCTCACCTGGTAACGTTCAGGTGCACGTGGATGCAGTCTTTGGCAGAGACCCACAGGAAATATGTCTGTAGGGGGAAAAAAATTAGTTGTTATTTCCACCAAAACAAAAAAAACAAAGGACATCCTTTTGAAGGAGGGATCTCCCTGCAGCACAGAAGGAAGCTGGAGCCTCTTTTGCTTGGGTCCATCTGGGCTCAGCCTAGTTCATAACACTGGCCCTCTGCTGGATGTTCTTTCTTTGCTCCCACTGCCATTGCTCTGCCCATGGCCACTCCTTGTTTGGTCTAAATTGTCCCTCTCTGATCTCTTCCCTCCTTGGCATTGTCCCAGAGCAGGAGGTCTTCTGTGTGGGTCCTTAAACTGCAAGGTAGCCCCTGCCTTGACTGTCCTTCTGCTCCTCTGTTCTTCATGGGAAAGGAGGGCTGGCTGGCTGGGGGCTGTTCAGAGTTGGTGACAAAAATGTCACAGGATGGTAACAAGTTTAAATCACTGACTTAGAGTGAGTTGAGTTGCCATAGATGGAAGCTGTTGTGGTTGGAGCGAGACGATGTGGGCTGGGTGGGGGCTGAGTTAACCCCTTGCATTTGCTGGGGGGGCAAATTAAATTAAATCCAAGAGATCAGAGCTCCTTCCACTGATGCCTGTGTCTCTCTACTGCTCCCCAAGACAGAGCACAACCATCTCACCTGGACAACCACAAATATTGCCTGCACAATGGGGTAGATGATTTTGATTGCAGACAAGCAGCTGTAGAAGCTCGAGTAATATCCTATTTTGAACACATCCATGACAAGGCTGAAAATGGCAAATAGGATCAGGCCTCCTGTTGGGGAACAAAAATATCTGTGGTTAGACAGATGTGTGCACACATGGGCTAATGCAGATGGATGAGAGGAAGAAGAGGAGATGCTTTAGGAGATGCTTTTTTTTAGAGGCTTTGCTACTACTGCTGTTTTTCCTCTCTCAGCGCCCAAAATATCTTGGCAGCAACAAAATCATACAGTAATTTTGGCTGGAAGTGATTTTCAATCAGCCTGGTATGCTGGGGCTGACAGCTTTTGCAAAAGCAGCCTGAGAGACCCTGGTGTTAAGACCCTGGTGGTTACCAAGAGCCTTTGTGGATTCAGGGAGACCTGGCAGTGAATCCAGTGCAGGGACCAGGAGCTGATCTGAAGCAGGGCATGGTGTCATGCCCCAGTCTATCAGCAGGAAGAAGCTGTGCCCAGAACTTTGCTGCTTCCCTTGTAATAACTGATGCTCCCATGAACTGTCCATCCTGTATCTCCCCTCCAGCCCCAGCACCTACCTCTCAGCCAGATGGGCCCAGCATGGGAGTCCTTGCTGAGGATGGCACCTGGGCACCGGGAGGTGCTGGCAAGGTAGAAGATGATCCAGATGATGACAATCAGCATCATGACTGTCAGCAGGAAGAAGACGTCGTAGTCGTGCACAGCAATCTTCTCGAAAGCCCCGCTGCTCACCAGCGTGCAGGCCAGCAGGGCCAAGTGCACGGCCAGCAGGATGGAGAACATGCGGCCACCCTTTTTCCACACTTCCTTGGAGGCAGGAGTGGAGGGGGGCTGGTGGCTGAAAGATGCTATCTGGCTCGAAGCCAGGCTGGCTTTGTCATCCTTGTGTCCGCAGCCCATGCTGCAGTGGGGGTGTCCGAGCTCACTGTCCTTCTGTCCGGGCTCCTCGGTCATGGTTCGACCAAGGCTCTGCCTGAGGCTCAGTGCTGTTAGGAAGAGAGGTCCATGAGTGAGAGGTGCATTTGGAACAGCTCAGGACTGGGCCAAAGCAGGACATGTGATGAGGAGCACAGGATGTATCACAGGAACAGGGAAGGCTGAGACAGGGAGTGAAAGAAGAAAGGTGAGCTTATTTTCAAACTTTCCTTTCCTGGTTCCCTGATGCTTTCTTTACTTAAGATGCTCTTGCTCAGGAAGAACCCAGGTCAGTTTAATGAAGTGTGTTTAATTGGTCACACAACATTTACGTGTTTATTGATGCAAGATTTGGAAAAGCACTCAAAAGCACTCACAGGATCAAATATCCTGGGGCAAACAGCCGGTGTGGTTTAAATTCTAAATGTCAAATACTAAATATTCTGAGAAATTGTTATACTTCCTTGCTGAAGAACAAGCCACCAAAAGGTAAGAAACCCCCGGGAATCTTTGGACTATCACGTAATTTGTACCAGTTCCTTCAGGAAGGGTGTAAACTACCTGAGTTGTCACGCCCTGTAAAGCCCCTTGTCTGTGCCAAGTTTGGCATTTCATTCATTCTCAGTAAAAAGCCTGAAACAAAGTGAATTAACCATCCAAACAAAGCCATTCCACCAACCTGTTTTGCTGCCTGGGATCCAAATCTCTGCTTCTGCCAGGCTGAGAAGTTTCCCTGTTGCTGCAGCTTGGTCAGTTGAAGAATTTATACCTGTTGGGACGTCTCTGTAATTTATACCATATCTGAAGCTGACAGCAGGGCTTTGTGGGTTTCTCAGAGAAACTCATGTGATCCATTTTATGCAATAGCTGATTTTGGGGAAGCTGGAAAGAGATGAGGAGATAAGGGCTATTTACCTAGCAAGAGCATGAGTTGACAACACTGCTAAGCATGGCATGGAATGCTCGGTCACAGGGTCATGGTCAGCAGAGAGCAAGGCCACCCCACCAAATCCATCTCCCTACATACATGAGGTCTCTTCCTTGAAAGGAGATGGTTTAGAGGATTAATTTATTTTTGGCGATGATTTTGTGCTTGGCTTTCCGCTTACCAGAGCACAATGACCACTGTGCCCCACCCTGTGCTATTCAAATCAGTCCTCTCCATGACTCGAAGGTTCTTGAGGAAAAGGAAGAAATTTGCATTTGTACCTGTTCAGTGCCACGGGTAACTCAATCCTTTCCCACCCAAGGTGTCATCAACGAGGAAGGTTTAGCACTAGAGAAGGGCAGGAATTAGAGACCAGAATTTGTGTTCTCCTTTGCTGACTGCCTTTGATTTTTCAGGGTGGGATCACCTTTCTCAGGACCTTAACTCCTCTCCTTCCACGTCAGAAACCACAGGGCAGGTATGATTTAAACATTTATCTGGTAAGGGGTCAATTTCTGCTCAAGGTCCCTTTCACCCAGCTGTGTTTTGTGGGGGAGCTATAGGAGTTCCACGGCAGTTCTGGGTGGATGGGGACAAGTTTTAGCCCTTGAAGTGCCTCTTTTGGAGATGTCTCTGCTGCTTTCCCCCTTCATGGCAAGCACAGGCCATTTGCTGTGTGTTTTCTCAGTCCCATTCCTGCCCGCATGTGTCCTTCTTGCCGCACAGAAGGGACAGCAAACTGAATTGTGTGCGATGGGGAAGGAGAGCTCAGGATGCACTGCACAGCCCAGGGAGAGCCCCGTGTGTCCCTCCCGTGCTGCCACCAGCCGGCTGCCACCAGCTGCACCAAGTCTGCCCTGCCTGGCCTCTGCTGAGCCATAGGGATTCCTTCTGTGGGGAGTGGTCGGTCTCTTCTCAGTCTGCAGCCTTTCTCAGGGGAAGTCCAGGCCTCCCAGAAGTAAATCCGAGCTGATAATGATGTTTTGCAGAGGCCAGAGGTTCGGAGGCCCCTCGGGCTAAACGTGCTGGTTTAACAAACCACGCAGGGAGCAGACTCTGGCTCTGATGCACTTCCCGGTGTCCCCAGGCAGCCGGGACGCTGAGGCCGTGTCAGCCATCCAGGGATTAATCACTGCAGCTTGCGTGGGTGCACCTGGCACTGCTTTAGGGCCACCCTCCTGTCTTGGGGTGTTTTTTTTCTTCACAAAAATAAGCTGCCTTTCTCATTTAGTTCCTCTCTGCTCATTGCCTCCAAGCCCCCCTGAGGCTGTCTTACAGTCTTTCCCCAGTTTTCCACTCTCCTCCCATTTCTCACCCATCTAATGGCTCTGTCTTCACCCTCTCTAAACCCTGTGCCTGTCCCAGAGCCATGATGACACACACAGAGTCCCACCCTGGAGATCTCCATTCCCAGAGTCAGGACATTACAGGTAAAATGAACAAGAAAGCAGCAGGAAATTCCTCCTCCATGTCAGCATGTCCCAGGGGATACAATCCACCGATTCACCCTTGGGTGTAACGCATTGGGACAGCTTCGTACTTCTGTCAACATCCAGGCTTGGCTCCATCTTTCCGACGGCAGAGGGTGCCCGGGAACCGGGAACGCTGTGCTGGAAACATTGCCTGGGGCTGTCCAACTCCCCCAGGCTCTCACGCAGCCGGGAATTCTGTGTCAGCATAAAAGACACCAGAGGCCAGACACTGCACCCACTGCACATCGCAGTGAAGTACCGAGTTACACACAGTGTTTGGGGTTATTTTTTTAGTCTCCAGAGAGGGAAAAAAGGTGAGAAAGGGAATGTTTCCAGCTCTTATTAGTTTTCTTGGTTTATCATATTCCTGTTGCACAGTTTGTTGTGCAGTTCCTTGGAAAGCAGAATTGTGTGGGTATAGGCAGGGTAGATGGGGGATAGGTATGGTGACTGGGTCTGCTGTTGTCTTCCTAGTGACACTAGGGAGAGATATAAATAAATAAAAAAATAAATAAATGTATGTTTGGGGGATTTTTTAGTGAGGAAAAGCTGAGCTGTGAACACTCCTGGTATTACTTTTAAATCAGTCACCAAACTGCTCTCAGCCAACTCCACACAGAGCAGGATTATCCATCCAGGTCCCCGCTCTGACAGGGCTGTGAGTGGAGGCCGTGGGGGTTTGTGCTCTTCTGACCCACTCTTCCTCCTCTGGCTACTGCTGCCCCTTGCTTGAGATGGGGTAGTTATGGAACAGAGGCATATTGAGCGGGATACAACCCAGCAGTCTGTCTGACAGCCTGCTCTGCTTTGGGGACACGTAAACCTGGTGAATTGCTGTGTGACCCCGTGCTGAGCCCAACAGAGCGATGCTGCTTAACTGGAGCTTTTAATGTGCCGTGGAGTTGGTGCGTGTTACAAGGAGCCGCCGGGGCCGGAGGATGCTTAGGACCCAGGGGAAGCGCTGTGGAGCCTGGCTGGCTGGGCTTGGAACGACTCCTGCCTCCGCGGCCAGGACTTCTCAGGTGTCCCGGTACGCGGAGCTGTGCGAGGCGAGTGGGGCCCTCCTGGCAGCTGCCCCTGCCCCACGTCCGTGCCCATGCTCTGGACCCCCTGGGCACCCATGTGCTGGCCTGGGGACCCCTTCGCACCATGAATGACCAGTACCACCGAGCCGCCCGGGACGGCTACCTGGACCTGCTGAAGGAAGCCACCAAGAAGGACCTGAACGCGCCAGATGAGGATGGCATGACCCCGACCCTATGGGCCGCCTACCACGGCAACCTGGACGCCCTGCGCCTCATTGTCAGCAGAGGGTGAGTGTTGGCCAGGGCACGGTGCTGGTCTCTGGAACAGAGTAGCTGGGCCCCCCTTCTTCCCCCTTCTCTGCTTGCAGGTCAGCGTGCCCCACAAGATTATGGCTTCTCTCTCTAAGACCCCTACTCCTGTCCTCCCTGCTGTTAGTTTTCTTTGCTTGTGGTGCTTTGAATCTAATCCAACACTCCTGGTAACTGCTCTGTGCTTTCCCAGCTCCTCTGACTCTATAAGTGCTCCTGCCCCCAGCCTGCTTGCAGCGCCCTGGGTAGGGACAAGTTCCCCTTTCCAAGTGCTTGGTGATCTTTTACAGGTCCTGTAAAGATAAGCACGTTATGTTGCTGACATGAAAAAAGCCCTTTTAAGTGAGGGGGCAGAGAAAATAACTGCTCCCTCTGTCCCAAGAGTGCTTACAGAAGGATGTGTGCAGTGCCAGCTGGCAGTGGGTGGCACTTGTCTGCTTAACCAAAGCAAGGTCTCAGTATGTGACCCCTGGGCAGCTTGTTGTACACTTAGAGCCTGGGAAATTCAGGTTTTCTAAGAGCAGTCTCCCCCACAGGGCCTGCTCCATACTGGTCTGTCTCTCTGTACCTCACCCTGGGCTGCCAAATCTTAAAGAGTTTCTGGCTTCCTAAATGTGGATGTGGTGGAGAGGCAGGAGTGGGATTAAGGGGACTTGTCAGACTGGAGGGATTTACACCTTGGTGTTGGGGGAACCACACAAGGTCAGTGCTAAAGCATGACCTGGCATTCCTAGCTCCCTCTGAGGCTGTCTGTGGCTCTCCAGTTCTTACTAACCTCCCAAAGACACATCCCAGTGCTTCCTTCTGCTCCAGCAGCTCTTCTGAGCACCTCTTTTAAAGCCATCCAAGCTGGAGTGGCTTCTGCCGTGTGTTGAGAGATTGGTGGTGCTGATTTTGATTTAGGTATTTCTAATACTGCGGGATGGTACTGAGGTCAGCAGCCTGGATGGACATCACACCTCCTTGGAGGGGCTTTACTTCTCCACATTGGGCTTGGTGGGCTCCCATGCAGGGATTTTTTCGTGTACCCTGGGCTGTGTTAGCAGCTCTTATACCTGACCAGCCACATCTTCACTGCACCTGTTCCTGGGCTTTTGCCATCTCCTGATACTCTGGTTTATTTGTGCAAAACACTTACGCAGTACCTCAGCTGTGCTCACAGGCAGAGCTCCTCCGCCCATTGTTGTCCTTTCATTGTAAATCATTTCCTTTCAGATCCTGAACTGAAGGCTGTGTACAGAGTGGCTTTGAGAAGTCCTGATGCAGAAGGAGTGTGTTCAGGAAAAGATTGTTTCTGAGTCTGGAAGGGAGAGAGCAAGACAGTGCTCCGAGTGGAGCATCCTGACATGGTCCTGGGCTGAGAGCCCTGTGATGCTTCCCTGGGTGGGGCTCTGTGACTCCATGCGTATTCCAGGAAAGACTGTGCCCAGCAAAATCCTGTCCAGAGTTCCTGGCAGGACAGGAATTTCTAGCCAGGGCCAGAGAGACATGGAAGGAATGTTCAGGGGATGACAGCCTGAGGTTAAAAATGGTTCCAAATACTCTGATTGCCAAAAAGTCAACCTGGAAGGCCCAAGTGGTGGATGAATGCCCCTCTAGAAAGGCAAAGACTTTTGGACTTTATAATCTCTTTATATCACTGTATCTCCTCATATTGCTCATCTCCATCACAGGGCACCCTGCAGCACCACTGCCTGCCCTGCCAAACCCCATCCAAACCAGCAGTTTCTGCCTCTCCACAAAGCCCAAGGGCTGCTTTCATAAACTCGCATTGGATTAAAAGGTCCTTGTGGGCTCAAATTGTGTTCGAGTGCAGCATGGCTGCTGTTTAATTAACAACCTAATATACATTTGTTCCTGACAAGGAAAATAGCCTGGCAAAAGCCCAGTGCCCTTTACATGATGGATGGTGGAGCAAGGTGTGTGGCTGTGGGACTGCAGGATGTGTTTGCATTTGTGCATTCATCTCCATGTGTCAGATCCTTGCCTAGGCCCACAGAGAGACCAGCAAAGTACTTGGCAGGGAGGCAGGCACACCTCTGCTCCTTGGAGCTGGCTTTGGGTCTGCCTAAGGCAGGAAAGCCCCAGCCTGGGGACAAGGGTGCCAGAGAGGTGGAATTGTGCAAGAGCCAGGAGAGCCTGAGGGCAGACCCTGTAATTTTCTGCCAGTGCCCAGGATGATGTGCCACAGTATTTAAGCTTTGTTCAGAGATGAAACTTACTGCTGTGTTATATATGTTACTATTACACCTGCACTATAACCACTGTGAGGCAAGAGGGGAGGCCCCTGAGTATCTCAAAATGTCTGAGAATTGCTCTCTGGCCTCTGCTGCCAAAATATTCCTTTGGTTCAGAGAGCCCTGCACTACAAGATGGGAGTGTGGGGCTATGGCATGGAGCAGTTTCTGGGGGAGTGGAGGCTTTGGGGCTGGGCTGGCTCCATGCAGGGATGGGGTGGGGGGAATCTTCAGGGTCTGAGGGGGCTGGTGAGCATCCATCTGGGTTGCATAGGGATGTCAAAGCACAGAGGATGATGGGGAGTCCTGGGACAGCAAGAAACACCAAAATCCCTTGCCAGTGCTGGGCAGTGGCACCGGTGCCCAAACAAGATGGGACATTGAGTGCTATGAAATGCCCTAGTGAGGGTGGCCAGAGGAATCCTGAGAAAGCAGGGCTGTGTGAGAGGGCTTCTGGGGGCCAAAATCATGGCTCTAATGGTCGTGCCAGGCCGATGGACACATCTAGGCTCTGTCATCAGTGAAGGAGCCTCATCCACATGTGTTCAGCAGATTGTGGTGTCAGGCTGAAATCAGGAGGGGGAAAGAAATCCTTTGGTAGATCCTTGAGGGAAGCTTGTTGCCCCAACCCACATGAAAGGGGTAACAAAATAGGCTTATTGTGCTGCCCTTACCAGCTGCTGATGTGTCTGTGCCTCTGTGCACCCTTTGCAACAGACGGAGAGAGGGTTTGGGATGGAGGGATCAAGCAGTGGCTCATCCTTCTTGTTTGCCACACAAAAAGCCTTTTTCTTCCCCCTGGCTGGGCTCCAGTGAGGAAAACAAACTCAATTAATATGACGGCTGGGAAGAGGCAGGCAAGCTGGCATTTAGCATTGCAGCTTTTCAGACACAGTAATTCTTCAGTGTGGTTCATTAGACACTGCTGTGGCAGTGGCGGGCACTGGTCCAGCTTCAGTTATAGGCAGGTCTGGGGGCCTTGGCTGGGATCAGCCCAGACTTCCTTGGAGTGGACAGCAGGAGAAGTGAGGATGTGTCTGCAGGTCCTTGCTCAGCTTTGTCACCCAGGAGAGCTGGTCCTCATTTTCTCTTCTTACAAAAACAGGGGGCACAGATACTTTGGATGTCAGGGGCAGAGGGGACAAGTGGCTCAGCCATGGTTTGGAGCTGATGGTGGCTCCTGACATCAGCCAGGCTGCTTGAGGGCATCACATCACCCCAGCTGGGGCAGGGTTGCAGTGGAGGTTGCAGCAAAGGCACATGAAGGTGATGTGCACCCTCTGCACGCCACAGGACACGTGGGAGCCAGGGCAGCCTGGCCATATTGGTGGGGACCTTCCCTGGGTGATGACCAGCTGGGAAGGAGAAGGAGCAGGGTGGAGCACTGTTGCAGCTTCGTGGCTCCCGGCACCTGAGCTGGCTGCTGGGAGTGAGGGTGAGCCCTGGGCACGTTGAGGTGCTGAACCAGGAGATGTGGCCCCGGGCACTGACCCAGCACGAACAGTCAGCTGGACAGGAACTGCCAGCCTGGCTTTCTGCTGGGACAAGAGGCAGAGAGCCCTGGTGTGACCCTCATCTACAGCATCTCTGCTGGATTTTTGAGGATTTGAACCTGGAGGACAATTGAATCCTCAGGCTACCACCACCTGGGGAAAACCTGGTGTACAGGACCCAAAGCTCTGCTCTGAGACCAAAACCTCATCTCTTCTGCTCTTTTCTAGGCTTTGCTTAGGTCATTGCCCTGACTGACTATGCCGAAGGTAGTGAGGATTGTTCCTCAAGCCATAAATTATTTTTTTCACTCTTCCTCTATCCAAAACCATCTTGTGGGAGCAGAGACGCTCTGCACCCAGTTGGCTCCTGGTCTGAGGGCCCAATTCCTCACACACACCCATGAGCCAAGGGTGAGCCAACCCTTTGCTATCGGAGGAACTTCACACATGCAGCCAGGGAAGAACATATGTAAGTGCCACTGGATTCCCTGGCTAATTGGGATCCTATGGGAGAAGCAGAGGGGAAAAACCAGCAGGAAGGGAGTGAGCATGCATGTCATGGTGCAAACAGAGTGACTCAAGAGATGCACATGTCCACCTAAGGGGACCAATTAACAGTGTTTTAATAATTATTATTACAGGAGTTGACTAAGTGCTCAAAAACGCTTTGAAGCCAAGAAGTGCTGCACTTTACACCTGTTATTAAAATATGTTCCCGCTTAGTGGACCCTGCAGTCAGCATCTCCTCATGTGCAGCACCCTGGAGGTGAAGTTTTGCTCAGACAGACACCTGCCAGAGGGAGGGCCTCATGTTTATTATCTGAGTTGAATCAAACGTCTCTACTTTGCAAGTCACCGTTCTTCTTTCCTTCTGATGCATTTTTAGTGCCATTTATAGGGCAGAGGGCCTGAGATATCTAATTTTGCCCTAATACTCTTCTTTCTAGACAGTGGAAATGACCAGGGAAAGCTGGTTTTGATGTTCTTTCACCTCACTCTCTGAGGAAAGTAGATCTTCACATATGAAACCCCCAAGTTGTCCCTGGCTTTGCCCTCTGCCCCCTGAACCAGACAGACCTGAGAATAGGCTCCAAAAGGTACTTGATGGATTGAGCATCCACACATCCATCTTGTTTTGGGAGCAAGACTTTCCAGGGAGTCCACTGCTCAGTCACTGTCCACATCATGAGTCTACATACACACTAGGACCCTTGGGGTGCTCTGGCTCACCTGCCCACACATGCCAGGCACACAAGTGCCCTTTCAGAGCACACAAAACAAACCAACAGCCCTTCATGCACTGGAGTCTCTTCACCAGCACCAGAAGTTCCATGTGGAACAGGTTCACTGCCTCTTTAAATCCAGCTCCATCAATAATTTACTCTTCTCTTGCAATTCATCAAATATTTATCCTCCCCATGCATTTCCCAGCCTGGACATGTCACTACGAGGGTAGAAGCAAGGGCTGGGGAAATACTGCTCCTGGAAACTGGGCATTGCCAGAGTACTATCAGATCCCTTCTCTCCTTTTCTTAGCTTCATGGCTCCTCAATCCTGTGATCTCCTGCCTTCCCCCTCCTCATCACCCATCTTTGAAACCTTTTTCTCTTTCTATGAGAGATGCCAAAGTTCAGAAGTCCTGAAGGGTTTGTGGTTTTTTTTGGCCTTACAGAATTTCAAACCTATTGTTTAACTTGCTGAATTTGCCAATGAAATCAAGGTTGTACTTATGTTTCTGTAAATTTAGTGAAAATATGTTTATGATGGAGTTCCTGTTCATGCTGCCGCAGAGAAAGCTGAGTGCACCTCATAGCAGCTTTCAGGGAGTGAAGTTAGTAAGTTCATGCTCTGGCTGTAAATAATCTCCAGCTTAACCTCTGGACAGGCTTTATTGTTTTTCTAAAGCCTAAGGATTGCAAACTTGGCATTACACTGACTGGGCAGATCCTCTCTGTCTCTGCTGCCCCTTGGACAGTGTTCCAAGCAGGCTGCAGGGTCCCTGTGTGGGGATGAATATGCTGGATGAGGTTGTATCTGGGGTTTGTGCATTAGCACAAAGTGATGAAAGTGCAAAGCAGCAGGGCAAAGAAGTCCCTCTGCTTCTGTGATCTCCTGCTCTTTCCCTGGAGAAGTTTTTGGACTCTTTGAAGTCAAACAAGCCATAGCTCAGAGCACATGGGATTTGGGAGAGGGTTCTGGGCTCAGCTGCTCCCAGCTTTTGTCATCACAGACCCTAAAGCAGCGAGGAGTTAAGTAACCCTGGCTGAAGGTCTCAAGTGTGCATTTAAGGAGTTGGACCTGATGATTCTTGATGGGTCACTTTCATCTCTCTGTATTCTGTGATTTGCTTTCTGCACTCCTGGTGTCACCATGGATTGGAGCTGAGGTCTGTGTGGAGGAGGAACAGTGCTGGATTCCTCTGGAGCTCACTGAAAGGGTGGTGTGGGAACAGGCAGGAGCTGTGCTGAGCCAGAGCTCTGCCAGAGCCCTGCTGCCCACGAGGAGTTGCTCCTGAGGGTGGTGGAGCTGCCCAACCTTAATAAAAGGCTTTGCCATATCCATGTGCACAGAGGGAGAGTGCCCTGTTGACAGATACTGCTGCTGGCTGCATATCATTAGCACACAGCTCGAGAGAGGGCTGGTGCCAGCAGGGGTGTGAACTCTCTCTCGTTTCACCTGAGCACAAATACAGAGGAATGTCAGGAGGACAGACTTCCCTTGAATCCCAGGTTTGTGTTCGTCCTGGCACAGGAGGCAGGAGATGTGGACAAGTGGTTGTGTCCCACCAGCAGCTTGCTGGGGCAGGGGCTGGCACTGTGCGAATGGAGATGCTACTGGCAGTGTCCAGCTCCTGAGGAGTGCAGAAACCTAATCTGCACTTTCTCTGAAACTGGATTCTCAGGATGTGCTAATACCAATGTGCTTCCAGCCATGCTACCGAGACCAAGCGTGGTACAGCAAAATCCCTCACAAAACCCCAATGCCGAGGCAAATGACAGCAAAATCACTCTTATTCTCTCCTGCAAACATTCCTTTGTGCCGCAGATTTCCCCATGTGCCAAGGATCAGGTGGGTGGGAAGGTACAGCAGCTGTGGGGTTTCAGAACCATTGCTGAGAATGGATGTTTCATGGTGAGATCCCAAGGTGTCCAGCCCAGAATGCGGCATAGAGAGAGGCATTTTTGGCATGCCCCCTCACAGAGTCTGAATGAAGCCAAGTTCTGAAGACAGATTCTGACTAGAATTTAATGGGATATTTGAGATTTGAAATTTTATAACAAGCTTAATGTCTGAGATGGAATTAGACCTGTATCTCAGTTCTGGGCTATCCAGAACCTGGCTTGCCTTTCTCCAGAAGTTGGTTTGATGTGGGAACACATTTTTCTTGAGACCTCAATTCAAGTCACATTGCCACAGACTTGCATGTGGGGCATGTGATTCCATGTCAGTAGTACTCCCCTCCAGAAGACCCCTCTAAGATTAAGTTGCAAGAACCATAGGTACATAGGTTGATATTTCAAGGAGTCAACACTTCATGGTGCTGATTTGCCCCTGCACAGCTGGGACTATCTCTAGTGAAGTCTGTCATCAATCCCTACATGCTAAACAGTTGATTTTCTTGCTGCCTAGGGGTGATCCAGACAAATGTGACATCTGGGGGAATACCCCCCTCCACCTGGCAGCAGCCAATGGCCACCTGAACTGCCTCTCCTTCCTCATCTCCTTTGGGGCCAACATCTGGTGCCTGGACAATGACTACCACACCCCACTGGACATGGCAGCCATGAAGGGGCACATGGAGTGTGTGCGGTACCTGGACTCAATTGCTGCCAAGCAGAGCAACCTCAACCCCAAGCTGGTGAGCAAACTGAAGGACAAGGCCTTTCGGGATGCGGAGCGGAGGATTAAGGACTGCGTGAAGCTGCAGAAGAAGCACCACGAAAGGATGGAGAAACGGTACAGAAAGGAGATGTCAGATAATTCAGATACCATGAGCTTTTCCAGCTATTCAAGCAGCACCTTAAGCAAGAAGTTCCAGCACATGTCTATGGTGACTTCCTTGCCATACTCACAAGCCACCATCCATGGCACAGCCAAGGGAAAGACGAAAATACAAAAGAAATTAGAGAAGAAGAAGCAGGTGGACGGGACATTCAAGATCTACGAGGATGGCAGGAAAAGCGTGCGGTCTCTGTCTGGTCTGCAGCTGGGCAATGATGTCATGTTTGTGAAGCAGGGCACATACGCCAGCCCAAAGGAGTGGACTCGCCGCAATATCCGAGACATGTTCCTCACAGATGAAGACACTGTCTCCCGTGCCATAAGTGACCCAGGTTTGCACATGGACTCGGCCCACTCAGAGGTCAGCACTGACTCTGGACACGACTCCTTGTTCAACCGCCCTGGGCTGGGCACCATGGTGTTCCGGCGCAACTACGTGAGCAGTGGGCTCTTTGGGATCGGCCGGGAGGACGGGGGCACACTGGGGGAGGACAGTGCCGATGAGATGGGCATCAGACTGCGGAGCCGCCTGCAGCGCTCGCCAAGTCTCAACGACAGCATTGGCAGTGCCAACAGCCTGCAGGAGAGGAACGCAGAGGAGCTGCCCTGGGATGAGGTGGAGCTGGGCTTAGATGATGACGATGAACCCGACACAAGCCCCTTGGAAACTTTTCTGGCTTCCCTGCACATGTTTGAATTCATCTCCATCCTGAAGAAGGAAAAGATTGACTTGGAGGCTCTCATGCTGTGTTCAGACAATGACCTGAAGAGCATCAATATCCCTTTGGGTCCCAGGAAAAAGATTGTGGATGCCATCCAGAGGAGACGACAAACGCTGGAGAAGCCAGATGTTATTGTAGACACTGAACTGTAAGTGGGAGATGGGGTGTCTAAGGGGCTAAACCCTTCAGCAGGTGGAGATATGGATAATGTAAGGTTTTGTTTTCAACCTGCTTTGGAAGAGTAAAAGTCCAGATAACCTCAGCACTTCTGTGTATGGGCAAATTCCTGCTCGTGTGGAAAGGATGAGAGTTTAGAGAGGTGGCAGTAGCATTAGTTCATTACTCAACAACCTTAATGTAACTGGGCAGGACATTAAGCCCATGTTTTGTTTTGTAACCCATTTGAATGCAGACTGCTTTGTGATCTGATGCTTCTCAATCCATGTAGCTGAGATTTTCAACCAGGCTTGTCTTGACTCTTCACCTTTTGAAGACATTAGGAAATCAACCACAATTCCCGGTGGGAGCAGGCTGACAGCAGTGCCAGGTGGCTTTGGGAATCCTTCCCCAAATGCTTGAGATCTTACTCAGGCCTCTGGAGGTTGCATATCTGGGTTGGAGTTGTTGCTATTTTATGGTGTTTCCAGGGTTTGGTTGGTAGGGTTAAAGGACTGTGTACCTGTCAGAGAGGTGAAGGGAAGGCCACATGCCCTGACACCCCAATTCACTGCGTTGTTTGGGCTTCCCAGCCTTCAGATATCTGTGTGCTGCTTTTACAGCCTTTCAGAACAGCTTGTTCTTGGATCCTCACAGTTCTGAAAGATTTTTCTCTTTTCCTTTGCAGATAGCAGCAGCATCTCTTTTTTTTTTTTTTTTTTTTTTCTCTCAAGAAACAAACCCAGTTCTAAGTTGCCAGAAAACACAAGCCAGAGACTCCCTTTCTGGGGCAGCTGAAAGATACAGCCATCCAGCCATCCCCACCAGTCCCACGGGACTGCTCCCTCACTCTGCTTCCTGTCTGTGTGACGCTCCTGGGCAGTTCCTGGCACGGAGGGATGACAGCTGAGATTGGACCAGGCAGGTCCAACCTGCCAACCTTCAAGGGACCATGGTCTCCCACTCACTGGAGGAAGGAGTGAGCTGCACAGATGGCTGGGATGCTGCTGTCACAGGCTGTGAGACCACACCAAGCCATGAACGGAAGGAGATAACGTGATATTTTCAAAGGGATACAAAATAAATAATTACAAGCTATTCTTCCCTGAGCAAGTGGTTGTTTTGGGGTTTGGTCTTGAGGAGCACAGGGTTCGGGAATTCTGCTCTCTCTCCTGGTTCTTGTGTGGTGAGAAGCATCATCTTGTCTGGTGTTATGTTTTTGGAAGGGAGTTCTGATGACCATGATCTCAGTTTGAGATGTGCCAGCTGTGACTTTGGCCACCTGGTGCCCAACAAGTCTGTGAGTCCAGTCTGTGCTGTCTTGAGGGCAAAATCAAGAATGAAGATGATGTTTTGAACATATTGGTAGTTGCCTTCCAGTGGTCAAATGGTTGTTTCACAAATGCAATGTTTCTGTCCCACCTCTCCAGGGCACTGAGCTGTGTCAGCAGTTTGTGTGCAAAGGACCTTGTCTCTGAAATCCAGCAATTTCCCAGGACTGAGCACAGCACCAGGCTGCAGCCCAAGCCTCTTCTGAGCATCCCTGATGCGTCAGTGCTCCGAGCACAGCTTTGAACCAGTGTCAGGTGTTTCCACAGACCCATCCCACTGACCAATGCGCTCCCAGCACCACTGTGCCATTTTACATGTGATCTATGAATGGCTCCTGGGTTGCAGGAGTTTCTGGGGTGCAGCAGCAGGATGGGCAGTGACATATCCTACTGAGGGAGAATCAGCAGCCTGTGACATGGGGTGTTGGCAAAGTGCCTGTTCAGGCTGTGATGCAGACTGCCAGATCAGAAAAATGCTGCACACGTTACTGGTGTTGCTTATCTCACTTTATCTCAGGAATGCAAATGATAAGGAATTACCTGTGTGTGCTCATCCCAGGCCAGGCTGGGATTTGGACCACACTCAGTCCCTTTGGAACTGCAGAGGCTGTGGTTATGCTAGTTGGAAGATGGGGATTTGTTTGGTGTGAAGCAGCTGTGCTGTTCCCTGTCTGTGCTTGCCCTGGGTGTGTGGGTGTAGGGGAGGAAAATTACTCTTTTCAAGTTAGAAATACTCAGGTGTTTCTCTGCCCTGCTGCTCCCCCAGTGGCCGAATCCCCACCAGGAGAGTGTGGGGTCCCAGCCTCAAACCACTGCACACAGAGATGCTCTGTCATCCCCTAAGCACCATCGCTGCACTGAGGGTCTGAGATCTTTCTGCACTGATGTAAACTGATTCAGTATTTTTTAACATTTTTTAAGACCTAACAGTGCATTTATATTTGAAATTACAAATTCTGAATAACTCTTGGCTCAATGTACAGGCAAAAGGGTGAGCGATCAGATGTGCTGAGTCAGTGAGTTCTCCAAGAAGGCTGCACTACCCCAGCCCCAGCACTGTTTTCTTTAGTCCCTTTCCAAATCTCGAGGCTGGTGTCCCAGCAGGGAGAGCGATGGCTTGGCTGATGTCACAGCTCCCTCTGCTGGGACCGGATCTGGGAGAGCAGGATAGGACCTACAGCCCACTGGGATCCACTGCTGCCAGCAGGACTTGCACCCTTGGGCCAGTTTTCAGGTGAGGCCATGATCACTAAATTCACCCTCTTCCTCATGAACATGTGAACCTCATCCAAGCCCTCTGCCCCTTCTCTGGATAACTGCCAGAGCATCAGCTGCCCGCCATGAACTAGTCCCAGCCCCAATTTCCCCAGGGATGGATTGTGCCTTTGGGTCTGTGCTGGGTGCAGGAGGGGAGTGATTTGCCATGGCTCACTCCATTGCCACTCCCGTGCAATGGGAACCAGTTTATCCCAGCAGATGACAAAGAGAAGTGGATCTATTGGCTTGACACCCACTGGAGACTTTAGCAGGCCAGGGTATTTCAGAGGTCTAGGCACCTTGGGTGTCCAAAAACGACTTTTGCCATTTTGCTCAGGAGCACCCAAGCAGTTGCTGATGTTGAGCTGATGTGGACAGAGATCCTTTCTCCCAACTTGTCTTTCCTTCAAAGAGCCAGTGAAAGGTTTGGTGACATGACACTACCCAAGTGCCATGGGACATGTCCCTGCATAGCTAAGACCAAGCCTAGAAATGCCACTTGGAATCACCAAGCCCTGAGATCAATGTGGTCACCTCTGTGACACAAGAAGAGACAAAAACTGAGTTGTGGCATCAATGCAGTGTGGCAGAGCCCAAGAGATGGGGTCTGTGGGATGAGAAGGGTGGTCTGTGGACATGGGGGGGCTGTCATTGGCACCAAAAACCCCAGAACAAGCACCTGCATTTGGATCTCATGCGTGTTCTTTTTCTCGAGGTTTGGTCCATGGTTTCCAACCAAGTTTGTCCCACAAAGTGTGGGGGTCACAACCCTTGCAGGACACAACATCCAAAGCCCTGGCCAAAGAGATGTTTCCTGCATTCTAACCCCCTCTGTCCAGCTGGGCTCATGATGGAGCATGAGACAGGAAGGTCGCTGTCCCCAGGTTCTCAGAGCTCAGCTTGCTCTGTGGCTGCTCTGACCGTCGGAGCTTCCATGGGGAAACTTCATGGTGCTCATTACACTCCATGACCGAGAACAACAAGCTCCTTTTGGAGAGGGCGCTTGTGAAAGCAGGGTGGAGGCCAGGGCTGGCACACCCTGGAGAACACCCTTAAATACCCTCCCAAACAGAAACCCAGCCAGGCAGCAGGTTTCCCTGACCCGCTGCTGCCAAGGAGCAAGCACTGTCCCTGCTTGTGGCACCAGAGCAGTCAGACACAGGGCAAGTCCTGCAGTGGATGGTTGTTCTGTAACAGCCCAAGCCACAAACCCCAAACCACCCTGTGTCTGTGTTAAATGGGGCTTTCCAGCAAAACCAGTCCCCTGGGTTTAGCTTGGACATGTGTTCCCTTGTCCCTGATCGTGTTAGAGGTGGTGTGTAGGGAGTGGAGAAAGGCCAGTGGGCCATGCCAGTGGTCCAGGCATGGCATTGACACTTCATCCTTGAGCTCAGCCTCAGCTGAGCTGGACAGCCTCAGTTCCTCTACTGAAGGAGCATTGCACATGAAAGTGATGCTGATTCCCAGGTCCTGCCTTTATCTCCAGGCAGCTACTGCAAGGGGGGATATGTTGGCACTCATTAGCACTCAGATGCTCCAGACCACAGTCTGGAATGGGGAGAGAGCAGGGGAGGGTTTTGGGGGTGACTGAGGTCATACAGTGGTGGTGTTGGAGATGTGGGTTTGCAGGGACCATTGCAGCATTTCTGCTTGGCTGCTGGGTACCACTGCTGGCCCATGGGGACTTGGCTGCCTCTCCAGGCTTCTGGCAGCACCCAGTTATTGGCTGCTGCCCTTGGATGGCACATGTGCTCGTCCTTGCCATGTGGGACTGACATGGGAACTGAGAAAGGACATCAACCACAGGACACCAGGTAGAACCCACAGGACACTAGATAGGTCCTAGAGGCAGAGAGGACCAGGGGGAGGCATTTTACTTGGGCTGGAGCATCTTGCCCTCAGCCCTGCCTGGTGCTCCTCTTCCCCAGGTTCACCTGGAGTTGGTGACAGCCACAGTGCCCACACCAGAGGGTGATTCTGGGGTCCAGGACCTGCCAGGCCAGCATGGGCCATTTCACCCCTCTTGCTTAACTATTTCCTGCCCATCCCACCAGGGATTCACTTCCTGGCCCAGCAGCTGAGTAATGTATGGCTGCAGGAAGGTGCATGACCAGGATGGAGGCAAGGGGCAAGGGAATTGTTGCAGAGCACCTCCTGCATGCTCTGGATTTGCCAAGCCTTGCATGGTGTTCCCTGGCAGGCCAGCACAGGGATGGATGTGGCACTGATATGGCCTGGGTTGGATGCAGCGCCTCACGGGGCCTTGGAACTGCTTTTGGGAGTCTCCATGGCTATTCCCAAAACCAAAGTGCCCCAAAAGGCAGAAGCATGGACACAGCTCAGCATGGCTTCCCAGTGACAGTTGCTGAGTGGGCTGGGAAGGTGGGAGAAGCTGAGGGCCATTTTATTTAAATTCTGACTTCAGATATTAACAGGGAAAACCATTTTCTACATTTGCAATTCATAAATTTTCTACTTAATGCAATTCATAAGTACTAGCAAAATATCAAGCAATGCCATGGATTCTGACTCCAGTTTTTTCAGGGCTGGAGTGAACTCTCTGGTACACATTGTCCTGGTACCTATCATCCTGGCTTGCCCCCAAGAAGGAGCACAGGGACACACCTGCAGATAGCACTGAGCATCCCAGTGGGGAGACAGGGCAGACAAAGGTGTGAAGCATCACCAGTACCCTGGGCCTACTCTGGATCTATCCCAATGGGCACTGACAGTACTGCTAGGAAAAAGTATGCTTGGAGCATAGGCAGCACCTGATCATTCCAGGTCATCACCCAGGACATCATCATCCCCAGCTGCTGAACATCCCTGGTCCCCTATGACACCCAGGCTCTGGCACAGCCCTGAAACCAGCAGTGAGAATGGGCTCACAGAAACAGTGCTGCAGGGAAACTGAAACTGGGGAACTATTTTAGGAGGACTTGACTTGAGCCCAGTGATGGAGCTGGATCTGTGCCATTCCACGTGCTGGGGTGAGAACACTAAGCAGTAAGGCACAGCCCCAGCACCACAACATCCCCTGTGTGAACAAAGATTCAGCTCAGCAGGGACACCTACGTCCCAGGGGTGATGGCAGGTGGGAAACCCTCAGAAGCTGGGACAATACCAACAGTGGCTCCTCAGCAGTGCTGGTAGCTGTGACCATGCTGTACCTGGGGCAAACACCTGCACTGCAGGACTGATGCTCTGGATGGCTTATACATCCTGCTCTGGACACTTTGCTGAGGGGCAAAGGCACTGAGGGTTCACACAAAGGCTCTAGGACCCTTGGCTGGTGTGGGGCCAGGCCAATGATTGTCACTAAATGTACTGTGGCACGGCCTGCCCAGGCACCAGGGATCCCTGCTCACAGAACCTTAGCTCCGGGGTGGCTCTGAGGGCTGTGGTGATCTCAGCTTTCATCATTATCTCTCACTTTCTTGGAGTGACAGAGACAACCTTCCTGCTGCTCCTGATCTCTAAGTTTTAACCTTTCTGACTCTACTTTGACAATAACTATATCTTCCTTTTGCATGACACCAAGCTCTAACACATCAGCACTCTATACAGCCAACTGAGACACCCAGCCCAGAAAGTCCTGGTGGGACCAGGAGCAGCCATCACCAAAGGAGACACCTGGGTGAAGGCTGGGCCACCCAGTTCCTCATGGAACTGCACTGGCTGGAGCAGCAAGGGCAGGGCTGCCAGGGTGGTATCCAGCCCAGAAACCACCTAAGCCCAGACAGTAAGTAAGCATGGATGGACTTCCCAAGGGTTCCATCTCCTCTCTGTTGAGGCTGCAGCCACTGCTGCCTGGGCAGAAGTAGCAGCAGGCTCAGCACGACGCTGCTCTGGTCCAAGGACGGGCTCTGCCCTCGCAGGAGGCGCCAGCGACAGATCTGTCTGCCACAACATCCATTTGTTCCCATCCATTATCTCTACCCCAGGAAACAGCAAAACCGGGCAGGCATGACCATGTCCAAGCAGAGCCTGGGACCCTCACCCATGCTCATCCCCCCAGGACACTGCCCTGGGCTCTCTGGCTGTGTTTTGGAAATGCACCCATGTCTGGGATGGCCGGACACATCCCCTTCCCTGGAGAGCAGTGCCATCAGCTGTGGGCAGTGCTGGTGACCAGCGTAGAGGAATGTGCGGGAATTCCAGAATGCCAAAAGGCCTGCACAGGGCAGAAGGTGGATTCTGGAAGCCAGCCTGGCGCTACCTTTTATGTCTGCGGTGATAAACCCACAGCCTGGTCCTTCTCCACAGCCACAAACAACCCCTGTGCGTGGCACTGAGGCTCGGCTGACCCGGGGTGACTGCAGGTCACAGCACCCGAGTCAGACGGGGATGCCACCCCCAACTACATCCCTGGCACTGCAGACCTCCCATACCAACACTCCTTATTTCAGCACCTTGACCCCACTAGTGTTTTGGAGCAGACTTCCCGGGGCAGGGGGATCCCTTGGGGTCCCACGAGGGCAGGGAAGGCTGAGCAGCACGGCTGCCCACTTGGGGAAGGATGAGGAGCTGCAGAGGGCATCCATGACCCCATCGGAGCAGATACCTGCGGAGAAGCAGGGAGCCCAGCCCTCGGCCCCGCTCAATAACCAAGCTAACGAGAGCCGCTGTCAACAAGTCCGCAGCTCCCCAGCCGGCGCAGGAAGGACGCCTGCTCCAGGGATCCGGGAGGAGAAACCTGTTTCACTGACCTTGCTCCATCACCGCCTTCTGGCTGCGCCGTGGGCGTTTGGGGGTGCGGCGGGGGGCGAGCGGCTCGGCGGCCCCTCAGGGGCACGGCGAGGAGGAGGAGGAGGAGGAGCGGGGCTGGGGCCGCATCGCCGGCGGGCCGGGCGCGGGGGACGCGTCGGGCGGGAGGGAGGACGAGCCCCCGCTCCGTCGATGCCGAACCTCGGCGCGGCTGCTCGCCTGCCTGCGGAGCCTCGCTCCACCCCTCATCCGCTAATAAAGCCTCCGCCGTGCCGGTCCCTCCTTTGCCACTGACTCACGAGCTGACCCAGCCCAATCCCCGAACTGCCCCGCACTTCCATTTTCTGACCTACAAAGTCCGGCTCATCCTCGCCACTCTCCTGCTCCTTTACATAACAGCACCCGATTCCAAACCAAACCCTGCGGCACTGGGACACTCTCAAGGGATGCTCGAGGGGCGACAGTAGGTGCTAGATGGCGTTGTACGGGCTCGGCCACCCGTGCCCAGGGAAGTGGACCCCGGCTGTGGTTTCATGGGTGCTGCACAGCCCTCGAGGGCACTCGCTGACACGCACAGACAGCATCTCCCCAGGGGCTTTGCTTGCATTTTGGGGGCAGGGAAGGGGAGGTGAGCAGCAGGTGCTGTTCTTGGCATGGTGTCCTGCCTGTTTTGGTGCCAGGGAATGCCTTCACCCCACTGTCCTGGTGCTTTGGCACCCCTCCACTACCCTGAAACCTGGACAGTCAGGTTTGGAAAGCAGGCCAGGGATGGCTGAGGAGGTGGAGGCTTTATGGGCACCTGTCAGACTGTGATGGGACATGCTGGATCATCTCCACTGCTGGTCAGGGAGCAGCTCTGGCCACATCTGGCTCCTCCTCCTCTCACCTGGGAAAAGCATAAAAGCAAGTTGGTTTTTTTCCTCCTTTTTTTGCCTCCCTCCCCCTGCCCAGTTGCTTTCACAATGACAAGTGCTACTTTGTGTGAACCAGGACTGTGCCCCAAAAGGTCCTGAGGTGGAGGATAAGCATCCTTGGCTCACAGTGGGGATCAGGTGACAGCACCTGCCAGCATCCCTGCAAGAAGGCTGCAGGATGGAGGGCCCCCAGGGTTCTCAGAAGATGCAGGGATCCCCAGAGAGTGGGACCCTGGAGCTTTGTGTCCCAGGACTCGATGCAGTGCCAGGCCAGGATGCGTTGGGACAGGAGCAGGCCCAGCCGTGGCCTGACGTAAGAGGTTATACAATGCAGTGCAGGCAGGGGGCTGGGAGCAACATCGGCATGTCTGTGACCAGAGCCCTGCTCCGGCTCCAGGATAACACCTACGAGAATAGGGAGAGCCCTGCCCTGTGCTGGGCATTCCTCACGAAAACTCGGCGTGGCAGTGAGGGCTCCCTGACCCTCCCAAGGAGGCATTTTGGAGGTGCCAAGATAGGATCCCTGGTGCCAGCGGAGCAGCGTGGCTCCTCCCTGCTGCTGGCACCAGGTGAGAGATCAGCCCCCGGTATTCGAGGCAGGCGGCTGAAGGTGTTACTCACCTGGCCTGGGGCTGCTCCGCTGGGCCGGGCAGAGATGCCACGTGCTCAAACTGCCTTTCCCAAGGGAAGATCAGCCAGTGCCTCCTGGCTGGCTTTCCATGCCAGGGGGTATGAGCAGGTCCCCAGCCCTCCCTAGGTATCTTACAGACACCAAGGGCTGGAGGAGGTAACATGGAATGGGTGTATTCTCTGAAGGGTACCACAAGCTCGTGTTCTCACCACCCCAGGGACAGGTGATGCCAAGGACTGTGCCAGCCCTGACAGCAGGATAAGGCTGTGATGGGACTGGAGGCTAAAAGAATTACCTTTTCACACTGTTTCTTCCCAAAATTATTATGTATGCAAAGAAGAGGTGGGAGCTGGCAGCCGTGACTCTCTCGTCTCACATGTCCTCCCCACCCTGGATTCCCATTTGCTGGCTTTGCCACCAGCAAAGCCTTCCCAAGGGACTGAGAACAATCTGCCCTGCACTCCCATGGGACAAGGAATGGGCATGGGAACCCACTCACAATATCACTGTGGACTTGTCTTTTGGACAGGTAATTTTGTTGCCCAGAGGACTTTTTACTATGGGAAAGGGAGACCTACTGCTAGGGGAAAGCAGAGCTTATAGGGATATTTTTTTCCATGTCTGACAGCAGGTTTTCTCCACTCTGGAGCAGATGGAGGGCATTCCTAGGTGACAAGTTGTCCTGTGGGATTAGGAAAAGCCATCAATCCATGTTCAGGCTGTGTGGGAGGGGCCCTCCTCCCAAGGCTGAACCTGAGATTTCCCATGAGCTTCAAGGAGGCTGGTTCCACCTCTTTTTCCAACAAAATATGAGTCTTAGTCACCTTTCTTCCAGCGAATTTCCCGGTTTTCTGAGGATATCACCTTTGCCACATGCTAGAAAGAAACATCCTTCTTGTAAGTGGACTCAGGCTGGGCAGCAGGGCTATTCCCAGAACTGCCTCTGGCCTCTCATGGTAAATTCTGCTATCAGCTCCCTGCCTGGCTCCAGCTGGCCATGGCCCAGCCAGAGATGTGGCTACAAGATGCCTTCTGTGTTTTCCAGTGGATCCAGCTGCCCTTGGGCCTCCTGGGCTGGCAGGTGCCCGGGTGGTGCTGGTGGCACCTTGTGAGTCCTGTGTGTGTTTCAGAGGAACCTTCTGGGCTGTGTGAAGGGCCCCGTGACGCTCATGGTACCACTGCAGGCGCTGCAGGAGGCCAGTCTTATCTTGCCTTGTGCCAAGCTTGGCTCATTGTTAATTGTTCTCTTCCTAATAGGGAAGAAAGGTAAAAACAAACCCTACTTTTTCTGCAGAACTGCTCTCTGAGTCTCCATTCCTGATGTGTCACTGTCCAGGTCTGACACTTCTGGGGCAGCAAGGACCCTCTGGAGGCACATGGCCATCTGATGGACCAGAAGAGCCCTTGCAGGGTGAAGCAATGGCTTTAGGACTGAGCTCTTGTTCTTTTTGCACCCAGCCTCATCCCTGTAGTCCTGCTCTCTGTGAGTCCTCCAGCACAGCAACTCCCAGAGCCAGAGGATGGAAAACCCTGGAAATCTGATGAGGATGCTGAGGATATCTCAGAGGCCCTCTGGTCCCCTAGGCTGGCAGGGCAGCCAGCTCTACCTGCCACAACAGCCTCTACACCCACAGTTTAGCCCTGACCCTGGTTTCTATTCCCTACTTTTTTTTTTTTTTTTTTTGTGGGCCTCCTCCCTCTTTTGCTGTGCCCCACTTTGCCCTCCCACCAGTGAGCTCTGGCTGCTGCTGACCCTGATCCCAGCAGGACCTGGCTGAAGTCAGTAATAAAATGCACCAGTGAGGTGAGGTTGCTTGGGTCAGGGTGGCTCCTGCTTCCCCAGGCTGGGATTAAAAAGCAACACATTGGATTTACCTGCAATGGCTTATGGTGGGAGGGGAAAAGCAGGAGGAATGGGGCCAGGGAGACTTTTCATTCATGGGAAAACCAGTTGGAGGATTAACAGCTTTCCTGGTGCTTGTGTTTTCTTAGTGGACTGAAAAATGCCATTTTTAAGGCACTGGGAATGGAAGGCAACTTCTTCACCCAGTGCTGCTGGCAGGGCTGGGTTTGAAGCCATGTGCCAGCCACAACCTCCTCAGGGCTCTTCCAGATATTCCCTTGGTCGACTGGGATCCAGAGCAACACTTCTCCAAAGGTATCATTAGAAGAATCGTGTTTTTCCGAGCTAACTGGTTGTATGGGTCTCACTGTGCTGATGAAATAGCTGCCAGGCAGCATGTGAGTTATCCCTCTGGATGGCAGGGAGCATTGGGCTCTCACTTGGAAGAAAAAACATAAACGGCCCTTGGTGAGTGCCTAGTTCAGCAGGGCTCTGGTGGGCTGCCTGTGCTGACTGGGAAGGATGTAATGGACAAAGTGGACACACCGGGTGGTGCTTGGATGTGTCCCTAGGCCTGGCAGGAAGATGGAGCTGAGACAGACCCTCTCCTCATCCCCTCACCTCAACTATAATCTCTCTGCAGCAGCCAAAAGTGGGAAAATAGGTTCCAGCCACGCGAGACCAGCGAGGTGGGGATGCATTCTTGGAGTCCAGCTGGATTTGGGCAGCCCTTTGGCTCCCAACCAACTTTCCAGCGTGCATGAGTGACGCAGCACGCTGGATTCCCAGCCTGGGCGGGCGGCTCGCTCCCTTCCAGCACTGCCTCCCGGGCACGGCCGGTTACATCATGGCCCTGGCTGCCCTCACCTACCCTGCGGCCGGAGCAGCGTGGGATAGGGCACCTGCCCAGGGACTATGGCACCTAATTGCTGTTTGCACCCAGGGTGGCACCAACCTGCCACGCCAGGGAAAAGCATGGACACATGCCCAGAGGAGGGCAGTGCCCATCTCAGGTGCAGGAGCTGCATCTCTCCTCATGCAATCTCTCCTCTTGCCAGTTAAAGGTGTACTTGGGCTTCTTAATGAGCAGGGAGCTTTCTGTCTTGCAGGAATTCCTGGTTTCCATGATTTCAAGGTATCCTGATATCACAAAGAGCAGGAACACGGTAAAGACACAGATACTGGTCAGTACCCACTTTAGCTCTGGTTTCTTAAACTGGGCAAACACAACAGCCCCAGCAGAGCCTGTTCAAAAACTCCTGGGGGAGAAAGGAAGAGGCACTTGGCCTTGACCCCTGCACTCCCTCCCTGATCCCTTTCCTTCTAGTATGTGAAGCCAGCAGTGGAAGCTGGCAGGGAGAACTGTCCCCCAAAAGCAGCTGCAGGTAGTAACACTCAGCCACCCTGGCAAACCATCCTTGCTCGGTCACAGATCAGCCCAAGGTGGCAAGTGCCGGCTAATGCCATCCTGGGGTCCTTCTGCACACTGAGGAGGCTGGAAATGTCCCTCTTTCCTCGAGAGGGCAGAGGATGGAGCCTGGAGTTACACTGCCTGCACCGAGTGGTAAAAATGTTGTGTGGGCGTCTGACAGGGAGCTGCCGGCATGGGTGCCTGCCTGCGGGGACATGTGTGTGGCCAGCCCCAGTGGCTCTGGCTGGGGACCAGAAGGGCACCTGGGAGCTGGGAAGGCTGGGGTTGGGTAGTGCCATGTTTACAAGGAGAAAGATATTTAATTTTTGAGGACTGGAAGTGTAGAGTTGTGTCCAGGAGCATCATTCCAATCACTGGCTGCTGACTGGAACTGGAGCCATGGCTGGTTCCTTCCTCAGGGCTGATCCTTGTCAGGACAGGACCCCACAGAACTTCAGCATTACAGAAGACCTGCCAGGCTGGCAGGAGAGAAGACTCGACTATCCCTTGGTGACACTGTTAGTGGCAGGCTCAGCATTATGGCAGCGGAGAAGGACGGAGCCCACGGCACCTCCGCTGCGCACCTGCGTTGGGTAACACCTGGCCAGGCGGTGACGCCAGGGACACAGGGGTGGGGGCAAGCAGTTTCGGTCGGGGCAAGAGCAGAGGCATCCAAACCAGTGATTACCGTGGCCCTGAGCTGCTAAGTGGAGGAAGTCTGTGATTAGTTGACACCTCCAGCCAGGCTTTGGACTTTAAGCTGGTCTGGAACAGGGGTGGATGACAACTGCTTTATTCACTGCTGATACAGTGAATAAAGCAGTTATGAATAAAACCACAGTGAATAAAGCAGTGAATAAACTGAAAACACAGCCTAGGTACGGTATCAGGATATGCTAGTGGTGGATATGCAGCGAGTCCCCAGAGACTTTGGGGGTGCTCATGGGGAAAGGTGGGTTTTGGTGCTGTGGCTTTGAGCCCTAGGCTGAGATGTCCAAGGGCTTGGGGCAGGACTTTGAGTTTGGTTTGGTTTCCATGTACTTTGAATAAATCTCCCTTCACCAGCCACTGCTGTGAGTCTCATGCAGCCTTGGGAAGTAAAAAAATTACACTTTATCTCAGGGTGCTTATCCCTGAGCTTCGGGATTCTTGTGTTTGCAGGTGGCTACTAGAAAGGGAAGAGGGGACCCATGTATCAGCTGTGCCATTGGATCCATGGCACAGCTGATACCAGGCCTGTGTTTAACTCCATGCAGGGAAGAATCTCCCACTATGTCAGGCTGTCCCAAGGGTCTGTCCCCACCCTCCAAGTGTAGGGTTATTCATGGTCTATCCCTGCAGCACAGCAGCACTCTGGCCTAGCCAGGACCCGGAGGACCATTGTCCCAACCCCGGAGCCAGGGGGGTTCAGGCTCTACAACACCACGTAGCCCCTAAAGCTTGCCAGAGTGAGGAGTTAGGTTGATGTCTCCATACCTGGCTGCTGCTGGCAGGTAAATCCCAGCTGTTCTCACGCCAGGGTGAACATCACTGAGGTTTGGCAGAGCAATTCCCCACCTACAACCCCTCCAGCACCCATCTTAGGGTCAAATGGATGAGAACAATATAGCAGCAATGAAAAAGATGCTGAGAATGACACTGAGGGTGTGGAGCCTCCAACCCCTTTCTGTTTGGACAATTTGTGGGGTTTTGCCATTTAGCCACTTTGATGCGGAGGTGCCGGGGCAGTGCAGGGCAGCACTAGACCAACAGAGAGCCTGGATAAGACCAGTCATTGTCCACAATGCCTCCCCCACAGCCAGTGCATGACCCAGGGCTCTGCCCGCCCCGTCTCGCCATCGTCCGGCCTGTGCCATGCAAACAGATCGGCCAGATTAGCCAGCACCGGGATCCAGCCTCTTCCTGGAGCTGCTGAGCACGAGCGGGAAGTTTTCTGTGGCCTGAAGTGGCCATTTGGGCCATGCAAACAGTGAGATATCCTGAGAAGGGTATTTATTTAAGGTTAAAAGCATGACCTTGCCAAGTCTCATAGGGCTGGGAGGGTGCGGACTGAAAAACAGTCCTTGATAGATCTGGCATCTCACCCCCCTGCCAGCTCTGTCCCAGCCTGGCACCAATGGAGCTCTCAGAGTGGCTGTAGCTGCACCCAAGGTCTTGATCCCTAGGAGAGGACTTAGCAACCCATGTGATCGGGTCAGTGGCTTTGTCCCCCCAGCATCCAAGTTTTGGTCCCTGGAAGGAGAATTTGCATCCCATGGGCGAGGGCTTGGTGGCTATGCCAGCTCTGGCGTCCACAGAGAGCTTGTTTCCCTGACACACAAATCAGGCTGGGTCTCGCATTTTGGAAGCCCACGAGCTCTGGGCTAAGCATGCCTTGGGAGTCCATCAGCTCAATTTCCTGCACTTTGACCAAACGACAATCCAGGCAGACGCTGCATAGAGCTGTGACTCCCTCTGGTGCCTGCCCCGTGGTCCTGAACTCGTTCTTCTCTCTTTCCTCGTTCCACAGGAGGGGAGGTTTGGGGTGCCCCAGCTGGCCTTGGGGCAGCCCCGGGGTGGATGGGTGAGTGGGGACCGGAGCTAAACTCGTACCTGGGCAGCAGCTGTGGGAGCTGCTCGGCTGTGGAACTCGGGATGTGCCAAACACCCGTGTGCCAGGGCCCGAATTTGGGCGGGGCGGTGGGGGGGGGGGGGGGGGAGAGGGAGCTGCTTTTGATGGAGGCAGAGATCTGCCTGCAGATGAAGCTCCTCGCTCGGCCGCTGAGCTCAGGGAAAGGGGTGGAGCGAGCTGATGAATCCGGAGAATTTCTCCTTCGTGAGGACCCCACAGTTCTGCCAGACCCCAAAAGACAAAGAGATGCGGTGCTTAAGGTCTCCCTGCTGGGGATGATGGTAATTAATCCCTGATGAAGTTAATTACCCAAAAGCGTTTGGTCTGAAAGCGGTGGGAGGAAGTGCTGCCCAAAACCGGGTATTATAGAAGTGAATCTCTGCAGACTCAGCGATCAATGTCAGGGGAAGGGGAGGTGGTGGTTTTGGGAGCATCTGGCTGAGGCAACGAGGGGATCTGGTGGTGTCCCACTGCTAGCGCCTGCAGCCTGAGCCTTCCTCCCCCAGGGAGGAGGAGGAGGGTGTGCAAGGTGGGCCATAGGGAGGGAAGGGCTGCTGAGGGAACTCTACCTCCTCACCACAACCCTGCGGTGCAAATACTGCAACTATTCCACACTCCTGGATTTGGGCTGGAAACTGCACTTCTTGGACTGCAGCAGGTGCTGTCCCACGGGCTGGGGGGACCTTGGGAGGGCTCAGCAAGGAAGCACTTGCACCTGCTGGGTCCTGGTGGCTTGACATGTGTGTCCTTGTGCCAGGCTAAAATGGTCCATTTTCCCCTCTTTGGGGAGCAGGGACATGGGAGGAGTTTGCTGGGAGCCAGATTTGGCCTTTCTAGGGGCTGAACTCAGTTCTAGGGGAAGTGTGGGTCAGATGAGGACAGAGGTGGGGTCTGATTCCCGTGGCTCCCTCAGGATAGCAGATGCCTGGGGAGGCAGTGGGGGCTGCCTGTGGGACCCTCGTGGTGCCCAGGACAAGGGACAGCCACAGGGTCAGCAGCTACTGGCCCTAGCTCGCTGCTTCAGGGATTACGTTGATCCACTCCAGCTGCCCTGCTGTGTGCTGAAGGATTTCTGAGTCTTACACATGTTTTCCCTGCTAAATTGGAGGTGTTTATGTCCACAGTGCAAGGGCCAGGTCAGCGTTTGCTTTGATCCCTAAGATCTCCACTGGGTCAGGGGAACTGTGTGACTTGGCCTGTGTGTGGTGGGAAATCAGATGTTTAAAAGTTTCTTTTGGAAATGGAGCTCTGTAAGGTGGCAGATTTAGGGCTACCATCCTGAACCTGCTGACTGTCCTTATGGCTCTGCAGACTCTTCTTACAGTTTCTGGTCTGTTGTCAGCATTGACTCCTATCTTGGCTGTACCTCTTCTGGGTTCAGCACTTTTCCTCAGAAATCAAATTTCAGCCTCTCTCATGTAGTTTTCAACCCACTATTTGTTCTCTTCTCCCAAGTGGTCTCTGGTACTAGTGGCACCAAGAAACTGAATGAAGCCATGCACCTGCCTCTCCCTGTGCCAGCTGCAGTGGGATCCTCATGGATCATGTTGGTCTTGGATGTGTGGCTGATCCCCACCCCCGCCTCCTCCTCAGCTGCCCCCACATAACTGGTTCTGCTCCATTGTGCAATGGCAGTTCCAGCACAGCTCACCCTTGCTCCTGCCAAATGGCACCCTTGGAGCAGGGCTGTCACCCTCCTGCCACTGTCCCTTGTGGTGACAATGAAGGTGTGTATATCTCAGGATGTGCCTTTGGGCCTGACACCCACCTCCCCTGGCCTGGCAGCACCCATGGGTGCTCTAGCAGCTGTGGCAAAAGCCATTCTGCTCATCAGAATGAATCACTGGCTGGGCTTCACACACCACTGTGATTCCTTAGTGCCTGTGGCTCTAGAAATGATCTTTCCTAATGCACACTCTTACAGTGGAAATGAAACCTCAGCAGGTCTCTGATGCACTCTCAGCTCTGCCCCCTTTGCAGCAGCTTGGATTTTTTAAAATTGTTATTAATTTTTTTCCAGAGGATGATGACAGTTCCCTGGGGCTTGATGTAACTTGGGTGTGAGGTTTGCTTCCCTGCAAATCATGGCAGTGATGTGATGTTACTGGAGGTGGTGAGCCCATCCTAGTTTGGGGCTAGTGATGGGTGTAGCAAACCAGCCTTATTGCAAATCCATATGGATTTGATGGATGTCAATGTTCATTAAGGTTTTGGTGGATCAGTTAAGCTGATTTGAGGTTTGGTAAGGAGAAATGACAAAGCAAGAAGAAATCCAGTACTACAGCGAGGAACAATGTGATTTTAGCTTTCCTTCATTAAGAAATAGAGCTTTGGAGGCCCTGTTTTCTGTGCAGGGGCATCCCCAAAGCTTTTGGATGCCAGTGTCTGGGTGATGAGTTAGGAGGCAGTGATAGAAAATGGGGGAAATTCATACAGAATCAGGTCAGAAGAGAAGAGAGACCCTGTGGGGGTCAGAGCTGCGAGGGACAGATTTGGGGTGATCTGGTCCCTGGCGGCTGCCCCCCGGCAGAGCGGAGGTGCTGGGAGGCTCCGCGGCAGCAGCAGTTTGGGCAGTCGGGCACATGCAGCCCCTCTTTCCTGCAGCCTGCTCCTCGCTCTGGAGAAGGCCGATTTTCTCCCCCAAACGGCTTCCACGTAGAACAGAAAAGGTTTGCTCCCTCTCCCTGGCAAAAGTGAAACCCTATCCCTGTCCTCAGTGCTCCGCTTGGGTTTCTCAGGGCTGTTCCTGGCACTTGGCTCCTTCGCCTCCAACATTTCCATTGCCTCTCTCCGTCTTTTTTCCGCTCCTTCCCTCCTCTGCTGCCGTCGCTTCCCTCTGCCCTCGCCGAGCGTCCTCCCTATGGCCCCCGCTGCCACGGCTGCTCCCCTAAATGGGCCACGAAGGCGGATTATTGCCACCGCTCATCTGCATTCGCCCTCCTCCCAGTCCTCCCCTGCTCCTCCTTCTCCCAATCGCAGCTCCACCGGTGCGCGGAGCCGCGCGGGCTGCGGCTGGAATGGCCAGCGCCGGGAGAGCCACCGAGCCGGGGCTGGCGTGAGTAGGGGGCTGTGGTGGATGTGGTGACCCTGTGGTGGGAGGCTGGGTGGCTCTCCGGCTGTCTCCGGTGGCTGCGTCCTCCTTGGATTGTTTATTTTTTTCCATCCCTGCCCTTCCCGTGTCCTTCGGCGGCAGCAGGAGCCGGTAAGCCCGTCCGCGGTGGCTCGGGGTGCTGGGGTTGATCCTCTGGGGGTGACACCCTGCGTGGCCTTTGCTCAGCAGGGAGATGCCGCTGGAGGATGGGGACCCGTTGAGGCCGAGGGGACGGCAGCTCAACGGTGAGGTCAGCGGTATCCCCCGGCTCAGGGGGATGGGGGACTCCTCGCTCCGGAGCACGACAGCACCTGGTGGCAGCAGGACAGACGTGATGGCAGAGGGCTGGGAACCGGGGCCAGCACTGGGTGACGGGGACGTGAACCCCGGGGGAGCCCCACAGCGAGCATGGCAGCCCGAGGAAGCCCTGATGACCGAGCTTTCGGAGCTGGTGCAGAAGGTGGTGAAGAGCAGCAGCTGGTGGGAAAGGCACGGCATGGACATCAGCATCCTTGCCTGCAGCTTCCTCCTGCTCCCAGCAGGTAACCTGGCTCAGCCCCTCAAACCATGGCCGGGGGATCCCCAGGGGTCCCACTGCCTTCTCATGACTACTTTGTGTTGGGAGCCTGTTGGCACCTGCTGAGGTTGTAACAAAGCCACAATAAAACCTTCACCCTGTGACTTGGTGCACTCTGACCCCACAGCAGGTGATGATGACACCCAGGGTACAGCCAGGGCTGAGGGGACAGTGGTATCTGGGGTACAGCCTGAGGGAATGGTGCCCAGGCAGATGTACACAGGGCAGGACAGTGGCTGATGTGTCCCACCATGGGACGTGGTGGTTTTGGTGGCAGTAGCCCTGGCTGTAGTGGGTGCAAGGGAAAACAGTTGAGCATGGGTCTCTGGTGGCATGGCTGGAAAGCTGGGACCTTCCCTTGCTGTTGAACTCCTGGGGATGCTGAAATCCTGGCAGAGTTATGACACCAGTGGAATCCCACATCCCAGAACTGTGTGGTGGGATCAGGCACCTGCAGCACTTGTTGCCATCGAGGCTGGAAGTGGCCAGATCTTCAGCACTAGGGTGAGTGTGGCTGGTCCAGTCATGAGGATGATGAGGAGGCAATCTCTGACTTGCATGGTTTAAATACCTGTAACTACGGCTGAAGAACAGGTTTAGGGCAGTGGCTGGCATGTTTGGGTGTAGCAACACCTCCAGCCTGGCTCAGAGGGCTGCAGGACATGTGCATGGCTGAGCTCCTGCCCGGCTGGTTTCTCCACAGGGTTCCTGTGCCTGCGGTCGGCCCAGGCCATCCCTTTCCTGGCGGGTGTCCTCACCCTTGGCGTGGTGCATCACACCCTGACTGTCAAGGGCAGCCACCTGGCCAGCCACAATGCCTTGACTGAGTCCAAGTCCTGGGGCAAAGTGTGGGCTATCTTCTTCATTGAGGTGAGTGGGGCAGCCCCCAAAAACACCCCATCAGCACCTTGTGGTGGTGGGGAATGTTTGGAATGGTGGGAAAGGTTTCTAGTGCTTAACTCTTAAAAGTCCATTTCCAGACTGGTGTGGGGTTCAGAGCATCTCCCCATGGTGCTTCATTATGGTTTCAGAGCATCTCCCCAGTTTCTTCCCACACAAGCCCAAGCCAGACAGTGCCCAACTCTGGCACCACAACTTCTCTCTTTTCCCTCCCAGCTGTGCTCAGCTTTCACAGTCGAGCAGGCCACCTACAACCATGTGAAGATCCACCACGGCTACACCAATGTCATTGGCCTGGGGGACTCCAGCACGTGGAAACTTCCTTTCCTGAACCGCTATGTTTACATGTTCATCGCTCCTCTCGCAGTGCCCATCCTAACCCCTCTGGTTGCACTTGGTAGGTGTCCCAGGTGCCTTGGGACAGGGTGCTGGGTGCGGGAAGCTTGTGACTGCCCAGGTCTCACCCCACCCAAGGGTCCCGCTTTGTTTGGAGGCATCACATTAACTACACCTGTCCCTGGTGGGACACACTGCAGGAAACACAGGAGATGTTGCACTTGCCCTGGGGACCACATCTTCTGCATCTACTTTCTGCTGATGCTGAGAAGACGCTTCACCTTTTCCTGTGCTGGATGTTGAAATCTCTGGCAAAAGCCATCATGATCCTGCAGCACCCCAAATCCATTCTCCTTTAACTCAGATCTGTGGCCATAATGGGGTCAGTCTCACACGTGGGTCTCAGGTTGATCAGAGCATCACGCAAGGCGTTTGGTGGCTGTGTATGGGGTGGTTTGGGGGCTGCAGGGACCAGACACAAAGAGCTTGGGCAGGAGAGGTGGTGCTCCAGGGAAATAATGGTGCCAGAAAACAATCAGGGAGAAGAGCCCAGAAAGCAGTAAGAGGCTGGGGAAGCAAAGCTCTCCAGGCTGCATGACCCAGTTCTGGGCAGTGCCAAATGCATGGACAATGACTTGGTAAATTGTAAGAAATGAAGGTGCATCCAAATGCCGAGTGCTGTTACACAGCTGAATCTGCTGCTCTGAGGAGTCTCTCAGACCCACACCCCAGCAGTTTTATAGGGTTTGGGCCAACCTGGAGGATGGGGAAAGTGAGTTCATGGGCTGGGCTGGGCTGTGGGGCTATTGGCACGCTGGGCAGCCTGACTGCTGGAGCAGCAGTGGTGGTAGGGAAACATCAACACTTGTGCTGCCTCCTCTTCCTTGTGTAGATTTATTGAGGAACGTGGAGTGGAAGGCGGCTCTCCGGACCCTCTGCTGTATGTTTCTGGGGTTTTACTGCCATTACTGGCTCCTGCTCCACGTCTCAGGCTTCCAGTCACCATGGTCTGCCTTGCTCTGCATGCTGGTCACCCGCTCCCTCCTGGCCCATCCCTACATCCATGTCAACATATTCCAGGTAGAGACCTGAAGCTTCAGGTTATCCCAACAGTGCTGAAGACAGGCAAGCCACCACGCAGTGCCCTGATGCTGCTAGCTGGAGCTTGTGTCACCTTAAGGCATGTGGGTTCAGTTGTCACCTCCCTCGTGCTGTTGTCGTCACCAGGAGGATCAGGCTGATGGTGCTGGGTGGAAAGTGGTGGCCCTTGGAAAATGTCAGGGCAGATAAGTGCAAAGGGTGTGAGGATGATGTCCTCTGCAGTGGCTGGCAGGATTGGGAGGGCTGATGTGTTTCAGGTGGTGTTACAGGCCCTGGGGTGGGGAGAGGCTGGTGGCTCTAAGTGTGGAGGTACAGAGCCTGGGAGTTCCTTGGTGGCTCCATGGACAAACACAAGATGGGGTGACTTTAGGGACAAACCCAGCTCTTGGGCTGACAGAGGGACCCAAAAATGTGCTCTTTGTGCCCATACACAGGCAGAGCTGACCTTGGCTCTGCTGGGAAGAGACTGGGGAGGTGACAGGTGCCACAGGGTGCCCACCCTGCCTCTCCCGCAGCACATTGGCCTCCCCATGTTCGCGGCCGACTGCAAACCCAAGCGGATCCACCTCATGAGCCTGGGTGTCCTCAACCTGCCCCGCAACCCCCTCCTTGACTGGTCCTTCGGCCACTCACTCATCAGCTGCCATGTGGAGCATCATCTCTTCCCCAGCCTCTCTGACAACATGTGCCTGAAGGTGAGATGACTCCACAGGGTGACTGGGAGGTGACATGGGGACAAGAAATCCATCTTCCCACCCCCTCCCGCCCCCACTGCCAGACCTGTCTGTGCTGCTCCTTCTCATGTTGGAAACCACTCACTGCTTTGCAACAGTACCTGACCCATCTCCTGCCATCCCATTCCAATTTCTCCTGGGTTTCTGCTCCCTGCTCCTTCCCCTGGTCCCAGTTCCAGCCTGCAGCAGCCTTCCAAGTCCAGGATCCTCCCAGTTATTCCATTGGGAAAATATCCCCAGCATTGCACAGTCCAGTTTTTGGTTCAGACAACATCCAGGCAAACCTCCTATTGCTCTGGTCATGCATGCCCTTACTTGCTGCTCTGAGATGTGGGGTGCGTTCAAAACATGAGCTCTGAGCACTGCCCCGGCTGGAGGGGATCCCAAGGCAAGTCTGTACGCCACCCTTCAGCACAGGATTGCTACTCGCTTACTGCTGTGCCCTTCTTTTCAGTGTCCTTTGCTTGAGCTCACGGGGCTGCCAGGACCTACCTCCCTCAAAGAGCTGTTGCAGGGAAGGAGATAATTAAGTCTGTGGCAACCTCCCAGTCCCATCACCAAGCTGGCTATGTGGGCACGTGGGAATAACGATGGGTGTGAACCACGAGCATTGATGGCTGGCTCTCATTAGAAGCCTCATTAGGGCATCTCTCCTAATTTGGAGCCCTCCAAAGGCGTTTTGCCAGGGTGAACTCCCTGTGATGCTGCAATTGGAAACCACCTTCCTCTTAAAATTCACAGCAAAGATACTACCTACCTGCTCCAGCCCAGCTTCGGGCACGTGGGATGGGTTTTCTGGGCACGTTTCAGGCATCTTGTACAAACACAAGGGCATCTAGCACGGCAGTGACGTTACCTTTGCCTTTGCAGATCAAACCCATCGTCTCCCATTACCTGAAGCAGAAGAAGCTGCCCTACAACGAGGACACCTACAGCTCCAGGCTCTGGCTCTTCCTCCAGAGATACGAGGAGCTGATGGTCCATGCTCCCCCCATAACAGAGCTGGTGGGCATCCAGTGAGGACCACGGGGGCTGCAGCACTCGGGGGGCTGTTTCCCACAGGGACATTCAGAGGATGGTTTTAGCAGGACCAACACCTCCATGAAGTCACGGTGTAGGAAACATCCCTCCCTCGAGTCTTGCTTTTGGCTAGAAAATGGTGCACAGAGCCATTGCAGGGGCAGAACCAAGTGGTGCAACACCAGGGACAGAAAAATCAGGGTTCCCCCAGTTATTCCCAGCCAGGGCTTAGTTTTATCCACTCTGCTTTCACACTTGGGGAGAGGAAACCACCCCATCCGTGGGGGATATGGCACTACGTCCAGGACATCCAGAACGGAGAAGCACCAGGATCTGTAGGATGGAGCTGCAGCTGTTTGGTCGGGGTCTCAGGGAAGGGTTGGATATGGGGAGGGGGCTGTGTCACTGCTGCTTGTGCTTTGCCTGGCTTTGGGCTAAATCAGTCTCCTCTAGGAACAAAGATTTGGCAAGTTCAGCCTTAACACTTTGGGGTGAATTTCCTTTTTTTTTTTTTTTTTTTTTTTTTTTTTTCTGGAGGAAGTTTTACTGGTATCCTGTGGTGCCCAGGATAGGAGTGGGGGAAAGACCCTCACCCCATGGGGGGTGTCTGTGTTGGGGTGTCAGAGGTGGCTGCAGACCTGGTCATTGCTATGGCAAGAATTTATCAAGGAAATCATCTGCCAGAGGCAGGCAGGTGTCCAGGGCTTGGGAGGCTTTCCCTGTTTAAGGAGGGTGAACTCTGCCCCCTGTGCTGCTGCCAGGGGCTGGGATGCTCACGTGGCCAGTTCAAGCCACCTATGGGAAGCTGTGTCTGTCTTTACCAGGGTGCTCTGCTGTCCCAGACCTGCAAGACCGATGACAAAGTCCACCCCAGTGTCACGGTGGGGAGCTGGCAGCAGAAAAGGCGGATGGCCAGACTGGGAGCAGTGTGGCTTTACTCTCAGCCTGGGGCTTTGCTCTTTGATTTGAGTTGTCCTACCATCCGGGCTGGACCCCCGCAGTGCCACATTGTGGATTTATAAGGCTTTACAGGCAAATGTGTCCCAAGGCTCAAGGTTGCTCTGCCCTGGTCCCAGCCTGTGGCAGGGTGATTGTTACAGCAGGCAATCCATGGTGTTTTACTCCGCTTTTCCTCCACTAAGTCCAGGAGCATCCTCAGATGCACTGGAGAAGTGTCCCTGTGATGTGAGACTGGAGCTGGGATGGCCGTGGCATCCCTGTGCAGATGATCCAGACTCAGGAAGAGTGGCCCTGGATGCATCCAGTGTGACCCCTTTGGCATCAGAAATGTTGAATTATTGATTTATGCTGGGCTGGGGCCCAGGGGCTGCTGATGCACTGATCTGGTGGCATTGCCAGCTCTATCCAAGCCCATGTGGGTCATTGATCCAGAACATTGTGAAACACCCAAAGGGCAAATTCCCATCCTTTGAGCAGGGCTTAGGCTGGGTCTGTAGGTAGGGGAGCAGCTGGAGGGGTATGGCCAGAGCAAATGGCCTGAATGCTCTGGGGGGGTCTAAGACCCTCCCCAGAGGGCCCCCCCCACTCCCCCCCCAATTCATTTCTCAATTGACCATCAGAAATAAGATAAATGTAAAAAATTATTGGCATTCCCAGCTCGAGGAAGGGGATGAGGGAGCATTAGAGGTGCTTTTGGTTCAGGCAGGGTAGTCTTAACCTCACATGTTCCTGTTTGTGGGCACAAAATGCTGTTTTGCCCTCTCCTGCTGCAGAGATCAGCCCCAAAATGTTCCCAGGCATTGGTTGGAGCAACAGCTCTTTTCCCAGCTGGATTTTATGGATGCTGTTCAAAGCAATGCCATCTGAAGGCAAGTATTTGCAGGTCCCTCAGCCAGTGGGAGACAGCCTGTGATTTGGGAAATAGATGGATTATTCCCTGCCAGAACTGGTGGATACAGAAGTTAATGGGAGAAATGGAGAATTCTGGGGAAAAAGAAAGATTCTGACTCATGTGCTTGGAACCCTCCAAATTTAAACCGACTGCTTTTGTGGATGACCTCTATCGTGATATTTGAAGCCTTCAGCCTTGCCTCTCTGGGCAGGGGCTCAATGAGTGCTGTGCTGACCTGAGGATGAGGGTTTGGAGCTATTGGAATTCCTGGTCCTCGCCACAGCCCCCCTGAAGGAACGGGTGCAGAAGGAGGCACAGAGCCAGCTGCCATTTTCAGCGTGCCTTTGCAGAAAGCCATTAACTGATTTCTAAGACCAGGAGAGAAAGTGTGTGAATTTTATGATCCATATTACAACCAGCTCCTGGCTGTAAACTCCTCGTGGTCTTAATTGCATTTTAAAAGCCCCGTCAAGCACTTGCCTGCGTGCTCTGGCATCTGACCAACTTTTAAATGTCTGCTGGGCCCTCTGAGATGATTTTTTTGTCTGGTGTGTTGTGCAGGGGCTGAACCAAGATGGGATGTGGTGCTCCTGCATAGGAGGTGAGAGCACCAGCATTTGAAATGCGCTGAGTGATGGGGATGAAGGAGGAAATAAAGCAGAGACCATGGGGACGCTGGGGCAGGAGTTCTGTCAGCACAATTTATCCACTCTCTCTGGCATTAATGTTTTACTCTTTATCAAAGGACGCTGGGGTTCTCTCCTGGAGAGCAGGGTCACTGTGCAGCGCATGGTTCAAATCAGTCTGAGGTTCGCTTTCCCCGGTAGACCTCGGCAGCTGGTCGCTTTCTGGGCGACAAAGGGGCTCAGGCAATTAGCAGCATCAGCGATGATGATGCTGCGAGAGCGTGCCGGGTACCGCGGACGTCTCACCATAGAGAGGGGCGGTGCGAACGGCCGCCAGGCGGCTCTTCCTTCCCCGCCTCTCTATGGTATCACCACGTTTCCGGTCAGCCGCGGTGGAAACGGCAAGCTGCCATTGGCTGTCGGTGCGGGGGCGGGGCCAGGCGGCGGCGGGAGGAGGGGTTATGCTAAGCAAGGCGCTGTACCGCCTCACGATTGGTCGGCGAGGAGGAGGGGCGGGGCTGGGCGGCTGCCGCGGAACCCCGGCCGGAGCGCGATAAGCGGGACTGCCGGGGCTGCGGGCCTGAGGGATTGCGGGCACCGCGCCCCTCAGGCCCGTGCTCCCCCCCTGGGGCTGTGAGAAGCGCGGGGCCCCCGGGACCCCGGTGCGCGGGTTCGGGGGTCTCGGTTCTGGGGCTGTGGAGCAGTTGACACCCCGCCGGCCCCGGCCCGGCCCTAAGAGCCAAGGCCGCTGTCCCTGACCTCGAGGCGTTCCCGCCTCCCCGGGTGCAGTACATAAACCCCGGCCCCGCTCTGCTCCGCTGCGGCCATGGCCGGCGCGGGGGGCCGAGCCCCGCTGGGTGGGTGCCGGGCTCCAGGGAGGGGCCGTGCCGTCCCTGGCAGGTGGCAGCTCGTGTGGCTTCACGCCCTGCCTGTTGTTCTCCCCTGCAGGTCTGCGGCGGTGGCTGTCCTCACCTGCCCCGGCGCCTCGGGTCTGCGTGGTGGGCAGTGGCCCCGCCGGCTTCTACACGGCTCAGCACATCCTCAAGGTACCGCGATGGGATCTGGCCGCGGGGGAGGACAGGGACCTGCCCACCGGGGGAGGCATCTCTGCCTTGCCTGGCTCTCAGCAGGTTCTTGGGGTGGTTTAGTGGGCTTCTGGCCCTGCTTCAGCCAGGTCGGTGTTGTTGGGGGGCTGCTTGGGCCTGCCCAGACCCCACAAGGTCCTTCTAGGCCTCTTTGGTTGGGGTTGGTACTGCTGCTTTCATCCCTGCCCTGTCCCTGAGTCATCCATTCAGGGCTTAGGTTGGTTGCTGTGAGTTCATCCCAAGTGATTCTTCTAGAATCAAATAATCAGCTCAAAGCTGTTGTCACCCAGCAGGAATGACATTAACTGCGTGTTTAAAGTGGATGCGTGGGACCTGCTCTCCTCCCTCCTCCTTCCCCAGCAGAATTAAGACACATGGGTGATGCTTTACCTTGTGTCTACAAATTTCAGTGCTCTGGGCAGTCAGGTCTGTTGGGAAATGAGACCTGAACACAGAACTGGGCTAATGGCACCCTGCAGAGAGACAGCAGCTTAACCCCATCATTAAACCATGCTGTGTTGTCTCTGAAATGTGTTGGAAAATAGCTGTTACTAAGCCTCAGGGACAAATTTCAGGGCTGCTTAATCTCGGGAAGAGGCTGACTCAAAATACAAGATAACAAAAGCCTTGCAGCCAAGCATCTGTCTAAGGCTCTGACCCTGAGGTGACTCAGCCCAGGCCATCTCAGGGCATGGGCATCTCTGCTGGGGACTGGCAGATGTCTGGCAGGTCCCCCAGCACCCAGGGTGCTGTACTGGCTGCTTCCCAGCTGGTTTGGGGGCTCTATGATCAGCCCCCCAGGTACTGGCTACCCACCAGGTTAGTGTGGAAAAGAAGCTCAGGTCTGGGTAGGGAGATGGAGCTCCACAAGATGGACTCAGTGGTGGTTGGGGTCACTGTGCTACATCTTGTAGTCTGAGCTGGCAGTAACAGGTGCAGCATCATCCTGCTCATGGAAAAGTCTGGAAGAGGCCATTCCTGGCTTGCTGTGGCCCATCCTCCTGCCCTGTGTTTCCCCCAGCTGCAGACAAGTGTTGCTAGGCTCCTGTGACCTTTCTGTCCACATCCCAGCTGTGACTTTCTTCTCCTGCAGCACCATGGTGGGGCCCTGGTGGACATCTATGAGAAGCTGCCCATTCCCTTCGGGCTCGTCCGTTTTGGAGTGGCCCCAGACCACCCTGAGGTGAAGGTTGGTGCTGGCTCCCTGCCCTTGCCTGTGTGGTTGAGTGTGGTGACAGTGGTGGGTGCAGCTGAGTTGGTCACTGTCCTCCCTGGTGCCCCAGGCTCTCTGTGACATGGAGCTGTCAGGCCAGAGAGGTCCAGATCTCCTACTTATCCATGCTAAGGCCATGGACAGGTGGCATGGGACACCTGGCATAAGGGCTCTGGACAGCGGGCCAGAACCAGGGGCTTGTGATGGGAAGTGCTGCTCTCAGTGCTGGTCAGCCTGGCCTAGAGCAAGGCCAAGGAGCACAGATGGCTTTCTGTGTCCCTGGGCTGCTCGTTGCTGCTGCCATTTGCCCCTCAAGCAGTACCCATTCTGGGAACACACAGATCTCCTCATGGGGTCCATGGAGTTGGGCTGTAGGTGCTCTCCTGGACAAGGAAAAGTTAACCCAAGGATTTCCCAACCATTTTCCTTTGCCTGGCAGCGAGTTGTACCCAGGAGTATCTGCTATATCTGAGCTGGAGTAGTAGGACACAGTGTAGGAAGTGTAGGACACAGGAGATCCAGACACAGCGATATCTTGCAATGGTTTCCTCTAGTCCCTGGAGATCCAAAGACCAAAATGCCTGGATCCTTTTGTGGGAGAGGGGAGGAACGGACATACTGCAGACACTCCCCCAGCTGTTATGGTGGTATCTGTCCTGTCCCAAGGTTGAGTCCATTTGGGGCTGCAGGGATGGGAGTGGTGGTTTTGCTGTATAGCCCTGATCGCTCAGAAGAAAAAGGTCTGGATGCCATCCTGCCCTGCATCCTCTCTCAAGGAAGTGGCTTTCAGGAGGGTTGAGATGAGATGTCAGCAGAGGGGACCAGGTGGGCTGCAAACTTCACTTTTGGGAAGGAGTTTTCCCCTGAAGTGGGGTTTATTCTGAGGGGCTGAATGTACTGGGAAGGTCCTGTTGTCCCCAGGTGGGTGCAAAATACGAATTTTCCTTTCACAGAGGGTGGTGGAGAGAGTGCCAAGTCACAGCTGTGAGTTATCTCTGGCTGTTGGTAGATAAGAGTCTCAGAATAACTTGATTGGGATGAGGCGGTGAAGCGTCTCAAGGCTGGAGGGGACGGGCACAGGGATCTCCTGTCAACAGCAGGCCTTGGCCCTGCCTGTGGGATGTAACTCCAGGTCTGTGATCTCTGCAGAACGTGATCAACACCTTCACGCAGACAGCGCACTCGGAGCGCTGCGCCTACTACGGGAACGTCACCGTAGGAAGGGACGTGACAGTGCCGGAGCTGCAGCAGGCGTACCACGCCGTGGTGCTGGTGGGTACCAAAACCTTAGTGTCCCAGGAGTCCTGGGAAAGGTCTGCAGGGTTATTCTCCACTGGGGTCTTGGGAAGAGTATTTAGGTGAGGTATTTCTGGGTGCCTTGTTACCATGGGAAAGTCTTCCCAGCCTTGGGACAGCTCAGATGCTCCCAGGCTTGTCCAAAGCCCTTGCAAGGGAGCATTTTCTGGAGCTTGACATCCAGTGCAGGTCTCTGAAACCTCCCCCTGTGCTGGCCAATGCTTATTTTAGCCTGCCATGGATTTGTCCTTGCTGCTCAGTCCTCAGCTTGTCATGCTCTGCCTTGGACCAAGGACGTCAAATTTGGCTCTGGAGCTAAGGATGATGAGGTGGATGAAGCCCCTGTGCTTGGGCTGTGTTTAGCCCTTTCACTGAATATCTCAGCCTTTGGGAGGGGATATCACAGCCATGTAGTGACCCTGGCAGCAGCTGGAAGGGGAGATTTTTGTTCTGGTGTCAAAAACTGCACATAGTGACATCTCTGACTGTGTCTGCTACCTCCTCAGAGTTACGGTGCTGAAGACAACCGGGTCCTGGGGATCCCAGGGGAGAACCTCCCTGGTGTTTACTCAGCCCGAGCCTTCGTGGGCTGGTACAATGGGCTGCCCGAGAACCAGGATGTGAGTACGGCCCTGTGCTTCCCTGCCCTTCCTCCAGTCCTTCTTTCCATCCCAAGGCATTCAGCTCCTGAAAGATTAAGTCCTGAAAAGCCTGCAATTGGAAAAGATTAGCAGGAGACATGTTAAATCCTTCTTAGATGGTAGAAATGTGAACAATTTGCACATCAGTGAGAGTGGATTAGCTGGCTCTGCAAGTTGGCAGCACATTTTGGCAGGGCCAGATGGGAACCTGTAGGGGTGATGCTCTGCTTCCTGAGGAGGCTTTTTGGCTAAAACAGCTCCTGCTTCCAGGAGAGCAGGAAAGGTGGGGACAGAGATCATCTGGGGTGCCTGGAGCAGGTGTGTTGCTGTGTCTGCTTGGGGAGAGGCTGGTGTGGAGTTTCCCAATCTGCATCACCTCTTTTTGGGGCAAAGCAGGGTGGAAGGGAGTTTGAGTAGTAGTGGCAGGTCTAAAGAGCTGGACATTGTGGAAGCCATATGGATTCAATCACAGCTGGGTCTCTCCCCACAGCTAAAGCCTGACCTGAGCTGTGAGACAGCGCTGATTCTGGGTCATGGCAATGTGGCACTGGACATTGCCCGCATCCTGCTGTCCCCACTGCAGCTCCTCAGGGTGAGTGATGGGTGCTCTGCCCCATGAGGGCATCCCAGGCCCTAAATTTCCTCCCTGCTGGCTGGCTGCTGGCTCCCACCCATCTCAGACAAAACCTCAAACTCCTCTGTCTTCAGGATCTTTCCCTAGGGAAGGCTGCTGCCTGTCGGGTGCACCCATGGATTCGCAGTCTGTAGGGAGTGATCCAAGGCTGTGGCCATGACTTGGGTGATGCTGCAGAGGCCTCTGGATTTCTCTGCTGGCATCCAAAAAGTTGGAAATTGAGCATCATCCCTGTGAGAAGCAAAAGAGGAGGCACTTTCTCTCTTCTGCCACCAAACCAGAAACTTCTGTTGAGGTTTATATTTTTCTACTGGTGCTGAGGGCAGCAGCCTGTTTTCAGCTGGTGGCACTGGGCAGAGTGGTGGACTTTGTCCCTATAGCCAGCTGGGAGCTAGTGTGCACCAGCTGCTCCATACAGCTGCTGCCCCAGATGTTGGCAGCAAAGGCTTTCCCTCTGGGAGAAATGCCACAAGGTTTGTTACAGCTGTGCAGCAACTTCCTGTATTAATATCTAAATTAAATTTTAAAAAACACCAAACTTGGAGACACTGCCAACCAGTGACTTAAGTCAACTGGGAGCAATGCTGCAAAAGACATAGCACTGGTATGAGTGCCAGGGCGGGCAGGTAGCTCCCTGATAGGAGTATTGGTCTGGAATGGTTTATCCTGGTTACCTTGTGTCTTGCCAATCATGTTTTCTCTGGAAAAGATCTTGCAGTCTAGATAAGCACACATGATTGAAACAGAGCACAGGATTTCTGTGAGGTGCCAACGCCAGGGTGAGGCCTGGCCAAGCTTGTGCTTGTACTGGAGCTGCCTCGGCAGGCAGGTGGTGATTTGAACTGTGGTTTGCAGCAGGTTTCATCCAGAGCCTGTATATCCTAAGCTGAGAAGTTCCACAACAGCATCTGCAGGCACCTCAGAATGGAGCTCACTGGAAGGCTTTGCTCTGTTAGCCCCAAGGTGAACCTGCTGGGTGGATCCCCTGAGGCAGTCACGGGGTGCTGGCTCGTTACCTCTGGTGCATTATGGCCTCAGAAAGAACATTCAGTGATGAGGGACCAGCTGTGCAAATAGCTCTGTGCAAAGGGAGATGACTTGTTTCCCGTCCTCACCTGGGCTCTCTGCATGCACAGCCAGCTTTTTCTGCTGATTTTTCACCTTCAGTGGCTGTGCCTTCCCCCCAGCTCCCTCCAGATCTGCCCTCGTCCCACTCTGCTGTCTCTGTTTTGCAGAAGACAGACATCACTGACAGCTCCCTGGCAGCTCTTGCCTGCAGCAAGGTGAAGCGTGTCTGGCTGGTTGGGAGGAGGGGACCTCTCCAAGTCGCTTTCACCATCAAGGTGAGGCTGGAGGTGCTGCTGTTTCCCAGAGTTGAGCCCCAAACTGCCCATCCCTGGTGGGGAGAGGTGGTTTGGGGGTGAGTGTGGATCCCAGGCACCCATTTCCTGGCCCCTAGTGGTGTGGGGCTGTCCTCTCTCTGCTAGAGGTAACATCTTCCTGCCCACAATTCCCAGGAACTGCGGGAGATGATAAACCTGCCTGGTACCAGAGCTGTCCTGGACCCTGCTGACTTCACAGGCCTCGAAAGTGCTGTCAAAGGTGAGAGGGAAGTGTGCCATGCTCCTCCAGACAGGGACTCACCTTGGCAGGTGAGCAACCAGGAATGATCTGCAGGTGTCCAGAGTACATCAGAGAAACTCTTGTCCTGTACTTAATGCCTGGCTCATGAAGGCTCAGTTACCATGGTGTGCCACATCTTCAGAGTGCTAGGAGGCACCAAGACAAGGGAACATTGTGTATCTCTGTGCAGCCACTTAGTGCTTACACTCTGAGTGATGAGGGCAGGAGGCTCAGGAGGGCTGAGGGAACCTTGCAGGGGAGATCCCAAGGCTGTTGATTTAAGAGCTTCCTGTAGACCTAAAAAGAAAACACTGAGTTCAAGGGTGTCCAGAGACCTGCTCTTCTCCATGGGCTGCTGCCTCCAAGCACCAGCAAGACAGGAAATTACAGACTTTGATTTGTGTGTCCCACTGGCCTCAAGCCTCAAGAGGTCCCCTGGTCACTTTGACTTGCAGTTTGTCATCTCAAAGGTGTCAGGCTCCCACTGACATGACAGACTCACATACTGACACTGCCCTGACATGGGCCTTGGCCCAGTGCTGTGTCTCAAGGGATTTTTGCCGATTCCTGTTATGAAGATTTCTCTCTTTTCCTAGATGCTCCCAGGCCCAGGAAGCGACTGACTGAGCTGATGATCAAAACAGCCCTGGAGAAGCCAGAAGAGATGCAGGCAGCAGCAGCAGGGGCAGCAGCCCCCCGGGAGTGGGGGCTGAAGTTCCAGCGCAGCCCCCAGGAAGTGCTGCCCAGTGCTGATGGGAGGAGGGCGAGGGGCATCCGCATGGCCCTGACCCGCCTGGAGGTACCGGGGGCTGGTGGCCCTGGGAGGCTGGGATGGAGCAGGCCACATCCATCCCTTGGGAATCTGGTCCCCAAAGAGAGCTCTGTGTTCCCTGTCTGGCTGGAGTGGCCTCTGGCAGGCTCTCAGGGAATCTGGTACCAAAAGAGCTTCTGGTACTACTAAGAGTTTTTCCAAAGGGATCTCTTTCCCTGATGCTACTGCAGAATGGCCTTTAGCAAATACCCAGGGGTCAAAGATGCAAAAGGGGACTGGAGGGGGATGTTGCTCTGCAGTGCTGACTGTGGTGGTCAGCCTGTTCCTCCCTCTCCCAGGGCTCAGGTGACTCTGCCAAAGCCATTCCTACTGGAGACGTGGAGGAGCTGGAGTGTGGGCTCGTGGTCAGCAGCATTGGCTACCGGAGCCTGCCGCTGGACCCGGCTGTGCCCTTCGACAGCCAGCGCGGGATCATCCCGAACAGCTCGGGCAGAGTGGAGGGTGTCCCAGGTCTGTATCCACAGGGATTTGCATGGGACGTGCTGAGCACAGCTGGTAGGTTGGGGGCTTTGGGGTGGGAAGTTCATTCACCAAGGGCATGGATATTGCACACCTTGGAGAATGGAAACTGAGGAAATGAGCTGCCTCTATTGGGGTTAAGAGCTGGCCAGTCTCCATCTCTTTTTAGCGTTGTCTGGTTTAGCAAAGGGGTTTTACTGCATCCTGTTACTAAAGGGACACAGCCCATGCAGCTGCTTATTGCTGATGTGTAGGTACACAAACTCCTGCCACAGCACTGTTTAATAGTCTGTTCACATCACCAAGGTGGGGAAGGGTCCAAGGCCACATGCTGACCCGAGCCTGGCTGCTCTGTGTGCCCCTGCAGGTCTGTACTGCAGCGGGTGGGTGAAGAGAGGACCCACAGGTGTGATCATCACCACCATGAACGACAGCTTTGACACTGCCCAGTCTGTGCTGGAGGATCTCCAGGGGGGTGTACTGGATATATCCCCCTCCAGAGAAGGTTTTGGGCTGGTGGAGAGCATCCTGCACAGCCGAGGTCAGTGCGAGGTGCAGTAGCAGCCAGCAGGAGGGTTCAACGCAGCCAAACTCCTTCTGGATCTGTAAGGGAGCAGAGTCTGAACCATGGGAATGGGTTTTTCTGCTGTTTTGATGTTCCAAGGCCCAGGGAGAACAGGGCTTGAATTCTCTCAAATATCTGTGTCATTGCTGAGGTTAATGACCACTTTCTGGGAAGGGCCAATAAAAGCGGCACAGACCTTGGGTAAAATGTCAGTGTCAGCTGCCGAGACAGTGAGCTATTGCTCTTGAGTGGTTTTCCTAGTAATCCTTCCAGGCAAGTTAAGGAAAAGATTAAAATGCCCAGGAGAGTAATTTGCTGTAGCTGTGTTTAAAGACATTCAATTAAAGTGTGTGTGTGTTTTGCCTCTTAAACTGTCTGAGGTTTAACAGTGAACTGGATGCATTTTGTCCCCTGAGGTGGTTTGTGTTCGCTGTTGTTACGGCTCACAAAGGTCTGACTGATCCGAGCCGACTGGAACCTGCCACCCCTTTCCTTCTGGCGTTAGGAATTATTTCTCCTTTGCAAGGCTGAGCTCTGACATCATGTTGGAAAAGGGCAGCTTTGCTGCCAATGGGGAGGTGAGGCTGAACTTGTTCTTATTTGGTTAAGTTCCCTCTCCTGTCTCACCATCACCCCAGGGGTCCGTCCTGTTTCCTTTTCGGACTGGGAGAAGATTGATGCTACTGAAGTGGCAAGAGGCAAAGCTGCTGGCAAACCCCGGGAGAAGATCGTGGATCCTGCGGAGATGCTGCAGATCATCGGTCACTAAGGCAGCAGTGGTGGGAACGTGGCACTGCTCCAGTGGTACCATCCTGGGGCAACACCAGTGGGTCATGAGCAGAGCCTGGGAGGATAGGGCTTGTGTCTGGGGCTGATGGTGGCTCTGGAGGGGTGTGTGACACTGAGGCCTCTCTGGAAACAATGAACTCTGGGTTCCCAAAGTCTCAAGATCTGAGGCCATTCACTGGCCCCACATCCCTGCAGCCAGCTACCATTCCTGGGGGTGATTCTTGTCTGTCTTTGAAGCATTAATGAATTATGCAGTGCAGATGAAGGGAGGTGTGTGTGCACCTGGGGGACTCCCAGCCAGCCACTCTCTCACAGCAAGTCACGTGGAGAAGTTACCCTGTGTCTTGCTGCCTCCCGTTTAAGCCACAAGCCAAATGGGTTTATTGCATTGTCATTCATGCCAGAGCAGGCATCTTTTAATAATTTTTTTTTTAATAAACCCTTCCAGGGAAGCCAAAATGATCCTGCAACTTGAGTCTGGGTTCTTTGTCTGCCACTGCCTTAACCTCAGAGCAGCCCCCAAAGTGCTGCAGCTCCTGCAACGTCCCAAGGCAAGGCAACTCTGGGTGATCTCCACTTGTGAGCTCTACACTAGCAGAAAAGGGCATTAATTTGCCTTCTGCTTCCCACAGTCAGTCTTATGGGGTAGACTGGGATAACAAGAATGTAATTGCCTTGATCAGGATCATGAGGTATCCTGTGTCCATTGATACCTGCCAGTGCTGACTGGTGCAAACAGTGTCTTCAGCTCTTTCTCTCCTTTCACTGGAGGGGTTATTTTTTTTTTTTTTTGTCTGTGTGTTTCGAAGCTTATTAAATGCTTCTCTTAGCCCAGATTGCCTATGGTGACGGTGTCAGGTTTTAAGCCAGATTACAAGCCATGAGCTGTAATCTCCTCTTTATCCATGGCACAGGGGCAGCGTCAGTGGGGCCCCTTCCCTGGCTGTCCTCAACGCCCCCCCCCGTGTTCCCTGCCAGAGCACTGCAGGATTGCAGGCCATCCTCCCTGGCCTCTGGAGATGGTGACAGTGGCAGTGGCTCTGTGATGGAAGCAGAGGGGAAATCAAGCTAGGGCAACCTCCACCTCAGCCCAGCCCTCTCTCACAGCAGAGGACTTGTCCACAGGATGCTGTTCTCTCATCTCATCTCATCTCATCTCATCTCATCTCATCTCATCTCATCTCATCCATCTCATCTCTGTCTCAGCTCAAAGAAGGGAGATCTCTGACTTCTCCCTATTTTTCCCATTTTCTTTCCCATACTTTTCTATTTAAATCTCATTTGAAAGCTCATTAAGAAACTCAGGAAATGTGATAATGGGAACTCGTACTCAAACGAGCAATAAAGCTTTTGTGGAACAGCTGTTCGTGTGATGTGGCTCTCCTTACGTCTCATGGCTGATGCAGTCCTAAAGCTGAACTCTGGAGCAGGAGATTACATCAATGCTGGGTTCCGAGGTGAATCAGAGCTTTGGGAAGGGGGAGGGTGTGGAAGCGAGGGGGGCTGCGCACCTACCAGGAGGAGCAGCAGTTCAGGTTGGCAGCCCAGCCAGGAATGTGACAGCAAAGGCGTTGTTGTGGCTGCATCAAATCTGAAGGTTTTGGGAAGAGGGGAGACAAATCCTCCCCAGGATTTTCTTCCACATCGCCTTGAATGTTGATGCCAGGATGCTTTTGTAGCTGTGGAAAAGGCCACTGTGCTCATACTGAGCCTGGCACGTGGCTGTTCCCAAACTGAGGATGCTTCAGGGTAGTTTTTGGGCTGTGATATCAGATTAACGGGAGTGTCTGTCCTTGCTGAGCTCAGTGACTTTGCTCAACCCTGAACTTGGCTAAGGCCCTGGGGTTAATGCTGGTCTGTAGGAAAACCATGGGATGATGAAGGTCAGTGAAGGGTAGGGACAGGGGACTAAGCCTCCTGGGCAGAGGGAGGATGGTTACAATCATGTAAATTCTTATTCAACGCTTCCAGCTCCCTTTCCTTTGCTGCCTGCGAGCCCAAGCACCAGCCCCGTGTCTAGGTTTCTTCTGCCTCCCCATCACTGTCGCTGCCCTCCATCCCCCTCAGGGCGCCGGGATGCAGCCAGCACTGGGAATATCCTTGTCCCCGGCCGCCGCGTCGTTAGGTGGCGCTGGGAGGCCGTACGGGGAGCGGAGGGGCCGGGCGGGGATAGAGGGGTGACCTGGCACCCCCGGGCCGGGGGGGTCCCAGCCCTCCTGGTGCACCCTTGCAGCCTCCCGCTCGCATCCGGGTTCTGCTTTTAGGCACGAACGACCTTGTGTTTGCTCCAGGTGTGTCCCCACCGCGGAGGTGCAAGAGAGCAGCCTGGCTGGGCAGCCATCCCCCATGCCCTCCACTCTCCTGAGCTGCCACAGGAGCAGTTCCAAGGCCGTTTTCCGACACAAGTGAGGAGCTGGAAAGGCAATGCTGTGAGTGACACCCGTATGCTGTTGGAAAGAGGCCTGAAACACTGAAAGTCGTTGCTGCCAGCTCTGCATGTGGCTTGAACTGCTTGGATGAATTATGGCTCAGCTTAGCTTTAATGAGGCTGCACAAAGCTGCTGGAGGTCAGCATGTGGTGAGCGATGGCCTGGAGAGTGGCTGGACACGGCTCCCTGCTCCACGCTTCCCTTGCTGTCTCCTGTGTGCTTCTCTGCAAGGCAGCTAGGCTGGCTGTGGGGCCGAGCTTGTCACACTGTGGGATGATGGCATGGTTGCATTTGGGTCTTTGCAACTTCCTCTTGTAGCTTTGCACTGCCGTGCCTCAGACAGTTTCCCTGTCTGAAGACTGTCCAGGCAAGCTCTTCAGGCTCGTGGGCTGCCTGTGGAATCCTGCCTTGGAGTAACAGGTCTGACACATCCCAGAAGCTCCTGTTGATGCTTCATTTTCCAACCACTCCCAGAAGACAAGTGCAGATCTCTCACTGGCTTTGCTAGTTGACTGCTGAAGTTGGCCTTTTCCAATGAGCATTTAGAGCCCACAAAGCAGAAGGTTTCTGGTGCTCTGGAATAAGGAGAAAACCAGCTTGAGTTGGATTTCTGGCCTGGCACTGAGAAGCTGTGTTGCTGTTTAAAAGCCAGCTCACACGACCAGAAAAATGGTTGAAAAGGCTTTTCTCCAGCATGGCTAATACACAATTTTCCAGCCCCATCCCTGGAGCAGGCGTGGCGCAGAGGCGGTGTCCGGACCTGCGCCGGCCCCTTGCCGCATGAATCACCGATTTGCAGCACCTGCTGCCGGGAGCCCGGGCGAGTCTGTCTGAGCTGGGGCCTCGCCGGGAACAGATGGTTCCAGAGAGTGCTGACTTCAGCGCCTCGGCTGAGCACAGCTCCGGCCCCTGCCTTGACCCACCCTCACTTCTTGCTCTCCCGGGCACATCCCTCATGTGCTCTTCCCCTCCAGATCCATCCCCAGCCCTGGGCAGGGATTGGAGAACACGTTGGCATACCAAGCTCTGGGGTCACTGGAGCAGGATACCAGCCCCACTGTGTCCAGGAAGCCACTTAAAGGCCAAGTTCATCCCTTCTTCCAGAGGACCCCAAGCACATCCTTGACTCCAGACCCACCAAAGGCTCATAGTTTCCATGCCCAGTCTTACAGACCCAGCCTTGTTCTGCACTTGCCAAAGCCTTGCTCATGGTTGAAGGGTTGTACAGGGTCAGATAGTGGTGCTGCAAGTCCAGATGTTTTCCCTCTGCTTGGGATGAATGACTTTGGGCATGAGCCCATTTCTCAAGGTCAAGAGAGGAGCAGAGGTGTAGGAGATGCAAACTCCAAGCAGCTGTTTCCAAGAGTTATTTAGGGATACGACAGCAGCAAATAAAGTTGTTGGCGGGTGATGGCTGGTTACACCCCAGAAAGAAGTGATTTTCTTCCTTCCTGGAAAATTTCCATTTCCAGCAGCTTTGTCTGCCTCATTCCCAACCTCTGGGGCAGGCACATGCCACCCCAGGGGGAGCAATTAACCCTGCAGGGATAAAACCATCCCTGTTTATTTTTGCTCCCTTAATTACTGTGAGGGTAGGACATGGTGACAGCGGAGCTGTTCCAGATTGGAGCTGCACCGGATCTGTGCCAGGCATGCACCATGCACAACACCATCCCCGTGACTTCTGTCCTGCCTTTCTCCTTGCTCCACTCTCTGCCTTCATTGCTTTTATGGCAGCTGGGATCCAAGATCGGCCAGCTCTGTGTGATTATTTAAGCACTGAAGCCCTGAATTGTCTGGGGGATGGAGCAGACAGGGGAGTTGGGGAAGGAGGGGTGGCCCTGGCAGCTCAAGGTGGCACAGCGTGGAGGAAGATGATCTACGCCTATGTTTACATCTTAAGTGAGACCCAACAGGACAGGGACAGGAATAGGAGCACCTGGGCTCAGACCTTCTTAATTTTTGACCAGACCTCTTGGGAAGGAGAGGTTGGCAGCCAACAGGAAGGACTGAGATGGATGCAGTTCCAGGATGAATGCAGGGCAGGGAATGGGTGTAGGTCTATGGCCAAATCCCATGTGTCACAAGTGTCACCTGCAAGACTCAGCTCTGGCAGAGGGACCTGTGGGCATCTGATGTCAGATGCCATTAGCAGGGTGCAGATGCCTGTGGGGACAGCCCAAGAGGGCTGTGTCACCCAGATGCCACCCAACCTTTCCAGGGACAGCTCTGGCTTTGTGCTGGCAGTGCACAGATGCAGGGTCCTCTCCTTCCCCAAATACTGGTCTAGGACGCACATGGGTTAGAAACCTTACACCGATTTTCTCCCAGGGACAGGAGGCTGATGCTGGGGTTTGCCTCGCAGAACTGGAGATACCAAAATCTTGGTGTGCTGCTCTCCTGGCTGGGGGTGGGTGCTTTGAGTAGGGTCTGGGGTGTAGGTTTATGCTGGAAGTGGGGGTTCCCAGGAGCTCTGCAAGGCTGGAGTTCTGGGGAGCCAGAATGGAGGGGGCTGGGGCAGGATGTGGGGCTTTACCCCAGTTTAGCATGTGAGATGCCAGTGGGGTTGCAGTGCGCTCTGAGGAGTCTGCATGGAGCCCAGGGCACTTCTCTGACTGATGTTGGCCTGGGTGGGCCAGTGCAAACCTGGACAAACATCAGGATCCCAACATGAGCCTTCCACATTCTCCTTGCTCCCTCAGCTTGGATGCCAGTGAGCTCTTTCCTGCAGGAGGTGGCTGCACACCAGGAGCTGTCAGAGCACCATGCCTTGCATTTATCAACCTGTTTACAGAGCCTCCCACAAGAGGAGATGCCAGGCAAAGGTAACAAGGCGATGGAGAAGCTGGCTGAGCTCCCTTTTGCTGGGACCATGCCATGGTTAAGGGACCAGCCGGGATGCCAAGGGTCACACACTGGGCCACTACCACAGCAGTGGGAAGAGGGAGGATGAAGGTGGGAAAGGCACTTGGTACCTATGTTGTCCCCACCCAGCCCCAAAAACTGGACAAAGAGGGCACAGCATCCCCTGAGAGAGTGGCACTAAGGAGCTGGGGAAGTAAGAGGAAAAGTGCAGCTGCATTTCCTGGAGTTGTGGGCCTCATCCTGGGGTGCCGGTGGTGCTTCTGTTTCAACCTGGACCTTTGTAGCCATCAGGGCACTTTGTTGTTTTGGTTATTTTGGTTTTTTGTTTTTTTTTTTTTAATATAGAAAGGACATTAGGTGTTTAAATGCACAAATAAATTATTTTGATGATGCAGAACAGCCCCCACAAGCTGCATCATGTCTGGTGACCCAGACCCAGCAGCAGGTTGGATTTGGAAACTCACTGCCTTCTCCCAGAGAAAAATGCTGGGGGTTTTGTTTTTCAGACATTGAAGGACTTTGCCAGAAAACTGCAAAACTGCAGTTGGGTTCTCAGGGCAGTTGCTCACTGCGAGCCACTGGGACTCAATGGAGAGGAGGTGTGGCTGGGGGGCCTGGCATGAAAGTGTCACCACCAATCCTTGCCCTCCACTGCTTGTCCCCACTTCCAGACACCTTCCATCTGTGCCCAGTGGTGGACCAGACTTGGGGTTATCTCTGTGTCTGTGGGGATTGGGCTGTGATGGGGATTAAATGTGCCATGGGATGGAATGCTGGGGAGTCATGGATGTAATGGTGGAGCTGGGTATTGTCCCAGGTATGGGGTTGCTGCACTCCCCTCAATCCACCTGGAAGCTGTGCTGGGAAATATTTGTGAGCCAAGACCCTCTGAGGGATCCAGTCCATGGAGCAGCCAGTCCTGGGAGATATAAATGAAGACCCTGAGCTGCTGGAGGAGTAATAATGGTATGGAAACGGCTCAGTGCTTCTATGCCAGCCCCAAAGGACCAGATCCCTGGAAAGCTGGTCCCACAGGCTCTATCACACCAGATCATGAAGGCAGCAGAAAGGGTTAAATGCAGCCACTGCCTTCTTAAACCCAAGATCGGCCCTTTTGTCGACCTGGGAGAAGAATTTGAGGTGTCGAGGACCTGTTGCCAACCCTTAAATCTCTCTTTGGGCAAGAGAGCGGACAGTGCTGTGAGAATCAGGCAGAGGTGGGCAGCCTGAGGCTGGGGGAGCAGGACGTGGCAGGCAGGTACCCAGGACAGGACAGATCCTGCATCCCCCACTGCCCTGAGCCCTCGCACTGCAGCAGCCTCAGAGATTTGGCTGAACTCTCCTGCAGAGAGCGGGTGCTGCTTTACAGGGATTAAAATGTAGCCCTAGATGCATTTCTCCTTTTTTTTTTTTTTTTTTTTTTTGGTACCTTTTCCACCCCCGAGGTGCCCCAAAGGCACCCACAGCACCTGGGCAGAAAGTGGCCAGGCTGTCTCAGGGACCAGGGTGGAAGTCCTGCCTCAGGCAGCTCATGGCTAAGCACAGACAGAAGGTTTTTAGGCAAGTTGAAACCTCTCTGGAAACAGGCTCTCCAAGCCCAGCAGCCACAAGGATGCTGTTGCAAGTGGCTGCAGTGCCAGCCTGGGTGGCAGACGCCTAACATCCAACCCATTTGGGTGGCCCTGTCCCTGAGCCAGGCATCTGTCCCTGGGGAAGGCAGAAGGGCAGTGCCTGGGCATGGACACTGCTGGCACCTGGCTCCATTGGAGAGGGCAAGTGCTCTTGGGGTGGTGCCCAGTGTTTTGGTGGCTCTGAGCCAGGACATGGGGAGGTTTGGGAGAATCTTCCCCCCACAGTGGGGACTGAGTTGAGCTCTAACTCCTGCCAGGTCCTGCTAGAGCCATAGTCCCTTTGCCTGCAACCACTGGCTCATTTTGGGGCAGAGTGGACAGCACCTGGGGACAAGGAGCCCCAGCAGGGCCCCTGCCTGTCTCCCCCCTTCCTTTACTGTATCCCTCCCCTTTTCTACCCCCCCCGTGCCCCATCCCGTCCCCCAGTCTAGCTTGCTCTAAACCAGTGCTGTGGGATCAGCTGATGCTTTAATACTGGCGACAGCTGGAGGATGCTGCTGCCTGCGGGGGCTTTGCTCAGTGTCACCCCCCTCCCTGTGACCGATGGGGACCCTGAGGCTGTCCTGCACCGGCTGGGGGGCACCATGGTGGGCATCTGGCCACTATCCACCAGTTCAATCAGCAAAGGGGTGGAAGACATTGGAGGGAGGGAATGAGTCCAACCGCATTCCTCCAGCCCTCACCAGGGCTAGGGACGGGCACTGCCCAGAGAGGAAGTCTGTGCCATTTTACCATGGGTTTTCCCTCCTGGAGATGGAGGAGAGAGGCGAAGGAAAAGAGGGGGTTTTAGCCCCTTCTTTCTCGGGCATCGGGTGCCAGGAGAGGCGGGCCAGTTTCTGGAGGGAGGACTGTCTGTCCCCCATTCCCCCCCTTCCATTGGGGCTGGCGGCCAGCCCCGAAGTTGCGGCGAGGCGGGAGGACACACGTCCTGTCCTTCCACCGCCCCCGGGCTCCCCCCAGCCTCCATCCCCGCATCCCTCCCCCGCGCTCCTCCCGACCGTCCCGCCCGGGCAGCCCCGCCGGTCCCGGGGCGGGGGGAGATGGCTGCCGGGGCTCGGAGGTCGCCGAGACACCTGCTGCCACCGGGCCCCCCCCCGTGCACACCCGCTCCGCTCCCGCTCCCTCCTTCCTCCGCTCCCGTCCCTGCCTCCAGCCGCCGCTGCAGAGCCGCCGCCGCCGCCGCCGCCAAGGACGAGCCGGGACCGACGGCGGCCGCCGGAGCCCCCCGTCAGCCGCGGCGGGGGCCGACCCTGCCCCGAGGGGCTGCCCCGCAGGAGGAGAAGCTTTGGAAGAACAGAACCCCCGGTGGGACGAGCCCCGCCGGAGCCGCGGGGCATGTAGGCACCGAGCAGCGGCGGTTCCGTAAGTACCGGGCGGGTTGGGGGCATCCGGGGCCCGACGGGCTCCGCTGCCGCCCCGCCACCGCCGCCAGCAACTTTTAGGGATGAGGCGGCTGTTTTTTCTGGGGTGGGAGTTTTCGCTGTCCGTCTTCCCCTACCTCAGCATCACCCCGCATCCCCAGAGCTCCAGTTCCCGATCCCGGGCGCGGGACAGAAATGAGCCTTAATCCTGGGCGCTGTTCTGAGGGGCTTTGCGGGGACTGGGTGGAAGGAAAAATTGAGGAGACCTCCCTGGGTGGCACCAGCCCTGTGTCCCCCGCCGCCACCTTGCATAACCCAGCGGCAGGCAGGACACTTGGCGTTTATTTTTGGTTAATCCATATTCGACCTTTTTAAGCTGCGTTTCGGTGCGTGCGTGTGTAGGGCCCTCACCATCGCCCCGGCCCGCAGCCCCGGACCCGCAACTGTTGCTGTCGGAGGTGCGGGCGAGGAAGGGGAGGGTGATGAGGAAGAGGAGGGTGATGCCGGGTGGTGACAGATGAAGGTTGAAAGGAGACGGTACTTGCGGAGGGCTGCCAGTGCTTCTCTGTCCCGAGCCACCCCCCCCGAAATGGGGACAAGGATGTTGATGAGTTGTCTTTGAGGAGGTTTTGCTGCTTTCTCCCCTTCTGAGGGGCTTCATCGAGGTCTCCTTGCTTCACAGAGATGTCACTACTGGGGCAATGACAAGCCCTGGCACATTCCGGTGCCCTCCTCTGTGACCCCTCTCCTCCCCAAATGGCTTCCATCAGGTTTGGCTTTGCTCTGTCCTTTCCGTCCATCAGCAGCAGTTCCCCATCCCCCGGCACAGGCTGTGTTTTCCCTCTGATTTCAGGATCGAAGGCTTTTTTTGGGAACATAAGGTTTCTCTTTCCTGAACGATATTTTGCATTTTGGAATTTTATTTTTCCCATTACCGAGGTCAAAATATCTGCATGAGCTCTCACTCTCTTGGAGCAGAGAAAGGAGTGAGGGCAAAAAAGGAGGTTTAAAATGAGGAGCAAACTTTCCCTGTTGCATTAAAATGGCATTTCAGGGTCTGGTGAGAGGTAAGGATTCTATTGGTGCCTTTAGCACAAGGTTTCTGTGAGTTTGGTACACCAGGGGAAGTTGTACCTAAGAAGGTGGTTAACCTGCTCAAAACTACCCCAAAGCAACAAAATACAAGTGCCAAAGCCACCAAGGAGCTTTGTGGTGTCCTCTGGTCCTTGGGGAGGCTGCCAGGAGGTGGCATTGCTTTGCCCAGGCTCCTGGCCATAGCCACCTTCCTCCTGATCCTGACTGGCCACTGGCCCTTCACCCAGCTAGAAAACCTCCCTTTTGGGAAAGTCTTTCTCCCAAGGGACCAATTCTGCAGTGTTTCCTACAAGGGGTTGGAAAATGTGGGTTTTCTTTGAAGTTGGCAGGGGCTTTGCTATGTTGTGCTGAGCCCAAGAGCAGCCCCAGCTCTGGCAGTAGCTCCGGAATGGGCTTGGTTTCTCCTCAGCCCCCACCACTTTCCTGCAATCTGTCAGGCCCCCCAAAGAACCCCAAAATTCTCCTGTACCCCTCTAGCTCAGTAGGAGAAACAATGTGCTGGAAACGCATGGTGTTAGCTGGGCTGGGGGAGCTGATTGCCCTTGGCCTCCCAAATTTGGCCATTTTGGAGAGCCCCATGTCCACCAAAGGTTGTTGTGAGCCAGCCTGACTCTGCATGGTGGCACCAGGTTCCTGGGAAGGGTGGAAATTCATTGCCCTGGTTGTCTCAGCACTGGCTGAACAATGGGATGAGCCCATGCCCACCTCTCCTCTGCTGCTGCCATTGCATTTCAGCTCTGAGGGATGGGGATATTTTCCACCTGCGACTTGGTCCAGAGGAAACCAGATTGCTCAACCCTGTCCCCAGTCACAACCAGGAGCAGGGGGTGACAGAGATTGGCATTGCAAGGGACAACCATTGGTCTGTGCCTGGATTACTCGGTACTGGAAGAGGCTCCCAAGCTTAGGCAAGAGCTGAGTTGAGGAAGAGGAGGATAAGGTCCTGGAGTAGATGAGGTGCCAGGGCTGGCGCAAGCAAACCCAATCAATCACCACAAGGGCCCAGAGTATATTTAAACGTCCTTGAGGAGGGCTCAGACGGGCAGTGCTGCTGGCAGGATGGTTCTGTTTGTTTTGGATGGCGTATTGCTCCCCTTACTCTCTGCTTGGGTAGCTGATGCTTGATTCCCGATGAATTATTTATCACAGGACTAAAAATACTTGGGAATTCACAGTGAGGAGCAGGCAGTGCAGGCTGCCCTGCCACTGAGCTGGCCGTACCGGAGCATGGGACGCTGCCAGCATGGCATGACTCACCTGCTGCCCTCTCTGGCCAAGGGGCCCTGGCTGCGGCCATCGGTGTGCCGTTGTGGTTCCTGCAGCTCCACCAGCTGTGATGTGGAGTGGGGTGGGAGATGCAGTCAGGTAGAGTGAACCCCCTGGGGGTGGATGATTCCCTGAAGAAACTCAGCCAGTTAAGAGAGATGCTGCCTAGTGAGTGTCAGTGTCCAGACAGGTGCCCAAGACTTCCTGGTAGCCATGGGGTACAGGAGGGAAATGTGTGTTTTGTGTTCCTTGGAGGGAATAGCCCCAGTGCTCAAATCTGCACCGAGCAGCTCTTGCAGGGTGCCCAGTCCAGCAGCTGTTGGATTTATATCCTGCATTTTCAGTCCAACAGGCTGGTAATGTTTTTGCAGTGTGCTGAAGGGATGGCCGTGACTACGGCATGGAGGAGTGTTGGGGTGCAGGTCATCGGGGCAGCCCAGACCCCAAAACCAGCCGGGACTCAGTGAGAGGAGCATCAGGCTGTGCTGGAGACAAATTAAGCAACAGCAGCTTTTAATTGCAAGTGACAATTCTTAGCACCAGCTGGCACCTTGCTGCATGAAGCAATACTGGTGTGTTGGGGACATAAGGTGCCACTGTGGAGGGCTGCTTGTCCCCCTCCCTGCTGCCCCGCTTGGCACAAGGGTGATTGCTCTGGGGGAAATGGGGCTCAGGGGGGCTTGGATACCCCTGGCCACAGGTTGGTTTTGCTGGTGGTCTCTGAGAAGTGAACTCCAGCACAGGGGTGCATCTTTGTGGGCAGGGATGTGTCCTGCTTCAGGGGACTGTGACCTCAAGTGCTGCAGCGTAAGCACCCACTTGCAGTGGGGAACTGGGGACCTGGCAGGGAAGATGTGCCCAAACAGCCCCTGAGAGCCTGGATTTGGGGTGCATCCAGCACAGACACAGTGTAAAGGGTGTCCCATCGGGGTGGGCACTGCCAGCAGGGGACACACACTGAGGGTAAAGAGAAGAAGAAGGAAAGCTGAAGGATGCTGTGGAAAACTTGGAGGGGAAAAATGGAGATATGGAGCCAGATAGGTGCATTGGTTGGGATTTTGTGGCAAAGAAGGGGCTGAAGTAGGGTGATGGGCAGCAGACAGGCAGCAGGAGAGGCAGGGTACCAGCTACTTCAGTGACTGTTGAGATTTATAAAATCTCAACAAGCAGGGTGCAGGGCTGAACCATCCCTCAAGGGCAAAGCCTTTGAATATTGAAGGTGGCTGTCTGCTGCAGAGAGAGGCACCAAAGAGCTGCCAGCCCCTCCTGCCATCTCTTGCAGCTGTCCCTGTCCCTTGCTGAAGGGATGACATGGACCAGTGTAGCAGTGATGGCTTTTGGATGGGGTGGGAGGTGGTGATGGTGAGATGAGGACAGGGTGGTGGTGGGAAGCAGGGACTGGCTGTAAAGGGTTAGTGGTTGATAAGACTGGAGACAAATGACACAGCACTGAGGTGTACAGTGGATGGTGAGTACAACCCTGTAGTCATTCCTTCAGCACATCCAGTGTCCAAGGGATGAGGGTCCCCTTGTTCTCTGGGGTCAACCCTCAATGGTGATGCCCCAGGGTAGTGGGGAGGGCTGGGGTGAGCGGGGCTGGGGGTCCTGGTGTGAGGCTAGATGCGAGGGGCTGTGTGCTGTGCTGGCAGGGACATGCTGGTGGACATGGGCAGAGCCCCAGCGCACGCTCTGCTACTGTTGATGGTGCTGGGCTGCTCGGCTGCCTTCACGGACATCCTGCTGCCGGGTGCTGAGGAGCCGGTGGTCAACGTGGCTGTGGTGTTTGGGGGCACGTCCTACCCCCTGCACATCCGCTCCCGCCTGAGCCCCCAGAGCTTCCTGGACATGCCCCTGGAGATCCACCCCATCACTGTTGTCGTCAACAACACCAACCCCAGCACCCTCCTCACCCAGATCTGCGACATCCTTGCCGGCCACAAGATCCACGGCATAATCTTTGAAGACAACGTGGGCACGGAGGCCGTGGCCCAGATCCTTGACTTCATCTCCTCCCAGACCCAGATCCCCATCATCAGCATCAGTGGTGGGTCTGCAGTGGTCCTGACCCCAAAGGTGAGGTACTCAGTATTTCCAGGGGGGATGAGAGAAATGAGGAACTGTTAGAGTGGCATAGGTAAGGGATGTGGAATGCTGATGGACAGAGGAGCTGCTGGACTGCAGCTTTGGGATCAGGGGCAGGAATGGTGGATCAGTGGCTGTGGCAGTGTGGCCAATTGGGGTAGTGGGACATGGTGGGGACTTCCAGGAGGGGCCCTGTTAAATGGGATATGGGAGACGACCTCAATGCCCAGTGGAAGGACCTTCCCTGGTGTGCTGCTTCCTGTGCCCACCATGGGATGCTGGGTTGGTGGCACTGCGGCTACTGGGGCAGCAGCAGGTTTATCACAACCTTATCTTCCTCCCACCCTGCTGGGGCTGGATCCAGCCCTGGAATGGCTGTGTGGGCAGCATGAAGAAGCCTTGCTCAGCTGTGGTGATATCACCATGGCTGATACAGGATTTCTGTCTTCTTTGCTCCTCACTGGCATCAGACACTGTCAGTTACTGTCACCTGCCTGCTGGGAACTGCTGGTGGCAGGGAGAGCTGGAGCCAGGCTGGAGGGTCCTGGGCATGGAGATCTGGGTTATCTCATAGCAGCTCATCCCAGCCTGACTGGCCTCGGTGCTGGAGTGGTTTCAGTGCTTGCTCTTTCCTGTGGCTGGAGATCCTGCTGGAGATCTGATCCTTCAGGGAGCAGATGTTGTGCTTTTCTTGCATAGCGGTTTGGGGTCTAATCCCCCTGGATTGCACCCCCACAGCCCTGCCTGTACTCACTGGTGCTCATGGAGCACCTCAAGCTCATTGTGGGTGGCAATAAGCTCTGGTTGATGCAGTGGACTCAGGTGGGGGTAGAGGGCTCAGATGGAGCCCAGAGTAATGGAAAAATATCCATGGATTTGCAGTCTGGATGATTTTCTGCAGCTTTCTCCAGCGGTTGCATATTCTGGGGTCAGTGGAGGGATCTATCTCCTCCTCCCTGTCTAGGATTCTCTGGGGTTCACCCCAAACTACTTCTCTGGAGGTGGAGAGGGGCTGGGTGGCAAAACCTGCTGCCTGCACGTGACCTTCGGCAACTTCCATTCCCTGAATCATTTAAGACAGAATCAGAGCAATTAAGGTTTGCTAATGAGAGGCCAGATGGCCAGAGAGGTGGAACGGGAGGGAAGGAGCCACAGAGGCTCTGGCTGCAGGTAGTGAGATGGAGCAGGGATGGGATTTATGCTCCTAGCAGAGCTCTCACCCACCTCCATCTCCTGGTTTAAGAAGAAATTGATGATCTCCTTTGGAGGATGGAGACATTTTTGGTCAATATGCTAAGAAATAGATGTGAGGCTGCAGGAGCTGACCCTTTGCACGGGGTAAAGTTATTTGGAGGAGTATTAGTCTGATTTTGGGTGTCTCCAGCCCATGGACCACACTGGTTCATGGCAATCTTGAACTTTTCATGATGGCAAATTCAAGGAGGCTTGCATGGGTGCATGAGAACTGGATCATGATGCCAGAGCAGACCCTGATCCCTCTCCTCCCTCAGGAGCCTGGATCAGCTTTCCTGCAGTTGGGTGTCTCCATCGAGCAGCAAATTCAGGTGATCTTCAAGGTGCTGGAGGAATACGACTGGGGCTCCTTTGCTGTCATCACCAGCCTCTACCCAGGCTACAACATCTTCCTGGATGTCATCCGCTCCTTCACGGATGCCAGCTACTTTGGTTGGGAGCTGCAAGAGGTGCTCACCTTTGAGATGAGCCAGGAGCAGAGCAGCTCCAGGACGCAGCGGCTCTTGCGCCAGATTGATGCCCAGGTCCTCATTGTTTACTGCTCCCGAGAGGAGGCCGAGTATCTCTTCTCCATGGCAGAACAAGCCGGGCTTGTGGGGCCAGGATACATCTGGATCGTGCCCAGCATGACAGTGGGCAACATGGAGGTGCCACCCTCCTCCTTCCCAGTTGGCCTCATCAGCGTGGTGACGGAGAGCTGGAAGCTGAGCCTGCGGCAGAAGGTGCGGGATGGCGTGGCCATCATTGCCATGGGGGCAGCCAGCTTCTTCCGTGCCCATGGCTACCTTCCAGAGGTGGGGCAGGACTGCTGGACCCCCACCAGGACCACTGCCACCAACACAAGCTTCTACCGGTAAGGATTGGGGAACCCCTGGGGTGGGTGTAAAATGGGAGGAGTGGGGAAAAGGTGAGGGAAAGGGCAGGGGAGGAGGGGGATGGAGCTGGCAAGCAGCAAGGATGGTGCTCACTGAGGGCTACAGCTGTTAGTCCATGTCTCTCAGCTGGGATTCTCCTGGAGCATCTCCCCAGAGATCTCCCAGCACGTCCCTTGCCTTTTCCCATGTTTCTTGGCAACCCAGGACTCCTGGGGGTCTCAGGGGGGCTATCATAGCTCTGTGGCACCTCAGGGCTGCTTTGGCAGTCTGTGCATGCTCAGCCCTGCAGTGGGCCATCATCCTTGGTGCCTCCGTGCTAGAAGGGCTTTCTCCAGCTCCCCTCTGCCCCTTGCATGGGGGTTAAAGCTGGTCTCCACCTCTCAGCTGCACATGTCTCCATGTGACCTGTGGCAGCCTGGCTGAAGGTGGAGGAGGAGGAGAAGGAGGAGGAGGAAGAGGAGGAAGAGGAGGAAGAGGGCTGCACAGTGCAGGGCCGCACAGCCAATGGCTTACAGGCTCTGTGTCCCACCAGGCACCTTCTCAATGTGACATGGGAGCACAGGGACTTCTCCTTCAATGAAGGTGGCTACTTGGTCAAGCCCACCATGGTGGTGATCACGCTCAACCAGCACCGGCTCTGGGAGATGGTAGGACCCCCAGGCCCCCTGAAATGGGCACACTGTGGGCTGGCTGGGCAGGGTGAGCCTGGGATCATGCACAGGCTGGGGTCCCATCCTGAGGTGGATTGTACCATGCAAAACCATGGCTAGCCCCAAAAATACCCATGGTGCCATGGTGAGGGTTTGCAGCAATGATGAGCACCAAAGCTCTTGCAGGAGTTGTCAGTTTTTCCTTGCAGTTTGGCTGATAAGGTCAAAAAAAGTCAGAAATGCAGATGCCCACTTCTGGATAACAGCAGCCAAACACCCAGACCTGAAACAAGATGCATGGAGGGTTTTTTTGTAGTTTGAAAGTATTTTGGGTAAAGTTTGGCCAGGTTTGTACTCACCTGAGTGTGAAGCTTGGGGCTCAGGAGGAAACACCTCACCCCATGGTCCAGGGGTGTGTGGGGAAAGGGATGCTGAGATGGGGCTCCCAATGAATAAGCCCCAAAGGTGGGAGGATGGATATGGGATCATGTGTGACCCCCCAGAGCCCCTCACTGGGGTGACCATGTGCTCTCCCTTGGGGGCAGGTGGGCAAGTGGGAGAAAGGCATCATCCACATGAAATACCCGGTGTGGCCCCGCTATGGCTCCTTCATGCAGCCTGTGGTCGACAACCGCCACCTGACAGTGGCCACCCTGGAGGAGAGACCCTTCGTCATCGTGGAGAACACGGACCCCAGCACAGGGGTCTGCGTGCGCAACACTGTGCCCTGCCGCAAGCAGACCAACTCCTCCCAGAGGTGAGCAGGGACATGGAGCTGGGCAATTCTGGCCACCACTCCCTTGACACGTGGTGTCCAGGGTGCTCAGAGCATCTCTGTTTGGTCCAACCCATCTTTCCTGGTGTGTTTCCAGTGGTGATGGCCTTGTGGATCCCTACACTAAGCTGTGTTGCAAAGGTTTCTGCATTGACATCCTGAAGAAACTGGCCAAGGCAGTGAAGTTCTCCTACGACCTCTACTTGGTGACCAATGGCAAACACGGCAAGATCGTCCGTGGGGTCTGGAATGGCATGATTGGTGAGGTAGGGATGGGCATGGCTCAGACCCCGCTTTGACACTCCCTGGAGGGCACCACTCACCCCTAACCTGGGGCTTTACTGGTAAAGATGGCATTTGTGGTGGGACTGTAGGCAGGGGACAGCTTGGCATGAGCTCCTCTCTGGAGGAGTCGTCAGATGAACAACCCTACAGCAGGTTGTGCCACTGCTCACTTAGGAAGATTTTTTTTTTTTTTTTAAAGGCAGAAATAAAGGCTGGAAATGCTGGAGATGAGGAAATGCCTGGGGAAAGTGGTCTGGGTCCCTCTGCTTGTCCCTCTGCCCATCCCAAGCTCGCCTGCCCCTTTTCCAGGTGTACTACAAGCGTGCAGACATGGCCATCGGCTCCCTCACCATCAATGAGGAGCGGTCTGAGATTGTGGATTTCTCCGTACCCTTTGTGGAGACGGGCATCAGCGTCATGGTGGCCCGGAGCAACGGCACTGTGTCCCCCTCCGCTTTCCTGGGTGAGCCCTGCGTCCCCCTGTCTTTCTGCAGGTTCATCCCATGATTCCTACAAATGCAAATTGGAAATATCGTTCAGTTTTAACAACTTTCAAGGAAAAAAAGCCCAAGTCATAAGGGAAGGAGATTGTGCTGTCGGCTTTGGGACTTCTTCCCTGCCTGAATAATCCTTTTATTATGGAGATGGAGGCTGGAGACTGAGGCTGGGCTCAGTGGTTTTCTCCTCTTCATTTTTTGTGTGGAGGAGAGAGGATGGGGACGTGGGAGGATTTACCGGCCTGGAGCTCTTCTTTGAGGACCCATCTCTGCCACCGTCACTACAGCCAGTGGTTAAGCCAAGTGTAGGAAACTGCCAGTGCTAAAAGTTTTATTTAATGAGTTTTACACCAGCAAAGCTGCAGCCTAGGAAGGGGAGGATGAGGCAATGTCGTCAAGAAATTCAGCTCGGGCAGGGCTCTCTGCTCTTGGCAAGGGCACAGCAGCAATGTCCCAGCTCAGCTGGCACTGGGCTCTTGTGTGGGGAGGGTGCAGGTGGGTGCTAGGGATGCCATAGAAGGTGGGACCATCAGCCTGGGCACATCCTCCTCATCCTGTCCCCGCCACACCATGAAGCCCAGACTCCCAAGGAAGCAGGGTCACCTTCACCAGCCCCAGGGACAGACAGAGCATCCTACCCTGGTTTTGCAGGGCCGGGGTCTGCTGTCCCCATGTCCCCGTGTCTACTGCCTCTGCGCTAGTGAGTCACATCCCCATCAGGGGAGGCCTTTCCTCCCTGACAGCGAAGGACGTGCTGATAAATGGACCTCGGTGGCCGCACGTTGACGGCTCGGATGCATCCTCAGTGCTTCTGCTGCTCCATCCCAGATCCTCTTGGGCAGACAAGGGCTCATTGCCTGTCACCACTCACGGGGGGCTCTCCCCAGAGCTGAGCAGGGCTGGGGAGCTGGTTCTGTGCCTGATGCAGGCACAGTTCTGTGTCCAGAACCATCATGGGGGACAACCTGGGATCCCGTGGGAAACCCTCCTGCAGTGACCCTGGGGATGGGATAGTATTTTGTAAAGATCTCCCTGTTGGTGAGAACCTGATTTGGTCTAGGCAGGGAAGCATGGCTGCATCCTCTAGCTCTGCAGCTACCCCCTTCCCTCCATATTCCCCATAGAGCTGCTTGGCCATGGTGCTGCCAACCACCAGCTCCTCTCCAAGAATGGGCAATATTCAGGATGAGCCCCATCCATCCAGGAGGGCTCCTGGCAGTCCTCAGAAGACCAGGGGATGTCCTTGGAGGCTCACAAAGTTCTACTTGCTTTGCAGAGCCTTACAGCCCAGCCGTGTGGGTCATGATGTTTGTCATGTGCCTCACTGTGGTGGCCATCACCGTCTTCGTGTTCGAATATTTCAGCCCCGTTGGCTACAACCAAAATCTCACCAGCGGCAAGAGTGAGTGGGAAGGTGGGAGCTGGGTGGGAGGGACACGTCCCTGGCTGGGCTGACAACTCTCCCTTCTGTTCCCTGTCCCTGCAGGGCCGGGAGGTCCCTCCTTCACCATTGGCAAGTCCGTGTGGTTGCTGTGGGCTCTGGTCTTCAACAACTCAGTCCCCATCGAGAACCCCAAGGGCACCACCAGCAAGATCATGGTGCTCATCTGGGCCTTCTTCGCCGTCATCTTCCTCGCCAGCTACACGGCCAACCTGGCTGCCTTCATGATCCAGGAGCAGTACATTGACACTGTGTCGGGGCTGAGTGACAGGAAGGTGATCACTGGGGTGGGAACCCTAAAAAATCCCCCCCAAAAAAACCCTTTTTGAAGTTACTGGCAGTGATGTGTGTGGAGCTACACATCACTGCCAGTTGGCTGGGCATGAGCGCATGAGTAGAGGGCTGGCTGCGGGGAGGCGACATGCTAGGGACATGGAAAGACATGGGCACCACGTGATGCCACTCCCTGGGGCTCCCCATTGCAGTTCCAGAGGCCACAGGAGCAGTATCCACCCTTCCGCTTTGGCACTGTCCCCAATGGCAGCACCGAGAGGAACATCCGCAGCAACTACCCCGACATGCACACACACATGGTGAAGTACAACCAGCGCTCTGTGGAGGACGCCCTCACCAGCCTCAAAATGGGGTATGGCTCCCTGAGATGGGGTATGGCCCCCTAGATGGGGTATGGCTCTCAGAGCTCCTCCAAATGACATACAGCACCCCCAAATAACTATGGTTCCCTGGAATAGGGTACAGGACTTCCCAGATGGAGATGGAATTTCTCAACTGGAGTACAACCCCCCCAATAGTGGGATGTGAGCCCCCCAGGCTGGGTACAGCTCTCCCAGACAGTGTATGACTCTGTACATCTTCCCTGGATGAAGTACAGGACCCCCAAACATGGCACAACCTGCTGCAGATGGGGTACAGCTTCATACAGCTCCCCTCAAAAGGGATGCAACTCACCCCAGATGGGGCATGGCTCCCCCAAGTGGTACACAACTCCCCCCAGGGTTGGGTACTTCCCCTCCAAGTGTGGTTACAGCACTCCAGGATGGGTCAGGGACCCCAGAGCACATAGAACCCCCTCCAGATGGGCTACAGCTTTCTGAAAGGGATAGAGCCCCCCACATAGGCACAGCTCTCCCCCACTAATGGGCTTTCAGACCCCCCCCTCACCCTTCCTCCTGTTGCTGGGGCAGGAAGCTGGATGCCTTCATCTATGACGCGGCGGTGCTCAACTACATGGCAGGCAAGGATGAGGGCTGCAAGCTGGTGACCATCGGCAGTGGGAAGGTGTTTGCCACCACGGGCTATGGCATTGCCCTGCAGAAGGACTCGCGCTGGAAACGAGCCATTGACTTGGCCCTGCTCCAGTTCCTGGGAGACGGTGGGTGTTTGTGTGAGCTCCTCCTTAGCCCTGTCCCCATCCTCACCCCACCCCTGCCCTGCAAATTAACCCAGTTAATCAGGTCCTCAGACCCTGTGCAGCCTTCACAGCTGACATCCTCATGGCAGGATGGCACTGAGGGATTTCACCAGCTCCTTTCAGGTGATATGAAATCCTCTGGATGTTGTGCGTATCATTCCCTCTGGGACTGTAAAATCCTGGAGATGGCTGTGCACAACATTTGAGGGTCCTGGGAAGAGGACAGTAAGCATGGCTGGCTGGAACATGGGTGGGGAACAGAGTCAGGAGAGGACCCTGGAGAAGGGCAAGTGACTGGTGGGATTCTCAGGCCAATGGCAGCAGCAGCATTAGGTGATTCCAGCTCCAGAAGCTCAGGGGTCTCTTTATCCTCCTCCACCCACAGTGGGGTGGAAAGGGGCAGGGATGTGCTTGGGAAGATAATTCCCAGGGGTGGATTTTCACTCCTTGCACTGTTATGCATGTCCCAGGTGAGACCCAGAAGCTGGAGACAGTTTGGCTGTCAGGGATCTGCCAGAATGAGAAGAATGAGGTGATGAGCAGCAAGCTGGACATTGACAACATGGCTGGGGTTTTCTACATGCTGCTGGTGGCCATGGGGCTGAGCCTGCTGGTCTTCGCTTGGGAGCACCTCGTCTACTGGAAGCTGCGTCATTCCATACCCAAGTCCCACAAGCTTGACTTCCTCCTGGCCATCAGCAGGGTGAGGGATGCTGACAGGGGCTTTCGAGGGATGTAAATGTCTTTCCGTGGTGTCACAGAGATGGACACGGCTTGGTGGGCAATGTCCTTTGACCTGCATGGGAAGGACTGGAGATGTTCTTGTTGATATGAGATCTTGGTGAGAAAAGCCAGCTTTTGGGGAAAGGGTTCAGTCCTGGGAATGACCCCACATCCTTATCAGCAACCCTGGGGAAAGGGGTGATAGAGGATAGTGTCACCCATGTTGACAATGTCTGGGGATCCTGGGGAGGGGGCATTAGTGTTCTGAAGCTACTTCAGACTCAGCAGCATGAATTCAGCTCAGCAGGGTGGGCTCAGGGGGGCAGGACCCCACTGACCTTGCTGACGATGGGGGGGGGGGTCCCCATTTCTCCCCACAGGGCATCTACAGCTGCTTCAATGGGGTGCAGACCCTGTCGAGCCCCGGGCGGGCACCCACACCCGATGTTACTGCCAGCTCAGCCCAGGCCAACGTGCTGAAAATGCTGCAGGCGGCCAAAGAGATGGTGACAACGGCCAGCGTGGGCGGCTCACTGGAGCATGCCACCCGCACCATTGAGGACTGGAGCAACCACAGCGAGCGCCTCCAGACCACCTTCTCCCTGAGGACACCTCAGCTCGTGGTGCAGAACAGCACCGGCGCACACCGGGGGCCCCCCTCTGGCCCACAACCTGCCGAGAGGCTGGGGAGAGCCTACGCTCCCAAGGGTGCTCCCCTGGGGCTGCCACTGCCCCAGCCTGTCCCCGTGGACTCCCGTCTGCACGGAGAGGAGAACTGGAGAGGGGAAAACGAGCACCCCCACCTGCTACACCCCTTGAAGTTTCGGGGTGGCTGTGTAGGGGATGAAGCCCTCACAGGTTTCCCCCACCTCCTGGTGAAGACGTCCCCAGGAGGGGATTATGGGGAGCAGATGCTGGTGGGAAACCATGTCGGGGGTCCCCTCCCGCCCCCCACATCCCCCAGGGACCTCCCACCACCGGACATCTACAGGGAGCACAAGCGGCTGTCGGGACGTGGGGACCGGCTGCAAAACAAGCCCTTGCTCCCGAGGGACGGGGCACACGGGGGCTCAGGGACTCTGCCCCGGCTGCTCTCGGCAGCGGAGAAGAAGCGGGAGGTGGGCAGCGCCTTCCTGCTTCCATCCTGCTCTCGCGGAGCCTTCCCGAAAGTCACCAGGACTTGCAGAGCCAGGGGCGAGTCGTCGCGGCCGGAGGCGGCGGTGATGGAGCGGGAGAAGCTGAGTCAGTGGGCGAGCTCGGCCAGGGCGCCCGGGGAGCGCGGCGAGAAGCGGCGACCCGCGGGGCTGCGGCGCTGCGGGGCCCCCCGCCTGGCTGCCCGCGCCGATGTGCCCGACCTTTTCCCCGAAGCCGAGGCCGGCCGCGGCTGCGGCTCCCGCTGCCCGCAGGCCGCTGGCCGGCTGCCACCGCGCTCGCCCGTGACCAGGCTGCCGTCCTACCGGGAGGCTTGCCGGCAAAACCCTCGTGCCACCTTCACCGTGCCGGCGTGCGCTCCCCACGCCTGCATGAACTCCTACGCCAACCTGCCCCTCTATACTAGACGCCTCTCGCGGGGGTCCGCGCCGTCCCGGGAGCACCCCGGGGTGCACCCCTGTGACCGGGGATCCGGGCGCTGGGACAGCGCCTGCAGAGACTGTGGGAGGCGTGGGGAGCTGGCCTTGCTGCGGGCGGTGGGGGCAGAGAGGAGGGACCCACTGGTGGCCCGAGGGGTGGCGAGTCCCTGCGCCGGCGGGTCCTGGCGGCGGGTCTCCAGCCTGGAGTCGGAGGTGTGATGGGGGGACAGGGGGGTGTCCGCACCCCTCTGCCTGCCCTTTGCCCGGGTATCCCCACGGGCCAGCCAGCGGCTCCCGACCAGGCTCCGGCCTCCCGGGGTCCTGCACTGCCGGCAGCGGGATGCTCCAAGCGGCTCGGCGGGTCCCGGTGCGCTCTTTGGGAGAGTCAGAGGAGCCTGGCAAGGGCTGGTACATGCTGGGTCAAGTTCTCCCTACAGGTGGGGCTGGCATCGGGAACGCCAAATGCATCGCCGCCGTTTCGCCGTCACGTTTTGGTTTCATTCAAAGGACTCCAAACGCCATGTCCAGGTCAATAAAAAGACATTTTCAGCTGCCTGGGGACCCTTCTTCCATCCTCCGGGGCTACCCTTGGCATCATGGAGTCCCATGAATATTCGTTGTCCTGTGCACCCCCGCCCGTCCGTGTCCCGTTACTGCTGAGCCGCGGCACAGGCTCGCCCCACCGGCAAGGGAAAGATGGAAAAGGAAAATGGGAACTGCTCTGAGGGTTTAATTAGGAGCCGTCAGCCTGTGCAGACCTGGAGCCGAGCACTGGAGCCGGGGTTCATGCCCCCTGCTCAGGCTTTGGGGTGCCGGGCACTGATGACCCTGGGCTCGGGTCAGTGAGTGATGCTGTCACGGCTGCAAACGGCAGCCTGGCAGGGATCTCCAGCTCGGCAGAGCAGCCCCGGGAAGGTGTGCTGTGGGGAATGAGAAAGGGAAAAATTCCTCCCACATTCCCAGGCTGATGGAGCCATAAATCAGGTGTGATAAATGAGCCAGGTTTAATTCTTCTTTTCATGTACGTCTGACACAGCCCTTTCCCCGCTGGGCTGGGGCGCGAGCAGAAGCGGCCGTGACTCACAGGAGCCTCAGGCAGGGGAGAGGGTCTTTGTGAAATGGAAATTGAGGCTCCGGGGACCCGGGCTGCAACCAGGGCTTTGTCGGGCGGTTCCAACCCCATCCCAGAGCAGCACCACCAGGACTACACAGAGCTGCCCGTGACTGGCTGGCAGGCTGTCCCACGGAGATGCCAACCCTCAGCCCCTCTTCCCAGCTTTGGCATTGCCTTCCTCCATTAATATCTCCCCGGGAAGCTGCTCTAGAGCTCTTTTCTTTTTCCTTTCCTTTTCCTTTCCTTTTCCTTTTCCTTTCCTTTTCCTTTCCTTTCCTTTCCTTTCCTTTTCCTTTCCTTTCCTTTCCTTTCCTTTCCTTTCCTTTCCTTTCCTTTCCTTTCCTTTCCTTTCCTTTCCTTTCCTTTCCTTTCCTTTCCTTTCCTTTCCTTTCCTTTCCTTTCCTTTCCTTTCCTTTCCTTTCCTTTCCTTTCCATTCCATTCCATTCCATTCCAGTTGTTGGGGGTTGCTGGCAACCAACGAGCAGTTGGGACCCGTAACAGCAAGGGGACGATGGCAGGGACTGCTCCGGGACACCCAGCCCTGCCCCAGGGATGGCTGCAAAACCCCGAGGAGGTCCAGAAGGGCCCGGCCACGTGTGGTCCAGGCTCAAAAGAATTGGCAGTATCTGTCTGTGCATCCATCTGTCTGTCAATGCATCCACCCATCTGTCTGGGGTTAAATCCAGCCAGTCCCCCCCCATCCTCCAGCCTGGCTGCCATCACACACTGGTGCCAGAGCTTTAATTCCCTTTACTTATTTATCATTGCAATTGTCTCTTAATGGCTTTGGCAGCCCCTCCAAGCCTCCTGGCGAGGGTGGGAGGTGCTGATATATAAATAAAAGCCATAAATAAATAAATTTGGTTGAAGAGGAGGGTATTCATCCAGGCTGCCACAGGTGATGGCACCCATTCACTCGGGGCAGCTCTTCCCAGCTGAGTGCCCCAGATGCCCCCTGGAGTGACAGGCTGATCCCCAGGAAGCTTCAGTGTGGCTTTGGGAACCTTCCCTCAAATTGTGTCTCTCTGGCTCAAGGAAGCCAGCACAGCTGCAGTCAAACATGAGCTGGGGTTGGGGCTGTCACAACAAAGGGGAGCAGAAAAAGGAAAAAAATAAGTACCAAAAATCCCCAACCCACGTTTTAAATTAATTAGTGATGTCCCTGGTGACTCAGCAGAGGCCAAATGGAGCGGCTTCATGTTTTATAGAAGGGCTTTGCTGCAGGAGACTGAGGACAGCAAGGGACAAGGCAAATGGGGTGCAGGGATTGCTCCCAGGGGAGGTGGCCCCAGGGTTGGGTGTCAGCACCTGGTGAAAGGCCAGGGCTATTCTGGGTGCCCCATGTGAATGCCCAGGTCCCTGGCCACCATGGTGGCATTTGCATAATCATCTTTACATGTCGGTTGGGATAGAAAAGCAGAGTTTTTATCCCATTTCTGGTGCCAGGTGCTGGGCACTGGTGGGAAAGGAAGTGTTTGGGGCATGACCAGTCCAGTGCAGGTGAGATCTGTGACCTTCAAGGACCAAGGAAGGACTAAGCTGCTCCTGCAGAATTTCCCTGCTCATGGTACACCAGGGACAAGCCTTCAGGGAAGCAGCAGTCTGGAAGCACCCTCTGGCTAGGCTTTCCAAAGAGGGGCTGGGTAATTTAGTGTTTAACAGACGTTGAGAAATATTATTTCTTTTTGGTGAAATTGTCTAATCAATCACTTTTTAATTCAGCCTGCTCTGGTACCCAGGGTACCCTGGGAGGCTGTGGGCTGCTATGCAGAGAGAAATAAGGCTGGATCACTACGGGGTACCCACCTCTGGGGCTCAGCTCCACTGAGGGGGACAGGCACTGTCCTCCCAAACCCACCCCCCACCGCTGCCAGCTCTGACATCTCCATAGCAGGTCCTATTTTTACCACCCTATTGCTCAGCATCGTAAGACCTATCCTGATGAGGGGAGGGGGAACAAAGCAGGTTAGTACAGGTCAGCCACTGGCAAGGGGTTCCAATGGCAAGGACATACTGGTACTGCTGGGGGGAGATGGTGACTCAGGTTAGGGCAGAGGAAACTGGTTAAATCACAAACCAGGACACATATAGGGCCAAGAAGGCGCTGGGAAAGCTGTCATGCCTGTGCCCAAGGATGCCTGAGGGAGAAGCAGGTGCAGCCACCTCCTGGTTCCTGCCTCCTGCCAAGGCAAAGCCACGGCACAAAACCTTCCCCAGCTGAGACCCTGCAGCAGGTGCCCTTCCCTGACCCACTGACACTTCCTGGGCTGCCCAAATCCTTCCAGGGGAAAGGCTGGTGAGCACTTTCCCCAACCCTTCAAACAGCTGAATCCCCACAGGGACACATGGCTCCTTAATGGTAGTGAAGCTTTGCCTAAAGCTTCTTCTCAGGTTCAAAGTTTTTCTTTCCCTGGCCATTGCTCTTCCAAGTGCTGCAATAGACTGAATTCCTCCCCGATGCCAGTTTGGCCTGAGATTTACAGCCCAAGCCCCAAAATCCACTGCTGCTTGTGAGGTCCTTCGAGAGAATCACAGTAGAAAGTGTTTATTTCCATCATAAAGATCTGCTTTAATATTTTAACATAAATCAAGCTGCGCTTTATGGTGATAATAAATTTGCTGGCAGAAACTGCCTTTGCAGCCTGAGGCAGCGGAGCAATTCAATTTGTTTGGCTTTAAGTGTAAGGAGCCATAATTGAGAAGGGGGAACTACAGATGTTTTAATTGAGTTTGCAGCTAGCATCCAGAATTGCAGTAGGCTAATAGAGAAGAGGTGAGGGTCTCCATTACCCTCTCCACTTGCCATTTCTCCTTGGCCTGAAGCCCCATCCATCACAGCCATCCCCTCCAGGAATAGCTGCTCCGTGCCTAAGCATGAGGAAGAAAGGGATGGAAAAAGAAGTCAGACTAAACCAGATGTATAATGTGCATTTTATTGGTTTTAATCCCATTTTTAAAAAACTAATTACAGTCAGGACAAAGCATCATGTGTGAATCTGCAATAATGAATTGTTAGTGCTGATAATGGCCGAATAAAAATAGACTTATTCGCGATGAGTGAGAGGAGAGAGCTCATGCCCTGCACCATGGGGTCACTCAGTGTCCCCTCAGCCAGTGCTGGCTGCACTGAACCATTCCCTTCCTGCTTTCTCCAGTAATTTTTAAGGCATTGCTATGTCATGTTTTATATGAAAAATGTTCTCTGCTTAGAGCTTCTTTCTGTTAATCACCCCAATTCCTCGGATATATTTGTTTTGCTGCTGTGCAAGGACAGCAGGTGTCTGGAAATTCATGGTTATTTATTTGAGAAGCACTCATGCTCCTTGGGGAGCACAGTCCTTCTCAGTAAGGTACCATGGCAAAGGCTGGAGCTGGAACACAAGCACTCAGCATCCCATTTCATCCAATACCTGGATCCTAGCAGTTCTTGGAGGTGCGGCCCCTCAGAAGTCACTGTCACACATTGTTGAGGGGGAGAGGGGGACACACAGGCCAGGGAAGAGAAGGCACATCTTTAAATGTAAGAGATGACAGGAAAGAGGACGCCAGGCTCCCTCCCTCCTGAGAAGGGAAGGGAGAGTGAAAAGGAGATGAAATAGCAGAGAACAGCCCTGTTTCCTGGCTGCAATGAAATGTGAAGGCAAGAGACTGAAATGGTCATGTGGAGGGCAGGAGCTGAGCCAAGGGCCTTGCAACACATGGGCAGCTCAGGGCAGACAGCCCTCAGCCCCTCCATGAACCGCCACCTGCACACTCATGCCGAGGAATAGCCCCCTCAGCCTCTCCAGCTTCCAAAGGCTCATTTCATCAGCATTCAATTCTCCCTCCAGTTCTGCCCAGCTCCCAGCTGCCACGCAGGTGGTTCCCAGCTCAGCTGCCCCATGAATCTGCCCTTGAAACTACTGCTTCCTAAACAAGACACCAGCACCAGATATCTCTAAAATACCTTCTTAATTTGGTACTGAAGATACCACATAATTCCAGGAGCACTTGGGGATATTTAAACTCACTAGCAGGGGCTGCAAATGCCCGTTTAGGATAAAGCTCGAGAGAAGATGAACAGTCTCTGCAGATTCTCTCCAGGCAGCTTGGCAATGACACAGTGGCGGTGCTCAGGTTTGAGAGGTGCAGGGTTTTGCTTTAAAAGCTATGAAGTGGTTTTATACAGCTCTAGGTACTTGCATATTCCCCCAGGAGGAGCACTTCAGGTCATATGGAAACCAGAAAGTCCTACTTGAAAACAGAGCTTGATTAAAAAGAGCTGCAGTTCAAAGCTTGCTTTAGTGAGCGATGACATTTAATACTGCAGCAAGTGCAGAGGGCAGGAGGATCTGACGTGCACCTGGCTTTGAACCCACTTTGATAACAGGGGGTTTAAAATAGTTTAGATGAAAACTTTTAAAGTTCTTCCTTCTGTCAGGAAACCCCATATGATCTGTGCCCCAGGGCTTCCGAACACAGGACCCGGTGACAAAGTGTGGTGTTACAGTGACCACAGTCATCCTAAAAGCAGAGACTCTCCTAGAGCTGCCTAAGGCAGGAGCAGCCCAATTCTGAAAGAAGCAGAGCAGGAGCAGCCCCAAGCCCACCCTAACCCTGTGCAGAAAGACAAGACGGGAATTCAAGCCCAGTTCCAGCAGGGTTTCAGGTTTTGCTCCCTTGTTTCAGGAGCTCTGCTGCTGCAGGCAGGGCTGAGCCAGGGCACAGCTGCTTCCTCCTGGCACCAGCTCATTCCCCTGAGTTAACACCCACCTTGTTTCAAGGCTAATTACCCAATGCGGGAGCCGGGAACGCATCAGTGGGCACAGCCAAAGCCTCTCGCATGTCAGGACTGGGTAATTAGCACCTCTCCAGCCCACACCAATCCCGATCGGACGGCTGGAGTTCAGGGCCTGGCTGCTTGTACCAGCCCCGGGCAAAGCTGAGAAAGGGAGAAGGGCTCTGCCAGTGGAAAGCTCCGAGTCGTGTGCTGGTGCTGAGGGAAGCAAGGCTGATTTCCTTTCCAGTGGGAAGAGCTGTATCCCTGCATGCAGAGGGGCATTGCTCTGCCCAACTGAGCTGTCACAGCACAGGAGAACAGGATGGAAGTGTGAATGTAAACTCCCAGGCTGGAGAAATCCAGCTCTAAGCAAAAGATCCCCGATCCCAGGCAATGTGCACAAACATGATAATGCTTCTAGAAAAAGAAAATGTAACAGCACAAAATTATTTCCTTCTGAATTAGGTCTATTTCCATCCTTATGTTTTCCTTCAGCTGGCAAAGGAGGTTGGTCTGAAAGAGTCTCAGCAGAAAGAAGAGACTCAGTTATCCCAAACTCCTGCTGGATTCTGCACAGCACATTCCTGCCTTTGGGAGAAGGGACATTTAGTGATGCAGCCACGGCTGTTTCTCTCCTGTGTGCCGAGACCTGCAGCACATAGAGAACCACAGAGGGACAGACAGAGAATGTGCTGCTCTGACAGAGCCAAAGGCAGGAGTGGCTGGACACTGGTTAAGGGTGCAGGCTGCCAAGGGCTCAGCCCCAGGGCTTTGTCTGAGAACCAGAACTGTAACAAGGCTGAGTCCACTCCACCCACACCCAAAGTAGAGTGAAGAAAGTCTGTGTCACCAAGCCAAGAGCCTGGAAACTTCCCTTCATACTGCCTCTCCCCCTCACTGCACAGTTCCAGAGGGGAAGGTGAAACGCTGGAGTCTCTGGAGCTCCAGAGCAAGTGTGCTGCTAACCCTCATCAGAGCTTTGACTCACTCAGGACGATGTTTGCAGTCACAAACACGAAGCAAGAGAAACCCCAAATGAGCACAAACACAATCCAGAAGCTGTGCCGGAAAGGGGAGAGGTGCTTGTTCACCGTTCCACTGCCGAAGACCAGCTGAGTGTCTTTCCGACTGCAGTACGCGAGGAAAGCTGGGATGAGATACTGGATCCCATTCCCGGCATAGGCTCCCGTGATCCCCACCAAGGACTCCAGATCGTGGGTGCAGAAAGCCACCAGCACTGGGGGAATCAGCGTGATGGCAGGAAAGACAATCCTATCCACCACCCACGGGTAGGTGCCCCCTTCTCTGTGGAAAAGAGTCTTCCAGTTGTTGCGCAGGGTCACTGCAATGATGGGGAAGTTCGTGCTGATGGTGAAGACCGGGAAGAGGCCCAGGAAGTACCGAATGAAGGCCACGCTGATGATCTCACAGTTGGTGAAGTTGAGCGTGTACATGTCCATGAGGGTGTCGTTGCGGAAGCAGTAAATGGCAGTGAAGGACAGGAGGCTGTAGAATGCCAGGATCAGAATGTAATCGAGCAGCACGAGCTTGTTGACGTGCTTCTTCTTGGAGATGGGGGTGATGAGGGATGGCAGGGAGTGCTGGCACATGAAGGAATAGACGCACACCCCAAATAGATTGCGGATGCCCGACAGCTGGGCCATGGACGGGTGACCTTCAGCTTGGCCTCTGCTGATGCGGATGAGGGCCAGAATAATCATGAGGATAAAAGCTGGAGAGAGAGAGAAGGTCTCAGGTCAAGCCCAGGCCCATGCTCCTCATGACCTCCTCCCATTGCACTGTCAGTCTTGGCACCAGCTTTCTCCTGCTGTGCAAGAGCATCTCCTTATCCCTTTGATGCACCACCTTATCTGAGGGTGCTACATTAAAGGCAAGGTGCACAGGACTTAATCTTGATTTGCTGTCAATGCCAGTCAGCAGATAAGGGAATGGGCTCAGGCATCTCCCTCCAGTCTCCTTCCCACAGGGACTCACCCTCCCACCCCCAAGAGCACAGGGCTGTGCTGAGCCCTTCAGAAGCAGAAGGGCTGATGAAGCCTAAGCCCTCGAGGGTTTTGGTCCATGGATGCTTCTGCCACACACACACTGGTTAAATACTGTCATTTCAAAAAGGCTTAAAGATATTTGAGCTCTGACTTGGCTCCAGTCAACTCCACTAACAGTCCTACACATTTACAACTGGATTAATGTTTTCAAGACCTCCCCTACGTGCACAGAAGCAGCAGCTACTAGCAAGCTTTCCTGTCCCTGGGATCTGTCAAGCATGATAGAGCAAGAACTAGCCAGCCATTTCCTGGGTAGGAGGAACAGGCTGGCTATAGCTAATCCCAGGGTGGAGAAGCCAGTCTGGAAAGGGTCTAAAGCAGCACTGAAAGACTGCTATTAAAATTCATCATTTCTAGACACAAAGTCTGCTTGTCTACCCTTCACTTATGTCAGGAAAAAGCCTAACAACATTTTACAAAGCTTATTACAAATAACAACATGCCAGGGACAAAATGAATTGAGGAGATTGGGCTAATGCCCTTATTACTCTGAGGGTGGAAATTTGAGCCAGAGCAGTTATTGTGAGACTCTCATTCCTACTGTGGCATATAAAAGCAGCAGAAAACTAATTCTGGTGTCACAAAAATTACATCAACCTAGAAAGATGATCTTCAGCTGCTGGAATTAACAAGTAATGGGGAGAAAAGGACCTGCCTGGCAGGGCAGCAAGCAGTGAGATTTACAGTCTGGTGCTGCAATGAGTGAACCACTGTGGCTTGCACAGAGCTGTCCTTGCACCAGTCTGAGGCACAGGAACAGAGCCGTGAATTATCAGGTAATGAAAAAATCAACAAAATGCTGAAACAACTACTACAGACAACTTTGAATGTCATAAATCCAAAGGAATTAAACAGAGCAGTGCATAATTCAAGTCCATAGGAGGTTGGCACCAGTGCTAGCTGGGCAGGCTCACCAGTGACAAGATCATGAGCTTGGCTCTGTGCCCAGTCCTGCTCCCCATAACAGGTTGCTGGAGATGGGAAACCCTGCCAGGGATGGGACTAGGGAAAACAGTTACAGCCCAAGTTAGTGAATGCTGCTTCTCTTGTGCCCAGAAAGATCAGATTATTCTCACTGAACATTGCCTCCCATACATCTCCAGCATTCTCCAAAACCTTCTCTCAAAAATTCATGTTCTCCTGCAGCAAACACCAGCTCCATGCTGAACCCTTCCCAAGCCACATGCTGCATTTCACCCTGTGCTGCCTCAGGAAACCTCTCGCTTTCAACTGTTTCCCAGTGACAGGGCACGTCTACCAGCCCTCCCCAAACACCACACTGACAGCAGCAGATCCATTCCTTCATGATACTGCAAGGCCAGGTCGTTTTGGGAGTGTTAGGCTCTATTGCCTCCCCCAAGGGCAGTCACAGAGAGCTATGGAAGGCAACAGCTCATTGCTCTGGGGGTGTGCAATTCCTCTTGCCTTCACTCAAGCCCAGCAAGTGAGGCGCACTGCAAACAGGGGTAAAATTTTGTGCCTCCCCCACTGCTCCCTGGAGGGGAGATGCTTGCTCTTGCTCTGTTCAGCAAGAGACCCAGAAAGAGCTGTGTTCCAGGTGATGTGACATGGCTGCACTCCCTGGGGTTGCACAGGCTACAAGGAAGAGGAAAAGATGCCCTGAGTAATAAGACAAAGCAGGGTGGGCAGCTCTGGAAATGTGCTGAGACTGTTCCTTTCCTTCTTGCCTGGGAGAGGTGCTCAGGCTCTGCAGCCCCATCCTGAGCTGGTCCTGTATCTGGGCTAAGACATGACTCAGAAGTCTCACACCTCTTCCCCTGCGCACTAGACAGTGGATCTCCTCATGCTCTGCTCAACACAGTAATGAGTAATCTATTTCCATCCCCCAAACCCACTCTCACCATTGGCTCAAAGTCCCACTTTCTGCACCAGTGCCAACAGGACCAGGTCAGGGGAACTTTCAGGCAGGCACCCCATCCTTGAAGCATCTCCCACAGACTTTCCTCTGCCCTGACATGTGCTTTTCTGGCAGGGAACACTGAAGGAGCAGAATTCTTGTGGATTCCCTAAATGATGGATGGTCTTTGGCTTAAGCAACTAGAATTTAATATATTTGTTTTTCATTAAATATGCATTTCGGAAACTTATTATAATTACAAGGAACGAGGATCCAATACTAAGATCCAAACTAGTTTTGCTTCCAACAAGGCAAGCTCTGCTTCCCCTTCCTGAGCACTGGTGCTCCACAGATGCCAGACCCTTGAGAGGAAAGGTGCTGAGTAAACTGGAAACTTTCCCTGCACAATTCCAGCCTCAGAAAGGATAACAAAAGCCCTGCCCCATGGTTATTTTCTCTCAGTCCCTGAGGCAGAAGAGTTTCTCGCTCCTGGAACTGGAGAGCTAAAACACTTGCATGTCAAATTTATCTCTGTCCCTGAGAGGAGGCGAGCCAAAAAATGAAACTCTGAAACCTAGATATGGTTTGGATGATAAGTCAAAATGAAAAGAAGATGACGGGCTGATGGACAGGCAGCTTTGAGCAGAAAAGAGGCAGCACAAGATCCTCAGGCACACACAAAACTCCCACTCGCATCCCCTACCTGGAACAGCAGGCTGAAGGCAGAGTAACATGACACTACTTAATGTCACCTACTGTTGTCACATCAGCTGTCCAACAGCATTCCTTCACCACAAGAATCCTGGTGAAGACACGGATTCACAAAAAAACCCTTGATGCATCCCTCTCCACACAGAACAGAGGATACAAGCAAAGTGTTCCAGGTATGAAACACCTACCTTCAGACCACGATCAACAGCACACATAACCACAAAGTAAGGTTGACAGTGATGGCACCTTGGATTGTTAGATGGTTACATGAAAAATTTGCCTTAGGCCTTGTTTTATATAAATGCTTAAAAAGCAATGAAGAATTTTGCTTGTCCTGATTTTTCCACAGTGTTAAACCCACTCCAAGCTCCCACACCACAGGCTTGGCAGACAGCAAGGCACAAAAGCCACTTCTTGTCTCGCCTCCTCTAGATGTTCAAGCATCATTTTTAGTGAAGGATCTAAGTGAAGCTGAGGAAAAAAATAAAGAGGGGCTACACCATAAAGGAAAATTGTGATGAATCTCATCCCAGCCATCCAACTGCCTCTCCTGCAGACTCTTTGCTCCCCCTCACTATTTGAGGAACAAATGTTCTCAAGATAAAGCAGACCTTGCAGTCAGCTACTGCTCCTCTCCTGCTTGACTCAGGAGATGTTGATTCAGATACAGGGCAGTTCTGCTCTGGTTCTTGCAGGTGAAGTAAGGATGAATATGGACGAGCAGACGTCCAAAGTAGTACAGTTTGGGAAATATATGAGTCTGGAGATATTAAGAAATACATATTTGTGCATTTTGATAGAAACATAACAGAGCTGCAGAGAAGCAGAGAAGATAACTTAGCCATTCTGAGTTTAAGGATCATCTTAAAGAGTCAGAGAAAACATCTCTGTAAATGAAAAATGGTGTTTGTACATGAGTTTCATCTCTCTGCACAAAGGCTATTGCAGAAAAGAAAATAAGTCCAAGCCTCAAACACAATTTTTTCCCCTGTCATGGTATGTTCCTGCAAGAACTGATGTTCAGAAAGAGCTTCTGGCTTAACCCCTCTTGCATCCCTGCAAGACATGGTACTTGTGAGATGTTCACATCTTCTTCAGCCCTGTTGCTACTCCCATTCCTCCTTCTACAAGGAAAGCCTGAAGAGAACATCACCACACCTACCTGCCACCCCTTCCAGGGACCAGAGAGGCAGTGGTGTGCAGCCACCCCATGCCTGGCTGCTCCCCTACCCCCAGCCATTTGTCTGAGTTGGTGCCATGACACGTTTGTGGCAGGGCCATCCGTCACCACCGCTGACACTGTGACAGAGCTTTCCTGTCCAGGCAGAGAATCAATATGCCAGGAAATAATGATAATGGATCACCCTATCCTAACACATGCCACTTGCTTCCCTTTTCATACATTAGGCAGAATGATGGATGCCAGGAAGAAGATGTTTTCAGGAGCTTCCTAAACCCAGTCTCTTTGGAAAGGGGAAGATTTCTCCCCACCTCAATCCTGTATCAAGTCAAAACACAGCAGGCCACTCTTAAACGGAGGAACAGATCTCATTTAGTTGAACATTAGGCAGTTTTTTCATAAAAGGGCACAAAACCAGGAGCATCTGCTCTGTACATGCTAAATGGGCGAGGAACACGTCAAGATAGTCCTACCTGCTGCATTCCCACCTGACACTTGTGCTGTCTACTTCCCTGCTGATGTCTTTCTAGAATGTCGGTGCCCCTTCTCAGAGCCATCTGGCTTCCAGCAGTGAAGTGGGCAAGCTGAAGAGCCTACTACAACTCTGGAACCACCAGGCATTCTGGATCCTGTGGCATTTGAAGTATTAAAGCACAGCTGGACTCCAACATGCTGGCAGAACAAAGTATCTGAAATTAAGACATTGATTTTTAAATTTAAAGCTCATTTAGCCAGTTTCTCTTGCAAAAGCTATAGCCTGCCACTTGTTCATGACCTCCAGTTTTCCACAAACTACAGAGCAGCAACTGATTAACTTCTCCAACCTTCAGAGGGGGTTTCTATATGAACTGACAGTAAAGAGGTAACATGAAAACCAGGTTTGCTCCATTAGATGTGGGAGCTGGAGTAGTTAAGGATCGGATTTGACAATGACAGAGCCTAAAACACCAACTCTAGGAAGATGAAGGATTTATGAGTACAGAGACTGTGGGGAAGCAAGATGGATATGTTCATAGAAGACAGCAATTCTCTGGAGAGAAATGTCAGAAGGAAAAGAGGAGGAAAATTACTTCCCAGAAAAAAGGTATGAGCAAAAAGTTGTGGAACATCACTGTGGCTCCTTCCTCTAATGGAAAGCAGGGACTTGTCTGGACAGTGTTACCCTCCCTGCCCCAAAGCCTGAGGGAGGGTCCACATGGCAAGGGACTGTTGCTTATACACAGAAGTGTGATACAGCCTACCAAGAAGGCAAGAAAAAGCCTCTCAGGCACCTCCACTCCTCCAGGCCTGGCTTGCTTCTGCTGCAGCAAACTCAGACACTGCTGCCTTGGACCAAGTGGAGCCCCTTTACTTCACAAAGGGAAATTCCATTTAAAAAGTACTACCAGGACTTTTCAGCAACTAAAAGCAGTTCAGTGGAACTTCTCTGCTCTAAGGGCATAATTTCCCTGGTTTTCTTCATCAGGCTTGCAATACCATAACCAAGATTTACAAGTAGCTTCCCCAACTGTGGTAACAACGCCTGCCGTGAAACCAGCACAGCTGCCCCATCTTAGCCCACATCAGTTGGTCCCACAGACATCTACACACCAGCAACAGTTCACAGGAGAAAAATGGCCTTGCACTCAGACGTTTACCACAGATGCTTTTTCTCAACATAAGGGAAGGAAAGAGCAGCCAGCACAGCTTGTTTGCTTCTGGGGGAAAATTATCCGCATAGTTTATGGTCCTCTCTCTGCCGGTCACCTTTGGCAGAAGAACCATAAAACCTCTGCAACCAGGACTCTGCTCTCAGCTCTGCTGCTGGCTTGGCCTATTAGCTCTCACAGTCACTTCTCTGTCCATGTCATAATTTAATCTTCTGAGAGAAGGGAATAATACACACTTTGGTGTCACTATGAGCCTGAACTATGGCTGTGCATGTTATGGAAAGCACTGGCTGCAGAGCACCCATGTCTTATAACATCCAGGTGCTCTGCAGACTTAGCCACATCTTGCCCATCCTGCCTTGGGCCCTACACAGCAAAGTTTTTTATTATCTTGTTCCACCAACATCCACTCTGAACAGAAAGCAGCTTTTCATTCCACAGCCCTACTCTGAAAAATTGCGTGGGCACAGTCATCCAGACCCTTTTGCAGGGTTGAACATGCCCTCACATGTCCAGCTCCCCCTGCTTCAGCTCTCAGGCCCATCAGTGTCTGTTGCTGCCTTAATAAAGTGCTCTTTTCAGGAGCATCAACTCCTCAGGCAGGATCTCAGTGGTCCCGTCCAGAACGGCAAATCACTCTCCATCTGTGTCTGAAGCTCACAAGGCTCTTTCTCTCACACAGGCACTGCTTCACCCCGTTGCCTCCCACAAACAGCACTGAAATGAGCTCCTCAGCCAACAATTCCAAAAGCAGGCATGACAGAAGCACAGCATTTTAACTAACTCTTCATACATATATTTACTACTTGTTAGTGAATTATTTACCCTGGGCTCTAGCAGCAGCTTCATCTGCTCCAAAAGGGATATAAGAACATGAAGTAACTTTGTTGAAGCGGCGTGTCAGAATGAACATGCAACAGTGTCCTGATTTACAGTCGAATTCCCTCACCCTCCTGTACGCCCTGCAGTGTGAAAGGAGAGGGGCAGAGATCACAATGATCCCCCCTTAAGCTACTTGCAGAAAGCTCAATTTCTGGTGTGAAAAGAGGCCACCCACCTTGAGGACTGTGGGCACTGGCAGACTGATTTCTCAGCAGGAGACTGGAAATGCAGGACTTCAGATAACTGTCCCCCCTCCTAAATCAGCCTCCTCTGTAATTCTCAGTCTCAGTACTTGAAGGGATGTAGCACACTGACTCCAGGTTTCTGCAGCGAGTCAACTACAGCACAGATAGTTCTGCTGCTAAGGATGGCAGTGACAGTTACCTGAGACTGCTTGCAAGGTGAGATGGTCTGAGACCAGTTCTCTGCAGAGCAATGCTGTATACAGCAGAGCTTTGGCAGAAAGAGCAGAACTAGCAGTGAAACCCCCAGATACACAAAGTCAGCCCCACTAGCATGCTCTGGACAGCCCTTTCATAATTTCTGCCCCAGAAGCCTTCTACCATGTATCCTGGAAGGGGATGGGATGGAGAAAAGAAAGGTTTAACACAGACTTCCCAGAAATTCTTGTTTGCTTTCCCTTGGTCTTATTGGCCAGGGGAAAGAGCTGGAGTAAAGACTTTATTCCTGAACATGTAATTGTGAGATCATTGTTTGGGCAGGGTTGTGAAGGCTCTGTCTCAAGGGCTGCATTTACTTGAATAGATGTGGTGTGATCCAACAGGGATAGAGAACTGAGCCTGTTCAACCAAACCCAGAAGTTTATTACTCTATGAACTATCTCTTCATTAAAATACAATACTTTCTAATAACTACAATACAGCATCATGAGCAGCACACAGAGCACAGGCCCCACGTGGGAGCTGTCTGGGAACATTTGGCAGAGACAATTTAATAACAGCAGCAATAATCACACTACCAATGTCTTTAGAGCCAGCAGTCCTCACCTATAGAGCTGGACATCTCGGGCTGCAACAGGCTACAATTAATCGGGTTAGCTGCTTAATACACAATAGCCCAATGTTTGCTGCTCAGCTCCACCAAGCTCTGTCCTTTTGTTATCTTTCCTAATCCATATCCTATCCCATGATGCTGCTAGACAATTATTATCCAATATTATCCAATAATAAAGAGGTAGGGCTGTGCCCCAGTGAGCTGCATCCCCTCTGCTGTGAGAGGTGAATGGGACTTGCCTGGCTCAGTCTCTCTTGTTGGGTTGTACCCTTCAGCAGCTCACACCTAAAAGTACCCACTTGATCAGGATTGAAGGAATGAGAGGGAAAAAAAAAAACAGCTAGATAAACAAATCTCTTTAGAGAGCAATCCATTGCCACCATGGATTTAAACCCTCCAGGAAAAAAAGTGTCTGAAGTCCAAACAGCAGAATTGGAAATACCAACAGCTCTAAATTTATTGATGGCTTAGTTGGTTTAGCCTTCTGCAGGAAGCCCTGCTCCAATAACTCTGTAAGGGACCTGGAAACAGGCTCTAAAACTGGTAAAGGAATTGGCCTAATAACAGCTCTTCACTTTCCCAAGGCTGAGGTGGAAGAGAGCTGAAAGAAAGGCAGGAATTATATTTCGGGGAAGGACCCTCCTCACCCCATAGGAACAATTTGTACTCACATGGCCCCAGAGCTGGGCGAGCCAAGAAGGTTCTAACCACAAATCAAAACAAGGCTTCACTGTAGGCACCACTGTCAGGATTAAAACCAAATGATATTTCATGACTGGCCCTTTCTCCAGGGAAAGGGCACAGCAGGCAGGCTCCTTGTTGCACCCCTTAAGGTGCCTCTGCTCCATCTCCCAAGGCAGCTTAGGTAGCTGCAAAAGGCTGACAAAGCAGTCTGAGGAGCTTCTGCATTGGGAAAGGGATGAGAACTTGGGTAGGCAAAGACTTCCTCATCTGCCAGCTCCTGGAGAACAGAGATCTCTAAGCAAGGGTAAGGCCAGCAGTTCAAGCACCAACTGCTGCACTGAATTTAACCATTGGCACTCACCAATGCCAAGTGACAATCAGTTCTGCAGCCAAGTGTGTAAGCTGCTACTCTTCAGAAGACTGGCAACAGCTCGATTCCTCTGGAAGCCCTCTCTGCCACCAGCCCCACTCCACCTGGAGACACAGATCCACCCTCTGTGCTCCAATCAGTCCTGGCAGGGAAGTGCCTTGCCATGCCAGCCTTCCTTCGAGATGAGCTGTCCATGATCAACAGGCCCAGAAAGGGAGAGCCCATCTGTCTGGGCTCTCTAGCAGCACAACACTTCGGCTTGCAAGTTCCTCCTTCAACTTTCTCCTTTTAGAGAAGGAGACTTCTCTTTTTAGAAGCTTCAGAGGTGCTTGCCCTGGCTTAATCCCTTATCCTGGGAGAATGCCAGATAAAGGGCTGATCCCTGGAACATCTCAACGTTCTTTGAACTGGTCCATTTTTAATTTCCAGCTCAGATCCCAGTGTTTAAGCCTATTTTTCAGAAAGAGAATTTTTTTTTTTTTTAATCTATGAGGTGTGGAATAAGACTGCTGTAGGCTTTGATAGTCAATGTGCTGTTTGTGATGAGCACAAGGCTCTGGAAGAGGCTGGTGACATTTGATTATCACTTAGATCAGGAGAAAGAGGGGAAGCAGGCTGACACTGTTACAAACACCAGCAGAAATGACCTTCACACACAGCTAGCTCTCTCTGCTGCCAAGAACCATCCTCTCAGCTGCTATCATCTAAATCACCAGTACACCTGGGGCAGTGCTGCTTTACATCAGCCTCTTCTGCTCAGAAATCCAGGGATTTTCCACTGGGCTGGGGAGAAGGGTGTGTGGTGGGCCCTGTGGGAGGCACATTGCAAAGTCTATACTGACCTCCCAGCTCAGGGAGGCTTGATTTTTTTTCAAATCATGATGCAAAGCATGGGTCAGATTCCCATCCACACCAAGCCAATGAGCACAGGTAAGCTGAATAAGCCACTGTCTACATGGGAAGGTTTTCTTTCCCTGACACAATAAACAGGTGGGAAGCGGCAGTGTTGCTCTGCTACTCAGAGTGCTTTGCAGAACCAGCCCCAGCACCACATGGCTAAAATCAACCCAAGGAGGTTGGTGAAGGTGAAGGCACAGTTTATATCAGGACAAAGAGTTCACATCTGGCCATTGGCATGCAGGCAGGAAAAGTCCAGAAGACCACAAAACACTACCCAAGACCATTCTTTAGGACCTAAGCTCTCTAAACTCCAACCTGTGTTTAACTCACAGCCCTGCTTTTGGAGGAGGGACAGCAGTGATGTGAGGACATGGGAGAAGCCAGTTTGACAAATCTCAGCAGTATGGGATTGATCCTTACCCCAGGATTTGCAGCAAGAGCTTTTTCTCTGCTCCCTGCATCACATGGCTTTTTGACAAATTGTCTTTCCCAATAAATCTATCCCTCATTGTACACATACAGAATCCGTTCTTCTAAGTAGCCACTAAGGTGCTGTCAGGGTCATTAACTATCATTATCTGGGGCAGCTGTTCCCCAGCGTGCTGATGCAAGAATCAATCAGGCTAAAGCATGAATTTCCCCTACACTTCTCCAAACACTGCCTTTATCCATCTCCATCAAGCCATGAAAGAGAGGAACAGTTCCGCAATTCCCATACTGGAAGGAGCTGGCTAAAGGGAAACCAATGGCAGATGAGGCAGGCATCAGACTGTCACAGAGACAGGATGAGGTCTGACTGATGTCTTTACCACGAAAGAGGAGGCAGGGTGATTGGAATCAGGCCAGTCAGCTGAACAGAGATCACTCTTATAAAGAAAAAAAAACCAATAAAAAATCCCCATGCAAAACTTCCTCATTTCCTTTAGTACCCCTTAATGAGATAACCTCTTTCTCTGAAGAATGGGGGGCTTTCAAACCTTTAATGTGTTCAGACAACAAAGGAGAAAAACAGGCATTCAGGATTTTCACACCATCCAAAGTCAGGATTCATTAACTCAAACTGTTCAACATCTTAGACTTGAGAGCTTAAAACCCAACTTAATTTTACTGGGTGTCAACTGCTTAACCCCATCTTAGGAATCCTCTAGAACAGAGGATCTCTATTCCTCTGCAGTGACTGCCAGCCACCTCCAAACAGGAAGAATTCACAGAGAAGGTACAATATCCAACAATATGTGTGTAATGGGAAATAGTTAGAGAAGCAGCTTTTCTTCTTATTCCAGTGATAGGTATAAACAGAGCTACTTCTGTTTCTGAATGGTCTGGATTTACACACCAGGAGACTGTTAACCTGCAGAAATGCTGATCATTAACCTGCAGAAATGCTCTTTATTAGCCCTCAGTATCAAGTCACTCTGTCTAGGTGACACAAAAATAGACAAACCGGAACATAAACCTCCACAACCCACACACACCTCTCAGCCTTTAACAGAATGTACACACACAAGCCAGACATGAGGCAGCTGCATCTTTGAATGACAAAGGCATTGAGAAAAAAAAAACCCAGGAGTGATGTCTTACTTCCCTTAAGGGAATGATCTGTCTTCCCTGAAGTTCTTGGCAATATTTTGGAAAGTACTCATGGGAGCAGGACTTCCCAAGGACAGCACACATTGGTTTTGGGGGTTTCCAATGCAGCACATCTTACTATAAAGGAAGACTGAGGAAACTAAATGCAAGCAGATGATAAAACTAAGGATGGAAAGTCTGAAAGAAATGCCTTTTTTTTCTCAGGTCGAAACAAAGATTGTCTAAAGTCTGTTGAGCATATGTGTGAGAATAAGAAACTTCCAACTGGTGGGTATCACAGCCAGCACCCAGACAGGAGACTCCACCAAACCTCTTCTGCCCCTCATACAAACCAGACTAAAACCTCATTTACCAGCCATGTCTGATGGAGAGCAATTTGTTTTGTTTTAATCAGAAATTTAATCCTAGACTATAACCTTTCTCCTCAAAGATTTATTAGGCCTGCACAATTGTCCCCAAAGAGGTTGTTTTGACAAGCACTTGCTTCCAAACAAGAAGATCTTGCCAAAGAGAAGCGTCAGTTGCGTGATTCGGGTTCCATCAATGGTAAAGAGAGCCTCTGCCAAGACTCACCTATCCATCTCATGAGGGACGTTATGATTTGAAGATACTTAGTCTTCTGCACATTGAAGAAGGTGAAAGGACCCAGGAGGAGCGTGAACGCTGCCTGGAAGGACAACAAAATCACACATTAGATTAAAAATCAGAAATTCTGCCAGCAAGATGAATTTATCAGAAGAGCAAAACTTGCATTGAAAGTTCACCTCCAGACATGTCTGTTTGTCATGAAGCTTTGTTCTTAATTTTACAGCTAAGTTGGCTGAGACACAGGCGGTCAAGTAAGCTGTTGGGCATCACAGAACATGCCTTGGGCAGAAGTAGAGCTCAGGATCCTCTTGGCTCTCAGCCATTTGCTATCACTGCTACCCTTTACTGACACATTTCAGTAAAAGCTCTCAGTACAGCCTTACAGAACATTAAATATTAAACTGTGGCCTCTTTGCCCAAGTACATGCTCAGTTTAGGTATGAATAGGAATAGCCCTCACCAGTCTACTTCCATTAGCATTGATGGGGTGGCTTCAGGGTATCCCAGGCTCAACATCAATGGAGCCAAGTCTGCCTGGAGCTTTTTCCCCCCCATGCTTTAAGTCACCTGTGTAAAACATACAGGGTTTTTTATACACATAAAAACAGATAGTGGGAAGCTACAGTGTAACAGTCAGCTCTTGGAAGCTAAAAACCTGTGCAAAATGAGGGGAAAAGTCATCAAAGATATACTCAGAGAACTTAATTCAGTGTGGAAAGTAAAGGTTCTTCCATGAAGAACTTCCTCACTGCCTTCTTGGACATCTATTAAGAGACCAGTGTTTCATAGAATCACAGAATGCTTTGGGTTGAAAGGGACCTTGAAGACGATCTTGTTCCAACCCCCTGCCATGGGGAGAGACCTTCCTCTAGACCAGGTTGCTTAAAGCCCTGTCCAATTTGGCCTTGAAGACTTTCAGGGATGGGGAGAATTAAATTTGGGTACACTGCAGCACCAGTCTGTTGCATCTCTTCCAGCTAGGCTGCAAAATACATCCAACAATGATCCATCCTAGGAATGTGGACTATACAGCTTCCCATGAGAGTTTCTTCTAGCACCTCCTAGAGCGCACAAGGCAATCATGCTATCAGCCCATGCCCAGAGGTGACATGTCCTGTCCTGTGCAGCACCATCACCTCTGCTCAAAGCAGCACTCAAGTCTTACCTACCCCAGAGAGAAAAGTGTTCACTGCAAGAAGAAACAGACCCTGGCTGCAGTCTGAACATTGAGATTGAGAGAAGCTACTTATAAGAGGGAGACAAAATGGGTGTTAAGAGAAGAGAGCCCTGCCTGTCCTCCATGGGATGGCACCAGCTAGCAATACACTAACAGGCCCAAATGCTGTAAGCAGGCAGTACTTAGAAAGCCACAGCACAGGTTTGTAGATCATCCCAAAGAGATTTTTAAAGACAAATATTCAACATTAATATTTACACACTGCTCTTTTCCATGACTTCTTAAAGCAGTTCAAGAAAAGTGTCACCAGAAGTGAAGAACTGGGACTCAGAGGGGCAGGTCTGCCAAGCCTCAAGGTCTCTGTCAACCCCAACAGAGTCAGGACAGAAAAGAATCCAAGCTATTTTAAGACTAGCACAACCCCAAGAAACCTTTCTTGAGACAGTTTCAGAATATCTGCAAGGCAAATTGGAAATGCTTCACATCACAAGTATTCTCAGGTGATGGAAGTAAACCCAGAAGGGGAGCAGGGGAGAGAACCCTCAGTTTGACATGTTGGTTGGTGGGGATGTATTCTGATCCAAGACCATTGCTTACACCAAGTCTTGCTTTTACTGCTCAGATTAAAAAAAAAAAAAAAAAAAAAGGACAGGAAGCATGCACGGAATTCAGATTTGTGAAGCAATTGATGGCTGTTGGATGAAATGCTGAAATCACACAGAATACAATGCCACAGGCATAACTGGCAAAACTAAGAGCCAAATCAGGTTTAACAGTTATGGGACTTGAGGTTTTAACATAGAAGCAAACCAGTCAGTTACAAATCTTTTTTTTACTCTTCTCCCTCTTGTTCATTTATTCTAATTGAGACCTTAACTCCACTATTTTCTCTTTAAATAAAAAAACAAGTTATGTTAAACCACGATACCTGCCCACTAGGGACTGCCACTCCATCTTAGAGCAATGCACAAACCCCAAGAGACTAAAGAAAACTTTGACTAAAAAGTGATGTAGGGCAAGGGCCCAAAGCAAACAAAAGTTGACACCAACTGTCTTATTGACAAGTATTCTTGAGTTTGGGACCAATCTCTTTCAACCTTCTCTCCCCACACTGCTCTACACAGCCTCCCCTCAAATCAGTTTATAGCTTCTGCGTCAGAAAGCGCTGAACACAGAGAGACGGACTAAGGATATGATAATTAAGGAACAGGTGTCTGCTGCAAACGAGAATGATCCAGAACCAATTGGCAAAACAGTCCCTCAAACCATAGCAAGGACTGACACAAAATCACCAAGCACCAAAGCAGCCAGGTCTGAAACCCAGATTTGTCTCACTCACCGAGGAAAGGAGACATGTCAAGGTGGATTTGGGGCTCAGCTGCTGAAAAGCATCCTCAGGTACTGGAACAACCTGGGTGTTCTTCACTTTTTGCAGAGCACCTTAAATAACCAAATCCATTCAGCAAGGTTTTAAACTCTCCTTCTCTCTGGCCATTACTGCTTAACTCATGGGGAAGAGATACAAGTTGTGCTTGAATGGTTGAATGTCCCCCCCATCCTTTAGGATGATCGGTGTCTTCTGTTCTTAACAAGATCCTGGTCCAAAAGAGCCAAGTGAGAGATTAATTCTAGTGCAATAGAAATTTATTACCTTCTTCACTTGACACCCATTAGTGATCCAAGATGAATATCCATGGATCAATACAAACAATGCTAAAGCCTGCAATGATATGAGGTTGCCTTGCTTTGCAGGAATTTGTGCCAACTACTGTTAGGAAGGGAAGCTACAGAACACACTGGACTGCTTGGAAGCAGAAAGCCTGAGCAGAACTGGACATTAAAGATCCAGATCAACATCATTTTGAAGTGAAACTGCATGCAGCTTAACAGGATTGAGCACAGGGCAGGAAAAAGGGGCCAGTTTCTCACCAACAACCAGGACATGAAGACAAGGACTCAGTCCCTGGATTAGAGCTAATCTCATTTCATCAACCATCAAGGTTGGAACTCTATTTAAAACCACATCCCCAAAAGGATGAGAAGAGACAAAGTGCTTAGCAGGAGGGTGTCTGCTTCCTCTACCTCTCTGCGCTAGACACCTCAATCATCTTCCAACTCAGTTAATTAGTTTCATAATTTCTCCCTAAGGAAAAACTAAGCCCAAATAAGCACCTCAGACATATACCCAAACTTTCTATCTGAAATTTTCCAAAGTCCAGACTCTCCCAGAGGGAAATAATTCACAAAGTACTTCATTACACATGTAATTCAAACAATCTAAAACCTACACAGAAAACTGTAACAGTCAGCCCTGTCAGAAGTCAAATATGCAGAGCCCTGGCACATGAGAAAAACCGTCCCAAATTTTCCAGTTCACCTCGAGTCAGCTGAGGTATTTTCTAGGAGTTTATCATTCTCTTCCTAAGATTCAGCAAATAAACCCACCCAAGGCAGAATGGGCATAGTCTACTTTGATTAAGATTTTTCTGCTAGTGAAGTGGTTTATTAGAAACAAGCAGGCATAGGGGGCTGATTAATTACTAAACTGAAACAAGGTAAAGGAATGTTTCCTTCAGCTAAGGAGGAGAACTGAATCTATTAAATGCTGTCTAAATTCACAGGATGGCAGACAGAAACCGTTACAGTTCTTTTGCACTGGGCTGGCTATTAGGAATGATTCCCTTATTTCCCTCCAAGCTCCTCCATTAAATGGGAAAGGTCAGGTAAATCACCAGGCTCATAGTGGAGGGTATGTGGAATATTGCAAAATTCTTTATTTTTTCTTCCTTTCTCATGCTAAAAAACAGCATGAAAATTCAGCACACTAAGGACTAAAAAAAGACTGTGTTTTTGTTGCTTTTACTGACATTCCCAGTCAAAAAAAAAAAAAAAAAAAAAAAAAAAAAAAAAAAAAAAGAGAAACCAGTAGGGTTTCTCTCCTCTACCAGAGGGTAGAAGAACAGCAGTTTGTGCAGTTTGTCATCCTGAATTACACTCTTCCCTGCAGGCTAGTAGGAACACAAGCAGCACACCCGCTTGCTCAACCCTTGGGAGGGTCTTCAAATGCATTCCTCCCACCAAGCCAAGCCACAGTAACACAGGCACCAAGGTCTGGGATCTTCCCTGAGCTGGCAACTCAGCTGATACCACTTTCCCAGCTTCTGCACCTGTCAGCTCTCAGTATTTCAAAATGAAAAAGCAGGCTGGTCAACTCGAGTCTTCTTGCCACAGGGGAACTAACTACGGCTTACCATTGCCTGGAATATATTTTTATATATATTTATATATTTCTAAAAGTATATTTTATTAAAGCTCTTATGTTAAAACTTGGTTACATAACATTGTTTATTGGATTATCTTCTAAGAGCAAGAGTAAGATCAAGTGTTAATAGGACATCTGATTGGTTTTTATCAGCTTAGTTGCAAGCCAAGAGGACCACCAAGACAGTTCTCAACCACTAAGTGATGGCCAGCCAGCTAATGCCAGGAGTCTTTCAGACCATACAAACATGCTTTAAGCCAGTCAGAGGGCTGTTTGACCAAATGGGTTCTTTATTGACCTGAAGGGTCCATCTATCACTCTGAACCAATTCAGTTCAATAGCTTTCATCTGCTGCTCAGCATGTGGCTTTTACAGCAGCAGCCAATACAGCTCAGGAAGCACAATTAGCATCCAAAACGCAGCTGATTCATGTATTAGATACAGTAGTTACAGCATTATGGCTAGTGCCTGCATACATTTGCAAGAGGACCATCTGAAAAACCAGCCTCATTCATAACTGTCATCAGAACTTACTTGTTTTCATGCTACACAAACTCATCTGTAAGAATTTTATCTGGTTTTGGTGCTTGCCAAGTAGAGAATTAAAAAGAATAGCTATTGCTTCTTATTGATTCAGAGCCTTGAAACTTTCAGAAAGATGGCATGGAAGCAGGGTATGTACCTGAGCAAAGTGAGACCATGTTTGTTAAATGCAGCAAATGTGCCAGAAGCAGCGCAAAAAGTGCAAGACTTTTTGAATAAAATCATTTGTACAGCACAGGGCTATCATACCAATGAGAAGTTACTAAGTTTCAAGTAACAGAGCAATGATCCCTCAGTTTTAATGAGAAGATGGAAAACAGGTGTTGTAGTGCTCACTCCTCAGATATCCATCTCCCTTTGGGCCCCCAGCCACCCTACCTTTTCCTTTCCTCCTCCCTGCTTTTTACACCCTCATTCAAACCTACAACACACCTCAAACCATATCATTCCTTGGAGTTCTTGCTTCCCTTTGACAGAAGTGACAACATCCCAGACAAACTTCACTTTAGGATAGTATCAAGCTCCATCTCTGCAGATACTGATGTTTAGATTTCACAGCTGTTGAGCAATGGTACTGCTGCCCCGCAAGACAGCACAGCAAATAACACTACTCTAAAGAGGGATAAGATAAGATCTCATTAAAAAGTCACTGGTTTAATAAAATGGATCACTCTCCTTGGTAGACTTTGACACTTCTGCAGGGCAGCCAAGGGTTGAGTGCTTGATACTGGACTGTGGGTACATAACATTTCCACAGCAAAGCTTGACACCAATAAGACACAGGCTTGACTGGACGAGCACTTCCCAAAGGAAGCTTTGCTCGATTCAGTGCTCAGATGCAAGGAAAGTCTCCTCGAGTATGGCAGGAAAAAACAGACATTTCTTACATGCTGTCAGAAGAGGAAACTCTGACACTCACTCTGCTTCTGCAAGACATCCCTGAGCTCAGAGCTATTTCACAACTCAGATGAGCACTAGAAGGGACAGATGAAACAATCCAACAAAACCAGACTATGCAAGTACAGAGAGCAAACAAGATGTCAGGGAACTGGAATACTCTGTTCCCACCTCAGGTGCTTTCCACTGGAATGTGTCACATGTAGGAAAAAAGAAGTCCAAAAAGCAAAACTGCATTTATTGGCATGGGCACAGGTCAGAGGTTTTATTCCTGGTTGGAAAGCTGAACCAGACCTATCACTTTTAGCAATTCCTTAGGAACCGGTGTTCTGTTCACATCCTCAGGGAATTTTTAGGGCTAACTTTGGAGAGAAATGTTAAATGCATGGTGCTTTCCCCACTCTTGTTTGGAACTCTTAAAGAAAACAGCTTAATGGCATTTCAGACCCACCTATATCTCCCACAAGCACACACCTCCAGCCTCTGCAAGCTCCTCTGCGCCTACTTCAAGTTGTGGCTACTGCAGTGCTACCCCAAGGTGGGCTCCAGTTACTCCTGCCAGGGCCCCAGGGCCTTTCAGCTAAAACACCTTAAGGGAAAAGTATCTTGAGTGTGGTTTTCCCTCTGCCATCTCTTGTCCCCTTCACTAGGGTGACATGGCCATATTTCTGTCCTACATGAGCTCATATCTCAAGCTACAGAGCCAGATGGCCCATCAGCAAGGGCAGTGATCCAAGCTTTCCCTGGTAAAGCTTTACCCCTTGCAGCAGACAGTACAAATATAAATACATGGAAAGAGTCTGATTGTTCAGGAAGAAGCTTTTTAGAGAGCTAAGAAAAAAAAAAAAAAGCTGAAAATCCACAGCCTCTCAAGGCTAGAGGCAGGGCTGTAGCAGGAGCCATGCCGATAGGCAGTAAGTTATCAGCAGACAAGCTGTTATGAAGCTCAAAGCTGGTTGAAAAGAGATAAACCAGCCACAGAACAAGGATTGCTCAAAGAAGTTGAGAGGCAAGAGGGATTTTAACCTCCAGATCCCCTGCAGAGTCAGGAAGTCACAATGGAGGGAGGCCACAGCCACCAGACAATCCACAGGGAATATTTATAGCTGAAGAAACAAGGGCAGTTATGCTTTGGGTACAGCTGCCACAGCAGCTCCAGTAATTAACGTGCTGCTCTCGGGACACCTGGCAGAGCTCTGTAATCATAACTCACATCAGGCATATTCCTGGCACTGAGGAGCCCTCACCTTCTTCCCCAGTTCCTTCAGGCAGGGAGGAGGTATCCTCCAGGAATTAAGACCTTGGTTGCTGCTGGCTGGTTTTTGCCAGTGAAGCAAAGATGCCTTTCACCCACAGTACCCTTTAAGCTGGATGCTGCCTCCCACAGTTCCTGTGCCACAGTGATCCTTATGACTCTTCCAAAATGGAAGACCTTCTGCAAGGGATAAAAAGAAGTGCTTGTATCCCCAAGGATACCAACTTCAGTGGATCTGAACACTATCTAGAGATTTTCAAAGGCTCTAGCCCAGCACCAGCATTTGATTCTAACTGTCCACCCAGTAAAAAGATGTAGTCATCCCAGCTCCTTAAGCTCTGATCTTGCTGGTCATCCAACACACCAAAAACCAGCTGTGAACTGGGCAGCCTCCATATGCAGCTCTGGGAGGCCAAGGCAGAAGCAGCACATGGACAGCAAGGGTGCTGCTCTCCTTTCTTCTCCCTATCCTTACTCAGGGCCACAGCCTGTTTCTGAAGCTGGTCAATCTCTGAGCACCAGGAACTTTCCACTTTGGAAGGAACACCCTGAAATACCAATTCTTTCTCCACTTAATTTGAAGGAATTCAGGCACAAAGTGTTCTCAGAAAGCCATTAGGTGCAAGGATTCTGTTCCTGGCATACCTGGGGTGTGCAGGATCACAGCCAGCAGCAAGCTTACACTCTCTGGGGTAAATACACTTCCATTATCATTTTTCACAACAAGAGAGAGATAGAGGCCAGCAATAACCCCGAGGTGACTGGCATCTAATTTTTCATCATTGGAGTATTTATGGCACAACCGTTTGCAGCATCTTGTAATCACTTTACCGCCTCCTTGACCCCTGGCTCCCCCTTATTCTGCATCACCTAATTGCATCTGAACAAGCAGGAGGGAAGCAGCAAAGTGGATAGATGCAGGAGAGCTGAATGCTTGGGTTGTGATACTTTGAAGGACAGCAGAGGAGGTGCAGAGCCAAATTTGGCTGTACCCCCCACCACTAGCTTGCTCTTATCTCCCATAGCATATGAAAGTGGAGCTTTCCTCCTTCCTGAGTGACCTTGAGGAGTTGTTCTCTGCCTCCTCAATTCATTACCATGGTATGAGAGATTAATGAGTTTATTCCAAGTAAATGCAAGGGCATCATCTTTATACACAAATACAACCCCAAATTCCTGCATATTTGTAGCCTCTCCCGGCAGGGCATTGGCAACTACAATAATATTTATATTGACTACAAAAGCCCCTGGGTTAGACAGCACAAAGCAAGGGAGATGTGGACCAGCATGACACGGATGCACAGAGGGCCCTGCAAACATATCAAGCTACAAGCTGCCAGGGTTAAGAGGTACTTGGGTTCAGCAAGGATGAATGTTCCTGACGGCCACTAAGCCCTTGTCTGCCACAACACCAACACTCTTTGGTGTTGGCCTCTTTATTTGTCCTCTTTACTTTTCTCCCCTACAAACTTCTCAGTTGAGTTTCTCAGGACTCTCCAGCTGCCTGGAGGATATAGCTTCAGGGGCAGCATCATCCTGCCCACTGTGTCATGCAGGAGTTGCCTGAAGGGAAGGAAAGTCTCTCACTTTAAAACTACTTAGCACAAAGGAAGAGATAAAGCCTTGCTGCCCAGGGCTAGTGGGGTGTCTGTTCACTTCCAGCCTTCCTCCCTGCACAGTGCACACCAAACAGGTGCAACAGGCTTGGGAGAACAGCTCTGCCCCAGAGCATTATACCGACTTCAACTTACAAGATAAATCCCAGCTGCATTATTTGTATTTATAGTCCTGCTTACAGAAGCATGAGCTACGTGTGGGATTTGCTGATGTAGTCCAAAAATCCACATTTTTGGACAAGAGCATTAGTGATCTCAGACATGCAGTGCAATTTAGGATGGCATTAAGTTGCAGACTTATTTAGGAGTAAAAAGATACATGGGTCTGCCCAGAGCTTTCCTCTACAGCAGATAATGTTCATAGCAGCAGAACTGCACAGTTCTGCAGTCCTGATACTTTCTGCCTGTATTATTAAAGAATTAATGGTAATTTCAGGGGATGAGAGATCAAGACTGCTGTCTTACTAGATGAAAACAATTATGTGAATCAGGCAGGCAGCAAGGTCAGACCTCTGTTTAAAAACAAAGCTGGTGCTAAAGCACCAAACAGAATACTGTAAAATATGCTGTTAAGAAAAAGGCTTATATTGCATTTCCCAGAGGATTGTTTAACTGACTTAACAGATCTTCTCCAGCTCTGGTTCCTAGGATGCTGTCACAATCACTGCAAAAAGTAACACCGCACAGAAATCTATTTATTACTTATTTTCTACCAATGTTCTGAAAACATAAGATTTGTGGCTTTGCTGGAACAGCCTAGTCCAAGAAAGGAATTTTAAAAGGCCCTTTTTAAACCTTTACCACTCCCTGTAGGAGTGGGTGATCACATATATTAGTTCTGACACCTGCCCTATTCAGGAGAGATTGGTCTCCAGTATCAGGAGAGAACAGTGTCAGCTTTGGTGCCTTGCTGCCCAAGTGAACTGACTCCAAAGGACAGCTTTATTCAGGGAAGGCAGCAGTACGGCCTCTCAGCCTTGGCAAGGTGGCTGTGCTGCGCAGCAGGGCTGTGGTTTGAGCCCAGCATCACCTCTGGTGAGCTCCCAACTGCAGAATGTACAGAAAAGCAAACACAGATCTATGTAAAGCCACTGCTTCACCTAGTCTGTTTAGTTGGTTTGTTTGCAAGGTTCATCATCACCATCCAACACCACCTAAGTCAAACCAAGCACTAAAGTGTACAGGATATTCTTCCTTGGGGAAGCCAAGAGTGTCTGAGCTCACTGATGGCCTCTGCCCATTCTATCTCTGCATCTCTTGCACCTTGCTTCTCTGAAGGCCTTGGTAGCACCTGCAGCACACCTGGCCATGCATTCAAGCAGCACCACAGCACCGTTCCCTTCCAGACAGCCCTTGCCAGCCTGCTGGAGGCACCAGAGGGACATAATTGGTCCTTTGGAAAAGCTCAGCATACAAGTGACAAGCACAACCCAAGCTCCACTTAGGAAAAACCCACTTCTCATTGTGAAGTGAACAGACAGCTCTGTACAGAAAACACATTCCAGTCCCCTGCACTATTGATTTTCCAGTGAAGAGAGACAAGCTAATCCATTAACGTTAGTTACTTCAAAGTGTGGTCTTGCAGTTGCTTCAGTCTGGTCCCAAAGGCCAATTCTCTCACCCAGTGTTTGCCTTGTGGCTGGTATTTCTTTTACTCAAAATGCCATCAGTTACAAGGAAGCAAGAAAAATCACCCATCAGAAGATGAACTCCAGCTCTTAGGTCACTGGCACAACAAGTTTGTATTTCACTTCCACAACACCACACTCATCTGCCTCTCCTCCTGACGGCTCAGGAGGAACCTCTTTTTCACAAGGCCAGTTATTATCTGAAGATCCCTTTGCATTAGGAAACACAAGGAGTGTGGCAACCCCCAATAGAGCCAGTTTATCTGTCACAGGCATATGATGAGCAAGCAATTGAAAGGATTTATTGATGAGACCACAGAAGAACAGAACAGGATGAAGGAGGCAGGATTTATGCCATATTAACAAGGCTGTGTGCCAATTTCAACCTATTAGTTGCACAATAAAAAGAGCTGAGACTTGCCTTCACATCCCACATCCAGACACCATTTATTTCAGCAGAACTTGGCTCCTATCCCTCTTCAACCACTTCAGACCAAAGCAACAACTTAACTGACCTTACTTTTTGGAAGCAGAGTACACGAGAGGCATGAGAAGACTCCAGTCAGCCTCTGAGTCAGGGCTTTTAGCCAAGCAAAGCTGTATTTCAGGGGCACCTATAACAATTTGGCCTACTGATATTGATACATAATGCAGTACTAATTCCTCTTGTGTCACAGCAATGCTTCAAAACTCAGGTGGCCTGTATACACAGAAATGGCACAATATTCTGGACTCTTGAAAAGCTTTTTTCTTACTCTGAAGGCTTTCAGAACTGCCTTTATGCATAGAAGTAGCAGCTGCCTTTTTTGTACATTTATTTCTATTTCTATCAGTATCATAGTAAACCACATCAAAGCATTTGTGGTAAGGAATATAATGCAATATTTTTGGCAAGAAAGTCTTACCATGAATAACTTATAGGATATGCAGGGTGACAAGCTAATGGTGCCCCAGTCCTGCTGCATCCTTACTGCAAGCTGAAGTAACCTAGAACACAGCAATGCTACAGTTTAAGCAATTTATTTAAACAAGATGATGACTTCACACCACCAGGATAACCTTCCACCAGCTTTTCTTCCTTTTTACTGGCTCACTCTGGGAGCCCAGGACAAGCACTCCAAACCTTTTTGATTGATGCGCTGTGAAATCAGCCCTCCCTGGTCCAGCTCCTGCCACTGAGGCAGCTTTCTTCCCCACCACAGGTTCTTAAGGTCTCTAGACATTGAGACCTGTAAAAATAAATATCCAAGAGACAGCTGTGACCCATTTATTACCAAATGTTGCTGCAGGGCACAGCTGAGGAAGGCAGGGCAGAGGAAAAGCACTTGCTGCAAAGGGAACAGTGGAGAAAGCCCAGGTGCCCTTGGAAGAAGCACTCTGCTTGCAGCACTGCTCCAGCTCTGCTGCTCCAGCTCCCACTTGGAAACAGACAGCTTAGCTCAAGCATGGATGTTCAAGTACTGCCACGAGGGCTCCTCTCATATCACTGCTGGGAGGCAAAATATAAAACAACCAAAAAAAAGAGAAACAAACAGAAGCCAACAATGGACGGAGAGGCCACAAGAGCATAGTGTATCAAACAAGCTGATAAAACTGCCCCAGTGCAGGTCAATGCATTTGGAAAGATCTATTTTGACAACAATAATCTGAGATACCTTTACCCAGAGCAGGGCACAGGCAGAGCCAGGAAGGAGAAATGCCTTGGAGGGAAGCAGAGCATGTGGAGCAGGCACACAAAGCCCAGCACTCCAGCCTGCAGCTGGAGCGAGCCGGGAAGGCAGCACCGCACCAAGGCTGACGGGATCCACAGCAACACTTATCAGTTCAGCCTTTGCATTTGCCAATTAAGTTCTGCCGGTACTGAGCACTGGTACAACAGCACGCATGTCCTCAGACCACCCCTTCACCCCCCTGCACAGCCTCCTGCAGCTGCAGCCCAGCCCCGCTCTGGTCACCGACCAGAGTGTTGGGCTGGGGTGACATTGTCCCCTCCTGAAGAGGGACAGCGAGCGCCTGTGAGCCTGCTCATTTTATTCACTGCACAAGCACGTTTCCAACTGGGATAATCTCCATTAAACCATCTGCGCTCCCATCCTCGCCTGGCCTGCACCCGCTGGGCTGCCTGCGATACTGCAGCATCTGTGAACCGGCACAAGCGGATACCGGATGCCACGTCCCTTTCCCAATCAGCTAAAAAAACCATCAGAGACTCAGACGGAACAGATGCACCTGGTGGCTTTGACGCGCTACTGGAGCCAGGCTACCAGGAGTACCTGTGCCACTGCCTCTTCTGAAAGGCACGAGGCTCCCCTTGAGAATTTAAGCTATTTCCTTTCCATCATGGGAAGACACTATGTCCCAGACTGCCAGAAGAGGAGGGCTGAGAACAGAGTAGAGGCATCAGCCTCAACGGCTGCCTTGGTACAGAACAGAAGCATTGTTTGCCAGGTCATGAACACAGTTTGGATCAAACACTCCGAATGGCTGGTGATCCCCAGGATTTAACCTCTTATTTATCTCAGTACCTGCTTTCTAGAAACAGGGACTATCATATCACATTCACACATGACTTCAACAGAAAGACAAGGAAGTGTTACAATGAAAGATCTGAAACTTAAATCTGCTGCCCCTTCCCCACGAGCTCCCCAGCACAGCCCAGTGGAACCTACAGAGAGCACGATCAAGCAGCTGCAATGAAGTGTGAATTCAGCACTGAGAGAATGTGACCCTGTCCTCAGCATTGCCAGAGACAGCCAAGGGACTTGGGAGTCAGTCACTCCAGCTGTTGAGGACATGGCAGGGTGGTAACAGGTCTGAAGCAAAGATAGAAAGCCATCGATCTGCTTTAACTGTGATCACTGCCTGCCTTAAACAAGGTTGCTGGGCTGCCCAACACACATGTTCCTTGGAGGAAAATTTGTCCTGCAGGGTGCTGCCCTCACAGGAGTAGAACAGCACAGCAAGGCTCACCCTTCAAACCTCCTAAGTCTCTTATGGTCCCAAAAAGGAGGCAAATATTAGCAGCAGGTGATGGGACAGGAGCAAAAGTCTACTTACATGTTTCCTGCACTTGCATGCACTTATTTGTTTTGCAAGTTTTTATTTTCCAAAGCAATTTATAAACAAGAAGCGAGACAACCATTTGTTCAGACAAAGGTTAATAGGGGCCTAGCAATCTCTGAAGACTCTGCAGACACATTTAGGTGTGAAATCTTGGAGCAGCAATAAAGATGCTGCACAGACAAGCAAGTCTCAAGAGAAGAATTTAATCTATCTAAATATTCTCATTATGTACATAGTTTTCAGCTTCCATTCACAGTAATCAGAGCAGAGACAGTTTCCAAAAGCCTTTTCAGACAATAAGGCGTGAAAAAGGATTTTTATGTCAGCCATTATTCCTCTCTCCATCCCTAGCTTGAAGAGTCAATGTTTGAAATGGTTTTGTCTAAAAGAAGACACAGTGTTGGGAGAGAAAAAGTTGACAGGAGGAAGGCAGCACGGGTCTTTGGCAGACTGGTGGGACTTGGCAAAGCAGCTCCCATTGGCACCATTTGTCCAGAAAACCTCAAATAGATTATTCTCCTCCAAAATAGGTTTTCTGTAGGGTCATGCACAGAGTATGAAATATAACACGACTTCCAGAGAACTGCTTCACTGGAACAGGCAAGATGTTTCAGTACATCCACACATCTTCCTCCTAAAAGTCACTTAAACCTAAGTACAGTACTAAGATAAGGTAGGAAAACTAGAGGCAGGCATCTAGGACAAAAGGGCTGATCCAAAACTCAGCTGCTCTCTTTTGGGATCACAGCGTCCATCTGTCCCCTTGCCACAGGGGAACTTGTTTGCAAAAAGAGACCTTGTTTGTCCACTGAAATGTGGAACCTGAATCATTCCATCAGGCATGAATTCAAAATAGAAAGTTAAGAAAAGAGAATAGCTCTCTATGGTATGATCCCCTGGGACCAAGAGAAGCTGTGCTCTTGATGCATCTCTCCTCCTTCATGTTGCATTTTCCCCTTCAGACAGGCAGATTTCAGCTTTTTTAGCATGTTCAAAACTCTACTTCTATACACAAGAAGCTTGTACAAAATATGTAGAGATAATTACAATGGTTTGCTACTAATTTTTTTTGCTTGAAGTCAAGTGCCTTTCTTGCCCTGCTGTCCCATCCCCAGATTTCTCTCAGAAATTTTAAGAGCTCAACTGGTCACTAGTTGTCCACACTACAAACAGGACAGTGGGGAAAATATTAACCAGGACAGCAGGTGAAAAATATTCACCAGCATAGCCACTTTGCAGGCACCCCAAACTCAAAACCAGGGTCAGTACTGTGGTGTGAGTGTTTTATAAATGATTACATCTCTTATCCCTCTCTAAAGAGGTCACCATCCTCTCTGTTTTCTGGAGAATATCACACAGGTCAAGCAGGGAATGGGACCAGAAGAGCTGGAGGCAGAACAAGTTCCAGTTTACTCCCATCCTCACCCAGTAAGAGGCATTAGAGACTTTTAACAGAAAAGCAGAACTTAGAGATAATGCTAACACCCAGAAGTATCCTGAAAATAGTGATTGTGAGAACTGTAACCAGTAACCCACTACAGACTGGTCTGTTCTCCCACAAATAATCTCACCCTCCACCTAAGAGGGCATAGAGAACAACACTGAAGCCTCATCCCAGTTACAGAACAGGAAAGAATTAACCACTAGCAAAGACTTTGCAGATATTTATTCTCCAAATCCACAAGACAAGCAGAGGGAAAAGCTCCTCTGAGAGTTATGTACACAGACTTCAAGCCTAATGCTTACACAGTCTTAATTTTTTAAATTTTGCAAGTCCTAACAACAATTATCGTCATGAATTATAGACATAATATGTGAGAGACACAGGCAGTAATTAATGTATGCCTGCCTTTTCTGACTAGCTCCTTCTGCTGGGTCAGGAAGAGTTATTGAAATTCAGGAAGGAAATCTTCAATCTTCTAGAAGTTTTAAAGGAACAGACCAAGACAGAATTCAATAAAGCAATAATATTTCTCTTAAATAATTAACTAGACTTTGACATTCACTAATATTTCTGAGACCCAGCTCTTACTTTTGCTGTGACACTGGATGTGCTCCACTGCATGTCCATAATGTACTAACTCAAAAATTACCTCTGGATTTCTCTGCACACGTGTAGCCACCCTCATTCCTTTTACTTTAAATTCTCACTAAGACCCTTAACAGAAGCCACACTATGGAGCACTAGCATCCTTTCCTCCTCCCATTTTGCCCTACCAACATCTGTCTCCAAATACAAGCACTCAGCACTCCCCAGGCTCTAAAGAAGCCATGTTCATTATCCTCTGGGAAAAACCCTGGGTTCAGAGCAGAACCCCAGCACAGCATTAGATGCAATAGACAATCCTGAACTAGACAAAGCTATTACTAAGGCAGTGTATAGCATTGGATGTTGTCTAAGCTGGTTGTTTCCATCGTCTTTCAAGTAGCAAATTCTCCTGCAGCATTAACAATTTTATTCACATAAAGAATGGCCTCAATGATCCTTGTGAGTCCCTTCCAACTGTGGGTATTTTATATTCTAAAGCATTCAAGTGAGTTTAATATACTTCAGTATCTTGACAACAATTACCTCCAAGCAAGTATTAATTAGCCAGCCACTGAAAAAAACAGTGAAGAAAAACCCAGCCTTTGGCAAAAATATCTCACCTGCTTAAGCAATATAAAACTAAACACCAAGATGGACAGAATTCAAATTCAAAACCATAAGGATCATTCTGATGGCCAACTAGTTAAAACACAGCCATGTCACCAAGAATAGGGAGTGGGTATTTGGTCAAAAACGTCAGACTGAACCAAAAGTTTCATATTCTGTTGTTCACTTGAACTACATTATTTCTACAAGAAAAAAATTCCCTATGCACTAGAAGCAGAGTTTAAATGGCAACAGTGGTTATCCCCATTCCAGAAGCTCACCAGATACAGCCTGTAAGCATCAATCCTTCGAATTGGCCCCCAGCACTTGTCTGTGTCATTGTACTTTGTGCTGTCTCCAACACTGCAAGAATGGTTGCCAGTGACACTGCTGGGAAAGGAGGGAGAAACAAAAGAGAATAATTAACTCCTAGCAGATGTCTTCCCCTCTCCTGCATTCAAGAAAGAAGAATGAGCAGACGCCAATCCTTCTCTCTGTCTCTGGTCACACTCCTTTACATTTTCTGGACAGTGTAACACAGCGAGTCACTGAGTACCAGAGGTTTAAAGACAAATTCTTGGATTGCCTGCACTTATTCACAAGTTTTCTCATTTAATCATCAAGCTGGTGAGCTTAAATCTTTGATGGATTGCTGAGGTTTTCCATTTTCAAGACTGAAGTCCAAATCCAACCCAGTTTTGATCAAACCAATCTTTCTTATTATATGTTTCTTTGAGAAAGGCACCACTCCCAGTCCAGAGCTAAGTCCATGTACTGTCACCACTCACTGGCCTCAGGCTTAGTAAGAATCACACCCCTCAACTCTTACCCAAAGAGAGAGAGAAGGCAACATATTGCAGAATATTGCAGTCAAACTATGGAGCAACAAGTCTCATGTCTGCAAGTGCTGAAGCTGGAAATACTTCACACCTGAGCACTTGTCTGGGACCAGGTCAGCTACTTTGCAGTCAGGCAGCAGGCACTCAGGTGGGGAATACAAAACAACTTCACCACCCACCCACAAAAGATGAGCTGTCCTTGAGTCATTTCTCCACCCCATGCTTTGGAAAGTACAGTTGATCCTAGTAAGACTTATCACCCCATCAAACCCTAAGCCTGCCCTGTTCCCTGGCAACACACAGCCCCTCAGGTGTAAGCACACTTACCAGGTCACCTGCATTAGGGAGACTGGCACCGCTGCTGCATAGATTGCCAGATCTCCATAGAGGTAGATAATTATGCAGAAATAGAAGAGGTTGACACCCACTGCAGAAAAAGAAAATATTGTCCAGATTCAGCAGAGTTCACAGAGACTCTTGTTCTCTGCACTTCACATATACAAAATTTTTAAGATCTTAAATCACCATTTGCCTCCACAGTTTCTGCAGCAAACCACCCAAGCTTAGGGAACTTACCATAGAACAAGAACTGATGGGGCATGAGGGGTCTTAGAGCTCCACTCTGCTTCCTTCAATACCTGGTACTGACACTAAATAAACCCTCTGGTTCAAGCCCATCCTGCAGACAAGACCAACAGGTCTCACATAAGTCACCTGCCAGACGAAGCTGTCAGTTCTGAACAGCCACAGGCAAACATCCGGGTGATGCTCTCAGACTCAGTGTGAGCACAGCCTGACAAAGTGAAATGCAGAGAGAATGTTTCTAGGCTCTGCTGATTCCAAATCCTCTGACTGCAAACCTGCAGGACCTTTACAATATGGACCTGTAGGGATTTAGCCCTGCAGAGCTCAAATTCCAATGGGCTGAAATGGAGCTGGCTTTGGGAGATTCCCTACCACTGGAAACTTGAGCCAAGGTACAATCCTGCAAAGCTTTAAAATTGTTTCTGCGTCCCACTTACCCTTATGCCACCATATACACTGTTCCTGCCCCTACTCATTTTATGCGAATAAGTTTTTTCTGGTTTGTTTTTTTTTTTTTTTAATTATTTTTAATTTAAAGCTTGCCCTGCCTTCACCTGTGAGATTAAAAGAAAATCTTACACAAATTAACTGGGTGCACGGAACAGCCTTACTGAGGCATAAGAAGACACCGCTGTGAAGAGGTAAAATCTAAAGGGATAAAGAAATGTTTGATGATACTCCAGGATTCTCTTCTTGCAAGCCTCTATAAATCTCACCAACAAATTGCAAGATATTTTATTTCAGAGTCAGATGAGTTTCAGAATAAAAGCCTCAAATGTATTTAATTTAGGAAGTTGACATTGAAGGAAAACAGCTCAAGAATCCTGCCCATACTTTCAAGTTGTGATGCCACCTGATGCTTAATCCCAGGGTAGCTTGAGTAAACTCACACCCACAACTGTGACAACTATCAAAAAAGGACAACACTGCTGCGGGACTAAAGACTCATTCAGTGCCTGGGTGCCCCAAAGCTTTACCATGTTTTGCCATCATACTGCCCCTGGAGCTCTGGATGTCAGGAAACATTATTAGGCATTCTCCTTTGCTTAAATAAATTATTCCATATGCTGAGCCTGCTTAGCATGAAAGGGGCTGTATCAGCTTCCCTGCTTCTGTACAGTAAGCACACTAAATCACTGTTCTAGAGCTGTTCCTGGAGACAAATGGATTTACTACAGAAATTGTCAGATCATTCTATATAGTTCTCCCATTGTTTTCTTGCTCTGTTAAAGATGTCTTCACAGTTAGGAAGTCTCTGTGCTGTTCTGAAGACAGCAACAAACTACCTACCAGTCTTTCCAATTTCCCATTAAGAAGGGTTGAAGGTTTTAAAAAATATCTGAGATAGGACATAAGCTGCAGAGAAACAAACCTGAGGACTAGACGGACTCAGATATTCTATTTTGACATCTGCGACTGGTCTTGGGACTCAGCTGCCCCACACACACAAAATAAAGCTGACATGACCAGCTAAGCCACAGCAGCACCAGCCAGTACCCAGCAGCACCACCATTCCAATGCAGACCTCTCTGTCTGCAGGAAGCAGAGGTGACACTCTGCTCTAAGACAGGAACACTTTAGCATCAGTTATTTTATAAACTGCTGCTGACCCTCCCTGATCAATACTTTCATTACTTGGTACAAAATGAGGTGAAAAAAAAGCAATGACTTCCTGTGAGGAAACAGCGTGACAGATGTGCCTAGAATCTATTACTGCAATAAATGACTGCTCAGTCCCAGAAGAAAGCACCTAATATTAAAAAACAAACAAAAAAAATCAAATCAAGAAAAAAAGTAGTTTTTCAGAGCCAGCTCTTTCAAAAGAGCACAGTCTCTTCACAGCCTAAACCTAAGTCAGCTCCCTTTAAGAAGCAGACAATCTGAAATTGAGATTTATCCCCAGCTTACCTCTAGGACTGCAGATTCACTGCCTGTCAGATTGTTGAAAATAAAAATCAGTCAAGGGAAAGGAGCAAAAAACTCACTAGAAATCAGGGGTTTTGAGGTCTACTGCATAGCTTTCATCAGCCTTTCCTCTGGAGGCTGTAAAGCCCTCCATCATCTTGGGTTTTGATCCATACTTTGTAAACATCCAGACATTTGCCAGCTGTGAAACCTCACAGGCTGGTTCTTGGAGCTGGGAATTCCCCAGTATGGCCCAGGTTCTCAGCACTAAGTGGTCACTGAGCAGCTGCCTTTGCTGAAGACCTTTCTGTGCAGCTGTGGGGAGGGAGCACCTCAGCACCTCCTGCAGAGGGAAGTCCTTCACCTGTTTGTCTCTGCAGCCACTCACAGGCCAGAGGGTGTCTCTGAATCAGTGACAGGGATAGAGCCTCACTGCTGAGCTCTGACATAGGGAAAGCAGCAAATGAGTTACAGCTGCCCCAGGTCCTTTGCTGTGGGCACCTCATCCCATCTGGAAGTCACAAGTGCCATGGCCTGTAGCTGTTCCAGCCACCTTCCTGCAGATAGATTCACCCCTTTGTGATGGGCTGAGTAGACCCTGGAGAGGATCCCTAACACAGAAATCAGATAAGTCTGGCTAAAGCAACATTAAGAAGAGGGATTAAGATTTAAGAGTACTAAGCAGTTTATTTCACTTTGCTCAGAAGCTACATCAGTGCTGATGGAGAGAGGACACGTATTCCCAACACCCTCTACTGGCTGAGTACCAGAGAGGCCCAGAACCTGCCTGGCTCCTGGGGGTCCTTTCCAGCTCCTCTATGAAGCACATGCAAACAAGGGGCCTCCTGAAACTTGGTGAGAACACTCTGGCTCCTGTGATCCCCCCATCCCTCCACAGCCCAATCCTCAGCAATACAGCTAAACCCTGTTACATGATTGTTCTTAAAGCACTTCTCAAATATTACTCCTCAGAGGAGCCTCATGAGACAGGGATGTGTAACCATATTTTACACATAGCAAAGCAAACAAGCAAGAAAACTTGCCCTAGGTCATAACTACTCAGTGGTACAGCCAAGACCAAGAACAAGATGTTTCTGATACACTTCACTTCTCTGACTAAAAACGTGGCAGCCTAGTCCAAGGTGGATTATTTTGATAGTCCTCAGTGATTCAAATCTACAAAATCCCAGAAGGGGCATGCAGGAAAATTAAGAAGTTTTTTTTTCAATTAACTTTAAAAGCAAAAAATAAAAGTTCAAAGAATATTCACTCCTTAAGCCCAGCTGTCCTTCAGAGGCAACAGCTTTGTGCTGGTATACACTGATGTAATGTAGTGGAAAAAACCCAGCCTTCCATTACCTCTTTGCAAAATGGCCAGCGAACAAGGGAAAACATCATTTTCCACAAAAAATGGGGCCTGACAGGCTCAAAACTGCACAGCCATGGTGTCTGATGATGTTCTGGCTCTGTACAGCATTTCATTGTTCTGCTTTACAGGTTTCAGAATCCTCAACACTGTGGTTTGCATTTCTATCACACGCAGCAATGGATGGGGCTTTATTACAACAGGGTTACAAGTTTGTTCCCTGGCATACAAAAGACATTTAAAAGCAAAAAGACAAGCCAGCTGCCTATCACATCCTCAGCAGGGACCTCTTCAGCAGTTCGTGTCCCAGATCTCTTGATAATTGCCCAGGTGCAGACAGTTCCTAGAAGCTCCTATCAGAAGTCTCCTTCAGACTGCTATCTACAAGGCTCAGGAAAGCCTGAATGTCTTATTCTCAAATGCTACAACCAAAATGCAACTGGAAAACATTACAGCTGTGGTCTACTGCTTCAGAAAGTGGAGATCACAGAGGATACATGCAGTTCAGAGGTAGGTGAATTGCAGTCAGAAAAGGCACTGACTTACACTTGCCTGTAACAAGACACTGCTCCCATAACCTGCACTGTTTTGGTGGTTCCATGCCCGCCACAGCAGGTTCTGGCCCACCTGGCCCATAAAAACTTTACAGAAACATCACACAGGAGGATGAATACAGTCCACAGAGAGAAGGAACAGCACATCTGGGTGGAATTATCACAAAGTTAGGATGCAAACCCACACTGAGAAGCATGCAAACTTACAGAACAGCCATACACACAACATGCAGGAGGACCCAAAGGGACTTTTGAAAATGTTCATCACTTACCTTTATTGAAGAACATGGAAGCCATCTGGCCCATTTCTACCCTCTCAGTGATTTCAAAGATATTGGCTGAGCTACGTCTCTCTGCAAGTTAAAAAACAAGAAGTGTTTCAACCAGTCCCTCCACTAAGCCCTAAGATTACCTGGGTACTTGGGAACCTCTAGTAGCAGTTTGAAGGACAGTATGTAAAACTCCACAGCTGCAGAGTCACTGGGCCAATTACTCTGCTGAAGCTAGTCTAAGTTGTTTAGAAAATAAAATGTTCTCATCTTAGTGATGTAGAGGGAAAAGATCTTTTATCAGGCTGCAGAAGGCAAACTGAATTCTCAATGCATCTTATCTTGCAAGTGCTGAGGACTTTGGGACGACAGCATGTGGAAGTAAGGGTGAAATGGACAGAGGAGTTCCACTGGAACACTGTCTGCAGAGAAGAGGCCTCATACCAGTGAAAGCATGAACTGGGTACTCACGAACTGACAGGATAGGCCGTGTCTCTGCTCGCTCATAGCCATCTTGGAGGAGAACATCACTGTCAGACACTCCAGAGGAAGAATCTTCATCATCCTCCTAGATGAAAAGACCAGACCACTGCTGAGATATCTGCTATCCACAGTATAGGCTGTGCCACTCCCAGTGTCATGGTCACTTTCAGACACTCAAAGGAAAGTCCCAAACAGGAGGGGAGGACATGCAAGCAAATGCAATCCCAGGGAACCCAGAGGATGCTGTGGAGGGCAGAAGAGGACACTAGTAGAACAGGGTGAAGTAAATGACAGGCTCTGCTGTCCCAGCCCCAGGTCACACACACAAATACAGCAACACTGCCTAATTCATGTAGCAATAAGTGGCACAAGGAAGTTGGAAACTTAAGGAAGATCTGCAGTGTTGCAGAACTGGGAGAAAAAAAAAAAATCCAAGCATATCTAGCTAACACAAGCAGGTCTAGCTCCTAACTATATCCCACTAACACCAAGCCAGGGGTCTAAATCAGTGCAAACAATCATGCCTCCCTCTGATCCAGTAAAACTACAAGTAAGTTTTACAGCAAGGACATAATTCAGAACTGTCCACAACCTGGGATACTGCCCAAGTAACAGCAAGGACATCCCAGCCTGTCCCAGTTAAATGACCTGAGATCAGCAAGGATTTATAGTCCTCAGCACACTCCAAATAGCACCAATATATTGGCTGCCACCTCTCCACATTCATTGAGCAGTGCTTCTGGGCAAGGAGAGCGCGATCAGTAAGAAATGTGAACAGCACAAGAGATTTTTCAAAGCAGAAGCAGAAAATCCTGTCTTTAATGAGCAACCCCACAGGGAGCTAACAGCTATATTTTATATGGCAAAGTTAAGTACAATAGAAATTTATTTCCTTAGAGTTAGTAACGAGACAAGGCAAAGATGCAAGGGAATGCCAGGAAAATCCTATGTGATAAAACAGGAGGAAAAGAAGAATTAAACCCCACACAAACCTTGCGTTTTTCCATTCTCTTCCATCTCAGCTGGGCATTTGCAGCAGCCATGGCTTCCACCACAAAGGTTGTAGTCATATAGCTGCAGAGAGAAGAATTCATTTGATATCATCAGTAATAGTCAAGAGAGATGGAGAATAATTCCCATCTGTTTGTAGGAGAAAACAAACAAACCAAAACAATCCTGTTGCCAGCTCCCCACACAGTTTTGACAGTGTTTCATCTCAGTTTATTGCTCTCTTCTGCTCTTGAGATTCAGGTGTTCAAGCAGACCACAATATGCAGTAAAATATAACACACCTTCAGATATATTAAGACACTTTAGATATTTGGAAGGCACATTCCTGGTGTTCCTGTGGGTTGAAGACAGCAAGAGAACTTTGACCTTTGCTAGAAAGCAAGTTTCCTTCCTCTTTTTAGAACCAAAGACAAACCCAGCTCTACTCTGAAACTCATGGCAAAGGTACTCTGGTCTGTTAAAGAATCTTACACATGGCATCAGAAGCAAAGCAGCAATATAAGAAGGAGCACATCACACATACAGGTAAATACTGTAGGCCAGTGGAAAAGCTGTCCAGGGAGAGCCTCTGATGGAATGAATATCATTATCTCAGCTAAAACCAGCCCTGTAATATTAATCAATAAATTTTAAAACCCCCTCAAATCAATGTTATTTAAGGCTTTAAACTGTTTTCTCACTGCTTCAGGAACTGGACTTGCCTATCAAGTTAAAATAAGAGATCAGTTTTGCAAGAATAAAAGGAAATGCTGAGGCCTGTGTAGCAATTTCCGCCCAGGCTTTTCCTGCACCAAAGGTGCCCAGTGGGCATGAGGAAGTCACAAGTACCAGAACAAAAGCAACAGAGCTCCCAAGGCATGCAGCACTTTGAGCTGTGTCTTCTGAGCTTAATTCAGTGCAGTTCTGGTACACAGATCTGGAGGTTTGTGCTCTCCTGCTGACCTTGAAGGATTGTCTGCTGGTGCTGAATTCTATATGGTGAATTCATGCTTTTAAACTAATGTAGCTAAAAGGAATTGGTCCTAAAGCTCCCAGTTACTGGTAACCCCACAGATATCATTTTACCGAGCCTTTGCAGCACCCAGCTCTGAGGTGGGGCAGTCACAAGCATTTGACCATACAGTCACCCTGAACTGCAGCACAGAACAGATTCCAAAAGCTCTGCCTCCAAACCAAAGGCACATTCAGGCTGACAGAATTGGTTACTGAAAAGGCTGGCACTTCAAAAGTCCATTTGTACAAATGGCAGGAGGGAAATTAGTTTTATTTTATTTTAAAACCAAACAAGAAGAGAGCAGGGATTCCCAGCCCACCAGAAGATGGCAATTGTAGCAGTAACTCCTTAGAAATCAGTACTGTATCCACAGCCTTCAGCTCCACCTGCTGCTCCAGCAGGGAGGCACCTGGGCAGGGGCTCACAGTGAACCAGCATGACAAGCAGGAGACCATCTCCAGAGTCTTGAGCAGCAAAGGTCTGGAGGGGCTAAGACAGGTCTGGCTATACAGGAATTTGTGTTCCTAACACTCAGCTGTGAGAGCATTGCCAGAAGCCAAGAGAAAGCTTACACATCTGCAAGTCACAAAGTAAAGATTTGACCATGTGCCACCTGCGACCTGGTTGATATTTGGGGAACTGATCTGTGACAGAGGCAAGCATGGAATGGATCCACAGTGAGGACAATGGCAAAAAGGTAGCAGGGATAAAGGTCCCAGGAGACTCTGGACTGGAGGAAAAGTCCTTCCCATACGTCAGGAAATGGGATGTACCAGAGAGTCAGGAAGTGCATCTCTCCAAATCAGGTCCACAGGCAACACCATCGCAGAAATCAACACTCAAGGAACAGAGGGACAGAGCACACAGGAAAACAGCAGAAGTCTTTACACTGTCCTCACTCAGCTGAACTGCCCAGTCCCCTAAAGACACACACACACATCCTACCTCATAAATCCCAGGAACATCAGGAGGATGAGGCTGACGAGCCACCCTGCTGTGGCAAAGGCCTTGGGCATGGTCAGGGCTCCCGTTCCGACAATGAGGTTGAACATGTACACCAGGCCAACCTGCAATCAGCCACATGATCCAGCATCAGAGTGGAATCAGGAATCATCCAAAACACCTCACATCTTAAAATGGAGAGGGCAATCCCTGAGCCAGCAGGGTGGGAACAAGTCCATGTGAGAAATAATTGGAGGAAGGGACTGAAATCCAAAGAGAACAATGTGGGTGTCAGCACATTTCTGGAGAAACAGATATTCCTCTCCATTTTTCTAATTATTTTAATTTTTTTTTCTGTCTTGCTTCTGAAGTTATAAAGTGCATGAGACTTTTTTTTTGTTTGTTTGTTTTCAAATCACTGCCTTCTACCAGAAGGTCTGTGCTGTGGGTTGGGGTCTCTCCTTTTTTTCTGACCTGAACACAAGTAGTTATGGCTATGTACCTTTCAGGACCTTTTATTCTCAGTCAAGCTGGAAATATCCAAACAGAATTCTAATTCAAAGCCTGCTTGCCATTTTACCAGTAAGAAGCTGAGCATATTGTGAAGAAGGGATTTTACTTCCTGAAGGGAAAGGATTTTATCTTCTCTGGCAATGAGTTTTTTCAGTGTCCAGAGACAAAAGAGAACTCTGCACATGGACAGGACCCACCCCCCCCCAGGCTAAGAATTTAGCTCAATTAAGGATCAAGAACTGCCAAAGTTGTTGTGCTTTAGTGTTTTTTTTTTTTTAATATAGGTCAGAGTCTCTCCAGAGGAAAGCCAGTAAAGAGCTGTGTATGAGCAGACTTTTCTGGGCGTGGAGCAATTAACATCAGGAGAATGATTCCCCAGTGACCCTGAGAGCACTTCACTGGCATAAGCACAGCAAATTCATCTTTTGCTGAACATCCTGGAAGGATAATTTTTCCTTTGGTCAGCCAGAAATTAGGATGGTGCCTGTAATGTTCAGCTGGGTTAGACACCTTCAGGGAAAGAGGAGAGCCTCAGCCTTTGAGATTACTCTAGGAAATTCATGCAGCACCAGCATAACAATGTATGAGCAGGTGACACTAATCCTTGAGGGTCCAGACATCCCAGTTACTGTCTTACTTCTCCATTTTCTCAGTTGTGACCTATTTCTGCAGCCTAATATCCACTTCTCCTACATTTAATCATTAACATGGAGATGAAAATTTTAAAGCATTAAAAATCCAACACACAGACTTCAGGGCTGGTTCTAAATTTATTGAGTTCACTTAAAAAAAAAAAGTGTTTACAAAGTGCTGTTTTTAAAAGCTGACATTTCGTGAAGACTTGTGGCTATGAAAACTGGTATTTCCAGTAGTATAGGAAAGTAGTAATTGGCTCTGCAGTTGCACAGGACACCACATTACAGGGAAGAAACCTCTAAATTACTCACTTCCATTGAAGTGGTATAAAACCAATTACTGCAACAGCTGCAGCTAAGTAAACTTTGAGAAACTCAGGGGAAAATGTTTACATAAAGCAACAAAAGTGAAGAAAGTGGGATAGTTTCAATGTCCCAGTCCACCCTGGCTATGCCAATGACAAGTTGGGTCGATGAAAACATTAACAAAATATAAGAAAGTGGGCAAAAGGATGAAGAGCTGGTATAGGACATGAAGCTCTTTCTAGCACTTTTAGATCTATACTTTAAGCACACATCATCCCTTTACCTTATGAAAAGTGATCTGAGATGTAAAAAAAAAAAACATATAACTACAAACACTAAGCATCTTTAACTGCCCTTTGACCTCCACCATCTCCTGAAATGCTGAGGTTATGTCCATGAGGAAGGAGGATTTGTAAACGCAATGCTGAGGAAAAAGGATTTTGAAAAAAAACAAAACCTGTGACCAAACCCACCAGCAGTGGAACTTACATAGGGAGAGTAAAGCTCTCCGGTATCAGTGATGCCACCTGCCATCCTGGAGATGGTGGGGAAACCCAGAGGAAAGCCAGAAGGGTATTTTTGGGAGGGTGTTTTCAACTTCTGTCACCTTTAACCTGTGTTATTTTTGCTGGAAAAAGGAAGAACACACATGTTAGCTTTGGCACATCATCTTTCTGGTATTTGAATAGACTTCAGCAGGATCTTGCCCTTCAGACAGACCCCACTCACGGTGGTTCAATACTCTGTGAAAAGTTTTCATACCTGTTAAACTGGTTTAAAGGCAACCAAAAGGCCCTGCCCTTTCACAGCATATGATGACCAAAATTCATCTTCTCCAAACAGCCAGAGGGGCTGTTCCAGACAACTGAAAGCTCAAGAGGAAAAATGCCTGCCTTGAGGATGATCGCAAACTGCTGCTTCTCATGCAGCTACTATTCCTTGCAAACATGTGCCTCCTACAAATCAAAAAAACAGCCTAAAGTCTCTCCTCCTAAATTCAAGTACAGAAATAAGTAGATAAATGAAAATATGGGACCTATTAAAGATACACCAAGATGCTTTCCATGCACCAACAGTTCCAAAGCAGAAGTATTTGGGAAGCTTTGCATTGTTTCAAATAAACTAGACATGTATGGGAGAACCGAAGCCTTCTGGAAGGTTTCAGTATCAATAACTAGCCATAATTGAATTAAGGGCTTCACACTTCTACATGTGCTCCTACTTAGCCATACCAGCTGGGACAAACCATCAGCACAAGCTGAGCTCCACTAAAAAAATCCAGTTTTAAGCTTGCACACCCACGCTGAATGCCAGAAAATAACCAGGCAACATAGCTCACTGAGGTCATAACTGGACCAGCCTCAGGAGGAGAGCTCAAACATCACCTTTTACAACACACCTCGGCTCAAAACAATGAAGACAAGCTAGGCAAACACAGAGCAAGCAACAAGAAAACGGACACTCCGGAACGCGGCCGGGGCCAGCGTGTCCCCGTGCAGGCCCCCACCCTAGGCGGGGGAAAGCGACACCAGGGCCCCCCGGCCTTACCCCGGCCTGGCTCCCCCCGGGCCTGTACCACAGACAGAACGCTGCTTGCACCCCCTGCCCTCTCCAGGGGAACTCTCCCCGCCCCACAGAGCGCCGACAACCCTGGCAGTTTCCCCCTCACCCCACGGCCTTCTCCCCAGGCCCGGGTCCCGCCGCTCCGGTGCACACACCCACACCAGGACCCTCTCTCGCCCTCTCCCCGCCCGTCGAGCCCCTTCCCAGCCCTGTTCCCACGCTATCCCCACACAGGGCCGCGCCCAAACCTCGTCTGAGGGCCGCGTCCCGCCCGAGGCCCCCTGGGACCCCCGGCCCCTTACCAGCTCCAGCGGCTCGTGCCGGCGGCCGCGGCCCCGCCCCCGGCCGCGCGGGGGCACTCACAGCGCACGCGCTGCCCGAGAGGGGGGCCTTCCGCGCATGTGACAGCCTCGCGGGGCGGGGCGGGGTGAAGGTGGCGGCCGCGATTGGGTGAGGGTAAGGGGCGGAGCACGGGAGGGGATGGGGCGTGGCCTAAAAGGGGCGTGAGCAAGAATGGGCGCGGCCCAGAAGGGGGCGTGGCACCGAAAAGGAGGTGGGGCAGAGAGGGGCGTGGTCGTGCCGGAAAGGGGCGTGTCCAGGAAAGGCAAGAGCGGGGCGGGGATGGAGCGGGGGCGGGGACAGGGTGAAGGCACCGATCGTGATTGGGGCACGGGAGAAGCGGGGCCGAGGAAGAGGCGGGGCCGAGGAAGAGGCGGGGCCGAGGAAGAGGCGGGGCCGAGGAAGAGGCGGGGCCGAGGAAGAGGCGGGGCCGAGGAAGAGGCGGGGCGAGGAAGAGGCGGGGCCTCGCAGGGCCATAGGCGGGGCAATGGGGTGGAGTCGTGGGGAGGCGGGGCGTGGGTGAGGCACGAAAGGGGCGTGGTTACAAGGGGCGGGTCGATGACGCCACACACTTCGTGGCGGGAAGGCCCCGCGGTATCTGCGCATGCGTGGAAGGGCGTAGGGTGGGTACTGGTGCCGATTCCCCTCGGTCCCGGATCCCCTCCCCAGCCCCGGGGCTCTCGTCGGGATGTCGGAACAGGGATTCGGGCGTGTTAGTGCGGGCATATTGGTGCGACCTGGGAGATCCGGACTGTGAGAGCCGCCTCTCGCTCCCGAAAGGCCCCAGGCCCCGTTGCCCCATCCTTTGGCCTCGCCGGAGACACGGAGTGGGGTGTTGGGTCTCTCCCTTAGTGCAGAGGCCATGAAGATTAACCAGGACGTGGTGCTGCGAGGAAAGAAGGTGACGCTGGTGCCCTACACCCCTGCACACGTGCCCCGGTACGTGCCCCGTGTCCTCCTCGGACGCTCCTGCATGGTCTGATTCCACTTCTCCCTTTGAAGACAGCGTTGGGGTCAGGAAAGGTGACTGCCATCTGCAGGGCCCGCTTCCCCCGTGAATCAGTGAGTGAGGTACCCTCAGTGCCCGGCAGCACCATCCCTGTCACAGCTGTGCTCTGTGCCAGCTCTGCTGTCAGGGAGAACTTCACCTGTGCCACCTGGCTCTGAAGGAACACAGCAGTTCTTCTGTTCATTGAGGCCTTTCCCTGGTGACAGTGGAAGAGCAAAGCTTCAGCGTGTAAAGCCAGGTGGATGTTTGATAAATTAGGCGTGCCAACAGTTTGTAAAGTAAAACAGCAAAAGATACCAGCGTTAGTGTTTTGTCAGTGTCCAGGAGGTGCTGTTGTCAGTGTTGCTTGGGATGAAATGCACCAGAACTCAAAAACATTCCTGGATCAGGAATGGTGTGGCCAGCAGGAGCAGGGAGGTCATTCTATCCTTGGCACTGGTGTGGCCACACCTCGAGTGCTGTGTTCACTTCTGGCCCCTCTGTTTGGGAAGGACGTTGAGATGCTTGAGCGTGTCCAGAGGAGGCAGTGAGGTTGGTGAAGGGCTGGGAACACAAACCCTGTGAGGAACAGCTGAGGGAGCTGGGGATGTTCAGCCTGGAGAAAAGGAGACTCAGAGGTGACCTCATCACTCTCTACAGCTCCTGTGGCCAGGTGGGGTTGGTCTCTTTCTCCAAGCAGCAACTGACAGAACCAGAGGACACAGTCTCAAGCTGCACCAAGGGAAATTTAGGTTGATATTGGGAAGAAGTTTTTTACAGAAAGGGTGATAAAGTTCTGGAATGGCCTGTCCAGGGAGGTGGTGGAGTCACCATCCCTAGGTGTGTTTAAGAAAAGCCTGGATGTGGCACTCAGTGCCAGGGTTTAGTTGAGGTGTTGGTGCTGGGTTGGACTCGATGATCTTGAAGGTCTCTTCCAGTCTAGTGATTCTGTGGTTCTGTGAACATCAGGTGTGCATTGGGCACTCCAGACAAAGCCACAGAACAGGCAAACTTCCTAAATTTCCAGACAGCACTGTGTTCCGTAAGGGACAGAGGCTTGTGGATACATTTTAAGTTGCCACAAAAGCTGAGCTGGTGTTTCCAGAGCTGCTTTGTGATGGCCTGACCCTTAGAGCACTGGGAGGGGTCCTTCTGAGGTGCTGCAGCTGGGTCAGTGATGTGGGGCTGGGTCCATTGCCAGGTACCACGAGTGGATGCAGTCGGAGGAGCTGCAGCGGCTGACAGCCTCGGAGCCCCTCAGCCTGGAGCAGGAGTACGAAATGCAGCGCAGCTGGCGGGATGATGCTGACAGTGAGCACCTGGAATGCTTTCTGAGGGAGGGTGGGAGTGGTGAGCAGGTCCTTTCCATTCTGGGAAGGACCTACAGTGAGCTGGGAGTGCCCTGTGAGTGAGTTCCCCTAAACCAGAGGGGATGTGACACTTTCTACAACAGCAGCTTGAACTGGTTTTCTCATTACAGCTGATATATATTCAGGGAAGTAGACAATATCTACTTCCTCGAGCTGTTTGTGTCTTTTTTATGCAATTTTCCAGAGACTGTAGTGATTCATTTCCCACAGCATTTTGTACTGAGCTAAAAATCATTAAGCATCACTCCTGCACAGCCAACACTCCCCAGGTCTGATCTTTGCAAAAAGGTAGAAGGAGGTTGTATTTCTCCTTGATAAATTGTATGATTTTGTGATCACTTGGTTGAGGTGTGTTGACTAAATCGGTTCCCTCACTCTCCTACAGGTAATGAATCACTGCCCATAAAAGCCTGGTAGAAATTTAGTGAGCTGGAAAATACTGAAGCTGGCAAAGACCTCAGTCTGGAGCATTTGTCTTAGGTGGCATAAAAAAACCTTACTCAGAGCTGTAATAACATGGGCCAGGTGAATCACGCAGTCTCAGCCTCTTGTGCACCAAAATAATTCTTTGCCCCAACTTGCTGCTGAGTAAGGTAAGGCAAGGAGACCTCAGACATGGGAAGGAAGTTTTCACACTTCTTCCACAAGCTGTTTCTAGTCTTGGTGTCCGTGTCACCCTCACAACAGGTTTTTCCAAGTATTTCTTTCATTTCTGCAGGTGGGAACAGGCACACCTGGTGTGGGAAGCCAAATTACTAACTCCTCCTTGCTGTTAACACGTGGAAACTGTTATTCCTCTGACCATCGTGCACCTTTAATCTCATTCTTTGGTAATTTAGGAATAATTATCAGCACACTCTGAAGATGCTGCCACATTCTTGTTTTCCCCAGAGTGCACCTTCATCGTGCTGGACTCAGAGCGCTGGCCTGAGCAGTCAGAGGAGAACTCCATGGTTGGGGATGTGAATCTCTTCCTCACCAACGCCGAGGACCCAACTGTGGGCGAGATTGAAATCATGATTGCAGGTAGCTTTTGCAATAGCTACCTGCAAAAAACTGCTTCATAGCTTGGGGCTCTGTCACTGGAGCTGCATGCTGCAGAGAGATGTTGATATTCCTGCTTTTTATTTTATCAGCTTTTTATTCTCATGCTTTACCATGGCTGTTCAGCCCTGATCAGTCCATGGTGTGTCCAGGTCACAGCCACTTCTGAGAAGTGTCTAGTGTGGCTGGTTTGTCTCCCCTAACTGGATGCTGACTCTGCTGTCTCTTTCAGAGCCCAACTGCCGTGGCCGAGGGTTTGGCAAGGAGGCAACTCTGCTGATGATGGCCTATGGTGAGGGTGGCTCAGTGCACGGGAACAGGAGTGTGGTGGGGCTGGGATGTGGAAGCACATAATTCCCAGTGATACAGGCAGACTAGTAAGGGATGCATCTGCCCCACAACTGGAGTCCTGTGCTTTTATGGATGTGACACACAGTAGAAGTGCCTCTCTCTGATTTCTCCTGCAGGAGTGAGAAAACTGGGGATCACCAAGTTTGAGGCTAAGATTGGTCAGGAAAATGAAGCCAGTATCTGCATGTTCAAAAAGCTTCACTTTAAGGAGGTGCAGTAACAGTCCATCTCCCCAGAGAATGTGAGCAGCATTTGCCCTTTGGCTGGGGTTGAGCTGCTTTCTCTGTGTGTGCTGCAGGTTGCTGTGAACAGCATTTTCCAGGAGGTGACGTTGAGGCTGGATGTCAGTGACCAGGAGAGACAGTGGCTCCTGGAGCAGACAAACCACGTGGAGGAGAAGAGTTATGCTGAGCTGAAGCAGCCAGCTGGGGTGCTGGACACCTGACAGACGCCTCCAGGCACCAGCTGGGTTTCCAGGGAGAAGTTGGACATTGTTGCAAGGTCTGGGTGTGGAGGACACCAGAGAGCCAACACTGGAACTGTTCTCATCTGTCTCCTTCAGCTGCTTTGTCATCTTGTCAATTTTGCACTTTGCTTCGCCAGCCAGGGTTACTGCCTGAAATTTGGTCATGGGGAACAGCCACTAACTCACAGGTTTGGCTAGGAATTACTCTGATTTGCTGTTCCAACAGAGCCTAAAATCACCAGCAGTTGATTCCTGGACAAGCAGAAACTTCTCCCGGTGCTCTTAAATCAGGATTCATCAGCAAGGTTTCATGTACTGGCAACTCATTCTTTTTTACTCTTGAATAAAAAAAAAAAAAAAAATCACAAATATCTGAGGTGCCTGAGCACTACATGGGGTAAGCTGCTTTCTTTGGCAGCTCAAAAAGTGGTTTATAAGTTGCAAAGGACAGCAGAGACTCTTTAAACCCAGTTTCCTGGAGTCTGGTAAGTTGCAGGGGGAGCACTGCTGGGTTCTGGCAGGGAGAAGCTCAGATGTGGCTGAGCACAAACAAAGGGCAAGTTAATATGATGGAAATTGTTGATATTGGCTGATCAAGGCTGGAGCTGAGCCCCACCACTAGGAGGGGGCTGAGAGCTGCAGGAGGCTTCTGAGACAAATCCCCTTCAGCTTCAGGACTGCTCCATATTCTTGCACTACATTTTCTTGGCTGCTTTGATGAAAGTAAGGAGGAGAACACACTGAAAGGAGACAGCTCCCTTCTTCCACCAGCTCAGGACTTGCTCTGTTGAGCCTGGAGGGTCCATTTGCTGCTCTCCACTAAGATAAAGATGAATGTGGGGGAAATACCTCTTATTGGAGGACAGATCTATTTAGGGCAGGAGTTATGCAGCCTCTGCTGCAGTAGATCTGAGATCCATGTATGAAAGAGGCACTTGCCTAACTCCCACTGGACAAACTTCCCTGTGCAGTTACTCAGCCTGACCTGTCCTGCCCTATGCACACTGTCCACAGCAGGGAAGCTGCTAAGAGGAGAGGACAGAAGGTAAGAAGGGTAACTGATGCTCCTGTGCGTTTTCATACTGTAACAGCAACTGTAATGACTAATCCTAGACCACAAATTACCTGTTTCAGTGATGGAAGATTTCAGATTTGCCGAGGGATGTTTTGGAGATTGGCAGTCTGTGGAATTTTTAGTGTTGCCGTGCCTGTATTTTTAGGTCCTGGGGGCTTTAGTTTTCCAATTTTAACTAATTTAAATACATGATTCCTGTGACTAATATTAAAGCCAAGTGTGGGAACAGTGTATCATGGCATTTTAAATGAGTATTTAGTTTGTAGTGAAAGCTTTGTGTGGTAATAAAGTGAAGAGCAGCTCTACTTCCTGCTGGGATTACCATGACAAGGGCTACTAATCCTCCTGCTCCTCATCACCTGCTGCAGGCAGAAATGGATTCTGTCCTCCAGCACAGGATTTGCAGAACCTGCTGGGTGAACTGCTGGCTCTGGTGCTCCTTCCGTGAAGTGTCTCATCCCTCTGCCAAAGGAGCAAGGCCAAACCGGCAGGAGAGGTCTAGCTGGGCTGGGATTTGCTCCCCTAAAACCCGACCAATGTGGGAAAAATAATTTATTTTAACCTCTGCTGCCAGAGGGAAGGGGCAGGGTGATCTCCTATTGCAGCTCCTGTGCCCAGCTGGTTGCTCCGGAGCCAGCGAAGGCCCCGCTTGACATCCCCGGGCCCCGGCAACGCCTGTGCTGCCCTGGCTCCACAGGTGGCTGGGAACAGCCTTTCCCTGGCAACCCACAACAAAGTTGGGTATGTCCCAGAGCTCAGCCCACCCAAAAGGCTGGGGGAAAGAGTCCTGGCAGGGCTCAAACAGGGTTCCCACAGGGAACCAGTGCCCAGCTACTCTGACCAGGCCAAGAGGCAAAAGATGCTGCTGGGACCCACTGGTGCCCCCACTCCTGTCCTGCATGGGCTGCCCCACCCTGTGGCATCCATCCCAGGTAGGGGTGTCCTGCTGCCCCAATGGGATGAGGATAGGAAAACGGGATGGGGGCTCACCTTCCCTCAGAGAACACGTCTTTGGAGGATGAGACAAGTTGGAATGGGCTCCCCCAGCTTCCAGGAGGAAGTGACAGCCTGCACATCCCCCGGAAATCTGGTGGCACTTTGTCACCTGGCTGTCACTTGAGGTCCAAAGATCTGTGACCATTTGTATGCTCAGGTGGAAAAGCTTCTTTGCAGATTTGGAGCACAAAACAAGAGTGTGCAGAAGGGAGGAAGCGAAGACACCAGACAGAGGCCAGGCACAGCCATGCCTTGTCCCACTGTGCCACCAGTCTGGCCCCACTGAGCCACCCAAGGCTACATCCATTCATTCAGAGGGACAAGCATCCCTCTCCTCACTCATTCCCTCTGTCTTCCCTCAACCCAGGTGCAACCCAGGCTCATCCCAAGAACCCCCATAGGGGCTGGGGCCACATTTGGGCTGCCCCAAACAGAGCTACTGCCCTCCAGCCTGGCCAGCAGACCCAGATTAGAGCTTTGCATCACCTCCCTCACCCTCCCCCCCCACACACATACACACACACTCCCCAAGGGATTAATGCTCATTAATCACCCCGAGGCATTAACCCCCCACTGGGCACAGCTGGTGCCTCCCCAACACCCTCAACCTGTCCCCATCACGTGCTGAGGGGTACCCAATCCAGGCCCAGGGTCCCCCAGTTACCTGCTTTTCTCCCAAGCCCCAGAGGGCCACAGCAAGCCCTCTGCATGCCCCTCCACCCACCCAGGCTCTGGAAGGATTTAGCCTTAAACCAGACTTGTGAAGTCAGAAAGGTTTATTCCAGTAAACAGGATTTCTCTTGAGCTGAACAGTACAACAACACCTGATTTCAGCACATGGAAACAAAACATCCACAGGAAGAATTTCCACAAAATACAGGTTAAAAAAAAAAATAGATGTGATTGGGAAAACACTCATTTCAGAAAAAAAAAAAAAAAAAAAAAACCAAGAAATCTGTGAGAAGATTTTAAATTAAACAGTGTTGGATTCAAACCCTGATTGGCTCTGTCTCCAGAAGTGTGCAGGAGCAAAGGAGACTATTATTGCTTGCTGTGCTGGCTCCAGACACCCTCCCCTCTCCCAAAATTTGCCCCAGGGTAAGGTGCTGGGCACTCCTCAATGCTGGGCACCCATACCCCCTCCTTGCAGCTGAGGAGGCAAAGGGAAAGAGTCATTGTGGACGGAGCTTGCCAGGCCACAGTCAAATACCCTGGCTGTGATCAGCGGCTGGGCAGGTGGGGTTTGGGAGAAGACACTAAAAGTCTCAGGTTTTGCAGTTAAAGGGTAATTTGGGGGGATCGCAAATGGAGATGAGGTTTGGGGTGGGGAAAAAAACAGGGAACAGTGGGGACCAGGAGTGTTGGGCATCAGGCCACCCCAAATCCTTGATCCCTCCCAAACCCCTGCTTGTGCCTACCAGGGTGTGTAGGGCTTCAAGGCAGGGCTGGAGGAGCACCCTGGGGATGAGCTTTTGTGAGGGGGCACCCCCAGCCCAGAACCCCTCTGCAGGGATGCTCACTGGCCACCAAAGCCCAGCACGTGGGTCAGGGTTGTAGGGAGCAGCCCCACATCTCTACCAGGAGCCCATGGCAGGAAGGAGAGGAATGCAGGAGAGGTGGGTATGGGGCTGGGGGGGGGCTAGAGGACCCCCACCCTGCCTGTGAAGGTAGGGCCTTCACAGGTTGCTGAACAGTTCATTTTTCTTGCTCCAGTCCATCTGGGGTGCCCTCTTGCTAGTGCGCTTCTGGTGCGCCCGCTCCTTGGCCACAGCCAGCGGGATGTCAAGGTCCAGGAGGGAGCCAGATGCTGAATGGTGTTTGTCACCCTCCTGTGTGTGAGGCTGGGGATGAGAGGCAGTGTCAGCCCCACTCTGTGTCCTCTGGACAGCCCCATGGTGGGGGCTCAGCCCAGATCCTGCTTTCCAGCCACCACCTCCCCCCAGCATTCCCAGCCCTACCTCGCTGTGGGTCTCGCTGGAGTTGGGGGACACAGCCAGTGGTGCGGGGCTGGACGGGCTCTCGGACACCGAGTGGGACCGTGGCTCTCCACCATTTTCCTGAGGGGAGCAGGGAGGGAGTGTGAGCTCCAGCCCTGGGGCTTGAGAACAGCCTCCAGAGTTGCAAGTCCCACCCAGGAGGCCATGAAATCCGTCCTTCCCCCACGTAATCCCCTGCAAGCTCCAGGCACACAAATACCTCTAGCGCTGCCCATCAGGGCGGGGAAGGATTAAACCCCGGCCTGATTGCCCTGGCTTTAGCAGGAGCAGGAGGAGGAGAGTGGCTGCAGGGCTGGGTGCTACTTCCCTACTGCAGCACAAGGGCTCCCAGCCCTGGCGCATCAAAAGGCAAAAGGAGAGCAGGAAAACAGCCACTTCCAAGACACTCAGCACCACAAGCATCCCCCTTCCTGGAGGACACCAGTTCCCTTCCCAGTGGCACCGCCTCTTGTGTGGCAGCCTGAGATGACTGTGGTATCTGGTGGCATCACCTACCCATGGGCACAGGGGACATGAACAGGAGGGTCCCTGACTGGAGATGGGCATAGATGGAATTAAAATCAAGACAAGGTTCTTACCTTCCCTACATCACCATTGGCTACTGTTTCTGGCAAGGGACCTGTGGGATAAGGACATGGGCACTGGGTGAGGATGTGTTTGCTTTGTCCCCTTGCCAGTGGAGGGCAAGCCAAGGCTGTACATGGCCAATGCTCACACAACACTGCTCAGGGTCTGGCCAGGTCCTGAATTTTTTAACCACCCACTGCTGACAGCCCTGTGGCACAGGGGATTGCTGCCAGATACATCCCCATGATGGCAGCCGTGATGTGGAGCACAGTGAAACCCCTTTCCCATCCTCCTGGGGACCACTGTGACAGCAGAGGAGAGCAAAGGCAGCTAATGCCTGTTTGCTCCCCAGGCCATCAACCTGCCCACCTTAGCCCCACCAGCCGGGCACGGGGCCCTCAGCCAAGCAGGGAGACACCAAAGCCAAGTGACTCTGCTTGGCCACAGGGTGATAAGACCACCTCCCAGGGCTCAACACCCTTAGGTTTGGTGAGAAGGTGACAGAGAGCCAGCAGAGGTGGCACAAACCCCTCCCAGCAGCACAGTCCCCAGCCCACCTGTTAGGTGCTGCTCCGAGGGCACCACCTTGCACTTCTTGAAGAACTCATCTGTGAGTTTGTCCACCACCAGCAGTCTGGTCTCGTCACCACTCGCCTTGATGGCTGCCACCACGTCACTGTGCTGCTTGCCCTCCATGCACACACCATTCACCTGCAGGCACCACATCACCACTGGAGCTGGGGGACATCCATCCCTCAGAAGTACCATGGAGAGGTCAGGTACCAGCCTTGGTACCAGTCATAATCCCAGCACAGCCACCCCATAGCCCCCACAGGCATTCGCGGCCTCACAGCGATTAGCAGTGAAGCAGGAAAAACCTCATTAAAAGCAGATTTTTCTCTGAGTGATTGGCATGGGATCAAATGGGCAAAGCTGGCACATGGACACAGGGCTGGCACAAAACCCTTGTTCCATGCCATGGTCTCCAGAAACCCCACAAGCTTCACCCCAGAAGAGGCAGCAGCCCCACACCCTGGTGAGCAGCAGGGCTGGGGCTCAGCTGGTCCTTGTTCTCATGGACCATCATCCCATGTGGCACAAACCTCAGCTTATCCCCACCCTGGTCACACCTGACAGCAGGACTTGTGACCATTATGCACCTTGTCCCCAGCCTGTGCCACCCCAGGGGATCCCCAGGGACAGCAGGACAGTGCTACTGCTAATTAACCCCCAGACAGCTAATCAATGCTCAGTCCCAGCCCTCCACAGTGCTGCACCCGTGGGTGGGGACTGGCAGGCTGGTGCAGGTTGGGTGGCTGTGCCATGAGTCACCAGCAGCACCAGGGACACTGTGCGCCTTCCTGGCCAAGGGCAGCTGTCTCCCAGGCACCAGGATGTGAGGGAGTGCCAAGCTTTTCAGAGAGGCCCCTCAGACCTCCCCTCACCCCAGCACACCTCGATGATGCGGTCCTGGGGGGCCAGCCCTGCTGCCTCAGCCGGCGACCCGGGGTCGACAGCGCGCACGTACTGCCCTGGGCGACTCTTGTCACTGTGCAGGTTGAAGCCGTAGCCATCAGGGCCCTTCTTCATGTGGCACAATCGAGGTCTTAGCTCCTCCTGCAATGGGAACAATCTGTGGGTGAACTGCTCCCGGACCCCCTAACACCCAAGGACAGCACCAGGAACCCCAGACAGCTGCTGCAGTAGCAGGGACACCATCCTCAGGTGGCCATCTGTGGGCACTGATGCCCCAAGATAGGACACAGGGTGCCAAACACCTTATGATCCTGGGCTCTAATTAATTAATTAGGTGTAGGGCACACTAATTGCAGTGAAACACTGAAGAAACTTCTTATTATGTATGTGTTCCCAGACCACACTCTTCCTTTTGGGATCAGGACTGCAACTGCCATGAAGGTGGAGGAGGAAACACAGCCCAGGTGACTAGGAAGCATCCCCACTCCACCTCATCCCACTCTGGAAGCTTTGGCTACCAGAGAGGTCTGGCACAGGTGCTGGCACAGGTCCCCTCCATCACCCCCCTGCCAACTGCCCCTCTCCATGGCAAACCCAGCCATGGGCTCAGGGAGATCCCCCACCCCAGAGCACCCCACAGCTATTGTCAGCAGGGAAGGGGCACACAAGGCTTGGGCAGGCAGCTGGAACCCAGATGGAGCAGATGGAGCACCTCCATGCCCCAGCATGACCTTCCAGGATTGCAAAACAGAAACCAGCTCCACTGGGGTGGGGCGACTGGGACGTTCACCTCTCCAGGAGGCAACACCCACCTCATCTGCACCTCGTTGCACTTTGACCTATGGATCCACCAGTCCTGGAGCCAGGGAACCCCGCTGGGGCAGCCACAGCCACTCACTTGGCCCCCTTGGTGCCCTCTAAACTCACCACACAGTGAGCAGCAGGAAGAAGCAGGAGCATCCCCGGAAGCCTGGCACACAGGAACTGCCTTTACTCACCCAGCGGGGAGTGGGATGTCCAGGAAGCATCAGAGGAACCAGGTGACACAAACCAGACACCTGCATATCACTCTGTCAGAACTGCTCTGACCCTAGCACCCAATACCACTTTTTCAATTTATATATAAAATAGTTTGATCCCACCTTGACCACCAGAACCTGGGCTTTGGTTGGGCTCTCCCAGCAGCTAAGACTTAAACTACTGGAATATTCCTCACCAATGGGGCTAATATTTAATCCTTCATCCAAGATAATTTTTTCTCTCTTGGTACCTATAGCATCACTGAGGACAGACACTGCAGGAATTTGCCCTCCCACACCTGCACCAGGGTGCTCTTTACCCCCTGCACAGAACTCTTGCATCTTGCCACAAAATTACCTTTGCCCACTGCACAGAAAACTGGGTACTGGGGTGCTGACATCCCATATCTGACACACTGGTGTGGCACAGGGTCCCACATGGGCTGGGGTGACGTATTTACAATTGTTAAGCTCAACACTGCAATAAAGCCCCGATAAAGCCCCATCCTCTTGCACAATACCTTCTCTTCATGGTCAAGGCCAGCCACCACCCCAGCACCAACTGACAACGCCCTGGGAAGGGAGGTGCAGGCAGCACCCAGCACATCTGCCAGGAGTGAAGGTGATCCCGAGATGCCTCAGCACTGGCATGCAGGACTCGGTCTCCACGTGTCTCAGCTTCACATGCCCAGTGCAACAGCCCAGCTGTGGATTCCCTGGCTGGGTGGCAGATTGTGACCCCCTCGACTTCACCCCTTCTGCCCTCTCATCCCCACCCTGTGCCCAGGTGGCAGCAGGTTCACGGGTGTGATAGCATCCTCCACCCAGGCAGAAATCCCAAGCAATGGTGGCGACAGACAATACCCAAAATAACGACAAAAGGCAGGAGCTGCTGGAGATTGAATGAAGGCAGCACCTCCCCAGGTCCCTGCCCTGGCTCAACCCTGAGCAAAGGGTTCAGGCTCTGGAGCACCCAGGCTGCCGGTGCCCTTGGCAGCACTGTGGGGCTGCTCCACGCCGATAGCTCAGGACAAAGCCAAGGAGCAAGCGGTGCTGGCAGCGCTCCCAGGTGAGGAGGAGGAGAGAGAGCTTTGCTCCCACCCATACCAACACAGCCCTGGCAGCCTGGGCTTCCTGAGATGCTGGTGCCATGAATTTTTTGGGGGGATGGGAAGTCCTGCAGGGTGGACAGATGTCTCAGGACACAGGGACAGGTCAAGGCGGTGAGGGAGGCACTGATCCTGCAAAGGCAGTTGGCCAAGGCAGCAGCACTCGCCGCAAGGGCAGCCTGGCCAAGCCATGACGTGGCCCCCCAGCATCCCCTCACCAGCGGCTGGCAGCTCCTCCAGCCCAGCGTGCCAGGCTGCCTGTGCCCTCCCCAAGTCACAGAAACCCTGCGGGCAGCCACCATTCTGCCATCCAGAGAGGAAAACAAATGCATCCGATCCTCCAGCAGCCGTATCCTGCCCATCCATGGGGTGAGCACCCCATGGCAGGGCATCCTTTCAGCCCCAAAGTCCCCTTAGGGCTGAGCAACATGAGGCCAGAGTGTTTGAGGCCAAGACCCAAAGAAGAAGACCTGTGGCTATGGAGCTGGGCAGTGGAAATGCCCCTAATTTCTCTAAGCTGCTGCATCCTGTCCTGCAAGGCCAGCAGCTCTCCTGCCGTGCCAGCATTAGCTCGGAGAGCCTTGTTACAAGCAATTACAACCTTTGTTAGGGAGGGCAGCGGGGGAAGCTGGAATCAGCCCCATGCAGAGGTATCCCATGCCACCCCTCTCCTCTACACCCAGGGAAGGCAGAGAGGTCTCTGTCTGCAGAGATGCTCGCTTGGGATGAGGACTTCTGCAGCATTGCTGTTCCTGCTGTTCCTACCCTGAAACAGGATTTGGGGCACACCCAGATGCTTCTCCCTCTGCAGCACCTTCAGCCACCTGGCAGGACCAGCAATCCCAGGATTGTGGGGACCTCAGCTGTACAGCATGTCAGGACTCACCCCTCATTTCCCAGCCACTCAATAGCAATTTCAGGACAGCTTTTGAAGCCTCAAGTCCCAGGAAATTCCCTGCAGCCCTACAAGCAGCATCAAGCCTGCTGGCGGTAGCAACATTCCCAGTTACTCAAAGAGAAACACAAGAGCTCTGAGGATGCCTGAGCCAGCAAATTCACACGGGTCTCAAAATCTGGCACACACATTCGGGCTTCATACAAAGGGGATGCAAAGCAGTCTCCTTGCAGCATCCCTGTCACGTCCTGTTTGACTGGAGCTGCTTTTCATGCAGCTGCCTTGAGAGGAAATTTAATTCATTTCCTAATTAAACTCCAGCTACCCCAGTGCAACGCGGGGAACTGCTCCTTGTTACACTCTGAAACCCAGCCCTGGCAGGCTCTCCCAGGTTTTACAAGGAGGGAAGAGCCTTGCTGGCAGGGAGGGCTCTAATTTAACACTAAATTTGCAAGAGGGAAGCCCGGGGCTGGTAGCAAATGCCTTGCCCTGGTACCAGGGCCCCGTGCTGGCAGCACCCAGTGCTGCCCTAGGAACACTGTGCAGTTTGTATGAAACTTTCTCAAGACACTCCCAAGCAGCTGAAGCCTCCGGAAATAAAGATGGAAGCAGACAAACTGTCACAGCTCTTAGTGGGGGGGACACCCCCACAGCACAGGGCCCCAGGAAATGGGGCTGACCTGAGAGGTGTGAAACTGTCACCACACTGGTTCAGCACGGCAGACAAGGGTGCATGGATCAGCTTCCCAGGGAGGCTCAAAACCACAGCATCAGGGGATTTGCACACTCAAGGTTTGATAGGAATGAAAAAGGAGTCCATGACGAGTCTCCCACAACTTCCTCAGGGATCTGTGGGGGTCCGAGCCCCCTGGCAGTCCCAATCATGCAGGACCCAGTACATTCTGGAGAGAGAGTGGATTCTGTTGGAAGTTGGGAAACACTAAACATTGCTCACCACAAACAGCTCTCCCAGCTCTTGAGCGTCTCCAGTCTTGTTAAACAAATAAAGGCAAGTCCAGCCCAATAAAGCAAACAGAACTCTGACATGTGCAAATCTCCTGCTTCCCCTGTGATCCCAGGGAATCCTACCAACCCACAGTGATGGGATGGATCTGCGGGGGGATGGAGCAGCCAGCACCGGTTGCCTGCTAGTGGCCAGGAACAGGCCACCAGTGTGTTCCTGCCACACTGGAGAGAAATCCCTTTCTGCCGCTCTGGCTTGGCTCAGCATCCCGCTCATCATCTTCCCACCCTGCTTGGTGGGTGCCTGGCCTGGGCAATGTCTTTAAACCCACTTTTCCACTGGGCCCTGCCCCCAGCTGCAAGATTTCCTGCTGCTACCTGTTGAGAAACCGTCTGAGGCCTTGTGGCAATGTCACCCCATGTCACCTGCTTCCTGATCTAGTGAGCAGAGAAACCACTAGCAGAGAAACTGCCAGTAGTAACTGTGCATGAGCTGTGCCCCGAGCCTGCTCCCCAGGACTGGGGGGAATCTTCATCCAAGACTGTCCCCCAAAGCCCATGAGGTATCTCCAGCTGGAGCTGTCTCCCAAAATCTTGTGGGGCATCTCCAACTTCCTAAGCTCTTTCCATCACTCCAGCCAACACAGCGAGCAGGCAGCAGTCCCACAGCATGAGAGGGCTCCAACCTCCTTGGGGACAGCACATCCTTAGCCCCCAAGCCTGGCAGGGGACTCACATGAGCTGTATTGAGAACATCCCTTTTATTTTTCCCAGCCCATGGAGAGGTCTGGGAGCAGAAAGCAGAGCACAGTCTCGCTAGCCCCGAGGGAGCACTGGCACTGTGACATATGGGAGAGCAAGCACATTCTCCCTGCATGGGGCAGCACTGGAGTCCAGCACGGGGCCACATGTGAGGGACGTGGGATGATACAGGGGACAGGGAGCAAGACAGATAGAACAGGGATAGAACATGGCTGTTCCTACCCAAATAAGCCCATCAAGGAGGTGCTGGAGCAATGTTTTAGCCAGGCAGGGAGAGCTGTGCCTGTAGTGAATCAGCCCAATCAGGGGAACAAGCACAAGGTTAAAGTCCAACAGGAGATACAGCTCAAAAACACCTAATCCTCAACAAAACCCTGTGTGACAGCAGCTCAGTGAGTCACCAAGGTCTTCCTGGGGCTCAGCATCAACACTGGGAAGGCTCCACTGCACCAACCTCTCTGGGAACAGGTCATAAGATTTCCCCAGAAGGCTCCTCACAACGGGGACTCCAGAGGCTGCTGCCCAGGGAGCCATCCACATGTCTGTTGTAACAACAAACATATCTTTGCTGGGTAAATAAAAAGCAGTATTATCTCCCAGAGCCCCAAGCGTCTCTTAGGAACTGCTTGGGGCTTGAAAGGTCAGCTGTTTCTCAATTCCTCACCTTTCTACATCACTTTGTTTGTGCAACTGCTCACTCCCACGCGTGCTTAAGGTCGACATTCCTGAGTTAGGAAGCGTCTGGAGACTGACTGCCAGGATCAAGCCCCCAGCCCGGGAAGAGCTTTCCTATCTCCACTCCATTCCACAGCAGAGACGGAACACACTCAAAGCAGGAGCGACTACCACCAATACCTGCAGTCTCAGCCCCAAAAAACACCCTCTGCCGGTGTTTTTTGTTGTATTTTGGGGTGGGTTAGTGCCAGCCACCCTCAGCCCAGTTCTGGGCTCAGCTGCACGTCAAAGCTCCCCCTGTTGCTTTTCTCACGCCGTTTCACCGGCCCCGCAGCACAGGAGTCAACGGGCTCAGTTATGGGTCCAACCAGCCCGATGTGCCCGGCTGCCCCCGCCCGTCACTGACACGGCTGGGAGACAAGACCATTAAGAGAGGAAAAAAAAAAAAAAATTAAAATAAAAAAAGCAAAGCAGTCGGGCGCGGCAGGACCCGGGGCTTCTGGGGAGGCGCGTTTAAAGCTAAGTAAAAAAAGAAAGAGACCGAAATCACACACAACGCCCAGGGCAGACGCGGCAGCCGCGGCTCCCGCTCGCTCGCCTGGAAGGCGACCACCGCGGCCGGTCGCAACCCCGCATCCTCGGACAACACCCTCTGCCCCGAAAACTTCCGAGCCCCAGTCCCCGGCGGCTCATTTACCCGCTGGTCGCCACCGCTGGGCTCCCGCGCCGCGGGCTCCGCCGGCATCGGAGCTGCCTGCCCACTGACCACCGGCGACTCGGCACCCGCCTCGCCCCGCTTCGGCAGCTGATCCTCGGCCGTCGAGTCTACGACGAGGAGGCTGACGGCGCCGGCGGCGGCGCGGATCCGCTCCACCACCTGCTGATGGCTCTCCCGCTCCACGTTCTCGCCGTCCACCTCCAGCAGCCGGTCCCCAGCGCGCAGCCCCGACCGCTCGGCCGGCGAGCCCGCCTCCACCAGACGGATGAACTGGCCCGGCTTGCCCTTTTCGCCGTGCAGGTGGAAGCCGTAGCCATCCGGGCCGCGCTCCAGGCGGCACAGCCGGGCGGCGGGGCCCGCGCCGCTGCTCATGGCGGGGGAAGCGGCAGGAGCAGCGACAGACCCGTCCCGCCACCCGCACTCAACGCACTGCGTGGTACCGAGCCCGCCGCACGGCTTATATAGGGGGGCGGGGCGCGGGGCCGGCGGCCGCCAATCGGAGAGCGGGATGGGCTGATGCCCGCCAAATAAGGACAGCAATAGGGCGTGTCTATGCAAATTTTAAAGGTGCGGTTATGCAAATACAGGCGGTTTGGGTATCCAAACGTGTTCTCGCCCCGGTGGGGCGCTCTGGGCGCGGCGCCGCCGGGTCGTGGTGCCGGCAGCGGGACCGGATCGCTCCCGGTGGGGTTCGATCGCTCACCCGCAGTCTCCTCCGCCTCTCCCTGGTGCCACCCGAGCCCACCGCGGCAACTCCCGATTCTCGCTGAACTCCCCCCACTGGGGATCGGCTCTATCTCGGAGACAGCCCCGACGACGGCCGGAGATCGGCGAGACGCTCCCAGCTGTTTCCGCTCCGCGACACATCCCGGGTGGCCTCTCGGGGAATATCCGTCCCATACTCTCGCCCAGTCCTTGAAGGCTGCAGTTGGTCCCACGCTGCTCCGACGTAGAGGGTGGAGAGATGTTCGAAGTAAAATAAAACGCCCAAATTGAAACTGCGCGGGAAAGCAGGCCTGGAAGAGGGCAGGTAAATCGCTTTGCAGTGGAAATGAGATACCAGCCCTGTTCCCCCAGCCGCCTCTGAACCTTGCTCAGCACCCTAGAGCTGGGGGCCCGAGGAGGGGGGGAAGATGGAGGGAATCCCAGGAATTTGCTCTGCCCTGGCTCCAAGTTCTCTGCTCATGGACTGAGAAGCAGAAGTAGCTGCAGGGGGCCATGAGTATGTGAGATCCTGGGGTTTGGGCTCAGCCAGGGCAGGGCAAGGCAGCAACCAGCCTGGGCTGCTCCGGCCATGCTGCAGGGCTGCTGGTGCCAGGCAGAGCTGCCTCCTGGGATTGTCCCAGAGAGGGTAGCATAGAGGTGGCTCCCAGGGCAGGGCCTGACTGAAGTTCCTGGGCAAAGGTCCTCAGGGCAGCCAGGATCACGTTTAACTGAGCTGCAGACAGGCATGCAAGGAGGGGACAGCTGCATGCATGGGACACGTCTCTCACGAGGCACTCTGCCCCAAAACCCTGCTCAGGGGCCTCAGCGTGCTCGAGGTGGCCGTGCTCCAGCTCCGTGGGCCGCAGCTGGGAGCCGAGGGTGGGCTCATTTGTTTCCTCCACTCGGCTAAGCATTCGCCCGCGGCTGCTCGGCGCTGAGAAAAGCGGCGGAGAGGAATCCCACGGCAACAGGCGACAAATGCCTTCGGAGAGGAAAATCAGGGCAAACGTGTTGTGGCACGGCCCCAGTACGGGGGCTCTATCGCCCGTGTCACAGCAGTCCCCTTGGCAAGGGGGTTGTGAGCAGCACAGCCCCACAAGTAAGCTTTTTGGAAGGGCAGATGCAGAGCACATTTTGGGTACCCTGCGCTCAGTCAGGAAACAAAATCCAGCTCCAGCAGGGCTGGTTTGAGCACGGGACCGTGATAAGGAAGAAAGGCATCAGCAAAGGAAACAGCTTAAGCTGTTCCGTAGTCCAGTAGTGCCTGCGGGATGGCAGGGCACAGGCAGGACCGTTGCGCCCCAGCTGCCTCTTCCTGCCCTTTGCATCTTGGAGTGAAGTTAAAGGAGCTCAGGCAGGAGGGGGGAAAGAGAAAAGAGCCAACGTCTGTTTGTGTTGAAGCCACCCAGCATTTTTTTTGCAGACATCAGCCAAGTGGCAGCAGCAATGCCATTGGTGGGAAGACGGAGTTATTTGGGGAATGCTGGACTCCGCACCATGAGAACAGCAGGGGAGGAGGTTGGTTTTAATTTAATAGGTCACGTTTACTCTTCCCCTCTCACCTTTGGTCTGTCTGAAATGTGCAATGAAAGCCCTCCCCAGCAGGAAGGCAGGGAGGAAGGGGCCCTGGGTGCTTGCCCCTCCTCACGACTGCTCCCAGGCCCCCCCGGCCCGGCTGCTCTGCAGCGCCTGTGTGCAGCAGCCTCCCACGTTGCAGACCCAGGACAGGGATTTCTCACGCAATAAACAATCAGACAGATGCAAAGCCTCAAAAAATGCCCCGTTTTAATCTGTAAACTTGCAAAGAGAGACCCAGGGGCAAAGCAGAGGTGAAGGAGGCACCGGGGCAGGTGAGACACGAGCAGTCAGGTGCAGGGCCAGGGAAGATACCGATGGGGACAGATGTGCTGGACAGTCCCTGACTCCTACGTGCAGTGCCATACCCTCCACAGCTGCTCTCTGGATCAGTGCTTCAGCTACACAAACAAATATTCACCATCTGACTGCTCTGGGTAGTGCTCAAGGGAATGGACAGTGTGCTTGAGGGAGCAACAAAGCTGGTCTGAGCACCAGGGATGTCCCTGAGCCCCACCAGTGCCCAACAAAGCAGTGTTTGCCAGCTGAAGGCTCTCAGGCATCTGGTCTCCAGAAAGTGGGTTCCAGCTGCTATTTGCCAATAGCAGGAAGGCATAGTTGTATTACATGGACAGTGATGGGAGAGAAACCCAGCCTGGCCCGGGAGGCGGCAGGGCTGAAGCATCACCCCAGGTTATGCCACCATGGGCATCTCCTGCATGAGGCTGGAGATGGTTCAGTCTGGAGGCATTGAAATGAAAAAGCCTTTTCTTGTTAAAAAAAAAAAAAAAATCTCTAATTTCTGTGGCTACAACATGGGGGAAGCAAAGTTTTTCCAAATTGCTGTGTGAACCAGAAGTGCCCCAAGCATTGCTCAGATGCTCCCAGGGGAATTTGACTTCTCACACCAGCTGTGTGGGCAGGGAGCAGGTTTGGCTGGACCCTTCCCCATCCCAGCCCTTCCCTCGAGCACAGCCAGGATACAGTGGGGACATCATTGCATTTGTGGTGGCAGGAGGATAAAAGTCATTGGCAGCAACTGCAGAAATGAGGAGCCACAGCTGAGTGTGGACACTGAGGTGTGGGGCAGCCCAGGGGGTTCCTTGGAGGGAAGCCAGTGCCTGGCAGCACCAGGAACATGGGGGCTGGACCAGGCCCTTCCAGTTGGACAACAGCAGCACTGCAAGCAGGAATAGCTGCAAGGGAGGACAGGACTAGAGGCTGCAGGGGGGCTCATCCATGGCACAGCCCCTCCAACTGCTCCAAGGGTCTCAGTGAGGTGTGTGGCTGTGTCCTGCACCCTGTTCATGTGGTGGAGGTGATGGATCACCATGGCTTGCTGGCCAGGCTGGCAGTCACCACACCATAGTGATTCCCATGGTGGCACACAGGTCATTGTTCTGCAGGGCAGCAGAATCTGAATCCTAGCACCAGGACAAGGGCCCTCCTCATGGACTCAGCTCCACTGTACTGTGCCATCCACCTTGGCTTGTCAGAGCTTGGTTCCCTCCAGTGCTTGAGGGCAGGATTGGGCCCTGCTCTGCTTCCCACCTGGGCCCCCAGGCCTGCCAGCTCCTCTGGGCCACCCTCAGGAGAAGGCACAGCAGCTGGATTTCTTCTTCTGTGACTCGATGTAATCGTGGATCTGGAAGTGAGGCTCATCCAGCGGCTGCACCGCGCGCTGCTTCAGCTCCCTAGAGTGGTGGGATTGTGTTACCCTCTCCCACACTGTGCTGGTGTGTGGGAGGTGGTGGGGCTGCAGGGGACACCTTCCTTGCTCAGTGCCCTGGCCCCACGTACTTACTTGGCAATGGCCAGGAAGGCCAGCTCCACGTTCATGCCTGTCTTGGCACTCGTCTCCATGAAAGGCACTCCATACTCCTGCAAGAGCAGCACGACCCCATCAGTGGCTATCACCAAGATGCCCTTCTGGCCCTCTGAATCATCCCTGTAGCCTGGACAAGGCTTGAGGGTCATCCCCTCCCTGCCTTGCCCCAGGTTTTGCATGCAAATGACTGCTGTGCTGCCCCTGCAAGTGCCTGCAGGTCTAGGCACTCAGAAGGGATGGCATGGCTGCATGGGAACCCTGAGTGACATGAAACTGTCTGGGAGGGCTTAAGTTGGGTTAGACCATGGCACAACTCACCCTGGCCAGTGATGCTCCATCCTCCGTCCTCACAGCTCTCTCACTGCTTACATCAGCCTGCCAAGGGAAGGAAAATGTCACCGCACATCTGACCAGCTGGCACCCTGGGGCATCTGGCAAACCAGAAGTGTGGGGTGTTCAGGGGGCTGACAGGAACGAGGGGCAGCATGGATCCAGAAGTATCCACTGCCCAGAGAATCTGGGATCTGTGGAGCATCTGGGACCTGGTGGCATTGAGGATGTCAGGAGGCACCTGGGACCTGGGCACACTGAGGACCTGGAGCAGTACCTGAGGGCATCCAGGACCCAGGGAGGCTCTGGCACCCTGTTGGGTATCAAGTACCCAGCATCATCCAGGATCTAGGGGACATCCAGTCCCAAGGGCAAATCCAGTTGGGAACTGGGCACCCAGCAGCATCTAGGACCCCTGGAGAGAATCTGGGACCTTGTTGGGCTTCTAGGGCTTGGGGTTACCTGAGGTCCAGGGGTGCATCCCGGCCTGGATGGGCATCCCATAGTCAGCAGCATCCCAAACCAAAGCATCCCATGCGAGGAGCATCCCGTACCTGGAACCTCAACCTCATGCTGCCACCCGCTGGCTACCAGGAATACTGCCCTCCCCGACCCCCCAAACCCCTGGGATCACCTCTGGGCTTGGCTGAGCCCAGAAAGAAGCAGAGCCCGGTGGAGGGTGCAGGCAGAGCCCCATCCCTGCACAGCCATGGGGATGGCAAGGGCATAGCACAGCAAATGCTAGGGTGGACGGGGACCCTGCACGCACCTTATTGCCCAGCAACATGATGACCACGTCCTTCTGGGCGTATTCATGGATCTCCGTCAGCCAGGCCTGTAGGGCAGCAGGACTGTGTTGGGGTGAGGAGTACTCCTGTCCCTCCTAACTCAGCCCTCCACCCCTCAGTACCCCCCTCCCTTCCCTCTCAGCCCTCACATCCCCTCAGCACCCCCATCTCTCTCCAACAAGGAAAGGGATAATGACTTTTCTTGGCACAGGAATTATTCCAGCAACACAAATGAGCAGTCCTGAAAACACCCCGTCTCCTGGCTATAGCCCAAGCCGTAGTTCACATCCTTCCCAAACCACGTTTTCTCCCTCAGGCATTCACCATGTCCTTAAACAAAACTCACCCAGCCATGCAGCACCCAGCCAGGTGCCCTGGGATGAGCTCCCAGCTGGCTGGGTCTGGCCAGAACAGCCAGTGCTTACAGGTAAAGCAGGCTCCTAACTGCTCCAAACACCTGGCCAGCCAAGCAGGCCACCCATGCTCCCAGTCCCAGAGAGAAACACTCCCAACCCATGGTGGGACTCACATGGATGTTGTCAAAGGACATCTTGCTGGTGATATCGTAGAGCAGGAGCAGGGCTGGAGAGGAAGAGGCAGAGGCATTGCTACACTGCAGGAATGTGCTCTGGATGGTCTCCCCATCCCTGCTGGACTCCAAACTCACCTTGGGCATCCCGGTAATAGGCGTGGGTGACGCTGCGGAAACGCTCCTGTCCTGCTGTGTCCCAGATCTGCCAAGAAACCGCCCTGGTGAGAACAGGGAGAGCAACCTCCCCGAGCTGGGTCTGCTCCGGTGGATCCCAGCCCTGCCAGGCCACCATGCTAAGCCTGAGGTGGGTTTCCATCTGGAAATTTCTTCCCCCCCTCCCAAAGCTCACCTGCAACTTCACCTTCACACCATCCACAGTCACCACTTTGTTCTGCAGAAGACAAGGAGAGCAGGTTTATCAGCCCAAAGCTTGTCCTGGTGCATGTGCCAGCCAGCCCTGGTGCTGAGCTGGCATTCCACAGCCCCTCAGCTGCTCTCCCTGGGCCAGTGGGATGAAGCCAGGCTGCCTGTGGGGCTGGACATTGAAGCCTCATTGCTACAAACCATGGTCCTGATTGTTTGGCAGCTACAGGGACATCCCAGAGCAGCAACCCCTCTAGTCAGAGTGAAGAGCAGAATCAGCAGGGAGGAGACAGCAAGATCCCAGCCCGCCTTGGATCCAGTGCCTCGTTCATCTCCTACAGCCAGAGTCCCTGTCCTTGGCTCCCAAGTCCCCTAATGAGTCAGTTAATGCCGTTGGCTGTCCAGCAAATCCCAGGAACACCGACCTGCTCTGGCTCCTGCTGGGAAGCTCTGGGATTGCAGCAGCCCCTGGGAAGTTGGCAGAGCTGCGGAAGTGGGGAGGCACGGAAGGATGACACATAATTTTGCATTTATTAATAACACGTTGGTGTGCTTTTATGTTTGCTCACCAAAAAGCCTTGATCTTTCTGATGGAACTCTTCAGCTCCATGTGCTCAGGAACCACTGCTGCACTAAAAATTTAGCCTGTTTGCAGTAATTTAAGGGCTTTGGATGCTACAAATTGCCTGGGCACACTCACTGGGTGATGCTGGGTGTCCTGCTCAGGTTTTCTTGCTGGTGGAGCCTTGCTTGGTTCTTAAAGGAGGTAGTAAACACTGAGCTGGAGGGGTTGCATGTAGCACACAGCTGTATTCAGCATGGCCCCAGGAAATCTCCTGGGTCAGGGTGGTTTGCAGCCAGGCTGGGCTGGGACCAGGAAAGGAAAGAGGCATTTCCAACTGAGCTGGGAAGGCAGCTATTGAGGCTTAAGCAATCACTGTTCTCATATCAGAAGCGCAGGGGCTTCTCTCCAGAGGCCAGAAAAAAGAAAAGAAAAAACTACTGAAAAGCTATTTTAGGACTCTTAAAGAATCATACTTAGAGTCTGGAAAGAGAAGACCCCTATAAATAATTTGGTTGCCTGGAATTGTTTGAAATGGAAATTCAGCCCATGTGGTGATGACAGCATTTGAGCAAATGGGCTGGATAAAACAAAAACATGCCCTAGGAGACTCTGGAGATTACCTAGAGCAATGAGCCATGAGCTGCTGGAGGGGATGCTTGCACACAGCAGAGCAGGCACCTACGGGCTGGCAACACCTCTGGGGACACCAGCATTGAGCCCAACAGTGGGACACAGCAGATTTTCCTTCTTTCATGACTTTTTCATAAGGACAGGCCTCATGGCCCCTTCAAACCAAACCCACAGCCATCTCTCTCCCCCACCCCCTGATCACCAAGTCCCCAGCTCCACCAAAAGCCAAACACAGCTAGGGCAGCAAAAGTGGCAGAAAACTGGAGCAGCTGCAGCTGTGGGGGCAGAGGAAGCACTGACCACACTTGACACGTGTCAGTGGCTGTGGGTAGAACCCTGCCCAGGGACACCCCCGTGACTTCCTTCCTGCTCTGCCCTGTGATGCAAACATCTGTGCCTCCCTGGACACCCTTAGAGAGACCCTGCAGCTGAAATTTGTTGAGCAGACAACAATGTAGGGGTTTGAACAGAATCTGGTAACCCTAACAACTTCTCAGCAGCCCATTTCAGCCCTTTCAAGGCATAAAATTACAGCAACCAGTGTATGTCCCCCCAGCTGTTGGCTTTGGCCTGCATGGTGGAGCATACTGGCTGCCCAGCACACACCCCCAGACCATGAACACAGCTGGGAGGGGTAAACCTAGACTGTTTGCTGATTTAAAGTTAAGAGGCAACAGTACCAGTGGACTCTTCCATCTATTACTGCTCTCCCAGGGATGGGTGGAAGGGTTCCAGCAAGCACCTGCAGCTGGTTGGGAGATAATTGGGGGTACAGAGGCTGGAAAACCCCATTCCCCCTGCCCAGCACCCTGTCCTGGCCAAGGTGCAGGTCGAGGGGGGTGAGGGGCTGGCAGCTGTGGTGGTCTCACCCGGAAATCTATGCCCACGGTGGCTATGAACGTCCCGGAGAGAAAGGCCCCGTCTTTGAACTGAAGCAAGAAGCAGGTTTTCCCCACGCCCGAGTCTCCAAGTAACATCACCTGCAAGATGGGCGCAGGGAGAGATGTCAGTTGGACAGGGAGGGAGCAGCACCCCTGACTGGTGCTGAGCCCTCCCCAGTTCCTTCTCTCCCTTTGTTTCTTTCCCCAGGGCTGGTCCTGGTGGGTCTGGAAAGCCCCGTGGGAGCTGGCTGTGGGATGGGACCCCTGAGGGTGCAGCCAAGCAGTGCCCCAGGGCAGCCCCCAGCCATTAAAGAGGGGAAGAGCTGGTGTGAAAGCAAGTACTGCAGCAAGAAGAGATATCTCCTAGTCAGCCCCTGGCCATCTCCCAGCCCAGCAGGCTCCTAGAGAACCAGCCGCAGCTCCCAAACGAGTGGAGACACCTCTGCCCACGCTTTGCCCCTGACCCGGGTGTGCCCAGCCCAAGGGCTGATGCATGGCTTGGGCAAACCCTGCATGTCCGGGACTCTCTCCCTGTCAGTGCCTGCTGCAGACACCAAAGCAAACACGATGCCTTTCCCCTCCTGCTAAGCAAACAGGATCAGCCCAGGCTCTCCAGCCACTCCAGCACTGCCGGACTCAGGCAGGGAGCAGCCAAGACCAACTCTGGGCTCCATAAGCACAGCCTTTCCCGATGCTGTGTTCTTTCTGCCTACCTGCAGCAACCTGTTCCTGCCCAGCAATCATTAACCTGACTGCATCATTTTTTACCCCTATGAAAAATAGGAGTGAGCAGGACTTCAGCAGGAAGGTCCATCTCTACATGCCCACCTGACAGGATGCTGGAGCTTGCAAAGTAAATCTCTGCAGCCCTGCTGCCTCTGGGGCAGGCAAACACAGTGGGCCATGGCCACCTTCCACAGGGATGGCACAACAAATGCCAAAAGCTGGTGGCTGGAAATGCTCTGCCTCCTGCTACCACTTTGCTGGTCAAATCCTTCCCCAGGGCTTGTGGGAAGCTGGGAACACTGCTCAGTTCTGCCTCCACCTCACTCTAGACCAAGCTGAAAACTGTTTTTCTTCCTCAAACATGGAAATTGCCCTCCACAAAGAGGAGTCAGAGAGGGGTGTATAAAGACAAAGGAATAAAAGCAGTTTAAAGAAGGTGGCAGCGTGCAGGACCACTTTGGAACCAGCTCAGTGAGGCAGCAGGGGGTGTCGGGGCTGACACTGTCAGTGCTGGGCTCAGCTTGGGGCTGTATATTAAATTTTGGGGGTAAAAGGTTCATCAGTCCTATGCCTCCCCTGAGCTGCTCAGATGAGGAAGGTGCTTCCTAGGGCAACCCTTGCCTGGGCTAGGGTGGGGAAGAAGGGGGCATTCAGGAAGGAGGGCTCCCTCCTGCCCCAAGGCCTGGCAGGGGTGCAGAGACATTCACAAGTGCATGCTGTGGTGTGGGTGAAGGGGGGCCCTGGGCTGGATCCAGGGCTCATATGCTGTTCCCACCTCGGAGCCCTTGGGTGCTGCGATGGCCCAGATGGGGTCCTGCTCCCCCTGCTCTGTGCCATGGGAGGCACAGTTGCGGGGCTGGCAGGAGCCCCTTGCCCTGGAAAAGGTCTGACGGGCTTTCAGGGGGCAGAGTTTGGCCATGCTCCTCTTCCCCCGGGAGCCCCGCAAAGTCCTGTTCCTGCAGCTGGTCCCTCCTATTGACACTGCCGGGCAGGGACACCCCTGGGGCACAAACGGCACCCTCGGGCAGGGACGCCCCCATCGCCACCTCCCGGGGAGGGAAAACCCCAATCTCTGCACCTGCTGCATCGGGAGACTCCCGGGGCAGAGAAGGGCTGGGGGAATCAGCTGGGGCTGCCGCCTCCTTCGCCTTCTTCCCCGTTTCGCGGCCGCTTCCTGGGCGCGATCGCAGCAGCGGAGGAAGCGGGCGGCCCTTGGGACCCTTCCTAAACCCCTCCTGGTGTCCCCCAAGCCGGGGAGCGAACCCAAACCTTCCCCTCTGGCAGAGCTCGGACGGTCCATCCCAGCTCACCCCGCGCCGCCTCCCACCTTGCCGGACAGTTCGTAATCCCGGGACAGCGCCGGGGGATCCCCGCTGCTCTTCGGGGGTTCCCCGCTCCCCTCCGGGGTCTCGTTCCCCGCTGGCCCATCGGGGTCGCCCATGGCGCGTCCGAGCGGAGCCGCCGAGTCCCGGCGCCGCGGGGGCCGCGGGAGCTGCGGCCCCACCCGGCTTCCTCCTCCTCTTTCTCCTCCTCCTCCCCGGCTGATTCCACACCCGAGGCCGTGCCCCGGCCGCCTCCCTGCCCAGCCCGGGCACGGGATGAGGAGGAAGAGGCTGAAGAGTAGAAACCTGCCCCACTGCACCCCCACACCGGGGACCCCGCGGTGCTGGGTTTTGCTAGCGGCTTGGCTGCACTGGACAGTGGGCAGAGCCCCGGCGCATCCCTCCGGACACTTGGGTGGGGAGAGGAGGAACTGCTCACCCCTCAAATGAACAGTCACCTCGTCCCTCACAGACTGTGGGGACGGAGACCCCGGTGCTACCAAATCCCACCCTGCCACACCGGGACAGTGGGGATGACAGCTCCCACTCCCACCCCACCAGCCCATCCCAGGGTGGGGGGTTTGCCCCATCTGCTGCAGCCCCACCGGTGCTGAGCTGGGCCCCAGCTGAGCACCGTGGAGCGAGGAGCTGGGAGGGAAGCGGAGCAGGAGCTGTTAGCCGGAAGCCACGAGCTGTGCCGAGCCGGCTCCTCCGTTTCACCCGGAATGGCTGCCAGGCCTCCCGCTCCCCCTGGCTGCTCGCAGCCCCCTGCATCCTACACCAGCCATTGGGGCCCAGCTCATACTGCACTTCATTTAGGAAAAACCCAAGCATAGGAATGTGGGAGAAATCCCTGGAGATGGATGTTGTTACCCAAAAGCCCACCCCATAATACCCCATACAAGTCCATGCACTACAGGCATCACTTCATGTATAGGAGCCTTGAGCCCTCCGTGATCTATTTTCCCTGGAACATCTCATCTCATCTCATCTCATCTCATCTCATCTCATCTCATCTCATCTCATCTCATCTCATCTCATCTCATCTCATCATCTCATCTCATTCTCCCTCATCAGGGCTAATCTCAGGGCAACCCCCATCCCTGCTCACACCACTGAGATTCAGGGATTCAGGGCTCCAGTGCTGTGCCCCTTGCTGCTCTCCAGGTAAAGGCCACATGTGGCCACAGGAGGTCCAGTGGCAGAGATACCCTCTGGAATGGCATCCACCTCCGCACTTTCTGGGGCTGCTGGCTCCTGCACCAACCAAGCCCTCCTCTGCCCCCTGGGAAATAGAACCTGTATTTCCAGTCCTGTGACTGCACTCAGACCCAGCTGGGGGATTTATAGTTTATATGTGCTTTTTGGCCAGGAAAGTGCCCAGAGCTGGAGGCTGGAGGCACTTGGAGCTCCTGGAAGTGGCTGAGTTTCCCTGAAGCAGGATGGGGAGGGGGCTAGAAGGATATGGAAAAACTGTGCTGGAGCTCATGGAGTTGCCTGGGCAGGAAAAACACCTGACTGAGCATCACTTCCACACAATGGCATTTGCTGTGGGAGAAACAAGGCAGCTGAAAGCAGGGAGAGATCAGTGGTGTGGCTGAGCCTCCTCTGTCTGCCCACGGATCAGGCCCCTCAGCAGGGGCACCCTTGGCTGCTAGTCCCTGGGCTGCTTGGCCCCAGACCATCCCCACTGGTGCACATTTTCCTGCTTCCTTGGCCTGGACTAAAAAGAAAATTCCCGTGGCTAATCACATCCCCATAGATAACTCAGCCTCTTGCTGAGTTCCAGCCTTGTCACAATACTGAAGGGAAGACAGTCTCTCTGGAGTAAGGTCCCAAGCACTGTCCCTGTCCTGAGCTTCCCCAGGAGAGGGGACACACATCAGAGCCACTTGACACCCCACGGCAGCTCTGCAAATAGCTCTGGATGGCAGCCGAATGCTTTTCCCAGGCACTGTCACCATCTGCCTGGCTTTTTGCCAGGGCCCCGGGCTGGACACAGGCAGGACACAGGCTGGCATCTCCCTGGCAGAGCAGGGCAGCTCCAAAGGCAGCTTTCTGTCTGTGAAGCGTAAGGCTGCACTCAGACACGGCCCCATCAAGGGATTTGGAATATGGAGCTTTATCCATCCTTCATCCCTCCCAGCAGTCCAAAGCATGCCAAGAAGCACGCTGCCAAACCAAACTCCTCATCCAGCAGCACCAAAACAAAGTATCCAATTCTTTGTGCTTACCACAGATTCATTGATTCTGATTCCCCAAATAAAGCTGCTCCCCAAGGGTGAGTGCACAGCCCAGGGACCAGAGACTGGGCTCTTACCGTAAACCCAATGCCCACGGTGGCAGAGAAGGAGCCAGGAATGAACTTGCCCTGGTCAAACTGGACCAGCAGTGATGTTTTCCCCACGCCACTGTCTCCAACCAGGATTGTCTGCAAGGACCAGATAAAGAGGCATCAGTGCAGGTGCAGGTGATGGGGGAGCTGGGGGCCAGATATTTGGGTAGGTGTACTGGGGGAATGTGGCAGCAAATGCTGCAGGATCAAGAAGGACCCGCCCAGCCCCTGGATCTGTCACATTTGGTTCTGCCACTTGCCCAGAAAGGAATTTCCACCCCTTTGTCCATCTCTGTAATTAATGAAATGTTCTCTGGGATGAGCTTCAGACCTGAAACCCACTGCACCCTGTCCAAGAGAGGAGAGATGGGAGGGAAAGTAAAGCACAGCCTGTCATGGAGAGTGAGCAGGAGAGAAGCTCCTACCCCAACTCAGGAAGCTGCCAGGCAGAAGCAGCCTTGGCTCACACAGGCCTGTTGGAAAACCTCTTTGGGAGGACTTTGGAGTCACTGGATTAAGTACAAAACTGTTTAGTAAAGAGAGCATCTCCTGCAGCTGCTGCACACAGCTGCTGCCACTGCCAAGCAACCTCGCCAGGTCACTGGGCTGACTTTGTGCTGCCTTAATGTCATGGACTCACAGCACTCCCTCCTGGCAAAGTGATGTGTTTGAAGTCATGAAGTCCTTCTGCCTCTCCAGCCTCCATGGGAAACCCCAGACCACTCCCATCCCTGAGCAGAAGGGACAAGGGAGCCGTGCTGGTGTCAGAGCTGTAACCTCTTAAGCAGCTCCCACACTGCCCATGGCCCTGGTACCCACGCCACACCCCTGGGGAGCTCATCTTCCCTTCTGCTCCTACCTGTGTCCCTCAAAATCCCTGACCTAAGGGAGACCTACAGTGTAAATAGAACCCCTCCCTTCCCTCTGCTGGTATCTGGGTTTTGTTCACAGAGCCACTGGCAAACATTCCCATCCTTTCAGGAAACCAAGGCACTTTCAACCCTTTTGCAGGACACAAATTCAAATAAACACTCTACTACCAGCCTTCTTGCTTAGAAGTGGTTTGGGCTTTGTCTTCCAGGACAGGGGTGTTCCTGGAGCTGCAGTTCTGGCACACATGGAGTGTCCCTTCTGTTACTGGTCCCCTGTCACCCCTGAGGCTTCAGGGATGAGGCAGCGAGGTGCTGGGACTAAACCTCCCCACTCTCTGAATCCACCTCTGCTACACTTTGCTGCATCTGTTTTACCCCTTCTTGGTTTGTGCTTGTGTAGCTCCAGCAGCCTTGCTCCATCCTGCAACACCTCAGTCCTTTGTCTCCAGCCTGAAGGTGCTTCAGTACTTCCCCAGTATGCAGGGGAGCCTCTGTGCACATCTGGTCCCATCCCTCTCCTGTCCCAAAGTGCCCTGGGGTGTGACCAATCCTGGCACTACTTTAGGCACTGCAGTTCCCCTTGTAAAACACAGCATGAGTGTGAAGGAATGTGTTTAATCAAATCCTGAACAGCCCCAGCAAATCAAGGCCTGATTCCATACACTGGGAGGCCACGTGGGCTTCACAGCACCTGCTACCATGGTTCCTGCACCTCACAGATCCCAAAGAAGTGGGCTGAAACCAAAAGGAGCTTGAGGACCAGAAACAATGCAGAGATGTGGACTGGCAGGAAATCAGCATCCTGCCTTGCATAAAGCACCACCCCACAAACTGCTTGTTCCTACCAATACCCTTCAGTGAGTGCTTGCCTCAGTGAATCAGCACTTTCCCTTGGAGAACATATCCCAAACACTGAGCCTGTCCTGGGGAAAGCCTGACCTGCTGAGCAGAGCTGTTGGCAGGAGGGAGCCCTGCACCTCTGCCAGATGCAGACTGCTGCACAGACCTGTGTGCTGAGAGGAAGAAACCTGTGCCCAGATCTGCAGCCAGAGATTTCTCCCTCCTCCCTGCCTGGGCTGGTTGCAGGTCACTTGTACATTCAGAGCAGCCACATGAGCTGGGAGCTTGCATGGGATCTGGGGGAATGTTGGGAGGAAGAAATCTCTGGGCCAGAGGATCTGGTTCACCCCTTTCCTGGGGGAAATTTCCCTGCCCAACCCCCCTTTTGCTCTTCCCTAGGGCCCAGAACTCTTCCCTGTGCAGAGAGAAGGATAGGCCCAGGAGCAGCTGGATAGGAAAGCACTCCAAGAATTCATTACCATGGGGCTCCTGCATCTCAGTGCTGTATAATTTGGTGTTACATACTATTTCCAGGTAAAATACTGATGCTGGGATGTGCAACAAGACTGGGTACCCCCTGCAGTGCTGTCTTTGGGAGCAGTTAATGCAGAGAGCAGCATTAATTATGGAGGGAGAAGAGCTGGTTGGAATGAGCAAGAGAAAGCCTGCAGAGCCAAGGGTTTACATGTAAAAAAGGCAGATTCCTCTATTAATAATTTAAATGGGATTCATAATAGAGACAACTCATGAATTGCTTCATGACTTAATAATAACAGTAAAATTTGGCCTGGATCAGCCAAGAGATATTCCTAATGACTTTAGGCAAAGCTCATGGGCTCTGTGAAGGGACTGTAGAAATCACTATGGCCTTCCTGGTCACCAAATAAACAAAAATAAGAACAAAAAGCCCACTGTGGGGAAGATGTGGCTAGTTAGCCCTTGAAACCTCAGTCTGGACAGGACTGAGTCATGATAGTAAAAAATCTCCCAGAGACGAAGTTCCATAGCTGTCCTGACTCTTCCCCTTCTCAGCCACAGGCAGACCTCTTCCATACCTTCTCATCCCCCCAGGTTTTCCCAGTTGGGTTTTTTTGGAGTTGTTTGTTTGTTTGTTTGTTTGTTGTTTTTTGTTTTTGTTTTGTTATGGTTTTTTTTGTGGTTGGTTGTTTTTGTTTTGGTTTGGTTTTTTTTGGGGGGTGAGTTTGTTGTTTTTTTTTGTTTTTTCATGGGAAACTTAAGTAAAATGTTGCAATATTCCTTTTGGTGCTGTCAAACCTCTCTGCCTGGTGGTGTGGAGATGGAACAGTGCTTTGCCAGGGCTGGGCAAGGTACAGAGGGAAACCTTACCAACATCTGGAGACTCATTTGGTGACAGTCCCACATGACCACTGCTCAGCCCCAGTGCAATCAAAACAATCCTTGTTTCCAGCTAAAGGAAATTATTTCCACTGGGTGGCAGAGGCAACTTGACTTCTCCACCACCCCACAGCCCCAGAGAAAAGTAGGTACACCTTGTAACACCCTCCTGAAAAGACTTGTCTGCCTGCACTGCCTTAGGGGAAGAGCAAATATCCTTCCCTACATCTTGAGTTAGTTTTGGGGCTAATTGATCACTTCCAGTCAAAATCATTGCTGGCTTGGCATGGGCTGCAGGGACAAGGCAAAATAATTCAAACTTCCCATACTTGCAAGGAAAAGAGATATTTTGGTCTAAGCTGCCAAGGGAAGAGAGGTTTTGCACAGCTGTCAAGGCAGTGCAGGGAGGCAATGGGTGCAATTCCGGTGCCAGTCAAATGGAAGGAGATCTGGGACAGTGCATGTGGGCTGAGATTGTCTTCCCAGCTCATTTTCGAGATTTAACATGCAGAACCTGGACCTGAGCTAAATATAGCTAATGGAAGCCTGACAGGGTAAAATCCCAATCAGGGGATGAAGGAAAGGGAGAAGTGCCCTCCACAGGCTCTGGTGTTGCTCTCAGGGAGCTGATGAAACCCCAAACCCACAGGTTTGTGCCCAGATGAGCAAGATTTATCACAACAAATTGTGGTAAATGTGTACATGCCCCCCCAGCACAACTGCCTGCAGAGCTCAGCTGGGACATAGCACTGGGAGAGGTCTGAGGGTGAAGACATGTCTGCTTTCAGCCCCTCACCACCCCACTCTCGTGGCCTCTCAGGCTGAGACTCTCAGTTCCTGAGACTTATTTTTAACCTGCTCTTTATATAAAATTGTGCTGCCTTCCCCCTGCTCCAAGCAGTACTCCAGGGATGGAGTTGGATGATGCTAGAAGCTGCTATGTGCCACAGGGACAGTTCAGGGCTGTCCCCACCTGCCTAGACACTATTTCACCATGGCCAAGACACACACCAGCTTGAGAGAGAGCCTGGAGCCCTCTGCCTGTCTGGCTGGGCCCTTGCCTTGGCAGAGGCTGTATCTCAGCCCTGCAGACATGAGTTCTTGGGCTGTGCATCAAACAAAACCTGGCTCAGATCATGCAGGAGATCCCTGTTTGCAACCCCCTGTTAACACCTTGGATCAACAACAGACAAGGAACACATCCCTCTGCCTTTGGGTCTTGCTACAGCTAAATGGATCCAGGAATCACAGAGGAGGAAGAATGATTTGGCAATGGGTCAAATCACCTGAGAGCAGAATTCATCATTTTGTATCAAGCAAAACTATTCTGGAACAGCCCAGAATAAACTTCTGCTGTTCCTGCTTTGGTTAGCTCCTGGCCCATTTCCTCCCCAGGCCTGGGTTTAGCTACCAACCAGAAAACATTTAATCCTTGTCTCCAGACTGCAAAGCTCTCTTGAGGTTTTTCAACACATCTGAAATGTGATTGCTTGCTCAGATACAAGATCTAGTGAGGTACTTGCTGCCTCACTTCGCTGGAGTGAAAGCAGTCTTGTTTCTGCAAGATAAGCAGCCCAGCCAGGAAAGGCAGAAAAATACCAAGGGAGACACCAGGGAACATGGGACTGGAATGGTTATTTGCCTGGGAAGGTCTTCTGCTCAGAGCCTCATTTCCACCAATGTAATTCCTTAACTGCTGCAGCTGCTTCCTGGAGAAAAGAGAGTTAAGGCTTTGCAAAGAATCAAAGTTTCTCAAGTCATCCCTGGGGGCATGTTCTATGTATTCCATGTACAACAGAAATGAGAGCTGCTAGTAATTGATATTTTTCTACTAATCAAGGGCTGGGCACCTTGCCCTGAGTAGAGCAGGATACAGATCAGACTGGGATTTGTGAAGAGGGATCCACAACACTCCAGCCCTTCTCCCATCTTGTCACATCCCTGATTTTCCCGAGGGTGCCAGTTCCTGCACAGTCACTGGGGACTGCAGGAAAGCAGTGTGAGGACAGCAGGAAGGAGTGATGGGTGGATCCGTGATAAATCAGCATCTCCTCCATCACTCCAGGAGTTGCAGGGCAGCGCCTGACTGCAGAGAGCAAAATCCCTGCTGCGGCTGCCCCCGCAGCAAAGCTTGGGCGCCCCACGTCTTTCAGGGACACCACCAACCCTGACCACACTCTGTGCAATTGCAGTTACAAAACAGAGTCCCAGGAATACTGCAAAAGAGGATTTCAAAGCAACAAGGGCAGGAATGGACGTCTCTGGGACACGGCTATTTCATGGCAGGGAAGTCCCGGCTCATTAATCTGCTTCTGGCAAACAGAGCCCCGGGGTTCATCTGCGCCCGACCCGCCCTGAGCCTGCACAGGACAGTGGGAGCGGCTGAAGGGCGGCTGCGGGCTGTGCCGCGGGGCTGGCCCCGTTCCAGCAGTCCTGGCTTCCCAAACACGCCGAATCCTGCCACCCTCCTGCCTACCATCAGCCGGGATGTGTCTGGGACCGGGGCCAATCCCTGCAGGCTGCCCACCCCCACAGGGGGCAGAGAGCTGCCGCCGCACCCCCACCGCCGCACCGGAATGAGGATGAGAGACGGACCCCACCGGGAGACGAGGAACGAGGAAGGCAGAGGGACGGAATTTGCCGGGAAGTTCAAGCAGGAGCCCTGCCCCTTCTGCAGTCCCCTCCCGGGTGCCCCCATCCCCAGACCCATCCCTACCTTGTGCAGCAGTGCCTCGTTGTAGCCGTCCCCCCCCAGGCCGGCGGCGCGGGCCTCCATGGCCGGGGGGCTTGGGGGTGCCCGGGCCGGGCTGCCCCTGAAACACCGCGGACAGCGCCCGTCCCGCTCAGCACCGCGGGCAGCGCCCGTCCCGCCCGGCCCGGTTCGGCCCCGCAGTGCCCGCCCGGTGCGGCACGGCTCGGCCCGCTCCGTCACCGCAGGACAGCGGTGCTCGGTGCTCGTCGCCGCCACTCGCAGGGTTCTCCCGCCCGGAGGAGGCGGCGGGGGGGAAGCAGCGAGAGGCGAGTCCCGCCCGGGGGCGGGGAGGCGGTGGAAGCGTCGCCCACGCCGGCAGAGCCCACCGGACTCTCCGCACAACCGCTGGTCCCTCCCCACCTCTCCTCCCCATCTCTGTCCGCCGCGATAGAGCCCCTCGACTTCGCACAGCCCGGGGGTCCCGGCCGTCGCCGCCGGGAATCTCTGGCCTTCTTCCCTCCGCCGCGGGAGGCGCCCACGGGGCACGGCCAGCCCTGGCAGAGAGAATTTCGGTACCAGCTCCGACAGTGCCGAGCTGAGAGCAAGGACCAAGTCTGCTGCCCTGCTCCAGCCCGGATTCACAGCAGGCTCGTTGGCACTTAAGAAGCACCGAGGCTGCTCCGGCTGACACTGGACCAAACTGGTGTTGAGCCTGATTTACCCCGACAGGTTCACTTTGGGATTCCACTGCATTTACAGAACCCAGTTAGGACTCTGCTTAGAGTAAAAAAAATTGTTATTAGAAACGGGATGAAGCTGTGCCTAAACCTGAAGGTAACAGTCAATATCTTGTTAAGATCCTTTTCTTTACGACTCCCTTTAAAGAAATCTGATGTTGTTGATTGCACTGGAAATAAATTAATCTTTACTCAGGAGTTTATCTAATAGAGACTTTTCCAGAGCAGCAGATGGCCTCGAGCCAGAGTGATATAAATGGGCCAGGAGACCAGCTCCTTTAAAAAGGCCTTTATTAAGTGATCAGCTCTGGGTGGGGGCCCGAGGGGTCGCGCACACCGCCGCTGCTCCCTTCGGTGACGCAGAGGAGGAGGTGATCAGTTTTGCTTTGCAGCAGAACTGGGGCTTCCGTCCTCAAGGGCATGCCTAGGAAGACGTCTCCTGGCTTGTTGACTAGGGTCCTCATCTCAGTCTGGTTACCTTTAGGTGGAGGTGATCTCCAAAACTTGGTTGAAGGTATGGGGAGACTCTCCCCACTAAGTCTAGTCACTTGATTCCCCAAATTTCCACGTTGGTTTGTTGTTTCCAGGCCCTTTTGTCGGATTCTGTTCTGCTTTACTTCATTTGCATATCACCGAAGCTGTTTCCGGCCGCCATTTTGGGAGCAGCGGAGGCAATACCCGAGAGACTGAATAAGGGTACCAATAAAGGGATTCAACAGTGGTAACGGGGAGGTATTATAACAAGGGTACTACCGTAGTGAACATGGGGGGGGCATATAATAATTCCACAGTGGGTGAAGTAACAAGGCGGGGGTATTACAACAAGGGTACAACTGGAATGAATATGTAGTACAACAAATGTGTCTAACGATTATCAGCTTATCTTAACAATCTTAACTTTACTGAACTTATTCATGACAACTCCCCCCTCTATTTATTTGATCGGGCGGATGCCCGCATCAATTTGCCGTCTCTGGTTCTTGGAAATAGAATTTCCTAAGTCTTTGGTAATGGTTGTATATTTCCTTGGCATCTGCATGTTTCTGTTCTTGACTTTCCATCACCATGATCTTTGTTTGCTTTTTGTTAATGGTCTCGGGAAGTTGGATGCTGGCTTGCACTGTTGATGTCAGTATTCGGACTAGACAGGGGAATAAGCAGGGTAAAAATAACAGTCCAGTTATTGCACAAATAGTTATAAATGCAGCCTTTTTCCACCATTTCCCTTTGAAAGACCAAAATTCATCCCACCAGTCACTATCTATTAAGGGTGTCCATTCTTGATTTCCTACATAAGCCAATTTTCGGATTTCTTTAGAAATATTTTTAATCACCTCACTTTTATCATCAATCTCCAAGCAGCATTCGGAGGAGTTGAATTTCCCACATATTCCTCCTTCATCCGCTAATAAGTAATCTACTGCCAATCTAATTTGATAGATTACTGTTCTGGTTTGGGATAATTGGTCGCTTATGTGTTCAAATACTAGTGCTGTTCGATTGGACACTTTTTCAAGCACTGCTTGGAGTCTGATTATTCTATTTAACATATAAATAGGAGTCCGATAGCCCCAGGATCCGTCTTGAGCCCAAGTAGCCGGTCCATAGGTCCGGATAATTTCATCTGGAGTCCACACTTTACTTTTCCATGTTTGTGTACCTCCCATGTCAATTAGGTCCCTTTTCTTTCTATCTTCTTTCCTTAGGTCATCATATACCGGGACTCCTAATTGTGCTCCTGACCTTTTGGGTAGTAGGAAAAAGGCTGGTTTAATGACCCCTATGGTGCAACTCCCTGCTCAGTCCCCCGGGAGTCTTGTATATGCGGTATCTCCACAAATCCAAAATAAATACTCTGGGACCTGCCAAAACCCATCTCCAACTTCGGTTGGGAATTCCCAAAACTTTTATACTTCTCTGATTCCCCAAAAGGGGTTTACTCCTTTTTCTGTGCATTTATGAAGGTTATATCCTTCATGATATATGCATCCCTTTTCTGTTTTCCCAATAGCCCAGTATGTAAGGGGCTCCCTGGGGACCCATTTGGTCTCTAAATTCTTTATTAATAAATATCTTTTACATGCCATCTTCCCTACAGGAGTGTTATACCTCTTCCCTACTCTTAGAATGCATTCTTCCCCTATTATCTTTGATTTTAGATCCCATTTTTCTCTTCCCCTAGATGCCAACAGTTCATATTCCGGTTTCATCTGTTTCCATCTCAGAATTTCTAGTGGGCTTAAACCAATTCCCTCCCAAGGCCAGATTTCTGTCATTTGGGTACTTCCACAAATCCAACAACTGGTCAAATTTAGTTCTTTGCTTATCTTTTCAACCAAATCTATGACCAAATTTTTTCCTAAGGGGATATCAGGATCATCCTTTTCCCACATCAATTGTTTTCCTTAACTATGTCTTTTAGTCCTTCGTTTTCGAAACAAAACCAAGCTTCTCCTACTGGGCACTCCCCAAGTAGGCACTGCCTATAAGAGGCAGTATTTATTGTAGTCCAATAAACTTTCCCGTCTTCTTGACAGGTAATTAACTGAGAGTGATTAAAACAGCTTGGGTTAATATTGGTGTGGACTCTGAATAGGGACCTCAGGTTCTCTCCATCATATATAGGGTGATAACACTTAGTACAAGGGTTCTCTCCTTTGCTGAGAGTACCATATATCAGTAGTATCACCATCAACTTTTCCAAGAGTCCGGTAGGGGCCATTTCCCTCATGCTGACACCCCCCGGTCTTGCCTCTTGGGGCCGAGGTCTCTCTGTATATTGAATAGAGTCTTCCGACAATGGCTGCTTTCACTCTCTGTTCCCTAATTTTTCCTTACCCCTTTTAGGAATACTCAGTAGGAGAATTTTCTACTACTTTTCTGTATAAAAAAACTTTTAACCTTTTTGTAAGGCTTGTAACTCTTTAACTAGGAACGACCCTGGGTCTTTTAACACTTAAAACAATTTGTAACAGTTTACAAGATTCATTACATTCATCCCATAACACATTCCTTAACTCTGTCCTTCAGTCCTTGTCAGTTCCTGAGTTTCTCCTGAGAATTATTTTCAGGTCCTCCGGATTTTGGATTACTGTCCACTCCTGTGGGTTAGTGGATGGGGTTCCTTCCACTGGTTCTGCGGATAGTGCAGGGGAGCTGGGTCCTTCGTCAGGAGGTGTTACTTGCCCTTTAACTCGAGTGATATGTGTCCAACCCTTTTCCCGGGTCCGTACCGCGGTGTGTGTAGTCAGCAACACCTGAAAGGGACCTTCAAATTTAGGTGTTAGAGGGACATTATTCCAGGATTTGATTAATACCCAATCCCCAGGGTGGATAGCGTGCACATTTGTATCATGGGGAGAGGTTTGGGGTATGTATCCCTTTTTTCTAAGGCCCTCCAATGTTTTTCTAATGGCTTCTAAGTATTTTTGGGTAGCTTCTTCTCCATCTAAGTAAGCTCCAGTACTATAGGGGGACAATAAAAAGGGAAGTCCAAACATCATCTCATAGGGGGAGACTCCTATGTCTGCTCGGGGTCTCGTTCTGATCCATAATAGAGCTAAAGGTAAGCACTTGAGCCAATTTAATTTAGTTTCAGCTATTAGTTTTGTTAATACATTTTTAAGAGTTTTATTCATTCTTTCAACTGTGCCTGAGCTCTGGGGGTGCCATGGGGTATGTAGCCTCCATTTCATTCCCAGAGCTTCAATCACCCGTTGTAAGGTTTGAGCAGCAAAGTGAGGTCCTCTGTCTGAGTCAATGGTGTTTACTAAACCATACCGGGGGAGGATATCTTCCAGGATTATCTTTGCAACCACTTCTGCAGTCTCCTTTTTGGTAGGAAAAGCTTCTACCCAATGGGTGAGATGGTCCACTATTACCAATAGGTGTTTATATCCCTGTACTGGAGGCATTTCAGTGAAATCTATTTGAATATTTTGAAATGGTCTTAAAGCCAATCCCCTTCCTCCAGGTTCTACTTTTCTCATTACCTTTTGGTTGACCTTTTGACAAATTACACATCCTTTAGTTATTGATTTGGCCAAATCGTATACTCCAATACAAATATTTTCTCTAAGGAAGTGGTCGCATAGTCCCTGAGTTCCCCAATGTGTTAGTTCATGTATTTCTGTTAGTATCTTTCATGCTAGCGCTTGGTTCAAAAATTTCCTTCCATCTTGGGTTAACCATTCCCCTTGTTCCCCTTGGCATAACTTGAGTTCCTCTATCGCTTTTCGTTCTTTTTCACTGAATATTGGTTCTACTTTGTCACCCCTTTTCTCAGGCTTCTCTCCTAGTTTGAAAATCTTAATTGGTTCCCCCACTTCCAAAGCTGCTTCCTTAGCTACCTGGTCAGCCAGTTTATTTCCTTTTATTTCGAAGGTATCTCCTTTCTGGTGCCCTTTTATGTGTACAATTGCTATTTCTGTTGGCTTCTGCAAAGATTTTAATACTAGCTTTATTAGTTCTGTGTGTACTAGATTTTTACCTTTTGAATTTTGATATCCCCTCTCCTCCCAAATCTTACCAAATGTATGAACTATGCCAAATGCATACTGGGAATCGGTATAAATAGTGCCATAATCTTTCTCCAACAAATCCAGTCCTCTTTTTAATGCATATACCTCACAGCATTGGGCTGACCAATTTGGAGAGAGCTTTCCTTTTTCTAAAATTTTCATATCTTCTCCTTCTATTATTGCATACCCAGAAACTCTTTTTCTGGTGATCACTCTGGAGGACCCATCTGTGAACAGTACTCTCCCATATGGTAAGGGCACATCTCCAAGGTCCTCCCTTACTTTGGTTTGCATGTTTATTAACATAAGACAATCATGCTCTAAATTGTCTACTGGTTCCCCAGAAAGGAATTGAGCTGGATTGGGGCATTTAGAGGTAGCAAAGTCTAGATAGTTAGTATCTATTAACATAGTTAGTATCTATTAACATAATTTCATATTTCAAGATCCTGGAGTCAGTAAGCCATTGTTGTGGTCTTTGGCTGAGAATTGCCCTAATATCGTGTGGAGTGTGTACCTTGATTTTTCCTTGTAATGTCAATTTCTGGGCTTCTTCTATCAGAACTGCTGTAGCTGCAACTGCCTGCAAACAGGTTGGCCATCCCCTAGCTACTGGATCCAATAACTTCGATAGGAAAGCTACCAGTTTTCGAGATCCTCCCCATTCTTGGGTAAGTACCCCATATGCAATTCCTTCCTCTGTGCTTACAAAAAGGTCAAATTCCTTCCCAAGATTTGGCAAACTTAGTACAGGGGCTGAAGATAATTTATCTTTTAGATCTCGTAATTGTTGGTCATCATCCGTTGTCCATCTAATTGGTTCCTGGTCCACCAATTTGTTGTACAATAATTTTACACTCTGTGTATAATTATCTATCCACAATTTGCAATATCCAAATAACCCCAGGAGTTTTCTTATATCCCTCTTAGTTTTTGGAGTAGGAATCGATAAAATTCCTGTAATTCTCTCAGAACTTAATTTTTTATATCCCCCTCCAATCACATGCCCGAGATAGATAACTTCAGGTTCTACAAATTGTAATTTATCTCTTGATACCTTCAGCCCCTTTCTCCCTAAGAAATTTAAAAGTTGTATACTGACACTTCTAAACTCACTTTCTTCTTTTCCAGATATTAGTATATCATCAACATATTGTAACATTTTTACTTCTTTCTTAGGAAGGAATTGATCTAACAATTCTTCTAATGCCTGCCCAAACAGGTTAGGGGATTCAGTAAATCCTTGTGGTAGGCGTGTCCATCTTAATTGCATCTTACGGTTCCTATCTGGATGTTCCCACTCAAATGCAAACCAATTCCGGCACTCCTCTGCCAAGGGGCATGACCAAAAAGCATCTTTTAAATCTATAATTGTAAACCAGGCATGTTCCCTTGGAATCTGGTTCAATAACGTATATGGATTAGGCATTACCGGGTGTCTTGCAATAGTCCTCTTATTTATTTCTCTTAAATCCTGAATCAGTCTATACTTTCCTTCAGCCTTCTTAACCGCCAAGATGGGGGTATTATGTGGGGACATGCAGGGTTCTAGGATACCCTCCTTTAATAAGTGCTCAATCACAGGTACTAATCCCCTCCTTCCTTCTGCTGATATAGGATACTGCCTCACCCGTATGGGAGGGGTGTCTTTTTGTATCTCTACCTTTATTGGTGGGATATCTAAATATCCATATTTCCCTTCCTCTGCCCACACCTCTGGGGAGATCTCTTCAATATCATTCTGGGTTAATCTCATGAGTCTAACTATCATTTGGCCATTTTCCGGTATAATTCCCACTCCCAGCAGCACTTGTAAATCTCTTCCTAACAGGTTGGTTTCCAGGTTAGGCAAATAAATTGTATCTGCTACACATTGTCTTGAATTTCCTTCTATTTTTACCTTTTCAATGATTGATGCTTTAAATTGTTTCCCTTCCGCCCCTATTATTTCACAAGTTTTATTTCCAATAGTCATCCCCATGGGTATCTTGTTAATACTAGATCTATCAGCACCTGTGTCTACTAAAAATTCAAAATCCTCTTCTTGGGGACCCACATTAAGATTTACTAGGGGCTCTTCTTGGTTCGTCATTGGATCCCCCAACATATAGAGCCCCTGACACCCCTAATCATCACCCCTCAAGACCCCCTCTAAGGCCTCTTGCTCTTGTACAATTGTTTCGTCCATCCTTAGCTTTTTACAATCTCTCTTAAAGTGTCCCACTTCTCCACAATAATAGCATGCCCTGTCATTAGATGCTCCTCCCGTTCTTCTTGGCCTCTCCCCCTCCCTCCTGAGACCGGGTTTTTCTCCATATCTCTCTCCTGAGGATATTGACTTCCCTTGATTTGTTCTCAGAGAACGTGTGGGTAGTTCATTATTTATTCCAACGCTCTCCTTAGCAACGGCCACCATTACTCTGGCTTTTGCTTTTGCTTTCTCCTCTTCTCTTCTTAAAAAACCCGAAGGGCCTCTTTTAGCAATTCATTTATACCTTTCTCCTGCCAGTCTTCAACTTTTTCTAATTTCCTTCTAATGTCTGGCCAGGATTTAGTGACAAATTGTACTTTTAACAGTACTTGCCCTTCTGGACTCTCCGGGTCTATGTTTGAATATAATTGGAAATTTCTTCTCAACCTATTGAGCCAATTTGCTGGGGTCTCATCTTTTTTTTGAGTACCCTCAAAAGCCAGTTTTGTGTTACTACTTCGGGGCACAGATTCTTTTATACCTCTAATTATAAGAGACCTGTAGTCCCTCATGTTTCTTCTGCCTTCCTCTCGATTCGGATGCCATCCAGGATCTACCAGAGGCATCTTAAGGTCTCCAGGAGGCCCTATTCTATTCTCCCTTTCCCATATCCGTATTCCTGCTGCTCTTATCATCCTAACTTCCTCAGGACAGAACAAAATATTAAGGATGGAATTCAACTCCCCCCAGGTGTAAGTACTAGGCCCAAGGAATTGGTCCACCTGATTTGAAATTCCCAGTGGATCTTCTATCAAATTTCCTAACTCCTTTTTAAAGCTCCGAACTTCCGAAGCAGTGAGTGGCGCATTCACAAATCCTATTCCCCCCAACATTCCTCCCATTGGGACTTCCCTGAGAGGCATCATCCTTTCAGGTTTGGATGTTCTCGACCTGGTATTACACCAGGGGCCATCAATAGAATTATCACTAAGGGGAGTTGGAGTTATTTGGTCTAGTGGGTCCTGCCTGTTAGTAGAAGAGAGGGATGAGCTCAAATCCCAATTAGGAGGGGGTAAGGGGATAGATAAAGGTGAGGGGGCAGGATGTGAATTCATGTTACTGGAGTTTGAGGTTGAACTTTGGGGTGACAGTGGAAGAGCTGAAGGAGGAGTTGGAGATATATCAAAGTCAGGAGAAGATGGGAAACTCACTATAGGATTAGGTGAAGACTCTAGTTTAAGATTGGAAACCTTAGGGGGAGGTAGAGTAGTCGGAGTAGAGAGAATGGTTTGAGGAAGAGTTGAGTTGGTGGCTAAAGGAGTCTGCAAAGAAGTTGGGGTAAAGAGAGGGGTTGAAGAATGGTCTGGGGTTATCACTGGAAGAACCGGAACGGGATTGGGGTCTTGAATAGGGATGTTAGGAGGAGGTGGCAGTGGGATCACTGTGGGAGGGGCTGGTAAGGTGTTGGGGTTTGGGGCTGGGTAAATTGGAGGAGGAGGAGGTAAGTGATCCAGAGGATCCCAAGGTTTAGTAATTGTTTGTTCTCCTTCCTTTTCCTCCTTATTTCTTTCTCCTTTCTTTAACTTACAAATTCTCACACTTTCTTTTCCCACATCTGCAGTCTGCCAACAGGCAGCATATGTTAGTTGTTCTATGTCAGGATCTTCCTGAGTTCTTAAATACTGGTTCAATTGTGAACAGATCCATGGATCGTGAGTTCCATACCAAGGCCACTTCCCTTGTAAATTTAGTTTTGGCCAAATTTCAGTGCAATAATAAATCATCTTAACTTGGTCAAGGGCTTTAGTGGCTTCTTTAGAATCCCACTGATTTAGTAATTGTCCTAGTGGGCTTTCTATGGGGATGCTTTTTATCTTTCTCTTTTCTTTCAGGGAGTCCTGTTGTCTACTCACACACTTACCCATTTTCAATTAGACAACTCAAACCTCTAAGGTGCCCCTACCCAAACGGAAATTTACAGACGGGCAACACAAATCTATAAGCAACTCAAAAACTCCTTTTTAACCAAATTATCTAACTCCAACACAGGCCTTTTCCCCCCTTAGAAATAATTTAAACCCCTTCTTATACTTTCATACCCTCACTCTCACACCAGGGAATAATTTTTATTATGAAAAAGGGATGGGGAGGTCACTCACACTCTCTCTCTCTCCTTATTCACCCGGGTGAATCCTTACAATCACGCCTTTTTAGGGTTCGGCCCCTTTTGCCATCCCCCTTGGAGTCTATCCTAATGATCCGACCCCCTAACTGTACCCCCGCGCCTCACCTCTACTCCAGAGACTATTGAGCACCCTTTTCGGCGCACGCCAGGGTCCCTAGTATCAGAAGCCCCTTCCTAGGCACTAGGACCTTCCCTTGTCTAGCCTCCCGCCAGGCTGGACCACGAGTCCACTCCCCGGGCTAGACCGTCCCGTTCTGATACCGTGTCTTGCCTTCCTCAATTTTTTTAAACGGAGGTAGGAAGGTTCCAGGAGACTCCGTGGGGTTACCCGGGGGTATCCCTTCCCAGAAACTGGGATCAACCCAAGCGGGGCCCGACCCCTTTACCGTCCACCGGTCCGGCTTGACTATCCCTCCCCAGCGGAATAGCCTAGGTGAAAGGGATGTATGCAAGTATGTGTGGTGCCTGTCCTTGCCTAAAGACTCCCCACCCCAGTGCTCTTGGCCGTGGGTTTACGGTGCCCTCCCTGAGACTGCAGCAGCGCACCACCTACGGCACGTCTGGCCCGGTTCTGGGAAGTGAGAACCTCCGTGGGCGCTTGGTGCCAGCAGTGCCTGGGGGCACCCCGGAATGCGTGTGACTCACACAAAACGCCTGGGTACTCCACACGCCCGGACCTACCCAGACCGCAATGGTCTTATCAGGGGAGACCTAGCCCCACTGTGTGCCACTCACACCTGACTATCCCCTGCACGCCTGGGGGGGGACCTTACTATCCCCATGGGACGCCTCACTCAGCGAGTCCTTTCGCTTCCCCCCATTCCTGGCTGGCCCCCTCATGGGAGTCCGGAACCGCGGTACTAGGGGTCCACAATCACTTCGAGGGTCCGAGCTGCCGGCCCTCGTCTCACTCACACACCTTTCGCACGCCCCCTTCGCCCGCCACCGGAGTTACTTACCCTTCCGGTGCTCCCGTGCGTCGCTTGGTCCCAGGCTGATCCTGTAGTCCAGGTAGCCAGCAGTCCCTCGGAGGCCCAGGGTGGGCGGCCGTCCCAGTCCTGGTGTCCTCAGTGGGCGTGGCTCTCCCGGACGAGCCCCCATGTGATATAAATGGGCCAGGAGACCAGCTCCTTTAAAAAGGCCTTTATTAAGTGATCAGCTCTGGGTGGGGGCCCGAGGGGTCGCGCACACCGCCGCTGCTCCCTTCGGTGACGCAGAGGAGGAGGTGATCAGTTTTGCTTTGCAGCAGAACTGGGGCTTCCGTCCTCGAGGGCATGCCTAGGAAGACGTCTCCTGGCTCGTTGACTAGGGTCCTCATCTCAGTCTGGTTACCTTTAGGTGGTGGTGATCTCCAAAACTTGGTTGAAGGTATGGGGAGACTCTCCCCACTAAGTCTAGTCACTTGATTCCCCAAATTTCCACGTTGGTTTGTTGTTTCCAGGCCCTTTTGTCGGATTCTGTTCTGCTTTACTTCATTTGCATATCACCGAAGCTGTTTCCGGCCGCCATTTTGGGAGCAGCAGAGGCAATACCCGAGAGACTGAATAAGGGTATGTCATGGTTGGACACTGGCGCAATGCCAGCGTCCCCATGAAAATGCACTTTTTCTAAATAAATGCTGTGAGATGTTATCAGGAACAGAGCAGAGCAGGCCCAAAGCTTAATAACAAAGGAAAAAAACTTTATTAAACTACCACTAATACAGAAAACACATAAACTAAATCCAGGATGAAGACCTTTTAAACCACCCCTCCTCCTCCCAATTCCAAAAACACCCAGCCATGAAATATCACCCGGGATTCTTGATCAAATTACCACCCTTCAAGTAATCTATACTTAAACTATCAAGGGAGAGAGAAGTCTCTCTTGCACCACAGACCCCCCAGGAAACACAGCTGCCCCCCTGTGTTTCCCTGTCACACATGGCAACCGCCCGGAGAAAATCTGCCAGTGTGACACTCTCCTTTCCATGTCACAGTGCTCTCACCACCGTGCATGGACAGACTGCTCATAGGGCTCCTTTAAGGATGCTTTGCCACAGACCCAAAGATACAACAGTTCAGTTTCTCATCCTGGGACTACAGTCCCCCCCATTTTCCCCTGGGGCCGAGGGGTCCAAACAGGACTCATCTTCTTCCTGAAGACAGAGGGCATCATCATTCCCTCTTCAACTTTCTTCGTTTCTCGCCATTCTTGTGCTGTTCGAAGCTGAAACAGGTCTCCCCGGGTCACCACTGCATTCCCCTAAAATGCAGTCTCTATTGCAGGAGATTTTGGTTCAGTCCATGGCTAACAAGAAAAGTCCAGCCAAAAGCTACTTCATCATCTCCTCCCACCTAAATATTTCTTCTTCTAACATCTCAGGTCCCGGACTATCTCTCTTCCACTACGAATCAAGGAGGAGTAATACTTTTAAAAAGCCCTCATTTCCTGGAAAGGGTTAAATGTTCAGACTCCCTGGATGGCTGATATCTCGGTCCGGTGTTCTGCCTCCCACGCTGGGCATTCCCCCCCCTTCTCCTTCTCCTCTGCCAGCAAATTTCCAGGTGCCGCCAGGCTCTCTGTCTCTTTCCCTCTTGGGGGGGGGGGGGGCAAAGGCATCTCCACTCCTCTCCACCCTTCCGTCCACAGGAGCTGGCTGGGTTCCAGACCCTCAGCCCCCTCGACCTACCTGGACAAGGCCGCGTGGCTTCCCCTCCCCCACCCAGCCTAAAGCTGGGCAGGGGGGGAGTCTGCACTCTCTGACGACCAGAACCAAAAGAGAGAGTTCTCTTGGGAGTTCTTGCTTTTAACCCCCTGTGTTCTCAGAGGCGTGTCCATACTTTCAGTGGTCACTCCAGGTGCCAATATCCAAACCTGACCACTGATTGGTTTGACCCAACTTCCTGGAAAAAATTCACTTCCATGTCAAACCACGACAGGGTACCAATAAAGGGATTCAACAGTGGTAACGGGGAGGTATTATAACAAGGGTACAACCATAGTGAACATGGGGGGGGCATATTCCACAGTGGGAGAAGTAACAAGGCGGGGGTATTACAACAAGGGTACAACTGGAATGAATATGTAGTACAACAAATGTGTCTAACCATTATCAGCTTATCTTAACAATCTTAACTTTACTGAACTTATTCATGACAAGAGGAACAGACCATGCTTCCAAGAGTCATCTGCACCCGTCCGATTGCGGTTTGACTGCCTGGGCCTGACATTGCTAATTATATCTGCCCATTATTTCTTCTGACTGCAGAGATGGTTCTGCTGGGTCAGATGATTGGACTCAGAAACAATAGCTGTCATGAATAAATTCGGTAAAGTTAAGATGGTTGAAATAAGCTGATAATTGTTAGACACCTTTATTGTACACCATATTCACTCCAGTTGTACCCTTGTTGTAATACCCCCCCCGTTACTACCCCCACTGTTGAATTGTTGTACCCCCTTGTGTTAATACTCTAGCTGTACCCCTAGTTACTTCCTCCACTGCTGAATCCCTTTATCGGTACCCTTATTGAGTCTCTCGGGTATTGCCTCCGCTGCTCCCAAAATGGCAGCCGGAAATAGCTCCAGTAATATGCAAATGAAGCTAGGCAGAAGAAAACTCAACAAGAGGCCCTGAAAACAATGAGCCGACATGGAGATTTAGAACAAGACTCAGTGGGGAAGAGTCCCCCTATACCATCAACCAGGTTTTGGAGATCACCACCATCTAAAGGTAATCAGACTGAGATGAGGACCCTAGTCAACGAGCCAGGAGACGTCTTCCTAGGCACGCCCGCGAGGACAGGAGTCCCAGTTCTGCTGCAAAGCAAAACTGATCACCTCCTCCTCTGCGTCGCCAAAGGGAGCAGCAGTGGTGTGCGCGACCCCTCGGGCCCCCCCCACCCAGAGCTGATCATTCAATAAAGGTCTTTAAAAGGAGCTGGTCTCCTGGCCCATTTCTATCAATAGCCAGAAAAAAAATTTAAAACTGATAGGGACAGTGGGGTTCAGGCTTGCCTGAGGCCAAAAAGCCCAACCCAACCCAACCCAGACCATCCTGCAGCCAGACCATGGCCTCATGCACTGGAACACAGTCAACAGCACAAAAACAAATGATATCACAAGCCTGGTGTCTGCATCAGAAAATAAACAAGTGTTTCAACATAGTGCACACACCCCACATGAGGCAGGGCCAAGAAGAAGAGAGCAGCAAACCTCAGGGGGGCTTCAACAAAGCCAGGGCAACTCTTAAATACACCAAGAACTTGTCAAAACTCCCAAACTCCCACAGTTGTCAGCACAATCCTTCCCGTAGATGTCCCAGTGCTGTCATGGCCCATTGAGGATAGAGACTTCATGCCACCATCCTGAGTGCATGCTCAGCCTTCTCCTGCCCCAGAGCAGGGGTACTGCCTGACCCAAGCTGTGTGCTGGGCCCCACAGACCCCAGAGACCCAGATCTGCTGCAGGGACTGCACACCTCTGCCCTCGGCACCCAAACTGGGCAGGCACTCAGACAGACCTCTCCTGGAAGGTGGCGGTGAAGAGAAGGGTAAGCCCCCAACATCTCACTAGGTCTGAGGCTCCAGGTCTGCTTATCCCTGGATGGGAATTTCTGGCAGGTTCCTGTTGCAGGAGAAGCTCTGGGGCTCGGAGAGCATTCTCTGACTTTTTAGCTCGAGCAACATTTGTTAACTACCCTGAATCACAAAGGAGAGCAGGGAGGGATTGAAGAGCTTCACAGGGCCACGTTGTCCATTCCCTCTGCAGGCACTGGCGTTGCACCAAAGACACACTCGGCTCTGCAGGTTTAACCTCACTCAGAAGGAAGACAATTCTCCTGTCTATCATGATATCTCCAAATGTAATGCAGGCTAATGAGACAACACTGTTTGCTTGCAAAACACAGGCAGCAGCATGCCCTGGCCCTGCTCCAAGGGCTTTATCTCACTTTATCATGCTGGAGCACATGACCCATTGACAATAAGTGATAACAGCAGCTTTATTCAGAGCCCAGAAGCCCAACACCTGCATCACTGCCTCCCTTTACACACCTAGGAATGCACTTCCCCACCACCCAGAGCAAACCACTTGCTCTACCAGCCTCCCCCTGACCCGGCAGAGGTTTCTGGCAGACAGTGAGCAGTTTACAGTCCCAAGCAAGTGCTGACCAGCTGAAATCAATGCAGAGCAATGGAATCAGAGGAAATGACCTGTAAATGGCAGCGATTCCAAATAAACCTGCAATTTAGATCCATTGTTTGGTGTGTTTGCTCACAGACTGTATCTCTGGTAGCTTAATTACTTGTGTATTTGCCTTGAGAAGTACAGCTCTAACAGTGGAAGACTTAAATCCAGCTCAGGAGTTTCTGCTTCACTGTCCTCCTGGCCTACTCCTGCTTGTTCTCTGCTGCCCAACCTCATTAACTGCTGTAGTACCTCCCTGGATTGCCTGTACAACACATCTGAGGGAAACTGGAGCCTTGCTGAAGTCATTCCTTCCCCATGAGCTAGGAAGGAATCAGAATTTCATCCTCTGAATCCACTGAGTATGGATTCTTAATTTCCTTGCATTAAATAACCCCTGCCTTGGCCCTGTCTGGCTAAGTCCAGCCTCAGGTGGAGCCCAGAGCAAATCCTGCACCACAACAAATTTGGCGAGTATGTTTTGCCACTTTTACTGGCTTTGCTGAATCAGGAGATCTGGGAATGATCCAGACTTATCTTGGGTATCTGAGGTGGCAGCGGAGAGATCAGACAGTGCCTGCTCAATCAGCCAGCACTAAAGGAGCTACAATATTATACTCAGCCTTATGTCCTAAGGACAGTTTCACCAAACTTGCTAAATCTGCCTGTGAAGGACAGACTGAAACGACCTGATTATTTTTCAAAGGCCCTAGATTAAATAACAGAATCGAGGATTGGAAATATCATTGAAGTCCAGGGAAGACATGACTCTGGAAAGGCTCAGCTGTGGTGGTGGGTAATACAGTGGGATGAGAACTGGGGAAGATCTGTTCTTGCTGGGCCCTGAACCAAGGAGATGCACGCTCTGATTGATTCAATTACTGCCTGTCTCAGAAAGGCTTTGAGGCTTTTTCTTAGGACCAACACCAGAGAGTAAACCGAGATTCATAATCTTGCAGAACTAGAGCAAAAGCAGTGTCTGATGGTGTCGGGCAGTGTCCCGTTGCTGCAGGGGAGGGACTGGGGGCGCTGCCCGGGGGCAGGCAGGGGCTGCAAAGGCGCAGGTATCAGCTCATCTCAGCCCCTGTGCCGTGCCCACACCACATCACGATGGCGCTGCCGGGGCTCTGACACACTTTGCTCGCTCATGCGGCCACCGAGCCACGCGAGGGTGCTCGCTCCAGTCCCGCGTGCAGCCCAGACGAAAAGGCAAATTGGTGTGCTCCTGTCAGGGTGCATTAGCGGGATTCCCGAGAAGCATTCCAGCAATGCTTCTTCTCTCAGAGAGCAGCCTTGCCTTGTGCTTCCCGAGCCTCTTTCTGCCAAAAGAGAGAGGTCTTGGCTTGCTGGATCCTGCCACAGCCCCCCAGAGACGCTGGTTCAGAGCAGAGTGCCTTCCCCTGCCCTGTGCAATCCCCTGCCTTATGTTTATCCATTCCCACCGGGCTTCTGGAGCACCTCAGCACCCGTGCCATGGCTGGAGGGTGTTGGGGGGAGTCTCTGCAGGGCTCTCCCCACTTTAGACAGAGTGATTCCTCATCACATTCTGTTGTACAGATTTGTCACTGAATTGCTCTACTCCCTTTTTGATTTCGCCTTCCAACTGATGCTCACTTTAACTGGGATAAACATCACAGATCCTCCTGTGACAGACTTCTGTGTCAGCACTCTGGGTTCCTCATTCCTGCCTGCTCTCATCTTGACCTTCCGCTCCAGGAGGATGTTCACACACTGCTGTTTGTTTGGGGCTGAGGCACTGAGCTGGAGCCATCCCCCTTGCGAACCCCTCATTGACAGCCCCTGGCCAGTGTCCCACTCAGCCAGGGCCCCTTCACACAGCAGGTGGGAGGAGAAGTATCACAGTAAAACTCCATGTGGGAGTCACAGTGCTGATGTTGGGTGTCTGTAAGTCATTGCTGTATCCTCAGGGGATGGAAGGAGATCTTCCACTGACATAGTCAGGAGCTCTCTGGGGTGTAACACAGTCCTGGGGACTGCCGTGATGGGGAGAAAGTGGCCTCAGTCTGTTCTGGGGATCCCAGCCCCTGCACTGGACTGGGCAGCTGCTCATCCTGCCTAGGACCCAAACCTTGGAAATAGGGAAATGACACCTCACATCTGATGGTGATGTGATAGCAATGACACAGTATGGATGTGGCTTGAAAAATTCCCCAGCAACTCAACCAAAGTGACTCTTTGAAGAAGTGCTTCTGTCTGCTTTCAGGTAACTGAGCTGCCCTCAAAATCCTCATGCAGTAAATACCTTTGTAGGCACCTTCCCTGTACACATTCCATCCAGAGCCTCTACCTCTGAGGCACTTCTCCCAGTCCTCCTCTCACTCCAAGGGAAGGGTGGGAAGGATGTACTGTGATTTTCCAGGCAGTAGCAGGGATGCATCCCCAAAGAAGATGAGGTGGCTGGATTGGGAAGTGTCTCAGCACAAAGCAGATTTGCCATCTCCAGCCACTTTTTGAATTTAGATCTTGCTGTTATTTGCAGCGTTTTGGCTCACAACCAGTCAGTTGGGAAGGAAGGAGTTGATGACCCAAAGGGAAACACAGAGCTTCCTCTTGCCATGGCAAGGCATTGAGAGGGAAGGGGATTCTGGAGGTTTGTGCTTTCTGCTCTTTCCAAGTGGCATATTGGGAGAAAGCCAGGGAAGTGGCTTTGCTTTGTATGTTTGGGTTTCTGAAACTTTCAGTGGATGCATTTAATTCTGGGGGAAAAGAGCATTGTCAGTCAAAATCCCATAGCTGTGCCAAAAAAGGTGGTTTGGGGAGGAAAAGAAGAAGACTCTTCTGCTTGAGAAAACAAACAAAAGCAACCCAGCTCAAGCTGGCAGCCCATTCCAGAGCCAGAGAGCAGTGGTGCTGGGGGTTGGGTGGCCGTCCATCATCCCAGTCCATCCTCCCAGTCCATGAAAAGTGGGAGAGCAATCTGGCATCCCAAACAGTCCATCAGCAGGGGTTGACCTGCACTCAGTCTACCCCAGTCCCTGCATCCTGCTCTGTCCAGGATCTCTCAAAACTCCCCAAAATCCTTTGTGCTCTGTGCAGGGGAAGGGTTTTTGGTCCCTGCTGGGATGGGCATCACAGTGGAGGAACCTGCTGCATTTTGACCTTTTCCTGGGACCTCAGTGACTATTTCAGAGAAAAAGCAGAGTCTCTGTCATGGAACACCCCAGGGTGAGTCATGAGTGCTGAGTAAAGGGGAGGAACTATCTTAAAAAGAAGACATCCAGGGTCTGTGGGTAAGCACTGTCCAAAGAAGTGGCAGGAGAAGACAGCTTGGAAAACTCTTAGGACATCCATGTGTATGGGGACCTGGCTTCATCCTGAAGGAATTTTTGTGAGAAAACACAGAGAAAATTCCACCTCAGGAGCAAGAAGCTGGAAAATGAGGATTTTCTTGGTTTGGACCCTTTTCCTCATGAGAGCCACGAGCACAGGTCAGGCAAATCTATATCAGGGGTTCTGACAGAGCTGTGGAGAGGCTGGGGCCAAGGCAGACCAGGAAGCTCACTGTGGTCATGGCAAAAGACCAGCTGATAAGAAACTTTTCCTCTGGCAGTTACAGAGTGTGATCTCTGAGATTTGCTTGTTCCCTGCCATGTGAACTCTGAGCTTTTCATTCTCTCACTATCATACACCCTTGATAGGGGCTCTTTTCTTAAGGACTGGTGACATCTCACCTCACCACTGCTCACCGGCATAGTGGGTGCACAGGCACAGCCTCCCTCAGGCTGTACCCCCAAGAAACCTGGGCTCAGATCCTTCATGGTTTCCTGAGGCAATGCCAGAATAGGTTTACAGCTCCTATCTCTGTCCCCTGCAGGTGGCCGGGCAGTGAGAGGCCCCAAGCAGGTGACAGTTGAGCAGGGCAGCTCACTGGCAGTGTCCTGCAGCTACAAGCCACGCTACAAGCTCAACTCCAAGTACTGGTGCCGCAAAAACTCCCTCTGGCTTTGCTTCACCTACATCATCCAAACCAATGGCTCAGAGGTGACAGTGACACGGGACAGGGTGTCCATCAGGGACAACCACACAGCAAATTCATTCACAGTGACACTGAGCAGTGTCACACCAGGGGATGCAGGCCAGTACTCCTGTGGGGTAAAGAAGAAAGTGGGGATCAACCAATGGCACAGCACCAAGGTGATGGTTTCTGCAGGTAAAACAGGGCTGGGAGCAAAACTGGCATTAAACTTCCCTTTTTCCTCTTCCTCCCCTGCAGTGCTCAGGGCATTGCCCAGATACCTCCAGATGCACCCCCTGTACCTTCATTGCTGAAGTCTCAGGGATAAAGACTCCTGTGCAGGGTACAGGACAGGGGGTGTAGGGGTCTCCACTTGGTTCTGACTGTGTTTTCTCTGCCAGCTGTTTCAAACACAACCGAGGACAGCAACGTGAGCCCATCAACCACCAACCCTCTGTGCCCCAGGGGCTGCGGGGAGCCTCCAGTGCTGTGAGTCGGGGCTTGGGATCCAGGCAAGCCCCTAAAAAGCATCTCCTGGCCAAAACCTTAATTTCCCACGCATGTATCTCCTAGCTTTGAGTCCCCAAGGAGCATCCTGGGGGCAAGCAGGTGCCCTGCTCCCCATCCTCATTCCTCAGACTCTACTAAAGCTCTAGCATAACCTCCTTTCTCCTACACAGGTCCCAGCTCAGTGTCATCCACTTGCTGCTTCTGCTCAGCATCAAGGTGCCCATGGCACTAGCTATGGTTTGTGGGGCAGCCTGGGTGAGGAGCCAGTGCAGGAGCCGTGATCAGGAAAACCTACAGCTCTTGGACACATCCAGCAGCACCAGGGCATGGGGCTGCCCACTCATCCCAACCACTTCCGAGCCCCAGGGACGACCTCCTGCCCCCCTGGCCACCACCCTGCTGGGGCCATGCCACCCCTCACAGCCACCCCTTGCCAGGAGCTGCTCAGCTCCGGGCACTTCTGGCCCTGGAAAGCCTCGGCCCCTCCTGGCAGCCCCTGCACTGGAGAGGGAAGGGTTTGGGGTGCAGAGAGCCTGTGTCTGTTGAGCTGCAGCTGCCAACAGAAGACAATTTTGCAATAAAGGCTGGGTATCCTGCAGGGCCTTGTCTGCTTGTCTGTCTGTCTGTCTGCTCCTTCCTTCAGCTGCCAGCACTACCCGGGATGCCCGTGGCAGCCAGTGCTGATGCACATACCTGTGTGGGGACATGCTGCATTGTGGCTGGGGGGGGACATGGGGTCACAGGGGCAGTGCAGACTCCACCATGGCCCAGTTGAGATTCTTCATGGGGAGAGGAGCCCTTAGCCCCAGGAACCTCAGTCCTGCCACCTCTGCCTGGTCCACCAAATGCCCATCTCCAGCTTAGCAATAGCCAGGGAAGGGTGTCCTTCCACAATTCTGCCCCCAGTAAGCAATGCAGGGACTAGGGACACAGGGGGAGGCCTGGAGCAACCTGATCATGGGGCTACTGAGCCACAGAGGGGCTGTGCTGGCAAGAGAAGTGGGTGCTCTGTCCAGATGCACCAGGATAAGGGGCTGGGGTTACCCATTTCATTCCCCTGGGAAGGACAGGATGGCCATGCAGGAGCACTGCCCAACCTGGAGGATTGTCTGGGGTTCAGGTGGTCCCTGTGCCATGCTGAGCTACCTCTCCCCCTGGGTGCCCTGCCTGGCCAGAGGGACTGGACAGTGTGGCAGTGAGAGGCAGGTTGTGTCCTGACATAGGGCTCAGGCTAAAGGAAGAAAGGAGAGACTCTGGGGAAGGGCACAGGGGACAGTGCACAGCAAGTAATCACAGCAAGTGACCAGGAGAAGCTGAAACTAGGAAACAGGAAATGCCGTGGTCTTGCTGAATCTCCAGCAGCAACGGAGGCAGTAGCAGAGGCAAAAGAGGAAGCAAAGCCCCAGAGACACAATGAAGAGGAGCAGCAGGGCTGCCCCGACGCATACACGTGGCTCCTGCTGGTGCTGGCCTCAGCACTGCTGCCAGGTAGGGCTGAGTGGACTGCCGAGGCTGGAGCCCCACGCTGGATCCACCAGAAGAAGCAGGAGGTGTTCGGGCAGCGGCAGCGCTCGCGTTAGTCCGTGAGTCTCCACAGACATTGGGGCAGTGACAGGGCCCAGCACCGTGCAGGGATTCCTGAGGGAAACCCTGTCGGTCGCCTGCACGTACCAGCCTAGCCAGGAGACGTTACCGAAATTCTGTTGCAAACCGAGTACCTGTACTGGTATTACCTGTGCCACTTACATCATCAGCACCTTGAAACTGCAGCCCGAGGTGCGGCAGGGCCGGTTCTCCATTCTGAACAGCTGCATGCTCCGGGCATTCAGGGTGACTGTGGAGCGCCTGGTCAAGGAGGATGCGGGCATGCTCCGCTGTGGGATGCAAAAATGATTTTCCCCTTTACATGAGGGTGCTGATGCAGAGGTCATCATAACCCCAGGTCGGTCCTTGCACGTTTTGCCCATAGCAACAGTGACCCCCACGTTGGGGGGCCGGGGCCAGACTGCGGAAGGAGGTTTCACCCCGAGCGTGACAAGAACACAGGGCCCGTCTGGAACTCGCTGCATCCATCCTTCCTCCGCACCTGCAACCCCGACGCTCTCGCCGGACACTCCTCAAGAGACCGGCAGCACTTTCCGCTACTTCCCAGTGCTGGCCGGGCTGCAGCTGCTGGCGCTGCTGGCCATGAGCGCGCCCGTGCTCTGGGTCAGCCTGTGGGGACGCTAAGCCCCCGCCTTGACCCCACGTCTCCGGCCGGCGCCGCTCGATTCCCGACTGCCTCGGTCCCGACGGCGCGGGCAGGGGGAGGGCCGCATCGGGGGCCCGCCGGGCCCTTCCTGCTTCCCCCGCCGGCTCCAACAAACGCTCCCGCGCCCCCGTCCCCTCGTCTCCTCGGCGGCCCCCACTATCCAGCAGTCCCGGGCTCCACCCTAACGGGGTGACCGTGCCGCAGGGGCGGCCGCGGGGGCGGACCGAGCTCCACCGAGAGCAACCGGGAGCGGCAGCACGCTGAGCCCCGGCGTCCCGGAGCGGCCATGCAGCTCCTGCCTCTGCTCACCTGGGCGCTGCTGCCAGGTAAGGCTGCGCCGGAGCCCCCGACTGCCGCGGCGGCCCCGCCGGGCGGGAAGTGCTGGTGCGGCGGCAGCAGTCCCTCGGCTCCGTGTGTCTCCACAGGTTGCGGCACAGTGACAGGGCCCGGTATCGTGCAAGGATTCCTGGAGGGTTCCCTGTCGGTCACCTGCAGGTACCAGCCGGGCTGGGAGACGTTGCCGAAATTCTGGTGCAAACCAAGTAGAATTATTGTTTTTACCTGTGGTAAAGACATCATCCTCACGTCGGAGCCCGAGCAGGGCCGGTTCTCCATCCGGGACAACCGCACACACCGGGCATTCACGGTGATTGTGGATGGTCTTTCCGAGGAGGACGCGGGCACCTTCCTCTGTGGGGTGCGAATGGGAAGATTTTTGCGTGATGAAAGTGCTGCTGTGGAGGTGATCGTGCTCTCAGGTCAGTACTTGTTAGCTGCAGGGCCCCCAGGTCCAGCATGGATTTGTTCTCCTCCAGCTGCTTGGAGCTGGGACTGCAATGGGCACAGCCTGGAGCTAATGGGTGACCATGCAGGTGGGACAGCCCCAGGGTGTATCACCAGAGTGCAGTAGGTACCGCCACCACTCATTCCCTATTCTCAGTTCTCCCCAGAGCCCCTTCTTGGCACTCCAGGTTCAGCCATCTCCATTATTGAGATGTACTGTGGTCTCTTTGCCCACTTTTCTTCCTCATTAGCTCTTGCTGGCCTTTTCTGTGCCCTCGTTGCTTTACTGTATAACACTGGGGTGTTCCTCATTGCACTGTGCTGTCCCATTTCCCACTTGGGACAGGCAGCACCTCTGGGCAGCAGGCTCTGGGCTTAGGAAACATCCCTCTCCTCAGCCCGCACAATATATATATGATATTGTTGTGTTAGTACTAAACTGGGCATGGGGTGCCCAGACCCCTTTCTGCAGGGTGAATCTGTTTTGTACATGTTTTGGGGGGGACTGAGGCTGTGAAAAGCCTCGTGAGCAGGGGAAAGGTCTTACAGCACTCTGACCTCAAGGTGTATCCTCTGGATGTGGCAGAGGGGACCCAGCTTCTCCTGCTGTAACAGCACAGAGGTCACTTCTGATTCATTGCAAAACCCACAGCATTTTTCTCCACAGAGATCAACCATGCCTCTCCTCTTTTTATTACAGCTTTTTCCACCCTCCCATCATCGACCTATGTGACCACCACGTCCTCTGATCTCATTCACTCTGTAACAGGCCGCACACATACTGTTTCCCAGGGGGAAATTTTGCAATCAACATCAAATCCCTCCACCCCTCAACGGTGAGTAGCAGCTCCTGCCTACAGTAGCCACTTTCCTCCATGAGCTCTGTGGTGCAGCTGGAGCCCTGCAACCATTGGACTCTTCTCACCTCCCTTAAGGATCCAGACCTCCTGTTTTTGCCTTTAGAGACCACTCCACATGGAAAAATTCTTCTCTGTGAGGGTGGTGAGGTCCTGGCACAGGTAGCCCAGAGACATTGTGGATGCCCCATCCCTGGAAGTGTTCAATGCCAGGCTGGATGGGGCTCAAAGCAACCTGGCCTAGTGGAAGGTATCCCTTCCCATGGCAGAGGGTTGGAAGTGGATGATCTTTAAAATCCCTTCTGACCCAAATCATTCTCTAATTCTATGACAGTAATTCCAATGCCTCTAGTCACATGGGAGAAGTGGTTTCTGCCTGCAATGCCGACCCCATTTCCTTCCTCAAAACTCAGCGAGACTGTTAGTGGAAGACAAGTGCTGCCCAGTGTCCTGTTCTTTGTAGTTACACACAGCCTGGTAGAGATAGTTGAAAAAGCATGAAACTGGAGTGTTAGATCTTCCCCCCTTCTCTCCTGCCTGTGGAAGGTGATGCCAGCAGCAGACAAAGCTGAGACTCCCTGTCAGCACACTCAAGGGTGTGCTGGCTCACCCACTTTTCCTGCTTGCCCATTACAAACAAGGTTAACAAAGAGTGAAGTTAAACCAGAGCAAATGCAGGAACCCATCCTTAAATCACTGAAGACACGCCGGCTCTCAGACCCAAGCATCCTTTTGCTTCTGCAGTTTTTGGTTTGGTCTGTTCCATGCCCATTTGGCAGCCTGACCATCCCATGCCTGCTGTGATGGGCAAGCCCTGCCACTCTACTGCCACAGCTACTTCCTGTGTCACCCACAGCTGCTTCCTGCAACCCTGCTCCATGCTGGTTCATCCTGAGAAGCATGACAACATAAATTTTCTTCTTTATTCTTTTTTTTTTTTTCTTGCAGCTTGAATGTGGTTGAGCACATCCTCACTCCAGGCATCATTGTGGTCCTTTTTTTGCTTGCAGTGGCTGCTGGTGTTCTAGTAATACTCTCCAGGAAGAAGAAGGGTGAGTGAAGTTGTCAGTGCCACACACATCCTGTTTCTGTAACAGAGCCTGCTCTGCTTCCCTTATTTTTCCCTATTTCCTTTTCCTCCCCCATTCCCTTCCTGATCCATCCAGGTCCTCAGTCCATCACTGAGACCTCCACCAAGGAGGTCTCCTTCCCTCAAGGGAGCAGTGGGTCCATCCCCTGGGTGTTATCTCATGGATGTTGTCTCCTGGGAGCAGGGAATGACAGCTCTTGGGGTTGGTGCTGCTCAAGAATCTGCTTGAGTTTGTCTGGGCACCATCAGCTTCTTGAGATGGGCTAACTTGCATGGGCCAGGCTTACTCTAGGCTTGATGCAAAGTTTAAGGCCAGTGTGAAGGATGGGGTGGTCACAGGACCGGGAAAGGACATTGCCAGCTGGAAGGTAGGGTCTGTCTTTATTTGAAGAACTGCTCCAGTTTAGATGGCTCATGAAGTGTCAGGTTCCTGTCCTGTTTTATGGCAAGATTTGCAGTGGCAGTGCAGTTTCTCAATATGTTTCTTTTCTTCTGTTTTCACTCGTGTCCATTCACATCCATGCTTCAACCAGCCCTTTCTGGAGCAGCCATAGAGATGGACAGGACTTGCAGCATGTCACCTACAGTAAGGAAAACCTTATGAGTTCCTGGGATTCTGTGCCCCAAGTTCACATGGAGAGGGGAAACATTGCACCCCGAACTGCCAGAGCTGCTGCTTTCAGCCAGGTTCATGGCACTTTAGGCTGGGAGGGATCCTTTGGGCTCTGCTTGCCAACAGAAGGACAGAACCAGGGACTTTGTGTGACTATTACAGAGTATTCCTGGGAAAGGAATTTAGGATTGAGCTGAGAGGTTTCTCTTCAAGCCTCTCCAAGCATGGGAGCTATTTCTCTGGGTGAAACAGCCTTGGGAACCTGCAGCAAATCACACCTTAAGTGGCTGCAGGGGTAGCTGCTCCTTGCTTACTGCTTGGAAAGTATTTTCTGATTTTTTACTGCCAGCTCTTGAGGAGGGGCTGATGTCACAAGAATTCCCCTGGAGAATGTAGAGCCAGCCCTTGCTTCAATTTTTATTTCCTCCCAGTGCCCCTGCAGCAACCTCAGCACCCATCAGGACAGGCAGCAGGGTGGGAGATATTCCCACCCCTGTGGATGCAGGCAGGGAGTGGCAACAGGGTAAGAGCTCATCCTTCTCCATCAGGGAGCAGAAGCCTTGAACTATGCGGACATTAACCACAACACGGGCGCGGCTGAGAGCCAGTACAGCAGCGCTGAGGCTTTCCACCGCCTGGAAACGCTCTCAGTGGAGTACACAGAGGTCAAGCAGAGTGCTCAGGTAGGAGAATGCCAAGCATTGCCAAGCTGGAGGTGGTGGGAGGAAAGCTGGAGTGGGTGGGTGACAGAATGGGCAGCAGGGTGGGCTGGGTGGGGAAGGAGAGGACTGCAAAGGGAAGTGCCAAACTGGAGTCCAAGTAACCCTGGCTAATGTGGGTTCCCTCTCTGGTCCCTGTGGCTGCTCCTGGGTGCTTAAAATGTCACAGAGAGGTTCATAAAACAGTGTTTGCCTGGAGCAGCCCCACGAAGGATGTTTTTGTTTATCTCCCTCCTTTTCCAGCTTTTGGAAGAGGAAAGAGGGGCACTACATGCCAGAATCCAGAAGCCCATGCTGCAGCAGGAGCAGATCTATGCCAACACGCCATCAGCTCAGTGAAGAGCTCTACAGCACAGTGTGGGGGAGATGAGCAAGGACCTGACCCCATGGGCTGCTCCTGCTGCTGTAAGGAGCTGTGAGACTTGCACAGAGGACATGGGGTTGATGTTCTGCTCAGGCAGGAGTCAGCTTGATAGCAAAGCTGTTGCTCTCCAAGGCTTGGATGTTTCTTTGAGGCAACATCAGAGAGGATGAGGTTGTGTGGAGACACAGAGAGGGTTGAAGATAAAGTCATCCCTTTGCAAATGCAATTTGGAGTCCTCATCCATACAGCAGTGGTGCTGGGAATAAAGCTCTCCCCCTTGTAGTGGGGTAGTCCAGGTCAGAGACCTACCAGGCAGGGTGTGGGAGAGGTGGGCAGGGGAGGTAAGGCTGGGCTGGTGGGTGAGCTGCTTTGCTCACCACTCATCCCACTTGCTCCTTTGGCTGCATTGCTCATGTGGGCTGAGGCTCCCAAACCCACTGGTCACCTCAGACTGACAGCTTTTCATGCTAATGCCAGCTAGCAGCTCCTGGAAACCAGGACAGTGGGAAATGTTATATCCAAGTGCATTTGCATGGGGCGCTCATGTGGAGGGTGAGGTGTATCAGGATCTTGGTGCAGAAAGGGCATCTCCCCCAGCCCCTGGTCCCACAGGCCCCCAAGTTGTTTGCTCCTGCTCTTTCTCTCCCACCACCCCTGAGGATCCCCAGACTTGGAGCACACAGATGGGCTGTTAAACATCACCTTGCTCTTTTCTGCTTTGCTGATAACTTTTTTTTTCTGGCACTCACTAAATATTTTCTGTGTGAAATGTTGCTGCTTTATCAGTGACACCAAGAATCTGATAGCATTGGCCATGGTGTGTGACTGTGTTTGTACAGCAGGTTCCCACCTGCTGAAGGGTTTATTGCAGAGTGTCACTCTGAAAGCAGGTCCAGCCCCTTGCTGGTGCCCAGCAGTGTGAGAACTCAGATCTTTAAGGACAAAGACTCTTGGGCCTCCAGGACAAACCCAGAGCTGCACCACCAGCTACTGCACCACCATCACTCCCCACTGAACAGTCCATGTAGTCTTGCCCCTGGCGTGCTGGTGCCCTCCCCCATGGGTGTTCACTCTTCTCCAGCCCAGTGCCAGGCAATTTATCCATCCACTCCCATGAAAAACAGGCCATAGGGATGGGTGTCCATTTGTGATGGGCAAGGAGCAGAAAACCTGAGCTCTTACATATACATGGTTCCATGCAAGTGGTTCTGCACAGAGGTGAATTCTCCCTTGCTATTAGAATTTGGGCACTGTAGCTTTTTACAAGCTGGATGATTTCAGGGCAGGGATGCTGATTTATACCACAACCAGGAGGAGGCTGAAGTGGAAGCTTCTCACTCTCTATAAATACCTGAAAGGAGGTTGTAGTCAGGTGCAGGTTGGTCTCTTCACCCAGGTAATAAGCAACAGGACAAGGGGAAACAGAGTGCCACAGGGGGAAACAACTCCACAAGTTGTGCCAGTGGAGGTTTAGATTGGACATTAGTGAAAATTTCTTCCGGGGCTGTGAAGCCCTGGAACAAGCTGCTGACGGAAATGGTAGAGTCACAATCCCTGGAGGGGTCTAAAAGACACGTACCATTTGGGGATATAGTTTAGTGGTGGCCTTGGTGGTGCTGGGTTAGTGAATGGTTGTGATTTTCTTAGGGGTCTTTTGCAGCCTAAAGAATTCTAGGTAGGGAGCCTTTTCCTGCTGGTGTGGAGATGCTGAGGCAATCTTGCAACTCTCAGCTCTTGAGGTGTGGACTAAATTGCTCCTATCAAAGGGGAAGCCCTCCTAGAGCTCATCAGGCTGCTCAGAGTCCTTCTGCAGCCTGGGGAGTGTCCCATTATCAAAAGCTCTTCCTCTTAAAACCCTCAGGAGCATTGAGGCTGCAGTGTTCCCTCAGGTTTATCGGCAAAAGCTGCCCACAAAGCTCACAGGAGGTCATGGAACTCCCAGGATGCTATTGCCACCCAGCCACTGTTTCCTATTTCCTCTGCTGAAATACTTGTCCCCTCCAGTAGCTTTCACAGGGGAAAGGATGAGAGAGCTGGATGTGTTCAGCCTGGAGAAGAGAAGGCTCCAAGGAGACCTCAGAGCCCCTAAAGGCCCCTCAGTGCCTAAAGGGGGTCCAAGAGAGCTGGAGGGTGACTTAGAACAAGGGCCTAGAGTGCCAGGACAAGGGGAATGGTTTCACAGTGCCAGAGGGTAGGGTTAGATGGGATATTGAGAATTGTTCTCTGGGAGGGTGGGAAGCGCTGGTACAGGGTGTTCAGAAATCTGTGGCTGCCCCATCCCTGGAAGTGTCCAAGGCCAGGTTGGACAGGGCTTGGAGGAACCTGGGGTAGTGGAAGGTGTCCCTGCCATCACAGGGGGGTTGACACCATTTGCGCAGGCACACACAGCAGTGCACAGATGGCCACACACAACCATATGTGCACCCCAGTGCACACTCACATCCCTCACAGTCCCCCACACATTCACTCATATTCACTCACACTCATTCACACTCACATTGTCTCACATTCATTCACACTCACATTTACTTACATGCTCACACTCAAATTCATTCACATACTCACACATTCATTTACACACTCACACATTCATTTACTCACACATCCACTCACACCCACATGCATTCATTCATTTACTAACATGCTCACACATTCATTCACACTCATTCATTCACATTCATTAACAATCGCATTTACTTACATACTCACGTTAATTCGCTCACACTCACATTCATTTACTCTCACATTTACTGACATTAATTCACTCACATTCATTAACTCTACTTACACGCTCACATTCACTCACAGGTCCCGTCCCCGCCGTCTGTCTCCGCCCACATCCCCGCCCTAGCCCCGCCTCCTCCGTGCGCGCGCATGCGCGGCGGTGGCGGCGGCGCGTCGGGCCATGGTGGCTAGCGGGGCGATGGCGACCGGCGGGCGGGCGCGGAAGCTGGTGCGGCGGTACCGGCTAGCGGCCGCTACGGCTCTCGCCATCCTTCTGCTCCAGGGACTCGTCCTCTGGAGCTCCGCTGGCCTTGATGAGGAGGGCCTGGCCGAGGTGTGCCGCGGGAGGGAGGGGGGCGGCCGGGGTCTGCCGGGTGGACGGTGAGGGGAGGGAGGGGCGGTGGAGGGTGTGGGGGCCGTGCTGAAGGAGGGCCATAAAAGGGCTGAGGGGGCCGTTGAAGGGGTTGAAGATGACGCGGGAGACCGGGGAGGCCTGGGGGGCTCGAGGTGGGCTGAGGGCCTGGGAGGTCATGGGAGGGCGGTGGGTGCTGGAAGGGGGCTTTCGTGGGGGAGCCCTTGGCATGGACAGTGCCCTGGGGGTAGCGAATGTCCCCTTGCTCCGGAGCTGGGGCGGGGATAAAGGGGTGGGCACTGTGAGGTTGGCAAGGCCCAGACCCAGGATAGGGTTCCTGGGGTGGAGGGCCCTGCAGCCTCAGGCTGCTGAAGGTGTTGCTGGTGGGGTGGGCAGCGGGATGTTTCCTGGGGGGCTTCTGGCTGCAGCGGTGCAGGGTCACAGCACCTGAGGAGAGCTTGTGGCCAGGGGGTTTGTTTTGGGTCTGGCATAGAGTGGGGCTTGTGAGGGGCTTGATGGGGATCTTGCACTTGTGGTTTGGGGGATGTTGTGGGAAACTGGGGTCAGGGACACCCAAACCAAAAAACATGGAGTTCAGAGAGCTGGCAGGTTTGTGTCAGCTCCTGTGTAGCTGTTCTGGTGAGAGGTATTCCTGTGAAGTGGGAGAGTACAAGGACCTTTTGGAGTCGCTGATGTCTTTATACTAGAACACCCTACTAAGGCCAAATGCATCACTTCTTTCTTGTGATTGTGGGGAAACTGAGGCATGGTCTGGTGAAGGAGTTTGCCCAAGGTCAGACACAGAGAAGGTATTGAAGAGGACCCAGGCTGATGAAGCACATTGCTGCCACCTTCAAACAAAGCTCCCACCTGTGGGTTGTTAATTTGGATTTGTTTATTTGTTGGGAACTGCTCAGACTGTGTCCAGGTCTGCTATGTCTGTGTGGACCAGTGGCTGAAGCCTCGTATTGCCTCCCTGGTGTGGAGGGTGATCCCATGGTCAGCAGGTCTAGAAGACTTTCCTTGAGAGCAAAGAGGTGAGAAGGGGAACGGGGCAGCCCATTGCAGTGGGGAAAGTCTCTAGAGTGACACCACTCATTCAGCAGGTGAATTCTCAGCCTTGGGCCTCCCCCTGGGCCACGGGGAATAGCCATGAGCACCCTCGTGTGCTGCCATACACCCATCACCAACACAGCACCAGGGAATGAATATGGCAAGGAGAGGATCGTGATCTGGAGGCACTGGAAGTGTGAGAGCAGACTGGTCTGGCACCAAGGAGTGCCCAACTGCTCCTCTGCCTGTTCTGTGACCTTGATCAAATTACTTCACCCATCCTGGCTTCTCTTTCCCTCTGTACCATCCTGCGCTGTTTGTCCGCTGTTCTCTGCTCCTGCCCTTCACAGCCTCCTGGGTTGGTTCATTGTGCCTTGGTCCTTGTCTGGCTTCCCCATGTCTCATCCCAAAACTGAGCTGGGCAGCTGAAGAGGTTTGGCCATGGGTCCCCTTTCCTGGAGAGGAGTTGGTTCACCACCAGCAGATCCTCTTTGGAGAAGAGAAGAATCATACTTAACTTCATGGACAGCCTGAACCCATTAGCCAGCTGGGAAAAGTCCAGTTAACCTTTAATTCTTATAAAATGCAAATCTCTTGGTTTCTGTGCTGTCCTGCTATCTGATTTTGGCCAGACCTAGAGGAGACACCATTTCCCTAATGGCATTTCTGGTAAAGCCAGAGGAACAGTCCCAGCAGAGTCTGGCCTTGCAGGCCTGAAAGGATTCATGGAAGTTTGGGATTTCTTAATTGCCATTGTAAATAGCTCCTTCCCACTAATGGACACAGCTCATCCCCACTGTGAGTGGGCTGTGACTGGCTGTGGAGAAAGAAAGAGACACTGGAGTCCTAGAAGTGCTGTGGAGCTGGCTGTGCCTCTTGGATCTATCAGTTCTCTTCCCAAGCCCTATTTTGGGGTCCTGAAAGGCGCCCTCTGTTTACCAAGCAGATGCTTTATGGAATGCAGACCAGGAGTATTTGGATCTGTCTCCATCTGCCCAAGTCAGCACTGTTTTTCCTCCTGGAAACCAAATTAATCTTGTTCCACCAGGATCAAATAACACAATCCCTATCCAGATTGATGGATGGGAGAGGAAATTCCCATTCCTGCTGTGGTCAGCATGAGTTTCTCCCCACACAAGTGGGATCCTGAGAGACCAGAGCGATCCTGCCTCTGTCATTGTGACACCCACAGCTCCTGAATGAGCACATCAGCTTCCTCAAGCTCTTAGTCCATGGTGGAGCTGGCACCAGTAAAACTCAAACCACAAACTTTCCTTGTGGGTGGAGAAGAGGATCTGTCACTGCAGTGTTTTAGCCACTTGGTCTCCTGTCTTTGTCTGTCCAGGCAGGAGGTGGCACCTCTCTGGGGCTTGTGTGTTGGTGTCCTCTGTATGCTGTGGCCACAAGAGAAGCTTCCTCTGAAGCATCTTTTCTTCTGGAGAAGAGATTCCTTGACAGTTACTTTTCCTGCCAAAGAGTTTGTTTTTATAGGACTTACTCCAGCCATTTTAACTCGGGATTCCTCTGATTACTTTGGAACATTTTGGTGCTGGTTTTGCCTGATAAGTACTGGTATATGGCAGAAACCATAGTCAGACAGCCAGAGAGGGAATCCTGCAGAAACTAGGTGCTGTTAGCTCTACTCTTCCCAGTGGCACAGTGGGACCTGTGCAGGGGATGGTGTGCAGGTAGATACGTGACCCATGGCACTGTTTCACTCTGGGGTGGCAGTCTTGCTTTGGGGGAGGCAGAACAGGACAAGTCTCTCCGGTAACAAGCAACAGGACAAGAAGAAATTGCTGCAAGTTATACCAGGGGCGGTTTAGGTTGGATTTTAGTGAAAACTTAGTCACCAAAAGGGCTGTAAAGCCCTTGAACAGGCTGGATGAGGAGCTGGTGGAGTCACAGACTCTGGAAGTATCTAAAAGATGTGTAGATGTGGTGCTTGGGGACATGTTTTAGTGGTGGCCTTGACAGGGATTTAACAGTTGGGTGATCTTAGCAAGTCTTTCTAACCTAAATGATTCTGTGACTCTAAGTGAGCGCTGGCTGGTGCTTGGAGTCATCTGTGTGTCAGAAGGAAGGGACGGGGAGCCTCACTGGCTGTCCCACACAGGTCTTAAATACAGCAGAACAATATGGCCAGAGCCATTCCCTGCCAGGCTTGGGTGGAGGGATCACTCTGCTGTGGTGCAGTAATTAGAAAGCCTTGAGTTCCTTGTCTGGCAGCTCCAGAAGGGCTGTCAATGCTTCTAACAACTTCCCTACTGGGAAAGGCAGCTAGGCATGCTCCTGAGCTGGGAACAGGGCTTCTTCCAGAGGGATGAGCAGGACTGTAACCACAGGTAGGCATCAAATAGGGGGTGTCCCCAGAGTCAGGTGGGGAATGCAGGATGTGAGTGGGATCAGCAAGTCTCTTCTTGTAGGAACATGGAAGATACTCTCTCCTCACTTGTGGCCTTCCAGCTGCCTTCTCTTGTGATGCTCTGTGGGAAAAACAGGTTTATAGCTCTGGAACAGATGGTCCTGCATGGTGACTAATGAAGGGTTCACTGCCTGTCTTGGGCTGCCTGTGACACCTGTCTGGGTGGAAGCAGGCTTGGCTGATCCCTGCCGAACCAGCCCTTTGGGATTTAAGCAGTGGTTTGGCCATGGCTATGCCAGCACAACATGATTAGTCTGGGGACTCTGAAATGGGCAGATCACATAAAATGCTTTCCAGCCTTTTCACTCTGTGCTTTCTCCTGGCTGTGACCTTCCCAGCAGCTACACTCTCAGGGGAGTCTTGTGCCAGGGGCTAGTTCAGTCCTGCTGTCCTTGTGAGGCATCTGTCCATCCTTATGAGATGCTAATGCTCAGGAATACTCCTGGTTGTTCCTTACAGCTTCCTGTGGTGCCTGGCACAGCCACTGGGCAGTCAGAGTTCAGGAGTGCTGTGAGACAGCCCTGGGAGGCTGGGCTGGAGCAGGCAGCTGCCTACCTGTCATCCAGGAGTGCCTGCGGTGGGCTGGGGCACATGGCCCGACATCACGGGTACTCTCACTGGGAAAGCTCTTTCCCATGAGAGTGGCACCCAAACTTTCCAGCTCCTTGCTCTCCCCAAGGCTGACTATCTCTGCTGTTCAGCCAGCCTAGCAGAGGTAACAAAGTGTAATTAAGTGTTCCCTTGACACATCTGCTTGGGTCCACAGGAGGATTTGTGACTGGATTTCTAGGGAAGGTGGTGATGGCAGTGCCTGCCCCAGCCCACCATGGGGAGCCAGGGTCCAGGGAGGGGGAGCATGGGCAGGGCCTAGGTCTATTCCTGTCCAGTGCTTTCAGCCCAGAGAGTACAGCTGTGGCCACCTGGGACTCTGGCTGTGCTGGGCTTGTGCTCACAGCATGGTCATGGCAGGGAAGAGTTGGTCCAGTAACCTCACAATGAAATAGCCATCACCAGCCAGTACAGCCCAGTGCTCATCTCCAGCATCAGGGATGTCCCTGCAGGTGGGCAGACCTCAGAGGGTGGCTGGTGCAGACACAACCCACTGTGTCCATTTAGTCTGCAGTCAGCCCAACCACAGAGAGTGAGACTGTCTGGGTGTCTTCATGATGGGGGCATAGGCAAAGGACTGCTGTTGGATCTTAGCCTGGGGTTTTGGGTGGTGAAGGGGATGTGTAATGTCCTGTGCTGCACAGCAGTTGCTCCTGGAGCACCTGTCATGCTGTGGCATTGAGCTCTGTGGGGACTGGGAGCGGATGCTCTGAGGAGCATGCTGACAGATCTAGGGAGAAGCAGGCCCAAGTTAATGCTGTCTGTTTTCTCTTCTGCATCCACATGATCTGCAACAGGAGCGGCAGAAAAAAGCTGGGTTTCCTGAGAGCAGCGATGGCTCCAAGGACTCAGACAGCTCTGCTGGGCACCGGAGCAGTGCCAGCCGGAAGCATGGCCGATGGCGGGGCCGGCTGGACAGCCCCGGGGCCATGGTGTCCAAGGTGGTGAGAGCCGTCACAGCCAGGCACAAACCAGGATGGAGACTGCCAGCCATGCTGGATTCCTCCAGCCACAGGAACCTGACGGAGCTGCGTGGGGAGGCTCAGCTGGCTGTCTTCCAGCAGGGTGACACGGGCAGCGTGGAGGGGGCTCCTCAGCCCACTGAGAACAGCTTCACCCCCAAGTGCGAAATCACGGGCAAAGACGCCCTGTCGGCGCTGGCCCGGGCCAGCAGCAAACAGTGCCAACAGGAGATTGCCAACGTGGTGTGTCTGCACAGGGCTGGCAGCCTCATGCCCCAGTTCGTGCCTCGCCACTGCCAGCTCTCAGGTGAGTCCTGCTGGAGTGCTCCTGGTCATCCTGGGCATCGGGAATATCCCAGGGAGGCTGGTAGGCCACCTGCTTTATGTCACCAAACTGTCCCACTGGGCAAACAGCGTCCTCAATCTGTCACTGATTCCCAGATTACCACTGCCTCTGTAATCCAGTCAAAGTTGTGCCAGCCTTCTTAAGTTGGGCTGTTCATCCCATTCTGCAGGGGTTAGAGCCAGGCCCAGCTGCATTTTCTATTTTGAGGCACCAGAGGAGGACACCCCCTTTCCCAAAACCTCCCATCAGTGTAACACAAGGGGCTGCATATGCCACCATGCCCTGGCACTGCAGCCAGTTTGGGGTTTGCCCAAGGCTGAGTGCTTCCCTGCTGTCCCCTGCCTTGCTCAGGAGCTCCAGGTAGTAGATACCAAGAATGGGGGTGGCTGATACCCCTCTCCCTCCCCATGCAGGCAAGGTCAGCCCTGTGATCCAGTGGGACGAAAGCTGGCTGCAGCAGGGACCCCCCAGCAAGCCCGTGCGAATTGCCTACATGCTGGTGGTGCATGGCAGGGCCATCCGCCAGCTGAAGCGGCTCATCAAGGCCGTGTACCACCAGCAGCACTTCTTCTACATCCACGTTGACAAGGTGTGTGGCAAGGTGTGAGGGAGTGGGTGCTAACAGTGCTCCATTGGTCCCTGGGAGAGAGAGCAGAGCTGAGGCACGGGTGGTGGTGTGTGAGGAAAGTGGCTGGATAGGGTTAGTCCTCGCTGCTGTGGAGCTGTGACCCTCTGCCGCTACTTCTGCAACCCCATGGAAGCAGGATCTATCCCCTATGCCCTTTTTGATGCTTCTCTTCTTGTGGAGGCTGCTGCAAGGGCTGACTCCGGGCTAGTGGCAAGGAAAACGGCCCTGGGAGGATGAGCTCCTTGCTGAGGGTGAGCCATGTTCCCTGGCAGCGCTCCAGCTACCTCCATCGCGAGGCTGTGGAGCTGGCCCGGCACTACCCCAACATCCGTGTGACACCCTGGCGCATGGTGACCATCTGGGGAGGTGCCAGCTTGCTGAAGATGTACCTGCGTAGCATGAAGGACCTCCTGGAACTGTCTGAGTGGCCCTGGGACTTCTTCATCAACCTGAGTGCCACTGATTACCCCACAAGGTGAGTGTCTTACTGGGGCACGGGAGAGGGCTGGAGGTGTTGGGGCTGTGTGATGCTGCAGAAGCCTTAGGAGGGGCAGGGAGGAGCAGGGAGCTGAGGGAGATGGGGTTGGAGATTGCACCCACATGCTGGTGATGATGTTTTGGGGCCAGGCTGGACCCATGTATGCAGAGAAGCCCAGCAAGTACCTCTGAAGCTGTTTTTTCCTGTGGTCTGGGTATTGCAGAAGAATAGGCATGTGAAGCACAAGACACAGCAGAGAGGCTGTGTCTTTGTCTGCCTAGTGGTGGAACAAGGTTTTGAGTCAGCAGCTTTGGGTACCTTGTGTCTAATGGCTCTTGCAGAATGAATGTTGACTGGGCTGCTTCACCCCAGGAGCATTAATGATTCCTGATTTCCACTTCAGGACCAATGATGAACTGGTGATGTTCCTGTCCAAATACCGAGATAAGAATTTCCTGAAGTCACATGGCCGAGACAACGCCAGGTAATCTCAGCTAGAGGCAGAGCTGAACTGGAGGAACAGAAAATGAGGGATTTCAGAAAAGAACTGAAACAGCTGTGGCAGGGAGGGGATGTTCTGCATCTGCACATTGCAAGGTGGTTGACACTCCTAACTCCTCATCTCCATGCCCAGGTTTATCAAGAAGCAGGGCCTGGACCGCTTGTTCCATGAGTGTGACTCCCACATGTGGCGATTGGGTGAACGCCACATCCCCGAGGGCATCGTGGTGGACGGGGGCTCTGACTGGTTCTCACTGACACGCAGCTTTGTGGAATATGTGGTCTATGCTGAGGACCAGCTGGTGTCCCAGCTGCGCCAGTTCTACACCTACACACTCCTGCCAGCTGAGGTGGGTGCTGCCTGTGGGCCACAGGACAGATTTTTCTTCCTGCTGTGCTTAACATATCTTTCCCACTTCATCCCTGCTCTGGGCACCTGCAAAGGGTGTTGCTGGTTCTGCTCAGGCAGTTTTGTGCCTCCCCTTTTTCAGACTTAGGTATCAATGAGGGAAGAGAGGAGCAGAGGGGTGAGGGGTCATGTTTACATACAACCCAGCTTTAGGTCCAGTCACCCTCTGGGCCAGATGCGGACTGGTGCAAGCCTGGTCCCTTAAGTGTTGCCCTCTGCTGGGAACGGGGAAGTTTCTGTTCAGTAGCAGCTGAGGTCTGTCCTTCTTCTCTATGAGTGGGGGTCTCCATTAACCACCTGTCCTCCATGCCACTGGGTGTCCTGCCCCTTTTCTGCCTTGCACAGTCCTTCTTCCACACGGTCCTGGAGAACAGCCACGCCTGTGAGACGCTGGTCGATAACAACCTCCGAGTGACCAACTGGAACCGGAAGCTGGGCTGTAAGTGCCAATATAAACACATAGTCGACTGGTGCGGGTGCTCCCCAAATGACTTCAAACCCCAGGACTTCCTTCGGCTACAGGTGAAAAAGATCCTCCTTTCTCTTCCTGCTCTTTCCTCTCCTCCCTGTCCTCTTCTCTCTGAGCTGTCCTGCAGGCACCCCAGGTGGCAGAGCCAGCTGCTGTGCATGTCCCCACAAGAGACTGGAGCATGATCTGGTTCTCCAGTGGGGCTCAGTGTAGATGTCTGTAAACAGGCAGTGGGATTATCCTGACTGTCCTGCCCTGCAGCCAGGCTTCTGCTTGCAGCATTGCTCCTATTCCCAGACTTTCTCTCCTGTTTTCCTGCTCTTTCCCTGCAAATGTATCACTTGAGAGAAATACCTTTTTAGTAAAACCCCTTCAGAGTGCTGTTTCTTTGGCAGGTCAAAATGCCTTGTGACAAAACATCTCCCATGCTCTCAGTGCATGGAGATGTGGATTGAACACAGGAGGATTGGGGGAGATAGAGCCAGCCCTGAAAAGAGCAATTGTGTTAGGGTTTTCCAGGCTTGCAGAGCCCAAGATGCTGTTCCTGCAGGCTGTGCCACTTGGCCAGAGCTAATGCAGGGCTCAGCAGTGGCTCTGGTGGGTGGGAGCCCATCAGAGTAGAGATTGCAGCAAAGGAGCTGGGTGACACATGGCTGGTTCTGGGCACGGAAACAGGGAGGTGATGGGAGAGATGGGGACCCATCTGCATTACCAGTAACTGTTGGTGTGCTCCCACTGATCCTGTCATAGAGGATCCCACATTCAGGGTGGCTGTGCTGTGTTGCTCTTAGCCTGTGCCTTCCAAGTGGGTAGGATGGATCCTGCTGGAGTGGGAGGGCAGAGTGGGTGCAGCCAACATTGTCAGAAATGCCTGTGCTCTTCCAGCAACTCTCCAGACCCACTTTCTTCGCCCGCAAGTTTGAGTCAACAGTGAATCAGGAAGTGCTAGAGATCCTGGACACGCACCTCTACGGCAGCTACCCCGCCAACACCCCGGCTCTCAAGGCCTACTGGGAAAACGTCTATGACCGTGTTGATGGGCTCAGTGGTCTCACTGATGTCACCCTCACCTTCTATACAGCCTTCTCCAGGCTGGGGCTCCACAAAGCCTCATCCACACCAGCAGCCAAGGCTGACAAGCTCTGCAGGTAGGATTTTTCTGTGGTCTCAACCCAGGCTCCAAATGGAGGCCTTTATCTTGTGCTGGAAGTATGCTTATGCTCAGATGTGCAACCTCTCTGTCTGTATCTCCAGATTTGAGCCTCGAGGCTTCCCCTCCAGTGTGCACTTACATTTCTATGACGACCATTTCCAGGGTTACCTGGTGATGCAGGAAGTGCAAAATTTGGCAACTGGGCGGGCAGAATCCTTGGAGGTGTGGATGATGCCCCAAGGAGCTCTGAAGCTGTCAGGTCATGGAGGGCAGGCAAACCGCTTGCAAAACCTAGAGGTAAATGCGGTACTTTCCTCCCTGGCTTTCCCACACTGTGCTGCCATTCCTCCTCTGCCCCACCTTCATGCCATGGGGACAGAAGGGATACAGCTGCCATTGTGTCTGAGAACAAACCTTTATCTTGGGAGTTTAGTTTATTTGTGAGGAGCTGATCGTTGGTGAACAGGCCTTCAGGGGATCTTTCAGGAGGCAGGTGAGATCCAGTGCCTGCAGCTGCAAGAGGCCTTGCACAGCTGAATTAGTGCTGGCGTGTGATCCATGGAGTGTCCATTGCTTTGGATGCCAAGGTTTACGTGCTCTCTATTTCGGGGAGGTGAAACACAGAACCTCAGCTGATAGTGTCTCCTTGCCCAGTATCCCACTGCTTGTGTTTCCTGTCCCTCCAGGTGGGCACAGAGTGGGACCCCAAGGAAAGACTCTTCCGCAATTTTGGAGGCTTGATGGGGCCTTTTGATGAGCCGGTGGCCATGCAGAAGTGGTCACGGGGCCCCAACCTGACGGCCACGGTGGTGTGGATTGACCCCACCTATGTCATTGCTGCCTCCTACGACATCACGGTGGATGCTGAGGCAGAGTTCACCCAGTACAAGCCCCCCCTCAACCACCCCCTGCGCCCTGGCATCTGGACCATCCGCCTCCTCCAGTTCTGGGAGCCTCTGGGGGAGAACCAGTTCCTGGTGGTGCCTCAGACCTTCAACCGCAAGCAGCCTCTCAGGAAAGGTGAGGATGCTCTGGAGTTTAGGGCTGGATGAGAGGGTATCCCTGTGGGCAGTCCAAAGTGCTTCCTGCCTGTGTTGGCCCCTGGGTTGCAGCTGATGACCAGGCTGGAGCCAGTTTTCTACTGGTGCCCATTGGCCCATGTCAGTTAGATCCTTCCTCCAGCAGTGTCCTTTTCCTTGTGCTGGAGGGGAGCTGGGGTTGCAAAGGGATGAGTGCTGTGCCCCAACTGGAGTTGGGGGAGGACTGCAGGGTGCCAGAATGTTGCTGTACTGCTCATCCCCTCTCTTTTCTCTCCCTGTCCTTCCCAGATGACAGCAACTGGCTGCATGGTGGCCCTCCCCGCAATGAGTACATGGACCAGAACTTCCAGGGCCTGGGTGGGATCCTCAACCTGCCGCGCTCTGAGGCGGCAGAGGAGGATGCAATGCAGAAGGCACAGCTGACGGGCAAGGAGCTGGAGGACTGGGTGGATGCTGCCATCGGCAGCTTCTGGTCCGCATCGAACGTCTGTGTCAGCAGCCCCTCTGCCTGCGCTTCCCTGGAGACCTGCAGCAAAACCTCCTGGAGCTCCCTCTCCCCAGACCCCAAATCAGAACTGGGGCCCGTCAAACCTGACGGGCGGCTGAGGTAGCAGGAGCAGCCAGAGAGCAGCCTTGGGAGCTGGGAGCATCCTCCGTTTCTGATTTGGGGGTGTCTCTGGACCACATCACCCTGTGCCATTTGCACCGTAGTCACTCGAGGAAGAGAAAATGGGAACCTCCAGGCAGGGGAAACCCTTCTCCTGTGGGGAATTTTGGGTAGAGGGAGAGGCATGAGGTGGGTCTTGCCCATCTCTGCAAGAATGAGCCCTTGCTGGCCAGGGAGAGCGTGCTGGAGTGCCCATCCCTGTGGGGGGGCATGGCAGGCACTTAGGAAAAGCTGTGTGTTTGTTACTCCAGGCCTTGGGGCTTCAGGAAAGGGTGATGGTGGGAAGGAGGGATGGCTGGTGGGTGGGCAAGCTCTGGACCAGCTCAGCATCCTACCCAGCCCCGGACTAGAATTTGGCAGGATAGGCCCTTGTTGCTGGCTGCTGCCGTGGTGGGCTGATGAGGGACTGGGGATAGGCAGAAGCAGAATGGGTCAAAACCTGCTGTGTGCATGGAGCTGCTGCTGTCCTAGGGTTTACATCTCATCCTTTGCATCCCAGTCCTTTAGTTTGTATTTTTATAAATACATATATAGAAATATATGCGATGCAAAGTGCAATAGAGACAAGACCCCGCATTGGCCGGGAAGTCCCTGTGTCTCCATTCCCCTCAGACTGTAACATACCTTGTTCCCTTGGGTGTCCTGGTGCTACAGGAGAGGGTGCTGCGTTGTTTACATCCTTTTTTTTTATTATTAGTAGTAGTATTATTATTGTTTTGCCATTTGCCCATTTCCTGCTGAGGGCTGCTGGGGACCTGTAACCTGTTGGCCTTGGGGCAGGGTTGCCCCCAGGTTGTGGGGCAGCTGCCCAACTATGCCAAATGTCTGGAGCCCTGGTGTGTTGTGCGACAGTGAGCAGGGAGTGCTCAGTGTGTGGTTCAGGTCCAACAAGCCGTGCTGTAGACCCTGCCACTTCTGTCTCCACTTCAGCAAAAGGATGCTCTGACCCCCTGCCAAAATATCATCCACAGGGCCTATGTCCTGCTGCGGATGAGCTGTGCCTGGAGGGCTGCCCTGTGCCACAGCTCCTTGACCTTTTCTTTTCTTCCCGTCTGTAGAAGCTTTCAGGACCTGCTGTGCTTCTCTGGGTAAAAAGCAAAGCAGCGAGATGAGGTCCGGCCAGCCCCATCCTCCCTCCGCTGTTTCTGCTTCCCCTGCTCCAGAGGGAAGAGGTGCCACCTCCTCTTGGGAAGGGTTGCAGTGAAGCATCCCCCTTCCCTGCTGTGCCCCCAGGATGTCCTTGGGGACTGCCTCCAACATTCTTCTCTCCAAGACTGATGCTGCCTGGAGAAGTCTGGGTTTGGTTTCACCCTGGGAAGACACTTCAGAGCTGGGACAATCTGGAGCCCATCTGGCCCAACCCTCTGCTCAAAGCAGGGTCTCAGGAGCTGGTGGGGTTTTGCTGTTTCCATGGATCTGTGCCATCCTAGCTTTTCTCCCATGTCCCACTTCTCTCTGCCCAGCAGGTCTGACATTCCCAGTCTCCAGAATTAAGGATGTGGGTGTTGCAAAATGTGTACTGTAAAACGGAGGGGACTTAGACCTCTGTGTGTGAGGGCAGGTACCTGCTGGCACTCAGCCCCCCTGTCCTGCACCCACTTCTGCCTGGGGTGCTTTGGGGCAGTGGAGAAATGTGGGAGGAGAAAGGCCACACACGGGAGGATGCCAAAACTCTGTCAGAACCATTATGTAAAGTTGTCTTAAATATGCAACATCACCGCAAATACATCTCTATCTCTACAGTTTGGTGTGTCGGGTTTTTCTGGCGTTATGGAATGGGTGGAGGGTGGGGAGGGTTTGGCCATACCCGGTGTGAGTGTAAATCCCTCCTGGGCACCGGGACAGAGGCTGTGAGGGTGTTGGGGCAGGGTCGCTTTCCTCAGATGGTTGATGTGTAACCCAAAATCAATCTTGGGATTTTCAAAGCCTATGGCTGGAGAGTGAGAGCTCGGGAGTGACCCGTAGCCACGGGCTGAGTCCGGTTACACCCTGGCAGCCGCTGCCCTGAAGGTACCCAGATACTTAGCGTTGACATGGCACTTAATTAAGGTGTTAATCGGCTAATGAGCGGTCACCTCCTGCTGCCTACGGGGCCAGGAGCCTCCTGCGGCACCGGCCAGCTTTCCCTCTGCAGGAGCGGGGCAGCGCTGGGGTTGTCCCGTGCCCGCTGATCCCGGCAGTGACCCGCGGCCTGGCTGCCGCTCGGCCGTCACCGCTGGACTCTGCTAATCGCGGCACGAGGCCGGGGCACCCGCGGATGAGCTGGGCTGGCTCTGACGTGTGTCCAAAGGGGGAGTCCCGGGAACCCCGCGGCTGAGCCCGCTCGCTCGGGGCCCCGCCCCGCCCCGCCCCTCGCGGGCTGTGGGGCGCGGGCGGCGGGCAGCGGCTGTCGGCGGTGGGGTCGGGATGGCGCAGCCCGCGGAGGTCTCGGGCCACACAGCGACCGCCAGCGCCAGCATGGACAACAACGTCCTGGCCATCGTCATCGCCGCCAGTGAGTGGCGGGCGGGGGCTCCGGCGGTGCCGGGAGCGAAGCGGGGGCGGCCGCCGGGCGGGATCGGCCTCTGCCCGTGCCTCCCGGGTTGTGCCGATAAGGCGATACCTGCGGAAGGGCGGGGGAGAGGTCGCTGCAGCAGCCGGTCCTAATCCGGGGGGGTCCCGCTGTCTCGCGGGATTGGGGCCGGAGCGGAGCGGCGGCGGGGGCCGGCGGTGCGGGTGAGCTTCGCGGATCTGCGGGTGGGTCGGGGGTGAGCCGCGCGTTCCCAGGAGACCGGAACACTGGCGAACCGGCGCCCTGCCGTAGTGCTGAGGGAGCCGAGAGCTCCGAGCGAGAGACGGTAGGTGCCAGTGCTGGTCCTCGCGGGGCAGTCCCTGCCGCCGCGGTCCAGGATGGGGTGAGCCCCTCCTGGCTCTGCAGGTTGTTCACCATCTGGTAGGGAGAGAGATGCTGGACACAAAGGGGCTTTAGCGCTCTTGAGACGGGCAGCAGGTGGAATCGGCTTCTCAGGGGCTTCTCAAAGCGGCAGCCGCGGGGCTAGAGCTGGCGGCAGGAGGAGGCCCGCGGGCCCGTCGAACCACCGGCTCTCTCGCCTCTCCCGTCTCTTGGCAGCGGTGTCCACCTCCGTCTTCATCGTGGCGATCCTTATCCTGCTGCTGCTCTTGTACCACCGCGACCCCATGTGCTGCCAATTCCTCTGCTCCTGCCGCCTGTTCCAGACCCCCAGCCAGTATGTGAGTGTCTTCCGAGTTCTTTCTCTCTTCCTCCTGCCCACGAGTCCCCCTCTGTCCCCCGAGCTCCTGTTCCCTTGGGCTCGGTCTGTGGGGCTGCACCGCTGGTTACTGTCCTGCAGCTTGGCTGGGATTGTTGATGGATGTGGGTCCTTCAAGCAAAGCTGGGCTCTGCCACCTCCTTGCTCCCACTCTGTCCAAGAGATCCATCCATCCAGCCACCCAGTCCTGCCTGGCTGTGTCATTGTGGTTGTATCTCCAGGCCTAACAGGCTAACAGGCTTCCCTGCTCTCCACACAGCTCGGGAGGGAGGTTCTCCTCCCCCTGCACAGTCATGTGTGGGATTGGGCTGTGCTTTATAGGAAGGGGCCCAGCAGGGAGGGGAGCTGGAAGCTGAGGGCAAAGGCAGACAAAGCCACCACATCCCTGACAACTGGCTCTCTTGTACACAGCTCCTGGGGAAGGAGCAGTGAGACACAAAGCCCTTTTGCTCACATCTGTAATTTCCTAGGGCTGGCTTTCAACTAGGAAAGCTGATGGAAAAAGAGCAGTGTGTGTAGCCAGCGTTGCTTTTGTGGCAGTGACTGCCTGGGGAAGGCTCAGCCTCCAGGGCTGCAAGGATGGCTTTTGAGAGGCGGGCTGCAAGTACCACTTTGCAGTCCCTAGGAGAAGAGTGGACATCCAGCCTAACTAGCAAGAGGTGGAGAGACTAGTGCTATGAAAGGCAAATCTAATAGTCCATCACAGGCTGGGAAGTCCCTAGCATAAATCACAGTGGAAATAGGCTGCACTGATGGTATCCTTGTCTGATTGTCTCCACTCCTTTCCCTCTTTTCCTTCCTGTTGCCTGCCCATGGCACACATTGGGAGTGGGCTCTGCTGCTGTGCTCCCTTGCCCTGTGGAGCTGCTCTCTGAGGCAGTGTGGGATGCTCCCTGAACTCTGAGGTGGAAACTTCAAGCGGGCATCTTGCCTGTAGCAAAGTACTGTGAGGAAAGATGGATGCAAAGAATTATGTAAGGAAAGGGAACCTATAACGTATGTCCCTCAGAAAAAGAAAAGCAGTTGTTGTGTGTGAGGCAGCTTTTGGGCAGGAATAGTTGCACTGGTTTTGCTCATGAGTTATTGAACCAACAGTTGGGTGCTGTTTTCCTGCAGATTCTGTAGTTGTGCTGTAGGGCCAAGACATATAGTTCCTTGATTGTTAAGAGCAAAAGTAAATCCTCATAGTCCTCCCTGCACATCCCTGGTTGCCCTGGGAGTCTCTGGGCTGGTTTCTGCTGGCAGAGATGGGGTTTTCTGAGAGCAAGGTACAGCCATGGCTCAAGTCCTGGCTCTGGTTCGAGGGGCTGTTCTCTGTGAACAGGATTTCTGCTCAGTGTTGCTCAACACCTTGACAGGAAATCCAGTTTAACTGGAGCAAGACAGCTTGGGAACAGCAAAACTATTGCCCTGTAGATTTGCTTGCTGCATTATCCTGAAATGACAAGGTCAGTAGATAGGAGCCAAGAAATTCTGTAACCCTGAGCATTTGATGGAGCTCTTATCTACACCAGCAGAATATTTGGGTTGTTTTTTGCTGTACCCCAAAAAGAGATGGTTCTGCTGATTTTCAATGAAACCCTGCCCTGGGGCCCAGACTGTCCCTCTGTCTGTGCTATGCTCCAGCTGGCTCCAGCCCTAGGAGCAGACCCTGTGCTGCCAGGGAAGATGTGCTGGAGCTGTTGGTGTCACTGAATGGGCAGGGGCTGCTGCCAGCAGTGAGAGCTGCAGGAGCCACATGGGCAGAAGGAGCAACTCTTCCTCTGCCAGGGTCCTGCTGTCCCATGAGAGCTGGTTGAGCTCTGCTCTCTGCTGGGAAGGATGGGAGGGATTTTAGCTTTGCTCATGTCCTCCTTATTCCAGGACCACCCCCCGTCCTACTTCAGCAGCAGCCAGCAGCTGGTGGGACCCCAGCGTGGAGCCTCACGGCTGGAGAGCACTGCTGAGAACCCCGGCATGCAGGTGATGGCAGGGTCCCTGCTGGGAGCTGGGCGGGAATGATAGCAAAGGTGCCCAAGGGCTTGGAGAGAGACTCTGGTTATGGAGTTTGCCTGGGGCAAAAGGTGCTGGGCAGCATCTGGTGCTATCCCACAACTTTGGGAAGTGCTATCAGTATGTAAAAACCCCGGGCGTAAGCAGCATGTGGAGGGAAGGAATATTGCAGATGATACCACAGTGCCTTGAGGTGTTTGTGCATGAAGTCCAGTGGTAGATCCTGGGGGCTTGGGATCCTGCAGCGCAGGTTATGGCGTAACTGTCCCCTGGGAGGGTGGATATCCTCTCTGGGTGTTCAAAGGAGCCTACAGCTACCTACAGCTTTGAACCCTGAATTAACTCAAGGTTGCACCAGGGCATAAACTTCTAGTGATGAGAACCACCATCACACTGACCCTTTTCTGGGGATGGACATTTCTAGGGAGACGAGCTCTTCTGTGTCGGACCCCCCAGCACATACCAGCTCCCATCCTGGGAGCAGCCCCGCCTGCCCAGCTATGAGAGCGTGCGGAAGAAAGATCGCCAGCGGGAAATCCATCAGATGATTGCTGACAGGTTTGGGCTGTGGGCAGAGTCATCCCAGGAGGTGAGCTCCCCTCCCTGCAGTGTGGGGCAGGCAGAAACCCATGGCAGTCACCACTGTGGTTCATATCTGTGTCTTGCTTCACAGTTGGTGGTAGCTGAATACTCTGTGCTCTGTGATTGCCTCCCTGATAGCTTTTATCTCTGGGAAAGCACGAAGTGTATCAGGAGGCTCCTTTGGTGTACATCTGTGTTGGTTAATGATCCATCTCCCCTCCCCCAGTGCATTTGCAGAAATGTCTGTACCAGGAGGCAGGGCAGAGCCCCACAGAGAAAGGGCAGGCTCTTCAGATCACCTGCTCCATACAAGTCCAGGCTGGGAGTGTTATTTTTGGATCTCTACGGCTTTCATGGGTTCTTGCTTCCATCTCCCTGCAGGACACTCCTGGGGAGACCCCCTGGTATTACCTTGAAGTGTTTATGGCTTATTTATGAGCAGGAGGCTTTGCTTGTTACCATATTTAAGATTTGCACTCCCACAATGTAAAAGGGAAAAGTGAGTGCATCCTGCCAAGTAGGTCCTGTGGCAGCATCCTGAGATGCTCCTGTTCAGAGACCTCATTGTCTAAAGCAGGACAAAAACTTTTGAAACTCTGAGTAAAGCATTAAAAGTTCACTGATTTACCTGGATTTTGAGCTCTTAAAGCTGTATCATAAAGCCTGGCATAGTTAGCCCTTGCCACTCAGTGTTTGACTCATTATATCTAATGACACCTGCCTGAAAAGTTCCAGCTTGATATAGTGGAAGGTGTCCCTACCCATGCAGGGGTTGGAACTGGATGATATTTACGGTCCCTTGCAACCCAAACTATTCTGTATTTCTATGAAACCTGGGCATTGAGGGCACAGGAGAGTAAAGCTCCAAAGATAAGTAGTTGAGGAACAGCACTGGAAGCTCTTCCACAACATCGTCATGCCACTTTCTGTCACCTGTGAGGAGAAAGCTAGCCCAGCTCTGCCAAAAGAAATATGACAAGCCTAGAGGTTCCTCTTTCTGTGTAGTGAGACTTGCTGCCAACACCTGGGTAAAACACCTGCTTTGTAGGTACTTGTGTAAAATCCCAGTAATTTTTCTTTAGTCAAGGGAAAACAAATGACAGCTCTCTCCCAACAAAAGTCACCTTTGTTCTGGCCTTCTGCCAAGCCCTTGAAGGGGAACAGGGAAGAGCAGGAACCTGGCACAGAGTGTGAGGGGAGAATGTGTTTCTCAGTCTCTCAGCAGGTTTGTGCCATGTTCCAAACTAATGCTCTCATCTCCAGGTGTTCCCCAGCCTACAGCTGGCTGTGCTAGGGGACTGTGGGGGGTTAATTTCAGTCTAGTGGCAGTTGTGAGCCTTTCCATCTGCTCTGTAAGAAGAGGTGGGATAATCTCCTGGTTATTTCTGATCCGCTGTAATGCTCTTCCTCTCTCTTCAATAGATGCCACCTCCTTATGAGCATGCTCTGAGGCATCCTCCAGCTTTCTCAGGAACAGGAATAAGCTCAGAGACCTTGGACAGACACGGTGTTCCACACCCTTTCCATGCCCCCCTCACCTACCAGACTCAGCGGAACACTGCAGTGTAAGGCCTTGGCCTCAGTGTACTGCTGCTTCCGTGCTGTCAGCAACAGAAGTGCCTGGGATACCATTTTCCTCTACAGCGAATAGCCAAACCTTCACCCAGATCCACAATCAGCTGAAACATAGGCAAGACCAACCCAGCCATCAGTGACATCCCTCTTGCAGCACAAGAACAACCACAAAGCCATTGCTGGGTACTGTGCTGAGCAGAGGAACCAGGGACATCTGCTCACTCTGGCAAACACCAAAGGCAAAGGTCTATCTGCTGGGAGCTGCGCAGGGCAAAGCCAAGGGGAAGATCTGCTAGGCCCGAGCTCCTCAGGAGCAGCATTTCAGATCTCTGAGAGGCAGCACTGCTGGCTGTACAAAAGATCAGACCTCAGGCACTGGTGGTATTGTGCTGCTTTACCTGTTTCTTAGGTTATCAAGTGTTTTACTGTATCTGTATTGCCTGCCAGGTGGAAATCCTCACCTGTGAGTGACAGAAGGGATGTGCTTTGGAGCACTGCTACGTGCTCTGGCACCAACGGCCTCTGTGACTGACAGCGGTTCTGTACAGAGCCCGTACACGGATCTGGAGAGGCTCCATGGGTTATACCCAAATATGAACCAAGGGACTGGAGTTGCAGGCTGGAAAAGGACAGATGCATGGACTGAACAGCTGGAGGTCTACATGAAGACTGTGAAACACAGGTGGACATGTGTGGCTGACCCAGTTCACTTGGTCTTCTGCAGAGCAGAAGAATTGTCTCAATGATGTCAACACCAGTGTCCTTACACTACTGTTTTTGATAACCTGTTTTCTACTGCAGAGTCAATGTTTCAAATTGTTTACAAATCTGTAGATAAAATGAGATCAGTCTGGGCACAGCACATTGGGGCTCCTTTATTTTAAGCAATACAAGCTCAAAAATGTCACATAATGACTCAAAGATAATAGGATGAGTATCCTGGATAATGCTTTATCACACACCTCCAGCTGCTGAGGCTTCAAATACTAGCCCAGATTTGGGCATCTTGCCAGGCCCCCTGATCTCAGTAATTAGTTAAGAGTTACACCTGTGAATTTGCCTCACATGGCCAGTAAATGGAACACTCAGATATTTAAGGTAATCATTGAGGTGAGTGAGCTAGAGAGAAAAATCCAGCTTCTGGTTACACAGCACAGGTGCATGTGGAAAAGGATCTGTTCTGCAGTATTGTGAATTAAGGTACAAACAGAACAGTGATGACTAAAAATGAACAAAAACAGAGGGAATTATTAGCAGGACAAGTACTGACACAAGGGTGATTGTAGAGGGAATTCATCCAATGGCACAACAAGACCAGGCTCTCCAGATAATACATGACCATGGTAACACATTCCATGAGTAGCCAAGACCTTCAGTTGCCCCACAGCATTTATTAAACACCCTTAAAAATGCCAGCAGGTGATCTCAGTGCCTGAACACAGATCACAAGCGCTTCAGGAACAAAACCAAGTCCTAAAACGGTATCTTCAGAGCCACTCTTGTCTTCAGATGCAGTATAGCTGTAGTGGTCTGTCCTTTCCATCTGTGCCCACATGACACAGCAGGTTCACAACATGGTGACAAGTTTGAAGCTTCCTACCTCTGTGGTAGGGACAACACTGATAAAAGTTTTATAAAGGATTGCTCCTTTTGGCAGCTGGCAGATCACATCCCTGCTCTCGCTGCTGCGGGGTGGGGGCACATAGACCTCTTTGGTGTATCTCACAATCCCATCCTCCAGGGCATAGAGTGTCTTGTTACGACCCATCCCCACCTGGGAGAGGATGAGGAGCATTAGAAAGGAGAGGCTGGAAATCCACAACTAAAGCAGATCTGATCATTGGTCTGCCTTGTTTGATATCCTGGCTTCAACAGCATCTGTTGCTTTATTTTTTAAAATAAAACCACACAACTTGCTTCCAGCAACCAGTTTGCAATGGTACTCAGTATGAGACGTGAGACACCCATTCCACCTTGAAGCACAAGTGCCCAGTCAGGTCACAGAAGTGTTCTGGGATATCAATTACTTGCAGACCTTCCCTGAGTCCCACGAACACAGGTGAGGCTCTGAGCAGGCTCTATGACTAACACCACAGAACACATGGATGAGCATTAAGAGTGAGACTGAAAAAGAGGAGGCAGTGAGTGTGGAACTCTGGGGGGACTCCTGTTTTCTGAGAATCAAGGAGAGAGAAAAGGCCTTACGTGAGCGCCGGGATGCCAACGGATCAACCGCTGCGTAGCCAAAATGTTTCCTGCATGGACAAATGCACCTGCAACAGAGAGACACAGTCAGACTGCAGAGAAAGAGCTTCCAGAGCCCTAGCAGAACACAAATGATTCCAGGACTTACAAATCCCAGCTTTCTGTAGGCATTTTCAAAGGAAAAATTACTTCAAATGTTAAAAGCATCTGAACAAAAATGCTGTTAGCAGGAAATAAAAGGGCAATGGATAGACCATGGCAAAAAGTCAAATCTCTGAAAAGATTGCTTCTAGGGTACAAGGCATTTTCTAGCTGCTGAAGGCATTTGTTTTATTACATTTACATTGATATGTTTCCATCAGCAAAGCTAGTAATTATTAAGCACTCAACTGCAAGAATCTGCACTTTGACTTCTGCTAAGCTTTGTAATTCTCTCCTTTGTAAACAATGGAAATGCTCAGTTTTTCCACCCAGTGTTGGGGGACAGCGCAGTGCAGTTATGAGGTGTCCCACAGTGTTCCCTCCTCCTGGGCCCTCTGGAGAGGCAAAGTTAGAACCAAAGTACATTTTCTGTAGGCAATTTTGGCTGGCAGCCAGCGGGCTCATGGTGGGGGGGAGCTGACTCACCCTGCCCTCCCATCAACAACCCTTGATCATGAGTTTCACTGATCCTCCCTTTCTTTCTCCTGGAAAAGTGCCCTGCCCACCTCCTTCTGAAACACTCAACAACTGACGCATATCAGGGGAGAGAAGCTGTGAAGAACCCAATGAAATGCAAATACTCAGACCTACCTTCGACTTTTTTGAACCCATAGCGTTTCCCCGGGCTGCGGCCACCTAGGTTTTTAGAGCTGCCCCCACTTTTCTTAGAAGCCCATCTGACAGCAACCAGGCTTGTATGGTGAGTGGTTACAACTAGGTTAGGAGAAAGAACAACACCATCAGCTGGAAAAACTATCATATCATACATAATTCCTTCTGTCAGATGTAAAGGGTATCAGTTAAGACAGGCTTTAAAATTAAAGGCAAAGGAAAGCCCTGGGAGAAACAAAAAGTACTTCCAAGATAAATTAGACCAAAATGGTCTAAGTTCCTTGAAAAAAGGCCACATCTCAAGTGCTGCTGCTGCCCAGGTAAGAATAAAACTCTCAGCAACCATGTTAAATGATGTGCACAAATTCCTCTTTCATTCTTGTAAAATGCAGCACAGATGTCATTGGTTGCTGTGGATTGCTCTTACAGTGCTTTGAGAAAAGATGGGTTGTGATTTGTTTCAGTTTCCCCTTTAACCAAATGGCATTTACTTACGCAGTTACATCCTGAAATCTTACAAATGAGCAGATTCCAATTCTGGAAAATATATAAACATCTATGACCAGCCAGAAACAATCTGAGGAGTATCCAGAAGGAGCATAAAGGTTGAACTTGCTGATATTGGAGGTCTTTTCCAACCTTAATGATTCCGTAATTCTATGATTAAAGGCTCTAAGAAGGAATACAGAGCCCTGGGAGTGGCAAAAAGGGAGTCTGGAGCACAGTTTTTTCCATTAATCATCCCAGTTTAAGGGAAGTGTTTAAGGCCAGGTTGAATCTGGGCTTGGAACAACCTGGTCTAGTGAAAGGTGTCTCTTCCCATGGCAGGGGGTAAGAACTGGGTGATCTTTAAGTTCCCTCCCAACCCAAGTCATCATTATCTTAAAAATCTATTCAGTACCCTGTCTCATGCAGTTAGGAGACAAACCTAATTTTTCTGAATCCCTCTACTTAGCCCGTTAAGCAGCAGGTTAGTGCAGAACAGTGGTTATCTTGTTTCCTTAACCTGAGCAAAACCACTAGTTTATATTAATTAAATCATCACGGATACTCAGTGAGCTGGAAATGTCCCACCACTGGAAGTGTCCAGGCACAGGCTGGATGGGGCTTACTGCAACCTGGTCTAATGGAAGGCATCCCTGACCGTGGCAGGGAATTGGAACAAGAAGACCTTTAAGATTCCTTCCAACACAAACCTGTCCATAATTTTAAGAAATTCTGTTGAGGAAAGGGTACAAAACCCCATTAATTTCAGAACATGACCCGAGACTTGACGATTTACAGGAAATTAGACAAAGACGAAGTATAGTTACAGTTTCACATACACAAACCCGCCCATCACCACAGCTCCGCCTCAGCTCCAGGCAAAGGCGAAAGCCTTGGCCTCGCAGTATTGGTGGTGACGTCCCACCGGGGGCGCGACATCCCGCGGGGTGACCTCCCTGGAGCACCTTCTCCCAAGCTCATCCCTCCCGCTCCAAGGCCAGATCGCCGCTCCCTACCCCTCAGAGGGTAATGAGCTGACACAGGTCCTAACTCACACAGCCGTCCCAGCGCCGCCATCTTGATGGCTCCGCTTCCCCTGCCTCTCCCCGCTGGGAAGGCCACGCGCATGCGCGCGCGCTGGGCGGCAATTGGTCCGAGCGCGCGCCCTCGCTAACGTTCGGACCAATCACCGCCCAGTGCATGCGCCTCCGGCCCAACCAGCGGCCGGCGCGGGCTTTCCCCTCAGGCAGGGGCGGGTGCCCCTGAGGAGACGCTGGAGATGGCGGAGAGCGAGTCGGGATCTGTGAGCAGCGAGGAGGAGAACCTGCCCTCCTTCGCCTACCTGCTGCAGCCGTCCCCATGCCTCGGCGAGCCGAGCCGCCCGCGGTCGCCATCTTCTGATCCTGAAGCGGTAGAGGTTGTCAAGATAGTGAGCAGCGGGAGCGAAGAGGTGGATGAAGAGGTGATGGACGTCGTTCCTTTGCATGAGAAGGTCAAGATGAGGGTGGGAGCGGAGCCTGAGCCTTTCAACCTGGGCGCTGGTGATAAAGGAGAGGCATCTGGGCTTTGTGCTAGTGGTGACCTGATGGCTCCTGGGAGCGAAGGGCTTCGGGAAGAACTGACGCCGTCTGGAGAAATAGCTTGTGATAGTGAGAATGGTATACGCAGTGTTGAGCGATCCTTCTTGTGCTCCTTGCCAGTCGACTCTGACAGGCCTAGTAGCCCCCCAGTAAGCAGAGAAAGGCCAGAAACATCGCTGCCTCTCAAGAAGCGACAATATAGTCAGAAGGAAGGGGAGGCAATCTGCCAGAATGCGTGTCAGAGAAGGAAGGAGCAAGAAGCTAAGAGGAGGGAGCAGGAGGAGGAGAAAGAGAGGAAGAGAGCCGTTGCCAAGATGCTGAAAGCTCAGCGGCCAGGAGAGTGCCAGAAATATATAACAGTGGTGCTAGATCCAGGTAGTTGTCCTCACAGCCTGCAGCTGCCTTGTACTGACTGTTGTCTCCTCTCTCTGGAGGCCTGACCCGTGCATCGATTTCAGTCATCTTACAGGTAGAAGGTGGCGAGCAGATCCTTAGTGCTTTGCAGGCTGCCAATTATTCCTGTGTGTTTGAGAACCACGCTGTTCCCTGCAGCATCACCTGGAGGAGAAAGACAGTGACATCACAGGTATGTGAGCAAAAATTTGATATTCTTGTCCTTTTCCTCATGTGTTATTTGCAGTCGTTAGTAATTGTATTTAGCAACCCAAGTGAACACCCTCTAATCTCCCTGCTCAGAGGTTTTTGTGGGAGTCTGAGTGAATTCTAAACAGACTGTGGCCTCTTTGTTTTCATATCTGAACAGATGGGAGGAGGAGATGAATGGACAGAAGAACCAAATGTTCTGGTTCTGCTTGGCTTGGAGGAGTTTTTGTCCATGGCTCACAGCTACAAGCAAGTGAGAATGCTTATGACTTTTGTGCTCCTGAACATGCCTTGATGTAAAACAGGTGTTTTGTCATCCCTTTTAGTGGCAGGAAGGTGGGAGGAATGCAAGGTTTCACTGAAACAGAAATCTGGGTGTAGAAGCCATTAATGGACTGTATAATGTAAAGTTCTGACAAGCTTTCTTCTCTAGTTAAAATTTTTCACACATTCCTCTGAAGAGTTACATTGTTAGATCAAGTGGGTTTAATTTTTTTCTCCTTCTTTCTGCTCTAACTTTACATGAGATCAAGTATTGCCTATTTGCCCTGAAGAGCAAGGGTGAACTTCAAGACTCATCTACAGACATACAACCAGGGCCATAATTTGCTGTGCTTCTCTGTATACCTCAAAATTGTTTAACTCCTTATTTTTCCCATTCATCTTTGTAGAATGCTGATGGCTGTGCAGAAAAGCAGAAGGAGACCCTGCAGAGCTATGTATCTCATATGATGGAGAAAATGCCTGGGAGAATTCTGGCTCTGGCAGTAGTTGGAGTAGAAAATTATTTCAGGTCAGACTTCTTCCCTCCAAATGTTTCTGTGTTTTCTCTGGCCTTGAAAAATGCCATAGGTGTTTATGTTAATTCCTTCTAGCAAAGACTGGAGTATAAGAGGTATTCCCAGGACTGGAACACTTTTTATACAGAAACAGAAGCAAAGGTCCATCCAGACTGTCACCCCAGTCTTACTTTACTCTTTTTAGGTCTCTCCAAGTTCAGCCAAAACAAAGGCTGCGACAGACAGCAGCAAGTGGGAATCAAGAGAAACGGGGAAAAAGGAGTAAAAAAGAGGTTAAGGATTCTGGCCTGGACTTATCCAGAATGGATGTAAAAGAAGTGAGTGCTTTTAAAACACATGCAGCCATCATCTCTTGTCTCCCAATATTTGAACATTTGGCCCAGTCACACAGTTTTTTGGGTGGGAGTATGTGGCTTTCATTATTCATTAGTCCATCAGTCTGTGGACAGAGCTCTTTGGGTTCAGCTCCCCACTGCTTAGTCATGTACCTGTTCCCACACAGACTGATGTGTCTCATTCACCCGGATACTGATGTCAGTCTCAGCACCTCTTGCCCTTCATGGCCCATTGGCAAAGCCCACTGGTGGTGGCCTGTTCATAACAAGAGCCACAGAGGAGCTGAGGCAGCTCAGAGGACACTGAGGTGCTATTAACTGTCAGGAGACAGACTGCCCCATAATACTTCAGTGTCTTAAGTTAACTGTTCCCAAAATAGAGAGAGAGCGAAGGTTCTTGTCCTACAGCAGGATGTTTGTGACCCTTTTATGCTTCAGATGAAAATGGAATTTGATGCAACAAGACTGATTGTGCCATTTGTTGTTCCCAATGGTGATACAGGCCCTGGTGGATCTGCAGCTGAGCACACAAGTCCAAATCAGCATTTTTGAGAGCAGTGAAGAGCTTGGGGAGTATGCCACTATGTTCACAAAAGCTGTGGCTGAGGCACCATACAAGTGAGTAAGCAGAGGAGGTTTGGCCCTACCTTTGGAGAGGCTGCACTTTCAGCTACTGGGAAGGAATAGCAGGTACAACACTGGGTATAATGGTTCTTAAAGGTGCAGGTGACAGAGCATCTGCTATTGCAGCTCCTTCAACACAGGACTTATTCTTGAAATTGATGTCCTGCCCACAGAGGGGTCAGGATAGACCCTAGTTTCATGGTCACAGGCTGGTTTGGGTTGGAAGGGACCTTAAAGATCATCTAATCCAACCCCCTGCCATGGGCAGGGACACCTTCCACTACACTGGGTTGCTTAGCGCTCCATCTAGCCTGGCACTGAACACTTCTAGGGATGGAGTATTCACAACTTCTTTGGGTATCTGCATCTTCTTTGGGCAATTTGTTCTGGTGCCTCACCACCTTCAGGTTTCACACTGGAGCGTTGACATCAAGTAGAGCTCTTGTTCTGGGTCAGATTTTTGGAGTGGGAAGGGAATGCAAGTAAGGTTGGCTCTTAGAGTGTCAGCTTTTCTTCTTCATTGTGTAACCAAGAGACATGCCTGAGAATGAACCACTTGACTCTTTCCATTGATAAGGGAGGCCAGCAGCTTGTTGCATAGTGATAGCTAAGAAAGCCATCTTGGGAAGTCTCATGCAATCCTGGCATTCCTGTCACAGCAGCTGCTGGATTTTCATGTCAGCCATGATAAGAGATGAGCTGTCATTAAAAATGACATCTAAAAGTGCTTTATTATGGTTGACAGCCATAAGGTGAATTCTTGTTTACCACTTTGTCTGCAAGTTGGCTTGTGTCAGAATTGCTGCTGACTACAAGATTGTTTCTTTTTCAGTAGCAATCTGGGTCTTAAAGAAGTTGGTACTCCTTGTAAAGAAAACAGGGTCAAATTATTCATGTTTCCTTTGATGGCAGTTGTGTCTCTGACAGTTCAGATGAGGGATGGAACTCTGGCTCTGTGACTTCAGATGGCAGGGACAGGATTTTCTTCACAGCCTCATTGTCTCATTTGCTTCCTCATTCCTTGTTCTCCCTAGGCGAGAGCGAGAGAACACAGGGTTCCCTTTCTACTTGGAGAAGGACTGTTGCAGAGGGGTGAAGGTGGATTCTTCCGGAAAGGGTCTCTTGAAAGTTTGGAAGAGGCAGATACAGCAATTTAACCGTGTCAGCTCTGAGATGGCTGAGGCTATCGTGTCTGCCTACCCCTCTCCCCAGCTTCTGATCCAGGTGAGGATGCCCCAGGGATACCCAGTACTGTGTGCAGGTAGCCAGCTCATGCAGGGAGTGGAAGAAGTAATTTAATCAGTATTAAATTAGACACAGTGATTCTGCATGAGTGGTTCAGTAACTTAGCGAAGGAACTGATTCCTTGGCATCCACTGTTAAGGCTTCCCAATGAGGAAGTAGCACTGGCTCCACTCTCCAAGCTCACAGATGGGATTTGGACAGAGACCAGGTGAAAAATGAGTGGAAAATGTGGAAGGGCAGAGCAGGTACAGGTGCATAGCTTTGATTGGTTTTTTGAGCAATGGATGCAAGCGGGTGATCCCATTGTTGCCTTTGTGTTACTTTTAGGCCTATGAGAGATGCTCTTCGGATCAGGAGCGGGAGAACATGCTGGCCAATATCCCTGTGCACCGTGGGGAGGGGGTGACGGCCACCTCCCGGCGCATTGGGCCGGATCTATCCCGACGCATATATCTGCAGATGACTTCCCATGATCCTGACCTCTGTCTGGATTTTACTGGGTAGCACAGTGAAAAGAGTTGTACTGTTTGTTCAGTTAAGTGTTCAGTTTTGGATTTCACTGGGTAGCTCCAGGGAATAAGGGTTTTTACCATTTGTCTGGTCAAGTTTTCAGTCTTCTTCTGTGAAGAAGTGCTTAGATAACACTCACTGATCCTTGTTTAAAGACTTGAAGCACATTTAGACTTTACTGTGGCAGGAAAAAAGTTGGATAAATTTGCTGAATAGCAGGAGTTTACACAAGAAAGATGGTGAACATCTTCCCTAAGCACATGAGTTGCACACAGCTTATATAGTACTGATATTGTTTTATTTGTTTTTCTATAAAATAAATAATTTTGAAGAATAACCTTTGGTTCTTAACATGGCGTCTTGAATATAGACTGGTATGTCCTCTGTTGAAAGGAATACTTCCTGTTGCTCTCCTGAACTGCAAGGACTTACCTTCTCCCTCCTTTGGGACAAATACTGAAGCTAGAGCACCATGGTGCTGCCCCCCCAGCACCTGCTCTAGCGAGGTGAAAGAACTTTACATCACAAAATGTTGTTCTGCTGTAGCAGGTGGGAATGAGTAAGACTAATTTTCAGATACAAGTTTAGAGTGCTCTGATTCAGTCTCCAGACAGCTTAATCTAGAGAGAGTCTTGAAATCTGATTATATGTGCTGGAATTAGGAGGTCTAAACAGTTGGCGGAAAAATCTTCCTTTTAATTAGATTGGGGATCACGGCCTGTCCATGCAGCCATCAGCACTTGTGTGCACACAAGGATAGTTGAGGGTTTTTTGTAACAGCATTGCTGAGATGAGCCCTCAGAGAATTAAACTGCATCCCATGTGTGGAAGTTAACTCTTTGGAACCCTGCTGCCTCCAGTGGAAAAATCCATACCTGCCCTACTCATTCCAGGCATCCAGCTGGAGCCCTGGCCTGACCAGAAGTGCTGCTGACCTGAATCTATAAACTCTGTAAGCCCGAGCTCACCAACCCATGCAACACTCATCTGGATGCTGGCAGGAAGGGCTGCATGAAGGAAACATTGCTTTAGATGCTGTTTGTAATTTTCCTGAACGTTTCTGGATAGAAAGTAAGGATATTTTGAAGAATGGGATGAGTTAGACACCCAAAGCAAAGCTTAAAGGTGTTTGAAGGAAGCTTTGAAAACATGCACCCTCCTAAGGCAGAGGCAGCCTTTCCTTCCTTTAATCTGGTACTTGTGCTGCTGCTCTCTCCTGTGTGACATTCAGGCAACCACAATCTTACCACTGGATTACAGAAAAATGAAGGTTTACTGCTGTGATAATTTCCCCATAGCACTGCTCCTGGCAGCAATAATCCCAGGTATGAGAAGAGGGAACGATTCTGGAGACCAGTGTAGAATGTCTCAGTAGAGTCTGTAGCACAGATATTCTCTGAAACTTGCACTTCATTTTAAATACTCACGAAGCCCTTAAGGATATGAAAAACTTCTGCTTGATGGAAGTTAAGGAAATTTTAAAATTAATTATTTTTAGTAATTTTAAAGGAAATTCTCAATAATTCACAGACTATTGCAGAGGTGAGTTTTCCTTTTGAGGTGGAAACCACCAAACCTCCCAGCCTTCCCCCAGCCTGAGGCGTCCCCTTTCCTGCCAGCAGTGCTCCCACAGTGCCACCCAGCGCTGCTTCTGCAGCTGCAGCAGGCAGGAATTATTCCCATGTACTTGGAAATCATTTGTGGCTGTTCCTAAAAGGCCTAATTAAAATTAAAACTATGTTAACAACATAAACATCCAGTTCAGACAAATTGCTGTGAAAACTGTTGTATTGAAAATTTTCAGCTTCTTTCAATAGCACATCAGCCTCTTTGCTCCAACATAGGGATGCACAGCCATCCTACATGCCTGCCATTGTTCTTGGAGTGGGGCCTTGGTGTATTATTCCCGTAATGCCATACCACCATTTTTAGCATGAACAGAAATGAGAGCAAGGAATGAATATGTATTAAAAACCTTCCACCTCTAGCTCACAGCTACAGCTGTCTCATCCAGATGATGTGAGGGCTGCTTGTTCCCATTCCCATAGACTGTCAGCTTCCTGTACCTCACAATCCAGGTGGACACAACTTGGAGGCAAGGAGTGGTAACAAGTTTAGGTTAACGTGCACAAGTAATGGGAGTTACAGGCCAACTGAGAGACATGCACAACAAAGATAGTTTGAACAATAGCTCTGCTCTGTGGAGTGGACCAGCAAACCAACGCTGACTGGTTCAAAGCAGTTTCATCAGAACACAATTCCATAGGAATTCTGGCTGCGTAGAAGATGGAAGGAGATGCTGACGAAGCAAGTGCCCATCCAGGACAATCACTGGTGTGAGTTGTGCTGTAGCATGCTCTGCAGGGTTTTGTGGTTCTGCAGAGCAGCCACCACATCCTCGTAGAGGGTGTTCACGCTGACGCACAGAGGTTGATGCTGCAGCTCCGTCAGCTTGCAGGCAGCCAGAGTACAGAGGATGCAGAACAGCACAAAGAGCAGGACTCTCAGCACTGACCGTGACCATGAGGGCTTGTGCCGGAGGGGCTGAGGGGGACGGGAGCTGGAGGCCGGCTCTGCAGTGAGAACATGAACAGGACAGAATGTGAGGAATTAATCAACTATAACAGGCTATCCTCACAAACAAACTGTTCAAGTAAGATACTTAATCCTCTGCTGCACTTGGCTTTTTTTTGTGAATTTTCATTACTTAGCTCTGATAAATAAGTAGATGTGCAGGATGTAACTGCTTAGAATGAAAAGTTTCAGATCCAATTTCATGGGCAGCAGTGAAGAGGTTGTAAAGCACCTCTGTGTTGCAAAAGATCTGATTATGCAAATGTAGCTCAGTAGACTTAAGAAAAAAATGAGTGGAGGGAAGTTCTCATTAGGAACAGCTGGAGAACTTCCTGACTTGTAGCTCCACAGTTCATGGGAACACAGGAAAAGGGGTAAAGGGCACAGCAGCAGAGTTTCTCAGAACTCCTGTAAGTTCCACCCTACTGTCTCCCACCATCTCTCACTCTCCCAGTACCTGGGCTGCATGAAAGCAATTCGGGCAGCATCACAATCTGATGACAATGAAACCTGACACAATCCCACCCAAAATGGACACTACTTACTTCGGGTGTGCACTGTTTCCTTTTTTGTTTTCTTTTCCATCTCCTGTTTTGCAGCTTTCTGAGCATCGTACTCCCGCCTTCTGCGCTCTTTTTCCTCTGCCTTCTCTCGCTTCCGCAGTTCTCTCTCCAGAGCCTCTTTTGCTCGCTGTTCTGCTTCACGCTTCTTCTCCATTTCTGGGGGTTAACAGCAAGTTTTCCCCTTTTATGTAAAGGGTTGTCATTGCCATTTTCCTTATTACCTTATTATCCTAACTGGAATGAGGAAACCAATTAAACAACTATCCTCTTTTTTATATTTTTATTTAGTATTACATACCTTGCATTTTGCTGTGCTTTTCTTCATGTTTTATAGGTAACCTATAGCACATTCCATCTAGAGATTTAACTATTCCTCAGGCCAAGAAATCACATACACTACTCCCCTGCTATATTTCTCCCTCCAGCCCTTTTACCCTGCTATTCCCTGAGTACTTTGGGTTTGGGTGGCTACAAGTATGTGTTAGACAGCAGCTTATTAGATGGTGATCAGAATTTTTGGATGTGTTAGACAGACCAAGAGCAGTCCCAGACAGCACATGGGGGCTCTTTGTCCCTACCTCTCTCTGCCTGGAGTTTCCGCTGCCGTTGTCGATCTTGCTCAGACTGGATTGCTTTCATGTGCTCCAGTACCTTAAATAGCCAAGAAAACAACCTGAGGGCTGTGCAGAAGCCTAGTGGCACAGTCAGTTCAGATCAGAACAGATGGAGTATGGCTTAGAACAGGCAGCTGGGGCTGACCCCCAACCCTCACCTATCCCTACAGCTACAGCACTGAAAAGAACTTACAACTTGTGCGAGTCTCTGTTGTTAAAAAACAAATACTCCCATTAAAAACAAACATGGCAAACTGGCGTTCAGTGATACCAAGGATCACAGAACATTTCTATTTATGTTTGCCATAACTTCTCCAGAGCTTTTTGTACTATCAGTACATGCATGGATTATTATGTCTGATTATGCCTCTATTTTCTTGGGAACCAGCATTTAATCTTAACTCCACTAATGGAGAAGCATCCTCCTCAGCCAGGTGTTTGCTCTCCACAGCTACAGCAATAGGGGAGTCAGTGCAGTGGACCTGTACCTCACTCCTGAAGAAACTTCAGGCTCCTGCAGCAGATGCCCACCTTGCTAAGCAGAGGAAGAATCACTGGCAAAGCCATGAAAGGAAAAAAAAAATTAGAATAAAAACAGACTCCTTACCTTGACAGCAGCCTGCTTACACTGCTTCTCATCCAGACAGTCTCCTGCCACTTTAGCCAGGACAGGATCCAGGGGATTGTCCTTCAGATCCAGCCACTTCAGGTTCTGCAAAAAGGCACAACAAAGGGGAGGCTGTAAGAGCACAGCAGTCTTGGAATTATTTAAGAGATCCAAAGCAGAAGCAAAGAACTGCTTAGTTTTCACATTAATGAAACAGGTACAGAAGATGAGCAGAGATGTTTTCAGTAGACTGAGAGGATTTTCACTGACCTGTGGTGCAGACCCAGTTGAATTTTGGAATGAGTAGTCAGCAGGATGTATGCTTTACCAGAGAAATCAACTTGAGCAGGATCACAAGACCCTGGGCTGCATCCCAAAGCTTTACATAATTGCCCAGCAAACAGTTTTACCTTGAGCTGTGCAAAGCTGACTGGCAGGGTGACCAAGCGGTTGTTCAGAAGGTCCAGGTGCTGCAGATTGACCAGGCGGCCAAAGTCCAAGGGCAGCTGCTGCAACCGATTTTTACTCAAATCCAGTTTCACCAGATGCATCAAACTGCAGAAGTCTGACTAAAACCCAAACAAAGAAAACCCAGAGAAAGCTGGTCAGCACCTTTATGGAAGAACCTGAGTGGGAAGTATGTGGAGACAGCCTGCACCTCACATCAGGCACAAATCCTTGACTTACTACAGGACTGTGATGGAGCAAAATCGCTCTCCTCCTTTGCTTTGGAAGATGGAGGTGAGACACAGTGGGACAGATATGACAGACTGAGAAGGTTATGGATGACAATATGACAGGACCAAACCCAAGTTTCCACTGCTGATGAAACTCCTCTGTATTCACCTGGGGATGCTCTGGAAGGAATGTACTGCAATCTTCACACAGTTCAACCCTGTACTCTCTCCTGCCTCAGCCAAATCCACTGCCAGCATTGACCTGTCACTGACAACTGAGTCATTCAGCCAACCCAGGGCAGCGAAAGTGCCAGTTCCACAGTGCCTGGTGAGCCTCTACTGAAGCACCAGCTATCTTTCCAAATATTTCCCAGCAGACTCATCCCCACAGAGGCTCTCTAGCACCTTACCGGCAAGGAAATGAGATTGTTACAGGACAAATCCAAGACTGTAGCTTTCGGAAGAGCGGCCTGAAAGACAAATAAGGCACTGAATGAACATGGAGGTTCACCCGACCCCCTCTGACACCTGTTCTGCTTCGGCCTCTGCGGTTTCTCCCGCGTCAGTCTGTACATCCCCCGCTGCTGCTCCGAGGTCACGTCATCTCCGGATCCATCTCTGTGTCCAAAAAGGTTCTTATCCCGGGACAGCAGTGACTAGCGGCTGCCGGGCCCGCGGGACACAGAACCTCACTGCTTTAAATACCTGCAGGCCACGTCACAAGCCCCCAGCACATCCGGCTCCCCTACGCTGCTCCTTCCCGAGGACCGGGAGGCGGTCCCCATCCCCGCCGGGGGGCCTACGGCCGGAGACTCACCAACTCCCGCACCGGCACCTCGTTCAGGTCGCAGAGGCTCAGGTCCAGCTCGTTCCCGTCCAGCTTGTCCTTCAGGCTGAGCCCCTTCCCACTGCCCCGCGACATGGCTCCGTCGGCGGCTGCCCACGAGGGATGCGGCTCGGCACGGGGAGGCGGCGCGGTTCGGTTTGGAGCGGCTCAGCACAGCCCGGCGCAGCCCAGCCCGTCCCGGCCCATCCCGGCGTGGCACGACCCGGCTCCGCCACACACTTCCGCGGCCACGTCTGCGCGGGCCCCGCCAGCGGCCGCCGCGGGGCCGAGCGCGCCCACTGCCGGCCCGGAGCGGGGCCGCACCGCCCGCACCGGCACCGGGGCCGCAAAATGCCTACAAATTGTCTTAAGAAAGAATGTTATCTGATGTTTGATCTCTGTGTACTTTCAAACCCAAGCAAAAAGAAAGGAGATTTAATCCCCGAAGCAGAGAACAGCTAATAAGCGCGAATCGCGTAGAAAGACAAATTACTTGTTGGTAGAATTGTCTTGTCAGTGTTTAAGGCTTGATCCTACGGTCTCAGACTTAATGGGAGGTTAACAAAGCTTGGGAAGAAGGATGTACTACTGATGGCAGGAACAAGGAATGCAGGATTTATGGGCTACAAGGACATTAGGCAGAATCCCCAAGATAAGGAAGAAACGAATAAAGCTGACTCAGCAATTGGGTTGAATCACCTCCAAGCAGATAAAAGGTAGTTCTGTCAGGGGCAGATTGTGACCACCTACTCATGGCCACAGACCCAAGAAACCCACCAACCCAAAAGAAAAGAGAGACCAAGACTGTGGACTAATTAGTATGGGAAGCGAATAAATCATTAAGCTTTGGAAGATGGAATACTAATTGATATGAGAACTAGGTAACTTGTAGCCAATGAACATTAATGCCTTTTGTTTGCTAAAATATATAAATAGTCAAAAGTTTTGACAGTTGTCATGCTGGCTTTGTGGATTTGCCATCCAGTGCAGAACTGTAAATAAATCAAATACCTCAACTCTGGGTGTGGGTTGGCCTCCTGCACACTGGGTAGGAGAGCCTGTTTTGGGACACACTGGCACAGCTCAGGGCATCCTTGCAGCTGTCCCACCAGCCCTGGAACCCTGGCCAGGTTGGCAAGAGTTTAGATCTGGGCTGCATGAAACAGCCCTGCAGAAGGCAGGAGAACTCCCAGCCAAGACCCATGAGCAGGGGAGGTTTTGCATCCAGTCACATCACCTGACACACACCGCCACACAGAGAACCAACCAGTTTTGGCCAATAATCCCAACAGAAACCAAGGGATGTATACTTTGTTTTGCAATATCTGATACAGCTGCTTATATCTGCCCACACTCTCCATAATCCAGGGGCTGAATTCCCTCTCAGTTGGTCTGTTACATTACCCCACAATGTCTCTTCACAGGAGGAACACTTAATGGATATTCCTACTTTGCTCCCAAGGCTCCAGTCCCACAGGAGCAGAGCACTCTCCTCTGTGGAGAAAGTCAGTGAAAGAGAAAGGAGCCTGGGGCAGAGCCAAATTAGTGTTACCTGGTACTGGGATTACAGCATAAATTTCCTGTGCTATTTGTGATGTTTGGGACATTGCAAAGATGTTTTCACTATTGCAGCACATCTGCTCTGTGGATGCATTAGATTGTTTTTAAGCTGACAGTGAATTTCTTCCAACACCCACAGAAACAAGTGTTCGCTCAGTACTGAGGTAACTGAGGCCACTGATTCTCTGAACAAAGGCATCCCAAAGCAGCACACAAGGATTTGCCTCATAGAAACTACAATAAAGTTTGCCTGAGATTGAGGTGTCTCCTGTCCAGGAGATAATGAAAGTTTTTCAGAGCATGTTATTGTTCTTCCAAATGTGAGTAGAAATTACAGAGCCCTCATCTGAAAGAAGCGAGGTCTGCTTATCCAAGAATCTCCCTCCATATGTCAGCTTTTCACAACAATGTTTATTCTTGGAGGGAAGAGCCAGAGAAGACCTGCTCCAGGGAGTGGTGGGGAAACCAAATCTCCAAGGCAGGCAGCTGATTACTGATCCACTCATTACCCTGAGCCAGCGAGGGATTCATGTGATGTGCTGCGCTGTTCCCTTCCATGGCTGGGAGACGCCAAATACAGTCCTCCTCTGGAGAACAAAACCCAGAGGGGCTCTGAGGGGGCCTGAGCAAGACACTCTGCATATCTGGGAAACATGTTCGTCAATGCAATGCTACAAAGACTGAAATCTCTGTTTGCACAAATCCAAGAGCCACTGGCTTTTAGCAAAACCAAACAAGGGTGTAGATGGGTTACAAAACCTACCTACTTATTTGTGATTAACGGATTTTAAAATCTGGATTAGAAATGAATGGTACCTTATGCAATGGTGTATGAAATGTTACTGCTTCAGGGGTCCTTTGCTTTGATCTCTAGCCAAAACCACTACAATCTCAAACAAACATACCCAAATGTCAAGGTCACATTAATTTCTGCATAATTCATGGTTTAATTCTTTCTTTAACTGGGATTCACCATCTAGGCTAATGATCATAATGTGGGAAGATCAAGCCAAAAGTCATCTTTATTTTTATTTATTACAGGTTTGCATAATTTTTTTTTTCTCTGTGATTATACAATACTGAGAGCTCTGATGCTCTATCAGCACAATGACAGTTGCTCTGCTCTGGCCAAACGGTGGAAGGACAACTTCTGGCCACAGATGTCACACAGCTTTACATCCCCTGTGGGAATCCAGAAACTCACGTTGCTGCTGAGTTCAGTGGGACTGACTGGAAGAGGTATCCGTGCATGTAGGCTAGAAAGACTTTGAAGCTGCACAAAACAAAGACAAAGCATAGCACAAGGCGCATCTGTGCACTCTGCTAGGGGTTGCAAGAACATTAGCAAGGAGAAGGGAGCAGGAAATGCTGAGGGAAGTGGGAGGAACACAGTCGATCTAATTGTGATCTAATGATCCTTACTGGGCCTGAGCTGACCATACCAACCTGGGGTTGGAGACCATTACCAGACTCTCGGAAGATCTCTGGCTGTCTTCTGCAGCCAAGGCAAATTTTTCACATTTCAAGGGAAAAAATTCTCCCTTTCCCTAACAAAGACATTGTCACTGCTGCCACCAAACAAATTCCTTGTGAACTAGATGCACATTGGGGAAAATCCTTCATTTCTAAAACCAAGTGTCAGACACTAGAGATCTAGTGGCAGTTGGTATTTCACTCTGTTACAAGCACATTTTTGGCTTTTATGTCTGAGATTCACCATTCTCAGGTTGATATTTATGCTCTTTGCTTGTCAGCACCATTGCGCTTGATGTGATACAGATACACTGTGTCACCTCTTCAGTATCAGTGCTGATGCAGAGTTCAGCAGTACCATACTCCTTACCTGGTACCTGTCCACACCTCTGCACTTAGGTGAGAGGGTCTCAGCCTGCCCAGCCCTGGAGCAGCTCTGCAGTTCCTAGCTGGTCTCTTCTCCTCCACAGGGAGTGCCTAAAGGTGTTAGGGGGGTGCTAACTGATAACTCATTGATGGGATAGGGCTGGAGGCCAGTTGGTGCCCACAGGGCTCGGGCACCAAGTGATACAAGTGGAGACAGGTGGAGGCAAATAATGGTGGTTGTCTTGCACCAAAGTCCGTCTATACTCGTTTGAGTGGAGGGGCTTATTCGGGGTGTAACAGTGGTTGGGTCAGGCCGATTATCTCAAGAAGAGATAATGGACCGGAAATGTACAGGGAAGAAATTGTGGTGGACAGCTTGGGCTGGGGACCGGCAGAGGATGGGGCAGGTGCCCGGCGGGACTCTGGGGGTTCCGTCTGAACCTCCAGTCCCTCTCGCGGACCGGGCAGGGCTGGCGCTTTCTCTGCTTCCCTTCCCCCCGGTGCCTCCTCCCGACTGGCGAAGGATCCCGGCACCGCGGGGAGCCGCGGGCGGGGCGGGGAGCCGCGGGCGGGGCGGGGAGCCGCGGGCGGGGCGGGGAGCCGCGGGCGGGGCGGGGAGCCGCGGGCGGGGCGGGGAGCCGCGGGCGGGGCGGGGAGCCGCGGGCGGGGCGGGGAGCCGCGGGCGGGGCGGGGAGCCGCGGGCGGGGCGGGGAGCCGCGGGCGGGGCGGGCCATGGAGCGCAGCGCCCCCGGGCACCGAGCGGCGGGACGGGACAGGACAGAACGGGCCGGGCCGGGTCGGGTCGGGTCCGGTCCCGCCCCGCCCCGCCCCGCCTCGTGCTTGGGTGCTGCTGCCGCTGAAGGAATGGCCATGGCCCGTCTGGCAGCACTGGCCCGGCACGGGCTGCAGCTCCTGTGCCGGGCAGGCGGGCAGCGGGGAGCCCCGCCGGGCAGGTAGAGATGGGCTGGGGAACGGGAGGTGCGGGCTATAGGGGGTAGAGGAACTATATGGAACTATAGGGGGTGGGTAGCTGTAGGGGACTGGGGCTATAAGGGAATTAAAGGGGACAGGGGGCTGTGGATGAGAAGGTATAGGGGCTGTAGGGGGCAGAGGGCTCTGGGGTTGGGGAGCTGTAGGGCACAGAGGCTGCAGAGGATGGAGACCATGTGTGATGGGGGACAGGGACTATAGGGCAGCTGCAGAGTGCTGTGGGTGTCCAGCTAGGCCAGTGGCTGCATGCAGGGAGGGCATATTCACCTCAGTGTGTAACCCTTGGCTCCCCTAAAACCCCTCCAAAGTGGCAGAAGGCAGGCTGTATCTCCTGGATCTGCTTTGCCCCAGCTTGGGAGTGGGCCAGGGGCAGGGATGAGCCCTGAACAGCGGGCAAAGGAAAGTGAAGGCTTGGCAAGGGCTGAACTTTGTGCAGCAGCTCCATCTAGATTGCAGCAATGTGAAATGTATCAAATGGCTTCCCCATCCTCCTTCAGGCCTCTGACTTGCCTGTCCTCTGTCCCCCTGTGGTCCTGCAGCCCCCCCGGTAGCTGGGTGACCAAGCAGGTCTGGGACACAAAGAAGCTCTGGGGCTTGGGAAGTCAGGCCAGTTCTTTGCCTTGCTTTTCTTCAGTGCTGCCTCTTGGAGCAAGTTCATGTAAAAAAACAGCACTGAGAAGTATCTGGCTTTGGGAAGGGCTCTGAAGGATTAGCTGATATTCAGAGTAATAATCACTGGGATGAATGACTTCCAGTGAGCAACCAGGTGGGCCATACCTTGTTTTTCACAGACAGGGTTCAGGTGGGTTTTTTCAGCTGGTTTGACATTAGGAGTGATGTGTTGAAGCCACTTCATCATAGGTGTGTGAAGATCACGTTCTCAGAATCTGTTCTTAGGAAACAGGATCAGAAGGGAAGCATGACAGCATTCACTCCAGCTCACTCCAGCCCAGAACTGAAACTGAGGGACAAGAACACAAAGCCCTTGGAGAGAGAGCGCACATATTTAGAGAGTAAACTCTTTCTAGTAATGTTATAAAAAAAAGTTTATTAAATTCTACTCCTAGGCTTGTTTATCCTTTTGGCGGGGAGAATGCAGAGGGCGGAGAGGTACAGTGGAAAACAAAACCAGAAAGTTGCTGCAGAAGGAGTCTGAAAATCCTGGGAACTTGCTTTCTCCTTAAATGAAAATAATAATAATATTTTTAAAAAGTAGTAAGTATCTGATTAACTCTTTAGTCAACAGAATAAAGCGGAAGTGAGGACAGAGCAGAGTTAATTTTCACCACCCTTTAATTGCAGTCATATTACAGAAAAGACCCAAAAGCTCTTGCTTTGGGGAGAGATGCTCCTGGTAGATGTCCATGAGCAAAGGAACTGGCAGAATCTGTGAACTTCTCCAAGTATGAACTCTGTATTTGGGACAGTTCCCAAGCTCTGGGAAGGCAGGATCTTTCCCACACATGCTGATGTGATGGCACCACAGGGCAGATCAGTGTCCTTCACATTACAAAGGGGACAGCAGGTTACACTCCCTTGTTTTCTCTCTCATCCCTTTTGATAATTTCTATAGAGACTGGTAAAGAGTTAAAGGTGAAAACAGAGCTGGTTATCTTATGTCAACAACTCCAGGCTTTGATTGGAGCTGTTCAGAGAAAAATACAAACAGCTTCTAGGATTAGCCCAGAGTGCTTGCTTCAGTCTTATAATTTCTGCTTCCTGCCATCAGGCAGAAGAGCTCTGGGATTGCTGGGATTTGGCTGATCTCCCACATTTTGCAGGGAAGAGGAGGAGGATGCATTTTTCCCAGATCTCTGATGTCTTTCTGTTGTGCTTTGTTGCTGAACTTGAGGGTTTTGGAGTTTTGTGGAACAGCCCACAAAAGGGCTGGCTCATTTGCAGGCTGTCTTGCTGCTGAAGTGTGCTAACAAAAGGCATGTGCTCTCCAAAAGCCGTGGTTTACAGTGCTGACACCCAAGAGCAAGCAGAGTTTTATCTGCTCTCCTTTGGCTGAGTCAGGGAAATGAGAGCTGGTGTAATATCAGACCATGGGTCTTTGTTTTATCTCCAGCAGCACCAGATGCTTTGTAGGAAGAGGTGAAGGGTGAATTACTTGTTTTCCGTAACAAAGATGAACACAGAGATTATTTCTAAATCCTTTGGATCCTTTCTTTCAAGAGGTCTCTTGATACATTCTCTCAGATCAGATGCATACTCTTGCTGCTGGCTGTAGGCAGGAGGGAGACCAACCCTATGTGATTTCCAGCATAATGCTGCTGATAATGAATGAACATGTCTTGTGTCTGCCTCGTTCATTCCACTCCTGACCCTCAGTGCTTCCAAAAGGCTGCTGTGTTTTATCCCACACTTTTCACTTCTGCCACTGTCAAAGTGACACAGAAATGCTGAAGCACATGTCAATGTCAGACCAGAATTCAGGGATTCGGGGAGCTCAGACTCGATGGCAGCTGAGAATTTTGCTTTAATGCATTTGAAGAAATTATGTGAATTAGTGTTTTGAGAGGAGTCAGTGACTCTGGGTTATGAGCATGAGATACCTTAGCCTTCTTAGCCTCTAATTTCAGTGCTGCTGATACTTTCATTTGAAAATGTGAATACTTGGGACCTCTGAGAGCAAGCTGTGTTCACAGTGTGAAATACTGCAGTATTTTCTCAGTATTTTTCAGCATGTGGCCTTGTAATGATATCTTTTACTGCTCTTTGATGTACTTTCATCCTCATGTTTGGGGGTAGAGAGGAAACCAAACCATGAAACCTGGAGCTTTGTGCCTCCTTGCATCTAGTGTAAAAGTCTGGTTCTGAAAAGTCAGTGAAACCTTTTGGCTCTTCAGGTCTGGAAAATATTGAGACAGCCTAGAGAGCCTGATCTGTGTAATGCTTTGCCAAGACGTGACAGTGCAAAATAGTCCCTTTTTCACTGGGAATGCAGGGCTGTGCAAGTACCTCTTTGAAGGCTGACTGCAGAGAGGAGACTGTTTCAGCTGGACACTTTGGATTCTGATTGAATTTTCTCAATCTACATTTTGTAATATTTCTTCCTCTCTCCAGTCTCTTTTTGTGATGACCTTTTGTTGTTTATTTTGCCCAATACTGAGCCTGCTTGGCTCCTAGTGCCCCCTGAGATGATGCTGGGGGGAAGAGCTCTTGTGCAACCAGGTCAGCAGCTACTCCCTGCCCTCTCCAGCCCTCCTTGGGCAGGGAATTTAGGGACAGGCTCTGCTGACACTGAAGATGACTTGGCTTGAGGGAGATGAGAGTTTGGCTGGCCCCATTAAGCATTTTAACAAGCAGCCTGAGGGCTCCTCATCCGCACTGGTGAGCTATGACGGGGGACAGGGACTTCTTCAGTCTCTGTTTCAACCAGAAAGCGGCTGTACTGGCTTTTACTGCTCTCCCAGGAGCATTCATCTGCCCTTGCTTTAGGGAGAATTTTTACTACCTTTTGGTTTATAGAACCTATGTTTATAAAGGTCTTTCTTCAGAGCTTTCTTTCATCTCCCCGCTTATACATGCTTTGCCTGGGAGTTTTCAAACAATAAAGGTAGTTCAGTTTAGCACTTGTCCTCCCTTCCTCCTCAGGCAGCCTTACAGCCTTGATGTGAGTTTCCCAAGAGCTCGATAAGGAGGGATGTCTGAAAAGAGCCCGTGGGAGTTTGCACAATCCTCCCCCTGCCGAAAAGCAGTGGGGGGAAAAAGGGTCAGGTGTCACTTGTCTCTTGGAGCTGTAATCTAGCTTTTGTTCTCTGAACACCGCCTTTCACTTCACATAGGCGGTAACTCCAGTCTCAGGCTTGTTTCTTGTGGGCGGGAAAACAAATATTTTGTCGCAGTAACACCATATCTTTGCAGAATATTGATCCTGTAGTAGATGGGCATTTAGGCTGAGCAATTTTTCCTCTTTAAGGCAGGGATTTCCCCATTATACACTGAATTATACAGAGCCTTTGTGCTATGCACCCTACAAATATCCCTTAGCCCCGTCCCTTCTGGTTGCCTTCTAATATTGGAATGGAGGAGCTGAAGTCATGCAGGAAGGCAGAGCGGAAATGAGGAGGGACAGAGAACATGGGGAGCTGCCTGAGGAGGAAGATGGCGTGGTGGGAGGTGGCTGCTGGAGTAGAGAGAGGCTTGTAGGAGATGGAGAGAGAAACCAAGATAAGAACTGCAGTGCTTAGATGGTCAGGAACTGTGGTTCAAGAGGAGATTGCTGCATTTCCACCGATGATCAGACCTCAAGGAAAGCCTTAATGGTTTTAAAATTATTTTCCCTATTGTTCTGACCACATCTTCTCATTGCTGCTTCTCTTGACTCATTGACCTCCCTCTTGGCCTCCAGCACAATGTCTCAGTGCTTCTAAACCTGTGTGGTTTGTACTTCTCAGACTCGTCCCTGCGCTCCTCCTTCCCAACTGTCCCAAATTTGCAGTGGGGGCCATCTCCTCCCTTCTGTGGTATTGCCTATGCATTTCTCCCCCCTCATCTTGCTGGTAGCTCCTTGTTTTATTGATGCTGTTTCAGTCTCATAAACTCTTTGCATTCCAGCTGTCAGAGATAGAACATGTACAGCTGCTCACTGTTGTAAACACAGACCATTCCTTTGCCGAAACCTCAGTTACAGCTTAGCTTCTCTGAACTCTTCTAAACAGTTTTCATTCTGCAGGATTATACTCTTCTCTGCTGATTGTTTTGGAGAATGACCTCTTTAATTTTAATTCCCTCTTTCTCGCTTCTTTGCTCTTTTCTGCCAGTTGGGAGAATTTATCTACAAAATGTTTTGGTTGTGTTACTTCACAGCTATTTATACTTTTTAATGTTGAAGAAAGACCAAACTCAGTTGCCATCTCTCTGTGAACTGAAGAGCCCATATTCTGTCCAGGCATGCTGATATACCCGTGTAGTTTTCAGTGCAAGTGAATGATGGTAGGACCAGGCTGTGCCAGTTCTGCAGGGCTAGTGCAGGCTTCTTCCCCACCAGGTCTCCCATGGGGGGGGATGGAGGCTCTGCCTGTTTTGCCCACTAGTATAGACACACATGTGCATGCCCTGGGGGTACCGAGGTTGTCCATGTGCCCCAGCCACTGCATAAGCTTTCCAAGTCCTCTCCGAAGTCTTCCTGATCTTGACCCATTGAAGCAACTGCCTGTGGTTCCCACTGGTGCAGGAATGTGCATCAGGTATTCCCAATGCCATTGGCAGGCTGATAATACCTCCAGGTGGGGAGAACTGTATTGACAGGTTATATTAAATAGCCTCTTCTTTTTTTTCCCCAGTGCCCTGCACACAAAGATGCCCTCTCTGTCTCCCAAGGTGACCAACAGCTACATCCAGGGACCCACAGATATTCCCCTTCTTGACAAAACCGTGGGCCAGTGCCTGGAGGAGACTGTGGAGCGCTTTCCTGACCGTGAGGCCTTGGTCTTCTGCTGGGATGGGGTTCGGAAGACATTTGCCCAGTTCAAAGAGGAGGTGAGTGCCTTGTTCATTCCTCAGGTGATTGGATGACAGCAGCAGGTGTGATGGAGGAATGGGAAACAGTTTCATTGCTCAGCTCAGGACTGAGATGAGTTGTGTGTGGACCTGGTGCAGAGGGAATAGCACATTTCCAGCATGCACTGATGGGCATGTGCTGCCTTTATCCTTCTCTGAGCCTTGGGATAAAGAGGGGGAAACGGCATATGCAAAATGCTAACATCCCATAATGAACATTCATACTTTAAAATTATCACACTTACCTGATGGGTTATGGGCTGAGTCATGGTGTTTTTCTCTACTGGAATAGACTCCAACTTCTGGATTAGTCACTCTGGCTATCAGAGGTCCTGAATGTGGGGAAGATTTTTATCCAAGTAGGAAGGCAATGGAAAAAAGTAAAGGGCTAGGGCTCAATATAATAAGCATAGATGTGTGTGGGTGTGTGCATATACAAATACATGGTTCTCTGTTTTTGGAATGGAGGGACTAACTACCTGGAAAGTTTCTAACAAATGTATGATATGGTCTTTGATAGGAAAGAATTGTTTGGTGGGTTTTTAGGCTTACTATGGGTTTGGTCACCCTGTGTTCACCCTGATTTTAAGAAGTAGGCTGTAATTCAGAACTAAATTAAATTGTTCCTCAGATTCATATCTCCTACAAGGCAGATTTTGTAAATTCATTTGAGAACTTAACAAAACTATAAAACCTTTCCTGAATGTGTCAGAGTATTTACACATGCATTTGTGTACATGAAACATGCTTACCACCCTGCAAAATAAAGTAGTTGTTAATATAGTGGCTGAATTTGAGTTAATGAATCACAGAATCATTAATGCTGGAAAAGGTTTCAAAGACTGAGACTTTGGCTGATCACAACACTGTGAAGTAGGTCAGAGTACTGAGTGCAACGTCCAGTTATTTAATGCCTCCAGAGATAGGGACTCCAGCACCTCCCTGGGAAGTCCTTTCCAATATTTAACAACCTTTTCAGTGAAGAAATTCCTCCTGATGTCTAGCCTGACCCTAGCCTGGTGCAGTTTGTGGCCACTTCCTCTCATCCTGTCCCTTGTTCCTTGGGAGCAGAGCCTGACTCCCACCTGGCTGCACTCACTTGTCAGGGAGTTGTAGAGAGGAAGAAGGTCCCCTCTGATCCTCCTTTTCTCCAGGCTGAGCCCCTCCAGCTTCTCCAGTCACTTCTCACAGGACTTAGGAGGAACCCAAAACTGGTCAAAAATCACTATTTCTATCAAAATTGATAGAATTTTCTTCACCCAAATCCTTTTTGAAGTGATACCCAGAAGAGAGGCAGATCCAACAGTGTGGGTGGGCCCAGCATATGGGTAAGGCTTGGTCCTATGTGGAATTTATGAGGAACTTCACAATAAATAGTCTTTGGGCAAGAAGTAACTTGCAGCAACATAATTGCCTATTTTGATTTCCTTCCTGCTTTGTTGTATTGTTCCAGGTTTGTTATTTTTATGCTTTCAGTCAACTTGCTGAACAGGGCCTGGTCTGTGCTTCAGGCTCAGAAGCTGCAGCCATGGGCTGATGGACTGTTCTGGGGAGACACAGTCTGTTGCATTTCAGTTACTGTTGGAATCCTGGATGCTGAGAATTTTAAACTTTGTGCTGAAAGGCACAGACTTGCAGGAGAGCACTGCATTTAGCCTGGGGCTGTGGAAAGGGCTTCCATAATTGATTAATACTACTAGGATTATGGGTGTGTAGTTGGTTAGAAATGTGTAATGTCACAGAGTGGAAAACTTAGAGTTTGGGGTTTTAGAATAGAAGTAAATATGAAGCAAGGTGGAAGTTTTAGGGCGGAAGCAGGTTGTTCTTCTTCACCTTCTTCCTTCTTCTTCATGGGTTTGGGTGATGTTCTGTAATTGGACAGAAAAGTCCGCATTGCAGGCTTTGAGGGATCAGTTTTTGGGTTAAAAGGGAAAATAATCTAGATGTCATTTCTTAATTTGATAGTTTAGCCTTAAAAGACCTTGTAACAAGAGACAGCCATTTTGTGCCTTGCTAGTGAAAGACTGCAGAACCCACAGTTGTGAGGCTGTAGCATTGATAAGAAACAATAAACACATAAGTCTGAACGTGAATTATCATCTCAAGTGCTTTCAATCCTGACCCTGACAGAGGTAGAAAAACAAGCAGAGAACCCACAAGTTACAAAGATGATGCTTTTTCTCCAGAAAGCAGTGCCTGGAGACCAATATTCCCCACTGCATCCTGTGTGTGATCCTCAGGCACTTTTGTTGTATTTTTTAGGTGGACCAAGCAGCAGCTGGACTTCTGGCCCTTGGCCTGAGGAAGGGAGACCGGCTGGGGATGTGGGGACCCAATAAATACGAATGGGTTCTTATGCAGTTTGCAACTGCCCAGGCAGGAATCATCCTGGTAAGGAGTTTGCTGTGTCTAGGATTTAGCAATCTATTGGGAAAGGAAATAGAGACAAATAGGAAATACTGGAGAATAAAGTTAGTTTGTCTGTTTTTCCATGCTCTTACCTGGCATGTCATCTATAGCTGAATCAAGTATTTAAGGAAGATCTGTGCAGCTCTCTGTGTCCTTGTCCTCCACTCTGTAAGGAAGCAGGCTGCAGAGAGAGGAGCAGCAAAATGTGCTTGCAACAGCTGTTAATAGGAGATATGCTTTTCTCTACAGTACCATTTTTATCTGGGATGTTGCTGCCCTAACCAGTTACCAGCTGGTTAGATCCCTTTGAAATGTATTGCTCCATGAAACAAAGGCTCAGTTAAAAATCTGGTCCAGGCTTCATATCCCTAAAAGCCCATTTTCATTTGATAGTGTGACCAAAATACACCTTATTTAGGCAGTGCACTGTGTTGAGGTCTGTACCTTGCCTTGTGCTCCGTTTCCTCCATCCTGGTTCATTCCAGTGTCTGCAGGAATAGGGTGGAACAGCGTGGCTCAGTAGGAAGGTGTGGGTGAACTTAACTCCAGTGGCCAGTCTGTGGAGAGCTGGGTAGGAGGTGTTATCACAGTTATCCATCAAGAAACCTGACTTGCACAAGAATTTTGATCTAGTTTAGTGGATTGGATCAGCTAGGTCAACTGGATCAACTCCTGTGAGACAGGAGACCTGTTTTCTGTTCCTGAAGCTCTGTTTTGACTATGTGACCTCACATAAATCTCTTTTCCAATTGTTTTCTTTCATACAAACACAGAATTCTGATATATTTTCTGTGAATGTGAAATCCCTGTGGTGGTGAGCTGTTAGTTCTGTGTTGGTCTGAGTGTGGCTTAACCCTGGAGGAACTTTTCTGTTGGAATCTGTGCTAGGGGGGAGGGTGTTCAAGGCAAGAAGGTGATCAAATTCTTGTTTCTGGCTCTTCAGGTATCTGTGAATCCAGCCTACCAGGCCTCTGAACTGGAGTTTGTGCTCAGGAAGGTTTGTATGGCATGAACTGCCTGTTGAAGGGGATTGGCAGGGACATGATGCAGATGAGCTATTTAAGGTTTGGGTGTACGGGAAGAGCTGGCTGGAGAGCAAGGCTGGTGTTGGATGTGTAGAGGGGATGAAGCTGCAGTTTGGTGCCCACATTTCTTGCTGTTCCCTGTGGCTGCCACCCTGTCTGATGGAATCTGCTGTATCCTTCTCATCCCTCTCTCTCTGCTAACAACAAGGTACTGCCAATACTACCCCAACCCAACCACTGCTGTCAGCAATCATTTACCAGGGAATGAGGGAAAAAATGTAGGACTTGCCCCTCCTGCTCAGGGCAAAAATCACCATCTGGGATCTCAACCTTGAAAGTAGAACCTCAGAAAGGACCTCATTTTAACCTCAGACAAGACCAGTCTACTTGGTAGCTTGATTTCTCCTTCCCATGTTTGTCTGAGGCTGGCTGCCCTTGGATTTAAGCTGGTTGAAGTCCTAGGTATTGCCACTGTTTAACATCTCTCTGCTGTCTGATCCTGCTGCCTCATCTACCCTTGAATCCTGCCTGAGTTTGAGTTTGTGACATGCAGAGCACTGATCAATTTAAACTGTTCAGGTTCCCTTGTTCAAATAATGAGGAATTCAGGTTATTAAATATTTGATGGGTAAAAATTAAGATTAAGCAGCTAATTTTTTCACTGTGGTTTGTTCAGCTATAAATGAAAGGCTGATATTAGAAGAGAGGGAGCCATTTCTGAATGTTCCCAGCACAATCCAAGTTAGTTTTACCTAGAAAGTGGATAATTTTTAGCAAATTTCTTTTGTATCAGTAAGTCTGTAATGGGTTGTTGGGCTGCAATTGAATTTTTGTTTCATCCTTTCTTTAATGCTCTCAGCAGCCCTGCTGGTCACTCCCATTCTCATGCATTGGGGTTGAACCCAGTGCTGCAGTGGAGCACCATCTCTTCTGGAGTGGGTGTCCTTGGGTTTCTCTGTCCTGCTGGAATGTGCAACTCAATTCTTCCCTTTTACCCCAGCAAGGCTTTGGTTTTCATCTCCTCTGATTTTCTTCTCTGATGTAATCTGGAATGTTGATGGGGTAAGAGCAGAAATGTGCTTCAGCTCCATTGGGAATTGCTCCTGTCTTGCACTTACAGATTTGCCAGCATTCCTAGCTTTATTATGCTTTGACACTGGGATCTCTGTGGAGTTCCTTGCCACCCTAAGGATTTGGTTGTGTTTGTTTATTTGCATAATAAAATTTCTGAAGACTATAGGGCTTTTCATGTTGGATCCTGTCCATCTCTGCAGTCCAATTGGTATATATGGAAATATGTGTGGAATAACTATTCCTTGGATTCCTACTGTATTTCCAGGGCTTGGTAAAACCAAACTGATGATGAGTTTTCATATTTTACATTCTTTGAAGAAAGGTCTGCTGGCATTCAGGTTGAGACCAAGTGGGAGAGGCCCAACCAGAGACTCTTTATCTTGTATGATATCAGCCCTTCAACCAGCCCTCCTCTCCCCACACAGCATCTATTTTTCAGAGCTGGTTCAACCAGAATTGTAGTTTAAAGGAATTAGTAGTAAAAAGTTGCAGAGGCCCAAAACAGCGTCAGTCCCCTGGGTTCTGGGCAGCCTGTTCCAGAAAATAGAGCAAATGTTTATCTTCCTTTCTGACAAAGTCCAGAGGGTACTTACAAATAATTTATTGGAGTGGCCTTTGTCTCCTTATTTCCCAGACTCTGGGAAAATAATGAGAACGGCCGAGTAAATATGTAAATAGTTTATTGGACACAAATGCATTTTTTGGAAGATGAAAACAGTTTGCAAATCTGGGTCAAATTTGGCAAAATCTCAGCTGCTGAAAAAGAAATAAAAATTCTTGGAGTAATTAAGGTGTTTTGTTTTGGGATTATGTAAATGTAAGGGTTGAATGAAAAATGCTTTCATTTTCAAAATAGGGTAGCAACCTCTTCTAAAAGAGGTAGAAAAATCTTAGGAAAATGAACACCTCAAATATTCCTCAAAAAAACCTTGGCTTGATCTTAGAGGCAGATTTTAGAAATCCTTGTTTTTCCAAATTTCCTCAAAAATCTTCATTCCAGATCAACACAAATTAATTTTTTTAACTTTATTTATTTATTCATATTTTGGGACTGGGATTTTTGTTAGAGTTGCGACTCATAATTTGAAAAATCAGTTGTTTGCCTTGTGCTCACAACAAAGGGTGTCAATCCTGGGCAAGGAGGGAACCTTAGGCTGCAGCTCTACTTTCTTGACCAGCAAAAATCATCCTGAATCCAGCACTGGGGAAGAGCGAAGCACTGGCTGCACAGCTGGATCCAGGCTTGGGATGCTGGGTGTGCAGTGACAGCACAGCAATGCTTTTGGAGGGTTTTGGGAATGCACAGCTGTAAGGGTTCATTTGCTTTAGTCATTGGGGAACCTACCTGTTCCTGTATTGGGGGTGGCTGCTCTTTATCATGTCCTGACTATCAACCCAACATGATTTTTCATGAGTTTCTGTCTCCCTTCACAGGTTGGCTGTAAGGCCCTGGTGTTCCCCAATCAATTTAAAACACAGAAATACTATGATATTCTAAAGCAGTCGTGTCCTGAACTAGAAAAATCCAGTCCTGGAGGAATAAAGAGCAAAAGGTGAGTTAGGAACATCTGGTGTCTTTGCACTGACCTCACAGCCATGTCCTGCATTGTGTCCCCTCAGCTGCACAACACAGGTTTTGCTGAAGAAGGACCCACAGGAGGTCTCATCTGAAGAGAACAAGTTAGGCTGGCCCAGAGGTTTGCCCTGACCAGTGTGCACCTGTCTGGGCACTTTTCTCCTTCTTCCGTTATTGCTGATGGTATTTTTCCTCTCTGCTAGGCTACCTGACTTATCCATTGTCATCATGTATGACTCTAAGCTGCCTGGCACCTTCCACATGGATGAAGTGATTCAGGCTGGGGACAGCAGCCACCTGAAGCAGCTCAGGGCTGTGCAGCAGACGCTGTCCTGCAATGAGCCCATCAACATCCAGTTCACTTCAGTAGGTGCCCTGCCAGCTCCATGCCCTGGGGTTGGGTTCCTCACTGGGAAAGATGTGTGCAATGCCACACATCACATTTTCTTCCTGTTTCCCTCTGAGGCCAAGCTTCCAGCTTCTGCAGTAGGATGGAAAAAGTCTTCTAGCATTTCCCCTTCTTCCATTCTTTTTGTTCAGCCCTTTGTCAATGGCTGATGGAGATGAGACAGTGCCAGGTGAATTCTGTTCAGCTGAAATTGGGCTATTTTTTGGGATTCAGATGCTGTTAAAGAAGTAAAAACAGTCTCCCAGGTCTGATAGAAGAAAAAAGTGCAAGATTACCCCAGAGTCTGCCAGGGGGAATCTCCCCTGAGCTCATCCTCAGAAAAGGTGGTGTTATTGCATAATTCCCTGTATCTTCCAGGGAACAACGGGAAGCCCTAAAGGAGCCACTCTCTCTCACAGGAACATTGTGAATAATGCCAATCTGGTTGGTCTGAGGCTGGGGATCACAGACCAGGTGGGTTTGGTGGGAACAGGGTTTGGGGAGGCCTCCGCTGCCATGGAAAAGAGACCATGTGTGTGGAGAATGCCGATGTTTACTCAGTGGAAGGGCAGGATGTTTTGCTGCAAATGACATTGAGGGATATTAATGCATAACATTTTGCATTGCAATGGAGTTTGTTGAGCTTTCATTTTAGTTTCATGTGAAGCTTTTTTTTTTAGGCAAAACTATATTTTGTGGAGGAAAAACATGAAATTAATAACTTTTCATTTTGGTGAATACTCACTTCAAATAATTACAAGACTCTGATGTTAGCTTTGAATTCTGTTGACTGAGGTTTTAATTTGATTTACATGACTTGGTTTCATGTCATGTTTACAGCCTTATAATTCTTATCAGGGTATGACCTCTCTTTTTGTGGTTTCTTAAAAAAATGGTTAAAGACAAATATTTTCTTTTGAAGTTCTGAATTACTTATTTCTAACACATCAGCTCTGATCCAGAGAATAGATGAGTTGTTTCAATCAGTCTTCAGAGCCTTTGGTGATTAAAAAAAAAAAAAGAAAGTAAAATGAATAGCATGTGCCAAATCCTGCATATTTCATGCCTCTCACAGCACTCCCATTCATCTCTTCTGGTATATAATGTATAAGCAATAGCAGAGCCAGGAGTCCAGCAAAGAAGAGACATTGCAAAATTACAGGATGAATTATTGACATACAAAAACTTCCCAAACTGATTTTATTAAAGGTAGGATATGTCAGTTGCGTTTCACCTAACAGGAATACAGCAGAATGTCAGATTTCCAGCTGAGGGGACCAGGAAAAATGTCTCTGCTCAGATCTTTGCTCTTCAGCAGGGAGATGGGCTGGACACACACTGGAAGGTCTCCTCTCCTCACTGTTTTCTGATTGATCCCAGGAGAGTCGCTTTGGGCTCCCTGCGCCTCTCTACCACTGCCTGACGTCGGTGGGAGGCTGCATGGTGATGGCTCTGCATGGCACATCCTGCATCTTCTCATCGCCCAGCTTCGAGGGCAAGGCTGCACTGGAGGCTGTGTCTCAAGAGAAGTGAGAGCCTGTTTTGCTAAGGAACAGTTTTTGGCCTCGTGGCTCTACTTCTTCCCTTGCCCCAACTGCCAGGACCATGCTTGTGGTCTTCCTTCTCACAATGCGAGAGGCAGATTTGCTGCTGCACTCAATTGCACAGGCACTTCAGGAACCAAAGTCTGCCTTTTCAGCTGTGCTTGGGAGTGTGTCACCCTTCTGCTGAAATTAAGGAATCCTTCCTGTCACCTTAGGGCTTTGGCTGGGGAGCATAGTGGTGTCTTGGTTTGCTGTAGCTGCTGTGTTTTCACAACTGAACACCTGCCCTCCTTTTCCAAGTCCAGCTCTGCTGCTGGGATAGTGTTTCCATATTGTTCCTCAAGTATAGCTTGGGAAACAAAAGAGCTGTTGCTGTGTCTGCATCATACATGTACATATGTCTCTATATTTTATGCAGATGTATGTCTGTGTGTGCTGATGAACAGCACATTTGCTGTGCCTACCTTCGTGCTGCTGCTGTGCAGTCCCAGATGGGATGGGATGGGATGGGATGGGATGGGATGGGTGCTGAGCTGGGGCTGTCCCCAGTTTCCACCTCTGCAGCTTTGCCTTTTTATCCCATATTCCTAAAGATGCTCCTTCCTCCTTGGCACACCCACCATGTTCATAGACATGCTTTCCCAGCCGGACTTTGACTCCTATGACCTGTCAGCTCTCCGGGGAGGTAAGTCCCAGAATTCAAATGGGAAAATCCTGAGAACCAGGATATTCCTGGTTCCCTGCTGGGAGGCTGTATTTTTAGTTTTGTGAGCACACGTCTCTTCTGATGGGAAAAATTCAGTTGCATGAGCCTTGTGTTTCCCCTGTTAATTTGATGCTACATTTCTTTTCCTTGGGAAATCCTTCCATCGTGTATTTTAGGACTCCTTAATCTGAAGGAAGTCTAGGGCAGGACCTTTCTATTTTAGCTGCAAGGGGAGGTGTCAAGAACAGCTTGATTTTCCTTGCCTCTCCAACCACCACCATGTGGCAGCAGATGCTTTCTGTGTCTCAGGCTAGTGCAGTCCATAAAGCAGAGCCAAGCTCAGATTTTTTTCTCAGACCTGAAGTTTCCTGCCTGTTTCTGAAGTCACTCATCCCCGTGCTGGAGGGTGTGATACAATGTGCTGGAGCTTCCTCTCTTGTCACAGCCCGCTTTGGAAATAGCTGGGCAGACCACCAGTCCTTTTGAGGCAATAATAGTACAGAGAGAAGGTGGTGCTAGAGCATAAGGAAATATTTTAGCAACTTACCTAATCATCTCTGCTATGTGCAAAATGATCCTGTCTCATCCTGTTCCCCACCAAAGCCCATATATTACCCCACTCTTTTGCTCTGTCATCCTAGGTTGGAACAAGTGGCAGTGGGATCTACCCTCTCCCAAAAGGGCTGCTCTGTGCAAGGCAAGAGGAAAGGTTTTTGGTTTTATGGTGATGATCAATGAGAGTGTTTGTCCCACTATAAAACTGTGCCTCTTCCTGCTATGAATCTTTCAATTTTTGGAGAACTGTAGGTTGGACTAGGTTTGAGTTATAGAGTTTATTTTCCTGTTGAGAAAGGCAAATTGACCTTGCTGCAGCCTTTGCTTCTAGAACAAGTAAGACCTGTATAAAAAGATTTAGGAAGTATTTTGACAGGAAACAGTGTATCCCACAGGTCTTGTCAGCATTAAATCTGGGAGTGGAAAACTGTTTGAGGGACCCTCCTGGGAATAAATAGCTAGTTTCCAGGGTCTTTTCCTCTTTCTTCCAGGAGTTATTGGAGGTTCTCCTGTTCCCCCTGAGATCATGAAGACAATTATCACCAAGATGCACATGCCAGAGCTTGTGGTGAGTTGCAGTGGCTGTGACCAGACCTGCAAGGGGTGTTTGTCATAGTGAGACACTGAGTTTGGGTGTCTCTGAGTTTTGGGACCAGAGTGGTACCTGGTGGTCCTGGAGCTGCTGGGATCAGGCTGAAGAGGGAAAGCTCAGAAGAGCCTTCTCTTCTGGAAGAGAAGGCAGAAGTGGGGGTATGACAGAAGTGGGGGTTCTGCGTGGTTGCTGCTGAGGTATCTGGGGAGGAAGCTTTGGAAGAAGACAAGCCATCACATTCAATGTCATTCAGTGAAATTCTGCTGCTCATTTCAAAACTTTTACTGACATTCAGTTGTACACACTGCCAGGATTATGATGGCAGAGGCAGTGCTTCTTCATATTAGTGCAGGTGGGTGCTTGTATTCCTCTTGGTGTGGAGCTGTCAAATTTCTTTCCCCATCCTGGATTTCCTGTGGATATAAAACCTTATTGCGTGTTTTTTGTTGTGTCTGAGTCCGGTCGTGGGAATGGTGCCATCCAAATGTGCAGCACCAAATGCTGCACTGCCAGAAGGGCAGTGTGTGCAGGGCCACTTGCCCTGCTGCTCCACCACACATCTCACCACCCTAGGCCTGTGCAAGAGCCACCACCATGTGCTTCGTGTCGGGGACAGGCCACCAGCAATGGGGTCAGGTGGGTCAGTGACCCATTTCCTAGGCATGTCTTGCCATCTCTATGTGAACGGCTGAGCCAGAAAAGGACTGTTTTGTTTTGCCTTAAAGGAAATTAATTTGGTATCATGCTGCTTCCCAAGGCTGAGGAAGCAGCCAGTAGTGATGGATAAACATGTGGGTCTGGGAGTCAGATTAGGCTGCTGTTTTTGGCAGACCCCGACTGCACCAGCAGTAGGGTTTTACAGGGACAACTCTGCTCTGCCACAGACCAGGGGAATCCAGGGCATCCATCCTGAAGCTGTCTTGGATGCAGCCAGGTTTTTTCTCGGATATGATGCTCTTAATGCCAAGCTGGAAACACCAGGGGCAGCCTTGGTGCTATTGCTTGCGCTCTGTCAGGTGACAGCTACCTATTTCTATAGTAAACCTGAGTCTGGCCTCACAAAATATTTTCAAACATTACTGTGAGAGCCCAGGACTCATTAGGTGTCACATGTTCCTGTTTTGTAGCAAGAGAAATAATAAAACCCTCCCAAACAGTTGCTCTGCCCACGGGATAAAGAGGATTAAGTCTATATTTGTGCCACTGGTCTCATGTTACTCCTGATCCCTCCAGCTCTCAGGCAGACACACAGAGACTTGTTGATTTCATCTTTGCAGCAAGAGCTTTATACAGAAGATGTACATAAGAAAATATACAATTCGATTTCTATATAGGAGGCAGAGGAGTTTTCACCCTCTTAAAGGTCATTTACACTGTTACAGGGGAATAAATAGACATATATTTATATAACTCTTTAGGATTAAAAAACATAGTTGAATTGCAACTGTGCAATTGAAATAGCTGTGGCAATAAACCAGTCATCCTGGTGTCCTGCTAGATCCTCTGGAGTATGGGTGGGAAGGAGAGGAGGGGTGCCTGAGCCAACTGCACCATGCACACCTTCTCCTCTTGGACATTTTGGTGACCCCACAGAGTGAGAGGGAAATCCAGTCTTCAGGTGGCTCAAGTTTTGGAGGTTCCCAGTACTGTTTCCTTTAAAGGATTTCTGGCCAGTTTTGGGAGATTGCTGTCTCAGGGCCACTGGCTCTTGGTCACTGCTTTACCTCTTCCCTCAGCCCTGGCCTGCAGGGATCCCCTCTGTGGGTAGGCAGGGGAGTCTGTTTGCATGGGTTGAGACCAATTTTCCTTATAAAGCAGCTGGGAGAGGGATGCTCCTGCTTTCCCATTTGCTCCCTCTCCTCTGGAATGGGAGGGACAGCAACCAGCTGGTTGATCAGGGATGTGGATTATGTTTCTTTTGGGAAAGATGTCTGTGTTTTACCGGCAGGATCTAGCTTAGCTTGTCTTAGTATGGTCATGCATAGTTTAGTTTTTAAAAAGGCCTCTTTTAAAATACATAGATGTCGGAAAAGATTGAGAAGGTGGATTCCATCGTTGTGATCAGCAGAAAAGCAGGGATTCAGAGGAGGCTGCAGGTGTTCATATATGTCAGAAGTATTTCCTGACAGGTAGGAGAAGCTCAAGGAAGGACTCGGAAGTCAGTAGTTTTCTGATGGTTGAAGTGACCGGTCACCAGGACAGGCCATACTGGAGCCTGCTAGCATTAAAAAAGAGAGAAGGCCACACCTTTAAAGATATTTTTCCAGCAGAGCAGTAAACTTGCAACATTTGTCTATTTTTAAATCAGTGGATGAAGCCCATACTTGAAAGTGAAGACCTGGGAGTCAAGGAGCTGTTACAACTTCCCACAGTAGAGGAAATGGGTTAGTCCTATCTCTGAGCTACTCTGCCAACTCTCTGTGTGACTCCTGAGGATCTTACTCAAAGTGCTGATGGTCAGGGAGCACTTTCTTGGCAAAGGAAGGAAACTCAGAGTGAAATTTTCAAGAGTAGTGGACTATTTTGATGCCCTAATTCTGAAAATCCAGGGCAGGTGTAATCTTAGAAACTACCAAGCAGCTTTTAATCTTAAATATAGCCAGTGACCCAAGTCAGTCCTAATCCCTGAAATACAAACCCCTGTATGTGACAGCTGCCTGGCTCTCAAGGGGTGCATGATGAAGTCAGAGGTACTTTCATAAAATTCATGCTCACCACACTGGAGTGGGTTTGTGTACCTGCATTTTGGCACTGACACCTGAAGGCACTGAGCTTTATCTTCTGCAAGACTGAATAGTTTCCTATTTCATTAGCACTTGTAAACCTGTTTGAGGGAGCTGGATGGAAAGTCCTACAGAAAAAAACAGGACATGGTTTTCTTACTTTCACCATGGAGGAGTGAACTGGGATCAAGTTCAGGCAGGGAAAGAAGATTAAGAAGGGTCAGACCCGTAAATAAACTATATTTAAGTACTGTGGTTTAGAAACCTGAAGTTTTTCCGTGCTTAGAGCAGAACCTTTCCTGCCCTGTATGGAATGACTGGTATTTCCATCTCTAATCCATAAAACCCTCTGGCACTACAAAAGAAATAATCACTTTAGAAAGGCACAGAGCAGCTGGCATAATCCCTGACATTTTGGTCATAAATTTCCTTTCTCCACCTTGGTATGCATATCCTTAGTGAAGTGGGGATCAAAAGGCCATAACATGGCACAATGCCCACCTCTTTTCATACAATACAGTGCAGGATCACTGCACTTTCCTTAACAAATGAGCAAAGGTCCCTTCCCCAAGAGTTTACAAACTTGCAGGCTCATTCAGAGTTCTCTGGAATCTGTACAGACTCCAGACCTATTTCTGGGATGGGAAAAAGTAAAATGCTTGGGGTGGAGTGATGACAGTTGTGGCTTTTTTGCTCCTCTGCAGGCTGAACTTAATAACCCTGGTAGTTGCCAGCTGTGGAAGGTGTCTGTGTGATCCGTTTTCATAGTTGGTGTTTGCCTTGGTAGCTGTCAGCAAAAGCTCATTGCTGGAGGGGAAGGCAGCCTGCTCTCTGAATCGCCTCCTGGCTGAGGACATCTTACCCAAAGAATATTTGCCATCTTGAACCTCCCTCCTCTGGGATACTCATTTGAAGGCAACAGCCATTGTTTTTAAATACCTGACTGTCTTGGAGGGAATTGTAATTGTGGAAAGGGAAGTGCTGGGTCAAGAGCTGCTCCTTATGAAAGATATCTGCTTTCCTGTGGGCTGGGAAGTCCCAGGAAGGGCAAGACTTCCCATCAATGCCCTGGATTTCACACCAGACCTGGAGGACCTTTATAGGGCTCCTTAAATGCTCTTTAAAGGGCTGAGCATCTCCAGTTGGTTAGAAAATCTTGTGTGGTCCCAGCTCAGGGTAGGAGTCAGCTAAATCTGCCCTTGTTTTGATATATAGTGTCTATGCCTTTTGCATAACAATTACATCTTGACTTGATATGGAGCTTTGGTGTTAGGACAGGGTGCATGTCACCATAGTGCCTGAAGCATGAATGAGGCTTAAACCCTGTTACAGTGTAGGGCTTTTGAAGATTTCAAAGTTATTCTGTGTGTATTTTCAGGATCCTTACTTCTCTATTTCATATTCACTTACATATTTTGCCCTTAATTTCTGCCCCAGGCCTCTCTTTAACCCTATATTTTTTTCACAGAGTTGACTCTATCCCTGATGCTACAGGAAGGTTCTCTGTTATGGGAGCTCATGGAGCCAGGAGATGGTGCAGCTCTTAGCACAGACCTCTGTGGGTGGATGGATGAGCTGCTGTAAATGAAACCCTGGTGGCATTTAAGACTGATGCTACAAAAGGTGCTGGGGCTTCTGGTGCAACTAAAGGGGAACCATCTTACGTGTTTAATGGCGGCTCCCCTTCCTGGACCTCTTGGTAGGCAGCTTGCAGGAGCGGAGGGCTGGGGTGTCCCTGATGAGCTGTCCCCGGTACTGGGCTGGTGTGGAGCAGGTGTCCTCAGCACGGGTGCGGTTGCCTTTCAGCCACCTGTGACACAGGGAGGAAGGAAGAGAGGAACTTGAAAAAGGGGCAAACCATGGACATCAGAGGGCAGGGTGGGGAGAGAGCTGCCTGACAGCAGTGTCCTGGCACAGGTCGGGGGGCCCAGGGAGTGTGGGGTGTGGCAGTGCCGTACTTGCGCAGAGGTGCCAGCTGGCAGTTGCAGTGCCAAGGGTTTCGGGAGATTGTCAGCGTCTCCATTTTGTCAAAAGGGAAGTTTCGGGGCAGTTGCGTGAGCCGGTTGTTCTCCACATGGGCAGTTTTCAGCACGGTCACGCCAGCAAACGCATTGTCTGCAAACTGAAGCACAGAGGTTTCTGGTGAGGAACATGGAGTTGGGGAATGGGGACTCCAAACCTGATGGCCTCTGTTCCAGACTTTGAGTGTCATAAGGGCAAGGCACTGGGACATGTTGCCTAGAGAATTTGTGAATGTGTTATCCCTGGAAGTGTTCAAGGCCAGGTTGGACAGGGCTTGGAGCAACCTGGTGTCCTTGCCCATGTCAGGGGGTTTTGGAAAGAGATGATCTTTAATGCCCCTTCCAGCCCAGGTTATTCTATCATTCTATGAAGCATGGAGAGAGCAAGAGAAGCTGTGAACAGGGAGCTGGCTTGCTGGATACTCTGTACACTTGAGAGGCAGCAGACTGGTGGGCTCATGGTTGATGGAGTCTCCTACAAGTGGGAGACCAAATCCATGGTGGGATTGTCGCAGCCCCATCCCTAAATAAATTGAAGTCTGGCAACACTTTTTATTTTTGAGCCATACTTCTCCATTCTAAATGAAGATATATTCTGGTATATTCCTTTCTAAGGCTGGAAATCCTCCCAAGGCCTGTTGCCTTGCCTGGAGCGACTGAAGGAGGAGTGTGTGTGGCCTCTGAAGGGACTGTAGACTTTGGCAGTGCCTGGGCGCTCTGAGTGGAAATTTACACTTGGCATTTGAGCAATGTAGAAATACAGGCAGGTTTCCAGCACCTCAGCCTCCTCCATTTTTTTCTCATTTCCAGTGTTTTTTTTTGTTTTTTTTTTTTTTTTTTGCAAGGGATGCTGTAAAATTTGTGCTTTCTTGGTTAATAGGGAGGCTTTAAGGTAGAACCTCCCTTAAGAAAGCTGTCAAAAAGCAAGAGAGGCTGTGGACCTGACACTGCAGCCCTCTCCTCTCTTCCCTGAGGCCTCATCCCTGACGTTTTTCAGCCCATGGTTACTCAAGTTGGAGAGTTGTTGAAAGCAAACCCCTGAACAGGAACTTCCATGGCAGTGGTGGACTGGAGAGGGGCTCCCTGACAAAGCACAAAGCTCTTCTTAGCTATGACAAACCATTTCTCCCCCCTCTCAAAGTGGGGGGAAAGCTTTCTCTGAAGGTTGGAGAGGACACTCGCTAGGTCTTCCCAAAGCCCCAGGACCCATGCTCCTATTTCTGAAAAGAACCTTGCACTTCTCATGGACCATCAGGGCGTGTTCTAAGCTGAAATGCTTGACAGAGGAAATGCACTACTTTAAACCGTGAACTTTTGTCAACTCCCAAATTGAGCACTGCTGGATGGGATTAGAGATTAGCCAGATTCTTATAGCTGTTGGACAGTCAGCATTGCTGGTCTTCTCCTTCCAAAACTGAGCTGACCTCAGGAGGCTGCTCTGAGGGATGCTGGTCTGAGGGATGCTGGCACGCCGTGCAGAGGGGCGGGAAGGCTGGACAGTGGTGTTACTGTCTCAGCTGCTCATTCCTCTCCCGTGAGAAGAGTTCACATCTGCTGCTAACAGCTACAGAGCTGCCTGCCAGACCGTGTCTTTGGGAAGAAAAGGGTGATTTTTATCCCTCATTTAGATGGAGGATTACTGCTGTTATTTTACACTGAATACACAGACAGGGGTGCCTGTCTCATGTTGAGGTACAAGGAGGGTCCTGGCCTGTGCAACACAGCCCTGTGGGTCCAGTGTGGGTCTGTGATGCTGGGGGGGAATGGGAGCTCTGTGCTGGAGACTGAGCTCTAGCTTTTGCTCAGACTCTTCCTTTTGCTCAGCTGTAATTTAGGCTGGAGTAGAATTGTGTGGGTTTACACTTGATCAGCTCAAAAATCTTGCAGCCATGCAGGGAAGAGCTAAGGACAGCATGTTTGTGAAGGAGAAAGGGCTGCAGTAAAGATGCCAGCAGTACTTAGAGCATTTGGTGGTGATTTCCTGGATCATGTGGCCTCTGTGATTAGATGTCTCTTAGCAGTGCAAAGTTCACACGTGGGCTGTTTGGGTTTGAGGCCTTTGGAGATTTGAAGGGAAAATGAGCTGGAAGCTTTGTATTTGCAAGCTCTAAAGCTGCAGAAGCCACCCCTATTAGTGCTGATCCCATTAACTGATGTCCTGTTGGGCTGCTGGGGAGGAAAGGAGGCACTGGCTGCACAAGAGCCTTTTAAGTTCCTATCCACAGGTGGTTACTGTAAAAGAAAGAAAAAAAATGTCCTTTTTGCTGGCTAGAATTGTTAACCATTGGTTCTTGGTCAAACCAAGGATGCTTGTTTCCCTGGAGCACCCCAAAGTCTAATTTCTTCAACATGTAACTTGGAACTCTGATATCTCGAGCTGGTACATTATTAGACTGCAATATTTGATTGAAAGTGCCTTAGAACTGAGTCTACAGAAGTGCTGTCACAGAACATCTAAAGTCTTGCCTAGTAAGGTAAATAGATCCTTTTCAAGCATTAAGTTTGCTCAGTCTCATACTGGAGAGGTTAATGCTCAGAGTGGACAAGGCAAATAAATACTTAAATACTGAATAATACTTAAATACTGGATAATGAATAAATACTTAAATACTGAAGTTATTACTGAACTGGTTTAGTTAGTGTTGTTCTGCACCTGGACAAGCTGTAATTTCAGTTTTTGAGCTTTTTGGGATTCTATCTCCCTTTGAAAACTCTGGTTTTATGCATTTCTTGTAGCTTTCATGTGATCTGCTCATCATTGTGAGACTGTCTGAGTTGTGAAGAAATTCTCTTTTTCATCAGATCTTCCTGCATGTGGTGGGTGTTGCTTTGCCATGCAGTCCCACCCTGCCTCAGCTGAAAGCTCTTTGGGCTTCCTGGCAAAGCATCATCCCAGGGAGATCTGTTCTGTTCTGCCTACAACACCCTCTCTTCCCAGCCATGGGGGATTCACCCAGGACATCAGGTTGCATCAAGATGCTGTGCTGGGTTCTGCAGCACTGCCTGGCTTTTCAAAGGTCCTAATACAAGTGATTCCCTGAGTGTGATACTCCTGACTGTGGATCCTGCTTTCTCACAGAAAAAGGAGGGGGTTGTTTTGCCCTTCAGGATACCTGAATGTCCTTCCTCCCCTCCAGTGGGAACAGGGCTCCTTTGTAAGATGCTGCAAAAGTTCCTTTTGAGAGAGCATCAATAAACAAACCTTTCTTTGTAATGTGTCAGGTTGGGAGGCAGTGGGGAGGTGAAGGTCTGTACCTCTACCTGTCTGCAAGGCAGGGGTAAGAAACCAGGACCGTTCGCAGCCCCTCCAAGGAGTCTTCCTCTCCTGATCTACAGCAGGTACCTGGGCTGAGCAAAGGAGGCAGAGCAGTTCAGCTCTGCAAGGTGGAAGTGCCCTCCACTATGAGGCACATGCTCACCTCTCATGCCTCACCTTGTTTCTGTGAGTATGGCAGGTTCCTAATTGTCCTGGAGCATCCCAGATACCTTTCTCAGTGTCCGGTGTCACCTCCAGTTTGGGAGGGAATGCACTGCCTTGCATCCATCCAGAGGGCTTAATCAGTTCCAGATAATTTGGTTTTGCATAAATAACTCAACAGAGGTGCTCTCTCTCATCCCTCGCTTGAGCCACAGCAGGGTGTAGTCAGTGCCTTGCTGCCTACAGAGCTTACAGACCTGCATCTCCCCTCTCCTCTGTAAGGGAAGATCAGCAAACCAAGGGCTTTGTAAAGGGGAAGAAAAGCAAGCCCCATGTTTCTGATCTGGAGCAAGTGGAAAGAGAAGGGACTCACCTTCTTCAGTTTCATGTTGTCCAGGTGGAGTGTCTGCAGGTATCGCCCGAAGGACTGGAAGGCGTTGTCAGGGATGACCTCAATTGGGTTATGAGAAAGTTTCAGTTCCTCCAGCACTCTCAGCTTACTCATTGCATTCACAGGGTAGCTGCTCAGCTGGTTCTTGTCCAGTTGGAGGACAGCAAGGTTTTCTACATCCTCCATGGCCCCAGGTAGGAGGTTGGTGAGGGAGTTATCGGAGAGGAAGAGCCAGCGCAGATCTTTAGCCCCATTGAAGACCCCCGGTTTCAGCTCCTGGATTTTATTGCTGCCCAAGTGCAGGATGAAGAGGTTGACAAGAGGGGAGAGGAGCCCTTTGGATAGGTCTGGGATCTTGTTCTTGTCCAGGTACAGGTAGGTGAGATCAGAGAGATCATCAAAGGCTCCTGGCTTTATGACACTGATCTGATTGTCAGTGAGATAGAGGTAGACCAGGCTCTTGAGCCCCCGGAAGGCTCCAGTGGAGATCTCCTTAATCCGAGAGCTCTGGAGGTGCAGGGACACCAGCTTTTTCATGTCACGGAAGCCATTGGTTGGCAGGATGGGGAAGTTATTCTTCTGCAGGTTGAGAAGCCGTGTCTGCTCAGGCACTTTGGGGATCTTCTTCAGCCCCACGTTGTCACAGATGACGTGCTGCAGGTCTCCGCCGTGGCAGTGGCAGCTGGGGGGACATGCCTGCATGGTGGAGACGAGACATGCTAGCAGGCTGAGGACACTGAGGAGAAAGCCTGACCCATTCATGGTCAGATCTGGAATTAAGTGTGGTGGGAAGAGAAGCAGGAGGAGGAGAGTGACGGGTGGGAGAGAGAGAGAGAGTAACCGGGTTTGCAGCATACTGAACACAGCCCTATTTATAATGTTATTAAAAAGCAAAATCCCTTCCCACAAACCACAGGCAGCAGCCAGTTGGAAACAACTGGCTTTGGGAACTTACTGTGAGCTTAACCCCTTGGCACCAGGCAGAGGAGTGTCCACGGCCCTGCCTGGCCCTGCTGCTGAGCAATATGTAGAGGTAGTTTTCATCTCTGGAGGAAAATAGGAGGCAAATACTCAAGAAGAACCAATGCAGACCTGCTCTGTGGAGAACCTCCCTGGTCTCTGCTGAGCAGGGCCCAGATGCATCTGCAGGGGGGAAAACAGCCTGGTTTGGTTGAACAGCATAGCAGGGAGCACTGCTGAGCTCCACAGCCACCTCCTGCTGGACCTTCCAGCAGGCTCTGGGGTTCTATTTAGCCTCAGCTGTTTGGGGAGAAGCAGCTGGTCCTGTTCTCACAGAGGAAGGCACCTGGTGGGGGGTGGGCTGCCCTTTTTCACTGATTCAAGAGGAGTTTGCCTAAACAGGGATTGGAGAAGGTGGGAGTTCTATGGGGTCATGCCAAAGGCCAACAGCGCAGCAGTTGTTCTTGCAATGCAAAATTTTGGTTGAACACTTCCAGATCTAGGCTGCATTGAAGAGCTGGCCAACAAAAAACAAAAACGGTCTTAACTTCTACTGTATCTTTTCTTATGAACAGTTGAGGATAATATGGTCATGGTCAGGACATCTGGTGCCTTCCAACAAGGGATGGGGCAGCATCAGAGCCTGCAGGGAAGTGGTGGGACATAGGCTGGTGGATATGAAAAGCTAGGCAGTGGTGTAGAGGTAGGTGGCAGTGCCTGTGGCTCTTGAGGCAGAGCTGTGGAAAGGGAAAAGCATTGGTATTGCTAAAGGGATGGAGAGGTAGCAAACAAAAGAATCACTGCTGGAACTGGGAGTGGCATCTGCCTTGGCTCCTGTCTTAGGGTAGTGGTGGCAAAGGTGAATTAACACCACATGGGATGTCCCCTGCTCTTCCAATAAGGAAGGCTAAAGCAAAGCAGTTAAAAGCCCCAGCGCCTGCTTCTGTGAGTGTGAGGAGAGAGATCCAGGGGTGCAGGGTGGGGTTTGGAATTGGAACACTTGGAACTGATTTCCAGCCAGTTCCTGGCTGCAGCAAACAGCTGAGAGCTGAGCATATAACTGTGAGCTTGTTGAGATTTCGGCTCCTGAGGCTGGCTGCAGAGCCCCAGTGGAACCTGTGCAGCGGCGAGACGGGCTCAAGAAAGGGAGGAAATCCAAGGGCTGACTTAGGACACAGACTGGCTTATTCACTGAGATTTCTGGGTTTTTCCATTGTTGCAGCAAGGAATCAGCTGGCGCCGCCGAGCGTGCTCCAGACCATGTTATGCAAACGGCCTGGCAGCCCTGCTCTGATCAGCAGCTGTCAGTCTGAGCAGTGTTTGCACTGCAGGACTAATTTGGAGGAGAAAGTAGGCTTCTGGGGTGGGAATGTGGTTCTGGTGAGCCTGTGGCCAAACAATGATGTAATGTGGAACCCTGGTGCAAACCAGGCCATGTCAGGCTTTCAGTGTTTGTCAGCCCTGATATGTGATGCCATGGAGCAGCTCACCTCAGCACCAAGAGCTTCTCACCTCTGGAGAGATGGTCTGACCTTGAGAGCTCCATGCTCCTGCTGGAGGTTACTGTGGGATTTAAAACTCTTTGATCAAAACAATGGTATTTTGGCTTATGCCTGGTTCAGTAGACACCACAATGGTCATGCCAGAGAAGCTCTTTGAGTGCCTTGGTCAGAACCTTTGAGACACAGAAGCAAGAGATAGACAGAACCTTCCGTGTTTTCCTTCTTTGCCTCTTCAGTTTGCTGTTCTATGATTCTGAGAGTGCCCCTGAGTGTGCACTGCTCATAAAGCTGAGGCAGGGAGCTGGGGGAATGATTGGAAAAGAAAAAAAATTACCTTCAAAGCATCGTCTTCTATTTATTAATTGGTTTTATTTTTTTCTCTCTGAGCAGGTTCAACCACTTTAATTTTCACTGTAATACTTTGATTAACAATTCCTGCAGTTATGTTATTCTGTGCAAGAGCAACTGGTAGCTGATATTTAAAACCCTGCCTGTTTCTGCTGGACACTGAATCTTTCCCATCCCCTTGCAAAAAAAAAGTCATCTAACAGCTTACTGCTTCTGCAGAGATTTTGGCCAGTGTGGGTCAGGCTGGAGCAAAAAGCTGGTGAGGACCTTGCAAACCCCATCCATAAATACGTCCTACCCCTCTGTGTTTCTGGAAAAAGACTCTTTTCAAAGGTTAAACTGCTCAAACCTCCTTCTCTTTCTTCCTCTCAGGATAAAATTCACTTTCTTCCACCCTTTATCTGTTTGCTGGCTGAAACTGCAGATCTGGTGGGACAGAGACACTCTCCCTGCAGGGATGTGTGTCCTGTGGCTGTGGACACCAGTGAAGTGTAGCTTCCTTGTGAAAATGCTGGGATATAGCTGCCACGATGCTGATGTGAGGTGGGAAGCTGTCCCTGCTTCAGCACTCCTGCCAGTCCTGATCCTGAAGTATAGTTTAGGTGGGTGCCAGGTTATTATTGGTGCCACAGTGGAGTGGCAAGAGGGAAAAGGTGTCTGCTCCTCAGATCCATTTTCCAGACCCAAATGGTGAATAAAAGGAAGTTCTTTCCTTTAGTATTTTTTGATTTCCATGCCTCAGCAAGCACATTCCTGTGGTGGGAGCTGTTTGGCATCTGCCACAGTTGGCACCTCTCCCCTGGCTCCAGGCTGTGTGTGTTTTGAGCTGCTCACTGGACGGCTCTGCTCTTCGCACACCAGGTTTTGCAACCCTCAACTGGCCAGCAAATGTCCAGCCATCCTCAAAAGCCTGCCTGGGTCCCACTCGTGGGTGGTTTGCAGTCTGCAGGTGACAATGGAGCAGTGTTGGTGTCCCTGTGCCGCAGTCAAGGGGAGCTGAGTCCTGGCCAGCTCCTACCTCACACATCCTCTGGGACCAGCACTGCAAGGACATTGCAGAAGAGGCAGGATTATCCTGCCACCTCTCTTTCTTAATTGAGTAACAGTTCTGCAAACATTGCTGGTGATTTGCAGATGCTGGACTACCCTTCTCTCCTTCTTTGAGGCATTGTGGGCTAAGCAAATAAATACAGTTTTTGAAGCAGTATAAATATAGATTTGGGCTGTTTCTTTGATGTTGCAGGTCTGACCTGGTTTGGTACAATACTGGAGATGCTCTATTCCATCTTTATTTTTATAAGTATGAACAGTTTTGGCATATCAAGACAGCTCCATAGTTGAAATAGTCCATTGCTCTTTTAAGCCTGATTCTGTAGTTTTAGGACTCCAGATCTGGTTTCCTGTGACAGTGCAGACTTGCAATCACCTTCTTGGAGTGGCACCAGTGTAGCTGGCCTTGGGGTGCAGCCCTCCTCATTTTGGCTGAAGGTGGGGGCTCAGGCAGCTTCTGGGGGTGTCCTGGAGTGTCTCAGCTCTTGTGGAGCTGACCCCTTGGCACTGAGTGCTGGGTTGGGAGCAGAGTGGGAGAAGGTGCAAGTTCAGCACTGTCCCATGGATTTGTCCCAAGGGCAGAGTACGCTTCAGACAGTGTTTGAGGAGCTGTGGTGGGTGGGCAAAGGTGAGTCCCAGAGGCTTTCCTGGGTTCCCCTCTCTTCCAGGCAGCTCCTGTCCCAGCAGTAGCATCCAGGGCTCTAAGTTCAGTCCTGAATTGCCATTTTTATTTTAAATTCTTGAAGAGTCCCCATACTGCAGTGTGGGGGCTGCCTGTTGAGCTGGAGGAGGTGATGGTGGGTCTACCTCCTTCCTTCTGATGGTTTTCTTCTACTGTAACATGGCCTCCACCCACTGGTCTGCTGCCAGTTTGGCTCCCCATTGATGTCTACCCACCCTTCCCTTCTGCTGATTTCAGCAGCTGCTGGATGAGGCTCTTGGCCTCTCCAGTGAAGCTCACCCAGCCCTTACAGCCTCTCCCAGCCCTGCTGTGTCCACCCTGCAAGGCACCAGATGTTCCCTAGCATCTCACTACTCCGGCCAGGGCTCTTGTCCTGGTTTGCAGAGCCTTCTTCCTTTGTGGAGCACCACTGATCCATGCAAGACTTCTGAATTTCCCAAATGTTCCCCAGCCATTAGTCCCCTCTGTTCTCAAAATGGAAAGTGGGCTCCTTGTGGTGACAACATTTCTGCTTGTCCTTGGCCTCCTCATCCCACCCCACCTTGTTTTGGGGACGACCTGATGAGTAGGTGGTTTCTGTAGCTGTGGGAATGGGCTGTGAGAACATTTTAAATGCCTCATGGATGCAACATGATTCCAGACTTCCAGCCATGTGTTTGGTCGGAGCTGAGCTCTCCAAATCCATAGGGATGTTACCTTTGCTCCTAAATTTTTGCTGAGTTTCCTTCTCCAATAGCTTTGAGCATCCTGATACCCCCAAACCATTGGTTTTCTACCTTCACGTGACACTTTGTACATTTTCTCTCACTTTCATTTTAATTTCACTTTTCCCAAATGCATTGGCATCAGCATTAGGGAGGATGGAGTTAATTGCACAGTAAAGACCTTTTATCGCACTGTGGATAAACCAGTAACTGCCCATGTCTTTGCTGGTTGCCACTAGGCAGCACTTCTGCACTGCTGGCAGGAAGGGGGAAACACTTCCAAGCCTCAAGGCTTCTGCTTGGCCTGGAGAGAAGAGAGGCAGCTTTAACTCAAGACCATGAGGAGCAGCTTTTCCTAACTGGGCAATAACAGGAGATTCATTCCCAGTGCAGTCTCAGCCTGGGCACACTGGGTTGTCCTTTCGGTCTCCTCCTGAGGCAAAGCCATTGCGTGCCACAGCACAAAGAAGGTGCTTTGGGCACCTAATATTTCTGGGATCTCTTTTAAGCCCCATCCAAACTGGGACTGTTTGGCAGCTCTCTTGGTGGAGAGAGATGTCAACAGGGTGGCCACCCTTGGAGATTTGTCCTGCAAGACCTGTTTGTGTCCTGATGTTTTTGACACAAAGATGGTACTGTTGCTGGGGAAGGAAATGAGATCTCAGTGTGATACAGGCTGGATGCGATCAGAAGTTGTTTTTTTGCAGCAGCAAAGTTGACCTGAAGGTTCAGGAATATTCCAGTACAATTTGGGATAGTGGGATATCTCTAAAGCAAGGAGATGCATGTCCCCAGGGGACAGAAAAGTTTAGAGTGATCTTAGCAGTGAGCAGGGGAAGTGGCAGTGAGTGAGGGAAGGTTCTTGCTCAGTTAGAATGATTTGGAGCTGGCAGTGATGGGAAGGGATGGGGTTGACTCAGGTGGAGATATCCAAAACAGACGCAGTCAGCACGGGTTTAGGTATAATTAGATCCATCCAGCATGTTACTCTGAGAGGCATTCAAAGGGCCTCTTAGAGGTCCCCGAACACATCTCTTGGGTTGCCAGTCTGCTTTCTGTTGTTCATGTATGCCCTCTTTGAAGTCTGAAAATCCCTATTTTTTCACGGTCAATTTGCTGCTTCTTTTCCGAGGCCAGTATTGTCTCCAGCAAAGCTCCATTTCTGTAGGCTTTAGTTTGGCAATTCAAGCCCTGCCATCATCATCCTCTAGCATGGCACAACCAGAGGGTGGTGATGAGGAGTATGAAGATCCTCCCTGAGAAGTGCTCAGGTCCAGGGTAGGGTGTCCTCCAAGGAACTCATGCTTTTCTGCAGCCCTGACCTTCTGCTCCAGTCCCACCCAGTATAACCCACTTGGGCTACTGGCAGTTAAAACCCCAGCCTCTTCATTACAGCCATTCAGCAGCAGTTGAATGTGGAGGACACTGGGTGTTTTTATTGCTGTTGAATGCCAGGGAAAACCAAGGAGCAGAGGGCTGATGTGGCTTCTTCCAAGTTATGCAGTAAATAAGCACCACAGTTGGGAAAAACCCAGGGTCTTCAGAGTCCCCACAGTCCCCACCACATCAGCCTGCCTTCCAAATGTTTACTAAAGAGACTGGAGTCTGATTGTTTTTACTTTATTTTTAATTTTTAGACGCTTCTCTCTTCAGGCTATTTGCCTGTTCCACAGTATTTGGACCAGTATTTGAACAGCACTAGCAGGAAATGTTTGGGAAATGTGCTTTAAAAAACACAGTTCTGCTAAGATGTTCTTTTCATTCCTGGTTTATACCGAGGCTTGGGATTCACAAAGAATGAATCTCTTGTTGGTAGGAGCAAGTTAGGCAGCAGTTTGTTTTGGAGCTGTCTTTGTCATTACTGAGAGCAGGACCGATCTGGGTGTTGGGGGGTCACTTGTGGTCCTACAGTAAAAAAAGGCTTTGTGGTCAATTACATTTTGTATTCTTGTAGCTCCTCTTGAAGCCAAGGGTCCAAGCTGGAATCTTTGCCTCTGGAAAGCTCTGCTTTGACACTACATACAGCTCCACTGGAAATTATGGAGCTGATGCTGAAATTATTGGGTGAGGTTTTCTGGACTGAGTTACATCAGATGACAAGGCTGAATGATGTTAAGTGTCCCCTTGAGTCATGAAGGCTAGGAATATTTCCAAGTTTAAATTGGTGTGTGGAGTTTCGTGGAAGTGTTGTTTTGTCTGCTGCTGACAATGGACTTGTGAGATGGTCCATGTGTCAGAAAAGGGTTGGGAAGACAGCTGTGCTGTCACAAGCGTTTGCTTCATCCCCTGCCTCCATCCCAGGAATACAGCTGTGGATAACCATCCTAAGACATCTTGGAAAAATCTGGAGCAACATCCTGGTAACCAGCTACAGAGTGATGTGCTGGTGCAGGCAGGGGAAGGCAGTAGTTAGGAAGCAGATGAGGGGCTGGAGGTTCAGACCTGTGTTGCCCTCTGAACCAATTGGGAAGCCCATTTCTGAGGGTACGAGGGTGTTTATGGGGACAAGCCACAGGCCAAGGCATCAATAGCTGGTGTTTGGGGTAAAGGACACAGTGCTAGGCATCTGGAGGAGCCTGGTGAGCCACAGCACTCACAGCATCATCCTGCCAGGGAGCTGCCTGCTCCTGCATCCAATTAAACTGCTGGAGTGACCTGGAGAGGCAGCAAGGATTGACTCAGGGCTTGGCTGGGATCCTGGGACCCACACTGCAATTCATCCAACAGAATAAAACAAAAAAACAAAGGCACTGGGATTTTTAATAAGTGTTTAAGGTCTTGGATTTGGGTCTGGTCAGTCATTTGATCCAGCCACAGGACTCGTATTAGTGGGTGGGAGAGAAATCCAGTCTGAGCATGAGATGCTGTGGGTTTGCACCCAGCTGGGAAGTTGTCCTTGTGTCTGGGAGCAGAAGCCTATTCACAGTTGCTCCCTGGGGGCTGCCAGGCTCCAAGCAGAGCAGTTTGCACCAGATGGTCCCTGCCGCATCCTGAAGAAGTTCTTCTCCAGATTCCTGGATAAAAGCAGGCTCCAGCTTGGATTCATGCTGACCCTGGTGCAGTCAACAAGAGCATCAGCCATTGTGACAGACTGTGCCCAACATGAGTTCCTCCAGCAGCTCCAAGCAGTGGAAAGTGCCAAGTGCTCTGGTGTTATTACACACTGTTGTACCCTATACCAGTGTTGTGTTCAGCTCATTCACATTATCTTCATCCTTGTTCACATGCTTCATCATAGTCCTTTGCCAAGCTCCACGTTAATTTGGGGCACAGTGCCTGGAGTTGGGTGAGCACCATGCCCAAGTCATGACCATGTAGGCGCACCTGGGCATTTACTCTGAAGGAACTGACCAGATCTGGGTGCCAGGGCAATTTGAGGGTCAGAGCTGCTCACGTGTCAGTCTGGAGAACTGCAGGAGAAATGAGGAAATACTTCCCACATCAGCCCTTTCACAGCCATGCTCTCCCAGCAAAGCAGCCACAGTTGACATTACTGGGATGACATTACTCTGAGTGGGTCAGAAACACCAGAGCAGTGCTCCAGCAGCTCCCACTGCTGAAACACAGCTCCCAAGACCTAGAGATGTAGTAGCAATCCCAGCGATGGTGCTGTTGGTGCAGCTCAGAGCTGCCCAGGGCACCTCTTTTGTGGCTCCAGCCGCCTCAGCCTGGCCACTGAACTGGGCATAAAGCACTGGAATTTTCTTCTGAGGAGAAGTGACCTTCAGCTGAGGTGGCTCAGAGCCTGCCATCGGGATTAGCTGTGCAGGAGGTTTAGCAGCAAGAAGCTTTTGTACTGCTGTGAGGCTTTGGGTCTTTAAGGACAGCTGTGCCAAGTGTTGAGCAGCCTCGTGATGTCCTTACAAGGATTACAGGGGCTGATGTTTGCAAAAGGATCTGCAGCAAGCAGCCATGCTGGAGGACACACTGTCTCCCACAGAGGAGGAGTGCTGGCTCCAGGGTTTTTCCAAAGTGATGTCCTATGTTCCCCGAGTTGTTAGAAATGCAAGGGGAACTCAGTACCTTGGCTGCAAGGGCACCAAGGCAAAGTCAGTGTCTGGCAGAGATGGTACAGGACAGGAGAAGGAAGGGTTCTTGGAGAAGCAAGGGTTGAAAAAGAGGATGGCGAGCCCTGGAGTCCTCCAAGAATAGCAGTTAGGGTGTCAAAATTACATGACACCCCAAGTGTTGTGGGTGATGGGGTCAGGAGCACTGTGAGGGAATGAAGAAGGCCATATCAGGCAGGTGCAGTGATGCTTTAGCTCCTGTTTCTCCAAGACTCTCTGGCAGAAGTGTCTGGAGGGCCCCATCCAGAGCCAGCAGGGCAGGACTTCCTGTCGCCTGAGTGGCTTGGGAAAACATCCTCCTCAGACCCCACCCCTGCAGTCATGACCAGCTTTGTCTTTCCTGTGTCTGAAGCTGTGTGGTCCCCTTTCCCGTTGAGACACATTTCCTCTCCTGTGTTTGCAGGTTGCCTATGGGACCACAGAAAACAGCCCTGTCACCTTCATGGGGTTCCCCAATGACAGCATTGACCAGAAAACTGAGACAGTGGGATACATCTTTCCCCACACAGAGGTGACCATGACCTTTCCCATGTGTTCCAGGTGCTCTGCCAGCAGCAGACCTCACTCCATCCTCCCTGTCTGGTGCTGATGTCCAACTAAGCCCTTCTTCTCTTCCAGGCAAAAATTGAGGATCCAGAAACAGGGCAATCTGTGCCTCTGAACACTCCTGGGGAGCTTCAGATCCGTGGCTACTGTGTCATGCTGGCCTACTGGAATGACCCTGCCAAGACAAGTGAAGTGATCACTGCTGAGAGGTGGTACAAAACAGGGTGAGTCTGAGAGCTTCTCCCAGGTGGTCCCACAGGGTGGCACTGGATGAGGAGACATGGGTGTGCATGGGTGCTTGGCTAGGATTTCCAAGTAGAGAAAACTGTCCCAGTTTATCCCTTTGATCTGTCTGTGACACTTCAGAACTGCTTTTAGCAGAGACCTTTGTGCTGAGTGTCCCTGGACAGGGGGATTGTCACTGACCACTTGTGCATGGAGGGATTGTGGGGGTACAAGGCAGGGCCAGGCATTGCCTCCCCTCTAAATCCTGGTGCTTGTGTGGACGCTGCCAGTTTCTGTAACAGGAGCTCTTTGATCTCTTCCATGTGCTCAGGTGGCATCACAGCCATTATCCTCTGATACCACCTTGGCTGGGTGGGAGCATCAGCCATTCTTCCACCCAGCTGGGACAGGACTAGAAGGGTGCTGTCATTGCAGGGACCTCGGGATCCTTAATGAGCATGGCTACTGCAAAATTATAGGGCGTTGCAAGGACATGATTATTCGGGGAGGAGAGAACATCTATCCAACAGAACTTGAGCAGTTCCTCCACACCCATCCCAAGGTTGAGGAGGTCCAGGTGAGCGGGAGGAGGTGGGGTGGGTGAGAATCTGTTTTTGGGAATCCTGTACATAAAGCTTCTGGGATTGCTGCTTGGAACCTAGTTGTCTTTTCCTGTTTTCAGCATCAAATTCCATGTAATATTGGTAAGCAAGGAGGAGGGACAGGCTCATGCGATGGAAGTGGCACGAGGCATATGGATTGTGGCAATCTCCTTGTGTTCCAGCTGCATATCTCCAAAGTGCTTGTCATTCTTCAGTTTTAAACTGCCTGTCCACTTTCATAACTCCCTCTGAACTTCTTACTCAGAAAGCAGTCTGGAAGGACAGTTTTTACTGATAATTGCTCAACTCTGACATCCAGGAAGACTCTTCCAACAAGCCCTGGAGATGAGGAGTGAGACTTTGTTTCACTCCTTTGCAAGACAGCAAAGATTTCCAGGACTGAGCAGCTGTTCCCTATTTGCTGGGATTGTTCTCCTCCAGGTTTTGTGCCAGACAAGTTTCCCTATAAATAAACTGCTTATTTAGCCAGAGTTCTGCCGGTGCCAGGCGAGCAGCTCTCTTTGGAGCAGTCCCAGTGCAGATGGGTTGCAAACCAGCCCTGTTTATGTGGTTTCTAGGGCTTTATGTCACTGCTCTGGACTCAAAAGGATCAACGTGTCTCTAGCAGTTGGAGATAGTGGTTCAAGGCAGGGAATGACAGTAGGATTCTTGTGGAATAATGGGAGCAAACTTTGGAGAGAGCTCAGGCTTGCGAAGCCCATTTCCTGGTGTCACAGGTAGTGACCCACTAAGATCTGTGATTATAATCCTTTAATTCAACCTCATCCCTCCTCTGCCATTCCATCTGGAGATCCTGAAGCACTCATGGCAGCCTACCAAGTCTCCTTGTTGTTTGTGAAACCTCTTGCCCCATTTTTTTGGAATCAGAGGGATGATGACAGGTCCATGTTGCATCCACAATGCTCCAGCACCCTGTGGTATGGGGTCAGGGAACACACCATGGGCCAGCACACAGACCCTGTGGGAGGCCACGAACACCCCCAAGGGTCACACTGTCCATCTGTCCTGACCAGGTAGTTGGTGTGAAGGATTCGAGGATGGGAGAAGAGATCTGTGCCTGCATCCGACTGCGGGCTGGGCAGGACTGCACCAAGGAAGAGATTAAAGCTTTCTGCAAAGGGAAGGTGGGTTCCCAGTCCTGTTTCCTTCCAGATCAGTACACCCAGTGGCTGCTGGGGACTGGTGGATGAAATCCCATGGATTTAGAGCACTGGGGGACCCAGCCCTGGCAGTGCCAGGCTGTTCATTCAGATTGTGTAGCCCCAGTTTTTCTCTTCTCAGATCTCGCATTTCAAGATCCCACGTTATGTTGTGTTTGTGAGCCAGTACCCACTCACTGTCTCTGGCAAGGTAAGAGGGGCTGGGGCAGGACAGGAACCCTGGCATTCTGTCCCAGCTCTCTCTGAGTCTCTCTCCCTGCTCTCTGCCCTCTATTCCAGATTCAGAAATACAAGTTGAGGGAGCAAATAGAGAAGCACTTGCAGCTCTGAGATGGGGAAGGTAGACCAAAAACCAGGAGAAATCAACCCCATTTCAGTCAGCTCTGAGACTGGTTTTCACCTGTGCCTTGGGCTATGCAATGGAGACTTTCCCTCCCTGACATCGGGCTGATGGCACTTTTAGTCAATAAAACAGAGTTTTACAGAGTTGAACATATGCTGGTAGGTATTTTACTGACACTCTTAAGCCCAAATGCCCTGGCCTGGCTTCCCATCCCATCCTTGGATGTTGTGAGACTCCTGGGTCATTTAAGAGCAACTGAACCCCTGAAATGAGGGCCAGGGGTTTCAGAGAATGAGACTTTGCAGTGGGGCTCTCTAAAACTGGCTGGAAAACCTCACTCTGTTCCCACATCTCCCCCAGGTGTTTCCCCAAAAAAAAAAAAAAAAAAAAAAACCCTTCTCCAAGCTAGACACAGCTTTGTTTATTTTGTTGTTTTGGACAAGACAGACAGTAAGGTTGTTGCAGAAATACCAAAATTCCTGTCCCATAGGCAGCGTGAAGCAGAGCGTACCTGGGACAGCATTTTACGGGAGTTATTTGGTACCTCCCAACCATGAAACACTCCTGTGAGAAGAGGGATGGCAGAGCTCCTCTTTGCCAGCAGAAGTGTCCCATCCCAGCTGGAAAGTAGATAAGGTTGCCGCCAACTCTCGCTGACCTCCTGCTGTCTCCCTCCTGCTTCCTTTCCGAGCAGAGCTAAGGCTGGGCCCCCTCCATGCTTGGCTTCCTCTGGTGGGTAGAGGGCAATGCAACAGGGAGAAAGAAGAAGCGTCAGTGAGGTCTCAATCCTTCATCTCACAGCTGGGCTGTGGGCTCTACCCATGGAAGCAGACAGCAGGGCCAAGTCCCCTGTCCACATCTGCACTCTGAAAGAAAAAACACGGATGGTTTGTATCAGACTCCTTCTGTACACTGTACTTCCAGCAAGTTCCTCTCCTGTTCCCACACTGCTTGTGGGGCTGGTTTCAGCACTGATCCTTCCACATTTCGCTCACGTCTCCTCCCTTCCCTCATTACCTCTGTCACCTTCCTTCCCGAGGGAAGAACTGTTACCTGCATGACAGCAACTGTTGCCAGGGACCTTGGGGACACAGAGGGCATCTGTGACTGATGTCTAGGGAAGGGCCGTTTATCTTCTTTTGTTTCCCACATCACTAACCCAGGTGCAGGACAGGCCTGCAGTGAGTGGAGCTTCTCCTCCCCTCCCTGATCAGTACCTCCAGCCTTGGCACAACCCCTGTTCTGCCTACAGGTGCCTCATGTACTCACTGTAGCTGGGGGGCAGTGGATAAGAAATGACAGTGACACCAGCCCTGGCTAGTGAGGACAGACACACTGCTAAGAAAACCAGTGGGTCCTGGTCACAGCCAGCAGAGGGGCAACAGTCCCTGCCACCCCATTTCTGCTCCTGTTCTGGGAATGGAGCAGCACCATCCATGGTGTGTGAGCTCTGGCAGAGCCTGGTACCAAGGAAGCCTTCCCTATCATCCCATGCCTTCCCCAGAGCATGTCCAGCCCTCACCAGCCAGGACACCTCCCGCGGTGCCCCCTGCCCCTTCCCAACCCCTGAGATAATGCATCCCCGGCTGTAAATACTCACGGAAGAGGAAAAGCTGGCGCTTTTAGCTGCCAGTGCAGTCTCGGTGTGTGCAATGCTCCAGGCTCGCTCTATGGCTTCTGCCCTGCCCGTGCCTGAGTCCCACTCTTATAGTCCTCGCTGCTTGCTCGGAAACTCCCCGGAGAGGGAAGGTTACAACAGGGGTGGTTTACACCGAACTACGCGTTTCTGGCCTGGGAACGGGAATCTGCAGTCCCAGCCTTTGTCATGGGCATTTCAGAGTTCCTCGTGACTATTAATAGAGACAACTACTGACGTCGGGGTTCGTCAGCTGCGGGTTTGCACAACCCTGAGTGGGGACAGGCCACCTTCCTCCGCTGAAACTCCGGAAAACCCTTCCCGGCCCCGAGGAGCAGCCAGGGAAGGATGCGGGGGCAGGTCCCAAACCTCGTTCGGACCGTGCGTCTGGGGAGGACACTGGCCCCGGCATCCGCAGCACCAGGAGAAGACAGTGACTCCTGCATTCCCAGCTCCGGGGGAGGACACTGACCGCAGCAACCCCGTCATTCACAGCGAGCATCCCCTGCAGAGCCCCGTCGAGAGCGAAAAGACTTTGCCTTCGATCCCGCCTCCGGCCCCTGCGCCCCGGCTCCGCGCACGCCGGGGGCGGCCCCACTCGGTGCCCGCCCGGGGCGGGCGGTGCCGCGGCCCGAGGGTCCCATGGCGGCGGCGCGGGGCTGGCCGCGGAAGCTGGCGGCTGTCGCAGGGGCGGTGCCCGGCGGGGGCGGCCCGGGACGAGAACCGGGACCGGTCCCAGAAACAACCGCTCCCGCCACAGCCGCGCTCTACGTGCACGTGAGCGGAGACCCGGGGGGGACCCCGGGGCTGTGTATGTGCGGGGGTGCGTGGGGAGTCACGGGTTTGCACACGTGGGGACACACGTGGGTCCTGGGGCTTGTACGCCTTGAGGGGCACGGGGCTGGCACAGGTGGAGGGTGAATGTGGCTCCTTGGGGCTCGCACACACGTGGGTGCATGTGGGACCCCGGGGCTTATACACGTCGAGGGTCCCGGGGCTTATACACGTCGAGGAGAGCCCAGCCGTGTACGTGTCATGGGGCTAGCCTGAACTGAGGTGTCTTCGAGCCGTGCACATGAAGAGTCACACCTGTGGGTCGTTTGCCTTGTGGAGCAGGTGGGGGACACCAAGGTCCATGCACTGGGCTGGGGGTGTTTCCCCTCAAAATGGAGTGGCTAGGGGTGTAGGCATGGCTGCCCCCCACACGCCGCATGCCCGCAGTGGCCCTACTGTCGCAAGCGCTGCTCCTACTGCAACTTCAACACGTACGTGGTGCCGGCGGTGGACGAGGCGGCCGTGCGCGCCTGCCTGGTGCGAGAGGCACAGACCCTGCTCCGCCTCAGCCAGGTGCACAGGTGGGTGTACAGGGTGGGCTCATGGGGAGTGCTGGGCCCTTCCGTGCCCACCTGCAGTTTCCCATCCTCTGCTCTACAGTGTCACCTCCGTCTTCTTCGGTGGGGGCACCCCCAGCCTGGCCAGCCCCAGCACTGTTGCGGCAGTGTTGGAGGCTGTGGCGGGGGCTGCCCACCTTCCGGCTGGTGCTGAGGTGACGCTGGAGGCCAACCCCAGCTCCACCAGCGCATCTCCCCTTGCCAGCTTCAGGGCAGCTGGGGTCAATCGCCTCTCCATCGGCGTCCAGGTGAGAGGGGCTCTCCCCGCCACACCCCTGCAGCCCCCCCGTGACCCCATTGTCACCGTGCTCTCTCCGCAGTCGCTGGATGACGTTGAGCTGAGGATGCTGGGCTGGGAGCACACAGCGGCAGAGGCACGGAAGGCTGTGGAAGCAGCGCAGGGGCTCTTTCCTGGGCGAACCTCCATCGACGTCCTGTTTGGGCTGCCGGGACAGAGCCGGGATGCCTGGGCCCAGCGGCTGGAGGAGACCCTGAGGCTCTGTGACGACCACATCTCCCTGTACCAGCTGACGCTGGAGCAGGGCACGGCACTGGCAGCACAGGTCAGGGGTGGAGTGCTGCCCGCACCCCCCCAGGATCTGCTGGCTGACATGTACCAGACTGCCCGGAATGTACTGGTTGCCACTGGCTTCCGCCATTATGAGGTCTCCAATTTTGCACGGAAGGTGGGATGTCCCCCATGCTGTGTCCCCCAATGTCATGCTGGTCCCCCAGCAGGCTCAGCCCCTCCCCTCACCCCAGGGCTCTCCCCCAGGGCGCCCTCAGCACCCACAACCTCTCATACTGGCAGGCTGACCAGTACATCGGCGTGGGGCCAGGTAAGGGGGGTGATGGAGGGCCATTGGGGGTGGGGAGTGTGTGGCCATGTGCCCCGTGAACTCTGTTGTCCCCCTGCCTGGCGGCTGCAGGGGCACATGGGCGCTTCGTGCTGCGGGGTGAGGGCGGCTGCAGCTGAGAAGCCCGTGTCCAGACCCTGGAGCCTGTTGCCTGCATGTGGGAGGTGCAGAGCCAGGGACATGGCACCAGGAGTCGGTTGGTGCTGAGCCTGCTGGAGCAGTGAGTACTGGGGTCCCTCCCCATGCCCTGTCCCTGTCTGTGCTTCTTCACAGCTCTCCGTGTCCCCACAGGCTGGAGGAGCTGCTCACCCTAGGACTGCGCACGGATGAAGGCATCACACACGAGGTGAGGAGCCACCTATGGGGACACCCCACATCGACCCGATGCTAATCATGGAATGGTTTGGATTGCATGGCACCTTAAAGCCCATCTCGTTCCACCTCCTGCCGTGGGCAGGGACACCTTCCACTAGACCAGGTTGCTCTGAGCCCTGTCAAACCTCGCCTTGAACATTTCCAGGGATGTGGCATTCACAGCTTCTTGGGGCAACCTGCATCAGGGCCTCACCTCCCTCACAGGAAAATTTCTTCCCAATATCTAATCCAAATCTGCCCTTTCCATCCATTCCTTTTCCTGTCACTCCATTCCCTTCTCCAAAGCCCCTCTTCAGTTCTCCTGCAGCCCCTTTGGGTACTGGGATGCTGATGCCCCATCACTAACATCCTTCTCTTGCCCTGGGCACACAGCGCTGGGGGCACTTCTCCCGCCAGCTCAGCCTGCAGGCTGTGTTCGGGGAGCCAGGGGAGGCTCCAGCACTGCAGCAGGAGGGATGGCTTGTCCTGGACAGTGGGTGAGCCCCAGGGAGCTGTGGGCAGGGTCGGGGGTCTTCCTGGGCCACCGGGTCTCACCACCACCTCTTTCCCAGTGGCCTGTGATGCACCTGGGCCGGCCTGGCCGTGCTGGACTCACTGCTGCCCGACCTGCTCTGGCAGCTGCAGCGGGTGCTGGGCGCTGCCCAGCGCCCACTGAGGGGGACTCCGGCAGAGGAACGAGCCGGTGGCCGGGGCGCGAGGGCTATAAGCGGCCGTAATGGATAATAAATAATGGATAATAAACCACAAGAGCAGTGTGCTGGCTCAGGGGTGTTTGGGCAGGGGCGCTAGCCGGGGGGAGGGGTTACTGCACGGTAAGCCCCTGTGTCCCGGTCTTCCGGGTGTTCTACAGTCCGGTGTCCCGGCGCCCTGGTGTTCCTAGTCGCCCAGTGTTCCGTGTTCCCGGTGTCCCGAAGCTCCAGTCCTCCCAATAGCCTCAATGTCCCGCTGTCCCCTTGTCCCCGGCCGTGTCACAGCAGCGCGGCGCATGCGCATGGCCGCCCCGCCCGGGGGAGCGGTACCGGGAAGCTCCAGCAGGGGGCAGTGCCCGGAGGCCGCTGCACGGCCGCGCGCCCTGTCGCGGCCTGTCGCGGCCTGTCGCGACCTGCGACGGGGCCGGACGCGCTGCCGGTGGCTGGGACATGGCGTCGCGGCGGGGCAGTCGGTCTCGGAACCGGACTCCTCCTGGTACGGCCGGAAGCAGGGCACGGCTCGGCAGCAGGCGGCCGGGCCGGGCCTGCAGCCTCGGCGGGGCCGCGGTGGAAGCGGCCGGAACCAGCCCCTTCCCCAGGCAGTGACCTCCTGTCATTATTGTGGATTTTTTTTTTTTTAAAGGAGCAGGTCCCAGCGGGAGGGGCCCGCAGGTTAAGGGGGAACAGCCCCTGGTCGGATTTCTTGAGTTGGCCTGGCCCGCAGGTGACGGAGGAGCTGCTCCGCAGCCGGCTCTGCCTGGGTTTGGTATTTCAGAACTGTTCTGCCACTGAGCAGCTTCTGAAATCCAGTGCTTTGTTATCCGAGTCGTGCTGGGTCAGTGGAGGGAATCTGTGTGCTTGTACTTGCAGCTGGAGCTGGAAACTTCCCAGGAATGTGTTGTTCCACCTGCAAGGATCTGTATTTATTTGCATTTATCTTACTGTTGTCTTTCATCTGAATAAAGTGTGAGACAATTCACTCCTACTTGACCCACTTTGGTCTTTGCAGCTTCTCAGAGGTTCATTTTTTTAATTACAAGAGATGCTGAATTTAATTGTTCGTTGCAACTTTAAAGAGCCCAAAACATAGTTCAGCTGGAAATCATTAACCAGCCTGAGAGGAATATGGTGCTTCCTTGAGAGACTGAAGAAGTCTCTTCATCTGTTTTTTAGGCAGGAAGGAAAAGACTTTTGAACGACCCTGTTCAACAATTGTAGAAGAGCCTGAGCCTGTTCCATATGTTCTGCAAGGAGAGGACATCCAGGCACTTGAAATTAAGGTGGAAGACCTGGAGAAAGTATGTATGAGTATTTTTACTGCTAGAAACAGCTGCCTTAACTGACACTCTCCTTTTGGGTGTTTAACAGAGGGTGCTGCCCATTTACTTAAGCCAAAACTCACTCCTGCAGGTGAGTTTTTATGCCATTTTATCTGTCAGGTTTTTTATAATGATAAAATGTCAGCTCATCAGATTCAGTTGCTAAAAGTAAAGGATTATAAGTGCCTATACAGTCCTTTCAAATGGAAGCATAAGTCATCTGCCTCTTCAAAATTACATCTTCAACTTTCTGATCTAATAAAACCTGTAAGTTGTTTTGTAGCTCTCATGACTTTCCTTCCAAAGCTCAGATCACAGTGTGTGAGTGGAAGCATTTGAGTGACACAGCAGCAGAAATCTCTTCTGGAAAGTGATTTAAAACTCTTCATTTTGTGCCCCTGTTATAAACCAAGATCCAGAGGAGTGAGACAGTAACTAAGCTGGTATCTGCATAGCTATGTAAGGTGTCTTGTAGAGGAAGAATCACAGAAGATTTGGCTTGGAAAGAACCTTAAAACTCGTCTATTTCCACCCCCCCCTGCCATGGGCAGAGACACCTTCCACTATTCCAGGTTGTTCCAATCCCTCAATCCAGCCTGGCCTTGGACACTTCCAGGGATAGGGCAGCCACAGCTTCTCTGGGCACCCTGTGCCAGGCCCTCACTACCTTCACAGGGAAGAATTTTTCCTAATATGTAATCTAAACCTACTCTTCTACTTTGAAATCCATTCCTTCCTTGTCCTGTCATTACATGTCCATGTGAGAAGTCCCTGTCCAGGACTCGCAGGACCCTTACAGGAAGTGTACTGATCTGACTACTGTGCATATCCTAAAAAGATTAGATGGAATAGAGGTAAGTCAGTGTGTACTTAATTGCACTGTGACTGTTTATTTCCTGAAGCTTCATGCTCCACGCCTTGCCTATGATGCTGGGAGAATTCTAGTTCAGAAGAATTACCTTGTCCGAAAACACCGACCCAAGGAGGTGGCACATCTCGTGGCACATCCTGTTCCCCGTAAGGCACCTAGGGGACCACTGACTTTTCCTGGTAGGATTCAACTTCACATCTTACCTCTGGGTTTTGGTTTTGCTAAGCCAAACTTTAGTGACCTGGCTCTGGGGTTGGGTATTTTTATATGTGTGTTGTAGGATCAAGACGGTTTGATGATGGCTGTGAAGAGATCCTCCCTCATCACATTTTGGGAAGTCTCCAGGAGTTAAGGATGGAAGCCTTGGCCAGAAGAAACACTCAGGTTGCTCTGTAGATTTAGGAAAATGGTGCTGCATAACACTTTTCCAGAGGTAGAGTGTGGTGCCTGCAGTACCTTTCGATGCTTTCCAGCACCTATCAGGAACAGGGCAAGCCTGAGGTGTGGTTTTCACAGCCTCATCACACTCTCGGGGAGGGTTTGCCTTTGGAGAAACTGCACCAGCAGGTTTATAGTCCTGTGTGCAGGTTTGTAGTCCTGTTATAGTCTAGGACCAGGTCATGGAGGGAACAATTACACAGGCTTCCTCTTCCATATGTGCCCTGCTGATGGTTTCAGGGAAGAGCTGGTGTTGCAGCAATGCCATTGCTGGAGTGTCATTACTTAGATAAATACTTCCATCGTATCTTAGTGTGTCTCTACTGCCCTGGTTTCCTTCCTCTCAGATTGCTAATGTAACAGTGCTGTCAATCTGAAGAATTATTCTCTCCTCCCCTCTCCCGTTCCTGTTTTGGTATGCATGGACAGGTTCATTTAGTGTTTCATTCCTCATCAGCTAGCAGATGCTATTAAGGTTCCTCATCCACATGATACTGCAGCAGCTTTAGAAGAGGAACATGGAGGAGAGAAGAAAGAAAAGGCACATCAGGCCCACCTAGCAGAGCACAAAGCTTTCCAGAACTGGAGCCATCATATGGCAATGAGGAAAAAGCAGGAGAAACATCTAGGAGGTGAGAAAAGCTAAGGAGGTCTAAGGAGAATTCTGTGGAATTCTGTGAGCAGGAGGAGAAGTTTGATGTCCCCACCCCAAATCGCAGCAGTCATTGGCAACCAAGGTTAATCCTATTGCCATTGCAGTCTAATTCCATGTTCTCAGAGCTCCCTCACTGCTCATGCTGTTAGCTCTGGATGTGGTGGAAAGGTGAGCTGGTGGCTCTAGCTGGAGAGAGGGCAGTGGATTTGGTAGGGAACAGTTTAAGTGGGTTACAGGTGAACAATAACAGTGGCAAAGGGTGTGCCCAGAAGTGCAGCACCAATGATGTGATGTTTTTTATTTATAGAAATTCTTCACAAGCCAGAGAATGAATTGCTGATGAACATGTCAGACAAGTACAGGCAAATCCAGGAAGAACGTGACCTCATTGACCGGAGTCTCCCTGCCCTATTTCCTGGAAAGGTGAGAGCCCCACTTCCTGTGTGTCCTGATTGTGCTGCTCTTGCGACACAGCACAGACACTGCTCTAAGTAAGTCTCTGAAGTGCTGTCAGGAGATGTTTATCAAAGCCACTCTGAATCCCTCAGTTTGGTGTCTGAGCAGAGCTTTCAGGGACATGAAAAATAAAAACTGAGTTGTGTTATCCATTCCAGTCAGGAGAAAGTGGTGATGAGCAAGTGGCATTTCTTGATTCTCACCAAAGACTGTTGTGGGAAGTGGCATGGGAACATGTCACAATTGCTGTTCCAGAAGCAGAAAGATCTGATAGCTTCAGGTTTGGATTTTAGTGATTGCCATGGAGAAAAGGGCATAGGCAAGGCAGGAGGGTTATGGGAGTATTGTGTTAAAATTAATTTTTCACATTTATAGCACTATCAAAGAATTTGCATTTGTTTGAGGCTTTATTTTAATATCATTCAACCTTCATGGGCTAGATAGAAGAAAGTTCTTTTGTCTTTGACAGCAGCCTGATATAAATTTTGGCTTGCTCTGCAGAAATGGATAATTCATAGACTTTTAAAATGCTCATATAGTCAGGGTTAGACCTCTTCTTTTTAGCTTCAAGTGCCTCTGAAAATAGCAGGTAGCTGCATAACTATCCACAACAATCAGTGGGAGCCTTGTTTCCCACCCTAGGGATACCGAGTGGGAAGCGAGTTCTGGAGCCTTCCTGAGCAAATTGGGGATGAACTCACTGGGCTGACTCTGACCCTGACCCGGACAGAACGTGGGCACCCAGAACCACTCACTCATGTGGGGAAACCCCGAACTGTCCAGAGGGAAACAGGTAAGGGAACACTGCAGAGAGGTTATTCCAAAGAAATGGGATAACCAAAGCAGCTCCTTCCCTGTTGAGCCTCCTCTTTAAAACACTACAAGGCCAAAGTTTGGCAGAGAATTAAGTTTGATTAGGCATGTGAGTGTGTAGAGAGTGAGCTCTTGTATGGGTATTTCCACAGGTCTGAAACCTCCAAAGAAGATTCCTTGCCACCTAAACTGGGATAAGAGTCTTTTCCTGAAACATCGACAGCAGGAGCTAAAATCTCTTCTAGAGGAGCTGGGCTTCTATAAGCCGGTAAGACCAGAGGAACAAGGACATTCTTTGTGTCTCTTGTCAGGTGCCGTGGAGTAATAAAATTGCCAGGAGTTGGATCTGAAAAAAGCATTAGGAAACTAAAACTTGGTCCCACAGTGCTTTTCGTGGAAGTTCCCACATTTCCAAAGGGCCACACCTATGAAAGAGTTGTCTGACCTCCTGAAATATTGCATGGAGTGGTCTAGGGGCCTCAGAATAGGATGCCAAACTAGCAGCATGCAGCTTCCAGGACCTAGGCAAAGAAAAATCTGCCAAGTACTGGTGCAGGACTTTGATTTAGTGCTGTGGGGCAGAAGGAAGAGATCTTTACCCATGTGGAAGACACACTCTGAAATAATCTCCTGAAGGCAGATGGCCCCTCCTCCTACAAACAGAACAAACCTCACTTTTTTTGTCTTTGAAACCTGTCTCTGAGGATGAGAAACATGTGAAGGACACTTTCTCTGTGCATCATTGCTAGTGGGGGATGCAATCATCTAGGATTCTTGGGAATCTCAGAATTGGTTCTTTCCTGTGTCCCTTGAGCATTTTTCGGATGCCTCTGAAAACCATTGTAGGAGCAAGAAATCACAACTTCACTTTACTTGGCTGAGTTAGTGCATTTGTCTGGTATTTTAATGTCCTTTCTATGTTAAATTGCAACTGTGAGTTTGTAATTTCTGTGTATGTCCAGGATCTGGAAGGACTGGAGGTGATTGGGAAAGGGCAGCCTTTCACATCTGTGTCAGCTGAGGCTTTTCTACATACCACCATTTCTGAAGAGATTGAAACCCTGTAAGTTCTACTTCGTGGCATACTTTGTGGCAAAATAAAGAATTTTGGGTGTGCACTACCAGTCTGTGAGGATATCCTTAGCGGTTCTTATCCAGAATGGAGACAAGTCTCCACTGGGACACAATAAAAGGCATATTCTTACATTATAATCGCCAGATCTAGGAGCCTTTATGCCTTGGGGCCTTGTATCTAAGGAGCAAGAATCAGAGAAAAGTTTTGTTGAGGCTCTTCCTTCAGTCTTCACTCTGTGTGGCTTCAGAGCTTAGATCAGGCCGGGTGATTCTACTCTCAATTACCTCCATTTGATTGTCTTTTTCTAGCCTTCCGTCATTACTTTCCTGTTTTCCCTGTCCTGTCCATCTGTAACAGGCACAGCCTGAGGGCCTCTTGTCCTTTTTCACTCATGTACTTCAGACAGGTCTCATTCTTTAATATTCTGGCTGTCCTGTCCTCCTTGCCAGTGGCATGTAGCTAGATGGGTTCACCACATCTGCAGGGCTCTGTCCCTAAAGAGATTACTGTGTGAGAAAATATAAAATGGGATTATTTCTTACAGGGTCTTGTAAATCACCCCTGGTTCTCCCTCTCTGGAAGTGAATTTCACTCCATGAAAATGCTGGCTTTTGTTTTCTTTAGCAGTGACCCCTTAGGTGACTCCTTCATTGAGGTTCCAGAAGCTGAAAAGGTTCCATCTTTAGTTTTCTGTGGCCAGCCTGCTCGTTGGATCAAGGGCATCACTGCTTGCAGGGTAATTGTGAGATTTTAATTGTTTAGTCAAGGTAAGCCTATTTGAGCTCCCAAGTCACAGTTATACAATAAGTGTCACTCCAAGGCCACAGAATGTGGGATTTATTCTGAACATAATAGAGTATCCCTATGTTTGCTCCAGAGAGAACTAGGAACAGAAGGGCTCTGGTTGTGGTGTGCGGTTCAGATTCCCAGGCTTTCTCTGGATAATGGCCACTTCTTTGGATCTGCCTTACAAGTTCTCCTACCAAGGCTCAGCCCCTTATTTGAGCTATGACTTCATGCAGGATAAATCCTACCAGATAGAATAGAAATTGTTATCTTTTTCCTCTTCCTTGTAGAAGGAAATTGGTATTGCTGCCCGGCTCACCTTTGAGACTCTGGCTAGTGAGAAGGCTGAAAGCTTCCTGACAGTGGTCAATGATGGCAGAGCTGCCATTTGGTACAACTGGATGAGGCTTCCTCAGCAGATCCCCTCCAGAGAAGTCAAGGGGAGGAGAGTGCCCTGTTTTTACTTTGATACCAGACCAGGTATGAGACCTGCCAGTCTCCAAGACCTTTGTACCTCAAGCATAGAGCAGGAATTTGGGAGTTACCTGGGATGTGGAGTCTGATTAATGGCAGAGCACTGCTGGGTAATTTCTCTTGAGGAAGCCACCCAAGGTGTCAGAGCTGACTCACCCCAAGAGAGCTGTGCAAGGCAGATCCCTCTCCTGGAACTTAAAGGAAAGGAGGTTGCTTCTGCTCTGAGTGTAAATGGGTGGAATATTGAGAAGTGAATAATTTTCTGGTGGCAAACGGGACATAATCTTCTGGAGAGAAAACTGAGCTTGCTGTAGAAGGAGAGTGCAATGGGAATAATGCCAGTTCAGGAACACAGGGACTGAGAGTAAATCTGGAAGGAGAATGATAGCTGGATGAAGTGTGACAGCCAGCTAAACTATGGGGAAAGAGTCTCCTAGAAAGATACGGACGCTTGGAGTGGTGTTGAAAAAGGGTCAGGCTAACCAGGTGGTTTCTTGCATACCAATGCATTTTCTCTCTTATTTCAGGTGTAATTTTGCCTGGAGAAACTCGAAGGTTTTCTTTTATTTTCAAGTCAGAAAGAGCAGGCATTTTCTGTGAGCCCTGGGAATTTAGGACACATCCTCTGTTATTAGGAGGAGCTCTGCTTCAGGTGACCCTTTGGGGAATTGCTGTGTATGAGGATAAATTTGCTGACTTCAGAGAGAAATTGGAGGTAACCAAGCATGTAGCTGGGTAACTGAGCTTTGAACTTTATATACAAATAGAGGATAAGGGTGGGAGTGGACAACATGGTATTTTTATTGTTGTGCAATTACTGCTGAGAGTGAGATTTACAGAATGTCTGCACATACTTGAGCAGGTTTGCTAAATGACATGAGGAACTCTGCAGTCTATTGTAATGTTGTTACTAAAGGCATGACTGTGTCTCCTAAAGTGTTCACACCGGTCCTTTAAAGAATGAAATTTCTGTTGGTAATTAATTTCATTAGTTACTTAGTGGGAAGTAGTGAACTGCTGCACACTATGATAGCAGTTAAGGTATAAATTGAAAATTACACTATGCCTTGAAAAGTATAGTTTGGGGGCAGGATTTGTAGAGTTTATTTGAAAAGCCTTGGAAGTATTGCTCTGCTCAGCGGGGTTTGCAGTTGTTTGTGTCTTTGTAACTCTGTATATGAATAGTGTCTTTACAGGTGGGACTGAGTTTGTGTGTTTGCATATGGAATGGGGACTCACACATGTTGTTCTTGTTGTGGTGCCTCAGAGTGAGCTGGCTGCTCGAGAAGGTGCTTCTATAGTGAAAGACAGCCTGAATGAACTTCTTGACCAAATTCGGACACCTGAGCGTACCCCATCTCCTGTGGATGCCTGTGTCACAGAGGAAGAGCTGTTCCACAGGAAAAATCCCAAGGTGATGTTTGCTATTGTATGGACTGCACAACTGAAATAAGTGGGGAGGGCAGATCCATGGGCCTGCTGCCTCCCTGGTATTCTGAAGCTGGCAGAGTCTGTCATGGAGGCTTTAACAGCTGGGTTTGAAGAGGGAAGGTGCAGCTCATGTTTACCTTTTCCCCCATTGTTACAGTTGCATTATCAGCATCAAGTGGTAAAACAGCTGCATAAACTATGGAGACAGCACCTGACTGTGCCTTCAGTCTTGGAGGAGGAAGTGCCCTTGGCCCAGAGGAGCACTGCAGAGGACATGGAATATCAGGACAGCACCTTGGAGACTCCCTCTGCCTGGAGCAGCACCACTGAGCTCCCATGTGGGAAGTACACATTAGAGGAGGCTCCAAGGGAAAGGAGCACTGAGGAGGAAGAAGCAGGTCCTTCAGGATGGAACCTTTCCCTCGAGGACTTCAAACAGGTGGTCACCTCTGTTCCCACAAGCTGATGGTGTGTTAATTCCCCTACAAAGAGTAGGCTCACACTGCCCCAGTGGGAGCCCACCTAAAGGGCTGCTGCCAATATGCTGGGAGTCCGCGAGATTTACGATGTGTGTTCGCTCTGCTGACCACACCCTCAGTGATCTTGTAGATTCCCAAGAGAGATTTTGTGGGCTGTTGTTTGAAGAAGAAAAGAGAAGCACACAATATAATAGATATTTTATGCTCTTCCCCCATTAGCTTTCTGTCATCCCAGGACTGAATGTGGAGGCAGGCTGGGTTTACAGCCTCCTGTGTCTCCTCCAAGGGCTCTTCTCCTTGGAGAGTCCTTCCTATTCATCAGAGAACTAAGGGAGCACTCATGACAGGCTGTGGATAATGTACAGACCTCCTTAGATTAAAGCAAGAGTGCTTTGGATGCTGTCAATGATTTTTCTGTAGTGCTCTCTTGGAAATCTCTCTGTTGATTTTATAACTAAGCTTTCCTAGGGAGCCTTCTAGCTTGATAGAATCTCTGTTTCCCAGAACACCTGAAGTTTCAAAGGGGCTTAATATCGGTCTGATGAGGGAATCTGGGTTTGTTCTGCAGATCTTGGGTACCTTGGCCATATCCTAGGTGTGTAGGAAGCCCCATCTGGGTGTATAAGTGCCCAGTGCAGCCTGGTTTCAGACTAGTGTCCAGGAAGAGAGCTGTGGGCTGTTCCACTGAGCTCAGGGACTGAGAATAAAGACTGAGAAGTGTTCCACAGCCCCTGTGAATTTTCTCTCACAGGCTATAATGTCAATCTCTGGGGAAGAGCAGCGGGAAGAAGCACTGACCCAACTCAATAAGGCAGCTCTGGAGCTGTGTGTTGAACAGAGGCCAACTCAGTCAGACCTTCTGTATCCACTCTGGTGGGTTACCTTTCAAGGAAAATCTTGTGGAAATATTGTATGATCAACAGCCCCAGCAAGCTCTCTTGCAAGTGTTGTCTTCAGAGTGCACATAATTGTATGAGGTCTAGAAATCATCTTTACACTCTGGTTTTTTATAGCTTAATTGTAGCAGCTGTCTAGGACCCAAATTTTTTTTTTTTTTTTTTTTTTTTTTTTTTTTTTTTTTTTTTTTTTTTTTTTTTTTTTTTCTGGAGATAAGTTTAGACTATTAAAAGAATGTAATTTTGGAGACTGTACAAGATTATTTCTGGCAAGATTATTCCAGACTGTATTTATGAAACCTTTGGGTATTTTCTGTACCCTTTTACTCAGATAACTCTCTCCTCCCTCATACAGTCTCTCTGTTCTTTGCTCAGGCTTTCAGACTGTAAACATATCAACAGCTATGAGTTGCTTCTAAATTAGAAAGATGCAGGTTCCTCCTGGTAAACACAGAGCAGGTTGATTTACCAACATGTGTCATGTTGAGGAGCAGACCTAGTTTCACAGCAATATTTATGGGTTATTGGGAGCCTGTTGATTTGCAAACCATTGAGACCTTGGAGGGCTCTAATATGAGGAAAGCAATTTAGCATCCCCCTGCATAGATATTTAGACAGTGGCTGCTGTTTTGTTGGTTTAGTTGCACAGGACAGCTGTCAGCTATAAGGTGCTTTCACTTCTGGGCACAGGGTCAAACAAGGTGGCAGTTGCTGCACTGTCTCCCTTCTGATCTTGACCAGTTTCTCAGCTTTCAGCTGTGGTGTGCAGCAATTGATGACTTGGTGAGTCACTCTCTGAGGCTCAGATCCGTGCTTGGTTTGATTAAGAAGGACGCCTATGTAGAAGCTGTTCCAGAGGAAACAGGTAAATGGTGGTTTTAGCACAGCAACTGCTTTCTGTGGGCTGTTGGAAATACAAAAAAACATGATGAATTTGAACTGAAATGTCAATTTCAACATGTCTCCTCTCCCTGAGGAAGAAGCATCAGGAAAAAAACTGGCAGATTGTGTGACATTAACAATAGTAATTGGGATCTGTGGTTTGGCATCAGTAAAAAAACACCTCCACAAAAAAAGCCTTTTAATTCAGCTAGGGCTAGCCATGGTTTTCACGCAGACTGACCCAGCAAATACTGCTTCAATGAGACCTCTTCATTCCTTATTTAAACAAAGAAGTCTTCAAGTCTATTGTTTTTCAGTGCAGTACATCTCAGATTAATAAAAAGAGGAGAATATACTGCAAAAGTAACACATTCCCACTGTGCTAGTGCAGTGGGATGGACTTTCTGGATGTGTGGATGCTTTTGGTTAATTGAAATCCTTTCTTTTGTAGAGGAAGTAAAGCAAGGAGGAGCAAAAAAAGGAGGAAAGGAAGACAAAATAGCTACTAAGAAAGAAGAGAAAAAGGATAAAGAAGGCAAAAAAAGTAGAGGGACATCAGGAAAAGAGAAAGCGGTAGGTGTTGGGATGCCTAGTGCCTGAGTGCTGGGGATGGTGTGATCATCCTGAGGTTGTGTATCCTGAGTTTGAGCTGATTTCCAACCCAGTGAAAGAGGTGCTGCTGCTGGGAGATGCATCTTGAAGCAGTCTGACCAGTGTCCTGACCTATGTCCCTTTTTTCCTTGGTCTTTTCTTGATTAGGATCATTCAGGCAGCATAAAGCTGAAAGCAAAAGATGAGAAGCAAGTATCTTCTACTTCTGTGCAGGATGTGAAAGGGGGAGCAGAGTCCATGAAAGGAAGAGATGACAAGCAGAAGGTGAAAGAGGCAGCTGCAACTACAGATGGGGCAGAACCTGTTCAGGAGCAGGTGGACTTTATTTCACTTGAAACATACCAGGAAAAGCTCTACATTGAAGTAAGTCTGACCAAAGCTTGTATCGTTGTCTTGGTTTTGTTCTTCTCTTGTAAGGCACACTGAGGCTCAGGGGGCGAGGCAAGCATTTTGTTAAACTCAGACAACTGGCAGACATATGTCCCTTGTGCTGCAGCAAGGTAAGTGTGAAATCCAAATGAATTTCTTTCAGCCTGGAATCTGTTAGCAGAAATTCAGCCATCACATAGCCACATGCGGGACTTCTGTCTGGGATGTCTTTAGTGTTGCTTGCAGACTCTGGAGGGATCAGCTGAATTAATTGTACTGCAGATAATGTTAAACACACTTCATAGCCAGGGAAGTTATTACTAGAGCTCAGTCAGCAGCAGGCTGCCACTTCTGTGTGGTTATGTGTGTGTCCATATGAAAATGTCAGAAACCATCTCTGTCAATCTCAGCCTCAAGATTTCCTCATGTGTTTTCACTTCAGCTATCTTCTCTGAATTTCTGCAGGTTTACAGGCTGCTAGATTCAATGGTGAGCAAAATGGTGTCTTTATTTGAGGATCTGAAGCAGTAACATGCTCTGAAGTGGGAGTGAAGCCCTTTGTATGTAGAAAGAGACTTGCTTTTAAAAAAATAAATAACCATATTTACACAGATGGAGTGGAGATTCTTCTTTCTGAAGTGATTCAGTGATTACAAATACCAGGCTGCCTCTTTTCTGACACACTGTGATGTGAGACTATTGCTAGATCATCTGTTACTGCTACAGATGATGCTTGCCAAGAAGAGACAAGGCAAGAAGTATTAGCACCTCAGAAAACATTAAGACTGGAAAATACTGGTATTTCTGCTAAAGGAGGATTTAAAAGTGACAGTTAACATGAGGTATATTCTTTGTGTCTTGATTGTACTTTGCTAGCAGGTGAGTGAGCCGGGTGTTCTTGTACTCATGGGTTTTATCTTGTCTTCGGCAGCTTGTCCAGTCTCCCCTTTGGACTTGCTGACAGGAGGCTTCTCTGAGGCATTCTGGATCCCAGTAAAAACACTCTCCCAAGAGGTGTGCCACCCCGTCTGGTTTTGCACTCACAGATTTCTTTCTTGTGCTGATCTTGCCATCTCTTTCCATTGAGCTCCAGGTACCGATGCCCCATTCTGAGCCAGGTTTTGCATGCTTCCTTCCAAGACTAATCACTCTTAAATGAGTGAAATTTGTGCTATAAAAGTTGTGAACCATGTTAAGTCCTCATGATGGAGCCACCCCTCCTGTTTGTCCATCTGCCTGTATGTCTGGGCTCATCACCATTTTCCATCTGTGTGCATCACTGCTGGAATAGGGCTTTTTGTGGAGGCATTCCAGGCCTGAGTGTGGCACATTGGACTTGAAGCAGGTTCTCGAGGCAGAGTGAGCTCTGTGTGGGATCTGTCTTGGTCTGGTGTCAGTAAGTGCCACCTTCCTGCTAAAGTAGCTGGACAGCATTCCCTAGAAAGGCTTTGGCCCTGTAGAGCAATGACATCAGTGTAGATCATTAATTGGGGATGGTGATCCAACTGGAGCTCTTAGGCAGCAGATGCCTATCCATGCTCAGCATCGCTCAGCCATGAGTTCAGTGGCTCCAGGTGTGTCCCTTGGGCACATGCCCCTGTCCCTGGGCTGGCACATGGCTTGCAGCTGCACATGTAGTGTGAAATGACTGCTCCTTCTGCTGAATTGGTGTCTTCTGCTTTCTCATTTTAACTCCTGTGCTGTCCCTGGGGAGAGGATCTATTTCTCCCCTTTGGTCCCAGCAGTACCATGGCAAAGAACAGCTTGTTTTTTTTCACTGGCCAGGTGAGGCTCCTCATCTTTTGAGGTATTTTCTCTTAGTGGGGTGTGGGGAAGCATTTTGGCTTCTGTAGCAGCTGGAGCCTCCTCTGGCTTAGTGGGCACAGACCCATAAAGGGAATGTCTCTGCTCAGCATTCCTGGAGTGAGAATTTCAGCAACATTTTGAGAATTAGGGGGAAAAAGGCCTGAAGTTGGGGTGTATCTCACAGGCTCTGACAATTGCTCCTGCCTCCCTGGAGATGGTTATCAGCTTTATGAATCTGCCCAACTCAAACTGTACAAGCCATCTGTTTCTAGGAGAGAGGGAGTCTCATGTTCTAGAGGACACATGATTGTTGAAGAGGCAGGAATCCTTTCATTTGGTAGTTTTACCTTAAAGGATGGCAAAGCCCATCCATGTCTCCATGGATCCATATCTTCAGTCCAGCCTATTGAAACCAGACTCCATGTGTTCATCTACCCACAGGAAAATCTGTTAATACAACACTGGGTAGATGAAAGTTTTACATCAGTCACGTACAATGGAAGAATGTCCTGTGCTGGCATCTTCCCTTCCAGGGAGGAGACTGGTAGCAGAGGCAGGTGGGCAGCATAGAAGTTCTGCAAAGGAGAACAAACCTGTAAATAGTCTAATTTCTTGTCATAATATTTTGTCATAATTATTGCCACTGCCTCTTCCAGCCTTGGACAAGACTGTCCTCAGGGGACAAGGTACAAGGAGCATTCAGGAAGGGATGTGCTGGGCCAACAACTGTGGTATTCTGCTGTCTGGCTGCTACAGCTTTTTGTGAGCCAGCTGCTCTTTTTTTATTTTTATTTTCCCTTTTGCATTGATTTGTGGAAATAACAGAACAGGAACTGCAGTGGAATTAGAGGTGGCTTCCACAGATAGCTTTATAAACATATACCTCTTATTTACAGGCCTAGTGTGAGATGTGGGCTCTGTCCTTAGTAAGGAGACCTTCAGGGCTGTCAGCCCTGCACTCTACAGAATACTATAAGGCTGAGTCCTTGCAGCCAGGCAAGGAACTTATTCCTTCTCCTCTCCCAAGTGTGGCCATTATTTGTGTTAGTGTTAATAATTTGTGTTGTGTTTGCTAAATAACCAAGGTGAGTAACCTTCCTGGCCTTGGGAGTTGCATTCCAAACCCATCATGTGAGTGGGGCCTGAAGACAACATCACCACCAGAGAGGATGGGAAGAGAAGGAATTGCAGGAAAATGCCGCAAGCAGAAGATGACAGTACATTTCCAATGGCAGAGGGGGTCTGGGTGAGCAGCCAGGCTCTGCTGAGGGCAAGCAGTGCTTTGCTGGGTCCTATACCCATGGTGGGGTTTTCGGTCCCCCAGCAAAGAAACTCCACATTTGTACAGCTCCAAAAACAACTCCTTGGGTGTTTTCCCCATAGAGAGGTTCACTTTGCTCATAAAAAAATCACTGCCTGAAGAAAGGCAAGCTGTCTACCTTACCATCTGACACAGTGAAGCAGGAGCATTGGGAATGAAGGAAGAGAAAAGCTTGGAGCTTGGGCTGCCATGAAGAATGCCTGCCACTTCCTCAGCTGGGATGTTCTCTGGGCTGACCTGCAGAGGGTTTGGATGATGGATATGCTCTTTTCCCACACTACAGCTGGGAGTGGGACTAGATGCTTATTCAGCCTCCACGGACAGAGCCTGTTGGGAATGTCAGGCTGCTGAGATCTGCAAAGCCCCCAGAGGCACACGGCCTCCTCCGAAACCCAAGGCAGGACCCTGGGGCAAGATGGATCTCAGCTCAGCACTTTGTGTGGCTGGTGGAAGCAGCGGCAGGAAGGCACAAGCCCCCTCCCACCCCAGAACATCTCAGCACCCCTGAGATGTCTTCCATCGTGAAAAATGTCAATGATATTAAAAAGATTATATATATCCATAATACTTGAAGGGCTGTCAGTGATTAAAATGGAAGGCAGAGGCCGAGAGAGAGGGGGTGGCATTGAAATGATCGAGAGACATGACTTATTTTGTCATGTCATCTGATGCCTCTCTCTCTTCCCCCAGCCAGGCTCCGGGAGCTGTTCAGAGCAGGGGAAGAACCCGCTCCAAATTTAGATTCTAGCAAAAGGAAAAAAAAAATTAACCCAAATTGCGAGCGTGGCCTTGGGTAGCAGAGGGGGAGCTGAGTGGTGGGGAGGGTCGGCATCCCTCGGAGCTTCTTCCGCGCCTGGGGACGTGGATTTCTGTCTAAAAATAATGAGGGGGAAGGAAAAAAAAAAAAAAAAGGAATACAGGCAGGCAGGCGGCAGCGAGCAGCGCCTGGCTGGCTGCCAGAGAAGGGGCAGTGACTGAGCATTTACAGCATCCCCGCCTCCCGCATGCGGCGGAGCTGGGGCTCGGCGCCGCATCCCCCGCGGCCGGTACCGCACCGCGCTGCGCCGCACCGCACCGGGGGCGGGCCTGAGTGCCTCTGCCGATGCCCGGGCGGCCCCAAAGGGGTTAAGCCGGGACCTGCCCAGCCAGCCCGGCAACTCGGCGGCGCGCAGCAGGAGCGGGCGGCTGCGGCCGCCTCCAGCCCGCGCTCACCGGCGGCGGCGGCAGCACCGCGCAGGTAACTGGGGCTGCGCGCTCCTGGCACCGCGCTGCCGTGCGGGGGGAGGAGGAGGAAGGTTCTGGACGCTGGAGCATCGCGGGCTGCGGGGGATGCCGAGCCCCGGCGGGCAGCTCGGTGCTGGGATGCCTCCTGGGCCAGGCTCGGGCCCCCGCTGCGGCTGCGGGAGCGGGAGCCGGGCGGGTGCGGGAGCCAGCGGCGCGGCGGAGGGCGCTGCGCAGCCGTTCCCTGCTGCTTCCCCCATGGCGGTCGCTGCTCCTCTCAGCCCTGCACCTGATTAAGGATGGAGCTGTAAATCCCCGTCCCGGCCCCCCTCCCCTCGCCGGCCCCTTTTGCCCCCCCCGCATCCCCCCCATCCCTACCGCTCCCCCTGCAGGCCGTTCCTCCTCGCCCCCCGCCGCTCCCGCGCCGCCCCCGCAGCCCCCTGCGCCGGCCCGTGGGCGATGGGGACCTAGCCCCGCAGGCGTGTCCTTCTCCCACCTGACCACTTTTGGTCAAGGTCACTGCAGTAATTCCATATGAGCTTCTGGGTGCTGCCGCCTTATCTCCCACACGGCTTCTGTTTCACTCCCTTTATATTCCAGGGACGTTGCGGGGGGGGGGGAAGATATTGTGTTTGATAAACCCGCAGCTCTAAACCCCGCTGGCAGCTCCAGCCCTGATTACGTTCCTCTCATCCCTGCCCCAGCCCATGCTTCCCATCTCTTTCCATTCAGACTTCCCAGGCCATCTCATGGTGGGCAAAGTCCAGCTGGGATCAGGTTTCTGGCCAGGATGAGCAATGCTGGGAGCCTGTCACTGGACCTTGGGGTTTGTCCAACTAGGAAACCTGTTGGAGGCAGAAGGAACCATCCTGCCTCCTCCTCGGACTGCCAGTGTGCTTGCTGGTGCTTTCGAGGCTGGTGACACCTTTGGAGAATGTGACTTTATCTCCACCTGGGTGTTGGTGGAAAGCAAAGCATGGAGCCAAGTCCTGGAGGATGTTGCTGTGTTGCTGCCCTTGTCCTGGAGGCGTTTCCGTGCCAGGTGGGCAGTGGCCTGGCCAACTGCACCATGGGCTCTCCCGGCAGGATCCAAAGTCTGCGCTGACAGGCTGCATTGCAAAAGGGAATCGGTGCAGGGATCCAACTCAAGAGAAACTTCGTCTGCCCACGAGCATGGTGGTGCCAGGCTCCTCTCTGACTCATGGGAGATGTTGCTAGCAGAACTGTGGGGTGCCTGGCTGCTGGCCCACAGGAGCAGGAGGTGCTGGACTGGTTGCGCGGGTTGTGTGGGACCGTGGTGGGTGCCGTGCATGGCTTGTGGGCACATCAGCATGGCCCTGGCCCAGCTTCAATGGTATCCTGAGCTGGGAAAGGGCTGGATATGGTGCAGTAGCTGCAGTCCAGGGAGGTACTGGAACTCGAGGTGGGTGATGAAATGGACACTGATAACCACTGTCTGCAGACTGCTGTGTGTGGGAGATATTTCTCTGCTCACATGTGTTATCTTAGATGGGGGAAAAATTGCCAATGAGTTTTGTCACAGCTGCAGTGAGGGCTCTGGGAGCAGCTCAGCTCCCCACTCCTGTGGTGCAGCCCTGCTGAGGGCAAGGCAGCACCAGGCAGCCTCTGCCTCTCCCTCAGCTTGGCCCTCTGACAAAATGAGGGTGAACAGTGTCTTCTCACCATGCAGGGAGAAGGTGAGGATTTAGGACCAGTATGGAGCAGGGCACAGGGTTGTGATGGACTCATGTGAGGACAGGTCCAGCCTGCCCCACGTCACTGCATCTGTGTCAGTGCGGTGCATCCCAAGGACAGGAATTGCCTGTGGGGAGGTGCCAGGGCAGTTCCTGGCCATGCCAACCCCTGCAGCCCCTGCGTCTAGGCCCAGAGGAAGCTCAACTCAGGGTTTTGGTGAGAGGGGCATTGCATTACCCATCCTGCTGGCTAACCTGGCACTGGCTGTTAGCATCCTGAATTCTCCAGCCTCTCGTGGGAGCAAAATTACTGAATTTGCTGGGAAAACCTGCCTGAGCAGCTGCCAGCACTAGTGAGTTATAGGCTCTGACTCTCTGACTCATGATGAGGTTTTGGGTTTGCACGATGCAGCCTTGACAGCACTGAGAGCCTTGGGTTGACAACTGGGACAAGCAGGGCTGCGTGCAGCTGCAGGTAGTGCATCTGGGTGTACAGGGGAACTCCTGGCTGCACAAGGGCTGGGAGGGTCTGAAATCAGCTTTGCCAGGACAGTGGAGCTGAGGCAGACAGGATCTGGAGGAGGGAGCTGCCATTTTCAGATGATTACTTTTAGAAGCAGAAGTGCAGGGTAGAATCTCCAAATGTTGCTTAATCCAGAGTCAAAATTTGTGGTGGCTCGGCAATTCTGGGTATCACTTGCCATGCGATTTCTTTTCCTCTTGAGCATCCTGTGTGTCTGAGTTGGTGAGTCGTGGCAGCCTGGCAGGGTGCACCTGATGCCCCTATAATGGTCACATCCACCTTGAGACATGTCCCTGGTGCCAGCTGAGGACTCTGGGGATGGGTCTTGGTGGTTGGGCTGATGCTGAGATCTCTGTGTCACTGTTCCCTGCTGCAGGCGCTGGTGAGGCTGTGGCCGTGCTCACTCATCCCTTCTCCACTCTTCCTGCCTGCCACCAGCAGGTCTCCAGCATCACACAGCCATGACAACCTCGGCGCTGCGTCGGCAGGTGAAGAACATTGTGCACAACTATTCAGAGGCAGAGATCAAGGTGCGGGAGGCCACCTCCAATGATCCCTGGGGTCCTCCTAGCTCCCTGATGTCAGAGATCGCCGACCTCACCTTCAACACAGTGGCTTTCGCCGAGGTCATGGGCATGATCTGGCGGCGGCTGAATGATAGCGGCAAGAACTGGCGTCACGTCTACAAAGCCCTCACCCTCCTGGACTACCTCATCAAAACTGGCTCCGAGAAGGTGACCCACCAGTGCCGGGAGAACCTCTACACCATCCAGACTCTGAAGGACTTCCAGTATGTGGACCGTGATGGCAAGGACCAGGGCATCAATATCCGGGAGAAGGTGAAGCAGGTGATGTCGCTGCTGAAGGACGAGGAGCGGCTGAAGCAGGAACGGGCGCATGCGCTGCAGACCAAGGAGCGCATGGCCCTGGAGGGCATGGGCAGTGGCAGCCACCAGGTCACCTACGGCCGCCGGGCATCACCCTACAGTGAAGATTACAGCCGGGCACGGGGCTCACCCTCCTCATTCAACTGTGAGTGTTACTGGTGGCTCACTCAAGCTCTCTCAGGGGAGGCAGGTGTTGCATTTGGTTTGCACCTGCTTGGTGCCTGTCATTCTTCTGCATCTTTTGGGATGGTGATGGTGAAGCCCATCCTGCACCACAGGGCAGAGATTTGGCTGGGCCAGTGGTGGACCCCAGCAGCAGTGGCAGCTGGTGGGACTTCCAGCCCTAAACTCATGGCTTGTTTGAGCTAGGGAGCTCTAATGTGTGGCTACATCTCCTGGGGAGCCTGGGCATTGGGACGGAGGCCTGGAAACTGCTGAGGTGTTTCCCAAAATTCCTCAGTCCTGATGCCACTCCTTCCCCTTTTCCTCTTTTATCTCCCAGCATCATCCTCATCCCCACGGTTTGCCTCTGACCTGGAGCAAGCGCGGCCCCAGACGACAGGAGAGGAGGAGCTGCAGCTGCAGCTGGCACTGGCCATGAGTCGGGAAGAGGCAGAGAAGGTAGAGTGGCCCTGCCTGTCCTGGGGCATGAGGCATCTCCCTGTACCTTGCCTTATCTGTGAACACAGTGGGTCAGTTCTCTGGGAAGAGGCAGGATTTTTGGGGGCTGCCTGAGGCTGGTGCATGTACCTGCAACTGTACCAGGCTGCTCGCATTGTGTCTGGCATCCAAAATCACCAGCGGGCAGAGGGAGGCATGGGCTGCCCCTGCACCCTGTTCTCATATTAGAGAGGACAGCACCAGGCTGGGATCTGTCCAGCCTCCCAGACCCCAGGGTGAACTTGGGGGGTCTTCTGGATTTAGCCCAAAGCCCAGCCCCCCCAACCTGGCTGTCCTCCTCTGCCAAGGACTTTTGGTCTAAGCTCCTCCATTCCTCTTGCCTACCCACAGAAGTTTTAGGAGGAAAAGCCTTGCCCAGCAGTTTGTGTGGGTGCAGAGCCAGCAGCATCCCCAGGGCTGGGGGCTCACTGCACACAGGTGCTCCCTCCCACTGTCTGGTCCTTTCAAACTGGGCTAGAAGGAGCACTGGGAAACAGCCCCAAGAGGAATCAAGCAAGTGAGATGTTGTGCCCAGTGTGAAGCCACCTCAGGTTGTCCCTTCTCCTGTCTGCTGGCCTCTTTTCCACCAAGAATGGATTATTTGCTCACCAGCAACTAGCTAGCATGGCATGCATGAGCCTGTGGGTACAGCCAGTACACAAAATCAGAGGGACATAGGGACCAAGGAGCTGCATGGCTGGACCAGTGGGCATCCCCTGAAGCTGGCACCCAGCACCATGAGCTCAGTACTGCCAGGGCAGGGGATGTGCTCTGGAGATGGTGCTTGTGCTGCCAGTCTTTCCTGCCCATTGGAGGCTCTTTTGGAGGCAGAGCAGGGTGTATATCCCAATTTTTGTCCTGGAATTTGAGTATTTATAGCCTACTCACACTGCTCCAATGAGCACTGTAGAAACACTCTCTGGAAAGTGTTGCCTTTTTGTTACAGTCCATCTGGGCTGCACAGTCACCTGCACACATTTAAGGGTGTTGACACACGTACACCTGCATCAGGGTACCCATTCCCAGCCCCCATGAGTCCCCACACTGCTGGAAAAGTGTCATGGGGCAGTGATCAGGGCCACCATGGTGGTACAGGGACAGCCTCTCCCCAAAGTCTGTGCAGGTCTAGGTGTGGGGCTGGCAGGAATCCCAAACTGAGGCTGGTCAGTGTCACAAACCATCTTCCTCGGCAGGCTGCCAGGGCAAGAGGATGCCTTACTCATCTCCTCTCCTTCACTGACTGCATCAGGGTCCCCAAAAACCTCCCAGGGGAGATGCTGACTGCCTAATTTAGGGTCATCCCAGGCTTAATACAGCGGCAGGTGATGGGATCGGGGAAGGAGCTGGGCAGGGACTGTAGGGAACCTGAGCAGGAGCTGGTTAGAGAGCATAGGGACACTGGGCTGGGGGTCTGCAGGCAAGGCCAGCTGGAAGGGCACAGATGCTGTGCAGGCAGGCAAGGAGCTGCTGGAATGGCGGTGGCAAGGAGAGGGACAACATCCAAGCAGTCTTGCGAGCTGAGGGCAAGCTGAAATGTCACCCAATTTCCTCTGTTGCCAGAAGCCACTTCCTCCACTTTCCAGTACAGACGAAGAAAGGCAATTGCAGCTCGCGCTCGCGTTGAGCAAAGAGGAGCACGAGAAGGTACCTGTGTCCTGCAGTCCTGGCGCTCCGTTCTCCTTGCACTTGGTCTTCTCTCTGTGGCACCAGAGCCCAAAACATCACCTCGCTCTGGTGCCCGCTTTGCTTTCGCTGCTCCGGGCTGTCTGCTGAGTGCTCTCCTGGGGGGGGCTCCACCCTGGAGGAGCTGTCTGCTCAGATGCTGGGACTTTTTGGGTGGCAGCTCCTGTGCTCGGGGTGTCTCCTGGAGAAGGTGCTGTCTGCAGGGTTGCTGAGCTCATGGGCCCCATCCCTTGTCCCCACAGGAAGTGAGGACCTGGCAAGGGGAGAACTCCCTGCAGCAGAGACCTGTGGAGGAGACTCCCCCAGGCAGGGGCGAAGAGCAAGAAGAAGATAAGATGAAGAAAAGCCAGGTACAGCACTGGAGGCTGGGTGGCCACACAGGGGTGATCCTGCAGGTCTGCCCCATGCTCCTCTCACCTCTTTATTCCCTTCCTGTCTGCAGTCCTCTATTCTGGAGCTGGCAGATATATTTGGGCCGGTGCCAGCCCCCTCCAGCCACACATCTGCTGACCCATGGGATATGCCAGGTGAGGACAACTTGCAGGCTGCCAAAATTTGGGACAGTGGCAGAAAGTTGTCCCTTGCCTCTGTTCCTCCCCAGAAGATCAAGAAGTGAGGACCTCTGCCTTCTTCTCCCTCTGGTGCCTACTCCATTACACTCCTAGGTGGTACTGCTGGAAGCCATGGTCTCCTGGCCACATACCCACCACTCAGCATTCTTCTGTGCTCTGCATTGTTCCCTTCTCCCAGAGTTTCCCTTTTTTTCCAGATATGAAACCCAAAGTGGAGCCAGTGGCCTCTGCCTGGACCGGTGCAGCGGATCCCTGGGTGCCAGTCCCAGACCCCAGTGGGGAGCCCCTCTCCCAGGCGAGCGTCTCATCCCAGCAAACCTCTGCTGGGCCCTGGGACTTTCCCCCCAGCACCACTGCAGCCTCTGACCCCTGGGGGAAGGCACCGATGTCTTCTGGCTTCCCTCCTGCAGACCCCTGGGGAACAGCATCCCCCCCAGCCCCCCAGGGCTCCAGTTCTACACCAGCTTCTGACCCTTGGGCTGCTGTGCCTGAGCAGCCTCCAAACCCTGGTAAGAGGCTCAGTGGACCTTTTGGCTTTGCTGAGGATTGAGGACAGCCTTGACCATCACTACCCTCCTGCAAGTGGGCATCTCTGGGTTCTCCCCCCTTCCTCCTTCAACCAGCTCCCCAAGCACCCCTTCCCTACCCTCCTGACCCTCAGCAGGACCTCTGCTCACCCCTCAGCATCCTGAAGACTTCAAGGAACCTTTAGGCTTTATCTTTGTACAGAATAGGCTGCTTTAATTAACATGGCAGTTAACAGAGCCATCCCATGTGGGAGCCTCACAGCCCTCCAACAGTGGGGTGATGCTGTGTCCCATTAGTGATACCTACTTGCTCAACCCAAATGACCCCTGTACACCCTTCCAGGACTAGACAGGACTGTTGCTGGTCGCAGGTTCCATGTTGCAGATGGGGACACAGTTGTAGGAGCAAGCCTGTGTTTCAAAGCTCAGTGTCACTCTCAGTTCCTCCTGGGTGTTTCCTCTAGCCCCATGCGGGTACTGCATGTGTTGCCCCCAGTGAGGGTTGCAGAACCTGGTCTGGGGGCCAGTACTTGTACCTGTAGACCTGTCCCCTCCACCTGTCCCTGCTGGGGCTGGGAAAGGGACCTGATTGTTACGGGGTAATGGCCGCGAGCAGTAGGGGTGTCTTGGTCTGCAATGATCCAATGATCTAGCTCATCTAAGCCTTCCCTAGTTCACATTCCTGACTCCCAACCCTATGCCCTACACTGCATCCCCTCTTCTCTGTCTCCTTGCAGGCAGCCACCCCTGCCTCTCTCCTGCCCTTCCATCTCCTGCCTCCCACCTCCCTGCTTGCTCCCCTCCTTGAGTGTCCCCTCTTCCCCCCAGCTCCAGGGGGGAATGCTTTTGACCCGTTTGCAAAGCCGCCCGAGCCGCCGGAGCAGGAGCCCTCGCAGCCGACCTCCTTGGCCAAGTCCAGCAGCCCTGTGGGTAAGAGCTGGGAGTGGGCAGGTGGTGACCTGTGCCTGTCTGTGGCAGGGAGGCAGTTCTAGGGCTGGCCAGGTTGTGTGTAGTTGCTTGCTGCTGTGGGGAAATCTTGTTTCCATGGGCACGTGCTGTGGCCTCAGTCTGCCCCATAGCTGAGGGAGCAGCCCAAGTCTCTGCTTGTACCCACGTCCCTAACTCTGCTGTCTCCCATGGTGGCTTGGGGGATACTTGGGCAGCTATGCTGCAGGCTCAGCCCCACTGTGTCATGCTGTGACCTGGGGTGAGATGTGTTGTCAGCCACCCTGTGCAGTGACAAGGGAGAATGCTGTCACCCTTGGTGTCTCCCAGCTGGCTCATGTGTCTCAACTCCCCTCCCTCCATCTCAGAGCCTGACCCCTTTGGCGAGCTGTTCCCCAGCACCAGGCAGGATGGGGCAAAGAGCTTTGACCTTGCCAACCTGGCTGACTCCCTGCCTGAATCCAGCAAGGATCGGAAGGACTGTAAAACCCCCGAGGCCTTCCTTGGCCCTGCCGCCTCCTCCCTGGTCAACCTGGACTCCCTGGTCGCACCTACTCCGGCCTCCAAGACCCGCAACCCCTTTCTCTCGGGTAGGTGCTGCAGGGCTGCTGGCCAGGGGCTTCTCTGTGCTGGGCAGGTGGTGGGTGGGGGAGAAAGAGGAGGAGAAGTGCTGGAAGAGGCCTGGCTGTCCTGACATGTCCCATCTTCTTGCCAGGTCTGAGCACGCCGTCCCCCACCAACCCCTTCAGCCTCTCCGAGCAGCCCAAGCCGACGCTGAACCAGATGCGGACCAGTTCGCCAGTGCCCGGCCTGCCCACTGGCCACCCTGTCAACTCCATGACCTACAGCGCATCCCTGCCGCTGCCCCTCAGCAGCGTCCCCGCTGCCACCGCTGCCCTCCCTGCCTCTGCCAGTGCCTTTCCACAGGCTGGCACCTTCCCCGAACTCCCCAGCACCTTGCCGCAGCCTTTACTGCCGCTGAGCGGCCCCCCAGCCCCGCCGTCCACACCTGGGGGGCTCAACCCGTTCCTCTGAACCGTCTGGACATCTGGACATGTGGACCCCCTCCCCAGATGTTACAATCCCTCCGATCTTTCCTTCCACCAAGACTTGGGGGTTTGCTAAGCTGCATGGGAGGGTGCCCCCACGCAGCCCCCTCCCCATGCCCACTATGGGGGGCAGCCAGCATGAGCCCCCGTGCTTGATGGGCAACAGGGGACCGCTTCCCTTGCGAGGGTCAGTGTGGGGGGCTACGGTGGGGCTGGTTGGGGGGCAGCCGGCATGAGCTCCGGTGCTTGACGGGCAGGAGGGAACCCCCTTCCCCTGTGAGGGGCCATGGCGGAGGCCTTACGAAGGGGCTGTGGTGCGGGGGCTCCGCTCCGTGGACCGGGCGGGTGCACGGAGCCCGATTGCTGGATGGACCCCCGGCGTGGTGGGGCTTTGCCCCAGAACTACGGGGATCTGGGGCAGCGCAGGGCCGGGGGTGGAAGCCGCGGGTCCTCCCACCCCGCGGGGTTCGCCCTCCCTTGGCTGCTTCCCCTCACCCCCGTCCCGCCGCCACCGCCCTCCGCCCGCTGCTGGGCGCCGCTCCAGGGGCGGGGGCAGCGCTGGTTGGGCGCTGCGATGGCGGCGGCGGCTGCGGGAGCCCGTGCGACAATAAACTGCGCTGAGCAATCTAGTGTGCGCCTGTGAGTGCCCCGTGCGACAATAAAGTGCGCTGAGCTACAAGGGTGTGCGGCGCGGGGCGGTAACGGGTGTGGGCCGGTAACGGGGCGGGACCGGGACCAGGAGGGGCGGGGTCCCAGTGGGGGCGAGGCTGCGCCTCAGGGGCGGGGCCGAGCCGGTGACGAAGGAGGGCGGTGACGAAGGAGGGCGGTGACAGCGGGGCCGCGGCCAGGGCCGGTTACGGGCGGGGCTCGGGGAGCCGCCGCCATGTTGGCGGCGTCGCTGCGCTGCGCCCGCAGGTACTGGAGGGGCCGGGGGGCCGGGTCCGGCCCTAGGTGCGGTGGCTGCGCGCCCCGCCAGCGCCGCTGCGCCGTCGCCGCGTCCCCGCCACTCCGAGAATCCTCCCCGCACCTCTCCTGTGCTCCCTGCGTTCTCGCTGCAGCGCCCACGTCCCCTGAATTCTCCTGCAACGCCTTGTATCCCTTCTGCATCTCCTCTAGATTCTCCCTGCACTTTCCTGAGTCCCTCATATAACCTTTTCGCACCTGTACCCTTCTCCTGCCTTCCCCGACATCCTCCCCATATCCCTCTTCATCCCCCTGTATCCTCCCTAAATCTTCGCACTATCGCAGCCCCTGCACGACTTCACATATTCTGTACCCGCGTTCTGCACCCCTTTCCCACCTCCTGCATCCCTCCTGCATCCCCATACCCAAACCCCGCATCTGCCCAGCAGCAGAGGAGTCTCCCTGGTCCTCTCCTGCCCCTCACTCCCCTCACCATAAAGAGGGCCCCCTGTGCCCCTCCTGCCCACATCCCCCCCATGTGAGGGGCTTTTCCTCTCTGAGGGGTTGTTCTCCTTGGGGACACACAGGTCAAGTCCCGCAGATGCTGCTCCTGCATTTACAGCTGTTGAGTGCGCCCCCAAAGTGTGCTGGTGGGAGGCGGCTCTGGGAATGGCCTTCACCCCACCATGGGTGGGGTGTGCCAAACTGGAGAGCAACCTCCTCTGAGCCTCCAGTGAGTGGGAAGGACCAGTGAGTGGGAAGGACTCTTGTGAGTGGGAAGAATGTCCTAGGGGGGATTGGGGTGGACTGAGCCCCAGCAGAGCTACGTGGGGCTGAGACTGTTCCCCTCGGCATGGGGAACAGCACCCTGTCCTGGAGCACAGCAGGACCTGGGGTGGTGATGCTGATGCTCTGGTCTATCATGGCTCTGTCCAGAGGCTGAGCTTTGTTGTGGTAAGCAGGGAACCCCTGATCCTGCTTGGTGTCACAGGTGCACATTTCTAACGGGGATCGCAGCCATGTCCACAGTGGGGATACCCGGCCCCCCCAGCGTCCCTCGTCACACCAACCGCCTGATTAACGAAAAGTCCCCGTACCTCCTGCAGCATGCCCACAACCCTGTAGATTGGTAAGAGCAACGGGGAGCCTTTCCCCTCCCTCCTCCTCCTTCTTCTCTCCTTGTGCCCATGGGGCTGAGGGACTCTTGTCTTCCCCCCACAGGTACCCTTGGGGTCAGGAAGCCTTTGATAAAGCAAAGACAGAAAACAAGCTGATATTCCTGTCAGGTAACCAGAAACAAGGCATATTTCACATCCTTACATGTTGGTTGGTCTGTAGATGATCAGATAAGCTGAGCTGCATCCTGAGCTGGTGTGTGAGTAGCCACATAGGTATGGATGACCACCAAGCAAGAGAGGACCACGTGCTGGAGTAGCTCTCTCTGAAAATGGGCTACATGCAGGATCAGAGTCCTTGGCCTGGTTTTAGGATCAAGAGCTGTAAAGTTCAGGAGACTTTTCTCCTCCATCTCTTGTCCAGGGAGGCAGCAGCTGTTGCCCGTAGCAAGGGTCCCCATCTCTGAGTGTTCTCCCTATCATGTGTTTCCTGCTCCCTACAAAGGACCATTCCTCACCCACCTGAACTTGTTTGCAGTTGGCTACTCTACCTGCCACTGGTGCCATGTCATGGAGGAGGAGTCCTTTAAGAGCAAGGAGATTGGGGAGATCATGAATGAGCACTTTGTATGCATCAAAGTGGATCGTGAGGAGCGGCCAGATGTGGACAAAGTGTACATGACCTTCGTGCAGGTGAGGGAGGCATGGGCAGGGTCCAGGAGGCTTTGACTAGCTCCCTCAGGGTGTTGTTCTTTGTCATGTTCCTCAGGCAAGCAGAACCAGTATAAGGGGTGGTCTGGATGGGTCTCAAGGGTGGACAGAAGCACACATCTCTCTCAAGTGAGGCTCTTGGATGTGCTGGAAGGGCACAGAGCAGGTGCCTCTTGTGTGACCTTGGTGCACATGCATTTTGTCTTTCAGGCCACCAGTGGTGGAGGTGGTTGGCCCATGAGTGTCTGGCTGACCCCAGACCTCAAGCCCTTTGCTGGGGGAACGTATTTCCCTCCTGAGGATGGAGTTCATCGTGTTGGTTTTCGGACTGTGCTTCTCCAGATCGCAGAGCAGGTGTGGGGCAGGAATGGTGTGGCAGACAGGGCTGAACCAAAGGGAGCACAAGGAAATTGGTCTGGGATTGAAGGATAACTGAGTTGGGAGATTCAGTTGTGAGGAAGAGTAACCCAGAGAACCAGCCAGAGCTTTGGCTTGGTTAGAAGTGGTTTGAGATGATTTGGGGAGGGTGACTGGGAGCTGGAAGTGTAGTTTGGACTGGTGCAAGGCAAGAAGAACTATCTTTTTCCCCTTGCATCTTAGTGGAAGGAGAACAAAGATGCCCTGTTGGAGAGCAGCCAGAGGATTCTGGAAGCATTGCGACACACATCAGAGATCCGTGTGCAGGGCCAGGAGTCACCCCCACCAGCCAAAGAGGTGATGGACACCTGTTTTCAGCAGCTCTCCAGATCCTATGATGAGGACTATGGTGGCTTTTCCAAATCTCCCAAGTTCCCCACCCCAGGTCAGTCTGGTCTCTGCTGCTGAGACCTGCTGTAGGGCAGACAGCACCATGGGGGCAGAACCTATCCCACAGCCTCCTGTTATCTTCCTGTGTTTCAGTGAATTTGAATTTCCTGTTCACATACTGGGCCCTGCACCAAACAACTCCAGAAGGTGCCCGGGCACTGCAGATGGCTCTGCACACCCTCAAGATGATGGCCCATGGGGGCATCCATGACCACATTGGTCAGGTAGGAGTAAATCTTTGGGGGTAAGCCCCTGTCATGGCCAGGAGGTGTGGTGTGGAGATGTGGGGTAGAGACATCTTCACATGGTCTCTGCAGGGGTTTCACCGCTACTCCACCGACCAGCACTGGCATGTCCCTCACTTTGAGAAGATGCTCTATGACCAGGGGCAGCTGGCAGCCATGTACAGCAGAGCCTTCCAGGTACAGCTTTGGCATCCCTCTGTGTGGCTCCCACTCCTGCAGGCTGCAAGGACTGGCCTAGTTTGGGGAGCAGCTTCAAAGCCTGTTTCCCAAGATACTCCCCATCCCATGGACATGGAGCAATCCAATGCTCCCCTTCATCTCCTGTTGTTTATCCAGAAGTGCTGCACAAACCCCGTGACAGTGTAGCCCCGGGGCTTTGAGTGTAATGGGGGAGGAAACAGCCTTTGGGCTGGTCTTTGCAAGTCAGCAGACAATGCTGCTGCCTCTGACCTCGGTGTAACTCCAGCATTTCTCTCCACTGCTCTTTGTAGATATGCAGTATTCACTGATAGTAGATTTCTGTTGAAGGTCTTACTCTGAATCCATCCCTCATTTAAAATCCTTGGACTTTCAAATGCTCCTTTGCCAATTCTTCAAGTTGAAATCTCTCACCATATCTTGTTGTGTCTCTTGCCCCCTCCCACCCATGTAACACTGATGTCCACCCTGTGTCTTCCATAGATCTCTGGGGATGAATTCTTTGCTGATGTTGTCCGAGACATTCTACTCTACGTCTCACGTGACCTGAGTGACCAGGTAGGCTCTTCCCTTAGCTGAGCCAAAGGGAGGCACTTAGCCTGCCCTGGGATGTGGCTTGTGGTTGTTTTTCCCTCCCTTCCATCCCAACTGAGCTCAGTCTGGAGCACTACTGAGGCTCAATAGCCAGACTGCCAGCCTTTCAGTGATGGGGAGCTGGCTGAAAGTGCTGTCCTGGAGCTGGAGGGTCTTTCTGTTGTGCTTTTCCCAGGCAGGAGGTTTCTATAGTGCAGAAGATGCAGACTCCTACCCAACCACCACATCCAGAGAGAAGCGAGAAGGAGCTTTCTGTGTGTGGGCAGCCAAGGAGCTCCGGGCTCTCCTCTCTGATCCTGTTGAGGGGGCCACAGAGGGGACAACCTTGGGAGATGTCTTCATGCACCACTATGGAGTGGAAGAGGCTGGCAACGTGGACCCTGTGAAGGTGAGGGAGAGCAGAGACTTGCCCGGTGTCAGGAGCACTGATGAGGGATCTGCATCCATAGGCACGGAGAGATGGCAGAGCAACCCCAAAACACTCAGAGTCCAACACCTCCCAAGCCCGATGGCATTCCTGGAGCGTGTCTCCCTCTCCCTTCAGGACCCCTATCAGGAGCTGAAGGGAAAGAATGTCCTCATTGTCCGCTGCCCCCCGGAGCTGACGGCAGCCCAATTCGGGCTGAAGCCAGGCCGGCTGAGTGCCCTGCTGCAGGAATGCCAACAGAGACTGTCTTCAGCCCGGGCACAGCGGCCACGGCCACACCTGGACACCAAGATGCTGGCAGCATGGAATGGTGAGAGGCAGCTCTGCTCTGGGTACACATGCCTTGGCTGGACCTCTGCCAGGGCACGGAAGCAACAGGTCCTGCTGGGACTGAGGAGCTCCCACAGAGGCACTGGGTAGGCTGTGATCAGGGGCTGTGTGGAAGCAGCCCCACACCTGCAAGCCTTGGGAGCTTCGGGATACTGTTCTGGCTTTATTTCCCTCCCCAGCTGCCAGCAGAGAGCAGCAAAACTTCCCCTGTCTCAGTCCAGCTCTTCTGGCTGGGCTGTGGGGAAGGGGTCTGAGTTGGGGACCTAAGACCCTGGTGGGCACAGAGCCCATCCCTACTGCTGCATGGCTGAGGGATCACAGCACTATGTCTGTCTGGGGGTCCTGCCTCAGGACCCCCGGCTCTGTTCCCAGCAGTAAATTCTTGAGTGTTTCGGTCTGGAGCTGGCATGGGCTGGAGTTATCCTGCAAACTGGAATAGTCTTGAGCCCTGTATCTGCCCACAAATGAGGGTTCAGCTCTTGCTGGCCTTACAGTACTTTGCCCGTCTCTTTGGTGACAGTGAGTGACTTCATTAGTGATTGGAACTGAGCAGAAGAGCTAAGACCTGACCTGCTGGCATCAGGGAGGATGAGCTTCACGTTGAGCCTCCTTCAGAGGACTGACAGTAACCCTCTCACTGGTTCCTTGTGCCCCCCCGACCTGTCCTGGTGTCTCTGCCTCTGCAGGGCTGATGATCTCGGGCTTTGCCCAGGCTGGGGCTGCCCTAGCCGAGCAGGGATATGTGAGCAGGGCTGCACAGGCAGCTGCTTTCCTGAGGACACACCTTTTCGACCCAGACAGCGGGAGGCTACTGCGGAGCTGCTATCAGGGCAAGCACAACTTGGTGGAGCAGAGGTGAGTCTTAGAGACTCCACAGACTTGACTGGCCACCTGCAGGTGCTGCCCAGTCCCCCATCTGTCTTCTCTTCCAGGCAGGACTGAACTGAGAGGGAGGGAGGGAGGCTGTTTGTTTTGTATAGCGCTCCAGTGCAGTTTAGGAAGGATTAGTTTCCCCCAGCCAATGAGGAGGAATTGAGGTCAAAACCTTTCATCTTTCATGCTGGCAAGTGTCTTCCCCTAACTTCTCCTCCTGTAAAGAACCCTGGGGCTGAGTTGTGTGATGGCCACAGCGATTGCTTTGCTTGGCAGCATCTCCTTGGTTATTAGAGACCAGTAAGCAGGGCTTTGCTGGGTTGGAGAACATTTCTAACCTGCTCAGTTTAGAGATTCTGATTTTCCTCCCCTGTCTGCCATTGCAGCGCTGTGCCCATCCAGGGCTTCCTGGAGGACTATGTCTTTGTCATCCAGGCACTCTTTGACCTGTATGAAGCCTCGCTGGAGCAGGGCTGGCTGGAGTGGGCCCTTCATCTCCAGCACATGCAAGACAAGCTCTTCTGGGACCCTAAAGGCTTTGCTTATTTCTCCACTGAGGCCAGCGATCCCTCCCTGCTCCTGCGTCTCAAGGATGGTGAGCTCAGGGACCTGGCACTGTGTTCCATGGACTGTGGTGTGGGAGGACAGGGCTGATTGCAGATGATGGTGAGGCCCTGGGCTGATGGCAGATGTTGTCCTTTGCAGACCAAGATGGAGCAGAGCCCACCCCTAACTCTATCGCTGTCACAAACCTGCTCCGAGCAGCTTGTTACTCTGGTCATATGGACTGGGTGGAAAAAGCCGGCAAGATCTTGGCTGCCTTCTCAGAGAGGTTGCAGAAGATCCCGATAACCCTCCCAGAGATGGTCCGGGCCACCGCTGTCTTCCATCACACCCTCAAACAGGTATGGGCTGGGGCTCAGTGTCCCCTGCAGGACCTGCTGTAGGAAGTGGGGCTGGCAATGGCATGGGTGTGGTCACAGCTCTGTTTTCTTCCTCCTGCCACCCACCCTCCCCCTGGACAGATCATCATCTGTGGGGACCCCCAAGGAGAAGACACCAAAGAGATGCTGCATTGTGTCCACTCTGTCTTCAGCCCAAACAAGGTAGAAGTGCTCCCTGCCTGCCAGCCTTTCCCTGGTCTCTGCTGCCTGCACAGCTGGTGCTTCATCCTTTCTCTCAGTGCAGCTGTTGCACCCATCCTCCCCTGTTCTGCCTCTGTTCTGGGAAGCATCCTGTCCTTTTCATATCTAAGCACAGCCACAGGGCCATGGCTGAGCCCTGCACCCTTCTCCCTGCACAGAGCACGGGCAGCCTAGCCCAGAAGTAGCTGCAGCAGTGGTTGTTATTGCTGCTGGCTGTTTACACTGCTCTCAGCCTGAGCCCAGTGCTTTCCCAAGGGGAAACCTTTCATTCCGATGTGAATGTGTCATGCCTAGGTGGATGTGTCATGTCCTGTGCAGACCCAGTTAGTATCTGGGTCACCTGCTGCCTGGAGACACTCTCGCATCCTTGGAAGGGATGAGGCAGTGCCTCACTCCAATTCTGGGTACCACCAGCTGGGAGAGGCTGGCTTTTCCCAAAGCTCTTCTCCCATTCAGCAGCTGTTGCTGTGTCTTGGGGTTCCTGCCTGGCTCTGCTTGTCCTCATCCCTGCTTTGAGATGTATTAGTGCATCCCACAGAGGGGCTGGAGTTGTTGACTGCATCTGGAGCTGGCAGGGAAGGGCAGCACAGCAGCTGGTGCCCATCAGCTTTGGTGGGCAGCGTCCCTGCCTTGGGGGATGATGGCTTTGACCTCAGCAAAGCTGTGGAGCTGAGGGAAATAGAACAGGGCTGCAAGTGAGGGGACTTGGTATTTGGATTGGATTCATCCCCGGCCATTGGGTCCTAGTGCCAGGGACTGGTGTGTTCAATATCAGTATCTGGGGAGCTGAGGCCAAAGCACCACTTTGCCTCTGTAACCCCAGCTAGGATGAACTGGGGAGGGCTGAGCCATCAGCACAGAATCCTCTGCTCTGTACTCTTGTTAGCTCAGCCCACAGGGGTGTCACCCTGACCCTCTGCCTGTGTGCCCAGCGATGTTTAATGTCAGCATTGGAGGAGGAGGGACACATTCCAGGAGCACGAGTGGGGCACACAGCTCTCTGTCCTTCCTCTGCCATCACCCATCCAGCAGCACTCTTGTTCCATGCAGGTCCCTATTTTGTGTGCGAGGCCTCTATTCCCACACTTGTCCTCTGTCCCTTTGAAGGATTACACTGGGTGACCCAGTTTGCAGGAACAGGAGCCCAGCACCACTGTTAATAACCCTCTGCCCACAGCTGTTCAGCCCTTGGTCCCCTGAGCCCACACTGGCAGTTTTGGGGTCTTGAGCAGAACAAATAGCACAGCCATGTCCTCTTCTTCCCTACAGTCTGGTTCCCTTTTGCAAACCTGGTGACAAGCCTGGCTGGTGGGGATGCTCCTTCCCCAGGGGAGGATCTTTCTCCTCCAAGCTTTTGCATTCCCTGGGGAAGGGAGAAGATGAGGGCTGGGTATTCTGGATGGATATTTCCATGGGGGAGTGAAGCCATGACCATGCTTGCCAGGGCTGCTTGCAGGGGACCTATGCTTTGAGGGGCATGTGAGAGGCTGCAGCTGGAAGCTGGCAGCAGGCAGGGTGGGAGTCCAGCTCTGTTTGCCCCTTGTGTGTTCCTCATATTGTGATGATGGGATGAAGCCAAAGCTGTTCCAGCTTGGGTTTGTTTCTGGAAGAAGAATTGTGGCAGGAGGGAAAAGCTCTCCCCCAGAGGAACATAGCCCTGTGGACACATATCCCCCCCTTCCCCAAGCATGAGTGTGCAGGAGTGGTAGGAGCATGATCTCTGGCAGTAGCAATGGCTCCTCCCCTTGCAGAGGTGATGGGAGGAAGGGAGGAGAATCCTATTTCTCAGAGAGTTGCACTACCTTTGGGAGCAGCCCACTGCCTCCCAATAGCCGTCACTCTTTCCATGCTGCATCACACAGACATGAGCATGCTCCTGTTCCCACCTGCCTCCATCCCCCTCCAGCTGCTCCTCAGATCTCCTTCGCTGCCTCGGGAAGCTGCCCTAAGCAGAGCAGTCCTGGGTCACCTGCTCCAGGGACATGGCTGATTTGGGAACTGCCTTTGCCAGAGTTGGAGGAACATCCCTGTGTCCTCTGTGCCCCCCCCTCCCTTTGTGCCAGCAGGGTGCTGGGGGCCAGGCTTGTGTGCAGGAGCACAATTAATTAGGTTGTTCCAGTAATTAATTCCTTACAAACCTCACCCTGAAATCCTTGCTGTAACAAGATGCTGATGATAAAATTGCATTGACGTTGTGATTTTAAATGGACCCTGGGTCTGGATTAGCCCTTTGCTTCAGGCAGCTCTTTGGGGATGCAAGTAGGGGTGATGCTGATAGCTGTTCCTGTGGGTGTCCTGGTGCTGGGAGCAGAGAGGGTTGGATCCCTGCTCTGGGGCTGGATCCCAGCTGCTGGTATAGATCCTTGCCCTGTTAATGGTCTTTAGGGTAATTATGAAGGATCCCATTATCTCCTCAGCTGCAGAGCACTCGCCTGCCACTCACCTTCATCCTGGTCCTGTGAGAGGACCTTGGGGAGCTTGTGAGAAAAATGAATAATGAATTTCAGATTGGACATGAATTGGTAATTAATCACTCCTGGAATTAATTCCAGACAAAGGTGAAGGGGGAGGAGATTGAGGCGAGCAGGAGGCAGGCAGGGAGACAGGCTGAGCCAGAGCTGGGTCAAGCAGATGTGGGGTGATGGGGGATAGGACAGGACTGCAGCAGCCACTATCCAGGGCAGGGACTTGGGGATTTGGTGCCCCCCTGGGGACACAAGGGTGTAGGCAGCCCCTGCCAGGCATGAGTGAGGCTGTGTGGGTGTCTCTGGATGTCAGTGCTGGGTCTCCTGCTGGCCCTGCTGTAGAGGATGCTGCGTGCCAGGTGAGCAGTGCCATAATGGGAGATGTGTGTGCTGTGAGAGGCAGCATTTGGTGTCAGCATCCCTTGATGGCATTGGTGTGAGTAGTAGAGACATGCTGCAAGTGTGTCCATGCTCAGCAGACACATGCAGGACTGGGATTGGGGTGGGCAAGGGAGAGCTGTATACTCCAGCAGGAGGATGTCTCCTCTGTGCCTTGGGAAGGGACAGCCTTTTGCTCACCCTTTGCATCTGCATCAGCATGTGGCTGACTGCCAGCTCCTGGCCTTTCTCCTGATTAGCCTGTAAGCCCTGAGGCTTTAAGAAACATTTTCTCTTTCAGAAAAGCTAATTATCCTGGCAGCCCAGTCATCACCTCTGGCTGATGCTGCTGTGTCAGCCGGGAGAGCCCCTGACCCACTGCTCATTGCTGCCTGAGTTTTTCTGGGAAGTGTGGGGAGAGCAGGAAGAACTGGGCTGCAGGTTGGATGGGGCAATGCTGCAGCTGTTTCTGGGGCTGTTCTTTGGCTGGGTAGGTGTCCCCAAGGAGCTGGCTAGGCTGGGATGTTCCAATCCCTATGCTTCATCCTGGCTGCCAAGTGTCCGGTGTGGTTAAGGGAGGCAAAGCTGCCACATCTCCATCATGCTTCTTCCTGCACTGGCATTATAGGGATGTGACCACTGTGGGACCCTGGCAGAGGGCTGGAGTAGATCCCTTCAGCTCCCCATTCCCTCCCCATTTTGTAAGAGTGTGTGGGGGGACACTGCCAGCCCTCAGCATGTCAATGGGGCAGGAAGGACCAGCTGGCTGCGCTCTCTGGCTCTCACAGTTCCTTCTCTGGGCAGGTGCTGATGGTCGCAGATGGAGACAACACTGGGTTCCTCTACCGCCAGCTGCCTTTCCTTGCATCCCTGGAGAGGAAGGATGGGAAAGCCACTGCCTATATCTGCAGCAACTTCACCTGCTCCCTGCCTGTCACCTCTGTCCAGGAGCTGCGTGGGATGCTCAGCCTGTGAGCCCCTCAGTCCTGCTGCCTGTGGGAAGGCAAGAGTGGGACAGGCTGGCATAGGAACATGGGAGAACCCCATAACAGAGGCAACCTGAGGACCATCCCAGATGGTTCCTAGCAGTGCAGTGGGGCTGTGCCCTTCCCCATCTGCAGCAGGTTGGGGTCTGCTTGCACTATTGCTCCAGCAGCGTCTCAGCACAACTGACTGTGGTCCTGGGTGCTGTTTTTGGTATGACCAGGAGACATCCACGGAGGAGCATCTCCTGCCCCTGTATACATGCTTGCTTCTCACCTCTTCTTGCTAAGGAAAAGGAAACCGATTTAAATATAAATCCCAGTGTTAATGGAGAAGTCAGATGGGAAAACTGTTAGGGTTCCTATGGCAACCCAGGGTAACACTGTCAAAAGCACCTGGATGACTTAGGAGTCAAGCGCTCTTAAAAGTGTTACTGGCTACATCAGCTGTGGTATTTTTCCATTACAGGAGATTGTAATATACATTAACTTAATATATAGTGCATGGAAAAAGACTGCTGATTACAACTGATGTAAAGTTTATTCTCTCTTTCCTCCCCTCCTTCCCTCCTTGTCCTCTCTGCTTCCAAATGGTTGAGTAGCAGGTTTTCAGCATCCCTCTGACACCCTGGGCTCCCCCAGCATGGTACCTCACACCCCAGCTGGCTGGATGCTTTCATCTGGCAGCAAAATGGCACTGCCCACTGGCTTTCTAGTGGGTTGTGCCAGGATTTGGGAGTAACTAGCCAGGAGAAATGCCTTTGAAGTCAAATCGGAATTTTGCACTTCATCTGAGTGGAGGGGTTTTGTTTTCTCTCCTCTCTTGGTTTTAAAAGCCTGAAGTGTTTCTGGAAATTCAGCTGAAAATTGCTGGTTTGGCAGATGTCTGCCTACATTCTTCTGGGGTTTTTTTTGCCATCTTTTTTTTTTTTTTTTAATTTGGGATCTCTGCTGTGGGGATTGATTTGACAACCGTCCTCAGAAGTGCTCAGAGTTGGTTGGTGTCTGCTGGGAGAGCATCCTCAGAGAACAGGGCTGGTGCTGAGTGCCTCTGGGGAAGCCCACATAGATGCCATAATGGCAGCTGTCCCCGAGGTGGCACAGGACTAGGGTGACATTTTGGTGCCCACCAGCCCCTTGTGGCACAGACACAGGGTGCTTTTTTCCCATACTGTGTTGCTTGTTGGTGTCTCTGTGAACAGCCCCCAGGCAGAGCTGTGCTGTGAACCTGTGTCAGGATGAATTGGCTTCACTTCTCAGTAAAACAAAACAAAAAAGAATGAGAAGTTCTTTGTGATGACTAACTATTGTTGTGGCACCTCTGTCCTCCCAGTGCCTTTGCCTTTTTGCTGTCCCTGGGTGCTGATGGCCACGTCCTGTGCTTCCCACACTCTGCCTGTCCCTGGAGCCACCCTTGGGCTTTATGGCCTTAGCAGGGGGTGGCTTTGCTTGAGTTCTACTGCAGCTCCCCTTCTGGACCCCTTGGTACCCCGTGGCCAGGCTCGGTGCTGGGGCACGCCGGGGTGCTGCTCCTGGCTACAGTGGTTAAACCCTCCCAGAGATGCTTCCTTGTCCTTTCCTGTCGTCCCTTTCCTGTCACCAGCCTTCTGATTTCATGGTAAATGCTGTCTTGCTGCAACGATTGTTTTCTGGGGCAGTTACCAGGAGATAGGGCTGGTGGGTGCTGCCCAGCCTACCCAGGCCCTCAGGAGGATGATGGAATGGGATCTCCGGGCTCAGGGGTCCTGTGCCACTTCCCAGTGTCTATTTTCCTGATCCCTTCCTGCATTCCCTTTGGTGGCAGAAGCGGAGGCTTTCTCCACCAGTGCAGAGGCTCAGGGTGGCTGGAGGCAGCATCCTGTGCTCCCCCGCTCCTCTCCAGCTGCAAAGCTGTCAAAAAAGCTCTCCAAAAACGCATCAGATAACTGATGTGCTGATTTTCCCCCACAAACACTTGGGTTTGACATCAAGCTGCTGCAGATGGCACAGGGGGACTTCCTCCTGCCCAGGGCTCTGGGCTCACCTGGGAGCCCCAGCAGCCATGGATGGGAAACAGGTTTTCCCTTGGCATCTTTTTTATATAAACACCTGCTTCAACATTTAAAGCTTACATTGGGGGATGTGCAGGGCACTCCATTGCTCAGACCACCAAGGCAGATGGGAGGCCTTAAACCCACAATGCCCCTTTGGGGTTCCGGGACACATGGAGTGAGGGGGAGGCAGCATAAGCAGACACACTTGCTGTGCTAATGAGACTTTCCCTCTAATTAATATTCCCGGGAAAACCCAGCGCTGGTTCTGTATCTCTCAGCTTTTATATCCTGTGGCATTGAAGTGACATCAGTGGGAGATGGGCTTTGAAAGCTGTTTGTTGTGGGGGATGTTACATCTGTGGGAGAGAGGGAGTGGAGAAGGGTGTCCTAAGCCTGGATCCTGTTCCAGTGTCAATAACCTCATCCAAAACATATGTGGGGGTGCAATTTGGGCATGTCTTTTAGAAGGAACATTGGGCAAAATAATGAGGTTTCTTAAGCTGAGCACATGGTTAATTCATACATGAGCACCCACATCTGCCACAGCTGAGCACCCCATTGCCCCACACCTGGGTAGCCAAATAGTCAGCACCTGAGCTCTGATGTGCTTATGCCTGAGTGGACGATTAGCTCCTGCCTGAGGGTTATTTTGGGCACGAAGATGCAGGTTTTGATAGCTGGGGGTTGCTGCAGGAGGAGGTTTGGAAGTGCTGCTCAGTGGTTGCTCTGGAAGTGATTGAAAGGCTTCATAATGCCCCAAAATACTATGGGAACCTATGACAGGCAGGGGATGTGGGGCTGGTGTAAGGAGTCCCTCCAAAGCCAATCCTGTACAGCTGAGCCCAGTTACTCCAGTACTCACCCAGAAAGAATTTGCAGCCAGCAAGCTGCCATGGTGAATCCCCTGAGTTCCAGCGTCCTCTCCTGGGTAATTTGGGGTGCTTGCTGGGGTCTCCTTGCTGCGGGATGTGGGTGGAGATACATGTTGGGTTGCACCAACCCTCTGGCATCCCATGGAGCATCTGCAGGTAGTGGAGGGGGCTGGGGGGCTCAGCTCCTACTACCCTTCCCTGCCTCAGCATTTGCCTTGCACAGATGTTCACACCATCTAGCTCCAAGTAATTCCAATATTCCTGACAAGTCAATTTGCAGCTGAGGCTGGCTGACACTTGCTCAAAACGTGCTTGCTTCTTTTTAAACTGACCTTCTGTGCAGATTGATGCCAGAGACCAAGGGGACACCGCCAGGCTGTGCTGTGGGGATGTCCCCTGTGGCTCAGCTGCTGCTTTTGTTTCCCCTCCCACAAAAGCGTGTCCTGGCCATTTCTATCCAAACCATACACCACCTCTGCATGGCCCTGGAGCATGTGCCCTGCCTGGCCACTCCCAGAGTCCCTGTGTGCTCCAGAGCTGTGCAGAGGAACTTGCAGCTCTCCCCAGGCTGGCTGCCTTTGCAGGTGCACTGGCCAAGGTATTTTGGGGACTGTCATCCTCACGTAATGCTCAGCTGGTCTGAACAGGCTCTGCACCCACAGGCCAATGCTTAGAACCAGTTTACCACTTGGAAATCTCCAATTCCTGCCTGGCAGCTGCAGCACTCCCACTCATTTCTCAAGGGACTGCCAACCTTGGCCCCAGCTGGGAAGGCAGGGAGGGGTGGGAGGGGGGATGGCTGAAAGCCCTGTGGCACAGCAGGAGGCCATCAGCACCAATTAAGGGTTATGGAATGGACACTTGGCCATTGCAGGCCAGGGCAGAGGTGCACGTGGCCATTAATCCTCCTTTTTTATAGTTTTGGTATTTACTGACTGTGGTTACTGTTGCATTAAATCAAAATTAAGTGTTTATTTTGGAGGCTTTACAAAAGGGCAGAGGAGGGTGTCCAGGGTGGAAGGTGCAGGTTTGTGGGTGCCTGGGTGGGAGGGGGATTTTGGGGGTGTACAAAGGAATCAGAACTGTAGTGGAGGGATGGCCTTGCCATCAGCATGGGGCTATCCCCAAGTGCTGTGCCAGGCTGTCAGTCCAGGTGAGGTGACAGTGGCATCTCCACTGCCTTTGGCGCTTTGTGAGCTGCTAAATTAGAGGCTGGAGATGCTGAGGGCTCCCAGGGAGCCTGGACTGCTAATCAAAGGGGAACAAGCTCTGCTCTCCATCTGGGGTTTTATCCAAGCCTCCAGGAGGGCTGAGGCTGCTCCTCTCCCCATGGCTGGGTGGAATTTGGCGTTAACTCCTTCTATGCTGCAGCCTGGCAGGAGCAGGTAGCAATATTTCATGGTATCACCTGAGACTAAAAGGGGCCTGGGTTTTGGGGCCAAATCTCTTGCTAGAATAGCAGCTCCCAGGCATAGTTTCTGGCTGCAGCATGGATGTCCTAAGACAACTTCCCTGGTGCCTCTGGGCCACATCTGCTGGCTTGTTTGGGGTTTTTACCCACGGAGGAGAAACCTGAACGTCTCTGTGTGACTCAGCACTCTCCTCCCCGTCCCTGACACCCATGAATCTGGGACAGGCAGAGCTGGGCTTGCTGCAATTATCCATGGATTAACAGCAGCTAATTTAGTTTGAGTCACAGAAGCTAAACTGGATCGATACGGGGTGAAGAGTATAAAGGAGGAATCAATAGGTATGCAGAAATCAGGCTGCACATCCCTGTGAGATGATGCTTTTGGGGCTGGAGCAGCAACGCTGCCTGAGTGATGTGGGGCTGGGAGGGAGCGGTGGGGACATGGGAACGGATGGCAGGCGGTCCCCGGGGCGATGCACGCCAGCACGGCAGAACTGCGACTCAGCACAAGGCTTTCATCGGGTTTGTGCAGCTCAGCAGACCGAAGGCCGCTGTGACAGGCGCGAGCTGTGGCTCTGCAGGATCCGAGGCACGGGTGTGACAACCGTGCCCGGGGACGTCACAGCCCGGGAAACTGGTTTGATGTTCACTATTTGCATACGAGCTGGCTTGGGCCACCTGCAAGGTGTGCACCAACCAGGCATCCTCACAGCAGGATGAAAACTGGGGAAGTGCCAGTGACCTCTGGGGTTTCTGTGCTCCTATGGCCACCAGTGAGGGCTTGGTCTGTCTCCCTTGTGTTGCCTCCTGGCCTGGCAGCAGGGCACGAGGCAGGGTCCTTTTTCATAGCTGACAGTCCATTAATATTTATATCAGCCTATTAAAAATGGCCAACTGCATCCCAAATTAGTAACGGGGCCTTGGATGAAGGCAGAGTGCTGGGTGCAGTGGCATTGATGTCACCCCTGACTCTGGTCAGCTGGGATGGGATGGAGCAAGAGATCCCTTTCCCTCTGGGGCTGCATGAGCAACTCTCAGGTCTTGCCTTTGGACTGGACCCCTCTCTCTCGTGCAACCCTCTCATCCTTCCTGGGAGCCTGCTCAGGGTGCCAATAGCATCCAGATTTTTACCCCTATTTGCTCTTTTTCCTCACCATCTTGTGCTTTAAAACTCATGTTTTAGTGGCTGTGAATGATGTCTCCATCAGCTGCTGAGGGCTGTGGGAGCTGCTACCCCCACCACGTGCTGGGGATGTTCCGTCTCTGGGATGCAGCCAGAACAGGTGTGTTTATCTGCCAGAAAAGAAAGGAAATCCATGTTTTGGTGAACAAATAGAAATTAAAAGGGAAGAAGATGAAGTTATTTCCCATCTCCTAAGGGGTTGGCAGGGATAATAAAGAGAAGAATCTAATTTAGAAGGAGTCTGCAAAGACAGGCATGGCTGGGTTAACCCAGGTCAGTGTAGGGCAGAGGTTCAGTGTCACGATCTCTGTGACTGCAGTGCTTTGGCAGAGCCCCCAGAGGGGAGTGGGATGGAGGGGACAGCAAGGGCCTGGTGTCCTTCGAGGCTTGCAGATCTGAGAATCACAGGCAAAAAACTCCTCGAGGAAGGTGCTGTTCTCTCTCCACCCTACCTCCTGATCCTCCTGTCTGCCATGCTGCTCTGGGCTCCCCCATCACATGCTAATGAAGGTCCTGCATACTGCCACTAATTAAGTATCTTGGCTTTGATCACCACCACAGATCCTTCCCATGTTTCTGGATGAGATACTTGTGACACTAATGAAGTTCCTAAATCCCTTCTATCTCCCAGGACAGCCAAGGAGAAGGGTTGCAGTGCAGTGGGGGTCCTGCCGCCACCCCAGAGGAGTGTAGCGCCCAGGCTCCTCCTGAACCCTTTCTCCATGGCAACACGGTGGGATACTTCTGCTAGATACTCTTACAAGGCCACCAGTGAGGGCCACCAGAAAGGGGAATCCCAGCAGCCTGGGAACTTTGGCAGGGTCAGGGAGAAAATGCCTGTCTGGGTTAAGAGCATGCCTGTATGCCTGTGTGTTCTATCCACTCACAGCAATATCCCTGTGGATATTGCTTAGAGGCTCTGCTTGATTCCAGCAGCAGCCACTTAAAACTCAGTCCATGCAACCTCTCCAGTGATGATGAGCATCTCCCAGAACAAACAATTACAGAATTAACCCCAAAGGCCTTTCAGCCCCTAATTTTCCATCCCTGACCATGTCCTTAGCTTGGCTTTGATGTGCCAAGGGATAGAAAATCCCAGCATTTCCATAATATGGCACCAGTGCAGCCTTTGGCCCTTGATAGATATTTTTCCGTAACATGTCTTTCCTTTTTACTGTGGTTTTTATTACCAGACACAGTCAGATTTAAGGAAACATAGCCGAGGCATGGGGAGCTCTTGTGGTGCATTGGGAGGGGGAAATCTGGGGCGGTTTCAGGTGAATGCACGAGCTGGTTAGCAGAGAAATGGGATCCATCCTGCTTCCCTGAGGGTCCCCCTCAGGATGTCTTAGGGCAAAAATCAACCCTGCGGAGGAAACACATTGCTATGTTGTTGCTTGCTGGCTGGGATGGAGGTGTCTTGAGGGGGCTGTCCTCCTCTCAGAGTTGTGCCTCTTGTTCCCCCAGGTTGTGCACTGGGGAGCTCAGGCTGTTCCCCTTCATTTGTTGTCATTTATCTATAATTTAGAGTGGGATTTAGTTATATTCTAATCGTGTTTCATATGTCACAGCATGTCTCAAACAGAAAATAAAATATTTAACAACCTCCACTGGTAATAAAGATTCACATTTGCCTCATTCTGGTTCACAGTACATGAATATTCTGCACTGCACTCCGCAGGTATTAACTTCATTCAGATTTCTCCCTGGTTATGCAATATAACAGTAATGACAGATAGAAGCCAGACCTTTAAAAAATTATAATCAAAACCAACAACAACAAACCAGTTTGATGTCATTAACTCCCCTCTGTTGGTTAGGGGAGCATTAATATGTTCCCTTTCATTGCTGGCTCCTCTGTGCATGCAAGTGCTCTGTGTCTGCACACACTATTATGGGCAGGAACTGGGGCAGGAGAAGGACAGGGGCAGCTCCAGGGCTGGAGAGATCTGGTCCTGGAGGGCCAGGACCCAGTTGGGCTGAAATAAAGCCAGGATCATGTCTCCATTGTGCTGCTGCTTGAGTGGGGATGTGGACTAAAGCATCACTGGTCTGTGCTGGGGCCGGGTCAGGGCTGTCACAGCTGGACACTCAGGTGGTGAAATGGGTTATGCTCAGGCCCATGGTGGGGGGAAGCCCCGGGTGATTTTTGGGTGGTAGCTGGTCCCATTGAGGGTGAGCTGTGTCTGTCCTAAGCAAAGAGGACCTGGGTAGGTCTTGGGAAGGTCTTGGGACTTGCTGAGGGTGACTGAGTACTTTAGCCATGTCTGGTGTGTGAGGGCTTGCCCAGGGCTGTGCTGGCGGAGATGAAATAACTTGGGACACAGTCGTGCCCAGGCTCTTCACTGCAACAAGTCTCAGGGAGCAGAGACAGGCTTTGACCCTGTTGATGTCCTGTGCTTTGCTGTGGGGCTGCTGGGAGGTTGGTGTGGGGCACCTGCTAGTTCTTTGCCCCATCCCTGCGTGGTCTGAAGACTTGGGCTGTTTCTTGGAGAGCTCTTGTGGGAATGGCTGGGGCTATGATGCCTACGAATCTCCAAAACTATTAATTACCCCAAGAAAAGGGAGGATATGGGGACATCCTGGTCTGGTACCAGCATGCAGAGCATGAGAAGCAGCATGAGGCTGGCGCTGGACTGTCCTGATGGTGTGGAGCTTCTCAGCACCACATTCCCTTGTGTTCCCTGCACCCACAGAGCAGCTGGATCCCCACCAGCTCTGCCCTTCTCCCACGCTGACAGCCCTGACCCACGGGGCCGCACACCTCCTGCACCTGAGAATCTCATTTTGTCCGTGTTGGCTCTGTCCATGTGCGCTCGTGAAGGGCTGGGCAGCCCCAAACCAAGCACTCCCCCTCACAGGGTTAACCCCAGCAACAAAGCTGCTATGCTGCCCATGGATTCGCTAAGGCAATGATGATTCATGCCAGGGAGAGGCCACACACAGGCCGTGTGATCCAGCTAAAACGTGTGGAACTGGCTAAAAGCACCCCGGGAGCCACCAGCACCTCTCTACCAGCACGGCGAGGAGTGGGCACAGATGAGAGACCACATGGAGCTGCAGGCATGTGGCTCACTCCTGGGGCTTGCCGGGGTCACCCTGCTGCTCTGCCACCTCTCACACCACATCCCTTGCTTCTTGCATGTCCCCAAGCCTGGCATGGCTTTGGAGCTTTGCCTCTGTTGCCTGGGTACCTGTGCATCCTGAAGATGATGTGAGCTGCTGAAAATTCAAAGCGCTCTTTCAATTATGTGCCATGAGGAAAGCAGCCTTGATCTTGAAAGGAGGCTAATAATGGGACCAACAGGATATTTTCGGTGGCAGAAGCCCAGACTCCATCTCAATGTATCTTTAAAAGGGAAAAAAATCAGGTTTGCCTATGAAATAGTAACTAATAACTTATAAACAATGACATCACCATACACATCGCTGCTGGGGAAGTGATTTAGAGATGCCTTGCCAATGTGAAGCGAGAGCATCTGCTCTCTGCTGGAAGGAGGAGGAAGATCTCCTCACCAACATTAGATTTAAATGAGCCAGTCCTTGTGGCATTCACACATTATTTTAAATTATATTTTATTTTAAAGGGCTATTAATTACAAAGATTTCCCAGCAGAGGCCTTATATGAACAAAAAATCAGAAGGAAAAGAGTAAAAAAATCCCTGCTTTTCACATCAAGAGTTCTTACAGTGAAGTGGAATATGAATAAAATTGACAGGGGTTAAGCAGTGAAGGAGCAAAGTTTGGGATGTGTAAAGGCCAGTGGCACTCGGGGTACCTCCAGTTCATGGCCAAGATAATTTATTGGTACAGAGCCCCTCCATGGAGGAAAGACTTGCCATCCCAGCCATCCCAGATGTTCCAGCCTGCAACTGCCAGCTTGGGGCAGCACTCACTGGGATGAGATGTTCAGTGGGATGGAGGGCACAAGCTCTTGCTCATGCCCCAGCACCCTACTGGCTTGGCCCCAGGATACCTGGTCCTTGACCTCCACAGATGCCAGGTTAAAGCCCCACTATCCCGCTTGCCCTGACCCCTCTCCTCCTGGTTCCCCTAGGGACAGGTTTCTCCGTACCCCTGTCCTAGCTATTCTCTGCTTCTCAGAGAAAGGGAGACAGTTGTCCCATGTCAGTCAGTCACTGCTATCAGTGCCATGTACTCATTTAATATTTATTTATTTTAAAGACATTTGGGTCATTTTCTCCCCAGCTGGAGAGGGAAGCTACTGTTTTAGGACTGAGGAAGATGTGTGGAGGGTGTGGTGCTCACCTCATCTGCCATCCAGAGCTGGGAGTTAGGGGACAGAGTTGGCCTCTTTGGGGAGGGGTGTGACCCCCTTCCCCACAGCAGCACAGCGCTTGCACAGGGGTTTAATGATTTTGACCTACATGAGGTGGGGCTGATGCCTTGGAGTTGCTACCTAGAGCAGAGGCTAGACAAGATAAGCAGAATAAGAGTAGGTATTTATTAAAGGCCTTCAATAGGTACACCTTGGGCAGTCAGAAACCTCTGAGAGGCTATGCTACACCCAAGATGGACAATGGTCATGAGTTTTTCAGGCAATTATAAGTTTGGTCCATTTACATATCAGGGGTTAATTCTCCAATTACAGCTTCAGGTAATGAAGTAATATTCCCCCAGTTTGCACTTCCCCCCAACTCATTTTTGTTTATACTTTTCCAGGCCTGAGGCAGTAGGGCGTGCTTGAGTTTCAGGCCTAGAGGAATTGTTTTCTCTGACCAAAATGTGAAGACAGTAACTAACACTCTATATGGAGTTTAGAGCTATACACTAAAGCAGTACAAGATTTGAAAAACATAAAAGCTAAAATCCTAAGGCATCAGGGCTCAGTTGTTCCTGTGGCAGGAAACAACCTTTACTAGGGAAAATTTTGAGGTTTTTTTTTTTTTAATATGGGCCAAGATCTGTTTTTCTTGTGCCTGTCCACCAACTCTAAGAACTACTAACCTCTCCCTAATCTCTCCCCCTCCCATGTCCACCTTTTCTTAATTATCAATTTGCTCAATTGCTCAGCAGGTACCATCACAGCTCCACCTCCTGCCTCTTCCTTGCCAGACCTGGGGGCAGGAGGGTGTTTGGTGTAGCTCTGGGGTGAGTGTGTTCTCTGGCTGGAGCTCCTGAGCACTCAGGTAAGAGCTCAAGCAGAATTATTGTGCTGAGACCTTTTGCTCTTGTGCCTCTTGTGCCAGTAGAGAGGGATTGGTGATGCCCTTGGGTGCCTCTGGCTGCTATGGAATCTTTGATGGAGCAAGGGGCTTTTCTTAAGCTTGGAGCTGCTGTGAGGGCAGGGCAGTGGCTTCTGGGTGTGCTGCTATTGTTTAGAAGGTTTCTTTTTTTGCCAACCTACATATGCTGAGTGAGATCTTAGTGTCCTGATCCCTGCTGAGCCCAAGGCTGAACTCCACAGCCCATCCTCAGGTGTTTCCCTGCCTCTGCCCTTCCCCTATCCTGACTCTTGATCCTTTTATCTTTTTGGCACCTTATACCTTTCCTTTCTGAGGCCATTCTTATCACTGGGGATGCCTTCCTGATCTTCCTGGGATGCTGGAAGTGCTTTTATCAGTGCTGGGGCCAAGACAGGTGCTCACCAGCATCCCAGTGCTCAGCAGAGCTGGCAGCAGCAGAGCTTGGGGATCCAGGGCCTGGCAATAAGCATCTAGTTTCCCTCCTGTCTCTTCCTGTCAGAAAGATTTGAAGATTCAATTAGAGGGAGAGTTGCTGATAGTGGCAGGGTTGGCGCACTGCTCATGCCATGTGCTCCTGCTTAGTGGGAACTCAATGAAAGCCAAAGAACTTGGGAGGAAAAAAGCAAGAAATGCAGATTTGAGGGGGTTGAGGGATGGTTTAGAGCACAAGTCTTATGAGGAGCAGCTGCAGGAGCTGGGGGTATTTATGCTGGAGAAAAGGAGGCTCAAGCAGGACCTTATCACTCTCTACAACTGTCGTAGGAGGTCGTAGCCAGGTGGGGGTTGGTCACTTCTCCTGGGTAACAGCAAGAGGATAAGAGGAAATGGCCATAAGTTGTGTCAAGGGAGGTTTAGATTTGGTATTAGGAAAAGACTCTTCACTGAAAGAAAGGGTGGTCAGGCATTGGAACAGGCTGCCCAGGAAACTGGTGGAATCATCATCCCTGGAGGGATTTAAAAAATGTGTGCATGTGGCGCTTACAGATCTTGTTTCATGGTGGGCTTGGCCATGCTGAATTAATGATTGGACTTGCTGATCCTAGAGGGCTTTTCCAGTCTAAAACATTCTATAACTCTATGGTTGGAGGCTTGGGGATGTGCTCTGCCCCCTGGCACTGCATAATGGTGCCCACTCTGAAGAGGGACCTGATGCAGCACCAGCCTGGGATGGGGAAGACCTGGTTCACAGCATGTGCTCAGTGGGGTGAGCATGGGTGTCAGGGTAGTGCTTGATCCCCCAAAACCTCATCCCTCAGAGCTGGGTGTCCAGAGCAGCAGTGAGAGGAAGCTAGCAGCTGGGTTGAGGCTCCATGTCCAGAGAGAGTGCAAGGCAGAGCCTCTCTAGGGCATCGGACAGCGACCTGCCTTGATCTTTGCTGGATTCAGCAGAGTTTATTTTCCCTCTGGAGGGAGGAAGCCATGGTAAATGTGAGAGGATATTTAACAGGGACAATATCCAGTGTAGTGCTGGGTCCTTGTGTGCTGTCTGAGGGGGCCTGTTTTTGTGCCTTATGATGGTCAGAGCCAGGATGTAGCCACTAAGACACCCAATCTGCCCAGACAGAATAGCCTTAAAAGGGTACTTCCCTCTCCTCTTCATGTTTTCTGGAGGTAATAGAATTGTGAAGGGAAATGCAAATTTTTTAAAGATGGCAGGGGCAGAGAGATTTTTATTATAAATTATGTTCTGAGACACAGAGCTGAAACATGGTCTCGGGTCAGCTCCTTGCTCTCTCAGGAGAATGAGCCATATCAGTGCTACAGCTTCAAGCGGCTCAGCCCTCACATATGAAGCAGTTCCCAAAACTCAGGCCGTGCTCAGGCATTGATTGATTGTATACTAAAAAGTCAAGGTGCAAACATTGATCATGTAGGAAAGTGCTGGTCGTCCGCCAACAATAAGCATTCCTCAGCCTAAATTATTAATTCCTTCATGCACGCCAAGTGGATTGCGCTGGTTGCAGACGTCCCCTTTCACAGTGGTTGTGCTTTATGCTGTAGTATATATTCCCTCCAACTACTTGTCTGGCTCTTCACTTAATAAAGATTGAGAGAGACAATAAACACATTCATTAAAGAGGAAAGAAATGAAAGATGGAGCCCTGCTTATGGCCTCTAGCAATTGGTTTCATTAAGCCTCCATGGTGGTTCCTGGTGCCAGTCCCCAGCCCTTGGGGTTTGGGGATGCACCACCAGACTGGGAAGGCCATGGCATTGATGAGATAACTGGGAAGAGCAAGAAAGTGTATGGATGATGACAGAGGGAATTAGCAAAATTCTCTTGGGGGAAAACAGATGTTTGGATGGGATTATGAGGAGTTAAGGTGCTAGTTTGTGCTGTGTGGAACGTTGGGCTGGTCTGTTGCTCCTCCCAGATCCTTCACTGCTGCCCATAGGGGGGAAAAGTATTCTTTGAACTCTAGGTACTGAGGATAGGAGCATATCAGCAGGGCTGTGTCAGCACTGGGGCTGGGAGGAGCAGCCAGGTCACTGGAACGGGGAGGGCAGGGAAGCGGGGTGTGTATGAGGCTGGGTTTGGTGGGTGTCTCTGCTGTAACTGTGTCAGCTCAAATACTGTGAATGATGTTTCTCAGGGAGTCAATTCACTGATAGAGCAGCCAGGAGCCCCTTTGCACAGCAAGGACTCTGATCCCACATAACTGGCTCTCACTGGTGGGGTGGGGGAGCAGGGACAGAGCAGATTTGCTGCTCTCAAAGTGCTCTTCCACAGAACATGAGTCTGTGAATCAGTTGTGGGAGGCCTACTCTGCCCCCAGACTGTGACGTCTGAAATGAAATGCGTGTCTTCCCTCCTGTTCCAAGGCATGAGAAGAGCTTTGGACCTTGTTGTGATTAATCACTCAGCCCCGAGCTGGATACTCTATGGGTTCCATCTTATAGCTCCCAGAACTGATAGAAATATTGTCCTGCCCACAGCTACTGCAGCTGTATGTCAACAGCAAAACAAATAGTGACTGGTTCCCATTGGGTTGGAGCCTCTCTGCTGAGGCTGTCTTCAATCCTCCTCCTGCCAAAGTGATTACAGATGTAGGCTTTCCCTATTGCAGCTCAGAGTAGCTCCTGTACGGCTGATTCCAAATCCCATTACCATGCTGGAGCCAGAGCCGTTTTTGGTGAGCATCAGCTTGACTAAATCTCCCCCTTGATGTGAAATGTTGCTTACAATGCTTTTCCTAGAAGGACTGCTAAAGGAAGAGAGTGCAGGGCTGTGCTCCCCCCAAAAACCTCCTAAACTGTGTGGAAGAGCAGAGCAAGAAGGCTGTTCTGGAATGAAAGCGTGGCTGCTTCCTCCTCCTCCTCCTCAGGTGTCCCTGTCAGGGGTCTGCTGAGTAATTTGGGGCTCATCACAACTGCTGCTGAGTGCATAACTGATGTTGCAGTGCGTGAGTTCCCTTCCTCTTGCCCCTCCAAAACTACCACAGCCCTAAAATTCCTGCCACTATTTAAGCTGTCCCTAGCTCACCCTCATCCCTTTTCTCCTATGCTATCTTTGGTCTAATTAGAAGGCCAGGACTGTGCATGTGAGGTGACTGTGACCTCGTTAGTTACTTATACTGTATTGAAATTTCTACTCATTTGCATCCCAAATCCTTAAATGTGCAGCTCTGGTCTCCGGGGTCACTTCTTGCTGCTTTCCATCCTCATCAAGGCTCTGGGCTGGAGCTCCGTTCCCTGTCCGTGACAGATCACTCCACTTCTGTCTGGAAGCTGAGCCCCCCTCAAACAAACCCCGTTGTTTGAGGAAGACAAGTTCCTGGTCTAGCCTGGGCACAAGGGAAGGGCTCCCTGGGGAGATGCTGTGAGCTGGGGCAGTGCTGGGAGGGACTCCCAGGCTGAGACAGGGGTGGGCAAATGAACATCCTGGCTGGGCTGTGCCAGGCTCTGGGTTCTTGTCCCTCTGAGATCCACAACCAAGATCACTCTTTCCCCTAGCAAGAACATATTTTTGGTTTAGTGTTAGCTCGTGCCAAACTCCTGTTAGGCTGGCAGTGCAGGCTTGATCCTCCTTGGGTCCTTCACTTTAAATACAGGCTTGACAGACCATATATCCTCTTCCTTTTTTCCTGTCCTAGTTGAAGGGAGAATGCTATTGGAGATGGGAAGGTTTGCATCGTCTCTCTTGTGTGATGTTGGATCCCTTTATAGGGCAGGTATCTTCTAAAGCAAAATGCTTTCAATTCTCATGGCAAGCATAATTCTTTAAAATGTATGCAATAAACAAAATGAGCCAAATGTAATTAAGACAGCATATAATCCGGTAACCCACTTAGAGGCTCAAAGCTTCAGCTTTTAAAAAATGTTTGCTCCAAATCCATTTAAATAAACAGACCAACACACAAAGGCTCTCTGTACATTATTGGGATACAAAGAGAATCGGATCAAAAGCAGCTGTGACCAGGCTGTACATATGTAGCGAGGAAATTGCTTGATCTAAGACTGCACCTTGTACATGCAAATGTGTTTGTGGACCTTCCCAGGAATTGCATTTGTACCGCTCGCCCGGTGTCACATATGCCATGTGCTGTCACACCAGTGTCCCTCTGGGCTTGCAAGAGGGTCTCCTGGCCCTGCACAGAGGGCTGTGGGATTTGAATCTCCTCTACCTGGACACTGTCACTCACAGCTCTGCAGCAGAGCCTGGCTGGCCTTGAAGTTTTGCCAATAGAAATGTGATTTGTCTCGGGTTGGACAGCACAGGCTATGAGTCCAAGACCAAGTGTGCTCCCAGGCCAGCAGGATTTGGCCAAGAGAAGGCATTTTGGGTCAGACAGAAGCATCTGCCTGTTGTTCTTGCAGGTGTTTTTGGACTAGCTGGAGATCTTGGGAAGGACATGCTCATATTTATAAAAAAATGATGAAATGGCTACTGGGGAAGAGTAAGAAAGCTGTTTCTAAAGTGGAAAAAAAATTCTAAGCATTTAGAAGCCGGGTCCTGGCTCAGCCTGGGGATGTCAAAATGCTGGATGCTGGCAGAAAATCCTTTACTCTGGTCCCGCTGGAGGAAGGTCTGACTCGGCAGTGTCTGGGAGTGCCCAGCAGGCCGTACCCCTCGTTCGGGGCCGTGTGTCCCCCGGGGCGCTGGCGGTGCGGTCCCCCGTCGTTGGGGCCGGCTCCCGCCGCAGCCAGGACTCGCACCGGCAGAGGGAGCTCCGGCCGCGTCCTCCGAGCAGGGGGGACCCGGGGGACCGGCTGCTCCCATAGTTGGGGGGTGACGGGTCCCCCTCCCCTGCTCGGGACCGAGCCCCTCTGCGAGCTGCTGGCCGGGCTTGTGTAGCCAGTCAGCCCGGGGGCGACCGGCTCGGCAGGGGGTCACCACTCTCGAGCAGCCGGAGACTGGAAAGGGGGGAAGACCGGGCCGTGACCCACATGCACCGAGCCCAGTAACACGGTCTCCACTCTTAGGTGGCGGGGACGGGGCAGGAGGCAACTCCTGGGGACCCGCAGCAGGGCGAGGATCTCGTGCAAGGCTCAGGCAGTACTCGGGAGGGCTCCATATCGGCTCCCGCAGTCCTCTCGGCACTTTGGCCCTGCTGGCCTTGCTCTGCTGGCGCTCTTCTCTCCCGCAGGAGAGAGCGGGAGGGGCGGCCTATTCCCGCCGCATCTCTCCCTCTTGCCTCCACCGGCTCCCCCTCTCCCGATGCTGCAGAGTCCCACCGGGGGTTGCCTCCGCCTAACACGGTGTGCGGCTTTCTCGCTCTTCCCTGCCCCTAGCGCTCGGCGCTTCGTCTCCCCGCTGTCCCCCCGAACCCCCGCAGGTCAGGTGGTGCCCGGCCCCGGTGCCCGGGCGAGTGCGCCCCGTCCAGCCCCGCCGGGGACCGCGCTGCCCGTCCCGCTGTGCCCCCGGACGGACACGCGTGGCAGCCAATGGGGAGGCGCTGGGAGGCCGCGGGCGAGCCCCTATTGGCGCCGGGGGAAGGAGGAGCCGGGACTTGAAGTTGGAGTGAGGGATCCAGCTGTGCGGAGCGCTCGGCTCGGCGCGGCCGCCGCGGGAGCATCCTCCGCCGCCGCCCGTCCGCGGGGCGCCGGGCAGCATCCCAGCGCCCCGGGCAGATATTGGGCAGCAGAGGGGACAGGCAGAGCCGCTAACGGTGGCCCGCCCCGCGGGCGGGGGCCAGCACCGGCAGTGAGGCCGCCCCGCCGCCCTCCCTGCCCGCGGCTCGGCCGGTTCGGGCCCCCGAAAGCACGGCGAGGAGGAGCTACGGAGCTCGCAGACAGCAGGGCAGGACGAGGGGGGCGGCCCGGGCCCGGCGGGGGGAGAGGTAGTGGCTCGCCCGGCCATGCCACCCCGACGCTGAAGCCGCCCCGCCGCATCCCCGAGCCCCCCTACCCCGCCATGGCCGCGCCACTCTAGGCGTCCCACCGGCTCGCCCCGCGTCGCCCCGGCTCCCCCGGGGCCGCCGGCCGGAGGATGGACGAAGATGGACCGCGAACGGCCGAGGAGGATCCGGAGCCGGGCAGAGCCAAGACTTTCATCCGCCTTAATGACCTGTCCGGGGCCTGGGGCCACCCGGGGCCGGGGGACAGGGAGGCGGGCAGCGGCGACTCGGAGGCGGAGGCGCTGCCCTACCCGGCGCTGGCCCCTGTCGTCTTTTTCTACCTGAGCCAGGAGAGCCGGCCGCGGAGCTGGTGCCTCCGGTTGGTCTGTAACCCGTATCCTTTGCAGGTGTTCGGCGGCGAGGTAAGCCCCACGGGGCCCCCACGCGCCCGGAGCGGCCGGCAGGGCGGGGAACACCTCCCGTCTGGAGCCCGCCGGGTGATGAGGAAGGAGCCGGAGTTCGGGAGGACCCGTCACCCGCCGGCTCCGGGGTAGCCGGCGGCACCCAGCGAAGCTCCCCCCCTCCCCCGCCGTTGTTGGCCCGGGAAGTTTTCCGGGCTGTTGCAGGGGCTCGGCGGTCCATGCCGTGGCGCGGGGCTCCCCTCCTGCAGGGCTCCCCTCCCCCGGCCGCCCCGCCGCGATGCCGCGGCTCCCGTGGGCTTCAGCGCTCCGTTCCACAGGGACTCGGAGTGGAAGCTGCTGGGGACCATCTCCCCCGGGAATCGACCGTCTCTGGTCCTGCTACCCTGACACACTGAGGGACCCTAACCCCGGTCTCTTGCCTTGTGGATCGGTTTTTCCTTCCTGACCCCGTTTCTTGCCCATTTTAGACTCCCTGGTCCCTTCCACGAGGGTTTGCGAGACGGGTGTAGTCTGGACAGAGGCGGAGGTTTTGGGGGGTTGGTTTGCTGCCCAACTTCAGGGTCCCTAAATAATTCAAGGTGTTTGAGGCCCATCCAAGGGCCCATTCTCGTCAGTCCCCCTTGGACTAGTCAGGGCAGGGTGGGGGTCATGGTCCCGGGCGTGCATTGGCCAAGGGCAGCTGTTTGTCAGATCCTAGGGTGAGCCACGACCCTCCATAGGCTTCTGATCTCCTTCCAAGCTCCCTGTCTGCTCTGGCACAGGCCAAGCCACTTTAGTCAAGTTTAAGCTTTCAAAAGCAGGGGGGTGGGGAAAGAAATAGAGGAGACAATAGAAAAAATTCTTCTTTCCACAGTCTTGGTGTCTTTAAAGCTTCCCTTTGGAGCTGAGTTGCAACCAGCACATGGCTTCTGCATGACTTCTAGCATTCCGAGTATTTTACCATCCCCAAATTCCAATTTCATTTATTATTTGTAGAAACAAAACCCCAGAATGAAATAAAGTGAAGCGATGTGCTTCCAGCAGGGGCTGGTGCAGGAGAGGCAGCCACTTCCCGGGAAGTTCCCGCGTCCGTGCTGTGCTACTGGCGCAAGAGGCAGGCGAGTAGTCTGGGCAGCAGCCCCACATCTGGAGGGGGAGAGGCTGTGCAGCAGCACAGAGGACATGTTACACGGTACAGAGGACCAGAATACCCCGTGCTAGTCCTTCTCCGCTCCTGGTATGCAGGAACTGTTAGGGATTACATCTCAGCTGAGACTGGTGTGCGGTGAGGGTCTGCTGGAGTTATGAATATTGTTTTACTTGAGCTTCAGCAAAGATTTCTCTGATAAACAGGCTGCCTTCTCTCCTAAAATGTCCCCCAGGAAGGAAAAATCAAAGATTTCTCTTCCCAGTCGTTAATACACTCAGCAGCTTCTCCCCAGATCTCTTTCAGACTATCTGAGCAGTTCAAACTGCCTTTATTTAAACATCTTAGGAAATCTCACAACTTTGTGAAGCCTTCTGTTTTGGAAATATTAATGACAGGCTGCAAGTCAGTGTGATCTTGTTGCCTACTATGACTAACAATATTTATGATTGCTGGTTTAAATATATTTCCAAGTATTTATGGGGTTTTAAAATTATTTTTTAAAATTTTTAATCTTTGAAATGATGTTTTGAGTCTGATGTTAACACCTGCATGTTTTAGTGTTTTCAGTAAAATCCCTCACCCCAGTAGTGGCTTGAAATGTGTTTTCTCCTCTGTGGCTACAAAAGCAAGCTGATTAACTTTTGTCCTTGGAAAATTAGTGGTATTGTGGGCACCTGCAAACACCACTGCGAGCTGCGGACGAGAATTATGTGCAGTCCCACTAGCTGGGATTTTTGTCTCCAATTTTTCACTTGTAACTGACAGAGAAAGGATCTCGCTAGGAGTCCTGGGGCCACAAGGGTGATGCTGTGTATCTTTGAGTCATGTGGCTGCATGCAGCTGTTTGTTTTCAGGGTCACTGACCCAGAATTGGGGGAGTTTATTTAAAACAACATAAAAAAAAAAAAAAAACAGTTCAGCCTTCAGATGAGAGGAACACAGTAGCTACTTTGGTACCTGCACTGTGTCCTGTCATTTGCTGGGCTGTTCAGCAGAGCATTGTTGTGCTCATCCCTTTGCCTTTCTGCCACTCCAGTGCTGGAGCTGAGCCTGCTCTTGTTTATATTTATTACTTTTATTTTTTTTTTCTTTAGTGTGATGGCCCTTCTCAGGCTGTAACCTTCTGGAATCATGCCTCAGTGTTTAAACCATGTAATCATGTTGCTGGAAAGTCTTTGTTGCCACCAGCTGCCCTGCAGAGGAGTGACGGTGCTTTGGCTGAGTGGGTGGTGAATCTTGCCCCAGTTCCAGGGAGTTTGGAGCTTTCCCTGCCTTCTGCCATTCTCTCAGGTGGATTTTACCTTTCTGCATTGGCTCCTGCAGAAACTGGATGGGAAGACTCTGGTTTGAGCTGTGCTTGTGGAAATGCAGAGCTTGGGGCTTTTCCAGGCAGATTTGTGGTGCTCTAATCTGACTGATAAAATTTACTGTTGATGGGGCATCAGGAGGAGGTGCAGAACCCACTTTTTCCCAGGAAGGACAGTTTGTACCCCTGAAGTGCAGCTGGAACTCCTGGGATTCTGCTCTATATCCCTGTCCAGGCAGGTAGCGTGACTGTGGTACCTGAGGCCGGGTTAGGGGAGGGTGATGGTTGAGGTGCTGGGTATCCAGCAGGGATGCAAAGTCCTGTTGATGTGGTTTTTGGGGGTTTTCTGCCATGTTTCTGTCTAGAACATTCTCTGCCTGTACTAGGAAGCTTTTTCTCTTGCTGTCTAGAGCAGAGATGTGGGGTACTGTGTTGTTCTGCTCCTCCTCTCCCTTAGGGCTAGAAAGAGGTCATTAAGTCTGTCCTGATCCAGAAATTTTCCAGAGCATGAAACCTTGGGATTTTTAACTCTAAACATGTACCAGATGGCCAACTTGTCTTCTCCCTCCACTCCATTGTGGACTTTGAGTGAAAACCTCTCTGGGAGCCATTAAGACTTGAGAGGACAAGCCTAGATGACAGCCTGCATATTCCTGGTGGCTCTGGGGTGGAAGGTTCTTCCCTGGGTGAGAACTACCTGGGTTAAGAGGGAAGAAGGAGCAGGGACAAATTCAGTGGTCACAGTGCTGGACCCACAGGCTCAGAGATAGGAAGGGCTGTGGCACATTCAGGGTGTCCTGGTGTGTGTGCTGGCAAGGCTGTGAGAGGAGAAGCAGGAGTCTCTGAGGGGGAGAAAAGAGGAAGCAAGCTAGTTACTTGACTTTCACTTGTAAAATGAAAGCACCATGAATGATGGGAAGATGAAAGGCTGTATCAGAGTCTGTGCTTGTGGAAATGCAGAGCTTGGGGCTTTGCATTTCTGATCAGAGACAAGAAACGAGGCTATTTCTTGAGAGTTGTGGAGTGACTGAAGAGCAGGGATGGAGAAAGTGGGGAGGATGCTACCACTTGGCATTAAGAGCTCTGAATAGAGAAATAACAGTGTAACTGAAAGTGCCTGTGATATCTGTTGTAGTACTGAAAACTGCCTCATCCCCCATGCCTGGCTGCCTGCAGAGCGCTGCTGCCTGGAAAGCAGCATGCAGCAATGGGGCACTATAAAAACCTGCTGGAAGGTGCCATTCCTGGGGAGACATACCCACATTGGCTGAAATCCTGCTTTTTTCCTCCTGGTTTGGAGGATGAAGGGCAGCTCTGCAAATTCCCTCTCTGGGAAGGGGAGGTTTGGATGGCACTAGGAGGAGTGCTCCCATCCTACCTGGCTGCTCTGCGGCACAGTCCCTGGGATTTGGGGTTTGGGAATGGCTTTGGCAAAGAAACATGTCTTGATCTGGTCACAGAAACCAGCCCTGCCTTCTGTCTGCAATAAAACAGAGAGGATTCTTCCAGCAGCTGCCTCACATGGCTCTGCTCACTCCCCAGTAAGGGAGAGGCGAGTGACCAAAGCTGGGTCCTGGGGAGGACTGATTGCCCACAACTCCTGTTGGAAGTTGCAGATGCCCAGACACCTCCAGGAATGGGTCTGGAATCTCCATGGCTTCATGCCAAGGTGTAGCTGAGATCTGCACCAGGCTGGCTCACAGGATGGCTGGAGCTGCTGTGCTAGAGCTTGGTTCTTCATGGAAGGCAGTGCTGGCCCCATTGAGAGCATAGTCAGCCCCTGCTGAGCTCACCCTGTGCCCTGGTCTGTGTTGGAACCACTCTGTGCTGGTCTGGCTGGATCCAGCTCTTCAGGGAGGGACATGCCTGTGTGTTGCTGCACCAGAGCCAGGACCCTCCTACCTGGTGGGGGTGGAACCTGAGGCTGCTCAGCTGTGTTGTGGTTTGGGGTCTCCAGCCCCAGCAGTGCCCCCCAGTACCCCTTCTCATGGGAATGCCTGTGGTGAGGGCAGTGGGCAAGTGGAACCTCTGTTACCTTGTGGGAGACTGAGGTGCCGTCACCCCCCTCCTCAGCCATGTCAGCTCACGGGGAGAGCCAGACACTGCTTATGCTGCTCTTTTAAGAGTTCTGTGTGATGCAGGGTTAATTTTTTGGTTTTTTTTTTCTTTTTTTTTGTTCTTTTTTTGTTTGTTTTTTTTTTTTTTTTTTGTTATCAAAAGGATGTGGTTTTGGGGCAAGTGCACATGGTGTCCTTACACTTCTATACATTTGTTCCAGCCTCACTTCTGAGTTTAACAAAGCTAAATGCTTTGATTTGACAGGTCAGACCTGAAATGGATCTTGTTTTCATTTAAAAACCCCACAAAGGAACCAGAATCCATTTGCTTCACCTGTGTCTGATCCACCCCAGGGCACCTGAGTTTGTTTCTCTCCCCTGACCCAGTTCAGCTGATGTCTCCAACCCCTCCCTAGACAGATAGAATTTCTCTCACTGTGGCTGAGCCTCTACTGTTTCTGTGCCCCTTCCTTGGCTCCTGGGGAGAAGAGAAACCTGGCTTGTCTGGCTGATGCCTGACCTAGGGGTCTCCCACAGCCCCTTGGCCCTCCTGGCTGGGATGGAGCATCCTGCTGCTACCAGGGCAGGTGCTGGTGCCTCCCTCGGCTCACTCCAGCTCCTGTGTGACAATCTCAACACATCACCTTTTAGCAAGGGCAGCACAGAGGTGCTGTGGTTATTTCCCTCCTCCCAGGAGACAAATAACTGCAAATCCTCTTCCCTGCTGTTCACAAACCTCTTGGGAGCTCAGTGGGAGCAGCAGGCGGTGTTCACTTCCAAGAGCTGGATGCAGTGGCCAGCGTTCCTCTAATCCCTGCCTCCCTGGAAGAGCGAGGAGCAGTTTCATCCTAATCTAGGTGACACCTCATCTCACCAGCAATCTATGGACCCGTCCATCACCCAGCTATGCCGGCAGCCAGGCGCTTCCTTTGCTCCCTGCATGCGTATATGTTTTTTAAGGAGATTCTTCTGTGAATTCCCCCTTCCAGGCTGTTGTGTCACATCTGGAAGTTTGTGTAGGAGTTTATCCAAGTGCTGGAGTACAGAGCAGCTTTTTCTCATTTAAAAATCATAGGCTGGCATTTTGAAGCAAGCTGGGGTGGGGTGGGGGGGGAGGGAAGGGGAGAGGGAAGTTGTCTGCCAAAAAGGAGACTGGAGCAGAGGAATCGTAATGACTTCCAGAACTTTTCTCTCTTCTCTTCTCTTCTCTTCTCTTCTCTTCTCTTCTCTTCTCTTCTCTTCTCTTCTCTTCTCTTCTCTTCTCTTCTCTTCTCTTCTCTTCTCTTCTCTTCTCTTCTCTTCTCTTCTCTTCTCTTCTCTCTCTTCTCTTCTCTTCTCTTCTCTTCTCTTCTCTTCTCTTCTCTTCTCTTCTCTTCTCTTCTCTTCTCTTCTCTTCTCTTCTCTTCTCTTTCTCTTCTCTTCTCTTCTCCTCTCCTCTCCTCTCCTCTCCTCTCCTCTCCCCTCCCCTCCCCTCCCCTCCCCTCCCCTCCCCTCCCCTCCCCTCCCCTCCCCTCTTCTCCCCTCTTCCTCTTCTCTTTCCCCTCCTCTCCCCTCCCCTTTCCTTCCCCAGCTCACAGACAAAAGGCTCGACCTCATGCAGTTCATGGTTATGTCATCCCAGTGCGGGGAGCCCCGGCCGGGAGGGGTGGCCCCATCCTGCCTGGGGACCCCGCGCTGCTCGGGGACAGCTCTGCTTCGGCTCCTTGTAGGAAATCCAGAACGCTTGCTCCCATGTGGGGTGGGGGAATGTCTCTGGAGACTTGCTTGGTATCAATTCACAGAATATTCTGAGCTGGAAGGGACGCACAGGGATCATCGAGTCCAGCTCTTAAGTGAATGGCCCGTATGGCTATTCATCTGGGGCCAGGAACCAGGACAGGGTGGCTGGGAGGAGATCCCAGCTCTCCCCCAGCCCCCCATGCCGAGGACAGGAGGGGCAGACATGGGGTTGGACCACCCCAGCTGCCATTCATCCATGGGGCTGACGTGTCTCCCATCAGACTCCCTGCTCTCAGTTTGAACGACTTTTGTGTTCTCTGCCCTGTTCAGTAATGTGGGCTGTTGGAGCCAGTCTGTAAATGCCCAAGATTTTACGATGCACAGAAAATATTCTGCTTTCTTCCCCCCCTGCACCCCCTGCAGAAGCTTTGGTGTCGTGCTGAAAAATGCTGCTTTCTCATTTTTTATTTTAAACTCTCTTTCATTTTTTTTCCCCCATTCTGAAAAGACCAAGTTTTGGGTTACCCCAAGTTCCCCACCCAGGTTTTACTCAACTCTCCATTTTTTCCTACTGTTTTGCTGGAAGGGAGCAAAACCTTAGGCCAAAATGAACCTCCCTGATGGCTTTTTCACTTGGGTCATGAAATCATTTTCCCTTGGCAGAGGACCCATGGGGAGCCTTTGCCCCTGGCAGCTTTGCTGGCTGGGAGTAGAGTCTGAGGGAACAAGGCCATCCTTAGGGAACTGTGGAAGGATCATCCAGAGTCAGGTTGGGAAGGCTTTCAAACTTCACTGTGCTTTGGAGAGGGTTGAATTTCCTAGTTAACTAGGAGGCCTAAGTGTTTCTGGGTTTGTTACGAGGCCAGACCGTGGCTTTCCCTTCCTCTGTGCCTTGGCTCTCTGCTGAGCAACCTAGATGTGAAATGTTCCTCTGATGCATGTAGAGGTTTCCCCCAACCTGGGTTCATCTGGCTTTGGCTTTCTTCAGCCTTGGCCTCTCACTCAGGAATTTGTCCTGGTGCTAAGAAATAAAACAAACAACAAAACAAAACAACAAAAAAAGCCCCAAAAAACCTAACCAACCAACTAAAAAAAAACCAAAACAACACAAAAAAAAAAAAAAAAGGAGGAAATTCACATGGTTTTATATAACGGAGTGAGTAATGACTGGTCGTGCTTTGGGATGCTCTCACATCTGCTTCCTACCAAAGCCCCAGCAAAGAAGCTTCGAACAGATGGAAAAAACACATTTTTCAGCCTGAATATTTGCTGAGAGAAGCTTTGAGGCTTGCTCTGTGTGCTGGCTGCGGTGGTGCTGGTTAGTGCCTTACGGGAAAGAGGCTGTTGGTGTGCCAGGAACATCATCCCGTGCCTGAGGTGCGGCACGGCCAGGCAGGTCCTGGTGGGAGCTGCAGCCATGCACACGGACTGGGATGTGCCCGTGACTCAGCCCTCAGAAGTTCATTGGTTTAGTCACAAGTGGATGGAAATTGTCCATTGGTTTGGCTTCCATGCCTGAAATGTTGTTTTGGTTGGCATTTTTAGCACATTTCCTAGGCGCAGGGGACTGGCGGCTGTTTGGTGTTGGGGTTTTCTTGTCACCCGTGTCATCCCAGTTTTCTCTTTCTCTCTGCTGGGATGCAAAATCCAAGGGCAAGAGCAGAAGAGTACTGAAAATGGGAACAAAATGCTAAATAGGTGATGACTGAGAGCTGGGAGCTTGGTGCAGACTAGCTTATAAAGAAAAGGGTATTTATTTACTGTAATCCAGGTGCTAGCCCCACACTTACTAGGTTTCTGGTGCAAAGCATCCTTACATTTATCTCTAATTTGGCTCTCTTCTAAGAGGTTTCTCCCAGTACATCCACTGAACCAGCTTCAAGATGCTCCCTAACCCTGGGGGCTGAAGGCAAACCCACAGCCAGCAGCAGTGGAGCTGGGCAAGGGGACTCACAGAGATTCACCCACCTTGGCTGTGCAGCCACCCCCGGGGGGGTTTTATGCCTCCAGGAATTCCTGTGATTCATACCTTAATCAGGTCAGGTTTCGAAGTCCCTCCTCCTGCGTTATTGATGGCCTCTGTGCTCCCTCCCAAGATGCTGGTGGCCAGAGCAGCCCGAGGCAGAGCCCTTCCCTGCCCAGATGGCGAAGAGGGCTTGTTAATGATTTGTTAATTCAATTTGAAAGTGCTTGTTAACCCATGGCAAGGCTGAAGCTGCCTTCTGGAGGGCAGGGCTCACCCCCATGCCTGGGACTCCTCCTGTCAAAACATTTATTTGGTGTTAAGCTGCCAGCCACGCTATGCAAGTAAATATGTTAATCATGAGTAAAGGTTCATTTTTAACTCTGGGTTGAGACTAGTCTTGGGAAGAGCCCTACTCCGGGAAGGGGAGAAGGTGGTGGGAGCTCTGCTGTGGGTGGATGTGCAGCTCCCAGGGCCAGGTTGTATGGATTCTGTGGAAGGGAGCAAATGTCTCTGCTCCTTCTTGGCTCCAGGGTCTGTAGGAATAAAATGGTCATTCTGCTGTGGGTGAACGAGGCTTCTAAGTGCATTTGATTGGCTGCTCTTTAACCAGCCTCCTCTGCATTGGTCCTAGCTGCTGATAACATGAATCCCAGGTCTGGGCTGGTGGTCCCTGTGCCTGTGTTGGATGCAAAATGTCTTTAATTTGGGAACCATCACATCTAGATAGCCTGGCTGTAGCAATTCTACCATTATGGGAAAAAACAAACTCCAGTAAGAATGATAAATAAAGGAGCCCTCTGATGCTCCATTAAATTAATGTTTATCTGGGCAGATAGGGAGGAAAGGAATTAAATTAATATCTGACTTGTAACTGCTACTGTATGTGATTATTGACTTATCTTGCTTTGGAGGACCATAAATATGTCTCAGGATATACCCCTGAGACTATAATCTGCTCAGGATCACTGTGCAGGTCTGTCTCTGATGTTCCTTCAGAGATTCATCCTGACTTCTAGGGTCGAAAATCCAAATTCCTCTGACAAAGGACCTAGCCACGTGTGGAGGGGAATGTGTTTGCACTATATGGCAAGCATACAGCATAATTCTCGAAGGTTTCTGCCTTGTATAAATTGCTTTATTGTTTGTGATCCATGGCTGGCTCAGTGTTGGAGGGTGTGGAGCCTGATTCAACTCAGAGGAGAGGTGCAGGTGAAGCTTCTTGGCTCTGAAATTGGGATGGATCACAGCTGGAATCTCATACTCTTATCCACTGACTTTCTCCCTGTCGTTGGGATTTTGTGCCCCTTAGGCAGTTGTTTGATGGTTAAGGATGGCTTGGGGAGATAAGATGGGCCTCTCAGTCTGCCCCTCAGTAGCCCTGGCCCAGGGCTTTGGGTATCCATGAGCCTGGGGAGAGGGGTGAACTCTTTCCTTTCAGCCCTTGCTGCTGCATGGGTATTTCTTTTGATGACCCAGTGGATGTGAGCTGATCCCAGGCACCCCAAACCATGCTGGCCATGGCGGGGCAGGGGGGGGAGGCACAGGGCATTTCACAGCTCAGTGTGCTCAGTGTCCTGGGGCTTTGTACCCACTCATGTGGTGCACACTGGGTCAGCAGCTTGGGCAACAGATGGACAGTGGCAGCAAGGGCCAAGCTGACCTGTCATGTTCCCCTTGTGAAGAGGAGCTGGAACATCCCTATGTGGCTGAGCTGTGGCAGGATGTCCTTCCTCTAGCTGAGGTGGGTGTTTCCACCTCTTGGACTCTGTTTTATGTAGGGGATAACTTGCTGTCTGTGCGAGTCCTCTTTCAGCAGTGTGTGTTCACCCCATTCTCTGTCACAGCCAATATTATTGCAGGAGTCTCCAGGCTGTGAATGGTGCTCTGAGCCCCCAAATCTCTTCTTCTCACCCATTGCCTCGGGCCCTGCTGCCTGGATGGGGCAATGCTGTGGTGAGGGTATTTTTCAGGATGCTTCTGTTTTTTCCTTCCATCCTGTCTTTTAAGATGGTGCACATCCTGCCCCACAGCAGCCCCCTCCATATACCAACACGCTGTTCCCATGGGAGCAGTTTCCCCTGCTGTGGGCAAATCACAGCCCCTTCATCAGAAACTGCTCATGGCAGCAGTACAGGGGAATCCTGTCTTTTTCAGGAAGAGAAGAGCAGAGGAGCTCAAGGCCAGCACAGGGTATCCGCAGTGAGGGTGGAGACACTTCTGCCTTCATCTCAGTAAATGGGCTCTGGCTCCTCCAGCAGTGGATGTTCACATCTCAGCTGGGTTCTGGGCTTGGCTTTGTGCTGGGCTTTGTTTTCTCTTGTCTTGTAGCCCCATGAAGTTGGGCTGTCTCAGCTCTGGGAGCTCAGAGGGTTGAGCAAGTGGGGGTCAAGCTGCAGATCTTGTGGTGAACCGAGGGACGAAAGGAAGGTGCTTTGCAGTGCCTCCCCCCCCCCCCCCAATCTCCCCCTTTCATCTGCTGAACACCTTGATTTTTTTCACCTCTGGTTTGGGTTTTTTTTTACTATTGCCTGGATTTTGCATAGGGGGCAGGCTGGAGGTTCGGAGGGGGGTGTGCACTAAATCTATTCAAGGAGTTGTGATCTCTGCATTTCATTTTGCAGTTCAGCTGGAAAGATCTCATTTCCAAATACACCCACACACAGGCACAGCAAGAGAGGAGAGTGCAGGGGAGGGAGGGAGCTACTCAAGGGGGATGGGGCAGCATGGGCAGGGCTGGGGGCCATGGCATGGGCACTGGGAGCCTTGGCAAATCTGACTGGGAATGGTCCATAGCCTTTATCTGAGGGTAGGAAATGTCTCTGCCCTGTATCTCAAGGCCATGCAGATGCTTGGTGGCCCTCTGAGTGCCTGGCTGCTACAGTCAAGAGCAAAAAGGGGCTGAGAGGAGCAAAGGTCCCCAAGCATAGCCCTTGCCCCGAGCCTGGCAGTGGCCTTAAGAGCATCTGAGGGGGCTCCAGGGCAGTTTTAAAATTGCCCGCAGTGTGTGTGTGTATGTACACGTCCCCATCATAGGCTGAGCAGAGCTCAGGACATGGCTGCACCGTTCTGAGACCTGCTTTTAAAATGGAAGAAGGGCAAAGGCACAGAAGAAGTTACAAAACTCCTTTCCCAGTGACCTTCGAGCCAAAATGATCTTTTTTCTGAAGATGAGCCAGTGCTGGAGTGTTTCCTTTACTCTCTAACTCCCCATGCACACTGTCTCCCTCCAGGGCCTTCCTTCCCAGCCGAGTCCTGACTCCAGATCTTGGGTTCTGGAGGAGCTGGTGAGAGATGCATCCTGCATCTCCCAGTGCTGTTAGGGATGGGGTTAATGGAAAGCAAATGAACCTTCACCCTGATAGGCATCTAAATGTGCAGCAGAGGGTAAAAGTGAGGAGCTGAACAGATGGGGACTTGGTGTTGGTGGAAGGTTTTGGAGAGACACCTCAGTCTGCCTAAGCTGGGAGCTGACAGTAACCTTGCCTGTACGTCAGCGTGCCAGGGCAATGTGGGGACAGTTACCTGAGCCCCCAAGTCTGGGTCCTTCCCTGACTTCAGGGCTTTGGAGCAGCTTGGGGTGCTGGGGTGTTGCCACAGGTACCTGCACTCCCAGCCAGCTTCCCCTCGGGCCCCTTGGGTGGATGCTGGTGGCAGGTCTCAAGCTCAGCCCCCACACACCGAGTCCTTCCATCACCCCTTTGGGTCAGTACGTGATTTTTTCCATTGCTCTGAAGCGGCTGAGCTCATACAACAATATTCTCTGGGCCAACACCGCTCCTTTTTGAAGTTCCTTGTTTTGGTGTTCCTCAAGCTCTGTTTCCTCTGTTGTGCATGAAATACAACACCCCTTGGCACTGGAGGCTTTCCCCAATGCTGTGGCTTTGGTCATCCCCCGCATCCTGCTGCCAGGTAAAACCACTGCCCGATTTCTGAGCTGCTGCTGGTGGATGCCATCACCTCCCTAACTCATCACAAGGCTTAAAAGGTGGTAAAATAGGATCCTTTGGCCACCTTGGCGTGCCGCAGCATGCCGCCAGTGGAAAGGCAGCCACTGGAGCATGCCTGGGGCCATGTTTGTCTTAGCCAGTGGCCACAACTGGAACCAAGGCTCTGCCAAGCAGTGAAAATGCCAGAGCAGTGAGTTTATCCCACAATGTTTGATTTGTGGTCACAGTGGAAGCCAGGTCAGGAGCGATAGTGGAGAATGCAGCAGAAAAGAGCAATTTCAAGACCGTCGCAAAAACATTTCATGCTGCTAAAAGTCAGGATTTTCTCCTTTGTTTTTCCTCCCCTGCTGCTGGCCGCGCTGGCAGTGAGGTGAAGTTTATGGGAGAAGTAGTGCGGTTCTGGGAAATATTTTGCCTCGCTTGTATTGTTGAATATTTATTTTTCTGGCAGCAGATGAAGGAAATGGGAACACAAACAGCTTGGCCGGTGGGGTATTGGTCCAGAATCAGCCTGGGCAGCAAGAGGCTGCTTTGCTGGGGACAGAAAATACTCGAAAGCGGACAGGGTTTTCATTGTTTTCATTCCTCTCCCTTTTTGTCCCTGTGCTCAGCTGGATCTTAGGGTGTTGTTAAACAAGGGGTGAACACATCTTGCTGTTAAGGCAAGGATGTGCATTGATGCTCTTGGCCTCCTGTGTGTTTTCACTGATTAAAATCTTAAATTCTTCCATTTTTTACAAGATTTTGGGTTTCTGTGCCAAGCCAGAGAGTCTCTATGGCAACTGCTACAGGCAACTTTTTTCTGTATCCCTTTTTGGGTTTTTTTGGAAGATGGGGGAAGAGGGTGAGTGTCTGGTGCTGAAGCACCAATAACTACTTGAATACCCCAAATATTTGGGGTGATGAGTGCTGGGAGAGAAATGGAATTGAAATACAAAATTGCTTCATGCCCATGGAGCAAAGCACCTGGGCCCTCACTGGACCCCTCACCCCTCTGCTAATTATAGTGGTTTTTGACTGTGGAGAGTGCAGAGTCCCATCCACCCCCACCTCCATCCCACCCCAAGGCCAGGGTCTTCACAGCTGGGTCTGTCATTTCTGGAGGAGTTTAGAGCCATTCTTGGAGTGTGATTGCAGCAACATTTCAAGACACAATTAAAGCCTGAGCCTTTTAGGAAAAGTTGCAGCATGTAATAGAAAGGAAACCAGCTAGGCTAGGTTGAAGCATAATAGGTTTTGTGAGTAATTTTTAGAATCCTATACTGTAGGTCTTTCTAGAAAGATACTATAAAATTTAATAACATGTTATATTCCTATATGTTATATTTAAGACATCCTATAGTATAGTGTAGGAGGAATCTAATTTTCTGCTACAGGATAATATACCTTTCTATAGGTTTTTGGCTGTATTTTTTTTTTTTATTTTTTTATTTTGGTCCACTGGAGTTAAATGAAAAAAATTACATCCTTCCTAGAAAAATCAAACAGAATGATGAGAAAATAATACCCTTAATTTATTTAATACAGCATGTGAGTATTTTCCATAAGGGTTTATATAGCTGCATAAAAACCCATTGAGGACCTGTTGGGGAGGTGATTTGAGATAGGATGGAGATGTGTTCAGATGCTGTCTTGGCTAAGCAGTGTGGAGGCTCTGAAATGGGACCTGGGACTGTCTAAAGGGGGGGAAATTAAAAATAAATAAAACCCAGGAATTTGTTGCATCTCTATTTCCACTCCTAGGATGCAGTTAGAGGGATGATGGAGTGGTGGGTGCAGGGCTGTGGCATGAACTGCTGGAGCAGGGTGAGACTGGGGGCTGGATCTTGTGCCAGGGGCTGGAGAAAGGAGCAAGGAGCTCTTCAAGGTTGGAAAAATGGGCTTTGGAAGTAGCATGCAGGGGCTGTGCCACCCTGCGTGGCTGTTTGCAGTAGGCTGAGGGAGGCAGCAGGGTGGTCCACAGCAGGGTGGACGATGCTTTTGTCTGCATTTTGCATCCTGACATGTCTGTCAGGGCTGAGTTCTGTGGTGGTTTTGCCTGGTGACACATGGATTTGGCCATATCAAATCCACCATACAAAGTGGGGCAAAGATTCTCTGTGCTCTGCTGGTGGGCAGGTGTGACAGGGTTCAGTGGGCAGATGGCAACTGGGCCCTTCTGAGTGCTCACCCTGCTCTGTGGGGTCTTTGTCAGCTGTAACCACACCAGTAAAAGGCCATGGCTGGGATGCTCTGCTCAGTGATGGAGAAGATACCCCATGAGCTGTGGTTCTCCATGGAAAAGTGCAGGACTGGGCTCCCTCTTCAGCTTAGCTTGGAGCTGTCCATCCCTGTAGTGTCAGAGACCTGCATGGCCAGGTCCCCAGCAGGATCCTAGGGAGCTAGTGCCATCCCAGAGAGAGAGAGAGAAGGGAAAGGTGGTAGCCTTGGTCCTTCCAGATCCCCAGAGAACAAGTGCCTTTTAATAGCCATGGCAGCTAATAAGCCCTGCGTGGTGACAGCCCTGCTGTCTCCATGGAAACAGATCGAGTATCACATAGCAACATGTGCCTCATGTACCCATAGAAACGGCCCAGAAGCTTTTTAGCATCCTCTGTTAGATCTCTGCTCTGAGAGGTGGTGGTGGAGTTTATCCCGAGGTGAACCCACTGCTGCGGGGAGGTGGCGCTGGGGTGAAACTGGGGAGGAGGGTCCCAAGGGCTGCAGGAAACCAGGGGCTTTATGGGAATCAGGCATGTAAGGCGCCCCTCAGGTGGATCAGTAGGGTGTTCCCAGGCTAATGAAGATTTTGGAAGTTTTTATCTTCCACATGACAGCAGTAGGACTTGGGGGGAATGGGGTGTGCAAAATAATTTGAATCTGATGGGCTTTGGGTTACTGAAGGAGAAGAAATATAAAAGATGCTCAGGGCTGGAGAGCTGGAAACCACCTCACCACAGGCAGAATGGTGTCACAGTAGGATACTCACAGCTGGGTTTTCTTTGTGGTTCCTGGAGTCACTTCATCCTCAAGCTGGGGTTCTCCAAGCCACCAAAATGAGGTGTAGAGGCTGGGAGTGCCCCTCCTCTGTGGGCAATGCTCAGCAAGGGGGAGGCAGCAGGACACACACTGTCTCTACATGCAGCCTCTGCCATTTCTTGCTCAGCATCTCATTAAGCAGCCTGAGCTGTTACAGGTTAATTAGGATTTGTAGCTGGTGAGTGTGAAGGGTTTGCTGAGGTCACACCGTGCTAAGGTTCATGTGAAACACTGTGAATGTCATTGCCTACACATGCTGGGTGCAGCAATTGCTCTGAACCACTGTAGCAAATGCAGCCTTCCCCAAATTTATCCACCAAGAGGCTGAAAATTTTAGGAATTCATTTATTTGGAGCTGTTGGAGCATTTCTTGCAAATACGTTTCTTCCCCCATTGTTGCAATGTGTTTTTAATGGGAAGCCTGCATGGACACTTATGAGTATCCCTGGTTTCTGTAAACATTCAGTTGAATAAATGTGATGGGTTTGGGAAGGTTTACAGGTTTGGTATTTTAAAGGCTGTGAACTGAACTGCTTGATTTTTTTTTTTTTTTTTTGGTGAACTTTCAGACCTTCCTATTGTCTCTTTATTTTTTTTCTCACAGCTTTTGTTTGGTCTATGGGGGGCTGGGAGACACCTTTAAGTAACGCCTTCAGCAGTGTCCAAATCCCACATGTTTTGGGGAGTGGGAGCTCTGACTTTGCTCAAGTGCTTTTTGAGTGGGACTGAGGAACTTGGAAACTTGGAATTTACCCTGTGGTTTGTGTGTTATGGGAAGATAAATGTGAGTCAAGAGGAGGTGCTGTGGGGGAGGTGTTTTCTGTGGGAAAGTTTGGGGTTGTGGGTCCATTCTGGTCAGACATGAAACTGATGCCATGATGGATGAACATTAAAACTGGAAAATCTGTGCTGAAGCTCTTCTGGCTGGTGGGGCTGGCAGCAAAGAGACACCTCTGCAGTTGTGCTGTGCCCTGATTGATGATCTCAGGCCTCCACTCAAGCAGCAGAAAGCTGGTTAAATAAACAAATAAATAGGGAATTGTGATAAAATTTCCAATTATTTGGCTTCTTACCCTGACAAGTATTTGCTTCTGGGATGGGAGTTACCCCTGGGTTCAGCAGGTACCCCCATGCCAGCACTGGGCAAGAGAGTTGCCCCGTCTGGCTCCCTGGTGCTCATCCCGCTGCGTGCAGGAGGCTCAGTGATAATGGCATCAGTGCTGGCCTCAGAGGAAGGTTGCAGCCTGCTCAGCGAGGTTTAATTAAATCTGAAATCCCGCCTGTTTTCTCCTGGGCTTTGGCTTGGGATGCCACGGGTAGGGAATCAGTGAAAGGAAATAAAGATAATTAGAGCAACTTCAAGGGCTGTTGCACTCCCAGCAAGTGGGGGGTTGGAGGCTAGGTGGGCTGCAGAGAGATTGAGCTGTGGTGCTCCTTTGGGACATGCATGGCATGGATGGGATCACTCCCAGGGAAAGACTGAGCTACCACTCCAGCTGAGTGCTGTCCAAATCAGGAATTTATTCAAACCCAGAGCTCAGAGTTGGCAGTGCCATCTCCAAAACTCCTTAAATGACTGGGCAGCTCTGTGCTGGCAGCAAGCATCCCCTGCAGTGCGTGTCTTTCCCCCCCATTTTTGGGGATCTGCTTATTAAGGCTGTGAAGAGCCTGGCTATAAATGAGATACAAATGTACATTTAACACCACGTGTCCTCAAGGCCAGTGTAGATATTCTGATATTTAAACTAGCAGAGCCAAGGGGAAGGAGGCAGCAAATGAAAAAAAAAAAAAGAGTAAAAAAGGAAAAGTAGCTCTAATTGAGGTCAGTATTTGAACAGCAAAGATCAATTAATTCTCCTGAATCAATAAGTCTGGGTGACTGAAATAACACATCCCCACCAAGGCCTGGTACCGGCTGAGAGCTGGCCTGGAGTGAGCTGCTGCTGTGGTGGAAGTTTCAGGGTTGGCAGAGACTTCACTATTGACAGAGGTTTTGGTGTTGGCAGAGTTGTTGTTGGCAGCCCTGAAGGATGCTGAAGCTGGTGGTTGGCTGTCAAGGGCACTGGCGGGCAGCTTCCTCTGCCTTCAGCCTTGCAGGAACCTGTGAAAATCTACTTATACCCCCAAACCATGGCCCCTTACCCGCTACGCTTCCATAACCAATTCTTCAGGCTAGAGTAGATTAACTGAGGGGGTGGGGAAGATTCCCAGCCAGGAAAGGTGAGCTGCAGCTAAGGTGCTAAGTAGTGCTTCCCCGCTAGTTCCCACAGGATGGATGGGAACTATTGACATCCCCCCTCACTTTTTGGCCAGCTGAGCCTTCCCAGGGTGGTGGCTTAGCAAATGTCCAGCATTCCCAGACTCACATTTTCATTCTACTTTATTGCTCTTCCAAGAAAACCTGCGTGGGGGGTGGGGTGGGGGTGGGGGAGAGGAGATTATCACCTTAGCGTTAAATACCCTGAGGGAAGGTGGGGAGAGTGGGTTGTTTTTCCTAGTCTATCTCCCAAGGACAGCCGGGCTGAGCAGCAGCACGTGCTTGTGGAATGTGGCACCCATGGGTGCAGCCGTGCTGGGCAACACAGTGTGGAGGCAGCCAATGCCTTCCCGGTGAGTTTGCACCCCCAGCAGGCAGGAGAGCACAGCAAGAAGGAGGAAAAAAATCCTTGTTGTTATTATTCCATGAATTTTATACATTGGACTGATGTATATGGCAGATTAGATGATTTGCCTCCAGGCACACAGGAAAAGTGATATGAGGCAGGATCTTTTTGGCAATCCTGCTTCTTAAACGTGAGATGAAATCTTGTGGGATGGGAAGGCGATGGAGGAGCTGTGGTTTGGGTCCTCTTGGGGTCGTACTGTCCCTGTACCATGAAGCTTGGTGAGGCTGCAGCTCGCCCTAACAGTGCTGCTTTCTTCCTCCATCCTTTCAGAGGAAGGGAAAAAGTCGCTGCTATTTCCACCATTTCACTCGGTTTCCAGGTTAGGAATCCAGGACGCTCTCAGGTTTGCCGGAGGAAGGTGAGAGAAAGGCTGTAAAACCTGGCTGTGCTCAGGAGATTATTTATGGCTGGGTTTGATGCCACATTCGATGCTTTTTGCTGCCTTGTTCCCACCTCCCACAGTCCCTCACTGCAGCTGGGCTGGAGGAGGGGGAAGGGGAAAATGCCTTTGGCAGCCCCCATGGGATTTGATCCTGCCCTGCTTAGGCAGTAGGGGAGATGAGAACGTCAGGTCTCTGCAGGGTGCTTAAACAGCGGATCTCACCTGGCCTGGCTAGAGGAGCACAAGGGACAAGAGGCTGGTGTCAATGTCCCCGTGCCAACTCCCTGCAAGGTGACACAGATCCTGGAAACCCCCCAGCCCCTCCCGCTGTTGCCTTTGAAGATGCTCGCAGCAGGTGCTAATGAGCGTGGCTTGAAATACCTCATCGCCTTTACATAGGTGGGGTTTACTGTGTGTATGAAAAGGTAGAAAAAACACCTGTTTGCTGGCCGAGCGTGTCAGAGGGAGCTTCCTCCCCCTCTTGCTTGTCTCATCTCGCCACCTGCAGTGCCCTGTGACCAGCACGAGGCTGAGGATGCTTCAGGTTGCGAGGCCATTGGATACCAGGGCAGGTGCAGGATGCATCCCCTGTACCACTCCGGGTGCAGCAGCATGGGCAGGCTGCAGTGCTGGTGTAACTGTGCTCCAGCTGTGTCCCTGGGAGTCAAACAGAGCTCCTGGAAGTGCCCCTGGTCTCAGTGCTTCAGCCCCTGTCTTTGGCTGTTCTTTCCCTTTGTGCTGGTAGGGAGTCAGTAAAACCAGCACCAACACAAGGAGTTTAGAATGGGCACAAGTAGCACCTTTTTTTTTGCCTCCAGCCACATCCTGAGCTGCAGATGAGAAGTGTGATTTGTTTTCATGCTTTTCTCGTGATTTCTGGTGTGTTCCCACGACTCCAGCTGCCAGGACAGCCGGGGAAGCAGCTGGCTGGGCGAGCTGGCATCGCTGGGCACTCCTCGCTCCTCGTGGCTGGCCCACGCCTGCCCAAATAAAAGCTGGGGAGAACACGGAGCTTGCAGGCTGCTGCTGGAGGTGCGGAGAGTGCTTTAGCAAACTGGCATGATCTAAAATTACTGAGGCAGGATCCCTGCTGGGGAAGCTGCTCGCAGGGTGCTGTGTGCCCCATTTCCTCAGCAGCTCCTCGCTGTGGGAGAGGCTGATGGCAAAGCATCTTCCATGGAAAGAGGGGCGCCAGCGTTGGGTCCGGGCAGCTGGCGCTGGGTGGGCTGTGGAGACCCCCCACACGCATTTTTTGGAGAGTGGAGAGTAAATACTGTCAGCAAGCATTATGTCCCTGCTCACTGCCACACTGGTGCTGCCGATGCTGCCTTGCACCCACCCTGCCGGCAACCTAAGCCCAGGCGACCGTGGCCAAGAGCAGGCGCCGGCCAAACCCAAGCAACTTCACAGACGCACTCTGTGGAGCAGCTCCACTGAATAAGAAATTGTTGCGTAACCTCTAACAAGCTTCCTCTCTGGTTTGCAGCCACTTGTCTCTCTCCCCTCTTTATTAAGCTGGCGCGCAATTCCCGCTGGGTTTGCTTTCCAAGGAGGGCTGCTGAGTGGATAACGGGGCTGGGGCTGCTGCTCACCATATGGCCTGCCCCGGTTTTGAGTGTTTTTTTAATGCTGGGTCAGCGGTGGAGCTGGGGACAGGGACACCTGAGCATGCGCCCAAGGCATCATGAGCATCACTGCTGCCCTGGGTGCTGGATGAGGCGGCTGCTGCTCCAGCACTGCCGGCCTGAGCTGCTGCTCACCCACTAAAAATACGCAGAGGCTCTGCTGCCTGGAAGGAGGAAAAAGCTGAAATATTTTTCTTGGAGAGAGGAGGGAACCAGGACGGGAGGGCAAGGAGGCACTGCAGCGTGCCGGCAGCAGTCGGAGGGGATGGCTTCTTTCTGCCGTGACCCCCAGGGCCGGGCATGATCCTGTTGGCTTGAGCTCACTCTTGCTGACACACACTATTGGCAGCAGCCGCCTGAACTGGTTATGCTGCAGGGAAACCCGAGAGGCTTTGGCTTTGCTGGAAATGAAATGAGGAGAGGGCAGGGGGCCCCGTTGGTGGAGGGAGGGGGGTTCTGGCTTTCCTGCTTGGGGCTGAGGGAACAAAAGAGGAACCCGCAATGACATTTGAAGTGTTGCACAACTTGGCACAATTGACAGTGGGTTGGTTTTCTCATGCTGTTCCCTCTGTGCATGGCCTTCTTCTTTCCTAGCCCTAGCTCTCCCCTTCCTCCCTTGGAGAGCAGCTGGTGCTGGAAGCTCCTCCTGGATGATGGTTCCAGGGAGGTTGTGTCTCATGAGTCCCTTTGCCACCCAGGGAGGGGAAGACGTGTGGTGGAAACTCCTGACAAGGAGGCTGATGTTCCTGCTTTGCCTCCTGGGGGTTACAGAGGGACAGTGCTGAGCCCCATGGGGTGCTTGCTCCTGCCTGGAGATGTTAGTGGGGAGAGGGGGACATCCCTGGGGTGGTCCCTTTGGGATTGAGCCAGCCCTGTGATCCCGCTCCTGTGGGGTGGATATTGGGTGGCTCTGTGTCCCCCATCCTGCTGTCATGGTCCCCCCAAACGTCCCTGCAGCTCAGCTAGGGGGGGACCCATGAAAGCAACTCTGCAGTGGGTGGCTGGCTCTGCTGGCTTGTCCCTCTGTTGCAGTCCTGCTGGAATGCCTCCCTGCATGCAAGCAACATAAGGGGTTGGGGTTTCATGGGATCCAGCTCTGCACTGGCAATCCTAGGGACTTGGGATTACAAGGGGCTCAGGAAGTCCTGAAATCTGTCCTATCCCCATTAGCAATGTGGGAATTGCAGGGAGAGTGTCATTCCAAACCAGTGAAGTGGAATGAGTGTTTGGGAACTGGCAGCTCTCTGGCTTTTCTCCCACCACTCACAACCTTTCTCTTGCTCACAGAGACAATTTTTGTATTTTACTTCTTAAAATACATATACATGTATATAAATACTGTATCTTGGCAGCTGCTGTTTCTCAGCACCTGCTATTTCCCCGGGAAAATGGGGATTTGGTAATGGTACAGCCTCCCTGGTCCCTGGGGCCTTGTAAACCTGGCAGTTGTTTATGGCACTGTGCGGCAGCATCCTCGCTGCTGCTCTGCTCTCCTCCTCTGAGCATCTCCCTGGCTGGACCCTGCCAGGGATGGGCTCCTCAGGGGTCGCCTTCCCCTGCTCAGAGTTTTCTGGGGGCTCTTTGTGGCAGTTTGGTTGTTTGAAGATGCAGGGTAGAGCTGGTCCTGACTCAGTCCTGGAGCATCCCCTTCTTGAGTTTACCCCAGTGTGTCCCTGAGAATGGAGCTGCTGCTTTGGGTTTAGATTTTAATGACTTGCTGGTTTCTAATAAAAATAACCTGGGTGGACTCCTGGTCTGTCCATTGACTGACCAAGGGCACTACTCTGGGTTTCAGTAATGGTGGGGCAAAAGCATTGCATGGCCCCTCACAGGGGCTTTGCAGTTTGTCCTCACACCATCCAAACTCTGCCTTTTGCTGTGCCTTTGGGACACTCGTCCTCCTGCCAGCACCCATGGAGCTGGGGCAGCCTCTGCCATGGCCACGTGTCCCTTTGCTGCTGTGGTGGAGGCACAGAACATCATCATCTTCCTCCTCTTCCTCTTCATCACTGCTGGAGTGAAAGGCTTGTGGCAATGATGGGCCCTGATGGGGAAGCTCCTGCCCTTTGCTCCCTGCTGCTGGATTCCCATCATGGCCCCACAGAGGGAAAACCTAGCCTGGGGCTGGCTGTGGGATTTTATAGCCCTGAGAATGAATCCCAGCACCATCCCTGTCTCTCTGGGGAGCAAGGTCATGTCGCTGCTCAGGAAACCATTCCCTGGGAGCAGCAGCTTGTTAAAGAGGGAAAGAAACCCAAGGGGGCTGGGTTTGTGTGGGGCTGGGAGTTGGGGCGCGGGAAGGCTGGTGGTGGATGTGGTTCCTGCAAGCTCCCCACTGCTCTCAACACATGCTCAAGGTTTTTCCCCAGTTCAGGTGTGGAAACACGGTGTTTTGGGGGATTTCATTGCACATGGGCGATAGTGTTCCTGCTCTGTACCTGCAGAGTCTTGGGCAGTCACAGTTGCATTGTTCACTTGCACGTGGGCTGGCTCTAGTTTGAGGGCTCCTGAAAAGTGATGAGCTGTGGGTTGATGGGCTGAGAGGACATACTGTGGGATGATGGGGGATGTAAGACCCAGATTCCAGTTACTCCCCATGAATATGCAAAGCTGGGGGTTAAGGTCTGCAGGGTATCTTGGAGGATATACAGTAAAGTTGATTCTGGGTGTCACCAGTGGGCATAACCCCACTTTTGGGGGAGCAGAGGCAGGCAGTGGGACAGCAGGTATGGCCCCAGGGGCTGAGTGCAGAGGCAGAGTGCTCTGCCCACCCTGGTCATCCCTTCACTGACATTGCACTGCCAGTGATCCAAACTAGCTGTGCCCTTAGCTGTCACCCATCATGAGAACGTGTGTGGTCCCCAGCACTTGCCGCATCTCCTGGCATGACATCTCAGCCTCTGTTGTTCCCCACTCGCTCCATCACTAGTGTGAAAACTGCCCAAATACAGGCCCTGCCTGGAAACATTTAGCAGCAAATGCCTCACCTAGGTCCCTGTCTCCTGCTGGGGTCCCTGGCTCTTGCCCGGTCCCTGCTGCAAGCTCAGCACCTCCTCAGGAGAAGGAAAACCAGGCGAATAATTCACCCTGAATTATTCAGCTCGCTAATTTATTAGCTGGACAGACGTCACTGCATTCCTTCCCTGGGCTGCCCACCAGCACATCCCAACCTTCTGAAAGCGGAGAGCATTCCTTCCCCTGCCGTTTCCGCTGGCTCGCTCTGTTTATTTGCAAATCGCCCATTTGCGTGTGTTACTTGGATCCCTCTGATTGCGCCTGCCTTTGATTTGGGCACGTAGCTCACTCCGGGGTTGGCTGACCCCCGGCAGGGTGGGATGCTGCTCTGAGAACCAGGGCTTTGCCATGAGCAGCTGCAGTCTTTTTTAATTCATCATTTGTTTTCTGCAGCCGATCCCTGATTTTTCTCACTGCTGCTGCTCCCGCAGATGGGAGGATCCCGTGGGAAGCAAGGGAAAAGCAGGCAGAAGTGGAAGAAGAAGGGAAGAATGGAGTGCAAGCTTCTGTCTGGCTCTCCCTACCTGATTTTGGTAGTGGTTGCTGCTCTCCTGTTCTCAGTTCTGTGGGATAAGGCAGGCAATGCTGGAGCTTTTCCAGACTGAGTGCTCTACAGACCGCCCTCTTGGTCCAACTGTGCCATGCTGGGGCGCAAACCACCCCAGACACCCCATTGTTGATTCCTTTTCCAGGACTTGAGTTCAGGTCCATCCTCTCCAGTGCCTATGGAATTTGCTCAAGTGACTTCCATAGAAAGTCACTTTCTTTTCAAGAAAGACCAAGGCCAGCTGGGATCCTGTTCCGCTTTGCCCCACTTGGGTGCAATATCTGGGAAGTGCACAGGTTCTGGATCTGTCCTCTGAGTTATTTTGGGCTGCATTGCAGGACAGAATCCCTGATGCAAATCTGGTGTGCAAGACAGGGGCTGCAGGCTGAGCAGGGGGTCCAGCAGAAACAATAAACCAGGAGGATGCTGCATCCCAGCCCTCAGGTTTGAAGCCATCTTTAAAAATCCCTGCAGACAGCACAGGTATCTGTAGAGAAGAGCAGCCTCTTCCACCCCGTGGGAAGTGCAAGCTGTCCTGACATCTCCAAAGGCATCCCTGGCAACAGAGTGTGGAAGGAAAAGGTGCCAAAGGCAGGGAAAACCCCCATGAAAGCTGGGAGTGAAGCAGCCAAGCTGCTTCCTGAGCCCTGGCATAGGGCACTCACCTTGCAGCAGGGGAGGAAGGGCTGGAAGAGGATGGGATCACTGACGGGGTTGTTATCCAGCAGCACCTCATCTGACCCTCATCTTCCCAGTGCAAGAAAGCATCTGGAAAGAATGGGAGGTTGTTCCCCCTGCCAGGATGGCTCTGGGATATGCATTTGGGATTGGCAGTGGGACTCTGTCCTCCACAAGCATTTCCCTGGAAGCTCTTAGCATTAGCCATCACCCTGGTGCAAAGAGGAGGTGCAGGACAGCACCATTTGTCCTTGTGGGGTTTTAGGGCAGGTATTCCTGGGCAGAAGGTCCTGGTGTGGCTGTGCTGGGCTTTGGCAAGTGAATGGCAATGGCTCTAATTGTGCCTGAATTCCTCTGAACCACAAGTGAAATCTGCAAAAATACAGAAAGTAAACAGCTTGGGGCTGAAATTCCCAGTGTTTTGGGGAACCTTCCACTAGGAAAAGTTTCTGAGCTGCTAACAAAAGGTCTGCCTCTCCTCCAGCCTGCCTGTGTGAGGACCTCCTGGACTGCGAGGGATGCAGCCACAGTGCCATGGGGACTGTGCTGAAAGCTGAACGGACTTTATGCCTTGGAGCAGCTTGAATATTTTCTTCTTGTTGTTGGATTTTTGTTGTTGTTGTTTTGGTTTGGTGTGTTTTTTTTTTTTTTCTTTTTTATTATTCCTTTGCTGCTTGTGTCTGCGAAACAGGGAGGTTTTAATCTTCTTGCAGACTGTGAGAACAATTGCCAGGATGCTGGAGTGACCTTTGCTGCACAAATAGAAAGATGGCAGTGGGAACCAGCCCCCCCCCATTGCAGCCTCCACGGCCTGCCCTGCCCTGGGGAGCTCTGCTCACCCCCAGCTGCAGGTGCTGGAGGGGGAGGAGGCTCTGGCAAAGAGATGAGCAGCCCTTGCCTATCTCTCTCTGCATTCTGGCAGGGTCTGGGAAAGACGCTGTCCCCTGGAGTGGGTGGGGCTGTCCCCAGGGGTGAGCATCTCTCACGCTCCCCCCATCCTCCCTTCTCACTGGTCTGGTTCCCAGTCCCTGGGTCACACTGACCCTGAGGAGCTCTGGTCAGGGCTGTGACAGTGACATGGAGACCCGTGAATGTCTGGGGGTTAACTGCACCCAAACTGTTCCTTATCAGCTCCATCCCCAGGGAGCTGGGTGGCTGACTGGGTGCTGGACCTGAAAAGGTGGTAAATTTGGGGGAGAAAAACCAAGTTGTGCATTGAGAGGTTTTTGGGATGCTCTCCATGGGAGAAGCCTGACTTTCCTGGGAAACATCCCCTCACTGGACCCACTCTCCCACCCACCCACAGATAATTCCCAGTGACCCCTTCCCCTCCTGCTAGGGATGGACTCGGCTCCTCCTGACTCTGCAGCTCCATGGGGCAGCTCTGGTTCCCTTGGCCTCTCCCTGCAGGTCAGGCCTTTCTCTGGCTCTCCTCCAAGTCTTTGGATCAGCTCTTGGAAAACTAAAGCCATAAAGTTTGCCCCAGCTGGAATAGGAACACACAGTGGCTGGCTTGGGAGGCAAGCACTGGACCCAGTGGTTGTTTATAATGCAGCAGGGAGGTTAAAAATAACAGAAATTTGAGCTCAGGAAGTTGTTTTGGAGGATAAGAAACTTTTACTTTGGTATTCAGATACCAGGTCTAGTGCTGGCCATCCTCTGTTCCTGATGTCCCCATGTTGTGTCCCTTCTTGTGTCTGCAGCCCCTTCCTTCCTTCCTTCCTCCCAATGCGTTGGGTCCTGTTTTGTGTCCACAGGAATCATCTCTATTCCCAAAGAGAGTGGGGGCACTGTGGGAAGCCCCCAAACTATGCTGTGCCAAGTGGTGTTGCAGGGGTGAGCCGACTGGGGTGTTCTGCTCAGGGGTCCTGGTGGCTGTGGGGAGGGGACAGTGCGTTGTCACAGCTCCTGTACATGCCCCCTGATCATGGTTATTGTCACTACAGCTGTTTGTTCCCCTGGGGTCAGGGGGGTTCCCACCCCCTGCTCCCAACCTCTCCACTGCCAGCCAGGCACATCTTGAACCACTGACTGCCCCATTCCTGGCAGTTGGAGCCCTTTCAAAGCCTTCCTGGGGGTCTTCTCTGACATTCCCAGCTCTTCTCACTGCCAGTCATGGGTGGGATGTAGGCTGGGAGTCAGATACTCCCCTTCATGTTCCTGGCAACCTTGCACAGGGAGAGCCAAAGGGTTTTGCCACCTAAAGCCTAAAGCTGGTTGGTGACACAGTGTCCCCTGTGACCCCCGCTTCTAGCCCACTGCCAGCTGAGACACCAAACCTTCCCAAACCCCTGTGCAGGCATGTTTCTTGGCATTGATGTTTTATTTTACTTCAGCTCAAACCTTTTCCTTGTTGACACAGTGCCAGTTTTGCTTCAGCTTGCTGGGCTGAGCAAGTGTGACCTTCCCTGTGTTTGCTTTCTGGGCTTAGGATCCATCTATGCCCTGCAGCCCCAGTGCAGCCAGTGGGTGATGGGGAGCACCCAGCAGGAGTAGCTCCCTGGCGGGTGCAGTGCCACTTCCCCCTTTTCATGTCTGTCCTCCTGGCTTTGGGCCTATCTCCTTGGACCCAACTGTGTCTTGTTTTCCTGATGCAGAGCTGTGTGGGGAGCCAGGCTCCCCCTGCACCTGTGCCTCAGAGCCAGGGAGTGTGTCCTCACCCAGGCTCCCTATAGGAGGTGAATTTCCCAATGAAGGACTAGATGTAAAGGGCTGATCTATCCCATCTCTGCATCACTACCAGCAATACAACCCTCTATTAGCAGGGGAAAAAAATCCCCTCTTCAGGAGGGAACTTTGAAGGTTAATCCCAGGATCACAAACTTTGCAGGAGCGTGCCTGTCCCCAGCCCTGGACCCAGGGTATGTGGGTACATCCAGTCCTGCCCACCTGAGTGACAAGAGTGTCCTCTCTCTGGCCTGGGACACACACACAGGTTATTCCATCAGGGTGAACATTCTGGGGAGTGGAGCCAGTGGCCACACAGCCACTTTGGCAGCATTTCTAGCTGAGCAGAACATGGCAGGGATGGAAACTGGAGATGAGCTGGAGGCTCCATTTGTGACAGCATTTCCTGTGGGATTCATGTGGACTCGCCTGTCTGGTTCTGGATAGCAAAAGCAATGTGTTAAACCCTGTGGGGGTTGTCCCAGAGCATCACCAGCCCCTTTCTTCCCACTAAGTCCAAACAACACATGAGGCCAAACTTTGCCATTTGTGATTTGTGAGGAAGAGAACTCGCTAAGGTTACTTTTTGGCAAAGTCTTGCTGAGAACTACTTGAGGGTGAAATGAAACGGGGTCACAGAAGGGTTTAATTTGGTACGTTGTCCTTCAAGGGAAGGAAAAGTCAGACAAGAAGTTTTAAACATTTTATAAAAATATCCACATGTGCTCAGCGCAAAACTCACCGTCTTTACCTAATTTAGAAAATGACTTTATATGGAGAAAGATTTAACACTGCTCCATGGAGGGGAAGAATAATGAATACATCTACACCAAATCGCACTGTCATCTGAAGATCTCCAAGTGCTTTCAAAAGGATTGGAGAGAAATAATTGTTCTTCTCTTCCCTGGTTTTAGAAACTGAGGCATGGGATGAGAAAGCCTGAAAAGTGCAACTTTCCTGACTAATTTTAGCTATTTGAAGTCCAGATCTAAGTACCTAAATAAATGACCTGATTTTAATAGCTGATCAAGTCTCCAGGGTGAAGCCTGGAACAAGTCAGGCTCCGTAGGTCTGCAAAGGGGGCCCAGGTCTGGAAAGGGAGCCTTCTTCCCTTAATTTGGCACTGTCACCACAAGCCTTGCTCAGATTTAGGATAAGATGAAACTAATGAGAAGGAATCTATTTGAATTTCTTTGAACTTAAGAGAAAAACAGATAATTTCTGTTTGGAGCAGTCTTGTTGTAGACAAGTGAGTTCAAATCCCTTGGTAGCTCTTGGGGACACGGGCTGGATCCCTCTGGGTCTGGGAAACAAAAGCAACCCAGACTTTTCAGCCCTGTTATCACACCCTGACTTCTGAAATTTATTTAGTAATAAATAGTGCAGATAGTGAAGGAAAAGAAGGAAAAGAGTGAAGGACCTGCACTGTCCTGAGCAGCTGAACTGCTCCTAGTGTGGGGAATTGCATAGAGATGCAATGCATGGACCATTTCCCACCTCTGCAGTGGTGGTGGGGCCAAGACTGCTGGTCTCAGCTCCAATCCTGCTTCTGCTGCCCAAATATAGCCCAAAATCCCTTGAAAGGAAAATGCGATCTCTCTTTCCCAGCTGAGCTGTCTGCTGGTTTTCCAGGGTCAATCTCACCATGAATGAGCAGCAAAATGCTTGCAGAAATGGAGCTTTGAATTAGGTGGGCTTAGTTGGGATCCTAAAGCTGAGCAAGTTGAACCTGAGGACAAATGGGGGCTGGTGACTTGTGTTGGGAAGTGCAATCTCTTCCCAAAATGCCTGTTCAAGCTGGGGAGATGCTTCCCACAGATTGTCCTGCAAGGGCAGTGGAGATCCTTGGGGAGATGCTGGCTGGGTGGTGATGTGAGAAGAGGGCAAAATACCTGTCTTCGTATTTTGCATCCTTGGACAGCCCCGAGCTCACTTGTGCACCTCTCTGTGTGCAAGATCAAATTATAATTTAATTATGTGTGTACAACACCAACTCCTTTGTGATCAAGGTCTGTCTGATGAGTGAGAATTGTAATAAATATTTCCTGTGACCAAGGGCTGGTCCCCGCCCCAGCACCTGCATCTTCTCCTCTGCATTCAGCAGCTTGCTTTATTTTCATTCTGTTCTCCAGCAAAATCACCTCCCTCTGAAGAGGGATAGCTGGGCTGGTCATGTCCAGAATTGTCAGGTGCCCCTGAGGCTCCTCCATCCCAAATCTGCATTGCCTCAGGATGGAGCTCACAGTGTGACAGGCAGGGCTTAAGTATGAATCTGGCTCCTCTGGTCACTGCTGGTGCTGGCAGATTCCTGCCTGACTGCTGCTGCCAGAGCCCTGGAGACTCATGATGCAGGAATATTTTTCCTCAGCAGGAGCAAGGCGTTGGGCACCCATTAGCACTGGCAGGGGAAAGGCACCCAGACTTTGGCATTTTGCTTTATACTTGCTGTCTGATGGTCCCATGCCTGATTTTTTGCCCCCTCCCCATTTTCAGTCTGGACATGATCCTTTGTGCTGCAGGACCGTGGGCATTGCCAGCAGGGCTGCCTGGCTCTCTTGGTGCTCAGTGGGAAGCAACTCCTCTTGCAGGTGGCTACTCTTGTGGGAAACCCATCTACCTTTGCTTTCTCATAAATATCTCATAATAGAGGTATCTCCTGCTCAGAGTGCCTGAAATGCACCTCCTGGCCTGCTGGCACTGAGGGCAGGAGGAACTGTGTCTGTGACATAGATGAGATGGGAAAGACCAGATCAGAGGAAAATGAATTAGGACACACAGAAGTCCCCTTGATCGGGACAGTTCTAATCCGGCTCAGTTCTCCTTATTTACAGTTGCTGAGAGGGAAGGCAGGAGAAAAGCAGCCTGGCAAGATACACAGAGCTGATCTCCTTCCCCCCAGCTGCTTTGCTCTCACTAATGTATTTGCTGGCAGTGCTCGCTGTCCCCGGAGCATTTTGAGCTCGGTCAGAACAACTGTTCACAGCCAAAACAGAAGTGTTGGAGCAGGCACAGGACTGGGAATGGCTGGGAGTTGATTGGAGCCCCTAGCCCCTCAATACGGGATGCCTGTGGGGAAATGAAGTGCTGACCCCTTCTGTGTCCCCTCCTCAGCTGGCAGAGATGGAGACGCAGCAGGGAAAACTTGCAGCCCCTGACTGCATCAGGGTCCCTTAGCACCAACAGGGTGTTTGTTTCTGCTGAGGGAAGGGACTGGGCACTGGGGCAGTTCTCCCAGGCCATACTGCTTGAAAATACTCCCTGAGAAGCCTCAGGGCTGCTTTTCTCTAGCTCAGGACTCAGTAAGATGAGTAGAGACATCTGAGAATGCTGCCCTGTACTGGGACACAATAAAGGACAGAGTCTTGAGGGAATCAATTTGGTTGCACTTTGCAGTGTTGCAGAGGAGATCAAAATCTCCCCCAAAATCTCCTTCACTGTAAAATGAGGCATTTGATACCCCAGGCTGCAAGCATGTGCTTCTCTCCTGAGCATCTCTGGACCTGAGCTGTGCTGGGACAGCGGCATTCCAGCACCCGCTGCGAAATATTCCAGCATTTTTGGTATGGCCTGGTGCAGTCGCCACACTTGTTACAGGCAAAAACAATGAGAACTTTATGAGGTGTAAATGTATTGTGCCTGAAAGCATCCATGTCCCGCTCAGCTCCATACATACACATACTTCTTCTACACCTCCTCTCCTCAGCCAAAATATCTTGTCTCCTTGCAGGCTCAGAGGAAAGATAAATATTAGCACTTTGAGATGCTCTGATCTAAGTTCTCTCTGTGTTGCTGCTGTTGTGGTTAAAAAGTACTTTTTCTGGCTGCAAAATTCATCAGGGTCCAGTCTCCAGGGTTCAGAGGGAAACCGGAGCAGCTGTTAATGAGGGAGCAGTAATATCTAGAGCTCATTCAAAGCAATAATGGGATTAGAAAGGAGACACACATACATTGGTCGCGTGCTTGATGGCTTTATTTTCAGCTTTTTTGTTGCTTTTCACTTTATTGGTTAGAACATCCATTTTGCGTTAGGCAGCAGATGATGAAATCACATGGGATCAGAGAGAGGTACTAGTGATGGGCTAAGATGGGGAAGTTTGAGCTTTCTTGGCCATTTCAGAGAGTTTTCACCACACGGAGCAGGAGTTAGAAGTGCACAGGGAGCAGGAGCAGACAATGAGGCTGTGATGGAGAGGGAGACAGGACAGCGAAGGGCAGGAGCTGGAGACTGCAGCCCCTTTATCGAGGCTTGTAATATCTTATTAATGGAAGAGAAACTGCAATTTTATTTTGTGGAAATTCTTTTGTTCCACATTAAATTTTAAAGCACTTTGCTTCCATTACAGTGTCCTGCCAGAGCGTGCTGCTGGCTGGGAGGAGCTGCCCTTTGAAAGGTTTTGGGAGAGCCCATGTTTGTGTCCAGGCTGGGGGAGCAGGGCAGGGTTGCAGGGTCCTTCCCTGGGGCTGTTACCCCAAACCCAACCCTCCTGTCACACCTGCTGAGCATCACCCAGAGTCTGGGGTGGGGGTGTGGAAAGTGTCACGGGTGGGCTGTGGTGGGCTGCATGCCCTTAGTGGGTGCAGGGGCTTGAGAAGGGCTTGCCTACACCCGGAGCTCTTTTTAATTAACTCCATGTGCAGGGATATGAGGATTCTGGAATGGGAACAAGGAACCCTTATTCCCCAATAAGCTTGTCTGCACATGGAGTAAATCAATAGCAGCTCATCAGGAGCTGTGTGCTGGCTGGAGATGCCGCCTAAGGATGAGTCACAAGCAGAGAGGGGGGCAATATAAAAAGAAAAGGGAAAAGAAATCTGAGGTTTGAGTCCAGACCTGGACTTAGGAATGCCCATTGCGTTTCTGGTGTGCCAAACCAAAGGTTTTGTATTGTGTTCCTGTACACTTTGTACTGTGTCCCTGTGTCATCTCCCCTGCCTGCTAATCCTTGTGGGTCGTTGGAAGAGAATTTTTCACCTTGATCCCATGATTATATGCTGGGCTGTGAGTGCCTGAATATCAGGACTCTTTGTGCCTTTCAGCTGGTTATGGGTTGCTCCTCACTGAGCTCCAAAGCAAGTGGTGCTGGCCTTGGGCTCCCAGTGAGAAGGCAATTGAATGGGCTGCGACTGAATAGCTCCAAGGATATTTTGGAATACCATAGGTTGTCCTTGTTGCTTTTCCTAAGCCAAAGTGAGAGAGTCCCAGATTAGTGCAGAAGATTGGGAACCTGGGGAGTTGTGTACATTTTTCATGAAGCTTTTTGGGAGATCAAAAGCATTAGAAAATCATTTGGTTTAAGGTTCCTGAAGTGACCAAATGCCTTGAGTGAGGCTCATCCAGAGCAGCCTGGGGCTGTTCCAGGACACAGCAGTGTGCAGGGCCAGAAGCTGCAGAAGTAGGGTCTAGTAAAGGTTTTGGAAAGGAAAGGATGAATTGCTTCTTACTGGGGGCTGAGTGCCAAGAATGTTTCTCACCTCTGTCCCAGCCTAGCAGTTGCTGATGGTGAGGGTCAGGACATCTGCACCAAAGATGCCCAGTCCCCCTTGGCAGGATAAAGACCCCCACAGTGACAATTTCCACCCAAACGTGCTCAAACCAACCTTGTTCCCAGTTATCTCAGTAAAGATGAGCTGCGGAAGAGATGTGGAAATGGAGCCTTTGCAGCTGCCAGGATCTCTCTGCCTGATTTCTTTCCAACACCAAGAAGCTCCTAGGGCAGTGGGCACCCAGCAGGCACCAGGACTTATTCTGCAGGAATGAATGAATGGAATAAATCCATTTTAAATGCCAGGTTTTGACACAGGTGACAGGCCTTAGGAGGTGGCAGTGGCTCAGTCCTGCTCTCCCTTTGTAGAGTTTTGACTCTGTCACACCACACTGTCAGGGTTGCCAGCACAGGAGGAGCCACTGGGGTCAGAGCTCGTCCATGGCTGCTGCCAGAGTCCTTTCAAGGCATTATAGATGATGTGCCATCCTCTCACTGAGCTTCCTGGCTATTGTTAGCTGCTGTTGAAGCCTGATGCTAATTAAATAGGGAATTTTGTGTTTAATAAATTCCTACTTGAGTCATGCCAGCAGGAGGGCACTGGCCAGATACCTGCCAGTGCCACTGCAGGGTGGCAGCACTGGAATGGTTCTCCCTTAGAGTCTCCTGTACCCCTCAGCCCTGTGGGTGCTACCTCACAGGGATGCATATCCCTGCACCCTGGTAAGCTTATCTACCTGATCCTTGGGAAGAAAAGCCCCCTCCCTGTGGTAGCAGCACCTTGGGATACCCAGAGGGATCTTCAAATGCTGGGAGCGGGATGAGCATCCCTGGTGCCGTGTCCCATCTTGTCCCCTTTCCTGCCATCCCAGGCAGCCAACCCTGTGCTCACCTTGCTCCCTGTTTGTTCCCACTTCCCATCTTTGCAAGGAGACTCCAATGCACTGCCAGGAAGCTGAAAACATCAAACTGCTGTGATGCCCCAAACCCCCGGGAAGCTCTGGAGCACTGCCTGCGTCTTGACTGCTGGGAAGGTGGGAAGCTGCCCTGCTGCTAGCCAGGCTTCATCCTTCTGCTTGTCTTTCCTTGCCTGGAGGGTAGACTGGACTGGTCTGTTTCCCCTGAGAATACCGGAATCACACTTGGACTACCACTAGCAGCAAGCAGGTTGCTGGGAGGGAATTGCAGGAGTAGAGGACATGGTTGACTCTGTGCCCCTCTCTAGCAGCTGTCCTTGCCTGGGTAGAGGAAACCAGGGGCAGTGCCATCCCTGCAAGCAGATTCCATAGGATGTACCTTAACTTTTACAAAATAGCCGCTTTTGCCATCTTTTCTAAGACTTCAGATATTTCATCTAACATCCATCATGCAAACCCTGCAGTGGAGCCTCTGCTGCTTCTCATACACCTTCCCTCCACATCTACCTTTGTTTTTTGGGCAGTGGGGTGTGGCATGTATAGGACATCACATCTGAGTGCAGGCCAAGATTTGGGCTGGAGCATGTGGGGTGAATCCTGCTTTTAAGCTGGTCTTGCCCTGTTTGCCCTGGCTGCAGCTGTGAGAGTGTGTGAGACTGGGAGGTGTTTTGGGGTGGCATCCCCTGTGTCCACACAAGTGCCACAGCAGAGCGTGGCTCCTGTACTGAGCACCATCCCAAACGTCTCCTCCTGCTTCTTCCTTCCTCTACCACCTCACTCCTTCTTCTCTGCAAGCAAGATGCTAATCCATGCATTCCTGCCATGGATTTGCCTGCAGGGTTCAGTTAGACCAAACACCCAACTCTGCTGAGCCCCTGCTCCAGCTCCTGCTGCCCACAGTGGCTCAGCCCTGGGGAGAGCAGCTTCCTGCTCCTGGTCGTTCCACATAAGCCTGGGATGGATTTTAGTCACTGTGGGATTTTGATGTGCTGTCGGGATTTTTCTGTTCCTGCAGATGAGTGTTCCTTGTACACACCTCAAAAGCTGAGTCAGGTGCACCAGCATCTCCCAGTGAAATCACAGACTGGCTGTAGACTCTTCCATGCAGGGAAAAAGGCAGGGATTGTGGACTGGGGTAGCCTTGACCTCCACTTCCCCACCTGCAGAATTCCCTCCTTGCTACTCATCTCCATTGTGAAAGCTCGGTGTTGCTTTCACTGAAAACAGCCATTTTTCTTATTTTTATTGATCATGGACTTCAAAACCCAAAGTGTGTAAGATGGTTCCAGTCTAATTAGTACTTAACCTGCAACAAAATAATGTATATTACATTGATTTTTTTTTTTTAGAAAGGAAACATTGTCTCAGTTTCTAAATGAAACAGTTTAGCAGGCCATTTGGAAAATCATCATCATGTTCAGACTTTGTAAACATAATTTCTTTAATATTATTTTTCCTGCAACTTGCAGCCGGGTAAGAAAACATACACAAAAATCGGTGGGTGGTTTGAGTCGCCCCAAAGCTGTATTTCTCCAGCAACACTCTTAATGGAAAGTTGTTCCCGGCATTGGCGAATGCCAACCAGTAAGCGGGAAGGGCTTGGTTCTCCCTGGGTCATGCACAGCTCCCAGAGCAAGGTTTCTTCAAAGGAGGCTCTCCCTCAGCTACCCTTCCAATCACAGCAAGTCAGGCCATGCCCTCAGAAACTCCTGGGGACCCCCCAGGCCAGTGTCCCCAGGTCAGGGCAGCAGTGAAGGGGAAAGGAGAAGGTGTGGGGACATGGGGTCTGCGTCCCCCAGCTCTCCTTTAAGCCGTTTGGACCCTTCAGAAGTGATGATAAGGGGCCCTCCAGCCCTTCTGCCATGGCTTGTTCCATAGGCTTAAAATGATTCTAGGTTTGTCCTTGGATTTGTCCTCTGAGCTTTTTGTAAGGTTTGGCCAGGTTTCCTTAGGGATTTTGAGCTTGTACCCTTCTGCAATCAAAATACTGTGCTGGGGACATGAAGGGCGCAGCTGCAACAGATGTGGCCAAGAGCTGCATGCTTTTGGCTCCTCTTGGAGCCACTGCAGCCAGCACTCTGCTTCTCATCCTGTCTCCCCTCTTCCTCCCCCAAGCCCCACACTGCCCATTTGGTGAGTACAAATGGACAAACCCCAAAGCCTGAGCTTCTCTAGGGGTCTTGGAAGGTGTTTGCCTCTGTGCAGTGGACACAGTTCCCTTCTTGGTGAAGGAGGGTGGGTGGAAGGTGCTGTGGAATGTCTTCATTCCTATTTGCCTTTTGGGACTTCTTGGTGATGACTCTGTGGGTCTGGCAGTGTGAGGTTTGCTGGTGAGGGCTGTGCTGTGCTTCAGATGCTCTGCCTCTCTAGGAGGGTTCCCTCCCAGGATCCTGCCCTGTGCCATGGTTTCCCTGTCTGTCACAGTCTGCACATAAGCATCCCTTGCCCAGTGACTCTGGATGAATGGGAATGGGCTGAGTGGAAGGCTGGGGCAGGGTAGAAACAGGTCATGTGTCTGGGATGGAAATGGGGTTGTTTGTTTAGCTTGCTCACCAAGAGCTCTTCCTCTGAGGTTTCCCCTGGCCCTCAGTCAACAGAGGGAATTCCCTTTCCCTCTGCCCAAGATCCAGCTGGGATTGCTGCAGGGAACATGCAGACTAGCTGTAATTGCTGTCTCTCCCCATGTTCACCAGGTTTTGTGGTCCTCACTTGGTGCCATACTGCCATCCACTTGTCTGGGTGATTAGGGATGTGCTGGATTAATCAGCAGAGGTGGTGATGATCCTGCAGACCTGTCCCATCTCCTGCACTGCCCCAATGACATTCTCCTCCCTGGATGCATCTTTCATGCACTTACTTTGTGTATATTTAATAGGCTGGGATTTGGTTTCAGCTCATGTGGGAGTTTGGGGGCTCAGAGGGCTGCATCCTCCAGTGGCTGGGGATGTGGGGGAGGAAGAGTGGTCCCCAGGGGAGAGGTCTGTGGAGGGAGGCAGAGAGCCTGTGACAGGCAGGGTGCTAATCTTCACAGGGAATACTTTGGCTTCACAAGGAATATTTGGCTTTGCAGGTGTGGGCACAGAGTTTTCCTGGCCAAAGAGGGTTAACCCAGTGTTGGTGGGAGCAGAGAGTGAGCTTGTCAGGGATGGTAAGGGAAGCAGAAGAGCTGCCAGGACAATTAGCACAGGCTTGTTCTCCCCAGCATGTCCCTGGGATGTAATCAGCCTATCGCTTCCCTGGCTTTATTAATACATTGATATTTGGAGGTCTTGGCTCTGTGCAGCGTGGTGCCTGCCAGCCAAGCCTCTGTGGGAAGTGGGGGTTCAAGGTGGCATGTCTCTGGGCATGGCAATGCCTCATTTTGGAAGCTGTTCAGGCTTCTTCCTTGGGGACTGATGGCAGAGGAGGAGGAAGAGGAGGAGGAGGAGGAGGAAGAGAGACATTCCCTCCATCTGTGTGCTGCCCTAGGAAGGGATTTAAATCACAGGTTTGCAAAAAAAAGGAAATGTGCCTGACTTGCTCAGTCTTTGAAGCCTGCAGGAGCCTCCTGACAATGATCCCCTTCCGGCTTCAGGCAGGTCTGGCTCAGAGGGGATCTCCTTCCCTGGCCATGGAGCCAGGCACTGTCAGCTAGGGCCTCCATCCTGGGGCTGGGGCAGCAGCAAGGATCAGGCTGTACTCCTGCAGCTCCCAGTGAGTGCAGGCAGGAGAGTTTCTGTTCCCAGGGTCAGTACCCTAGATCTCATCTACCCTCTGTGCCAGCAGCAGAGAGTGAGAGATGGTCTTGAAGGAAATACATCAATATTAAAATATAAACAATAAACATAGATTTTTATATATATATATATATATATATATATATATATATATATATATATATATATATATATATATGCTTAGGACTAGTTTTATCCTCATCCATCTTTCCTTGAGTCTGGGAACTCCTCTTTCCTGTCCTGTCATTCTTTCCCCCTCTAGTGTGAACTTGTCTGACCAGCACAACCTCCTTGGCACGGCAGCCCTGATGCCACATGTGTGGCCATGCAGAGACATCCCTTCAATTCCTTCATTTCACCAACTGTTACATAAATCTGCTTTTATACTGAACTTGTGGACGTCACTGGAGCTCTGTCCATACCCATAACATCACTGTTTCCATGGGAACTAGCGTACTTCCAAGGGGGAAAAAGTAAAAGGAGACTAAAAAAGGACAAAGAAGGAGCAAAATAAGACAAATATGTGACATATCCCAACTATGTGTTGGTGTAGGATGTTACAAAGATTTCACTGCAACTTGTTTAGTCAGCCTTGCATAATGGTTTTTGTCTTGAGTATAGCAACAAGCAGAATCACGGATGGCAGAAACTTAATAGTATCCCAAATATCCGGGGTCCCTTAGTGAGGAAGAGATGCCTCTGGCAGTTCTGCATGAGGTGCTGCTCTGCGTAAGCAGCAGGGGAAGACGCATCTGCATGTGCTGCATCATTTCCCTGGGTTTCCATGCGTTTTCCTCTGTCCTGGAGTGTGGCTGGGTCTGTGCATTGTGAGGAGGTGGCACTGCTGGGTGTTGCGGATGTGTCCTGGAGAGCAACTGGCACCGCTGAGCTTTAGGGGCAGGTGCTATTAAGGGACATTTACAGTGAGTGAGTTTAAATATATATATCTGGCAGTTTAGTGTCCATCCAATGTGCACTTTATAAGGCGTGGTGGGGGAAAGGGTCTTAAATAAGTTATTGAGCCTCAGCAATGGCTTTGGCATATTGAGAGTGTTTTAACTGGTAGCTGCGGTCTCCCTGTGGAAGACCCGGCCATTAGGAAGGATTTTACTGTTCACGACAACATCTTTGTTAATGCCATGTGTGAGCTGCTGGGAGGGAGCCCATCCCCTGTCTCTGTCACAGGAGGTGATGGTTGGTGCAGAGGCTGAGCTGGGAGCTGGGAGGGACAGGTCTGGGTAGAGGATGGGGACATGCTCCCACCTCTGCAGCCCCATTCTGGTGGGATGAATGGGAGGAGTGCCTGTCCCTGAGCCACCCAAATATTAGCTGAAGGTGCCAAACTGTTGGGAGAGGGAGATCGGGGGGAAGTTGAAGCTTCTGTGGAGGTTGGTTTGGGCAAGTGAGGCTTCACCTTCTTCTCTTCTGCCCTTCTCTCCAGAAGATGCAAAGCAGTGGGAGTTGGGGTCTTAGCACATGGCTTTGGCTGGTGAAAGAGCTGGTGAACTCCATGGGGCTCCCACCTGACCCATCCTGCTGGACCAGGGCTGGGGCCATGCACCGACCCTTTGCACCAGTTCATTTTGGGCTGTTTTGGACATTGCTCTTGGTGCTGAGATAGGCATGAGGAGGAGGGAAGGACTGGGATGAGAAGCCAAAATAAATTTAGCCTAAAGTGCTCCTGCTTGACATTTTATTACATTATATTATATGATATTATATTTATTTTATTAAAACACCCATCCTTGCAGATGCTGGTCCCAGAGCCAGGCTGCCAGCAGCTGAGGCCTCCCAGCTCAGGAGTTAATTGCAAGCGGTATGTAGGGCTTTTCTTAAAAGCTCCAGCTCCTGAAGTTTGGAGATTATGCAAGTCACTCAGCTTGCAGAATTTTTTTTATCTTCATTTTTTTTCTCTCTTTAAGCAATAAGACTTTAAACCCTTTTGGTTGCTGGAAAAAAGCTCTTGAAGTAGAAATCTAAAAGGTTACCAGGAAACAATACCGAAACTCTAAGATAAATAAGAACCTCATCAGGGTTTCAATTTTTTTCTTTTTTTTTTTTTTTTTTTACCAAACAACCATTTTTTTCACTCCCCATCCCCTCTAGATATGGCATCATTCTTTGCTTCATTACTTGGGTGGATGAACAGGGCTCCTCCACACTGCTGAGCAAATCCTACCTCTCTCTTCAGAGGTAGCTGCATCTCAAAGCAGAGGACAGCATCTTTGCCTGCAGCTGACAGTGCTGATTCTAAGTCCTTGGGAGAAGAATGATAAGATGATTGCTCCCTGAAATCCCCCATTTCCTCCTCTTTTGGGCTTTACAGTCCCTTTTTTGTGTTACGGGGCCACTGGGGACTCCGTAGTCTCGCCAGGATGGGAGCAGAGTGCTGCCTTTCATGGCAGAGGGGAGTAGCCAGCAGTGCATCCCTTTGAACATCTGCAAGCCAAAATGAATTAGAGATGACATTTCCAAAAACACTGCCATGAATAATTGCCCTGTTTTGGTTTCCCAGGTTTAATTGTGAAGCTGCATGAATTAAAAGAACCTCCTGCGTCTGTCTGCACTGGGAGGGAAATGGTTTTGAATTGCTGCAGAGCATTGATGAGGCAGGGATGCTCCTGCCTGGCTTTTCCCCAGCTCAGAGCCAGTGGATGGGGATATGCCAGGCTCAGTGGGGTCATGCCAGCTCCTGGCAGTGTGTCCTCAGCCTGCCAGCTGCAGTGACCTGGGATGGGGCAGACTGCCACACGATGGAAATGGAAACACTCTCTGAGCAGTGCTTGAATTTTTAAACCCTTTTGTGCAACCTCACTGGAGGAGCCTCTGAGCTTTCCAGGAATGCCCTGGCGATGGGACTTGCCTGGCACAAATCCCTGCAGACCACAGGGCAGGAGGCAAGTGCTCCATCACACATGTGCCATGAGCATGACAGGGCTGCTGTGCCTGCAGTGGCTTTTCCATCCTGCCAGGGAAAAGCAGGTCTACTGCTGCTGTGGTGCTGTGATGCTGCAGGAAGGGCTGTAAACCCTGCAGCATCTTCCCTGCTTCAGCCTGAGCTTGTGTCCCTCAGAGGGGCAGGTGGGAGCAGGCCTGGAAAAGCATCTGGGAGGGCAAAGCTGTAGGGTAGAGACCACGTTACAATGACACTGGGGGCAGATCCCTGCCAGTGCCTGGCTGCAGGTCAGGGAAGTGGATTCACTGGATAGAGATAATTTGAGAGCATCTCTGGCATTGTTGCATCCACAGAGGTGGAAATGCTTCCTGCAAATGCTAAAAGCAAAATACAGAGGCCAGTCTTGCTTTGGAAGGAATGTGGTAGGAAAAAAAATCTAATTAAATGTTCAGGACTGTGTTGGGAATCCTATAACCTTTAACTGGGCATGACATGATGAACCTTTTCCTGTTGCCTTGGTGCAGTCGGAGGCAAAGCTGGGAAGGGGTTATTATTTCCATCTGTGAGGCAGATTAATTCTGAGGACTTTTAACTTCCCTTGCAAATGGCCTAAATTAATGTTTTAGGATTTTATTCCCTGCCTTCTCCCACCCCCCTCAAAGGCCAGGCCCTGGAAGTGCCATTATGCTTCTGTCAAAGGGGCTATTTCTGGAATTGATGATATGAATGAAGCCTAAAACTCCACTCTCATTAACGTCTGCAGCTTATCCTGGTGTCACTCCTAAGCTGGTGGGACTTGGTGACACTGCAGGGGAAGGCTGTCATTTCAACCCAATTTTCAAATCACATTTGCACAAAAATTTCCAGGCCTTGCCAGCACTTTCCACACATTTGTCAAATCCCAGCTGCTGTCCCAGTGAGTGAGGGCTTCTCCTGGCACAGAAGCAATGGCTGTGGGTGCTGATGGGGCACTTGGTCCTGGATGTGATCTCTGGGTCAAAACGATGACTCCTTGCTCTGAAAAACAGGCAGCAAAGAGAGCCCAGTGTCACCTGTCTGGATCCAGGGTTTTTTATGCATTGCTATGGTTGAGTTTCATTGCATGGTACAAACCTGCAGCCCCTGGTGCTGCAGGGCTGCCTCCCCTTGCCCATGGAGCCCTGCTCCCATCACAGTGCTTGTGCTTGTGGGGGGTGGGGGTGTGGAGGGCTGTCCCACCTCACTTCCCAGCAATGGTAGCTCATGTCCTTGGAGAAGTAGCAGCTGTCCTTGGAGATGCTACTTCGCTGGAGAGTGGCAGGAGGGGTCAGGAAGGGAGAGAGAGGCATGCAGGGAAGAAGGAGAGGGGGAATGGTGGGAGCTACCTGGGAATAGCAAAACATCATGGAAGAAATAAATATTAATCCCATAGAAGAGTGTGTGTCCCTGTAGAGCATCACCAAATGCTCCCCTCCGTACTTGGCTCAGTCAGTGGCACTTCCCCAGGGAAAGGGACCCCCATCTCTGGGGCACAGAGGTGCCTGCTCTTCTCACTCCCAAACCAAAGAGCCCACCAGGACCAGTGCAAATGCTCCAGCTCCTTGGAGAGTGTCCGGGATGCAGCTGGACAGACCATCTTACCTGGTTACTGCTGCCCTTGGGCAACGGATCCTGATTTAATTCACTCACTGGCGAATCTGATCCAAACTTCTGCAACCAAATCATAGCAAGCATAATTCAATATCTTTCTCTTTTAAATATATTAGGCTGGGTAGTGCTGGCTAATTCAATCTGGGACTCTTGCCTCTTAATTGCGAAAGGTCAGGTGCTGTGAATCGCGGGCACATGGCACTGGGAGCACTGATGGTGGGAAAGGGCTCCTTTGGTAACAAGTGAGTGACTTCTGGACATTTTCCTTCTTTTTTTTTCTTTTGTTCTCTCTATCTTATGAATTTTAAGAGTCAGGTTACAACAGAAGTGTTACTGCGAATTTCTGTGTGGCAGAAACAGATTTTTTTTTTTTAGTTGAAAAGAATCTGTGAGGATTTTGGCTGCCTGCCTTGAGCATGTTGATTGTAAAAATGTGGATTTTAAAGAATACGCTGGGATTAGCAGTTGACCCTTAAAAGTGGTGACTTTCTGACACCTGGGGTCAGTGGGGTGGATGGGGTGATCACCTGCTGTGTAGTTATGAACCCCATTATTAATCCTTTTTCTTTTAAATATCAGCCCTGCTTGGTGTGAGGAAGGGGCAGGACCCTGAAGGCCAGCTCTGTTCCCAGCAAATATTTATCTCATGCAGCGAGGGCTGTGGGCTCAGCGTGACACTAGGTGGTGGCAATGCCACCTCTGCCCCTCCTTTCAAGTATTCTCCTCCTCACCTGAACTGCTGGCCAGGGACCAACACTATCTCTGATGCTTCCCCGAAGCTGATTTGCCCCTTCCCTGCAGCAGTGAGAGGCATTCAAAAAAGCACCTTCTGCTTTTGCTAATTGACGAGTTTCTCTTTGTCAGCCTCTCTGCTCAAAGGAGGGTCGGTACAAAGCCATAGCCAGAAGCACTTTGTGTGCCTCTGAAAATCCCATTAGCAGAAGAAAGAGCTTGAATCTTCATTCAGCTGGAAAAAAAAGGAGGGGGAAAAGAATAACACCCCCCCCCAAACTTCTGATCTATCAGCTGCACATTAACATACTGCCCTTGGCACTGCTGGGGTGCCTGTCCCAGGAATATTTAATCAGGGTAAAGTGTTATATGGGACTGAAATGTATGTGCTCCAGGGAAATGTGTTGATAAGTGGTCTGCAGTTAAATTTGGGGTAAAAAAACTCTGCCCTCAGCAAATAAACTCCCCTCCTGCTCTCTCGGTCCTCCCCACTCTCCAGGCTGTTTTCCTGCCTGCAGATGTTTGTTCCTGCAAGACAAGTTGGGATGTGGGGAGGGCAACCCTAAGAAGGGGGGACAGGATAGGATGGGGGGACCTTCACCATAGCCATGGTGGGCAGCATGGGGGAGGCCATGGCTATGCCAAGATGGGAGGTTCTAGCCCAGGGCACCATGTCTTTGGGCAGGTAGGGGTTGCTGGCTGTACCATGGGGACCCTCTTGGAGGTACAGATGTGGTGCTGGTCCCCAAATCTCCCTGCTGGCCACAGCTGGTGCCCTATGTAGGGCAGGTTGTGGCATCTTGGGGGCTGCACTCTCCTGGCTTCCCTCCACTTGCAATCAGTCACTGGTACACTCTAATGAGTATTGAGGGGCATCTGAGGCATGATGCAGACTGTGGCATGCCAGGGAAGGACAGGGAGGGTGTCTTTGGTGCCATTTCAGCCTTTGCTCATCCCTCTGTGCTAGACATGGGGCTGTGGTGGGCTTGGCTCTGCTCAGCTGCCCTGGGTGAGTATTAGGGCTGTGCTGGGTCTTGGACAGGGAGGAGGTGAGATCAGAGTGGCTCCAAGCTGATGCCCACCATGGTTGTGTGCCCGTCTCTGCTTCCCCAGGAATTTGCAGTCCCCAGCCAGCATCAACAGCTGCCTACTGGGGCAAAAGCACCCCCAACTGGGATGGAGTGTATGGAGGAGATCCACATCCAGTGAAGGCTCTTGTCCACTGCCATGGAAGAATTCAAATGGATCTTTGACTGTCTGGGGATTTGTCCATTTGTCTTTGCAGGTTCTGATTGACCCAGCCCAGCTTTCCTGGGACATCCTCACTTCCCTGCTGCGTATCTTGCACAGCCCATGAAGGTGACATTCCTTCTGTCTCCCCTCTGGGATTATACAGGGTTTCTTTTAATTCTTTATGTTCCCAAGGACTTTGCAGCTCCTTGCTGGCAGAGCCCTGGATATGGCTGGTTCTGCTGGGGGGGTCTTCCCAGCCACCCAAGCTGGGGATTCCCTTCAGTAGCTGCCCCTTCTTCTGGCTGCCCTCCATGCCTGCCCCCACAGGACTATATTTAGGCTAAATATCCCAGCCCATAGCCCCACCCTGACAGTTGGAATGTCTATCCCAATATCCTGTAAACATTTCTCCCAATTAAGATCCAGATTGTTGACAACCAAACCGTGACTCAGCCCCATGTGATTTTCCACGAATTCGCCCAGGATGGGTGGCAGGAGCTGCCAGCCCCAGGCCTGTGTGCCTGGTGGGGAGGCACCTGCTGATTCATCCTCACCTTCCACTTCCCCAGGCAGAAAACGCTACAGCACGGGCTCCTCAACACCACCCGCTGCTGTGTTGCAGTGAAAACTCTTGTCTGACAAGGGCCATGCTTCTTTTCCTGGAGCATAGAAGCTGCTGCTGGCACTTAGGCAGGAGCATGGCCCTACTGTCTGTGGGTTCTGGCAGTCGAGAGGGTGTTTTTCATGCTAGGCTGGAAGATAACCCCAGCACCACACTGAACCAGTGCCTGGATTTCCCATCTCTGTGCTCCTGGAAATGGTCCCAGAAGGATGCAGGAAGTGGGTACCAGGTTTGAACCATCCCTAAGGGGATGTGCTGCAGCAGCACACTCTATTCTGCCCCAAAAGTGCATCCAACATCTGTTCCAGCAGTTCAGCTCTTTCAAAATTGCTCTGAGAGGCAGGAGGCAAGGTACAGAATGGACTCTGCTGGCCCTTACTTAAAGGCTTTTAGGCTGTTCATTAATGGGTTTGGCAGTCTTGATTTGGATTGGGAATGAAAGTTTAAGCAGTGACTTCGGGGAAACACCCCTGGGATAAGCTGGGACATGGTTAATAGAAATTGTAATGTTAAAGTGCTTTTCTGTAAAACGCTAGGAGAGGAAATTAATGGTGTGGGGTTGTTTAGTTTTTTTCTAAAAGTTGATATTGCTCATTTAATTAAATGTTTTAATCCATCACATCAGCACTCAGCACTCTTGCCATGCATCTTCCATTTTAGAGTGGTTTTCACATCAGCTGTAGCCACTGATGGCAGCATGGGGAGAACACATGCAGGTAGCTCAACATGTAAACCCAGAGAACACCTAACGTAGGGAAGCTGGACTACTCCTGGCCTTAAACACCAGAAAAATCTTTCCAGTTCAGATATTGCTTCTCCTGGATGCACCTCTGGGTCTGTTGCCTCCTTGATGGGTGTGTGCAGATGGTTTGAGAGGGTCAGCATGCTGGTGATTCTGCTCAACTGCGTGACGCTGGGCATGTTCCACCCCTGCGAGGACATCGCCTGTGACTCACCGCGCTGCAGGATTCTCCAGGTACAGCCCCAGCACTGCTGGAAGCTCAACAGCAGCCTCAGGTTGATGTGGAGAGGGAAGGACTGAGCTGCCTCCAGCCATGGTGGCATGGTGTCCCAGGATGTCAGGTCCTGCCTACACTGTCTGTCCTGTGAGCACTTGAAAAATTCTGGTTTTGGTGCTCGGATGAGAACATGCAGTGCTGTCAGGCAAAGCCCCTGCCAGGCTGTGCCAGCCCCAGCCTAGCTAAGCTTTTCTTGGAGTGCCTGGGGAAAGCCAACCATCTAGAGGTCAGTAAAAGCAGAGCCCAAAATATACTTGTCCCATTATCCTGGCACTATGGGTGCTGTTGGACCATCTAGGCTGGGGAAGACACAGGCCTGCTCTCAGCACAGCTTCTTCCCAGGGATTTAGCTTTTAGAGATGCAAGAGGAGACCTTGCTGGACTCAGGTTTCTAATTCCCTCCCTTGGTGCAAGTGTGCAGGAGCATCCCTCCTCCTTTCCTTTCTTTTGCAGAGCTTTGATGACTTCATCTTTGCCTTCTTTGCTGTGGAAATGATCGTCAAAATGATTGCACTGGGTATTTTTGGGAAGAAATGCTACCTGGGAGACACATGGAACCGCCTGGACTTCTTCATCGTCATTGCAGGGTAGGTCTGGGGAGGCAGATCCCCTTCTTCCTGAGTCTCTCTGTTGTTATTTATGTCTCTGTTTGGCCAGCACTGGATTTGGGGGAGCAGCTGGTTTGCAGCAGTGAAGGCTGGGGGCTGGCAGGTGTTGGTGTTGTCCATCCCAGCTTCCCAGCAGGGATCACTCCGGAGCTGCAGCTGCCCCTCTGGTGCTCTCAGTAGCTTGAGGGAGAGCTGATGCTCAGTTCATGGGCAGAGCAGGGCAGGGTAACAAAAGTTGTTTGTGGTGGATTTTGACCAGCCTGGGGCTCCTTTACTGGGTACTGTGCTTGGCTCTCCTCCCTCCAGCCCACCAAATGTTTCAGTTTCCATGGTTGGAATGGGCAGTTGGGAGCATGGAGGGTTGTGCCAGGAAGGATTGTTCACTGAAACGTGCACAATTGCCGTCATTATTATACCTTTTTTTTTTCTTGAGGGAAACTGATCAAGTTCTCCTTTCTGAGTGTTTTCCTTTCAGAGGCACCTGGTTTGAATTAAAGGCTCTTCCAGCATCTGAGAGTCTCCTGGTGGAGGCTGGAAATACACATGAAAAGTCCTTTGCCACTGGCCACTGAGCTGAGTTTCTTTGATACACAAATTTCTTGCTGACCCTCACCTCCCCTCTCTGCCCCAAGGCCCCCAAGACTTTTGGGAAAACAGTTGGGTTTTGCCTCTTTTGATAGAGCTAGGGATCAAATTTACTAGATTTTCTTGAAAAGAAGCAGAGGCCTCTCCCAGCTTGTTTGCCTGGCATGGGTTTGGTGTCCCAAAGAAGGGGCAACAGCCCCTTGTTTGGTCCAAGAAGGGACAGCACCTTAATGAGTTTTTCTTATGGTCTAGTGCTGACCTCACAGGGACATGGCCCATGCCTCTGCTAGTCAGCTGGGAGAAGTAAAACGGAGGTGCCAGGTCTCTCAGTGCATCCTTATTGAAAAATTCATAGTTGCAGAGGTGAAAAGGTTCAGTGAGCTTCATAGCCAAGAGCTGTATTTGTCCCCATAAACCTGTCCTTTGCAGGAGGCTACAACCTTCTACTTTCCAGCCCCACCAGCTTCTGGCTCCTCAGTTTAGGAGAAGGCTCAGGGTTTCCTCCTGAAATGTCTGAGCAATGTTAGGGACAGCAGTGATGGGATGCTGGACAAAAGGGAACCACAGGTCCAATCAGGTCTGGTAGGGTTGTAGACACCAGCAGCACATCCAAGGGCTGGAGCTTGCTAAGCCACCTTTATTTCTTCTCATTGATTATGTCTTATACTGTAATTAATTGTGATGAAGAGCCCAACCCAAGCAAGGCCTGACATCCTATCTGGGGAAGCATGGTCACAGACGCTGGAGCTGTTCCCAACTCCACTGTGCTGGAGTACTGACACCTTGCCCTCCCAGCTTGGTCCTGCCTTTGCCTGTTGATCTTGAAAGACCTTTGGAGCCAGACTTATTCCTGAAGTCATTCTGTGGGGACCCACCATGATGGGACCTCCACTCTAGAGGGACACCAGCTGGGACCATCCTTATTCCTATGCCAAAACATTGTACTTCTCTTTGCTTAAGCAAAGAAATCTCTGCATACCTGCTGCACCTGGCCAGGTGTTTGGGTATGTGAGAGTTATCTCCTTCCTGGGCAGAGCTGCATCATGGCACAGATCCTCCCCTGCAGCAGCTGCTGCCCCATCCCCATCATGCAGAGACATTTTTTTGCAGCATGGTAGCCTGACCCTCTCGTGCCTTCTGCCAGGTTGGCTTTGCCTCTCACTAAGTGATGGCTCTTTCCTCCATGTGCATGAACTGTTCCCATCTGTGCCCTGTCCAAACCAATTCAGCTGGCAAAGGATCTAACTGGATTTAAATACAAAGCAGAGCCTCTCCTCCTCCAGCACAGGCTTTCTCTGCTCCCTTTTGTGCCCTTTTGCTCTCCTCCAATCTTAGCCCATCCATCCTGGAGTGCTGCATCCTACTTAGAGCATTGCTGCAATCCTGGAGAGCCTGCTGAGTGCCAGGGAAAGCCAAAGGGGCTGCAGGAATTGGACACTGCTGTAGCAGAGAAAAAAAAATAAAGGACTCAAGCCCTTAGTAGACCTAAGATACAGGTAAAAAACACTGTAAATGCTGCAGGGTCAAATTCCAGCCAGACAGAGGGAAATTTCTCAGATAGCCCTTAGTGCAGCTCTTTGGTTCCCAGATGGGGCAAACTACACCAATGAGCACCCAGCCCATGGTGCTCACAACAGAGCACAGGAGCAAGGAATGAGCCAAGCTCTGCATGGAGGAATCCTGCATCTGAGCAAGTGTCAGGAAAGAGGCCAGAGCCAAACTGGGACCCTGGAAAGTGTGTGCCAGGGCAATCCTCAAAACCCAGCTGGGTTTGCTTAGATACCAGATAAAGTGAGTCATGTTTTTATGGAGGTCTCACATAAGGGTCTCAACCAGGTTCCCCAGTGAAATGCCAGGGGAGGGGAAGGAGGTTTTCCTGTAGTCCCGTTGACCACAATGAAGCCATTCTGTTTCTGCCTTCACATTTTTTCTCTGTCCTTTATATGCAAGACATGGAAGGAGGGAAGCAGCAGCACAGTGTGAGCTCCCCAGCACCCAGCAGGACCCTGAGCTCTGGCTCTCCAGCTTTCCTTGCCACTTCCTTTTTCATGGGCTGCAGAAAGTGATGTCAGGGGAGAAGAGAAGCAGCAAACTATATCTGTGGGGTATCAAGTGGGGAAAGCATGTAATACTGGGGCTGTACACTCCCATGGGCACAGCATCCACAGAAATCCTTCCCAGCCACCACTAGTTTAGAACACGCTTCAACCCACACTGCCCTACCCCACCACCCCTCCCCCCTCCCAAAAAGTCCCAACTTATAGCATTTCACCTTCCCCATTCTTTGAGAACTTTCTAGATCTGACAGAGGTTATCATTGTGGAGAAGCCTTTTTGTGCATTTGTGCTCTAAATCTCCTTCCCTCTTGGAGTTCTGGGAGAGCCTCTTGGATGCTGTCCTTGCTCCTGCTGGCCACTTCTGTGGGATGCCATTAAGTGCTTCTCATCTCTGTTAAACTGTCCAGACCAATCTCATGAACTCATGGAGTGTAAATGACTTCTTTGTGACAATGTAATGCAATTAGTGCTAATTATAGAGTGTGTAATGTCTGCAACACATCTCTGTAATTACAGTAAAACTTGCTGGAGATGAGAATAGTGCTGTATTATCAAAACTCTGCTTAGGGAAACACAGCTTTGGCTGTAGGTTACAGAGCTGCGTGGGGAAAAAGGGGAGGGAAAAAAAAGTGATGAATGGCATAATTATGTTGCATTATTTTTAGAGGAGGGCATTTGGGGAGTTTCCTTGTGAGAGAACACTTTGAAGGTTAACAGGCATTGCAAGCAGCTCTTGCCCTCTAAAGATGGTTTGATATCATTCTGACCTCTCTTAGCATAAGACACAGATGTACTGAGGATGGATGCTGGTAGCGTCCCAAAATATGCAGAAGTGGTTTCAGTTTAATGCTGACTGGGGCTTGGGCTGGTAAGCCACAGCTGTGGGATGGAGATGGCCCTCACTTGGTGTCTCCCTGGCCACTGTAGGACCCAGCATCCACTATCTTCCCAGCAGGGCACAGGAGCACCTTCTCTGCTCAGTCTGTGGGAAGAGGGTAGCCACAGACTGAGGTCTCCCTTCTGCTCAGCTGGAGCCAGCCCTAGCCCCACACTTTGCTGCAGTCCCAGCAGCTTGCAGGAACACAGCTTGTTCTGGCTTTGTTCAGATAAGGACTTCCTTGACTTCTGCATCCATGTAGATTGAAATGGGATTTAAGCCATCCTCATAAAAAAAACCCATGGTGTGATTTTGGAGTTATCCTGTGCAGGGCCAGGAGCTAGGCTTTGATCTTTGTGGTTCCCTTCCAGCTCAGGAGATTTTGTGTTTCTATTCTATAATTCTAACCCCAAAACAACAAAAATCCCTAATGGTTTATTGTTTTCCTGTGAGAGAGCTTTACAGCAGGGGATAATTTGGAGCTGTCAGAACTCATAGGATTCTTCTCTGCCTTCCTGTGCCCACATTCTGCTCCCCACCAAGCAGGGCTGTGCATCATCCCATGTTTGAGCTGTTGGGTCTGTGGTTACTCCAGGCTCAGTCAGTTGTTTGGCCAAGACTGAAGAGCCCTGTTTGTGCTTTGCTCATTGTAATGGTAACAAGCTTCTTCAAAGACTTTGTAGGAAAGTTAAACACTTCTGGAATATTTTGCTTACGATTGAAGAGGAGCTGGAACTGCTGGTGGTTGGCAGGCTGCTTAATTCAGGAACAGACACCACTTCTTTCTCTCTTTGTTTCCTGAACATTTCTAATGTTTGTTATGATATTTTTTCTCTCTCTGTGGAAGGCTGTGAGTTAAACAGTGAGCTCCACTGAAGCCTTCATAAACAACCTTAAGAATGTCTTTCTCCGTCCTGGTTTAGAGCATTGAATTTCAGGGATGAAATAGGCTGCAGGAAGCCCTGTTGTGTTCATAGGAGAGAAAGGGATGACACAGCCCCCACTCCATTCCTGCTCCATCTAAATCTGGATGGGGTCTGAAAAGCTCTTTAGCTCAGAAATTGGAAGGAGGGCTATGGTGCCAGACGGGTCTCTTCAGGGAGCTGTGATCCCATGGCTGCCGCAGCCAGAGCAAGATTCCTGCTGGGTGCTCTTGGTGAAGCTTCCAGCATGTTGCCTTCATCCCACAGCACCAGATCGCTCCAAAGGCAGGCAGGGCTCCCCTGAAGGGCATTTTAGCTACACAAGGCTGATCAAGGGGCTGTTTCAGCTTCCTGGCTCAGACACGGGGAAGAAAGAGCAGGTGGGGGACTGCCTACGGGAGCTCCTGCTGCAGCCTCCCACTGCAAAGGCTGATTTTCCCCGTATATTAATCTCTTCATCCCTTAAAACTAAAACTAACAGGAAGGCAGGATGAATGTTTCTTTTTCATTCCCTCTGCCTCTGTTGGGCCATCTGACCTGAGGAGCAGCACATGAGGATGTGGCAGCAGTACCCTCTGTGCTGCCTGGGTACCCCAAGCGAGCACCAGGGTGTAATTGCCCATGTAAGAGGCTGATTTGCACACACAATTACCCAATGTGCGGCCACTGCCACAGCCCCTCTGGGCCACAGGGAAAGCTGCACCAAACCTTCTCCCAGGAGCCTGGCCTTCTCCTGGGCATTCCAGGATGGATATGAGTGTCCTGGAAACTGGGAGCCTCCTCCACGGCCTCACAGTGTCCTGACTAATCCCAAATTAGGTACTTTGTGCTCTGAGCAGAAGTGCCAGAACATCAAGCCAATACTCGTCATCATGAACGTCCAGGACTTCGATATCTGGGGCTGAGCTGTGCAATTTAATGTTTTAAGTTACTTTTGGGTGGATAAAGGATAGCCAAGACCTGGGCACAGATGAAACCCATGGCTATGGATGCTACATGCTGCCTTCCCACAGCCTTTGGAGCAAAGCATCCTGAACAAGCTGCATCCTTGACTCACAGAAACCTGCTGAGTAAAAGAAAGCCCTCAGCATTCTCCCTCGCAGCTGAGCTGACTCAAATCCACCTGTGAAAAATCTGGAAGTTTTTTTCAGTTTTAGGACTTTTAAAAAGGTAATTCTTTTGTTTCGTTCAGTTCTTCAGCTGAACTTGCTGCTGCTTCAAAAGCCTCATTAGTCAAGTGTCCTGGCTGGGACACATGGCGCAGCAAGATCCAGCAGGCTGCAGGGTTCATGCTCTCTGTGTGCTATTCTTTTTCTTCTGTTCAGCTTGATTGAAATGAATATTTTTAAAATTAAGCAACACCCACGAATGCGGTGAGACTCACAAGGCTCCAAACGCAGCCGCTGAATGAAAGCAGAGCACAGCCAAGCTGGTGAGAGCTGGGGGAAATTTCATTCCAGCTTTCTGAAGATACACCACCTAAATAATTTCCCCTTGTCTTTTCCAGCACCAATGGCTTAATATCACCCACTGATGGCTGTGCTTTGTAGATAAAGGGTGTCTATATGCCCAGTTTTGGAAGCTTTTTAATGCTATTAAATAAATCTCAGCCTATCTCTCCTCAGCAGTGCAGGGCTCTGAGTGTGTAGGGGGTGGGCAGCTCTCAGGGGTGGCCCTGCCTGCAGCCACTGCTGCTTTGCCACCAGTTCCTTGTGTGACCTTGGTCAAATCCCCTGGTTGTGCAGCACCCTCAGCACCCAGCTGTGAAAGGGGAGAGTTCAAGACTTCCTTGGATAGTGCTCTCAGCAGAAACTCTCTATGTGACTCTGCTGGGTTTTCACAACATCTACTTCCTGAGCGAGTGTGATCCTGGCGATGGGACCAGAGTCAGAGCTGAGAACAGGGTGCTTCAGAGATGCAGTGCTGGCTAGGTGTGTGAAGGACTTCGCTGGAATTTCTGTGCTCTGTTAGGGACTCTTTGGGTAAGCAGAGCCCCCTGAACCCTTCCCGTGATGCTCTGAGCATCACTTTTGAAAGTCCTTTGCCTCAGGGTTGCTGCCTAGCATCGTATTCAGGCAATCCTTCCCAGTGCATTGGGTTTTGCACGAGAGAAACCCCAGCATGCTCCAACTCACTGTCTCCAGATGGAACAGGAATGAATTTCTCCTGCCTGGTCCATCTTGAGCCATCCTTGTTGCCTGTCAGCTGAGCTCTGGGAGTTCTCCTGCTTGGAGAAGCATTTGCCAAAGGTTTGCATCAGCTCCCTCTCTGCCTCCCACTAGCAGCCCGTTGTATGTCTGGCTTTGCAGATGCTCCACTTTTATTCTTAGAAAGTCCTAAATATTTCCTCTTTCCTTCTGAAAAACTCCAGTGATGGGGGTTGCTAATCACCCTGACGAGCTGTGAATCCATCCTATTTAATGCTGCGTTTCTCTCTGAGCCTTTAACTTGGCTGGGCACCAGGTTGATGGCAGCGGTGCTGACAGGCATCGTGCCTTCCCCTCTGAGCAGAGATGACATTTGAATTGAAGCTTCATCAGGAGCCTTTTACACTGCAGATTTCCAATGCGTAAATGCTATATATGCTGGTAAATGTACCTGTCACCTCACCAGCTGGTGACATCCTGACATTTGCTCTCCCTGAGTATCTTCCCTTGCCAGGGATGTGGATTGATTCTTCCCTTGCCTTGGGAAGTGACCTTATAGCTGGGGACTGGTGGTGTTCTCACTGGACTTGCTCTTTAGTGACTGAGCTTTACTGACATTCTTTTCTCTAATACTGAGTTCTCTCAAGGCACTTGAACTGTTGGTTACCACCAAGGTGTGGACACTGTAGTCCATGTTTGGGCTGAACTTGACAGTGCTGGTAAGACCAGTTCTGGTAGCAGTGCCCAGCAACATAGGCAGGAGACCACCTTCTTGCTCTTGGTGTTCAAGTGTTTGCTTAAGCCTCTGGGTTGTTGTGCGGCTTGTTCCTTTAAATTGTGCATTATAATTGTTCTTTAATATGTTAAATCAAAATGCATTTTACAGCACATCTTTTGCAGCTTACAAGCACTCAGATCTCTGGAAGTGTGTCTGGAGCTGTCATTAATCAGAAAATTATTTGTCTTGGTGCATTTAACCATGTGCTGCTCTGAATTTTGCTTGCAGCCTCTGTTTTAATAATGGATGAAAGAAAAGCTGTATATTTGATATGGGCTTTTTACCTGAATATTGCCAACCATACAGAAATCTTTTCAAACAGCGAGTGAAACTTGACAGCAATGAAAGCCAGGGAAGCCACTGCCTCTCTCCTCACCTTAGCCAAAACTTGCCCAATGCAGGGAATCCTGTGCATTGAGGAAGGGACTGGTTTTCTTCTCCGAGGTCAGGTGGGATTTTGTGAATACGTTGCATTCCTTTCTGGTCAGGGGGCTGTGAACAAATTCATAGTGTCCATATGTGCATGTCCAACCTCCATCTCCTGGGACCTTCCCATTGCTGTGGGGGTCAGCTAAGCAGAGAGGAATATGTTGAGGTTATTTTAAACTTAGATATGGTTTGACCATCATCATTCTCATTAGAGCATATCAGGTAAAGCCTCACTGCATTGAACATGGAGTTGTTCATATGGGGGGTGGAAGGGGAGCCTTCTCAACTCTGGGGCACCCCTCTCCTGCTGGGGGCCAGAAGGGAGGAGAGTGGGTTTGGCTGATCACAGCAAGAACAGAAGCCTCCAGTGTGCTGCAGCCATGGCAAACATAACACAACACGGATAGATCCTGAGGGATTTCCAGCAGGGAGGAAAGGGACAGCACTGATGCCTTGGTACAAGGAGTGACCAAAACCTCCTCCAGAAACTTGATGTCTAATCAGGTGAGATTAATTCAGACCAGGGCAAGTGTGGAAGAAGGTTGTGATTGAGAAGCAGAGAGCCTGTCTGTGAGGTGGGGCTGGAAGAACTTGATTTGTTTGACTTTGCAAAATCAGGCTGAGAGAAGATGTGCTTTGTCCTCCGTAAATACATGGGTGAGTAAACATCAGGGACAAATAACAGCTCGAGAAGCTACTTTAAAGACAGTGCTGCCATAAGAACAAATGGATATGAGCTTGTACTGAATAAATTCAAGCTGAAAGTTAGGCTTCTCGCCACTAGAGTCGGAGCGAGGGAACCACCCAGCTTGTTTGGAGATGGAATTTTTGGAAGAGATTAATATGCTATGGTTGCCTGTGGTAGTGGGAACCTGACTGTCCAGGGAGGCTCAAGGTTGTCTTTCTTACCTTTGCTTGGCTCTGCCTCTTCAAGACTGTTCTGGGCAGAGCTCTTGGATCTTCCCACAGCAAAGTCCTGGAGGTGCTGTGACTGATGACTCTGTTGTGCTTGAGCAAAGGTGAGAAGAATGAGAGGTACTGGGGCACCCCAGAGACTTGCAGCCATCCAGGTGCATCCTTAGACTAAGTCCTGTGAATGTTGCTCCTCTATGTCCTGAGCTGGGGAATAACCCTGACAGACACTGGGAGCACTGGGAGGTTCCTAGGTCCATGTTGGCCCCATTTTTTATCTGCAAGTGTCACCAGTTTTGGTCCCACCTGCCCAAGGGTGTCTACTGAGCAGAGACAGCAGAGGTCAGTGCCCTGTGCTGATCGTCTCCTGTGGCCCACAGAGGGGTCTGTACCAGGAGATGTTCTTCCTTTCAGGACTGTGGTGATGCTCAGCACAACAAACTCAGATTCATTACAGTACCTGTAAAATTGATAAAAGCCTGGAAATTTCCTCTCTGGAGTGTGCAAGGACTTTGAGAAGCTTCTGCCTGGCCCTGTGCAAAAACTAAACCAGAAGAGAGAGAGAGAGATATATCTGTGGCTGTGTGAGCTGGTGTATCACATTCCCCCTCATTGACTTTATCCTGACATGCAAACAAGCCTTAATTAATTCCTCTGGCAAACTTTCCTGATGGGAGAGATGCAGTAACAAGTCCCTCTGTGAATGGTTGGCATTTAATGTTTGCTTTATAATGTTTGATAATCTAACATTTCTCCACTGGATCCATGACACTCCTCCTTGGTTTTGTGTCTTTCTCAGGATGTTGGAGTATTCCCTGGACCTGCAGAATGTCAGCTTCTCAGCCGTCCGCACTGTTCGAGTTCTGAGGCCACTCAGGGCCATTAACAGGGTCCCCAGTAAGTCAGATTCTTATTCCTCACTATTGGGGCCAGCTGTCTGGATCCATGCCCCAAAGATGAGGGCAAACCCAGATGCTTTCATCTTACATCACAGCTCAAACGTTTGCCCAAGCCTGGCAGTGCTGAGTCCTACCACCACTGTCTGGGTTCCTTTTGACACCTGTGGCATCAGAGATGAGTCAATAAGTTATCCAGGACTGTCTTCAGACACCTGCCTTTCTCATCTGGAGAGGGTCTGAGGAGGATGCTAAAGGGCTGCAGGTGATAGGGATTGACTGAGCCAACAGCCTTTGCCAGGCAGTACAGGCAGCGGGGTCTGAGCTATGCTGCTCCCACCCTCCCTGGGATACTCCATCATTCCCTGGAGAAATTGTGGTGAGGAAGTCTTGTTGTGCCTGAAGATAGCCCCCTGGGAGGTGCTGAAGACCCCAGAGCTGGTCCTTACACCCCAAACCCCCAGCATCTCCAAAGCAGACCTGGGTGGGATGGGCTGTGGCTCTTCAGTCCTGGTATATCAGGTCATGGACAAGGGTCTCAGCCCTGCTTTAAGAAGCAGTGGGTGGCATTGCCTGCTGCTGCATGGCACTGGCCTTCACAAACCCTCCCACTGCCCCATTATGGGCAAATCCCAGTGCTCCATGAGAGACACTGAGCATGGTCCCTCTTTGATGCTGTATGGATCAGGTATGTTAAGTATAAGTACGACTGCACTAGAAAGATCCTTTTCCTGGTCCAACAATCCTGGTCATCTGTTTTAGCCAAATTAAGTCCCAGTCTGCACTCCCCTATCTGAACTGGCTCAATGAGTTGATGAGAACTAATCAGCTTCAGTTCTCTATGCTGATGCTGGAAGTGCCTGGGATCTATTCATTTTCCTGCTCCTGACTCTTGAACTTAATCTGGTTGTGCTGCTGATGTTTCAATCATTATAGAAGCTTCAGAATTCTGTTTGCAGTGTGTTGTGGTTTTTTTTGTTGTTGTTGTTGTTTGTTTGTTTTTGTTTGTTTGTTTTGTTTTGGTTTTTTTTTTTTTCCACTGCTGAACTGGTGGACAGCTGAATTTATCCACCACTGTCTAATTGGGGATGTAATTCACTTAATGTGTTTTGAAATCCTGGGTAATTTATCTTGTTTTCTCTGCAATGTAGTTACAGTGGGATAGAAATGCAAGGTAGGAAAAATAAAAAATGAGCTTTGTTTGATGATCAATGCAATAACCACAGAAAGTAATTTTAAGTAATTAGGAGCTGATGCAAGGTGGTTGTTCCCAGTAAAGGTGTAGAAGAAAAACCCTGAGAGAGGAGGTGACAGCATTAGGATAAGAGGAAAAAGTCTTCCTGTAGCATCAAAGTAAAGGGTGCAACAGTAAAGCTTTCTTTAGATAAAAGCCAATATAAGCAAGTGAGAGAGAGCAGAACATGGGGAAAGAAAGAGAGTATGAGATGAGCAGAATATTACACAGGTGTCAGATGAAATAATTTTTTTGTGTGTAAATGTCAAGTTGAAGTCGCCATCAATTTGTCCTTGTTACAGAACTGGCTGTTCCTGAACTTGTGAGAATTAACTGCCAGAGAGAGTCCTGTATTTTAAGGAAGAGACGGTATTTAGGGTAGATGAGGGGAAATAGGGAGGGAAGGGAATTTTGAAATATACTGAGTGGAGAAAGAAATACAATTGAGCAAAGGAGAACATCAGAATTTAATCTGAGGGAAGAAAGGAAACATAATTGCTAGAAAACCTCGGAGAAAAGGACTTGAGGAGCAGGGAAGATAGGTCTGGTGTCCAGGAGCAAGGCATGAATTAAAGGGGGGGGCTTTGGGGGGAAGCTAAAGAGGATGGGAAGCTGTGACTGTTCACAAGCCACATGTGGGTGATGAGGATAGGAGGAAAAGAATAGAAGGAAATATAGGTGTAAAAGTATCAATGGAAAGGAAAAGGTCAGGAGGACATAGCTGGAGCAAGAAAATTCAACATAAACCTTTCCCCTTTGCCTCAGGTATGCGCATCCTGGTGACACTGCTTTTGGACACGCTACCCATGCTGGGGAACGTCCTCCTCCTCTGCTTCTTTGTCTTCTTCATCTTTGGCATTGTGGGAGTCCAGCTGTGGGCAGGTTTGCTCAGGAACCGCTGCTTCCTCCCTGAGAACTTCAGCATGTGAGTCTGTGTGGGCAGCACCAGTGTCTCCCCAGCTTGAGGGAGGCTGTCCCTCCAGGATCTCCTCTGTAAAAAAGCCCTTTTCTTCTGTAAATGCTCTCTGCTCCTAAATGCCACCATCACTCCTGCTTGGGCACACACAGCGGGTACAGAGCAAGCTGTGACAATTTGCCATTTGCATTTGCAGGCTGTCCTTAACTGTCAGCTGGCACTTGGGAACTTCTCTGATTGCTAAAAGCCTCCAAAAAAAAAAAAAAAAACTCTGAGAATGGGAGTTCAGGCTTTCTAAAATCAGCATTTCATTAATGTGTGAACTTTTCTGTGTGGAAACGCCCAGGTCTGAATCCCCTCCAGCAGCTGGTGGTGTTTATTGCCACAACTTTTGTAGTCCCACCTAAACCCCAGGAAAAGCTAATGGAATTACTGTGGATTTTTGATGCTAGATAATTTTCAGCCTCAGAGCAAGAGATAGTCCCTATCCCAATGTTAATTTTTACAGATCCCTGAATTTTAAGGCCAAAAGAATAGTTGTTACCGGTTTTCTGGCCTGATGTAGCACTGTTTGGACGGTGATTGAAATACCTGGCAGCTGACAGCCTCTTTCAGGGTTTCCATGCCTGTTCTACCTACCCACTTTTTTCCACCACCTCTGTCCCATCAAATGCTTGGAGAAAGGCAGGTGACTGCAAATCCTTGACGGCTCTGCCAAGTTCTGCCACGCTGGTCACCTTTCAGTGGATTGCTGACTCTGGGTGGATCTGGCTGGATTCACACCTGGATGGAGGAATCCTACAAGCCCAAAGCCTCTTTTCTGTACACAGTAGGACCACGTTGCTGCTGCTGCTGCTGTGGACTGGCTGGCATGAGGCATCTTCCAACCTCTTCTACCCACCTCCTAATCAACTCCCACCCCTCTTGCTGGTCATGCCCTCGAAGGGTGGCTGGAAGTGTCATGTCCCTGTTAAGTAAATGTCAGCAGAGCAGGGGGACAGCCTCACCACCAAGTAAATCCAATAGAGCCACAGGTTTGGATGCTGTTTAATTGAGCCAGAATTCCAGCAGTTTAGATAGGCTTTAAATGGTAATACAGGAAATTCTGCAGGAATTAACCAGGCTGAACTAGGCTTAAAAATATCTTTGCAAGATTTAGTGGGAATCCTGGCAGCATTAAGGAGATAGTGTGTGCAGAGCAAGGAGCCAGTTTCTGACTGGCCATGGGTAGTTTCATCTCCCTGAAGAGTATTTTTGCCTGGTTTGCTGTGGTAAGACTACCCTCAGAGGGAATGTAGAGTTTACCTGTGGGCTGAACTAACATGGTGAAATGCAGATGAAGTTCCTGTCTCTGATATTTAGGAATCTTGGGAGGTCCTTGTACACAGATTATCCCTAAATGATTCTCAGCATCTCCAGAAGGACAGGACATACAGGAGCTTAAACTGATTGATTTCCATCTTACTTCAGCAAAGACATTTCAGAGAAGCCCTGTCACTCTGAATCCTTCACTTAGTCTCCTAAAGTCAAAGCCAGAGTGCTTCCAGAGGGAGTAACTTTTAATAATGCCATCAAAGGGATTGCCAAGGGGCTGAGTACACTGCCTCAGTTTCTCAAAACCCAGTGAAGGACATCAGCTCACCCTGTGGGGCTGCAGTAAGTCCAAGGGGATTCCTTCTTTAAAAAATAGCTTTAAGATCCAGAAAAGCAGATGTCAGACTTCTATGCTGTTACAGCTGTCTCTTTGTCAGATTGCTTGCAATCTGTGTGCAAACCCCAGCCTTGTTGGACTCTTTCAGCCCCTACACGGTGGATTTGGAGCGGTACTACCAGACAGAGAATGAAGATGAAAATCCCTTCATCTGCTCCCAGCCCCGGGAGAATGGGATGCGCTTCTGTCGGAGTATCCCAACACTGAGGGAAGAGGGTCTGGAGTGCACTCTGGATTATTATTCCTACAATGACACCACCAACACGTCTTGTGTGAACTGGAACCAGTACTACACCAACTGCTCTGCTGGGGAGCACAACCCCTTCAAGGGAGCCATCAACTTTGATAACATTGGCTATGCCTGGATTGCGATATTTCAGGTGAGCCCTGTCTGCCAGTTGTCACAAGGTGGGCAAACAGCAGGTCCTGCCCCCAAAATGTTCCCAGGGGCTTTGTAATTGCACTCCTGGGGGCTGTTTCATACTAGTGAGCACCTACATAGTAGTGCACAGATGCTCAAAGTGTTAGGGATACAATAAGATGCCTGTTTTGAGAATGTCTCCACCTCACATGCATGGACAAAGCCCTATGGGTGTGCAGTCTGATGATGTTGGTGTGGGCCACAACCTAGAGACTGCTCTTCTTTCTGCAAAATGCACTAGTGGTCCTTAAGTCCAGCTGGAAAGGGGCTAGATTCAGCCTGGGCAGCTGATAACATGGCTGTTGGCACTGGGAGGAGCAGGAGTTGGTTCCTCAGCATCTTGTACTGCACCAAGACCTACTATGGGGTGTCAGACATGACCCAGCCAGAAGAAACATTGCCTGTGCACTTTGTTGTAACTGAGCCTTCAGGAGTTTATTTTCCCTTCCTGTCTCCACCAGGTTATCACGCTGGAAGGCTGGGTGGACATCATGTACTTTGTCATGGATGCACACTCCTTCTACAACTTCATCTACTTCATCCTCCTGATCATTGTGAGTGGCCTTAGGGGAGCAGGGGGGGTCCTCCTGGCATTTGGAGAAAGCAGAGTGAAGTCACCCAGAGGAACAGGGCAGAGGATATAGTGAATATAAAAGCTGAAGTAGCAACTAGCCTGCTGGGAGAAACACAGCTTCCCTGTAGAGTTGTGCTGCAGCTGCATTTACCTACAAACATGAGGAAGGAAATAGATGTGCTCAAGTGGTGTTAGATACACTTCCGTTCTTGCTGCTGCTTCTACTACTTCTCTCCTTGTGCTCCAAGCTTGTCTCTCTTGCTTGCCACCTTGAATTTAAGTTTTAAAGTAGGCAAATTTCACATGATCAGTTTTTGAGTGCCAGAAAGGGAAGAGGCTGCCCAAAAATTCCCCCACATTGAAGAACCCATCTGGCTGGGTCCTTGGTGCCATGGGGATGTTATGGGAAAACAGTCCCAAACTTCAGAGAGCATGTTAAGAAAGGAGGGAAGAGATTACTGCCCACAGCCCACCCACACTTCACAGCATCATCTGAGACCACCCACAAAGGAGCCAACAAAGAATTTCTGTGGGGTGGGCTCCATGATGGGCTTCATCTATGCAAGCAGAATTGTCTACAGTGACTGGCTGAGCTCGTTGTCTAGACTCCCTTTATCATCAAGGGGGAAAAATAGGTACTTTAAGGGGGTGATTCATCTCCTCTGAAGGTAGACATCCAAAATGAATTAGATGCATTGCAGACTTGATGCGCCTATTTCTCTCTTGACTCTAAAGGATCATTAGGTGTCTCACTCAGATGTAGCTAAGTGAGATGAGTCCTTTTCTTGCTACACAATTGGTCTAAGTCCAGAAAAATAGCTGCACATTGTCAGTTAGGTCATTGTGGGGATTTCTGCTCTCATCAAACCAGGACTCAAATCCTGACGAGAAAGTAGACAGTTGTTTAGTCCATAATGCTGTTTTTTTCTGTTAGCTTCCCCAAGAGAGAAACAAACCCTTGCTCTCAGCCTCCCCAAGATGACAAAGAGGAAGAGCAAGCATTACTTTTTCAGATGCTGAGCGAGTAACATTAGCAGTGTGTGATAGCCTGTTAGGACGTCAGTAATTCCCTGTGACCCAGACTGGGCTCTGCAGAAGGCAGAACCTCATGAAACCCTGGTTGGAAAGAAAATCTCCAAGCTGTGGGTACAGGCTGCTGATGCCCTTGTGTAACAAGTCACCCGCAAATCCCATTAGCAGGGGAAAGGAATCTGCTCGCAAGCTGCCCACACACTGGCAGAAAAACACTTCTATCAGGAAGGCACAGTGCATTCATCGTAATGTCACTAATTGTGATAATTACAACTGCTGTCTGTGGAGAGCGAAAAACACGATCTTAAAAGAGCAAGAGATTTTTGTCAAAATAATCTCTCATCTTTGATCTCTGACGTCCTCCATGGAGGGCTGGCGTGGGAGTCCCTGGGGCGGGAGCTTGGGGGGTGAGTCAGCCCAGCCAGTGGTCCCTGCTGGGTGACACAGGGGGTGGGGTTGGCTGGGGTTTGCCACTCTTTGTCCCCGGCAGATCTGTGGGGTGCCACGGCTACACTGAGGTGGCTGATGTCCCCTGTCCCCTTAGGTGGGCTCCTTCTTCATGATCAATCTGTGCCTGGTGGTGATAGCGACACAATTCTCTGAGACGAAGCAGCGCGAGAGCCAGCTGATGAAGGAGCAGCGCGTGCGGTACCTGTCCAATGCCAGCACCCTTGCCAGTTTCTCAGAGCCAGGAAGCTGCTATGATGAGCTCCTCAAGTACCTGGTTTACATTGCCCGTAAAGGCAGCAAGCAGCTAGTGAAGGCCTACAGGGCAGCAGGTGTGAGGATTGGCTTCCTCGACAGCCCCACGAGCAAGGCAAGGGCCGAGCATCATACCAGGAAGCGCAAGAGCAGGAAGAGATCCTCCGTGCACCACCTCATCCACCACCACCATCACCACCACCACCACTACCACCTAGGCAACGGGAACCTGCGAGCACCCCGTGCCAGCCCCGAGATCAGCGATGTAGAGACCAGCTCACTCCACAATGGGACCAACCGGCTGATGCTCCCTCCCTCAGTACCCAATTCCCTGGGGGCCCCCAGTGCCTCTCCCAGCAACACTGAGTCCGTGCACAGCATCTACCATGCTGACTGTCACTTTGAGCCGGTGTGCTGCCGGTCATCCCTGACACAGCCAAGCCTCGGCTTGCCAAGCCCAGAAGGAATCCCCAAGAACATAGTGGGCAGCAAGGTGTACCCCACAGTGCACTCCAGCACCTCCCATGAGATGCTGAAAGAGAAGAACCTGGGGGAGGCAGCGGTGGGTGCTGGGAGCAGCACCTTGACGAGCCTCAACATCCCGCCCGGTCCATACAGCACCATGCACAAGCTGCTGGAGACACAAAGCACAGGTGAGCTGGGGTTGGATCTACATCTGGGGCAGCTTTCTAGAAATACAATTTTTGTCCTAATTTTTTGTCTCCTTGAATTTTTGCAGGGTTCTTCTCAGTCCACATTACAGAGAAAGGCGATGGCTTTCCAGGTGAGATGAATAGGAATCTTACAACCTACTTAATACCTCTTATAGCCAAATTTAGGAGGGAGGTTTCAACTTCCCAGACTTCATATCTACAATAATCCAAGGCATATGAGGGTTTTCAGTGAATCCATTTTCTTTGCAATCCCCATCTTGTAGATTAGAAGAGTACAAGAGAGCTGGAGAGGGACTTTGACAAGGACATGTAGTGACAGGAAGGAGGGAATGGCTTTAAACTTTGCAGAGGGTGGGTTTAGATTAAATGTTAGAACAAAATTCTATTATTTCCCTCCACTCCTAAACAATTTACAGGGAGCTCTTCCCAAATCCTGTACTCCCAAAATCAGCTAGAGCTTGCAGATGGGTCATATCACACACCTGAGTACTGTGTAGTTCTGCTCCCATGGGACACAAGGCTCAGGGAGATTGAGTGTCTGCTTTGTGTGAGTGCTCAAGGGCAATCACAGATGCCGTGTATTATAAATCTGTGATTTGCTCAGGAAGTCTGTAAGAGTGAATGCATCTTTCTTGGATCAGGGAAATAATATCTTCATTTCAAGATGCTCTTTTCCCCTCCACATCCTGAAGTTTGGGACTTCAGGCCAGTCTAGTCCAAACACTTTCAGCCTCCAAGAAGTGTTTCTGGCCAAGCTTTCCCAGGCAGTCAGTGCCTTTTCCACCCCACTGCAATGGCACTGACCTTTCCAACCAGGAGCTGTGCAGGAAAGAGACCAAACCCTGCCCCCAGCCCAGCACTGCCCAGAGACTGAACACACAGAACTGGGCTCTGACTTGGTTTAGCACACCACTCTCACTGCTGGGTGCTGCCATGCAGGAGTCAGGTGCATGCATTGCCTTTTCTCCTCGCAGCCAGCTGGAGGGAATTTTAGGGAATATCCTGCTGGTATTTCACCCAGGATACATCTGGCAGCTGCCACTGAGGCCAACGTGTGGAGAGGGAAGCTAGTGGTTTTGGAGCATCAGCAAAGGGAAAAGGAAAGAAGGCTGCTAACAGTCCTCCCAATAATTACAGCCGGGAGCCTGCCAGGACCGGGGAAATCGATTGCTTCCTCCTTCCTGTAATGGCTAGAGATGTAATGAGGTGTGCTCAGGGTCCACAGCTGGGGTGGTATTTTTCTAGGGGCAGCAAAGAGAGCTTCATAAACAGAGAGAAGGCACTTTGAGAGCCAAGATTTTAACCCAGCAGAAGCCCTTTTCCCATTAGGAAATGCCTGTCATGTCAGAGGCAAAGGCTTGGTGCTAACAGGGAGTGGGGGTTCCTTCCTGCAGCCCCCAGTCCCAGCTAACGAGCTGCCCTTTCCCTGCTCTGCTGACATTTCAGGTGCCTGCCAAAGCTCTTGCAAGATCTCCAGCCCCTGCACCACGCTGGATGGTGGCTCCTGCACCCCTGAGAACTGCCCTTACTGCCTCACCGCGCTGGCGGGCGAGGCCGAGCTGTCAGACAATGAGATGGCCGACTCAGACAGTGAGGGGGTCTATGAGTTCACACAGGATGCCCACTACAGTGACCAGCGGGACCCACAAAGGGGCAGAGCCCGGGCCAGGAGAGCCCACCTGGTGCTGGCCTTCTGGCATGTGGTGTGTGAGACTTTCCAGAAGATTGTGGACAGCAAATATTTTGGCCGTGGGATCATGGTGGCCATTCTAATTAACACACTCAGCATGGGGATTGAGTACCATGAGCAGGTAAGTGCTGTCCTGGCAGCTCTTACTGCAGAAGAGTTGTAGGTGGGGGTTATGAGTCTGAATCTAGCTCCTGGTGGGATGGTTTGGGTTGAGAGGCATTAGAATGCTCTGGGAAGAGTCCCAGAATGGAAAAAGGCAGGCTTTTTCCTCTGATCCTGCTTCCAGGTTGCAGCAATCACCTTGACTGGTAACTGGCTATGTGAGCTCCTGCATCCTAGCCCTACCAGGGATGGTCAGCACCATGCTGAGACCACTGTCCCCTGGGCAGCATCAGGTGGTGCTGGGGTCTGTGGTGAGGGGACCAAGGAGATGAAGCAGCCGTTTGCCACCAGGTCACTGTGAGCCTAGCAGTGCTTGAGGTGCTGCCAGCAGCTGTAGGCTCTGTGGGCTCTGGGGTCAGTGCAGCTGCAGGCAGGGAACTCTATTGAATTTGCACTCCTTGGAGGGGAGGTAAAAATGGCTTTGCCTCCTCGGTGAACGCTCCAGCAGCAGCACGATGAGTCCAAAATAGACTCATCACTGGCTATTCCTTTGCTCAATTATCTGAGTCCTTGCAGGCAAGAGAGTGCTTGTGCTCCAGTCTCTCACCGCTTGTCACCTGGGCTTTCCCTATATATAGTCATTAAGAAAAGGAGTTGCCACAATCCTCTTGAAACATCTCCATGATGTTCCATGACAATAACTCTGCTTCCAGAGGCTTTGCATGCTGTGGCCTCACATGAGTTTTGTGGCTGCTGCTGGGGCCCACCTGGCATGATCCTTGATCCTGCCTCAAGCACATGTCTTGGGGCTGCAGGTGCATGCTTCCTTTGGGGTGAAGAGTTTATTAGTGGAGATGCAGGGATGCTGCAAAACCTTGTTATAAACCCCTCCCATTCTTGAGGGCTCCCAGCATGTTGTTTCTCCCAGGATGTCAAAGCTCTGTGCTCCCAGAAAGACACAGCCACCCCTGTGCTAGCATCAGTCTTGGCTGAGAAGCCTGTTGCATCTCAAGTCGTGACTTCACTTTTCTCCCTTCTTGTCATGTTTCATGATTGCTGAGTTGCTCACAATTGCACACAGAGGTGTTTCTCCCCCAGGTCTCGGTGGAAGCAGTGGTAGCTGTGGATCAACTCCCAATTCCCCTGTCATCCTGTGGCATTAATGCCTCGGTGACCAAGTGCCAGGGAGATGTGGCTGTGCTCAATGTGTCCCTTCCAGCCAGCACCTTCCCCCTGATGCCCTGATGCAGTCTAACTGGCTAGGTGTTGTTTTCAGTACACATTAAACAGTGGCACACTCCAAAGTCCGGCTCGTTTCACCTTCATTTGTTGCCCTTGGTGGGAGCTCTACAGGGAAGCTTGAGTGATTCTACCTTTATTTAATAACCCTGGAAAGATTATCTCCAAAGAAACTGGGAGGAGGTGGTTCAGAGAAGTCAATAAATAGTTTTATTCCTCCCTTGGCTGAAGGGTGAAAGCAGGTTACAGATTGCTGTGACTGCCCAAGGGGCGAATTGTCAAGGCTTGATGCCCTTTACCAGGAGCATTTTTGGGAGATGCTGGTGTGGGTTGCCACCCGGGGGGACCACCCCACTGGGGATGAGTGTCTGAGCAAGCTCCCATCATCAAACACCCTAAGTGCAACACAACTCCTTAATTATTTGCCTTGGGAAAAGTGGGGCAGGAGGTTTCTGGTTTCTGCCCTGGCCAGTGGTGAGTCCCAGCAAACATCTGGATGACAAGAGGCAGATTTTTGTGTGGTTTTCGGGTAATAAGGGTGAAGGGAAGTGATAAGCGTGGGGGGACTCCAGACACTGTGGGTGGTTGCTTTCTTTAATGGTATTTTGAAGCTACTACTGTTCCAGATTCCTTTCTCCCAGGCATTTGGAGGGAATAGCAGACCTTGTTTTTATTAGTTCATCTTCTCAAAGTGGTGGCAGAGAACAGAGAGGTGTTTCTTTGTAACCTCGTAAGGCTTACAGTTGGCAATTTCATAAACCGACAGTTATGAGAGCAGGAATTAGAGGGGCAAAATGCTGGACCAGGCCTTATTATAAGATTATAAATACTGAAATTATATTATGAGATTATAAATACTGAAACATGATTTTTTTTTTTTTTAGAAGAGCCTTTCCTAAAAGTGTGAGTGATCAACCATGTCAAATTTATCTTTACTGACTGATGTTTGCAAAGATGTGAGGGCGCTTGAAGAGTACTTGACTCCATGACCTTCTATATTAAGCTCTTTGCTTATTTAGAGAATATTTACCTCTTGGGTTTCCACATGCTGCTCTGGGCACAGTGAGCTATATTAGGGTAAATATTTTAAGGGTCTATTTTAAGGTGTCATGTCAAAACCTTGTGTTGTTTAGTGGCCCCTTGGCAGAGGGGCTGCTCCTCTCTGAGAGGAAGGACAGGCTGGAGGTTACTCAAGAAGGAAGAGGCTTCTGCCCACCCATATGCCCCCAGCAATGCTTGGTGGGATTCAGCAGCTCTGGGACCACCAGACCATCCTGGACTTCAAGACAGGAGCTGGTGAGCTGAGCTCCTCATAACAGCCAGGGAGAAAAGTTTGCTCCTCTGGAGGTTTGACATCTCATCTTGGGACAGGCAGCCTGGAGGGACCTGAAAAAATTTTTTAGTCCCTGTTTAACAGACACAGCAACCAGAGTAGGCCTGAATATTTAAGATGACAGTGGTTCTCTGAAGGCACATACAAATGGGTGGCAATTGGGAGTGTGTTGAAAACACTGGCCCCCACCTCTTGCTGTTTATTTGTATTCACCCATCAGTCAACCTGGCCAGACTGAGCACCCATGGCCAGGGCTGCTGGATGAACCTCCTCTTCCACCCAAAGCTCTTTTCCATAGGCCACCTTCCACAGTAAATTGTCAACACACATTTTACCATCACATGGCTGGGGCTTCAAGAGCTGGGTTTCCTCTAGACTCCTTCTGACATGAGCTGACTGACTTTCTCACTCAACACCAGGTTGTTTCTGCGTGGTTCCTGCACATGCCTGAGCTGTAGGTACACCTGACTGGTTGTAATTCTGTATTTCCTCCCCACCCCACCCATCCAAAACCAACTCCTGCTGTTCTTCTGACTCTAGGTGCAGTGGGAGAGAGGCAGCGCACTGTGAGGTGCTCGCAGCGCTCGCCACGTTGCGGCTGTTGGGCAGCAGTGTGAAATTTTCCATCAGGGAAATGACAACCAGATTGCCACAGATTATTAATGTGGCTGCTAAATAGCTTGTTTTTCTACAGAGATGAAGCAAAATGCAGGTAGAAACTATTAGCTTTGGGTAGAGGAATATAAATGTGATTTAAAGGTAGACGCAGGGGGATTTTAAATACACTGTTGAACCAATTGACTGATTCACCTTAGGGAAGCTGAGCCTCTGCAGCACTGAGGGTTCAAACAGCTGCGGCTTTGCAGAAGATTGTTCTGCCATAGAACAGGAGTAAGATGTGCTGCTAAACCACAGGTTTTCTGTGCTGCTTTCCCCTCAGCCCTGGCTGTAAGCCAGGCTCTGTTCCATAATGTGCTGCTTTTATTTTCCTTTTTTTCCTCCAAGTCCTTTCTTGGAGTGAAAAGCAAAGGCTTTAGTATGAGGCATGATGTTGGACTTCTCATTAGGCGAAAGAATTCGGCAAGGGCTTCCTTGAGGAAGGGCTTTGGAGGTTTTGTTTTTGTTTTTAAAATCTGGTTCACATTGAGCTTTCTGGCTGTTCTGAGTTTCCTTGTCTGAACTCACATTGTATGAACTATACCCTACATATTCATTTGTTTAAATAGCACTTGAATTTCAGCCGCCATCTCTGCAGTGTTTTGCCATTGTTAACATAACAAGAAAAGACTGGATAGTCCTTCACTGGCCACCCCAAAGCTGCAATGGGTTCAATTCCCTGCATGGGTCTTATGTGTACTTGGATCTACATTGATCCAAACCCCTGGTGTCTCTGAAAGAAAGAAGAAAGAATTGGTTCAGACCTCTGGGGAGCCTTTTGTTGATTTTTAAGAGCAAATTGGAGAGGTGACAAGGGTGAATGACTCTTTGGGACAGCACCCAAGGAGAAAAGCTCATTATCCCTGGGAGGTAGTTCTTCAAGGAAGTGGGATGAGGCGATGCCTGACATGTCCCCAGCATGAGTGCAGCCATTGGAGGACCCCCAGCTACAGCAGCGTGTTGTAGGGATCCACAAAGCCAGTGTCCAAAGCCAAGGTGAGCAAATGCCTCCTGTAGGAGACAGGAGCAGCCTAAGCCTATGGCAGTACCTCAAGCTGAATTCCTGGTACGTCCTGCTGCAGGGGAGAAAGCAGGGTACAGATGATGTAAAGTTGTCATTGGTAACATTACAATCTAATAGCTGCTGCAGCATGGAAATATCAACCATCTGTGCCAAGGAGTCAAAGGAAACCTTGCTGGCAAAATGCATTAGTGTCTATTTATGTAAACAGTCAAGGCTCAAGAACAAGAGGGTTGTCTTAATCAGCATCACAGAACATTAAATTTTAAGGTATCCAGTATGATGGAGAGGGGAGGTGAACAGTTAGAAAACCTGCCAGCATGGAGCAACCATTAGGCTGCAGGTTCGAATATTAATAATAGTTACCTAAATGGTATTTATGTACTTCTGCTTCTGCCTGAATTCAGTGTGCAAGGAAGAAGGTAACTGGAAATTATTAGCTGTCATAACACCCACTGATTGATTTCTCCATGTGGGAGGAAAATTGGATTGTGCCATGGAGAAATGGTGTAAGGGAACTGGGCAGTGGGGGTGTGACAGGTTGGTACCCCAGGTCTCAGAGTGCTTGTGTGTCCAAAGTTCTGGGCAGACTGGAGAGTAGCAGGTCTGGATCCCTGTATGAGCACTGCCTCAAAAGATAAAGTCATCTTTGGGATGAGAAGTACTTTGTTCCCAGGACTTGGTGGTCAAAAGCATCCCAGTCCCCACCAGTTTCAAGCCCAGTTGAACATTTTGCTGCTGGTGGATGGCAGCTGCAGATTTGTCAGGTGTGTGGAGGTTGCTCCTTTGACTATCCTTATGTCCTAAAATGAGATCTTGCCCAGTGCTTGTTCACCTCCTGAGGAGGCTGTGGGAGATCTGGGGATTGGTTGCATCTCACCATTGCATAGGGCAGCTGTGGACAGCACCATGTCCCTTCCAGCCTCTGTGGCTCCATGCCAGGTCAATCCAGGGCACACATATTTTGGCTTCTTTGATGCACATGGATTTCTGCCAGGTCCCCAGGTCAGGAAGGAAGGGAATCCTTTTGTTTTGTAAAATATTTCTGGTATTTCTTGTATCTCTTCTGAGTTGTTTCCTGTGAGTGCAAGGACTCAAAGACCTGTCCCATGTCCATGTCCCAGCTGGTGCTGCACCAGGGGCTCTCTGCATCACACACTGATGCAAACTGGTGCTGTACTCCTTAACCCTATACCCTGGCTGTCTCACTCCAACTGAATGGTACAGACCAGCTTTGTGGTGAAATTTCTCATTTGATACTTCCCCATATGAGTCTGATTCATTAGGCTTTGTTTTAGAAGGGCACTTACACAGGTGCGTGCATCCCTGAATCAATGAAACAGCCTTTCCTTGGAAAACCTCCATCTGCCCAGGGCTCTTCCCAGGAGCTCACAAGGTCTCGTGTTCATGCACTGCCTTCTCTTCCTATAAAGGTATCTCCACTTCCACTCAGGTGCACATCCCACATCTCTATTTAACTCCATTACACATCTCTCCAGCGCTGTGCCAGCTGCTCTTAGCCAAGCAATCAAAGCCTTGGCAGCTCAGCGAGGCTTTTCCCTCCCTCAGCGCCTGCTGGCTTTGCCCTATGTAGGGCTTGGAGCTACCGTCAACTTAATTCCTCGACACTCCAGCTGAAAGGGGCACTCCCACAGCAGGCAAATGAGGTGCCCTATGGGTTTGCACGTGCTGTATTCAATTAGCTCCTGCTTACGCAGAAATTACTCGTATTAATGGCTTCTTGTTGGAGGCTGGAGGAGTCAAAGCTAATGGAAGTCATCAGAGCTGTTAATCGCTAGGATTACCAACTTCAAAACCAGTTCTCTTATTTGTTAGTGGGGGTAATTCTTTTTATGGACCTTGGGGTTCTTCTGCTTCTCAGGGATTGGAATGGTTTATGAGGTCTTGTAGAAACTCGCATGTTTTAATTGACCCACTTCCAGGGGTAAAAAAATGCCATGGTCCTCTTAGTCATTAAAAAATGGGCTGTGCCTACAAAGCAGACTTTATCCTGGTTCTGGAGACCAAATTATTTCAAAATTAAATGAAATTTCATGCAACTGGAAAGATTCTTTTTTTTTTTTTAATCAGATAAATCAGTTCTCTGCATGCTTTAGGGATGAGCATGTATAGATTCCTTGACACCTGCTAAAGTTTTCTTCAGCTCCCTAGCTGGGAAATCATAAGTGTCAGTCCTTTCCTGTTAATTCAGTTCAGAGGCTGGAAATACTTGGGCTTCCTTAGATCCTATCATTACAGCTGTTGTTTCAGCTGCCATCCATACCCTCATGTTATCTCTGCTCAGGCAGCATTGAGAAGAGACTCCAGCTAGGTGAAATGGAAAAATGATGTGCACTTTCAAAACTTGTTTCATCCCTGTATGGATGAAAAATCACTGCTCTATGCAGATAGCCAGACATTTCTTTCTGTTCCTTTGATTATTGTGGTTGTTCCCCTTGGGTGGGATCCAGGAAATTCAGCTAGAGCATCTGGAGCACCCTCAGCTTGCACCACAAACACTTTCATCTGTAAGCACTTCTGGTTATTGGTGTTTTCCCAGGGATCAGTCCATATTTTTCCCCAGTTCTCCTGGTAGAAGTTTGTCCCAATGCTGTTGGCACCCATGATTCTGCCCTGCTGCCACTCATGTCCTCACAGAGCCCATTCCCACCCTGCTCAGCCCCCAGCAGGAATAGGGGCAGAAGCCGAGTGCTTTTTCCCTCATCTCTGCTTGATTTCAGCTCTTTGTTATAATTGGTTTTTTTGCTGATGTTAGGAAACGAGCAGCTTTTCCCCCATGGATGTCTGTCAGCATTAGAGATAGCGTTACCAGCATCAGAAACCCAGGTTCAGCAGAACTGTGCAGGAGCTCTACAGTGACAGCATTTTTCTTTCCCTCTTTTTATTTCCTCCCTCCCCCTGGTCCCTTCTCAAGTACTAATGCGGAGATAAGTTTCAAACTTGGTTTAGATTAACCAGAAATAGAGGGCTTTAAATCTTAAGTACTTACAAGGTGTGACCAAGTAGAAATGTAGCTTTTGTTCAGCTTAAGCTCCTGCGAAACCTGAGCAGAGGGATGAGCTGGTTCATGTTTATCTTGCATTTCCTGGGATAATATTCATCCAGAAATCTCAAGCAGAGAGAGATAAGGACTCCAGGCAAGAATATCTGCTGTGCCTCCTGAGAGTGATAAAGAGAACCCAGCTGCAGGACTTGGTGGAGGAGGGTGTGGTCTGCAGGCCCTGTTTATGGGTCTGGGCAGCCATGGTTCATGGAAAGTCCCTGCAGGGGTGGGTTGATGAAATTCTCCATCCAATTTGGGGCTCATCCCCTCATTTGCACCCACTCTCAAGGTAGACAGGCAGGGGCTGGAAACTCAGTCACGTATGGGCAATCGGGGCCAGGGAATTCAGTTTTTTGCCATGGTTCCTCAACAGAGATGTATTGGAGAGGAAGGTCTTCCACCAGGAGGTTCCATGTCCACAGGACTCAGCTCCTTCTCTTTGCAGATGTGGGCTGGGAAGGGACACATGTTGATTGGAATGGGGAAGGCTGGGTGGAAAATAAGATTAGCAGAAGGGATGGAAGGGTAATCCCTTCTGTGCAGACAGCTCTGATTTCTCTGAAATGAAAGCTGCTTTCCTCTCTTTCTTACAGCATTACTTTCTGTGGCATGAAATACTCAGCCTCCATTCAGCCCATAAGAAAATCCTTCTTTCCCAGGCAGTGAAGGGATGTAACTGGACTTGTTAACTTGTCTGAAGTTATTTCCTTATAATAAATGCCTATAAATCCTGAACATCCCAGCAGTCCTTCTTCAGCCCACTGAGCAATGAGCATGCTACCCTTTTCCATATCTCCAGCCCCAGGAGGAGCAATCCTGCTGCAATCCTGCTACTTTCCAAATTTTCTTTAACCAAGTTGGCAAAGGACAAGTAGAGGAAGCCTATCATACCCCGATTAAGCACGGCTCAGGTTTGCTCTGCTGGACACAGGACAGTAGTTAAAGCCTGATACCTTTTAAGGAGCCCCAAAAACAATGAATGTCACTTCTGAAAATATGTTAGGATTGAGTTTCTATTTATAAAGTCGCAAGCAGCTCCGGAGCCAACAGGAGCTGTATTTACTGAAATGAACTGAAGTGGTATTTTGGATGGTCGTGGCTCAGTGGGTGCACTGATATAGGGGGAATAATATGGATGTTATAGGGGCAATGGATGGAGAAGGCTTGTGGATTGAGTGAGGACACAGCCATGAGCTATCAGTCATGGGGAACTGAGCGTGGGAGAGAGCAAAGAAAGGGCACCTCATTTTGTTAATTAAGAACCACTTCTGTTCATGAGAATTTCATGCATTTTGCCCCAGGACTTGTGGTCTGGCTTCTGTTCTGGGGTGGACCTGGTATGTGTCTGCACCCACATGGAGGGTGGAGAGGATCTTAACAGAGCAGTGTCAAGTTGAAAATCCTATCTTTGTGTGACCCACTTGATTTTCTTTCTTATGTATATATTTTAGAAATCTGCAAGTGATGAGTCAGTAAAATGTTGTTGGTGTTTCCTGTGAAATAGCTGAGGTCGCTATTTTCTTTCTGTGTTATTTTTTCTAGTTGCCATGGTAATGATTTCAGAAAGGTCTTATTCTTGCAGCAGTTTGAATGGGTTAGAAGTTTTCATGGTCTTCTGGATACGCTCACAGAAGCAGAGTGATATCTCAAAGATATCCCTTGGGATCCGGAGGGATCTGCCTTCTGTCTGGTCGTTCCATCCCTCGCTCTGCACTGTGGTGAGACAGAGTGAGGTTTTCTGTTTTATTGTTAGCAAGATAGAGAGGAAAGACCCTGGGATGGTTCTGTTCTTTTGTGTTGGCATCCCAGGAGCAGAGGCTGGACAAGACCAGGCTTGCCTGCAGCCTGGAGTTCATTGTCTGGACAAGGGGAGTGTTGGATGAATGGATCTGTGCCAGCCATACCCACAGCACTGGGTGCAGGTCTGATGATGATGATGATGAAGACCCTGTGCCCTAAATGGGTCACAGCTGGAGGAAGGCAGGAGTTGGAAGCCTTGTAAGCTCTGGGCACTGTCTGCTGGGGCACTTGGTTGCACTTCATATAGCAGCAGGGCTTGTTTTTCAGAAATTGGGTAACACAGGCCCCGGGGCTTGCATGGCCCCAGCTCCTGTCCTCACCTTCTTCCCTACTTAGTGCCCACAGCCTTGCTTGCTCCGGGGACACCTTGGAGCCCTGTGTGCATGTGCCCAGATAGAAATGGAGTATGTCACTTCTGCCATTGGAAATCTTATTCATGAACTTCTACTCAACTTTAAAAATAGGAGGGAAAAAAGAAAGAAATGCATTACAGCCTATTTCTGAATGCCAAAAAAGGGCAAGGTGCTAGTCCAGCTTTGAGACACCTCTTGAGGCACTCTGGGGACATCTTCCCTTGCTTCCTCCCATCCCCCCTGGCTGTGCCCTGCTTGGTGCCAGATAGCCCTGCCTGAATCCTCCAGACAGGGTGCAGAGAGCATGCCCTCCTGGCTGTCACACTTGCTCCCTGCCAGGCAGGGTCAGGTCTGGGTGGGTGCCCAGGGCTCACATCCTCCCGCTGCCCCAGTGGTGCTCCGTGTTTTCTGAGCAGCACTGCCCTGTCTGCTGTGATTTCATGTACTGCCACAACTTGTCAATGTGCTGTTTGGTACATCAACAAATTGACATTACACAACAGAAGGCTAACAGGGAATGATTTATCCAGGACAACATATCTGTGTGTCTAGCAAGGCAAGATGTCCTGTAAACAAAATTCAGTATTTACTGAGGGCTCATTGGCAGAGCTGGTGTTTTGTAGCACAGTTGAATTACACTTGGATCTTGCTCTTGCTGGCTGTTGCTCGTTTAATCATAGGATGCTTTCCTTTTAATTAGGCACTGCTGCTACTGATGAGAGAATTAGCAGAGTCTTCTTTTAATGGAGAAGCTGAGGCTGTGGCAGCTGTGCTGTAATGGGGGTGGTGGGCAGAGGCTTTGTGCTGCATAGAAACCCCAGGCTCTGCACCTCAGTTTCTGCTTCCTGAAAAATGTCTTTTTTAGGGTGGTCCTGGAAGGTTTTTTTCTCCCACAATATATCATTTAGTCAAAGGAAGGATGTTACTTCCCCCAGCTGCTGTGTTGTGGCCCTAGAGAGAAAATCTGAATGATTTTGCCAGCTATTTTCCTCCCAGCCCAGTGAGGATCCATGGAGCTGGTTGTGTGCTAGGAGTCAGTGACCCTCTTAGGTACATCATGTCTAGAGCTGGTCAATAGTTTTTTGATTAGACAGTTATTGTCAGAAAATGGCAGTTTATCACATTTGAAACGGTTTGTGGGAGAGGAGCAGTTTCAGTGGACTGGCCTCAAAAAAAACCCCTGACTTTATTGGAATATGTTGTCTGAGGTGTTTGAAATGTCCAGTTGGGGGTTTAGTTCCCTAATGGTTCCCATTGGTTCCCCAATGACAGTTGGGGAACAAAAGGTTCTGTGTTCTTCTTCAAGCTGACTTCTATTTATGTTTTTTAAATTTGGTTGATTTACAGTACAGAGCAAAGGGATAAAGGAATGGGGACTGAAATAGAGGGAAGAACGGTTTTGTGCATTATGTCTTTATTTCCCAAGTCTGAAATTTTGAATTCTTGTTTGGGATGGGATGATAATTTTAATTCCCATGGGAGAGAAAATCATGTTCCTGCTGTACTATAATGATGTCTCAGGAAAGAGATCTCAGACATATTTGTGATTTCTCTAGAGTAGAAGCATCTTATAAAAAATCTTACTATCTTATACATCTGTGGCCGAATGAAAATCCCATAGCTGGCATTCTTAGAAGGGTCTGAATCCCCACTGCCTGGCTGAGATTCCCCGGGGCAGGATCATGATCACAGCCCCCCTCTCCTGGTACAAATAAATCCCAGTGGTGTCATGGCAGGGGTGCCCCATGGACCAGCTGCAGCTCTGTGTCCCTTGAAAGCAATGATGAGCTGCTTCAGGGGACTCATGAGCTGCCCTGGGGACCCCTGAGTGGGACTGAGGGTCTTGAGGGGATGCCCTGCTTCACAGATGGCTGTGAAATCCCCCAAGTAATTTGCATCGCCCCACATCAACTGTTTAGAGATATGTAGTTTCCCAAAGCAAAATAACTCAGCTGATTTCAGCCAGGTCAGAGTGGAGTGTGCTTCCAGTAGATGCTCAGCTTACCCACCCCTGCAGAGCTCCTGGCTGCTCTGGATCTTCTCTTTTCCTGGATGAATGACATGGAAGTTTTCCCTTTCTCTTTCAATCCAGTTTGACCAATTAGATTTTTGGATATTAATTCTCACCTCTGGTTCAGGAGTTCCCACTCTTCATTTTTCTTATGTCTGCCCAGTGTCTCAGATATTGAAAACTATTTCCTTCAAGAGAAGTGGAAGAGTGTGTGGAGCAGCTTTCTTGGGGTGAAGTAATGGGAGGCAGGTAGATTTTTTGCTGCTGTGTCACAAGCCAGTGCCATAGCCCTCACAAGCCAGTGCCAGGGCTATTTGGGTGTTGGATATCTCCTGAGTTGGATGGTCTGGGAGGGAAATTTCATGGGCCAGAGGGGTCACAGCCCCTCGTGTGTGCTGAGGATCCTGAGAGAATTGCAATGTAAGTGCTGCTCCCCCTCTGCCTCCCCATATCACCCAGCTATGCCCTGCCAGCACCTCCCATCTGGATTTGCACATTCCAACAACATCTGTGACCAGAAAGTGCCCATGAAGTCCAAAGTTTCATTAATCCATGCTATTAACGTGTCATCCCTTCCAGGGCTGTTGGATTTTCCATGTCAGCCCCCGTGAGGAAGGGATGTTGGGTAAGGGGTTTAACTGGGTTGTGCCTATGGCGCCAGTTGGATTTCACTGTACCACTGCAGAGGGGGAATACAGGGTGGAAATCAGCCTTCAGGGTCCAGGTTAGTGGTGCTGATGGATGAGAAGGAAAGCTTCCAGGAACACATCTCCTTTCCAGCTGTATCACTGCAGTACTAATAACAGCACAGCCTCCCTCGGCACTGAGGCGCTCATGAATGAGTTGGCATTTTTTTGTGAATAATGTAGAATTATAGCTATTTCAAATTGTCCTGAGGTGCAGCTTGACATATAAGTTCTTGGCCTGTTTATTACCCTGTATCTGAGTGTTCCCATAGGTATTACGGCATTAAACCATGGCTAAATTTAATATTGGGAGCTGCAGCGTTTGTATTTTAGCTGTAGATCAGTGGCAGGTGATTTGGGCTGTGTGAGTGGTGTGTTTGGCAAGCTCTAGCCAAGGGATCTGTTCTTCAGCAAGGATGTTTGAGGTATAAGTTGTGTTCAACACCCTCTTTCCTCTTTTTTTTTACTTTTTTATTACATTTTCTTTTAAATGCTGCTTTTTCTTCCTTTGCTATCCTGTGTCATCACAAGTTCCTGCCAATATCTGTGCAGGGGTATTATCCATGTAAGTCCTCAGGGATTCACTACCATGTTGAGATAACATCACAGCAATTTGTGTCCCCATCTACCCTCAAGTTGGGTTGGATGAACTTGAGCTGCAAAGGCTAGGCCTGGGTAATTTAACCCTTGGAAACAAATATTTGAATGCCTACATGGATTTATCTGTGTTTTTTGCCAGCATGTATCTATGAACCCCTTGGTCACTGTAGTGTTTTGAGGCTCTGAAGCACAGTGGACCTGTGTCACTGTGTGTTTTGAGGCTCTGAAGCACAGTGGACCAAGTGTTGACCCTCCCCCTGAGGTCTCTACTCTTGTGGTTGCCATCATATCAGGGTTGGGTCACCTCAAGTCAAACTCTACATCCTGTGCTGTGGTGTGGCAGCTCCTGGTCCGTCACAGCAAGTTTTTTGCCAGTCATGAATGTGTTTCATGTAAGTGAAAGGTGCAGTCAACTGTATGTGTTGCACATTGTTTTCTGCTTGTAGTGTGGCTGCTGTAAGCATGCACATTTGGCCATAACCCAGGCATCTAAGTTGATGGCCCAGGCATCTAAAGCCACATGAGTGGTTACAAGTTAGACCAGCCAGTGCCAAACTACCCCAGGGGAACCTAGCAGCCACTGTGTGTGAGGTGTTCGATGAGCTGTGCCAGCCCACTGCCACGTGCCACCTCAGCGCCGCTGATGTGACCCCACCACCATCTGCCAGCAGGATGTCAGCTCCTGATTTTAATGAAGCCTTTCAGAAGAAACAAGCAGCTGCAACTGTGTCTTGGGGTTAAATGGGGAGAAGTGATCTGGTATGTGGATTCTCTCTTTGCCACTGACTGATCCCACACAGACTACACCACTGGGTTTTGTCTTCTGCCATATGTTTTCCAGTAATGCCTGCCCACCTGTCGGGGAAAGTGAAGCACTGGGCATCTGCAGGCATTGTTGGGAACCCTCTGTGAAACATGCTAAAAAACCATAAAAGGTATTACTTTAGGTCTAAGACTACCAGGAGTCTGTTTGTTAAGTGTTTGTGGTTTTTCTATAACTCTATAGTCAGATTGCCTGTCTGGAATGCCAGCATCAGGCCCTTTCTCACTTGCAGATTTGGGGCTGCTGATAATGAGATTTCTTTTGAGAATGAGGTTTTTTTTTTTTTTTTTTTTTTTTGAGCCATTCCGGTTATATCACTTCAGATCTCTGCTTTTGAAAAATATTAGCTCAAATCTTTTGATGAGCTACTAAATAAAAAGATAGGCCCTAAAGGGATATTTATGTGCGAAAATGGTCTGACTTTCCCTTCTGCATAAGGAGAATCAGTGTGGGAGATGTCAAAGCATTAAGCCTGAGTACATGCCACTTCTGCCTAAACCTCCTGAGGTGGTCCTAAAGCTCTAATTAACCTGAAGTCCATGTCCAGATTTACCAGCTGAATTTACAATAGACTTCTAAAGCTTAAACACTCTGAAGGTATTTTCCTTCCATCTCCTGGGCTTCGAGTGAGCTATTGCCACATCATTAGCATCATTAGTATTCTTACACTTGCAGTATCGGGGCTTGTTGTGTTTCCACGTGTGATTTTTGGATGTGGAGCTGGCTGTTTGTTTTCTCAATTCCCTCCTTTTCTTTCCCCAGCCAGAGGAACTTACCAATGCCCTGGAGATCAGCAACATTGTCTTCACAAGCCTCTTTGCCCTGGAGATGCTGTTGAAAGTCCTTGTTTATGGTCCTTTTGGATACATTAAGAATCCATACAACATCTTTGATGGGATCATTGTGGTGATTAGGTACAAACCTTGAGCTTTCTTTATGTGTGCTTCTCCTCATTTGGGTGTTTAATTAAACAGAAAGTAATGGAGAGTTGGCATAAATACCTTCCTGTGACACTTTCCACTTCTCTCTGTAATTAATGCACTTAGGCATGATTGTTAATACATATCTTGGGATTATTTTACAGTCATTTTAGAGAGAGGCCCAAGCAGAAAGCTATCAGTCCCAATGTCCTGGGACAGTCTGGGATCCAAATGGCACAACCAGTGCCCGATTAAATATCTCTGTTTTTTTGGTACATGCAAAGGCTATAATTGCCCCTGCAGCTGCAGTCACTGATTTCCAGGCATATTTTTGACACTCAAGTAGGGCTCTGCTCTTTGCAAGCCTGGACAGAGTCCAGATCACCGCAGGCATTGGCAGCACATCTTTGCCCGCTTTCCATCTCTCTTCTCTCTGAATTTCACCTTCCTTTCACTGCCCCTCCTCTCAGCCTTTGCAATTAGGCTTTGTCTGTCATCTCTCATTGACGTTTTTTGTCCTCCTCAGCGTGTGGGAGATTGTGGGCCAGCAGGGCGGGGGGCTCTCGGTCCTGCGCACCTTTCGTCTCATGCGGGTATTGAAGCTGGTCCGCTTCATGCCAGCCCTGCAACGCCAGCTTGTTGTCCTTATGAAGACCATGGACAACGTGGCCACCTTCTGCATGTTGCTGATGCTCTTCATCTTCATCTTCAGGTGAGTGTTTCCAATTCCCTGTCCTGAGCTTGCTCTGAGTTTTTAGATGGGATCCTGTGGTGGGATGAGGAGGTGACAGAGTCCATACCAGAACATGGCTGAGCTGAATGGTCCCAGGACCAGCATTGCTGGCTGTGGTTTGCTAAATTTTCTGTTAGCCAAATGAGATTTCTTTGCAAAATGGTTTACAAAGAAAATCTTTCAGGTTGGATGATTCCTTGACATCACCCCAAGACAGCAATCCCATTACTTATCAACTATTAGAAAGCTTGGTGATAAAAACATTGCCAAGAGGATGATGTTCCTAAAGGAATATCAGACATGATGGTGCTTGTGCCTTTTCATAGCCTCGTCTTCAGACAAGTAGAAATGTTAGAAACAGGGTTGGCATAGCCTTGTATTTTTAGATTTTGGTCTGGATTTTGAGAAGAGCCTTTCTCTTTCTACAGCCAACTGTGGTGTTTGAGCAATGCAGACACTGGGAAGGCTAAAGAGAGACAGTCTCTTCCAGGGCATAATGTCCCATCTTCCCGTGAGACTCCAAAACTGCCATTTGAAGGTGTGGTGCTCAGTAGAGCTGTAAATAATTTGATTATTTAGGTTACTAGCAGAAAGCAGGGAAAAGCAGATTATTCTTTTAGTATCTATCCATAATGAAAGGTAATCTGTTCTTCTGTCAAAATTGAAAAAGCTGTTTTGAGTCCCCTGATATGTCTTATTCAGGCATTTCACAGAAACCCTTTTTGTCTTCCTAATTCAGTTGAAGCATATTTTGCTGAAAATGTGTCATTGCAAAACAGAAAGTCAAAACACTTTGTTTAGAAAATGTTGAAATACAATGTTTTGACTTACAAAAAATGAAGCAGAAGAAAAATAAAGGGCAGACATACTTTTTGGTTGAAACTCCTTGACAGATTTGACCTAAATTCACAGCTGATTTGTGTGATCTCAGGGCATGTTTTTCAGCGAACAAAGGATCCATCTTTATTAAAAAAACATAAAAAGGAATTGCTCAGGTGAAATCAGGACAGAGTCACCCTGCTGTATGATTACTGATTTGTGTGGTGGTCCTATTGTCGAGCCCCTGCTTCCTGTCTTTTGCAGCATCCTGGGCATGCACCTCTTTGGCTGTAAGTTCGCTTCAGAGCGGGATGGTGACACTCTGCCCGACAGGAAGAACTTTGACTCTTTGCTTTGGGCCATCGTCACTGTTTTCCAGGTACAAAATGGAAAATGCCACAACTGATGGGTGTTTTGAGACTGCAAAGACTGGGGTTGTTTTCCAGCACATCCAAGAGAGCTTAGTGAAGTTCCATGCTGAGGAGAGAAGATGACCCAAAACCACAAGCGCAGGTTTATGGGGGCTTTCAGACTGTTTTCCAGACTAAATCAGAACCCTGGTGAGGAGGGGCTGCCAAGTCAGGAGGCTCTTGTGTTTGCAGGGTATGGACTGGGTGGGTGAAAGTAAATGTAGAGGGAAGGGATGGAAAGGAGGAGATCAGAACCATTTGCAGTGGTATTTTGACAAATAATGGAATCTGGTTTAAAGCCGATACATCCAGTTTTTTGTTCTAGCACCTCTGGGCCCTTTAACCCTGGGATCTGTAAAGGACTTTAAGTCATTCTGGCTGACCAAAGGAAAGATCTGACCAGTGTGATATTACCCTCCCTTATTGCTGTCCCTGGACATGGGGGACAGGGCAATTTGCACAAGGTCCTTACTGGTGGTTGGGAATCACAATCTCTCTGATTCTCTCTCTTCTCTGACTCAGAAGGGATTTATCCTCTTGTGGTTACAGCTACAGTGGAAACCCTAAAAGCAGGATGCTTGTCTGGCCTATCCAGAGCGTGGATACCCAGCATGCTATCCTCCAGTATCTCAATAGTCCTGATACCCTTCCTCTGCAGATTTTGACCCAGGAAGACTGGAACAAGGTCCTTTACAATGGCATGGCCTCCACCTCATCCTGGGCTGCTCTCTACTTCATCGCTCTCATGACATTTGGGAATTACGTTCTCTTTAATCTGCTGGTGGCCATCCTGGTAGAGGGTTTCCAGACAGAGGTAATGTCCTCATGCTTGTGCCTTTGCTTTCTTCTCAAGTTTTAGGACCTCCAGATCCTGGAATCTGATTTCTGAGGTGGACAGCAATACCTTGACAGAAGTGGTATGGGAGAAAAGTAGGGTAAAATATTAGTTTTTTTTTGTTTTGGTTTTTTGTTTTTGTTTTTGTTTTATTTTTACTTTTTTTGTTTCCGTAGCCATGGTGTAATTTAATACAACAAACCCTCTAAATGAAGGGCTTAAATAAAAAGCATTGTTAGCATTCATGCAGGAGTGGGAATTGAGGTGTGAGTCAGGCACTGCGGATGGAATCACTGCTATGACAGTCTCTTTGAAACAGTTTTCACCGTGTTTGTCATTCAGATTAAAGGCCCCTCCTGAAAACTTACACAGGCTGGTAAGAGATTAGTGACACAATTATCTTTTTTCATGGTATGCATTCATGGAGCTCTTCCAGTTTCCAGCCCTGCAATGCTCTGCGTATTTTAAAGTACATATTTTCTGGTCTCTGCTGTCTGCTTCGTCGCAATGGGAGTTTCCATGAGACATCCTGCATTGCTGGAGGTTTTGAGGGGGCATATAGGCTTGAGCTCAAACTTTTTTTCCATCCTACTGTCAATCCAGCTGTCCAGCTTGGAGTGGATGTGCATGTCGCCTAGTACCTCTCAGAGTGGGGGACCTGTAAGGCTCACCTGCTCCTTTCAGAACTTTTCCCACTGTTCAAGAACACCCATAAGGAGAGAGGACCCTTATATCTTGCCCAGGGCATTGGTTGGAAGGGTAAATACAACCTAAAACTCCTCACTAGAGTCTGCTTGTATGGGCTGTGCTTCTACACACTATCTCTGATTTTTTAAAGCATTCTGTGTTGAACAAATATTATTTGAGGTTTATTACATGTGTATTATAATATACTGCAGCCCTACAAACAGAACAGTTTTTATTATCATTACTATTTTTGAAGTTTGGAGTTAAATTAATGGAATCATACCAGGACATAGCAAGAAGAAATTTTTTTTTATCATCTCTCTCTCTCCATGTTGATGCTTTTCATTTTTAATTGTTATTGTTGTAGCTGTTTCTGTCTGTAAATGTCCCCCACCATTCAGCCAAAGGGACAATCACTGCTGCGTTCTCTCGAAGAGCAAAATGTTCCTTTGCCCAGTTCTCTCAAATAGCAAAAATGTTCCCTTGCTCAAGTGAGAAGAGGTACAAAGCTCCTTGTCTGCTCCTGGTGACAGCTTCGAAACCCAACCTTTGTTCAATCTGGCAAATTGATCTTTGAAGGTCACCAGCACAGGAGATCACCTGGATCTCTGCACCCACTATGCAGAGAAAAGGATACAACCTTTAAATGCAGCAGCCTATTTGCCAGTCCCTGGCCCTTAAGGGAGCCTGACTCCTCTGCTCCTTGGCTCAGCCTGGTTTACCATGCTGGAGCGTGCTCCTGCTCCACCACTGCAGCATGCTTCTTCCTGGGCAGCAAATTATCCCTTGCCTTGTGGCCAGCTGTGCCATGGTGCAACTCCCTGTAAAGTCATGTCCTGGCTTAATGTGTTGTGGTTTTATTCCAGTAATAATGTCCTTGAGGGTATGGCTCCCCTGGAGTCAGGGAAGTGCCTGTAGCACTCCTCAAATTTGCTCTTGGCTGTTTTTTGCAGCAGGGCTGCCCCATTAACTGCCCCCATGTCTTCTCTGCCAGGGTAGCGCTAGGCTGGTCCAAGCCAGCTCCAGGATATCTGTGTAAGCTGAAATGTGCTTTAAGTGCTGTGTAAACCAGGGAGAAACCTCAGATTTGGGACAGCACCAGGACAGTCTGAAGCCAGTGATGCTCATGCCAGTATTGAGGCGAGCACAGGGACCAGGAACCAGTGCAGCCCCCAAAGACTAAACCCGGGTTGTCAGTCCTGCACAGCCATGACAATTTTAACAAACTCACCCTGTATTTCTATAATTTGTGACTCTGATTACACTGCTGTTTTATATCTCAGGCTTTGATGATAGCTTTTTCATAATAATCTTCCTTCCACATCCTCATTATTCTGAATTCTCTACATTCGTCCAGTAAGGTGCAATGGCACCAAGACAGCCCTTGGCTCAACCCAGGTTTCCTGCAGCAGACTGGGAGCAAATGTCTGTGGAGGTCAGGCCCCAGGTCTCGCCTTACTGGTTTATGTTTATTCAGCTTTGCTGGTGTGTAGCTTTGCTAATGGATCACATTCTGTTTTTTGCAAGCCAGCACAGAGAGGATCCTCTCCTAAGCAGAATTGATAGAGAGATCGTCTCTCACTGTAAACAAACCCCAGCGTCTACTGCCCGTGTCTGCACTTGACTCTTCTGAGTTGAGTTTGTTGGGTTTTTTTTTCTATTCTCCTTCAGATTTCTGGAGAAACACAATCTTGGGGCTGCTGCCTTTATCTCCCTGGTTCTTGAGTGCCTTTCCTCAATCCACAAGCACGTCATTAATTTTAGTGCATGGCTTTGCAGCCCCAGTTGCCAGGCAGCAGATGACTATAAGCAGCTGAAAAACTAAAAGGGCCTCTTCCAAACTTTAAATATAGAGCAATATATTTTGTAGGATTGAGGTGGAGGGTTTTTTTCCCCATTTTTTCCTTTAATTTGGAATTAATTCCTTTAATTTGGAATGTTTCCTTTAACCAGCTTCTCTCAAGCAAAAGACACAGGCCTTTTTGCCATGTGGTTATTTTTGACTGCACATTCCCTTGACTGAATGGGACTCTGGTGTTGGTACGGGGAAGGTGAGCAGGGGACTCTGTTTGACTGAGCTGCTAACTGGAAATTGCTGTGTGACCGCTTCAGTGCCTGCCTTGGAGACTTCTCTCTGAAGCAAGGAATGACTCCTCTTAGTCAGGCATAAAGCTCCTCTCCCAAGGGAATTCCTACTAGTGTTATCTCCAAGGTGTATTCTTCCATTGGTTTTTGTCCTTTTGTCCCCATGGACAACACCCATGGGTTTGATCCTTTCTGTCCTTTGTGCCCCACTCTCTCCCTGGCACCCCAGGTTCTCCAGCCTCTCCATCCTTTTCTCTGCAGGACGCTACTTGCTCTCTAGAGGTAGCATCCTTGGGGAAATATAGATGTTCAACTTCTTCTGGGCTTTCACCAAAGGGAGCAGTCCCTTCTCCTGCAGGGGAGATTTTAGATGGTGTTTTACTTGCACCCCTTGCCTATTGCATTCCTATCGGCTTCAATGGGATTTTCCTTGTGAAAGGAAAATTTCCATCTTTCCCTTTTGATGGCTTTTCCATGTCTCTCTCTGTTACAAGCAAAGACTTTAAGTTAAGTGCCCATCACATTGCAGGCAAGTCCTTAAACTCTTCATCCCAGCGTAGGCTGGGAGGAGTTTTGTAACCCTTTAGCAACCAGAGGAAAGATCCATTGCCCTGTAGGCAAGAAATTCAGCTGGTGGGATAATCTGTGCCCCACTGCTTCAGCATGGAACCTCTTGCTGCCCCATGGGACAGGACCAGGCACTGCCACACTGGTGGAAAATGCTGAGGAATACTGGGAGAGCCACCCCTGAGCAAGGGGAAACACAACAAGGTGAAAAATGATGTCTGTTTTCCAAATGGGTAGGGAAAAGCTGGCTTCTGGTGCTATGAAATGCTGGGGTCATGGGTGTGGCAGAATTTCCCATGATGGGGCTGTGCCCCCCTGGCTGCTGATTAAAACTGTTGATTCAAATGGGTTTTTCCACTAACAGGGCTGAGCAAGGATCTGAACTCACAGAAGACTGCATCTCTCCTTAAATTAGGTATTTCACATGCAAGAGCACTGATATTATGTTAATCAAACATTCATTAAAAGCCTCCATTGCTGCTTAATGAAAGCATAATAAATAAAGATGCTATTATACAGCTGCAAAAAAAAATAATGTTTTCAATAATTAGCTGCTGTTTCATTAGCACAATTATCACTTAGGAGCTGAAGCAAGCTCTGTTCGAAACACTTAATTTAAAGGGTGTAAGGCTGGTCCCTTCAAAGAGCTTCTTTCTACCTGAGATCCCCTACTCTCTCCCTGTGCTGAGTGGAATGGATCCAATGCCTGGCTGTCCATTGTGGCCACACACTGCCCTCCTCCCCCTTCCCCTCTGCTTCCCTGCCTCTTCTCCTCTGTTTTTAATTCCTCACTCAGTCCTGCCGTTGAAACTGAAAATTGAACCCCACCTTCCCCTTCCTCCCTCTTCCTTCCCCCCATTTCTCCTTCAGGAGATCTCCAAGCGAGAAGAAGCGAGTGGGCAGTTAAGCTGTATTCAGCTGCCTGTCGACTCGTCGGGGGTATGTACAGCACATCCTGCCACCACCGTGCTTGTCTCTCTTGTGCCTGGTCACACAATGTGGTGCTGTTCTCATCGTAGTAGCTGTCATTCTTTTGGGGTCTATTTGAGTGTTTTGGAAGTGTTTTTTGGTTTTTCTTTCCTTTTTGTCACCCTCATTGTTGAGTCAGCCCTGATTTTAAGTCCCTTCCTTCTCTGAGGGACCCAGGTAAATTAAGGTGGGTGCTTCGAAGTGGCTGATGTAGCTCCAGACAACAGCTCTCGCTGACCCCTTTCTGGATGCCTGCCCTGAGGAAGGCTCCCCTAGAGGCTGTCAAAGTCCCTCCATGGCACAATCACATCCCAGGGACCTCCCTGGGGATGTGGATGGTGATGCTGATTGCAGGGCACACGTGCTGAGGCTCCCTCATGCAGGCAGGGGAGGACACCTAGGAGTGAAGGGACCTGGAATCAAACCTGTTTTGATAGGGGTGTGTGTGTTGATGTGTGTGGGAGTCCTGTGCTCTGCAGGACAGGGTAAGACAGCAGCAGTTGCACTGTGGGAATGCTGAGATTGCCAGAGCAATGCCACGTTACAGGATGTGAAATGGTCCTGTTCAGGTCCGAGGAAGCTGTGGATCTCCGAAGCACACCTCATCAACAAACCTCATCCTTCTGCCAAACTCATCTCTCTCTCTACCACTCACTTCCCTTTCTGTCTTTTCCAAGAAGCTTAGCTTTTTCCTCAGCTCAACAGCCCTTTCCCCTTGTATCCCAGTGTATCAGTCCCTTTTGGTACAGGCTGGTTTAGTTGTTGTACTGCCTGGTCCAGCTTGACATACCCTCATTTCCCAAAAGGATTTTAACTCCCTGTTCTCTCGTAACCCCTTTTCTATCCAGAAAGGCAAACTGGGAGTGCAAGAACAGGTAACGGGCAGCAGCACCAGCTGCGAGATGTTTGCCTGCACCGTCCTGAGTCTGGCACGTGGTGTTTGGGAGGGGATGCTCACTGCCCTCCAGACATGGGGTTTGGTGCTGGGGAAGGGGGTGGGAGGTCCCCACATAGCTCTGCTTTTCCCTCTCGGCACACATCTCATTGTGCCCCCTTAAAACTTTCCTTACGACTGTTAAAGAGCACTCCAGGAATACAAATAATGTAAAATTCTTCACAGTATTTATTTCTTTTTAATAATCCATTAGGGAGAATGAGTAATTCCTGGCAGGCCTGCTGACAGGCTGAGCTGGGAGCCTCTGTGGGGAGCATACCTGGAGCCAGCTGGAGCCCCTGCTCACACAGACACTAGATCTGATTCCAGCAAAGCTCAGGCCAGCCTGACTTTACTGCTCCCTCGTGCAAGGTGCATTCCTGACCTTCTCAGACTGCATCCTGCAGGAGGAGCTTCCCTGAAAAGCATAGAAGTCCTGGATCCTCAGGGGATTTTTGAGCCAACACTTCATATCACACTCTCTTTTGCCTTAAAAATACCTCTGAGTGTCCAGCCTGCCTGGAAAAAAATACCTTTAATAGATAAGTGACCCCACACTAAATAGGGAGGGAGTATTGCAACTCATCCCTCTGGGGTTTTGCTTAATAATGAGGTGTGGGGCACTGACCTGTGTTGGATTCATCTCTTCCTTCTGTCCCAGGCTGGGGTCCTTCTTAGATTTTACAATCAATGGGTACCCTAGCACCAAACCTCAGCAGTACTGGCCAGGGCTCCTGTGGACGCAGCTTAGCCTTGGTGGGGTTTTCTGGGGCTCCTGGGCTCTCACTGCTGAAGTGAGGATCTGCTTGGCTTCCCCCATACCAGCATCTTCCCCCACCTTCCCACCTCTTCTCCATTGTGTCAGGGCTTGGTGCCCTTTGCCAGAGCAGTGGTTTCAGCCATGAATCCTCCTCTTTTTGGATGGGTATCAACCATTCTGGCGAGCACCTCTGCCCCTCTTAGGTGTATCCTAAGTATACCACACCCTAAGTGCCTTTCTGCAGTGCCAATGGACAGAATCAGGGTCTGTGCCACAAGACGGAGCAAGAACCCAGGCACCACGCAGAGAACAATGATCAATATCATCTTCCTCTATCTGAGGATGGGTAGCTGTCAGAGGAGACAGACCTCTCTCAACCACCAACATTCAAAATGATACAGCAGAATTTAAACCTCCCAAATGATCCAGCATAAATCCCCAAAACTCCTGCTCCTCTTGTGTGTGGCAGCTGGGAGGGAAAGGGTCCCTCACAGCAGTCGATGTTGGATTCTGCCACCTGCATCTCTGGGCTGATGGGGCATCCATGGACACATCACATTTTTCATGTTGGAAATTCAGGGTCTGTTGTGCCCTTTCTGAACCCTGGATTGCTCCACCAAAGCATCACTAGAAAGAGCCACAACCAGAGAGTTTTCGGTGTATAAATTCAGAGAGATTTGTAGCATCATCTTTTGTCCTCAAATTGCTCATCAGTATTGGTCCTTCCCTAACATCTGCCACATATGCAATTCCAGCAGCAAAAATTAAGCAATAGTTTGGTTTTTCTCTTGATCCCCTTCTGGGACTGTGTTTGGAGCCAGAGGCAATCCATCTTCCTGATAGGAGGTTAATTAGTCTGTGGTATAAACCTGTGCATGCATCATTTTGTGGAAGGTGATGTTGCATCATGGTACCGAGTTCAGTGGATCTGTAAGGTGTGGTGTTGGACACGGGAATCCATATTTGCAGAGGGCTGTCCATGCACTGTGGCCCCTCAGCCTCCTTGCTGAAGCCTTCTGTTTTGCTCCAGGGTGATGCTTCCAAGTCTGATTCCGAGGGGGATCTCTTCCCCCACAGCCTGGAAGAGGAGGGAGAACTTAAGAAAAACTTGTCAAATCCAGCCTGTGAGTAATAACCCTGGGAGGACAGGCCATTCTACAGAAACCTTGCTTTGCTGTGAAAACAGTGTGTCCAAAAGGAAAAACCCCTCCTAGAGGGAATGCTGTAGTCCCAGTTGTGTCATGCTTGACTTTGCAGCAGGCTTGGGTTGGGACTGTGGGATGCAGGCAGGGAGAGATATGATTGCATTTGAACTGTTAATTTCCCCATCAAGTCTGAGGTCTGGGCTTGTGGGATATCTCTGCTGGAGGAATTTGGAGAAAGAGGATAGAGAGAGCGGGCAGGAAGTTCCCAGGGCTGGAGCTGGTGGGTGTTAATTGGAGGTTGAGGGGGCAGCAGGTGACATTTTGGGTGTGCTGTCCTCTACCATTGATACCTGATCCCATTGACGCCTGATCCCACTCCTGTTTGACGTCTCCCTGCTGGGCTGAACGACCCAATTCTCCAGAAGGGCTTTTTGGCCCACATCCCCCTGATGCTCAGAGCAGAGCCTTCCCTGCGCGGGAGCTTTGCCTGCCCACAAGCAGTCTGTAGCTGTTCACCCTTGAGGCGTGATGCCTAAAAACCCGCTTGTGTCTTCCAGCAATGGCCCTGAGCGACCACCCAGAGCTGAAAAAGAGCCTGACCCCGCCACTTATCATCCATACGGCCGCCACGCCCATGCCCATGCCCAAGAGTGCTGTGTTCGGGGATGTGGCGCAGGGTTACGAGTCCCGCCGGGCCAGCGGCGTCTCCACGGACCCCGTGGCCGCTTATGAGCTCAAGTCCCCGGTACTTGCATCACCTCCCTCTGTGGATGTTCAGTGCGTCCGTGGGGCTGTCCGTCCATCCAGCCGCCCCCGCCGGCCTGGGGCGGGTGGCACAGATCTGATGCGCTCCCTGTCGCTGTCCTTCCCACAGCCCAGCACCCGCAGCTCCCCACACAGTCCCTGGCGTGCCAGCAGCTCCTGGAACAGCCGCCGCTCCAGCTGGAACAGCATCGGCCGGGCCCCCAGCCTCAAGCGCCGGGGGCAGAGCAGCGAGCGCAGGTCCCTCCTGTCCGGGGAGGGGAAGGAGAGCTCGGAGGAAGGGGACAGCTCGGATGAGGAGCACTCCAGCTGGGCCGACAGCTTCAATGGCTCTTTGCCTCACCGCATGGAGTCGCTGGAAACAAAAGGGTCCTTTGACCTCCAGGATACTCTGCAGGTGCCTTCCCTGTATCGGACCAGCAGTATGCACAGCACCAGAACGTCTGTCTCCGAGCACCAGGACTGCAATGGGAGGACCTCTCCAGGCCAGCTACTGCACCAGCTCCACCTGGATGAGCCCCACCAAGATGGTGATGATGGCGATGATGAAGGTAGCATGGTAAGGAAGTGCTACGTGCTCATTTTGGGCTTTATGACTTGTCAAAACAAAGCTTGTCACTGTCTCAGGAGTGCACAAGTGGGTGCAAAAGGGATTAGATCTCACCATCACCACCAGACCAGAGTCACCCAGAAGGTCTCTAGGCAGTGGATGCTCTCAGAAATGGGATTGGTATCCAAGTAAGTATTACATGCAGTATCAGATGGCGCATGATGGAGACATCAGGACAAAACTGCCCAGATTCCACTAAATCATGCAGAGTGAAAGGTATTGGAAATATATGCTTTTGTGGGTTCATTTTTGGTTTTCTTTTTTGTTTTTTTTTTAAAGCAAAACAGGTAAGTCTCCCTGCTTTCCAACTATTATTCAGTTTTTTGCCCCCAGACTAGCAGCAGAAAACTTCTATAGGCAAAGCAAGAGCATGGCTTGGTCTCTCATTCCCATGGCAGCATTAGTCCCATGGAGATGGTGGTAATTTCAGAGTCTCTGAATTAATTTCCATCTGAAGAGGCATTTCACTGACAAGTGTCTCTTTCACAGGCCTGAAAAGTGTCATTTAGGAAATATAAGCTGAAAAGACTGCAAGTGCAGGGAAGGGATCAGGGTTCCTGGTCCTTTTTTCAGATGGATGTTTGTATCTTAAATGGAAAAAGGGGGAATCTGACTGCTTTTCCAAAGTTGTTTGCATGACTGGCAGAGTTAGGGTTGAGTTGGGCATAAGTGTGTCACAGTTCTGGCTATCACATGTGCATTGAGGTCAGTTTTGGAGTGTTTCCTGCTTGTTCCAGGTTATCTCTTTGTTTGATTATACCTTGTTCCCAGATTTAAAAGTGTGATGATCTGATGTGTCATCCCCAGGGGTGACTGTTTCTCTTGGGGCAGTAGATGGGGTTTGGGTAGAGACATATGATGGTAGCAGGGGCTGTTCTGAGAACAGGAAAGCTGCAGATTGTGGACATGATTTTACTCTTTTTCAGTGACTTTATTGAATGAAAATAGAATTGGGATCATGTGAAGGGATGTGAAAGGTGGCATTGACTCCGGAGTCCTCTGTTCCTTACAGGAGGAGAAGGAGAGTTAGTGCTGGCAGAATGGAGTCACTCAGCCGTGAACCGCCTGTACAAAAGCCTTTATCCCATTACATCTCCAGTGTGGATCCTCAGCCTGGGATTTTTACTCATTGTCTTAACCCGCTTTTTAACTTCCATAAAATAAATTGAATTTTTAAGAAAAGGGGCAGTAATTATCTTTGGAAAAAATCCCCACTATTAGAAGTGTTGAAGAGACCATGCTCTTTATTGCTGGCTAGGGATTTTTTTTCTTATGCTCCAACATCTGCTACTTTTCCAGCTCACCTGGTCCAATCATCCCACCAGTCCTTTCCTTTTTGCCTCCCAGGATCAAAAGCCAGCAGTCCCCCTTGTGCTGGGCATGGTGTGAAGAGATGTGTCCCTCCATGAACTGTTGGATAAGATTTTTAATTTTTATCATCCGCTTTTAGCATAAACCAAACATCATCCTCTGTGTACTGAGGTCTGGCCATGAAGGGTGTAATCATCTTAATACCTTCCTATGTAATGGTCAGAAGCAAATGCCAAGCGGAAGAATTGACAGAATAGGGGAAATAAATTGTGTCCTAGCCCATAGGATAGCCACAACTGGGATACCTGCAGCTAGCTGGTGCCTTTCCCCATGCTCTGAAATATGTCTTCCCTGCAAATCACTAAACCAGATGCATAAGGAGATATTGCTTACATTAGAAAAATGAGCCCCCAGATTGCAGTGCTTCCCTCCTGACATTTGGGGGGAAACTCTGCTCCTAAATTAGCCTTGACAAAGTTGCGGGGGGCGGGGGGGGGGGAAATTGCATTTTAAATTGAAAAAATGAAATACAAAACTACCCATCAACAAAAGAAGATAAGAACTTAAATTACTCAGATCAAAGTAATTCTAAATATGCTCTTCTGCATCAAAGCTTCGCATCCCTCCTTGCTGCCTGGATTTGGTTGTCTCTGTGCAGAAATCAAAGGAAGAGCAAAGGCTTCATCTGGATTTCCCAGGCTACCCTTATATTAGTGCAGCTGTGCTGCCTTTGATAAATTTCTTTATTTCTTCAATGATTTTCTTTATTCTGAATTTCCATCCTTCTTAAGGGCCAGAATCAGGCCCCTGACAGCTTCTCTCCAGAAATAGGAAACCAGGGAGCTGAAATCTGTTCCTTATTGCATCACTGCAGACAAGAAGTCTCTCACAGAGAGGGTGATCCCCAGCTTTCTTGGGTTCACATGGCTGTGACCAGGATCAGGGATATGCTGCCAGGTCTTTGTTGTTTCCAACTGCTGGATTTTAGATGGTTTTGGGTGCTTTCTGCCCAAATTGCTCAGTGCTCACAGCAGAAAGTAAGGAAAATATTGAATATGCAAACGATGTGTCCTCTCCTCCCCAAAACCTCACTGCATTTTACTATTGCAGCTCCTTTTCCTTTGCCTGTTCCACTTTTTCTCTGTGGCGTATGGTCCAGCCACTCCCAAACCCTCTCAGCCTGTCCCTGTTGCATATTAAAATTAAATAATCAGGTCTCAAGCATCTCTGTGCAGTTTCCATCTTGCCTGGAGGTCCTCTGCCGCTCACAGAGGATTTTTCAGCAGTTCCTTTGTCCTTATAATAAGTCTTTTATAAATCTAAGCCTCACCCTTACTCTGAGGAATGCATCAGTCATCCTTTATTGCCAGCTGTCTTTCATCTTACCCTCAGAAGTGCATTAATATCTGAAATTCCTAAAAATAATAATAATAATTTTAAAGCAACAATTTATCATCAGCTCTCATTGCTGTGGGATTGAGGGGCTTCATTCCCACTGCTGCCTGTTAGCACCCCGCATCTTCCCACATCCTGGCTCCTGCTGCCTCTGGTGAGGGATTTGGGTGGGCTTACCCAGGGAGATTTTGTCCAAGTCACTGGCAACTGAATTAAAAAGATTAGTTTTCTTCTCCCCTCACATCTTTGTTCATCTTGTCCAGGTGTGGTTTATGAACAAATAGATGTGATTTAAGCCACATAATTGATATCTTACTTTGAACATAATGCAGGCTTGAAGAGCAATCAGCCCCATTGTCAGCACTTGGAGCCTGCCTCGACCTCACTGGGAAAGCCTTGGATGGGGCTGAGGCTGGAAACACTCAGGGCTTATTTCACAAATACCTTACTTTTGGCTCAAGTTAACTGAACTATGCTGTTCCACTGGTGGAAATATGGAGTAATTCCTCTGAGTTCAGGTTTCTAGGGATGTACTTTGCCTGCTTAGAGCAGCTGGGCTGCAGCCTCAGTTGAGTCCTGGTGCTCACCCTTACTGTAACCCACTAAATAGAGACACGATGGGAGATCACTTTTTGTCTTTGTTATCTGATTTAGCCCATGAACTGCAAGCTGCAACAATTAGCCAAACCCCAAAATATCTTCGGCATTAAAATTGGACAAAAGGAATATAAAGAATCATTCTGTGCTGCTGACGCATTACCATTCACTACAAATCCCCTTGATAAATACCAGAACTGCTTTGAATAATAGATACTTCTGGAAACCTTCCAGCTCACAGAATGAACTGGACTGAGTCGTAGCTATTACTTCATGTCTAGAGGCTAGGGTAGCAATTGCTGCTCTCACCACAGCTTTGAGCAGACACATGATTTTTATCCATTTATTTACCTTTGTTAAATCTATGGATAATTAGACTAACCAGGCTGCTTGAAGGGATAACACAACCCCAAGGATGCATGCTCTATTAAATACAGTTTAGAGAGAAGGGAAAAGTTCTGGCTCTTTGCCTGAAGCTGGAAAAGGGATGTGAGACCATTCAAGACAACCAAAATCCCACTGGTGTGTGGTGCATGGTCTGTGTGTGTAGAAGTTGAGGGAAGGATGGATGGCTGAAGGAGCAGGATAGAAAGCTCTAACTTTTCTTTTTGTTATTCCAACTTTTCTTCTTATTTGCCAAGGTGATTTTCACTTTCTGAAGGGTTCAGGTTGTCACCAAGGGCTTTCATTAAAACAGGCACTATACCAATTATTCCCTGTCACTAATGAGACCCCAGTCTGGGTGTCTGTAGGAAGAAGAAGCGCTTCCTCCACTCCACTCAGTTACTCTAACAAATCCCATTTTTACAGTCCAGAGTACTTCAAGTGCCAACAGTTTGCCTCAAAAAGAATCCTCCCTCCCTTTTTCCTAGCTGAAATAAATAAAAGTGCCTTAGTCCTGGAGTGCAGGTGCTCCTGGGGTGAGAGTGATTCCTGTGCTGTCCTTCACACCTGTCTGTGGCCTCATGGCCCTGAAATCTCTCGAAGAAGCTTCAAAGAGCTCAGGCAGTCATATTTCCAGGTCTGCCCATCGAAGCCCATGTGGTAGCAGAGAAATAAGGCTTATGAAAGAGCAAGAATTGTTTTTTATTTATCTGCAAAGCACTCTGGTGACAGTGTGCACACTGGTCTGTGCATTTATCTTCTGGTGCCTTGATGTGGAAGGGCTGGGGAAGCCCTGGTGTGGTGGGCAAGATGTTGGCCTGGCTTTTAATGGTTGTCCATGCACAGGGTGCTAACACTGCTTTGCCAGTGGGATTAAAGATCTTGATTTTCCTTTGGAGGCCTATGGATGAGAAGGTGATAAACTTATATCAGAAGTTTTTGCAGCCAGGATGAGGCTTCCCCTTGACATCCAATTTTTGATGTCTTTGGTTGACTTGTTGACTAAGGCTTTTGCAGTCTGCCCTCCTGACCTGAAATGACCTTGCAGACAGCCTATAACATAAGGATGCATGGCTGAGGATGTGCTGTAGTTTCAAGTAGGAATTAATTTGTATGAATTGGATGGCCCATGTTCATGCAGGTCAGGCTGAGGATGTGCTGTAGTTTCAAGTAGGAATTAATTTGTATGAATTGGATGGCCCATGTTCATGCAGGTCAGGCTGACCATGGTGTTCCCTTCTGGCTTTATAATGTCCCATCTAATCTGTTCATGCTGAATGAGAGGCAGATGATCACCTTTGTGTTCCTGGACCAAAACTTGGGCCTCAAATTATTTCTTCAGCTTTACAGTGGTGCATGGACACAGGGCTTGGCCCACCAAGCAGCAGGAATCCCTCCTTCTGCTCCCTTTATAACCTCTGACATAAGCATTCTATATTATTTTTTAAAAACCAATCAAAAATATCCCACAAAAATTCCCCAAAATACCTTAGAAGATTCAGACAAGCACCTGATGAGTATTTGGAGGCACTGAGTGGGTTAGCATTCCTTTGGGCAAGGGTTTTATTTGTCATGTTTGTCCTCTTGGATAACTGTGTGTCAGACGCAGTTACCGTGCAGAGAAAGAAGCAAGACCGAGCACTGTGAGCTCACAGGACTGGCACAACCCTCATCTGGGTGCCAGAGCTCTTTCCCCTGCCCAACAGGGTCTTGTTTGGGGACATTATTTTATTTCAGCTTTATTGAGCACTTGAAGATAAGATTTTAGTGAAAAGCTGCCCCAAGTCCTTCATGTGGAAGTTTTGGGGAGTTGTTGTTTTAACAGTTCTGTATTTTCCTCCCTCTCTGTATATTTTCCCTCCAGAGCAAAAGGGACCGCATGAAGGCCTGGGTACGGGCACGGCTCCCCACCTGCTGCAAAGAGAGAGACTCCTGGTCCATCTACATCTTTGCCCCTCACTCCAGGTAAGGCAGGGCACTTGGGTAGTGCTGGTGTGGTATGATGGATGGTAACAATGCATGCCCTCATTACAGTGGCTCAACTGCCTGTTTATCCCAGATGGTTCTCTGTATGTCAGTCGACAAAATTCCCAGCCCTTCCTCTGCCCCAGTATGACATGAGGGTTGAATAGCAAACAGTTGCTGGCTGCAGAGGGCACAGGAGTGTCCAGTCAAGACCCATAGCCCAGGGCATAGCTGCAGCTTCATCAGGTTCCTCATTTCCTTTGGCAGTGATGTCAGTGCTCTACAAGTTTTATACTTGGTGGAGTGTGATGAGCTTGGAGCAAGGGGGAGAGGTGCAGCATCAAGCAGAAAAATCTGAATTTGCCCCACCACACACTTACAGCACAGCAAAGGACACCCTGATCTTCTCAACTGAACTTCTTTTCCTCCCACTTCCCTTTCTCTCAGAGAACACCCTCTCCTTGCTTGAAGGCCCCCAGCTCTGCCCTTCCCAAAGCCTGGCCATGGGGCTGAGCTCTGTGCTGTTCAACACGTTCCTCTAGACATGCATCCACGCACCCAAGGGTTTTCCATGTTGGAGCTGAGGGCCCTGGACAGCGTTCAGGTTCATTCATACAAAGATTAGAGAGATTTTCAGAAAGAGACTTTGGGAAATGTAATACGGTATTATAAATCCTGGGTCAGTGTACAGCCATCTGTCACAATAAATAGCTTCTGCCCCTTGGTTTCGTGTGTGCTCAACCCTCATGGGCTCACTGTGAGTATTTCTTCCTTTATTTAAGCTAAACCTGATCACCTGGAACCAGGTAGAGGGGCAGATCCAAAACTGGCTGTGTGTCGGAGTCATGAAAGCAGCTGCCCCGTTCCAAGTGACCAAAGCCCCCTGTGAACATTCCCAGGGCTTGAAATTTGTGGCTCAGTTCCGTAGATCAGATCCCTTTCTGTTCATAACCCAATCTGCCCTCAGTGTGTGGCTCTGCCAGGGAGGGGATTGGGAGATTGGAGCTCATCTGCTTTGCAAGCAGAGTGCTCAATTCCCCTGCTATGCATTGAGCTGCCCTGTGTCTCCTCAGTTAAGCATTAATAGCTAGTCTGTGTCTACTCTTTTTTTTTTCCTTTCAATAGATTCCGTCTGATGTGCAATAAAATCATCACTCACAAGATGTTCGATCACGTCGTCTTGGTGATCATTTTCCTGAACTGCATTACCATTGCGATGGAACGACCCAAAATTGAGCCTCACAGTGCTGTGAGTTTCTGAGGTTTTCCTGTGCTCCTCATGGAGTAAGCATGTGTGGCTTGGACCCCACTGCTGTGCACTCGGTCTTTTTTTCTTTCTCTTTTTAAAATGGGAAGGTGCCAACACCCCCTGACTTTCCTTTGAATTAGGTGCAGCAACTCTCCTGGCCCCTATCCAGTCTGCTTTTAAAGCACAAGTGCACAGATCGTGGCCTGCAATATATCCAATATCTCATTTCTGGAAGCACAATCAAGGTTTTAACACATGACATAGCATGACATCTGTCTCAGTTTCCTTCCCTGAGAAACCTTCAAACACTTTTCCTCTCTCAACACAATGTTCACTTCTTCCATCTGTTCCCCACAGGCATGTATGTGTGGTGCAAATGGAATGGGGGAAACTGTTCATTTCATACTCTTCTCTCCCCTTTGTGTATCAGCTTTGTTGTGACACTAGAAAAACTGAATTAATGCAGGCACTGCAATGCCAGTTCTTGGAACCTCTTTGTTCTAATACATTATATAAGGATTCCTTATACTAGACCCAGCACCAGCATCCAGCAATCAGAGGGGCAGAAACATCCTATTGCTCTTTTTATTTTCCATAGACTGGGGCTGAGATGCGCTGGGCTCTTGCTGATTTATCACTCAAGACTGCTCATATCACAATTGTATAGAATCCTGTTTTGTTTATGTAGGCGTGTCAGGCTGTTCATTTTTGTTCATTTTGGATTTTCAATGTAAGACCTTAAAACTGGAGTCTAAGCTGCTCTCTGCCTATTTTAAGCATTCCCTAGTAGTCCTTCTTACTGTAACAGTTTGCCCAGCAGTCCTTTCCCTAAATCCATTTTTTTCAGTTCCCTTGCAGTCGTGCACCAACTCATAGCTGCAAGAAGAGAGCAGGGCTCCCTACCAGCTGATGTAGCAGGAGGAGATCATCTTGCTTATCCCCAAATGGGGCACCCTGAGAACCTCCCTTAAAATCCTAATTGCTTCCTTTGAGCCCCTTGCTATGTCCTCTGAGAGTTACCACTCCCCAAGACTGGCTCCAAAAGGAGCTGCAGGTACACAGAGAAGGGAAATGGGGTGACATGTGTGAGTTGGAGGAGTTCACAGCAAAGAGCTGTAGCACACAAATCCAATATTTCATATAGGAGAGGAGGAGCTGTGGTGTCCCCTGGCATTAGGAAAGGGCTAAGAGGAAAGGAGATGGGCTGGTGTGAGGTTCATCACCATTAGATTATAACAAGGGAGTTAGACTATGGCCTGGGAGCTGCAGAGGAGAAGGGGAATGCTGAGCAGTGGGGCAGGGGATCCAGGAGGAGTACATGGGCCCTACCTGTGCAGATGGAGCTCTCATCTGGAAACTGAGAGAGTTAGATTAGGTTGAATTGTTTAAAATAATTGTTCTTTGCTTCCCTGAGCTGTGGATTTTCTAACTGCTTCAAGTGAGTTCTCTGTCCCTGTCCCAGTTTCAGCTGGCTTATCAGAACAGGGGCTGTTGTTGCAAGCCAGCATGCAGTCCTCACTGCAGAGTGCATGAAATGGACCGGGGAGATTATCCTTCAAAATAGCCACATGCTTGCCAGGCAGGAATGCAATATCCTCAGTCTCACCTCCATGCTATTGCTGTTTTATCTCCAGCGGCACAAGCAGGTCCCTATCCTCTCTCTCCTGCCCAGTGCTTGCCCCTTACAGCAGCCTTTTGTGTGGCAGTCAGCTAACAACAGAGATGTTTCATATCACAGCTCATGCAATCACAGTACAAGTCTAGGACCTAATTAATTACAGACCATGTATGGAAACAAGCTACTCTGTGGTTCCTGAGTCACTTCCAGTAAATCGTGATCTGGCAAGCAAGAGAGTTGCCAAGGTGTTTTTTCTTGTTTAAATTGCATCTCATTTTGAGTGAGAGATCTGCATCTCTTATGGGACTGCTCTGTAGGGAGAGGCAGATATAAATCCAAAATTGTCAAAAGCAGGACTGGGGCCAATTGTATGTGCTCATACATATGTGTACATGCATCGTCGTTTCTCCATCATCTGCCTTCTGCTGTCCATTTCTCAGTGCAGGGAATCAGAAGCTGTCTAGGGATTAGGGTAAAGTGTAATTTATTTAATAATCATCATTTAAAAGAAAGCTTTCTGCTAATAATGGATAGGAAACCAGTCCATGGGCTCATCTGTAATCACTAGCTGTTCTTGCTGAGTGGTGGTGCTGAGGAGGGCACGGTCTAGTGGATAGTGCAGGGGACTGGGAAATAAGGCTGTTGGGCTTCATGCCAGGTCTAGACAGTGGCTTTGGGCAACAGAATCGACCTTTTGGGGGCAGGTCTCAGCTGGCATAAAGCCCCAGATCTTTGCTGGTTTTGCTGGAGCTGTGATAACTCATGCCAGCTGCGCTTCAGCATCCCACAAGTCCTGCTGTCTCACAGCTCTGTCACTAATGTTGACTTAATTTCTAGGAGAATTGCGAGCTCAGTCATATTTACACAATCCAGTGATTTCTGCAGGTGAGAGGCAGGTAGAGATTTGTCAAGCATGTTTCAAGGAGGGAATATTTCCCTATTTCCTCTATGAGGGGGAGGATGATTTGACGGAAATTAGGGAGGATTTGGAGGCAGATGGGAAGGTTTGGGGGGGAGGTGCTGGCCGTTGTTCCTGTCCATGGTGCTGACACAGAGGCAGATACTGGCAGGGCTGAACCATGTAGTGTTACTGTCTAAATATTTGGATTTTCTCCTCTTTATGAGCAAACAGTCCAAGGCTTGTTTCAGCACAGAATCAGAAGAAAAGTTTTCAACCACCCAAATATGCTCGGGGGGATGCACAACTGCAGAGAGCAGGCTATAAAATATTGTCTCTCATTTTCTTTTCCATAGGAACGGATTTTCCTAACACTCTCCAACTACATCTTTACAGTCATCTTCCTGACTGAGATGACAGTTAAGGTAAATGCAGGTGGAGGATAAGTGTGCCTGTATTATATTAGTTGTTTTTAATTATGGTGGACTCACAAAACCCTTAGGTCCACCAGCTGCAAGTGAGGTGTATATTTTCCTCTTCTGACTCATACTCAGAATGCCCACCATATGCCTTATTCCAAGCACGTTTTACATCAGAACAATTTCACTGAAGTTGCTCTTGATCTACACCATTATAGGAGCAATGGGATCCTTGAATTCAGCAATCCTGTCCTATTCAGCAAAGCTCCTGAGTACATGCTTAACTTCAACCATGCATGTAAGTCCCATTGTCTTCAACAACCAGTTGTCCTCAACAACCTAAGCTGCTGTGTGCTTTCCTGAGGACGGAGAGACTTAAGCACGTTGAAACACTTTGCTGGATTTGAGGCAGAAGGCTCAGAAACTCATGGCTGTAAATCTCGAGTAATTCATAATCATCTCACTGAACAATTTCTCTTTCTTTGGAAAGTTTTTCTAGTTTCTTTATTTGCAAAGCTTGTACATGATTGCTTGGATCAGCCACTCTGCACCTTCTCTCCTGCAGTCTATAGGAATAAAATACAATCAATTTTTTTTATGCCAGAGCTAAAAACATTAGGAACAGTTTTGTGCAGGTAGGTTTATCTGCATTAAAAGTACATCAGCTGTAAGGGACAACCTGGGGTGTTTCTGCAGCAATATTTTCATAATTCTTTCAATAGAACACTTTGCTGGTTTGTCTAATTAGGTTTCTGTACTGGGAAGCAAATAGACTCACAGACTGGTGTCTGTAAATAATGCATTCTCAGCAGGTTGCTAACTGCAACAAACATGTTGGATGCTACAGTCATAATTTGTTGCAACTTGGTGTCTGGGCAGGTGGTGGCACTAGGCTTGTGTTTTGGGGAGAAAGCCTACTTGAAGAGCAGCTGGAATGTGCTGGATGGGGTGCTGGTGCTCATCTCCGTCATTGACATCCTAGTCTCGATGGTGTCAGACAGCGGCACGAAAATCCTGGGAATGCTGCGGGTTCTGAGGCTACTGAGGACACTGCGGCCCTTGAGGTAAGTAGAGGCAGGGGAAGATCTAAGGATGTATGTGCCAAAGGTAGGGCTGAGCATTCATGCAAGGGAAGGGGCAGATGAGAAAAGTGCACAGCGTCTGTAACCAGTGTCATCCCAGCCTCCTGCAGCTCCGCAGACAATATCAGTCCACAGGTCCTGCTGAACTGTGAGAGCTCTGGGCCCTTGCTGTGTTTTGGGACTAGCCCCAAATGCAACAGGAAACTGATCAATGCCTCTTTTGCTCATTAAAACATACATCCCCTGCTATTTGTGTTCTCATTTGCTCTGTGTAAAGTGCAGCTTAACAGCTTCTTTTCCCCCTTTCCTTCAGGCAGTCAATGACTTTCATAACAAAGAAGGAAATAAGTAGCAGGTGGTAGATCATTTTTAAGGAAGCAGAGACTCAACTGTTGCTTAACCTAGAATGCAAAGAAGCTTTTTTTCCCCAGCTCTCCATTAATATTAGAGAGACATTTACTTTGAAAATGACCCAGACAAGATGAAAACAATTGTTCTACTGACTTGATGCCCCAACTCTGCCAGCAGGCATTATCCCATGCTCCAGGGACAGGCTCTACTCTGATAAGAACCTGCTGAAGGACCAACCTCTTATAAACAGGCATCTGTTTGTGACCTGTACCGCAAGGCACAAAGGTTTCTCTTCATGCTAAATGCAGTTCCTCTTTTAATACCATTGTTGCTGCTCCTGTAATGCAGCAGCTAATAAACCTTCCTGCTCAAAGCATCTTTGTGTGCCTGTCATATCTTACTGCTGCTTCCTCCATAAAAAGGTTCGCTTTGAATCAGGATTTTTCTCTTTCAGAACAGAAAAATAGGACCCTACTTCTGATAGAAGATGTTGTTTTACTACCCCTGTGTGAATAATAAGTCTAAATAACAATGGCCATGCCTTTACATGTCTTTCAAATATTCTTAACAGCTATAAAGGACATTCTGTTCAATTGGTCTGTGTGGTCTGTGTGTTGCACATATACAGCATGTGAGTTTTAGGATGTGAGCTGCTTTTAATCATTTTTATCTGGTAACTGGCACCATTGGGGTAGTTCAGCTCCTTCACCATGTAAGTAGACTGTATTCCTATGTGACTCCAATTCAGGCTCTTCTCTCTTTGTGTGTCCCCTGATATCTCATGTCAGCTACAGTTTCTGGGGTAGTTTCTGCCCAGTTGCTGGTTGGGTAGATTTGCTCTGCTCCTCTGTTTCTGCTGATTTTTGACCCATGTTAAGAAAACCTGTAAAATAATCTAGATGGCTCAGGGTAAAAGAAGGATTGATTTCTCTTCTCTGAACTGTGGAATGCAAGTTTCTCTTCTGATGTTCCATAGTTAAATCAGATTTAAAGAAAGACATATGGGTTGTGCTGATCTCTGCTGGAGTTACCTGTCTGACCTGGTCAAAGCCCTGTATTCTTCTTTATAGATCTGTAGGACTGTCTGGCCAGGACTTGGGTCTTTTTTAACTGGAGCCTTCCTCTGTAGTCACCTATGTGCATGAATAATCTGGAGTTATGGGGAATAATTCACTCAGTAACTGCAGGCTGAAGGAAGACCTGCCATCTGAAGCACGGGTGGGATTAGGCTCTTCCATTGCTATTGCATTCCTATTGGTATTTGATTTGTTTTCTCTAGAGAGTTAAGTGCATGTTTTCAGCCAACATGTTGCTTTCTACTACAAAGGAAACATAAAAAAAGACAGCAACAAGCCCATTTCCTAAATATGTTCAGAATCAGTTCTGTTCTCCCATTATTAGATTTGTAGGCAAAGAAAAAGCAGCCATCAAACCGGGGTCTTTTCAGTAAATCATAAATCTCTGCCTGTGGAAGCCCATCTGCCTTTGTGCTGCACATCTGGGCTGCCCTGAGCAGCCTCTGCTCACAGCTGCCCACGCTGCCTTTGCCTCAGGCTCAGCGTATGGCTCAGGGATCACATCCTCACTGCACAGCCTGGGATGTGTAGCTGCATCGACACGGGGTGACAGCTGGGACCTGAGGTGACCTGAGGTCTTTGCACACTGTGGCGTCAGTTACCATGTCTGGGTGAAGTGTCTCATGGAGGCTGAGACAGTTTTTCTTCAGGAAGGCATAAGGCAGAAACCAAAGCAAATGTTCCACTCACACGACAGAGGACCAAACCTGACTCCTTCTGTCCTCCCTTTCTGGGAACACTCCAGGACAGGACTGCAGGAGGACACCCTCAGAGAGAAGCCAAGCCACAGCTGTGTGTATCACACTCAGCTCGAGGGTAGAGACAACCCTCATGCTCTGTGTTGGCTTTTCCCATTGGATGGCCTGGAAGGGGGATTCATGCAAAAGATCTCCCTCATTCTGTCTCTTGTTTTCTCCTGTGGAAACCACCTCATTGATTTATGCAGCACACAAAACCCCACATGCTTCTGCCCTCTGCCCAGACATTAAAAAAACTGTATGCCAATTGCAAGGCTTTGATTGCATGATTGATTATCAGACTCCAAATTGAATCCATGAAGATTCAAGCCTAGCTTTATGACCAGAATTCCAAAAATAAATTCACAGAGGAATGACATTTAAAGATGTTTCCATTACCCTCTACTGTTTCAGGCAGTAAAGGGATTGCTTATACAATAACATTCCTTCCTAATGCGTTCAATCTGCTATTGTTGGTATCAAGTGTTATAGTTTAAGATACGAGAGAAATCAAAATTGAAAATGTATTCAGATTTAATGTGGGTGGACTTTAGGGCTGTTTTACTCTCTACAGAGCCTGGGCTTTGACTTCTAAAGCACAGAGATAAATTATTCACTTTTATACTGTCATGGTCTAATAGTAATTTCATAACGCTCTTCTATCTATCACATTATTACCTTTGCTAATTTTCTTTTAATCTGTGGAGCAAGGTCTTCATTAGTGTTGATCTGTTGCCTCATCTAAGTGCTGCTACTTCTTCTGAGAGTTCTCATCAGGAAGGTTTAATGTTGGTAATGGATCCAACTGGGATGAGGCTGGCAGTGGGTTTGGAGCATCTCACACCAGGGGTTCAACAGCATTGGGAATCCTCAGACCAGAAGAACCAGGAGGAATTAGAGGGATTAACATTTCTTTGCACCAAAATAAAGAAGAAAGAATGTCTCATTTCAATTTCCCTGTTTGTCATATGCCTAATGCAGGCTGGAATTTTGCTGAATGGAACCTTGTCAGGTGTCCTTTTCTTGCACAACTGCAGGGCTCCAAATCAGCTGCATCCTTCAGCCATAAATTGCAGGGGTGTGCGTCAGATAATAAGATTTTACAAGCCTAATAGCAGCAGGACCTTGGCAATACTGATGAGGTGTGGTGATGCTGTATGTTGACATATTGGAGGTGGTACTAATAATCTGGAAAAGCTGAAAATTTTAATGACACCCCTTAGAGAATTGTCAGACTCATAGGAGAATATCAGGAATCTTCGCACAGACTTGCCTCAGTGTTGGATCAGGCCCTTAGTCTGAGGCAGCTCCAAGGTCTGAAGGTTTGCATTAGCAAGAACTACTATTTTTCAAAATCTTTTTAAAGTCTTTTCTCCCTGTAATGCTGAAAACAGCACTGGCATGGAGCTAAACTGGTGGCAGCTTTTACCCTAATGCATTCTAATTTGAGGAATTCCCTGGTTGATCAAAACGCTTAAAGCAGCCAAATGCTGCTGGTTTTCAGCCCTTTTTTCCTCAACATGCACATGACTTTGCAAATTCAGACAAGTAACCTCCTATTTTCCCTCTCAGCTGGGTATGAAATAGTACCTCACAGGAGGAATCACTATTATTTCTAGAACAGCATTTCTTAATAAATGTTGGAGAAAATTATCAACTTTAAACTCTGAAGACTGAATTCCTTTTTTGTTCCCCAAAATTTAAGGATGCTCCAGTAGTTCAGACCATAAACCTTCCATTTAGAACACTTGACTTTGGTTCCATCCTGCATGACAATGGACAGAAGTCCATGATCCCTAAAGTCAGGATCCCTAAAGGCACCAAAGGACCTAATTTGCATGGAAACAATTGGAATTGAGTTGCCTTCCTACCTCTGAGAATGTGGCTCCCTCCTTCTGTGCCTCAGTTTCCCATCTGTAGTTTGGCAGGCATGTTTCACCCAGAACTGTGCAAGGAATGTGAAGGGTATGAAGGTCTTTAGTCCATCTGAGGAGCTGGAAGAGATGTTCAGCCTCAGCCTGTCCAGCCCAAGGCTTGCTTTGTGCACTCAGACATGGCCTGTTAGGCTGCATTACCTAGCTCATTGAATTGAGCACATTGAGCTGCTCTTCAGCCTCTGTTTGCTGGGCTGGGCTCAGCTCTCATCCCCATGGTAGCAACAGCAAGGTCTCCAGGCTGGGCTAATCCCTGTGGGCAGCATTGGCAGCCCACATTGACCCGTCCCCACACTGCTCATGGGGTGTGCAGCCTTCTGCTCCTTCAGCCATCTCACCCTCCAGCTCCTTCCCTAAAATACCCAGATTTGAGTGTCAGGAAAGCTGAGGCATCAGAAATAGGGATCCACAGCACCCACCTGGCAGAGATGCTTAGTGTGAGGAATAGCAGCATCTGCTCTTTGTGTTTCACTGGTAAGAGAGCAGATAAAAATACCACCATCTGCTTCCTTTTGAAAGTGATAACTGATGAATTACCCTTGACATTTGGAGTAAATATTTAACCAGAAAAAAAAATGGAAATAAGCTTTAGCTTTTCAGGATATGGTTTAAACCCAAGAGTTTTGGTAAGAGCTGGTAGCTGTGCATTGAACACTGCAGGTCACTCAACTTGCAGGCCCTAGGGCAGGAAAGGGATGGTGCAGGTTGGCTGTGATCCCAGATGAGGTTACACATGATCAGTGTGAATGTGTACATGGGGATCTCTGCTGTGAGCACAATGCCTGGGAGAGGGCATGGAGGAGAACTTGGACCCTGTCCAGGCAGCAAAACTCCAACAGTGCTTCAGGTGGTGAAGCCAGATTTGGGGAGAAATGGGAGAGGTTGAGGACTCCCATGGCAAAAGAGAGACCCAGGCAGAAACTAGAACTTGGGGAAGTTTGGGACACATTTGAGAGCCAAGTGTTCAAAGGAGTCACCAGCAGCACCCAGAAACACACAGGCACTTCTTTCCTCTGACTTTAACTGCTTCTGAGTCATGAAAGCAGTTTCTATGGCATCAGTACAAACTGATTTACAGAGCTAGTGAAATGCTTAATTCCAGTTGGCTTCAGGAGGAGGGAAGGCATGTAACTTCTTCAAATGCCTTTCTTGGTCCCCACCTTCAGGTCGGTGAGGCTGAATATCTTGTTCATCGTTCCCAGCATACTGAGATGGCTTCTCTAAATCACACAAGACTTGTCATTTCTTTGCAGCATTAACCTTGAGAGTATAGTACAGTTTCTACTTTTTTTTAGTTTTTTTCTTCAGTCATGAAGTCCACATTATTCAACTTTCTGATATGATCTAACCTTCTGTTATGAAATTCTATGTGATACCAGACAGAGAGAAGCAACAGAAATTAGGTTAGATGCTTCCGGTCCTGCCAGTGAAGTTTCACCTGGAGGACAGCATTGTTTTAGAGCTGAGGCTATACAGTGGGTATAAAGCACAAAATGTGATAGTCTTAGAGGTAGCTCAGGTCTCTGTACACAGCAGCACTATAAGAACACAACAGATTATTTTTTAAGATGAGAGTGCTGAAAACACTGGCACAGGTTGCCCAGAGAGGTGATAGATGCACCATCCCTGGTAATATCAGGTGCTCTGAGCAACCTGATCTAGTAGGAGGTGTCTCTGTTCGTTGCAGGGGCTTGGATTAGATGACCTTTAAAGGTCTCTTCCAATCCAAACTATTCTGTGATTCTGTAATTGCTACAGGTGTGCAGGCAGATCTGTAAGAGTGGCAGCTCCATTTAATGGACTGAGACAGGGAAATCAGGTGTCTTGCCTAAATCTGTATAGGAAGGGACAGTGGGAGGCCCTCTCTTTGTAGTCCTACAGGCACAGGCATGAAAGTCTGTGCCTGTGGATGGCCCAAGCAAAACAGCTGAATTTTCTGGACTGGCTCCTCATATGTTTTCTCCTCCTCCTCTTTATTTATGCAAAGTTGACCCTTCCCTCCAAGACCTCCGTAACTTTACAAGTCAATCTTCCAGAAGTGCTTTTTCCATCATGATTTTTGAGTAGCTTGTCATTCTAAAAAAATTCCTAATGCTATGTTCTTCATATCTTCTGTCTTCATAGGAGGCAAAACTGGGCAGGAACAGGACTAACAGCTTTTGTACTAACTTGCCCCTACAGAGTCATTAGTCGAGCCCAAGGACTGAAGCTGGTGGTGGAGACTCTCATGTCATCCTTGAAACCCATTGGGAACATTGTGGTCATCTGCTGTGCCTTTTTCATAATCTTTGGGATCTTGGGAGTTCAGGTGAGTCTTCTGTAAGCCTCCGCACTTAACCTGAAAGCGTAAAAAGCCCCAGATTGCCCCAAGTCAGGCTATCTGTACACATGGTACAGTGTAAGGCTTTTTGAACTTGAATTGATGTCAGGATGGACAGGATGTCCGTGCTCTCTGCAGGGAGTTGGACAAGGTGACCTATAAAGGTCCCTTTCAATCCAACCCATTCATGATTCTATGATCTCTCCTCCACCCTTTTTCTAGTTACAAGCTGATAGGGAAATAGAAACTTGAAGCTGAAATCATTGGCTTGTAAATTCCAGAGAGACCTCGAACTGGAGATTCATTCAGAGAGTTTGTGTAACTGAAAGCTTGCAGAAACAAAGATTTCTGAGTCTGTTTCCTGCCGGCTCTGCTGGCAATATTCTCAGTCCTAGGAGTGCAGGAACCCAGGGGGAAAGTGGCAGTTTCCAATACAATAGGTTTCTCATTATCTGGGAAGAAGAGATTGGTTCATATAAATATTCTGACATAACACTTACTTCTTTCTGAAGTTTTTCTGATCTATCACAGTCATCTTTTGGAAAGCAACTCTATTTGGCTTTGTTTTGGAAAGGTATCTTATATAATATTTTACACTTACATACTGCTTAAATAATAAATACAACATTGAAAATAAACAGGGAAGAAAATCATGCCATGCATAACCACCTCAGCAGCTAGATTGGTTTAGCATTACAGCATAACAGCATCCATCCATTATATTAAACAGATTCATAAAACGAAGCAGATCCCATAAAACAATCTAACACTCATGAGAAAATTTATGCCAGAGAATAAAACTTACAGTATGCTCTTTGAATTTCATCCCTGCTAATTGTGATGCTTTCCCTGGTGATTTGCAGCTTTATGTTAAATTGTCATGACTATTGATGTGATTCAGTGGTAGATACAAGCAAGACTGATCCTGTATTCAGGATGCAAAATTCTCACTTAATATTTATGTCTAATTAGGTGTAAGATGAGGCCAGAGTTATTTTCTATAAAAAGATGGTCTCTCAAACTTACAATTGGTTTTACCATTTAAGTATAAGTTGGGGATCAAACTAGAGGTTTTTAATCTATTAAAATCCAAACATCAAAGTTTCTAACAGTATGTCCTCTTAGCAAAACTGTTTTGGTTGTAGAGCTGCCCATGTGTGAATAGTCATTAATAAGATAGAAGAAATAGGTGCATAAAGCAAGTCCAGTGAGAAACATTGGGTCTTTTCCTTTCAGAAGTGCCAAACTGTGAAGTACTGACAGGGATCAGTGTTTTTACAAATTGGACTTTGTATTTCCAAACCCTGTCAGGAGCACTGTTACTGCTCCCACCTGACTGGCATTACAGTCCAGCTCCTGGAGAAGTTATATTTACAGACAATATACTAAAACCAGTTATTTACCTTTCTGCTTAATTAAAATTTTTCTCTGTAAGGACTATATCTCCCCAGTCTGCCTTACCAGTGATAGTGTTTCTCTATGGAAAGATCAGGGAATACTTCTTACATCTAAAAATTCTATGATTGCATTGAGCAGTGATTAATTTTGCATGCCTAGAGACTATCTTCCTGCTGTTGATTTCTGAAGGAAACCCATGGAGTAGTGTGTAGATTTATCTTGTTCACTATTATTTCTACTGTTATTTGTCTAGAACAACAGATCAAACCCCATCAGTGTCTCTTCTCTGTATACCCAGGTAGTGTTTTAAGGAGCCTGGAGAGCAGGTTGCCATTTCCCCCCCCCTTCCCAACAGTAATATCAATAGCTTCTGTCAGCAAATAAAAGTAGATTTGTTGGTTGTCTCCTGGGATTTGATACCATCCATCCTACTAGCATCAATCACCCTGTCTGAAGCAGTAATCAACCCCTGCCACTTTCTGTTCCATGCGTGGGAAGCACCAGGTCTAGAATTAAGCACATGGAGGCTCCTGTTCCTCATGCAGGTATAAATCAGGAGCTGACTCTCCAGGAATTGCATCCCCCCAGGCTTAAACCAAACAAAATAAGCTCAGGATCAGGTACCCAGCACTGGCTGGGCTTAGCTCCTTAAGCTGTGCACTGGGAATAATTTCAGTGACCCTGCAGACTGTAGAGCTTTATGACAGCTGGGGCACAGCACCCAGAATCAGAGAGCAGAACAGGACTGACAGCAATCTCGATTCAACATGAACGTCACCCCCAGGGGCTCGTCTCCCCTCAGAAGTGTCCCCTTGTGACCTCTATGAGCAGAGATTAGTCCATCACTGGGCCTCTTTGCTGCCACCTTTTCTCTGCTGACAGAGGGCCCCCGTTAGACTTCATTTGTTGTTAACTGGGCTGAGAGTCACCAGAACTGTTCCACATGTGATAAGAAGCCATTAGCCGGTCTGGGCTATTGGTTGGGGCTACACTTGAGCTAACAAGTGTAGGAGCAAAGGCCTTTAAGCGAGTCTCAGATCACTGAACCAGACAGCTTAAAGCATGAGGTGGGTGTCCTAAACTATGTGAAATCATGCATTTGTTCATTAGGTGTGTATTATACAGGCTGCTCACTCTTAATGACCTGTATGAATGAGGTCAGTTCCCTCAACAGCTCTGGTTGGCGTGGGCTGTGCGGAGAACCCCAGAGAAATGCCCATCACCTGCATAGAAATCCTGTGGACTGAACCCTGACACTTCCTCTCTTCTTTGCATGTTTTGCAGCTTTTCAAAGGCAAGTTTTTTGTGTGCCAGGGGGAGGACACCAGAAACATCACAAATAAATCGGATTGTACAGAAGCAAGCTACAAATGGGTCCGGCACAAGTATAATTTTGATAATCTCGGCCAGGTATTAATAGAATGGTAATCTGCTTGTTTGCTCCTTTACCTCCTTGACCTAAAACCTGTGGTTTATTATCCCATGGGGTTTTTTTACAGGGCACTGCCAGCCACAGTAAATATTCAGTTCACATACACAACATTCTGTCTCTGTAAATCCCAAAGGCAGTGTTTCCAAGCAGGCATACATTTCTTTTCAGAACAGAACAAGCACATGTGGCTTCATGAAGCACTTAATTGCTTTACTGCTACATAACAAACCAAATATATCTTGCAGAAGGGCTTGTCTAATAGAGCTGGACATTTTCAGCCATCTCTGCAACACAGCCTTTTTTTAGCAGTGTGGTAAGAACTAATTAGTTGGGAGCAGTAGAGACCCAGAGGGTGGAAATGAAGCTGCTTTTGTCTTCAGCACTGTGGTTTCCAAATTACTGTTCATTGCTGAACCAGACATTGGCATTGATAGGTTTTGCTGCCAAGAGAAATCTTGGTCATCAAAGTGTCCCATTATCAGGCAGGAAATGGCAAGAAGGAGTAAGATATTACAAGTAAAAGAGGTTTAGTGCAACTGTGCCTAACTGTTTTTCCATGCATTTCTAGGCCCTGATGTCTCTTTTTGTCCTGGCCTCCAAGGACGGGTGGGTGGATATCATGTATGATGGCTTGGATGCTGTGGGAGTCGACCAGCAGGTACAGGCTGCAGCAGAGCTGTAACAAATGACTTGTCAAAGGTCACATATTTTAGTTCTTGTTTTGCATAGTACTGTGGGCTTCCACAGTCAGATGAGGTTATGGGATTAGGATCCAGGGTGGCATTTAATCCAAGTTGTGAGATGTGATGAGTTCAGTAAAAAGTCTGGATTTGTACTCAACACTTTCCCTACAGATTTTGCATCATGACTGGTGTAACTCGTGTTAGGAGAAGTGCGCCTATCAAAGGATGGTTTAACTTTTTAAGCAGTTTGGTCATTTCAGGAGAAAAGAAGTGCTTTGTGTAGGTAGAGGTTTGCAATGAGGGACTTATAGTAGCTGCAAAGGATGCTGCTGTCCTTTTTGCAGAAGAGAGGTGGTGCTTCTGTCCTCAACACACACTTTAGGAGCATTCATTTAAAATGTCTCAGCAAGCTCTAATTTTCAGGAAGAGCAGAGCAGCCTGCCTGAAAGTGTTGTGAGTTCTGTGGATGGCACAGCTGTATCAATTTGTTCCCATTCTTTTTGAGATTCAGTTGAAATTTGCCTTCCTCCACTTTGCAGCCAGTCATGAACTACAATCCATGGATGCTCCTCTACTTCATTTCCTTCTTGCTGATTGTGGCCTTCTTCGTCCTCAACATGTTTGTGGGGGTGGTGGTGGAGAATTTCCACAAGTGTCGGCAGCACCAGGAGGAGGAAGAAGCCAAGAGGCGGGAGGAAAAAAGGCTCCGCCGGCTGGAGAAAAAGAGAAGGAGTAAGGAGAAACAGATGGCTGGTCGGTAGTCTTTACACATCTTTCTGAGTCCTGCTTGACCTTCCACATAATCCCCTCCTCCCTCCCCTCCCTGCCTCACGTCTGGTGATAATTCTTCTCCCAAAAGCATGTCCAGCTATAAAATTTGCATGAAGGAAATAGTGTCATTTTAGGCTGAACAAGGAGCCAAGGAAGCTTTTTAATGGCTGCATGATTTGCAATGACCTTTCCATTGGGGGTTATTTAAATTAAAAAATAATAATAATCAGGCCTGGAGCTTCTTGGATAGCAGAGCTCAGTGTTACACAAATAGTGACAACTGCAAAGATCAGTAGTGCTGGATGGCATCATAAATCTCAGTCATGAGCACTGCTGCTGATAACTGGATTCACTATTTGGTTTATTACACTCTTGTAATGCCACAGTGATGTTACCTGTCCCATTTATCAAGCAGGTTTATTTATTGGCACAGTAGCACCTCTGCTATTCAAGAATGTAATAAAATAATAGAGCCATCTTATTCTAGTAATGCTTTAAAACTCCATAGAGAAACATATCAGTGCATGTGCTTGAGAAATACAGATTAGAAGAAAAAAAACCAACTAAGTAACTAAGAGTAACTAAGTACACAAAATAGTGCTGGTGCAAATTGAACCCAGCTCCCAACTAGATGTGCAAGCGTGCAGCCCTGCCTAGAGGAGGCTCTACAGGTGAAATGAGGAAAGACCCCACTCTGCCAAAAGTCTCCAAACTGACATTTTTCTCTTAGTCTCTCTTAATTTTAATGTAGTTGAATAATTCAGAAATAAGTTAGCCAGAGGCCACAGGTTGGAGGCGCTCTTCTTCTTGCATGCTCTCTCTTCTGACTGAACTTGCTTGCCCTTCCTGTCCATGGCCTTGCACTTTCTCTCCCTGGTCAGTCTACCTCCTGCTCTCTCCCTCTCCCCTTTCACTTCTCTATCTTTGACAGACTTCAGGACTGTTTAAGAGGCTATCTGATTAGGTGCTTGTTCCCAAAGCTGGTGAGATTGTCTGTTTTGGTTTTTTTTTTTTTTTTTTTTTAATAGCCTAAGAGGTGTTTAATAGTTGTTGCAGGCTTAGTCACGGAACCACGTTACCGCGATGCTGCCTCAGCCTCTCTCGGTTCAGCATTTCCCCAACCATTTCCTTTGGTCACATCTTTTAGTCCCATGAGCTTCACACATTTTGTAACCAGCAGGATACGTCACACCAGCCCCTGGCCATCAAACTTAGGTTTATGCCAAGAGTCTGCTTCCCTCACTGGCCAGTGTAAAGTAGGAGGCTTCCCTCAAAAGCACTGGAGGACACATTAGACTGTTCTCAGTTAAGTGGGATACAGATGGAAAGACATTTTTTTGTTGCAGGTTTTTTTGCCTAGAAAGCTCTTTTGCTTAGCTCCAGTTCCCAAGCACAGTTTCAGGCTGGTGAGTTAGAAAAGGATTTTAAAGGTTGGATAGAATGATTGCTATTTAAAGTTGCAGTTTTGGAATGCCAACATTTCTGTAGAAGAAAAATAGATGTTTAGGTATTATTAATTACTTTATTTATAATGCTAGAGGAACTAGATGAAGAAAAGATGTAAGTCTGGGCAATTTCCCAGAGGGAAGGAATCACAAACCATCCTTGGAGATACAGTTATTCATTCAGTGCTATGAAATACCTAATTAAAGAGGCAATAAACAGTTACTTTACTGAGGATCAAATATTGCTGAGTATTCAATTGCCATAAAAAGCTTTCAAGAGTAAAGTATGAAGTCCTCCAAATCACTTCAGAACAGTTTTCCCAATCCATGCTCAGTGAAACATTGGTTTTAATTGATTGTGTCCAGCTTTGCCCTCAGAGGCAACAGATGTCATTGCTTAACTTTGTTCTGCACAGTGGGAACTTGCAGATGAAACCAAGACTAGGGCTGGAATTGTGCCATCAACTGCATGGGGGTTCCTTTCAGCTGGGCTTCCTAAGTGACCCCAGATGCCCAAACCAGCCTAGGGATGTCAGATACAGACAGACATTGACATCTGACTGTTGGCACAGTCATTTTTGGTTGTAGACTCTTCCAATGCATTTAATCCAATCAGGTGTCTGAAAACTGGGGAAGCGTGTGAGATCTGAGATGTGGGCAGGTGCAGGAGTGGTCATTGTGAGGTATTGCTGTCCCAGCAGGAAGTGTCCCAGATCGTCCTTCAGCAGTGTCTTCATCATTGACTGAGGGGGTTCTTGGTGGTATCTTGGGCTTCCACAAGTGGGAGAAGCACAAGAGCTCTTCCTTTTTCACGAATACGTGAGCCCACCCTCCATGAGGCACAAGGATCCCACAAGGAAACACTCCTGGTAGAGGCAACGGAGAGCCCTAGGAACCTCCACAGGGACTGGAGAGTCTTGCTGTATGTCCTACTGGGTGATTAATGCCATTTCATTCTTTTAGATCTAATGCTGGATGATGTATTAATGGAGAGCTCAGCCAGTGCAGTGCAAGGTACTGAGAAGCTGGCACGTCTCGTCCCTCTGAATGGCAGTGCTGTGTCACTAACGGTTGGCCACCGTGGCTGAGGCATCCCACTAAACCATGTGTGTGGTGCAAAGCTCATTTGCTTCCTTCATGGCACATGCATCTCATCCTGAGCTGCAGGTCTGCAGACCTGCCTCAGCACTGACACTTGCAAACCCCTAATTTACTCCTTGATCATCTTACATTTTTCAGTATATTTTTTTCCCTCTGGTTTTCATTAAGACACTGTCAGACTTTTCATGCCTTTTTTTTTTCTTAATTTTTTTTTTTAATTTTAATTTTTATTTTTTTTCTGGAGAGAATAATGACTGGACTGTGAAAATGGGTCCTCTACTGTTGACTTTAGCTATCCAACCACCAGCATGGGAATCTGAAAAATTTGCAGGTGTGAGTCTTTGGAAAGCTTAGGGAGGACATTTCATTATTTCTTCAGCCCTTGTTTATTGCTCCACAAACACTGTATTCCAGGGAATAATTATTTTCAGCAGGGTAAAATTCAGTATATGGCTGAGCCTCAGTGCTTCAAGAGGGAACTCAACCTCTCACCAACCCCCACTGTGGACACAGGATTTTGTCATTGTGCTGCCCAGTGTGTAAATTCTGTGCATTGATTAAGAGTTGCTCAATCCATGAAGCATCTTGTAAATTAAAAGAAATAAAGATACCACCTCAAAGCCTTTCCAGGTGCTGATGGAGATGGACCAGCTGGACTCAACACTAATAGGGTCTGAGCTGTCCCTTTTGACCCACAGCTCACTCACACTTCCCTTTCCCAGCCCCCTTCTCAGGATGGTGCTCAGGGCTGCAAATCCATCCCTTGCACTTTTTATTTTTAGGAGAAGCTTTGATCTGAAAAGCATTTTGTTTAATTCATAACTTAAGAATATTAGCCTGAATATTTAAAGAGGCACCAACATAGAAACAAATATAACTGTAATTTTCAACAAAAAATAATACACTACAAAAATTGTGCCATTAAAACTCTCACCTGAGTACAGGCCCGCACTGCTTGAGATGGGTGCAGGGCTCCATCCATCTCTCTTAGATTGCAGGGAGCTTTGATTAAATAAAAATTGGTTTTCACTGCAGAGATAACTCAAGGAGACAGAGGTTCTACCTTGCATTTCTAAGGCCTTGTTGTAAGTTATCTCAACATGCTTTAATAAATCCTGAATCTCCTTCCCATTGCCACTCCTGATATTTATATTTCTTTGCTGTCCTTCTTGCTGCTCTTGCTGGGCCTCTTGCCCTCTCCTGTGAAATGGGGACAGCATGAGGGAGGGGCTCTCACTGGGTTTGGTGATCTGGTTATTTTTTCTTCTTTTTGCTTGATTGTGATTCCTCTCCTGGTCCTACAAAGTTGCATCAAGGCTGTCTTATTTTATGTTATTTTTAAGACACTGAACTCATTCCAAACCCCTCCATTATCCCTTGCAGGCTCAGAAAGTCTCTTAGCGTTTGCCCTTAAGATGTGTACAATTGTCAGGTCTGTGCTGTGTGTTTCCTTTTGCTGTCTTTTCTTTGGATCCAGTGGTAGTGAATGTGCCATGCTGCTCTGCAGGCACCAACATGAGGAAATAGAAGGGTTTTATTTCTGAACCCAGCTGTTGGGAATTTACGGAATCTGGACTTGTGACTCAAAGCTTACCCACATCTCGGCACTTTCTCTTTCTGTGAAGACAAGATGATACTGTGCGTGTGTGCGTGTGTGTGTGCGTGTGTATGTGTGTGCTGCTGCCTGGTGCTTAGTGAAATATTTTTTTTTCCCTTTATTTTTTCTCCAAGTCTAAATTCTATCACAACTGGAATCCTCACAGTGGAAATAATTTATCATTTTCCATTTCACTTTTTTTTTTTTTTAATAAATCCATTCAGTACAATAAAAGCCAAGTAAAACTCTATGTTTAAATAAGTTCCTTCAGTGCAAACTACTTTTTAATCTAATAATATTCTTGATACATTTGGTAAATCCAGCTGCATCATGGGCTCAATTGCTCACTGGTTTGCCACTGTCCTCCAGATACTCAAACCTGCAAAGGAGTTAATTCCCTTATTATAGGAGAAGGAAGAAGCTGAAGGAGACAGCAATGGAATTGTCCCGCTCTTGTGAATTCCAATTTCCCATGCCCACGCACCTTCAGCTTGAAGTCACCTTGGGGAAAGTTGCAATTTCTCTCTTGACAGGGCTATATTAGGAGGCAAATGCTCCTCAGAGATATTTTGGAGCTGCATGCTCAGCTTAATTCCCCCCCCAAAAATGCAGTTAATGGGAAGAAAGTGGCCCCAGTCCCACTCCCTGCTGTGCTGGCAGAGACCAGCTGAGCCCTGAGAGATTCTGGGAGGGGCACTGCCCAGCAAAAACAAGGGTGCCCCACTGCTGCTCTGCTGGGCACTGGTGGTGTTTCACAGGTGACATCCCACCACCATCAGACAAATGCAGTACAGGATTTAGTGCCCCCAGCCCAGTCTGGGATCACTGAACCCCAAGGGCACCTGGCCTGGGAAAAGTTAGACAGGGATTAGGAATGGGAAATGTTTATCCTGCAACAGCAATGGTAATTTCCTTTCCAACTAAACAGGAGAGAACGGTGGTGAGTTCCCAGACGTTGTGAAGGGGATCAATTATAATCCTACAGCTTGATGCCAAGAGTTGAGTACTGAAGCTTGGGATCCAACCTGACTTGAGAGCCCATAGGTCCAGGCACTGCTTCCCTTGCCAGCACAGTCAGTCCCCTTGGGCCACCCTCACCCCCAGGATGAATGGGCAGGTGGGACTTGCTCAGACCACCTCCCAGCTGGCTGCAACATCCCCTTCTACCTGGGTTAGGAGGAGATCTCTCAGGATCCACTGCCTAAGCCAAGTTTAGCTGTGTAATGATCTCCAGATTTGACCCACTTTTCCCTCTGTCTTGGCCCCCAGCCCTGGTGAAGCAGCTTGATTTACACCTTGTTTACCAGCATGATGTCTCATAGTGGGCTTTTGCTGTATTTCCTCATCTTCTCTCATTCTGCCAGTTCCTCTTTGTTGGTTTGCTCTCTACCTTTCTTTAACACCATATGTGCCTGGAAGCCACATTAACCTTTCCAGTAATAACCAAGACTAACCCAGAGCTCTTGTTCTTGACACAGTGTATTGTAACGGTACAGTAATGTGGTGTTGTGTTAGTTGTGAAGTTCACCACCCGGAGTTTAACAGATGTCTGTATTTCCCAAGATGTTGGTATTGTTAAGCTCTTTATTGCAATAATAACAAAAGGCACTGTGTCATAGGAGGCACGGGCTTTGCACAGGGGGAATTATACCAGATCTATCCCCAAATTCTCTGCAGAACTCAGCAGGGTCAAGTTAAAGAAATGGTATTTTCACAATGGTAAAAACTGGTTTATCTGTTCAGAAAGTTCCCTGCCCACCTAGACACAGTGGGGATTTATCCCTAGCCCTCAAGACAGCACGTTAGCCTGTGTGTGGGAGCATCCGTATGGCACCAAGATGCATGCATGGCTGGCATGGGGACACTGGGGTAGTGAGTGGTGACATGATTTGTAAGCATGGGTTGCTAAATCCCCTCTTAACAAAGTTAATGGGGAAGGAATGAACATTTAGCACTGGGAATTTTCGAAGGCTGCAAGGGCATCTGTGAGACCAGCATCCAGAGAGGGTTGGCTGTGAAGACCTGGGTGCTGGGAAAGCAGAACAGGAGATTTGGGAGTAGGGGTGCAAAGGGGAAAAGCCTTTGCAGATATCTGAACAATTAGCAACCCTGCTTATGAGGTCATGCACTGGCTAATCCAGGTGCAGGAGCCCTGCACAGGGAACACTTACAACCTCTCTCTAAATCCTCTCTCTGTTCTAACAACATTGGTGCTATTCTGTAGAATTTGGAATTACCTGTCAGTCAAAACTGAGAAAAAAATTTAATTCCAGTGTCATTATTCATGAGTAAATCCATTGTAGGAAAAGGTAAAAATGTTGACCTTTTTCTTTTTGAATGTGAATTATGCATAAATGTAGAAGAAGTAAGTGATCCAATTACGATGGTGTTTCTTTCCAAGATGATAAGCTGGTTCATAAAAATAGGTCCTATTCCTAACCTAATTGTATTCAAACATTTTAGTTAATTTGCTACTCATAATTTAGCATAATGTGATCGAGATATCTTGACTTTATGGAGATTTATGCAGATTCTGAGATAGCTGACAAAGTCTTATGAGTGAGTCAGCAGCTACTAGTCTGCTTTTTTTCATAAGCACTCAATAGATTCAGCATGAAAATTAATTTCATACACCTTTTCATCAATACTGTACTTTAGCACTCAGGTGCGGATCACCTAAATCCCAATGCAGATCAGAAAGTGAATATTAATACTGCCTTTCATTTGATGACACTGAAACAGAATTTTGGGCCTTCCAAACCCCTACAGAATAAAACTGCTGAGTGTCTTTTCCCTTTGGTCCCTGGGCTGGTAGGGAAAGGTCTGTCTCTACAGAAAAAAAACAAAACTGATTTTTCAGGATCCTGCTATGAAGCAGGGAGCACATGAAACCATTAAATCTAGGATTTGATTGCAATGTCATTGGCTATTGACAAAGTGAGTTCTATTTCCAGGAAAAATACAATCTTCTATGCTTCCTGGCATCATTCTTGTCCAACTTTTTTTCTTTGACTAACGAACTGTACATTTGCTCCGGAGCACTGTACATTTGCTCTAGAGCACTAAATATCAACTGTTCAATTCTTACAGCTCAATCATTTTCATAACCAGTTGATCATGTAATTATGAGGGTAATACTATACTCTGACATTTTCAAGACAGCCCTTTCCACATCAATCTGCATTATAATGCCTCCTTGAAAATTGTACTGAATTATATACTCAGCCTTGGCATTTCCTCATTAGATATTAGGTGAGTAAATGAGTTTATCTCTAGGAACATTTGGGGTCTAAAGTCCTTGTGTCATCTCCAAGGCAGCCAAACACGGAACACGGTTGGACAGTGAAATCTGTGTTTTGATAATCTTGTCTAAATGGAGGATCGTTATTTTCTGATCACTAAGGCTCATTGATCAGTTTTCCTTGGTATTTTTATGGACCATTTTTCTGCCAAGGTGTTGAATTCTGTTGTCTCTACAGTTTATTGCAAAGAACATAGTATGTTTGCACTCCTTCTCTTTCAAAGACCACCACAAACTCAATGGCCTGTGTTTTTAGGCAATTGTCAGTAAAATCTGTCCCCAGCATCTGACCGTTAATTGGGTTTTCTGATGCTTTGGGGACTTCTAAGATCAACAGAAACAAAAATTGTTATTTTAATTTAGATTAAACTTAAATTTCCCTACAGAGAAAAATTATTTTTAGCAGCACACTAGTCCCAGCTCACCTCATCCCTGATGCCACAAGGCTGAGTATAGAGCATGTCCCACTGAAAATATTTAATGGATATAAGATGATGGGAGTCCTGCTGTGTATTAAAAATGGTAACATGCCAGCAAGGAAAAAAGGAAATAAAAAAGACAGTATGTTGCTGTGATTGGTCTAGAATTTATCATCTCTGGAGTTGGAGAGTAAGGGTGCATTGACTTGAGAAAGATGCAGAGAAATTCCTTGATTTGCCTCTCACTCTCCTCCCCACTGCAGAAGCTCAGTGTAAGCCCTACTACTCGGATTATTCCCGTTTCCGCCTCCTGATTCACCAGATGTGCACCAGCCACTACTTGGATCTGTTCATCACCGGCGTTATCGGCCTCAATGTCATCACCATGGCCATGGAGCACTACCAGCAGCCAAAGGTACGGGGACAGCTGGGAGGGACAGGCAGGGGGGACATGCAGAGCTGTGCTGGGATGTGCTGTTGGGCATGGTAAAGGCCAGGTTTTCTGTCAGATGTCCACCTTTGCGAGTGGAGAGCAGCCATCCTACAACTGGCTCCCAGCTCAATCCAAGGCTTTTGGTACAAGGATCCCATTGCACCTCTCCCTTCTAGTTAAGTGCAAGCTGACTGCTTTGAAAATGAGACTGGGAGTGGGTTTGCTTGCTTTGCTAGATTTGATCATCATTGATATCTTCCATTTTACTTAGGTTTCACACCCACCCTCTCCCCCCCCCCCCCCCCCCCAAAAAAAAAAAAGAAAACAAAAAGAGAAAAAGGAAAAAGAATAGAAGAATTTGGGAAATGGGGTTTTTTTTGCAAAATTTCTTCTAAATCCCACGTCCCATAGGACCTAGTTTTCACAGGAGATTCCATGTGGGTCTTTAAAAAGCATTTTAATATGTTAATGTGCTTAATTCCTGGTTCTTTGTCATACTGTGAAAATAAAAACAGCCTGTCCTGAGATGTCAAGTCTTTTGTGCATAAGTATGAAATGGAAATAGCTGCCTTTGCCACATAACTTGTACTTACTTTTATTAGCAACTTTCAGAATGAATAAATATAACACACAATAGGAGGAAATATTCTTTAAAATTAGACAGGACGTGAACACTTAGTATAAAAAAAAAAACCCAAACAACTAAAACATGCCAACAACAGGGGCAAGGGGAATATATTCTCCAGTCTATCGTAAGCAAAAGTGAAAGGGAGGAAGCCCAATTCATTTCTTCTGTCCAGGTCACCTTTAAATACTCTGGAAGGCTCATTGCACGGTTCTGTCATTAGATGATGAAAAAGGTTGTTGGCAAAGGGGCCTGTGCTGGAGTCATTCTAGAGCACGTGTCTTACCACAGTTACTTTGCAGCTACATTTTCTCTCGTATTATAGAAATGTTGGGCAAGCTTTTGTTTTTCTTTTTCTTTAGAAAAATAGCATTTTGTCTCTAAGCCTCTGGTATGCAGTGTCTGGCTAGTAACTCCAAGCTTGGGTTATGCTGAGATGACAGCATGGTCAGAGTCATACACATGCTTGAGTCCTGCGGAATTAGGACGTGGACATCTCTCTGATCTGGGTGATGGATGGCTGGGATCCTGAAGATATTTGAAGGCTAAATGTACCAAAGAGATTTATATCCAAACTAGTAATGTCTTGGTGCTGAAAGGAGTTGGTTTTCAGATACAGCAGGATGCCCTGGGGATGAGACCCCATATGGAGATGCTGCAGCTCCTGGAGAGGAGGGAATGCTGCAGTGTGCAGAGAGGTGGTTTGAGTAAAGTGCTGCTGAGCAAAATCTGTTTCTGCCAGCTAAATGTGCTCATTTGCTGCAGAGCCCAAGTGCCCTGCAGTATGGCAGGGAGGCTTGCTGAGAGCCACAGCTTCCTTCGGCAGCTGGGCTTGTGCTTCTTGGTCAGATGAGGTGATTTTTGTCCATGGATGCTTGAAGCTAAACTGTAGCACAAAGGCAGAGTACATGATTTAAACTCCTTCTGCTATGATTTCTCCCACTCAGAGATGAGTAAATGTTGGTCTGTGGGCACATCTCCTCTGTTCCCTAACACTGCCGTGGACATTGTTATTACCATCCTGTTTGCCAGCAGGGAGAAATCCAATGCACATTACTTAAGAAGCCAGGAAGGATGCTGCTACCACAGTGTTCCTTCATGAGTGAGGCTTTTGGGGATGAAATCACTTCTGATGTAGCTTAATGCTTGACTGTGCAAGAGTTGTCCCAGCCAGGATGCACTTGGATTAAAGACCAGACTGACTTCTGCAGAGGGAAGGGGGGCAGAGGAAAATGCAAGACACTTGCTTCCCCTGGCATGTCATCCCTCTGTTGCGCTCCTTGCCAAAAGCTCAAGGTGAGGAGTAATGGCAGGCTGTCACCAAGGAGCCATTTGGCCAGCACTTGCAGAAATGAACAAAGTGGGATGAAATTCACCTCTCTGACAAAAGCACAAGAGGTCTTATGCTGCTGAAACCAGCAAATGCAGCAGCTCTTTCTGCCCACCCCGGTGATCCTAGCTGGGGCTGTGCTGCTGCTAGGGGGGTGAGCTGTGCCCTGGGCCTGTGTCAGTCCCTCCTGAGATTTTATCACCAGGCAGCAAGTGCACTCCATGAATCTCTGGGACTTTTGCCTGGGACATTTTTCATCAGAGAGAGCCCGTGTTTGAAGACTTTTAACTGTAATGGGTAAGTGATGACACAAGAGTCAGGTTTGGAGGCAGCAAAGCGCCTTTGCAGAACTAACATCTAACCCCAGTCCTGTGTCCACATCCCAGGTTCTTGACGAAGCCCTGAAGATTTGCAATTACATCTTCACCGTTATCTTTGTCATGGAATCGGTTTTCAAGCTTATTGCCTTTGGGTTTCGCCGCTTCTTCCAAGACAGGTAACAAAAGATCCATTGTGATCACAAGGTCAGCAGCAGGCTCTGTGGAGATCTGCCCACATTCCATGTCCTGAATCCCATGCTCTGGCCCATACTGTGAGTCTGATATGTATGAAGGCTTTTTGGAGTGATTGGCTGAAGGCTGGGTAGGTGGAGACATGGGACGTAAGCTGGAGGATGGATTGTGCAGGCCAAGGAGTGAGATTGTACTATTTTAGCCCTTGGGAGCAGATGAAGCGGGGACATATCTCCACCAAGTAGCCAATTCTCTTCTCATGCCAGTTGCATGTCCATATAATCAAGCAAACCTGTTGAAGTGACAAAATTTATGTCAAGAGAAAGAATCTATCTGTGAGTGAACATGAAAGAAAGAAAGGACCTCTCTTTAATGCAGATGAGGAGCAATGGATGACATTGTGTCTTTATCTAGATTTTCACTCTCTTAGCTCACAAACACAAATTTTATGTCCTTGGTGGATCTTTCTCCCATTTTTGCCTTCTTCAATGTTAATACCAAAACCAGGGCACTAAGCAGGCCTTCACATGAGCCCTTCAGCATCCACTGCATGGTTCCATCCCTGTCCCCACATTTTGTGTGTCTGTGCTGGAATTACCACTCTCTCCAGCCTAGCAAAATCCTTGGGGCCTTTCTTTCACCAACACAAATTTTTTCTAAGGACTGTACATGGGGTTCTGTTCTTTCTGGGGCAGATCTCACATTGAGGTCCACAAGTGTCATGTCTAGAAGTGGCTAGACAGACAACACAGTGTCTCTCCTGAGGTTTGGAGTCTCTGGGTAGAAAACTTCCCAGCTTTTGTTCCTCTTTCTATCTTTGGAATTGGCTGGTTTTCTAATGAGATGCATTACTTACAATGATTTCATAACATCACTGCTTTTGTATAATACCCTCAGATAAATACTGCAGATTCATTTGAGTTCTCAAACCATTGAAATGACTGGAATTCGTGTGAAACAAGCTGCCTCCCATTGCCAGCTTCTTAGTAGATGTTAAACTTCACTTTGTGTTGTCTCCAGATGGAACCAATTAGATCTGGCAATTGTGCTGCTGTCTATCATGGGTATCACTTTGGAAGAGATCGAGGTGAATGCTTCACTACCAATTAATCCCACAATTATCCGGATCATGAGGGTTCTCAGGATCGCCCGAGGTGAGAGGGATAAGGCAGAATTGACTTGTGTTTGAGGTACGTGGTTGGCATCAGGAGAGAGTTAAGCATTGAGAAACAGTCCTGGGGCACATCCTCATCATAATGTGCATAGCTCTGGCATCAACAGGCTGTAAACAAATGAAAGAACAATGGGGGAAAATACTTGCAAGGAGTCAAAAAGCTGAGCCAACTGACCATGTGTTTCTGCCTTAAGAGATTTTGAAGGCTGAGAGCTTAGAAATTAAGGAGAAGTAGCTGTGGCAGTAACTCCCAGAGATGTACCTGGGAAAATTGCTCCAGTCAAATCAAAGTCATCTCTAACAGGGATTAGAGAACACAAGCTTGAGTACATCGGCTTTAAAAGATGAGCATCTAATAAATTTAAAATCCCATGAGGCTTTACATCACACCACTTGGTGACAAAGCATGCCTTGTCACACTGTATCCATCTGTGCCCTCAGACACGTTCCCAAGTCAGGGAGCCAGCTTCTTCAGGGATTGAAGGATTTTTCAAAACAGGGAGGTGTCAGGGCCAAATGATGAAGATGTAAAATGTGAGTGCTCAGGCCCTTAATGAAGTACTTCCAGGCCCTCCTGAAGGGTATTGTGCTCTGAGGAAGAATTGTTTTGATTACAGCCCTCATCTAAGCAGAGAAGGAGCTGGAGGAGAAATGAAATGCTGCTGTGTCTCAAGAGGGGGAAAAAGTGGGTTTTCTGTGTATTGGATCCCTTTCAGAATTAAAAATACATGCAGCTTCTAATTGGAAATGCAACCTTCTGGAAGAGATGTGTAAATAATTCCTCAATGAATCATGTATGAAAGTGGGTAGCCTATGGAAGTGGGAAAGTAGGCCCAGGGCTGGGAAAGGAACTTCTCATGATAACCGGAGGAAGGAGATGAGTCCAATACAGATAAAGTGGGGAAGAAAGAGCCAGGCAGAGTGATAACGCTTTTTCCAAGTCTCAGAGTAGGTGATGCTGCTATTTATGGGATTTTGATAGTATCCAGGCAACAAGGAGTGATGTAAAAAGGCCAAGGACTGTAGCAGCTAATGGTGAACACTTGACAAGATTTCACGTTTCTCTTCCTGGGCTCCTGGGAGAGGGACTGAGTTTGTGCCTCTCTGCTAACGCTGCCGTTACCATATTGCAAATGTGTTTTCCACAGTTCTGAAGCTGCTGAAGATGGCAGTGGGGATGAGGGCCCTCCTGGACACCGTGATGCAAGCGCTACCACAGGTAACCCACTGCCATATCAAACCAGAGCTCCTCTGGCCCACAGCTCATTTCCTATTGCAGAGGAATGCTAATAATTTTATCTTTGCTGTCATTAGAGAATCAGATTTTCCTCCCGAAGCACTGAGATACAGTCCTCATATTGAGGTCATTTTTGCCCTGAAGCAATTTAAGTTTTGGATTAAAGAATACAGCAAGAAACAGGTCTGGAACAAAAAAAAAATCAATGAATGTTCTTTTTTTGTGTGTTTTTTCCCCCCATTTCTTTTTCTCTTTTCAGGTGGGGAATCTGGGCCTTCTCTTCATGTTGTTGTTTTTCATATTTGCAGCTCTTGGAGTGGAGCTGTTTGGAGACCTCGGTGAGTCTTCTCATGCCAGTGGAAGGGGTGGGAATGGTGTTGGAGTGGGAGGTCTCACAGCTGCACTTGGTCTCACAGAATGTGATGACACACACCCTTGCGAGGGGCTGGGACGGCATGCCACATTCAGGAACTTTGGGATGGCCTTCCTGACCCTCTTCCGAGTATCCACAGGAGACAACTGGAATGGGATAATGAAGGTAAGTGTTAAGGTTTTGTCAGCAAGTGTATTGCTGTTCTAAACATGAAATTTGCCAAATCTTCTCAGTTTTCTTCATGAAAGGAGAACCCATTGCAGACTGTGGTTCATGCTGCAATATCTTCACATCCCTTCATCTTAGTGTCATGGTTTAGTTGATAAGTTGGTGTTAGGTGGTAGGTTGGACTTGACGATCTCCAAGGTCTTTTCCAGCCTGGTTGATTCTGTGATCATTCCCCCGCTGTTTCCAGGACACGCTGCGTGACTGTGACCAGGAGTCCACTTGTTACAACACCGTCATTTCCCCCATCTACTTCGTCTCCTTTGTGCTGACAGCCCAGTTTGTCCTGGTGAATGTGGTGATCGCAGTGCTCATGAAGCACTTGGAGGAGAGCAACAAGGAGGCAAAGGAGGAGGCAGAGCTTGAAGCAGAACTGGAGATGGAGATGAAGACCATCAGCCCTGGCCAGCACAGCCCCTCGGACATCTTTGTGTGGACAGGCACCACCAGTGGAGAGAGACCTGAGAACCCCCGTGGATTTACCAATCCCATGCAAATCAAGGTGGATTCTCAGCTCTCACTAGCTTATCATATGGTGAGAATCTCTGTTGGAGGGTGAGGAGGGCTTGCCCTGCATTTTTGTTGGGGGAAGACTTGCAAGAGTTGGTAGTGAAAGAGGCATGTACCAGATGTTCTGAGCTTGTATTCCCTGCTGTCTGCTGCTGACTCTTGTGTGGTTTGGGAGCCAATGCTGCAGGGAAGAGACCCCAGGCAGGTCTCCAGCCCACCTTGATGCATCTGTTTGGAGGGAGAGAGTTTTGCAATTTACTCTGGAGTTTAGCTCAAGCCACAGAGTTCAGCTCCAAATTTACTCTAATTTACTACCTAGCTCCAAATTTACTCTAATTCAGACTTTTGACTGGTCCTTTGTGATAGCAAAATGATGAACGTAATTTGTTTGCTTTTCTAATACAGACCATGAACCACAACATAAAAGAGGAATAAAACTAGGCTAATCTTTGCTTCAGTATTAAATTTGTTTTATGTAACCTCAATTTAAAAACCATCCCCACAGTCAGGCTTGTAAGAAAAAATTCTTTTAACAATAGAATAATCCAGAGAAGACTCAAACCTGAGCTCACCAGAGCTGGTGGCAGAACTCCCACTAGCAGAAGAATAGCTGTAATGCGGAAGCTGCTACAGGCTGCACCATGTCTCCTTAAAGCGCAGTTTTTGGATGAAGACTCAGTTTGAGGAATGAGAGGTGACATCAAGCCCCAGACAAGTTATTTGGGAGGTCACTGAGCTGAAATTACTCAGGAAATACAGTCCAGCCTTTTTTTTAGTCTTAGCTGTTGCAAATTGGGTTAAACTCTATGCAGACTTCATTAACTTTTATTACATCATTATTTCACAACAGCATGTCTTGACCACAGCCTGGGGTGGACTAATGCATAATCTAATGCATGAAAAACTCATTTATGATTTTTAGTCCAAGGGTGAAAGAGAGTAAATCCCTGTTTAATCTTTGTTTCAGTTCCTAAGCTACTGGAAATTTGTGGTGCCATTAGAATCTCTGATGTTTGAGATGGAATCCAAAGCTGCTCTTTGGCTCAGGAAAAAGGAGTTCAGGGCCCTGTGGGGAAATCCAGATTTACTACGTCCTCTAGGAAGAAACAATACATTTCAACTGGTTCTGTATGTGTTGAGCAGAGTACTGACATGTCCTCAGCTGTGTTGTCCTGTACCAGGACTGAAACTGGCAAAAAAGAAAAATTGCAAAACTGCGAGACAAATCAGTCAGAATGATACCCTCACTCTGCAGTCTGTTAAACCTGCCCTCTCTAAAGGCAGCCTGGGAAAGGGTTTATTCCAGTCATAACCTTCAGAGTGTGTTTCTTGTTCTTTCCCTCAGACAGAAGCCTCAAAAACCTCCAGGAGATCTTATTCTGACTATTTATTTCCCCAACCAAAAGCTTCAGGACAAATCTGATGCTTGAGCTTGATAGCAGAGGAATACAAATCCCAGGACACAACCCTGCAAGGACAGCATGCTCTTTTGCTTGCCTCTTTCCTGGGATTTTTGCACTTGTGTGCTGTTGACTGTAGTGCTGGTCCTCATCTCATTGTATGCATTGGGCATTCCCTACATGGAAGGTGCACCCTGAAATACTCCCCTTCTGCCTGCAAAAGCCAGACCCTGCTCTGTGCAACCCCAGTGCTGTGGCTAGCTGGTTTGACATCATTGGCCAAAACACAGGGGGCACCTCAGCCAATGTCTGGCAAATGAATTAGTGACATGACATGTGTCCATCCTGCTCAGCTGCAGGTTCCATGGACAGGACATGTTATTTTAATTTCTGTGCCATCTAGATATGGATTTAGGTGTCAAGTATTAGGTCCTGCAGCTCAAAAGTGTGGACCATGTGTGTAGAAGCCTTGCAGCACGTAGTGTCCTGTTGAAGTTGACAGCACCAATGGAAAAATTCTGCTCAGCCCCCAGAAATGACTGGCCATGTTTGCCGAGAGGGAGATTGTCCCCAAGGAGGGCCCCGGGTGGGAGCAGCTGTGGTCTCGGGGCAGCTGCCATCACTCCATCTCTTGTAATGTCTGGGAAAGCTGTGTCTGCTCACCGTGATATTACTGCACTGTTCTCTCTCCTTTTCTCCTGTCCCATTGTTCCTGTTGCTGCTGTTCTCCTTGAACGTTTCCACCTTTTCTTCCCCCCTTCTACTTTTTTTCCCTTGTTTTGTTCATTGGGTTTGATATGCTGTCCTTATTTTCTCTCTGTCTCTGTCCCTTGCCTTTTTCCTCCCCTCTTTTTGGCTTGCTCTCTCTCTCTCTCTCTCTCTCTCTCTCTCTCTCTGCATGCTATACACCACCCTTCCTAGGAAAGGCACTTGTTTGATACCATATCACTGCTGATCCAGGAATCTCTGGAAGGAGAGCTGAAGCTGATGGACAACCTGTCAGGCTCTGTGTGCCATCATTATGCCCTCCCAGCTCCCGAATATTACAACTCTGAGAAACAGGTTAATATCCTAATTTCCTGCAAAGTCTCCATCCAAACTCAATTTGACTGAGACCTTTAATAGCAAGTTAAAGTTCTTTATGTAATGCAGTCACAGGAATTTGGAAGCATAAGTCACTTCAGCTTTTTCTGTGGGAGTAGATGATGTTGTATATCAATGCAAGAGAAAGAGAACATGCTCGAACTTTCCCTTGTCAACACAGTAAGAAGTTTTTCATTGGGATTTACAGTTCATAGGTGTTAGAGGGAAAATGCACAAAAATTCCATCTCCATCCTTCAGTGAGGTTCTTATATTTGGCTTCCTGCTCCTAAGCAGGGCTGCACAGCAATGTCAGGGCATGTCTGCAGAGCCTGCAGTGTGAGGTTTTCTCAGAGCAGAGCCTGAGCTGCTGGGGTTCATCAAATGATCTCTGTGTTCTGTGCCTACTTGTACTGCATGAAAATCCAGTTTTGAAGGGTTTTCCTAAAGAGGCTTCTTGCAAATGGGTCATTCTAAACTAGATCCTTATCTCTGATCTAGTGAATTTAGGAGGGGAGGCCACCCTTAATGATGCACAGAAGTAACTGTGTGCTCCAGTGCTTTCTCAAGCAGACAGTGCTTGTTTAAAATTAGTCCATTTACTTCCTAGAATAAAATACCTACTTTCTAAAGTGCATTATTCTTTAGAGCAAATATTTTCCCTAAAACACATCAGTGACCATAATAATAATTCAAGCACACCTATTTTTTTGCTGCAGTTGGAATTGAGCAAATTCCATATTTCTTGATCTATTTCCCCCACACCCTGGCTAAAAATAGCAGAAGTCTTCTCGTTAAATCAGCGTGCTTGTTTATGAGCTCACTGACACTCTAAATTACCCAACTTTTGATGGTTCATTAGAGGAAAGGAACAAGCTTAGGTAAAATGAAATCCTACTGCAGATCTTTATATAGCAGGATTACATGTCTCCCTCTGATTGCTCAATATTGCATCCTAGAGTCTATTAAGATATAGGAAGTGGTTGTCTCTAAGAATTGCCAGAGGAATAGAGACAGTAGCTTTGGCATGGAAGACAGAGGGTCAGTAGGAAACTCAGTGAGAGCTGGTTGAAAATTTTTTGTCACAGTTTCACCAGAAAGTGCTGCTGCAGCAAAAAAATGGGCTTGTTTTGACATTACTGTAATGAAAAAATACAGCATTCCACTTTGCAATGGCTTTTTCTTTTAAAATTTAAGCCTTTCCCCCCCCCCCCCCCCATCTATAATTAAAACTGGTCTAAATCAGTTGGATGTTTCCAACAAAATGTTTTGACAGCTTCAAACTCAATTCTGGGTTTGGGAAAGCTGAAGTGGGGTGATGTTTTGTTTACATTTTGACTTTTCTTTTCACACCATTTGTCATGTTCTCAGGCAATTCAGGAATTTAGAGCAGTGCTGAGACTTGCTGAAAGCAATCTGATTAATAGCAACTCCCAGCAAGGCAGCTCCAGCAGGCAGGAGCTGCTGGAGTCCACCACACTCCTGCACAGCTTTTTCCTGGCTCTGGTTGGTGGGTCCCTCTTAGGGATTCCTGTCCTTAGGCTGGCAGCCTTCACAGTGATGATTTAGGGGAGCCACATTTTAAATCAGGGGCTCCAAATCATCTCTCTCATCCATTGCCAGCAGATAAGTGTGCTAGAAGAGATATCAAAGCCGAGGTTAGATGAGAGGAGTCCAACCCTCTTACTTATCTCAGCTGAATTTTGAGCCTCTCCAGGCTCACTCATCACTGGGTTTGTTCCATCCTGCGGCTGCCATTTCTAAGAGTGAGAAAACCGAGTCCTTTAACAGCTTCAATGCAAGAGATCTGGGCCTCTCTGTTTTCTCTTGGAAGATTTATTGCTGCTGAAAGACTTTTCAAGCAAAGAGGATGGCAAAAAAAAAATGCACAGTGAGAACTGAAAAGGAAGCACCTGGGACTTGCCTAGAGCAGGCAGCCCCTGTGAGCATGAGCTGGGTTTGGAGGTTACCTGATGAAATGCCATTCCTGGTGTCATGAGCACTGTATCCAGGGAGGGGATCTGGGGAGAACTGAGCCTGCTGCAGGGCAGAAACCCCCTCTTACAGTGCCCGGCAGCAGAGCTGCTGCTCTGGGGGAGATGCCACTGTCCCCTTTTCCCCCTCTTTTTCCTCCAAAATCTGAAGTGACATTTTCACATTTCTTATAAAAAGACCTCTGTGTCTAGGGAGAGAGCTTCATCAATGATTTGATAAGGACATTTATAGGTTGTTTGAATGCCTTCAGTGGGGATCCAGTCATGCAAGATGCATGAAAACAGGAGTGCGGCTGTGTAGAGCCAATTTCCAAGTCAGGATTTCTCAGTGCCAGAGGAGGCAGCTGGGGCCAGGCCTGAGGGGCATCTGGGGGCTGAAAAATTTAGTTGGCTGTTTTAGTAGGTCAGTTATTGGTGTCACTGGAGGCTCTTTAGCCAGCCAAAAAGAGTTGAAATCACCAGGAAGGTGTTTGCTGACCAAAATAAAGTTTTAAATTTCTCCCTGTGCCCTTTTATCCATGAGGAAGTGAATTATGGTCCCACCTGCCTCTTGGGGGTGGGAGGGGTGGGGGGGTGTAGTCCCTGCAGCCCTCCTATGGCACAGGGAAAGGCACACTCCATACCCCACCTGAAAAGATGGTTTAGTTGTTGGGGAATCTTTGGAGACTAAAACAAGTTTATCTTAGAAACCAGGATGGTTACTGGGGGGGAACAACTTCAGAGAAATCAGATCTTGAAACCACTTGTATTTGATCACAGCCAAGAGGATGAATCTCTCTATCATGAGAGCAGTGTTACTTTTGCTTCGTCATATAGACAGAAGAACAGCAAAATACAATGCTAACATTAGTGTATGGTTTTAAACCCCTTCCCAGATCCTTGGTAAGCACCGAAGTATGAATGTCCCACTCATTTTTTAATTTCTTCATTATATTTAATTTCTTTAATGTTCTGTCCTTGATAACAATGTGTATGATGTAGCTTCTCCCACTGCAGGGATGTTGCTTTAGTGTCTAGAAGTATTTAGATTATGATACTTTTTTTTTTTCTTTCTTTAATTTTCCTTTCCAAAAGATTTGTGTCCTGGTTTCTTATGTTTAATCATTTCTCCCTTTAGATCCCTCTAGCTGAGATGGAGGCTCTATCTTTGACGTCAGATATTCTCTCTGAAAAGTCCTGGTCCTTAGCTCTGATGGATGACTCTTTTCCTGATGACATTAACACACACTTACTTAATGCTCTGGAAAGCAATGTACATACATTGGTCTCTGTGTAGTCTGATGTTTACAGGGTTCGAAATACTGCTCCCATCTCTCTGCACCTGCCTATTGGCATTTCCAATTCCAGCCCCTTCTCAAATAGCACCAACCTCTTCCCTGAAAAGGATGCTGTCCTTAATGCTATTAAGTCCTGGGTTTTGTCACTCTTGTCCACAGTCTTCGCTCCTTGCAAGGAATGAGTGGTTATTTCAATTTTTCTTTTGGTGTCTTATGTATAAACAGTGTGTTTTCTACAAGTAAAACTAATAGTAAAAAAAAGGCTTTGGAAAGCACCAAGGTTGAAATTTCCTCACCATCTGAAACAAATCAGTGATACTGTGTGAAGAGACACCCGTGAGCTAATGACCCATGTCCTCTGCTGAAGGGTCAACCCCAACACTTCGGTTTGGTGTGGATTTTTGTCATTGTGAACACAGGCAACACAAGGCTTTTTGCATGATTGGTGCCAGACTGTTTCCTTTACAAATATCAAATAAGGATCTCTCCAACATAATACTTGTTTTGCAAATCCTTTCTAGTAGTCACTATGCTGGAAAAAAAGAAAAAAAACCTACTATTCAGTGGTTTTTTGACTGACATAACCAGTATTTTGAACCCTGCCTTCACCATCTCCTCTTTGAAACATTAGACATTTTTAGCTGTGTAGCAGTCAAGTGCTTTTTTTCTGCTGTAAAACAGACATAACTCCTTTCCCAAATTTTAAAATCATTCTTGTTTTCTTTGTTGTTGTTCATGTACCTACCTTTGGATGTTTGTGTTGTTCATAAATTTTCTGCCATATTAGTTGACTGTCATCCTAATTAGCACTTATTTGAGAAATACCTCTTAAACCGTGACAATATTTCCCATCATGCTTCATGGCATCCTGTGCAAAAGATTTTGTAAACTCCGTTTTACTTTTTGTACGAGACTTTTTGTTTCACAGTTAGTATGGAGAGTTGGACAGAGGAGAAACCCTCCTAGTTTTCAATCAGATTAGACAACTTTGTTTGACAGCACTGCAAAGTATCAGAAGTACAGTCAGGAAAGATGTTTTTTCTCCCCTCTCCAATAAAAAAAGCAAAACTGTATTGAACAAAGGGTTTTGTGAATTTTTATCAATACCAAAAAAGTGTTTGGTGGCAACAGTTGCCCAAACCCCTGAAAAACTGCAAGCTTTCATTGAAATCTCTTCTAAATGCAATATTTTTACACTTCATTTAGATGTGGCTTTAGTTGAAAAATATCTGTATTGGGGATTTTTTTGTTGTTGGTTTGGTTTGGTTTTTGGTTTTGTATTGGTTTTGGTTTTGTTTTTTTGGTTTGTTTTTTGAGTTTTTTTTTTGTTGTTGTTGTTCAAGGAAAACTTGGATTTGATTTTCAGTCAAGCCAAAACAACATGTTTTTCAAAAGTACCACTGAACCAAAAAGTCATGTGCTCCCACTGCTCTGTAGCCTGACCCGGGAAAATAATTTTACAGCCATTTTCAATGGTTTTCATGAATTTCACTCATGAGATTTCCCCCAAGATGATCCAAAAGTGGAAATAAGCCATATTGGATCCGGTCAACAAATCTAAAAGTTCACTGAAGGTTGGATTTGGATGGGGTCTCAAATCCAAGTTCTCACGTTCAGATTCAAATGGGTCTGAATTTGAGATCTCAGGTTTCAGGCTACCTTTTCTGCTTTAAGCTCAGTAGTATAACAGCAAAACAGCACGAAGAAGGGGAAGGCAGGGAGGGACAGAGAGGTTCCCAAATCCACTCTCTCAGCTTTACCAGCACAGATTTTGCTCTCCTTCCCAGAGCTGTTTCAGGAGATTGCAGTCTCCCTTATCTAGTCTGTGTCCAAGCTCCAAATCAGCAGTTTCCCAAGGACTGAAACAAATGCTGTGTGGCAATGCAGGTTTTGTTCATTAAATTTGTAATGGTGATCTCCTCTTCTTTTTTCTCTTCCCCGTCTTTTCTTCTTGTTTTTCCTCTTTTTTTTTTTCTTTTTGCAAATGCCTTTTAATCTCATCCTGTTTCTTGTGCAAATAAATGCCATAGTGAAATTTTGGTTTTATGACTGAAGGATAAAATTGGGATCAAAAAAATCTTCGTTGGTTCCAGAAAACCTGTAATGCACTGAGTGAAGGGAAAATTTTTCAGAAAATAAGATCTAAAGTTTTCCCAAAATGATCAGCTAAATACTGTACTAGACTACAGTGGCACAAACATATTCCTGTGTTTTTCACTTGAGACATTTTAACAATTAAATAATTGTTCCATTAGAAATACACTGGGAAGATGACTTTGCTTCCATTTTTTGCTAATACTCTCCAAGACAGTAACACCCAAGAACATTTCTGGGACGGAGATATTTTCTTATGAAATCAGACTTGAATCCACTCAATATTGCCTCTGGGGCTGTCCATTCCAAGAGTCTCTTTGGCTGTAAAAATTTCACAGTTAACATATATACAATAACCCTTGCTTGCATTAGATCCCTTCTAATTAGAGAATGGCTTTCACCCTGAAGCAGTAGGTTTAGATATCCTTTTCAATAAAATAGGTTTAGTTATTCATTATGTGAGAAGAAAATCCAATAAAATTGTGCTGTGAGCCAGAACAGAAAATATTTTTTATAAACTAATTTTTGCATTTGAGTTGGGGTTCTTTTGTTTGTTTTTCTTTCTTTTATTGTCAGAAGAGGAAACTACTCACTTTTGCAAAAGCCTGCCTTGCTGATGAGGGCACCTAGGGAGAGTTAAAGTTCTGCCAAGCATGTGACCTTTGCTGGCCTTGAGGCATGATGCCTTCTTTGCATATCTCTGAAATAGTCATGGTTTATTCCTACGTTGTGGCTTCCTGTTTCTGTGATCCATTGTGTGAGAGTTTATTGACAACCCCAAGGAAGGGGGATGGCTCCCTGATAGATCCATTCGTGCACCCTGTGCATGCCCATCATGCCATCCTGGTTGCAATGGCTGTCGGGTGCGTTTCTGGGCACTTCTCCTCTTTCCCACCCTCCCACACCTGCCTTCCTCACATTTTTCTTCCCCTCAGGATGATCTCCGCTCCAAGGACAACACGCTGACCCTGTCTCCCAGCAAGGACCTGCTGAGCGTGAGGAAGCCCTCGGTGGGACGTACCCACTCCTTGCCAAATGACAGCTACATGTTCCAGCCACCCTACTCCAGCCCCAGCCCTGCCTCCTTGGGCGACAGGAAACCAGCACATCACAAGTCCCAGTCAGGTACATGTCTCTCAGCTGGGACAAGAGTAGGATTTTCCAATAGAGCAAGAGTTGTGGTTTCCCAAGCTCTTCAGCAGGAAGGAGAAAATTGCCACGGGTTTCCAGTCATGTGTCTAGACCTGTGGAACACCTGTGAAAAGACTCCACAACTTGCAAAGACCCTCCACAATTTATAAAGCCCTGTTTAAGATAACTCCTTTCCTCAGAATTTTTTAGCAATGTGACAGTGGCCTGGCTCAACGCTGATTGTCTCCTGCCTGGTTCCCTAAGGTTACAGTCCCTACAGCCTGGTCTCCATCTGTCCCACTGGGCCTCAGAGGAGAAATCCCAGTAAAGAAATATTTCCTCCTGTCTGTATTTTGCAGCAGTACCTTTTTGGAATCTCTGTCTGGGAACATCTATGAAAGATGGGAAGAAGGTGTCTCTAAATGCCTGTAAAATGAACATTAATATGAATTGAGAGACATGTTGGTGTGAGATGAATGGGAAAATGAGAGAGTATGGAATTGTTCTTCCCAGTGTGCATGGTTGGGATTTGATATACATCTTGGAGCTAAATTCAGAAATATTCTTAGGTACAGGGAGGGCTCTCCTTGCCTGCACCTCTGTCCTTGTGCTTGCAGCTGCCTCCCAGGGCTTATCCCTGTGCCCCCAGTTCTTCTGCCTGCCAGGGGTTACCTGGGGCTGGGAAATGAATGGAGCCACCTTTAATTTGTCTGTACACACCATCATTTTAGAAATTTGTCACCAATAAGACAGGGAAGTTTTTACAAGCATTGGCATTTGAAAGCCTCTAAGCAAAACATAATTTCAGCAATATTCAGAGTGGTAGGAGATTTGAACAGATTAGAAATAAGATGTTGAAATTTACATAGTAATAAGAATTTGGATGAATAGTGACTGTTGAACAGAAGCAAAAAAAAAAAGTGTGCACAAGGAAGGAAAATGAATCTGGTGTTGTGAGAAATCTCTGCCACAATATACAATCTTCAAGGTCAAGAGTGGTGTTTTGAAGAACCTGTTTGCACATAATGCTAATGGTGCAGCTAAAATCCCACTGAAAGCAATAGCAAATCTCCCATTACCTTCAGCTGAGCTAGAATTTATGGGTCTCTGTAACAGTCATGAAATTCCTGACCACATGAAAGAATCATGTTTGCTGCAGAGGGAATTTCCAGTGCTTCATTGTTGACCCTTAATTTGGATGTATTTGCACTGTCTTGAACAAAAACTACATCAGCAAGGGACTAGGTAATTTATGATTCCCTTCTTTTTCAAAATTTCACTTCCCAGCTTCAGTTTGGAGAACCTGAGTAGCCCTATCTGACAGCCCCGGTTTTCTGGGGACAGGCATTGCACCCTTGTATATCCACAGGAACAACTGTTCCACTGAGATGTAGCAGAAATGCTTTCGAGAGGTAAAGCTGATGTCTTATAACCACATTAAGCAATAAAACCTTTTCTGTTTTTCTCCTGCTGGTGAAATTCCAATCATCTTAAGCAGGCCAGAGTGCTGGGAGGTGTGTAAGATCCCCAGACTGACATATCACTTGTACCTACAATGTCACTGCTTTTCAGGTGGAAGTCACTACCACCTGTTTGCAGTTTGTAATATTATAGAGTGCTTCTGAAGACAGCAAGAGGTGCCAGGCGCCTCTAATAAATCACCACAACCAAACCTTAATATATCAAGCTGAGAAGGTTTTGTTGTCAGAAACACTGGCACTTGCAGGAGGCATTGTTTGAATACTCCTTGGTAATGGGGCTGTTTCTCTGGGAAAGATTCCAGGACAAATGAGATTCTCTGGGATGCGGTCCAGATTAAATGAATTGTTTTGAAAAATATTGAGCCTGTGTGTGAGGGGAGCACACAGAGTTTCAAACCTTTTAGAAGCAGTGGCCAGCAACCATGAAGGGTCACAAAGAGGCTGGAGAGTACGTTTCCTTCTTCTGGGAGGCTTTGTAAAACCAGCCTTGAGAGCTGCCAGGTGCTCTTCCCTTTCACTTCATTTCCAGTGTATGCATGCTGGTTTGGAAATCCCAGCAGTTGGTCTCCATATAGGCTCAGGCATGGAGACATCTCCTAGAGCCTTTTAAAGTCAGATGTTTGCAGTGCTCAGAAGTGCGGCTGCCTGTGTAGTTACTGGCCCAAAAGCAAAGATGCAGGAATTGCCAGTTCAGATGAACTTGTAGTTCCTTGTCTTCTGTTCTCAACAGGAGCTAGTCCCAGTTGTATCAGGGGAAAATGCCAAGAAAAATGAAATAATAGACAATGCTGGAGTAATTTATTAGTAGATGGGAGGCTTTTTCCCAGTTCTGGAAAGCCAGTTGCTGAATTCAGTGGTTTTGCTGTGCCTGTCTGATCCAAGATGCAGCAGAGCAGTTTCCTCTGGGAGGTCACTGAGTTTGGGACACAACCCTTGGATGAACATGTCCCATTTCTGCCTCCTCTCCCCCTTGCAAGGTTCAAAGGCATCGGTGCAGTCACAGCCAGCAGACACCAGCTCCCTCCTGCAAATCCCAAAGGACCATTTCCACCATGCAAGAGCTCACAACCATTTGGTGGGGGAGAGCAAGCCCCGGATCTCCCAGCAGGTCCACTCCCCTTCTGCTGAAAGGCTGCTCCGCAGACAGGTAAGCAGAGTTATGATCATAAACCTGCTGGTCTTTTATATTGATGCATTTCCTGGTTAACCGTGCTTTAAATTCAAGGAGGGATTCACAGAGAAACCTCCAGAGAACTGTAATTCTCCTACAGAAATAACAAACTAGTTGGTGGTTTTTGATCTGAAAGCCGTTCAGGAGTCTCCTAAGAACATGCATGATGAGTATCATGTCCTTTGGCAACATGCCTAAATGTTCTCCATATTGTTAGCACTTTATTTTTTAAAATCCTCTTCATAAATGCAGCCAAATGCTCCCTAGGGGCTCGTTGGGGTTGCGGAACTCATTCTTAACTGCTGTGATTTTTTTGGTGCTTGAAAGGACACAAGAATTGCAGGCTCCATCCCAGGCCACCCCTCCTCTGACTCTTCTGGTTTTCTGAAAGAGAAGTGTTTCATGGAAATTGGTTCTCTCATATGCAAAACCATCATGAGAAGTATACTGGTTTTACAGTGAGAATTGAAAATTAAAATATTTTTCGATCAACTGTGAGCTTTTAAAAAGTTTGACTTTATGCACAGCAGAACATGTTCTATTTTGCAGCCAGTTTTATCTCTGGTTTTTGCCTGGCATTGATTTAAATCCTGATTCAATCAAAGATCTAAGGGATCTAATCAAAGATTCCAGTCTGGTTGATTGGAAGCATAAGTTTAGACTTATCTTTTTTTAGTAAAATACTTAAACTTGTGCTTCACTATCACAGTTTTAAGCACATTTCAATGATTGTGCAGCTGAACCAGGACCAGAAGCACATCTGATTCAAAACCTCTGCTTTATTCAGTATTTCCATGCCTGATTTTACATACACAAAGGGGATCAGTTCTATTTTTTCAAAAGCAATTTATTTCCCATATAAAAATAGTCTCATTTCTTTAATCTTTTAATCAACATTGACAAATTAGACAGTTGATTCATTAAGCTCTAAAAATGGATGTGAAGTACCAAGGTTAACAATTACATTAGTCTGTAATACTAAATTGACATAATAAATTCCTTACATCTATTCATTTGCATGGGGTTGGCCAGCTATCCCAATCACCACTAATGGGGAAACTAATTGATGTCATGATTCCAGTTCATAACCACTCTCTCTTGCTTTCTAATGAATAACAGACCCATCCTTTTGAAGCAACCTAGGTGGAATAAATTACCATGTTAGCCATCTTCTCCAGTCTAATTTTGTTCACATCTTTGACAGCTTCTTTTTGTAGACCTTTTCATATGTTTAAGTCAATTTATTGCCCTCCTTTCCTCCCTGTCTCTGCTCACGCAATGACATGAACATGCTCTTGGAGTGACAGATCAGAGAGCAAAGAGTTTTGCGGCAGTGAGCAGATATAGTCTGTGGGCAAACCCATGAGGGGTTGCCTGGACAGGCTCCTGAGCAGCAAGGAGCTCCCAGTCTGGCTAATGGGAGAAGTGAAGTTGTTCTGGTGATATTGCTGTTACTGTTAATTGCAATCTAGATGGCCAGACACTGGGAAAGGTCCTTTAAGAGTCAAAATTCCCTTTACAGCCCCCAGCACTTCTGCTTGCTCAAGTGCTCTCTACTCGACTCTTTTTTATTGCTACCACTAGTATCTCACTAGCACATCAAACAGCCTAAACTGGCAAAGCTGTTTGGTTTTCACTACCTGTTTATCCTTGTCTTTACATATACTGCATGCAATTCTGATTTGGCTTTTTTTTCTTTCCCTTTCCCTTTCCCTTTCCCTTTCCCTTTCCCTTTCCCTTTCCCTTCCCGGAACTTCCCTTCCCTTCCCGGAACTTCCCTTCCTGGAACTTCCCCTCATGCCCTCTCCTCTCCTGAATCCAAAATAGATAAACCTTGTCCATCACATACCTGGTCCTTGCACTTTCCCTGAGCATTAAAACCTATGTGTTTAACCTCCCTTTCCCTCCAGAGTGCTGGAGGGCAAGCACAGCCCCCACAGTAACGTCCAGTTTAGACTCCGGAATGTTTGACAATTAGCGATGCACTTGAAGAGGAAGATGAGTGGATCGGATGCTTTGGGAGAACATTCCTGCTGAGGATTGCACTCCTTAGTAGTGCATGGCACAAAAGCTTTTCTCCAGAGGAATTCTACCTGAAATTAAACCTATATTGATTTTGTAGTTCCAGGACTGTGTATCAAAGGTGTAGCCCACACCAAGCTGTGGCTGCTACAGGTGTACACCCCTCTGAGATGGCAGAGGGTCCTTTTATTTTTCAAACAAACCACTAAAACCAGTAAAACATTTGTACTATTACTACTAACAACAACCACAGATGCCTGTATCATAGAGAAAGAAAGAGCTGGTGGTGACTAATACTGTCGTGGTGTGCAACACAGGTTGGTGTGCAAGCAAAAGTAATGACAACAATTACTTTTTGCTTCTGTATTCGACTTCTGTGTGGTCTGTGTCTCTTTTCAGGATATGAACATGATTTCTTCTCCCAAATACTCATTAAAACTACTGGTGCTGAGGAGACCAGAATAACTTCACTCCTGACTGATTAGTTGCCAGCATTATGCTGTGAAATTTTAACTAGAAAGGGTTCATCAGCACTGGATGAAATTGTTTGCCATATTAAATATTCTCTGAGCTGTCCCCGTTGACAAAGGGAGTGCAATGTGCAGATGCTACAATAGACTATGGTGTTTCTGTGCACGCATGGACACACCGCATCTGACAGCTTTGCTGGATAGAGATCATTTGGCTCAAAGCATCCTTGTGGGACAATATTTATAAAAAGCGTATGATCATTTTGGGGTGATTTGTCACAAAAATATTCCTTAGCATGAGGAATTTCATCATTTCATCTCCTTGCAGTTTTCTAAAGGACTGGGACCAGGTGTACACATTTCTTCCAAATTTCCCTGTGAAGACTTTTGGTTTTAAGTTCAATTAGAAGTGTTCTCAAACAGATACTCTGCCTTTAAGGGCCAGTTAATGTGGCTGATTTATAAAGCCTTTTGGCAAGGCCTTTTGACAAATGAAAAGGCAAACCCTTCAAAACATGCCCAAGGTTCCCTCTGCCAGCGGGCACTGATGCTGCATAAGGTTCCAGACAGCCAAGGCAAAATGTGCCTTAGGAAGCCTGAACTTAAGCATCAGAATGAATTGAAATAATTACGGATTATTATTAGTCCAGCTTTGGATTCCAGTGTTTCCAGCTCCTGCCATAAGATGATGCAGAGTCGTGGCTCCAGCCTAGGGACCAAAGCCAGGGACAGGCTGTTGCCTTGATGCTGGCAGACAGTGGGGTTGCTCTGGTGTTACTGGCTCTGGGGATCCTATTCCAGGTCCTCAGCATCCCCTGAGCTAGAGAAGGGAATACACAGGCTCACTTGCACATCTTTCTCTCCTGCTCACACCTGGGCTGCTGAAATTATTGAGGGCTTTGCTGTAGACCTTCATCCTTTGCATAACAAGAACATGAGTAAGTTTGGGTGGGGGCATTCTGGTTTTGCAGCCCTCCATCCTTAGAGGAGAAAGCCAAAGGTCAACCATTTAGGAAGAGTGAAGGGCTGTCACACAGGGACAAACCCACAGATCCCTGATTATTGGTAGAACCCACAACACAGGTTGTTGTGTTGGGTCAATGGGTCTGTGCTGAGGGATCTCAGCAGAGCTGAGTGCCCTATAAATGCTGTGCCTTGCCTGTACTAACCTTTGTTTGGTCTGTCTCTCTCACCTGGCAACTCCTCTCCTCCCCAACCCCTCTGCGCTCTGATACAGATGGCTATAAGGAACGACTCTCTGGATAGCAAGGAGAATCTCCATACCGAGGTGAGTGAACTCTCTGACCCAGATGTTCCCACTGTGCCCAAGGAGGAGTCACCAGTGGCTCTGCTGCCCTCAGAAGTGAATGAGTTGGCTGCCTGGAGTCGGGCAAGCGTCCATACACAGCAGCTTTCCCACAATCAGTATAATATTTCAAAGCAGGCACCAGCATCCTGTGCTTGTGCAGACTCGTATCAGGAGACCCCTGAGGATTCAATGGACCAAGAAGTATCTGAAATCAACAGCTCCTCAGAGCCTTTCACTTCAGAAACTTGCACAGCCTCGAGTGCCTGTTCGGAGGGTCAGCCTCTCACACCTAAGAGGAACATGGGCAATACCGGCAACATGATACTGAAGGACCTGAAGAAATACCACAGTGTAGACACCCAGGGTCTGCTAAAAAAACCACCCTCTTGGTTAGATGATCAAAGGAGACATTCAATAGAGATTTGTTCCATAGAAAACAGCCCTCAGCACCATTCCACATCCAGCTCCTCTGGCTTTATAAGTCAGGTGGTCAGTGAAATGGAATGCTTGCAAGGTACACGACAGAAGAAGAAACTGAGCCCTCCCTGTATATCTATAGATCCACCTGACGGGCAGAGTTTGATACCTAGAGCACCCCACAGCATCTCACCTGCCAGTGGAGACGTTTGCTTGAGGAGGCGTGCTCCATCCTGTGAGTCCAAGGATTCAATGGATATAGGGGATTCATTGCTTCCAGACAGTATGTCAACATCTCCTACCCCAAAGAAAGACCTGTTGACACTTCCTAGCTTTTCCTTTGATCAAACTGAAATGGACCCCTGAGTTACTTTTCTGTTGGTGCCAAATGTCTTCTTCCTTTCATGTAATAGAAAAAAAAAAAAAAATTTAAAAACTCTGTACTCCAAAATGGCACTGGGTAAAAAGTTTCCAAAGAAAGATTAAAGAACCAGCTGGTTAAAAGAGTGGTTAACCTATATCACGCTTACTTAAGCATATGTTCTGCTTAGGTAAAAGCAATACAATGTGCAGAATCTATATGTATATTATATTTTATTAAATTAATTGAATCTAGTATTGCGGGATGTAGTACATTTTGTGACTAAAGACTCATTTAATTTTCTTCTGTTTTATTTATCTTGGAATATTTCTGAGATAAAGTTCGTTTTTATGAATATTTTAACCTAAAAAGTATATATTTAATCCCTTCTCCTTTTTTTTTTTTGTTTTGTTTTGGTTTTTTGTTTAGGTTTCATTTTGTTTTGCAAAGCACAAAATGTAGCCAATTAGTGCATTACAGAGGAAATGTATCCCATAGTCAGCAGTAAATAAGGATTATTTAATGTAATTTATTTTTCCCCTTGAACTTCAGTGATATTCTGGGAAAACAATTGTTTGCGTAGTACAGAAACGCAGTCATGATTTTTTAAGAAAATATTCCAATCTTGCATAAAATTGACATTCAGAGTATGAAAGCAAGTGCTCAGACCCAGGAAGGTCCAACATGCTGATGCCTGAAGATGGTGAAGGCAGAACCATTTAATAGTACAAGATATTGAATTATTAAAAAATCATAGTGGATGTTATAGATCATCCACTGGCAACTCACAAAATCATGACAATGGCTAATTTTTATACATTACTAGGAAACAGACAACAAAGGCCTATGGTCACTTCCGAGATGTCTTGCAGTGTCTCCAGGATGGACTTTTTATTTTGCTGAGTTTTACACCTCCCTCATCCCTCTGTTTTCAGTGGAGCTCCTCCTCTCTGCACTCTATGGAAAGGAGAGTGAGATCCAGTTTAATACTTGCAGTGAGTGAAATCAGGGCAGACATGGCACAACAATGGGCTTAAGCACATGCCTAAAGTTAAGCTCTCGCCTAGAATGCCTGGAGGTTGATCATATTAAAATAATTCTTGAAAATTAAAATCATATGCTCATGTTCTACTGAATCAAGGCACTACTGCAAGTTGTTTTACAGATTACATGGAAGAAAGTCTGCAGGTACTGAAATGACTGCTGATTTTCAGTAAAATGGCCAGGTATTTTGCTATCACTGCTAGAGTTAATTTACATGACCCCGACTGCAAATTTTATTTCCAATCTATCAATAGCCTTAAGCAGCAACATGATGGTACAAAGTTAATATACCCAGAATTCATGTCCTTACTTTATAATATCAATCATCTAAAAAATTATCTGTTTACTCATGTGCTAACATCCTCTGCCAAAAGCAATCTGTAAAGCTGGACAGCACAGCCTGAAAACCATGCGATGTTGGCCCCATTCGACACCTCCCCCTCCTCACATGACTGATGGAAGCCAGACATTAACTCCACTCCACTTCCATGAAATCACATTAAGATGTAAGCTAAATTGGACTGCAGGCATGCTTTGAAGTGTGCCAATAGTCACAGGCTTGAAACCAAGTCCACAGATCGTGCCAACACAGGCAGGAGGAGGATTTGTGCTAATTCTGTTGGTCGGGAGTTTGTAACTTTTTGAGAACTACCAATCTTTGCAGATCACTACAACATGCTGATCTTCAGCTTTTCATCCAGAAATTAGGCTGTTTCCACCACGTGTATCTGCATTAGCTTGGAGTGTGCACACAAGGAGAAGATACTGTTTGTACCCCACAGTCTATGTGAGGTCCTAAGCCCCTTTATTTTCACTTGAGGATGTTTACTCCATAAACAATCCCTACTGATTTACATGTCCAGAAGAAATGTAAGGGCTTTCAGCAGGAAGTCAAGCAATCAGTGTATTTGAAGCAGGAAGATTAACATTCTGTACTATTTACTGCAGTTAGATTAATTCTTGGCTGGGACATTTTTCCCCTCTTCACATAGAGGGCCCATATAGAGCCTGCTCTCTTTGATATGCCAGCCCAAATCCAGAGATAAGCCTGTCTAAAGCAATGATTTCAAACAAACCTTTCATCAGTTCTTCTCTCAGATCATATTTAAGGAAATAATAAAATTACAGTGCATTAAGCCTGAGAAATATTCATAATCCCTTTTTGGTTTTACACCCATAACAAGCCTTAGCTTTTCCTTTTACATGTGCTAAATAGTTTGGGAAACTAGCTAGGCCACTAAAATTGCCATCCCTGGTTCCTCAATGATTAGGATAGTGTTCACATAGCTGGAATGATACTACTCTTCAGATCCTTCCTTACAAAAAACCCACTGAATGTTTTAGCTTGAAATCATGGCACAATACAGTAACACGACGTTAATCCAAATGTTCAACTCCAAATGTAACAGAAACCCTAACAGTCTTCTATTTTAATACTTGGGGTTTCGCCTACTGACGAGGTTTGTGGAAGTAACAAAAAAGTTTACATCATACATGAATATTCAGTAAAGACTAGCCAGTAAAAGAAACTCTGTGGTAATGCTTTCAGGAAAAGAACTACATGTAAAATACATTCTTTTCTAAACCAGATAAGTTTTTTTTCTAGATGCCCTTTTGAAAGGCAAATACAAATGTACTGCAGGCATGCAATAATACTCAAATCATTTTAAAAAACCTTTGGGGGGGTTTTATAGAATTTGACTTTTTTAAACAAAATGTACAAAATCCACAGGAATTCTGTAGAATGGTTATGTTGATAGAATTTTTTATATTTTTGTAGAAATCTATAGAGAAATTGTTAAAAGTCTGCGCAGCATTTTGGCAACAGAAGCAGCTCTTATCTTCGAGTTTCTTTTCATAAACCTGGAGCCAGGCCTGCTCTGTTACAACACGTAGAGCATAGTTTCATAGCCTGCATCCAGGTCATGTTTGTGAGTCAGCAGCTAAGCTAAAGTTCCATCATATTGCAGTGCAATTACTGTCCAAGAACTGTATCCATATAAAACACCCCCCCTCCCCCCAAAACTCAGCCCCTGTCCATGGTGAAGTAGTTGCATGGCTCTCCAGCTCATTCAAGCACACCAGCACTTTACTACTGTGGATTTACTGTATGCAGATGGGAGGAGGATATTTTGTTATTGCCAGTCTGACACAATGGGGGAAAAGAGATTGCAGACATGTCTGGAAAAATGTAAATTCCGTTCTTGCAGCCCTTCACACATAGAAGTGATTTTTCAAAACTTGGTTAGAGGTTTGTACTGTAGATATTTTGGAAGAGGGCAAAGAACACTGTTTTTGACTTCTGTGGATTGCACTCAGAACTAGGTGTGTTCAAGGAGAAAATAAAAAACAAAAGCATTACCACTGTAAATTAGGCTATGCCCCAGTCTCCCCTTTTCTGCCCCTTTGGCTATAATAACCCATGTACACTATTACGCAAGGTGAGTAGAGTAGGCACAGTACCATAGCAATGTCCATAACAACCTAGTATATATGACAGAACTTTGTATTTAATAGTTAATATATTGTTATACTGTATCAGGTATATAGGCCAAAACGAGGTCCTTTAGTTGGGGCAACAAAAGGTGGTACTCATGGGGAAAATTGGATTTGGATTTGAAAATTGGAAAAAGGATTGAATCCTTTTTTTTTTTTTTTAAGAAAAAAAAAGAAAATAACAAGTGTAAATCTTTACAACTGACAAAAACAAATGTGTCCTATTAAAAGCTTTTGAAAAGAAAAACAACGGTGCATTTTCCTTTTTTTGTTGTTGCTGATGATGATCTGTATCACTCCAGGCAGTCAAGTCCTTGGTCATGTTTTAATTGTGAACAGTTGGAGAAGGTATCAGATAGCAGCAGCAGCCAGGAGACTGGAAGGAAGATTGGGAAATGATGGCCTTTTGTGAGCAGTTTAATGTGACTGCAAGCAAATCTGGCCCTGGACAATGCCCAGGGTGTGCAGAGTGACCAGCAAGAAGATCGGGTGTACCTTTATGGATCCCTCTGCCCTGGCCTGGCAGGAACAGTTCTGTGCAAGGCTTGAGGATGTCAGGACTACTGCAGAGAGAGCTGCAGTCAGTGGGGAGAAAGCACTGAGGAGAAGGGACAGATCTGATTTGTCTGTGAAGAAGATGCTGGACTTTTTCACTCATTCACATCTTTGGAATTTCCAGCCTGAAATCCAGTAGCATTTCCTCCTGTCATTTAACTCCTTGTAAAGCAGGAGTTGGTGGGCATGGCACTGCCTGGGGGCTGAAGGGCAACAGAGCTCAGGTACTGCTTAGGTACCCCAGAAACATTTCATAGAATGGTTTGAGTTGGGAGGGACCTTAAAGTTCATCCAGTCCCACCCCCTGTCATGGGCAATGACACCTTCCACTAGACTGGGTTGCTCCAAGCACTGTCCAGCCTGGCCTTGGACACTTCCAGGGATGGGGCAGCCACAGCTTCTCTGGGCAACCTTTGCCAGAGCCTCCCCACCCTCACAGGGAAGTATTTCTCCCTACTCTCTAACCTAAACCTGCCTTCCTTCTGTTGGAAGCCATTCCCCCTTTTGTCCTGTAATTACAGGACCTTGTTAAAAGGCTCTCCAGGGGTTTTTAGTGAATGACAGGTGTAGCTCCTAACATGAGATCTCCTCTCCCCTGGGGAGCAGCCACTGGAGGGAGGAACCAGACACTGGGCACTCTGGAGACCTGCTCCTCACTGCTGGGAATGATCTGATTACTCTGAAGCAGGAGAGACCCTAAACTGACATCCAGACCAGTTTTGCTGTCTAGAGGATGTTTTGATAAAGTAATCTCTCAGTAGAAAACAGCAGGAAGGATACTAGTCGTTAAAGAGAGGGAAAATGTGTATCTGTTCAAAATCCTGTGCAAATCCACTCCAGGTGAGCTCTATGATATGCCTGTGTTGCCCCAGCTGCGGGGCCAACCTCACCAGGCTGGAACCACTGAAATGCCTTCCCGGCCCTCCGATCCTGGAGGATCCACTGGGCATTAAGGTAAGCTAGGCTGAGCCAAGGAAGCAGAGCCTCTTACAGGCTCAAGCACTTCACACCTCTGTGCTCTCAGGTGAACTCAGTTCTTTATGGGCAACAAAAAAATCACTCCCTTTCCAACATCAGGGCTCAGAGGAGCTTGTGAGAGGGCTTGTTTCTCTTCTCTGTTTTGTGAGTGTTCCTGTATGAAGCTCTCCTGTTGAGTTTTGCTGTGGTTTTTCAAAGGCTCCAATCCAGGCTGGCTGCTTATGGGCGTGCTCTCCATTTCCTGAGCTTGGGCATGGCACTTTTTATTCCATTTCTTGAGTAATTGGGATGCCACATGGAACCTGGTTGCTTTCTATGCAATGGTAACGACGCCTAGGGAAGCAGCACTTTGAACTTAATTTATTTCTTGGTTCAGACAGGTGACCATGTCCTGCTTCAGCAGAGCAGTGTCCCACTGTGTGCACACCACATCCCTCAGTCAGAGCTCTGCTAAGCCCTTTAAGATGAGAAATAGGAAAGGCTTGTTTGTACCTTCTGTATTTCAGGTGTTCCAGAGATACAAACTGAGACACAGAAACATATCTAAAATGTGACCTGCACTAGAATCCGCCCAAAATAAAGTTGGAAAAAACAATTTAAAGAAATGGCTCCCTTATCACCATCAGCACCGTGTAAGGGACCCGCTGTGACCAGCTGATAGAAGTGAGGATCCTGCAGATCAAAGGGTTAAGGCCAGGGAAGTTTTGGGGGGACCAAACCCCACTGCCCGGAGCTGGACGAGCGTCCGATGCCAGCGATGTCCCACAGGCACGGCGGCAGCGACGGCCGCGCTCCAAGTGCGGCGTTTTGCTCCCACCTAGTGGGCGTCGGGGGAGGGGTCGGGCGAGCTGCCCCCCTTACCGGGGCTGGGACCGCCTGTTACCGGGGAGAAGGCTCAGCAGGACCTTCTGCCTCCCGTCAGGTGCTGTGTTCCCGGCTCGATGCTGCAGAAACAGCGCAGGATCGGTATGTCTGTGTTTGGCATCACAGAACCGTTCAGGTTGGAAAAGCCCTCTAACATCACTGACTTAACCCGACACTGTCAATGTCACCACCAAACCCTGTCCCCACGTGCCACATCTACTTGTCTTTCAGATGCCTCCAGGGATGGTGACTCCACCACTTCTCCTGTTCCAGTGCCTTAGCACACTTTCAGTGACAATATCTTACCTAAGATCTAATCTAAACCTCCCTGGCACAAGTTGAGGCCATTTTCTCTCGTTCTTTTGCTTGTTACCAGGAGAAGGGACTGACCCCCACCTGGCTGCACCCTCCTGTCAGGGAGTTGTAGAGAGTGAAAATGTTCCTCCTGAACCTCCTTTTCTCCAAGCTGAGCTCCCCCAGCTCTCTTAGCTGCTCATCAGACTTGTACTTCCCCAGCTCTGTTCCCTTCTCTGGATATCCTCCAGCCCCACAATACCTTTCATGTAGTGAGAGGCCCAAAATTGACCCCAGAATTTGAGGTGTGGCCTCACCACCACTCAGTATAGGGGTATAGTCACTGCCGTGATTCTGCTGGCCACACTATTGCTCACACAATATATAGGCTCAGATTTGACCTTTTTGGCCAAATAGTTTCTAATTCTGAGGAGATTTTCAGTCACTGAATTTATAAAAATCCCAATTATGGGAGGAGGAGAGGAAGGATTTCTCTCACTGTGGCAGAGCCCTGTGTGCTTGGCACTGTGCAAGCTGCTCAAAGCCACCATGCCCCTCACATCCACCAGCACTGCTGCTCCCTGGTTGCTTGTGCAAAACCCAGGGAGACAACAACCCATCCTGGGGCTCTCTGGCACCTCAGAGGCTGTGGCAGCACCTGAGAGGTGTGCTTGTCCCTTCACATCATTTTAAACACATGTACAACACAGTGCAGGGTTCCATGTGGGGCTGTGTACTCACAGCAGCTCCAATCCATCCACAGCCTGTGAGCTCTAGAGAGCTGTTTAACCTCTGCTTGGCCCAATGTGGGAGGAGGGGGAGGATCAATCTAGGGTTTGGGGTTTGGCCGGGCTCAGGCTGAAGTGCCTGTCACTAGATGGCAATGCCACAAAGTGGGAAGTCCCACCGGCAGACTGGTGAACACAAGCTCAGGCTGCACAAGGTCCCTGAGACCTGCAGTTCCTGTTTGCTTTGGTGTGGTCATCAGCAAAAGCCTTGCTGGCATTTTCACAATTGAGGGTGACTGGACTTTAAGTTGGTTTTTACATGTTGTATTCAATGCTTTACTTACATTTAAAACACACTATCCTAATCCTGCAGCATCCTCTGGCATTTTCCGTTACTGCTTGAGTCCCTGGATGCCATAATTGGCAAGTTTTCAGCGGTCATGAATAGATTATCTTTCCATATCTATTAAATACTTTAAATAATGTAGCCAGAGACCCCAGCAGCTCCAGCTGGGAACTGGAAAGCATGGTTAAACCACTTAATTGCTTACTGTCCTAACAGTTATTTTGTGGAAACAGGAAGCAGAATACAGCTGTTTTGGGGAAAACCAGGAAGAAGTGAGCATAGGAGTCATTCTACAAAGAATATACACTGAAGTGGACAGCATGTGCCATGCTGGCACCTGCAAAGGCAGCACAGAACTGCACTGCCACATGCCACCAGCTCAGTGTGGCTAACGGCTGGTGACAACTCCATGTTTGTTCAAACAAAGCAGGACCAGGTGTTTGTACTTATGCAACCACTGTGTGCCCATTTTTTGGTGAAATCCTGAACAGCTTCAGCCCATTAAAAGTAGGAGGAGTTTGGGGGGTGGCCAAGTTGGCAGGGAAAAGGATAAGCTGTGACAATTTTGTCAAGGGCTAAAGTAGGATAGTTTGGGCCTTAGCTCCAGAAGGCCCTAGTACCATGTGCTTTTTGTCTGTGGCTGTTCATCCATCACTCTGAGCTCCACCTGCAGCCAAGCCACTCACAAGCCAGGGTGTGTTACACCTGCCATGGCTTCTGCCAACCTCTATAGGCACCTAAAAGCATGTCTGTGGGATTGTCTAGCAGGTGAGAGAAATGCCCAGTGCATTTAGAATTCAGCTACTCGCAGCTGGAGCAGCTGCAGGAACACTTTGGGGTGATCTCAGCAGTACTCAGCATGTCTAAATTCTTTTCCTGCTCATTGCTCTCAGTATGAAGTGCAGGAGCGGTTATGGAATGGGGCAGGTTGGTATTACACACAATGTCCTGGAGGAGTCATACAAACACCATTTTCTCCTTTCACAAAGACTTGATGAATTATATGGACCCCCACCTCACCCTGCAGTATAAATGGCCTTACAGTGCAGCTACAGGCCAAATGGAGTGTGGACCCAAGCTCCCTGTGCTGGCTTCCCAGGGAACTGCCACCTCTGTACTTCCAGTCAGGGAATCTTGCTTTCCACTCCTACAAAGCCACGTAGCTGATATGTTCCCAAAAGCAGTGGAGTAACTAAAAACTGGGGCTGCAAATTCCCAGCCCACTCCCTGATCTGTTTTATCATAGGACTTCTAAACTATTCATTGCATGTTCCAGAAATGAGGAAATTAAATCCTTTCGTGCAAGAAGGGAGGTGCACACATTTGCAACAGCATTGAGAAGAAGAAAGCCCAAATCTGCTGCTACTCATTCAATGTTAACTTTAAGCAGAGTTTGTTATAAGTTCCCATCTTATGTGTGTTAAAAAAAGGTGTGTCCCTCTTTTTATGAATTAAATGTATAGGGCCTTGCTGTAAATGCACCCTCTTTGGCAGGCATTTTTTTCTTACCAGCTGTAAAATGTGACACCTCTGTGGGTCTTGGAAAGGAAGCTGAGCCTTTGCTGTTCCAAGCAGAGAAAGAAGGTGATATTTATAGTCAACAAACACTAAAACTGTGATTTTCAGAGCTGCACATGCTCAAGACATGCCCAGCCCTCAGCTCTGAATGTACTTTATACAGATCTCTTCAGGAGTTGACCACACTTCATCCTGTTAATGCTGTACATGCTTTGAGAATTGGCATGAGGTGTGACCTGGAAAGCAGCCTGCCTCATACCTGGCACTGTGCTTACACAAACAGCTTCTCCCTCACATTACCTCCTGTCCTGCCCCAGTCAATCACTCCAGTTGATATCTAGGTGCTCCTGCATTGGCCTGGGTGTGCCTGGAGGCACTTCCTGATTGCTCTGGCTTGACCCACTCAAGGTGTTAGTAGGTGAAAAGTCCCTTACTGTGCAGCTGGCATGAAAAAGAAGATTCAAATGCATTATTACTGAATGGATACAGATCAGATCTTGCCACTCCCTGGAATAGAGAATAAATATCCGGTGAAAGGAGGTGAGTTTGTGACACCCTGACATTTGTGCCAAAGGTGCCATTTCATTTTCCTGCAGAGCCAGCCTGCATTTGAGGGACCATCACAGGAGTAATGACATGTTCTAGTTACCTCCATCTCCATTCCCATCATTAAAAGGAAGCAGGACCAAAGTGAGCTGACCATGATAGTGCTTCAGGCTCTGCTTTGCACCAGTGTCAGCAGAATCCTTTATCATGGCCCTTCCCAGGAGCTTTTAAGCTTCCCCCTCTATCTTGTCTGTCTGAGAAGTTAATACTTCCTTAATTCCTGCTTTTGACTTTCCCTCTCTGCTTGTCTGCCTTGCCAGATAGCGCATGGAAGTCAGTGCAAAGCCAGTGCAAGTCACAGTGTCTACTGTGAGGTCCAGGCTGCCCAGTGGCTCCCCTCAAGCTCAGGAGGGATGCTGGGGGATCAGCACCCCAGCTGGCACCCACTCATCATTTTCATCCCTCTTTAATGGCATTAACTGCTACTGACAGCAGAAGCTGCCCACCATTAATTAGGAACATTAAAAAAGTGGCAGAATTATTTAGGGCTCCTTATTTAGAGTCTTCTGAGACCAAGGGAAATACCCTAATTCAGGACCCTCCTCTATGGATACAGTAGAAAAAATATGAGGTTAAGCAGGACCACCAAAGTCAATAATTTAATCAGTTATTAATTCACATGTCAATTGGATTGTGCAGCTCACTGATAGAGTAAACCACTCCTGTCCTGTAAACACAGCCTACAGCAGCTGTTTGTGAGGTTCCTCTGTACCTGTGACATCTCATAATATCAGAGATGGTCTTAATTTTGAGCACATTCTCAAACTGCACCCAATCTTGCTCCTTAGTGCAAGAAACCCAGTGGAGCATGTCCATGTGTCAGCAGACATGAAATTCTCAGCACTTCTCTCAGAGCAGCTTCTCTCAGAGATTGTTGCAGGAGAGGAGATTTAAAGAGCCATAAAGGAGTAACTCCCAGCTATTTCTGAGTTTTCTTACAACTTTTACTGCAGTGCAATTCCACTGAACAAAAGTTTTGCAGTAAGACTTGCAAGGCCAACCCTCTGTGTCCTCAGATCTCATTCACCCAGCTGATGAGGGCTTCTCTAGTGTTTCCTCCACAGGGTTGCAATGTGACTATGTTGATTAGCCTGGCTCAGTCTGACATTTCAGTTCTTGTAGGCAATCACCTGAGAACCTTATCTTGGGCAAGAGCTTATCTTCCCACCTTTAGCCATGTTATAGTAAATGTCTAAAGCAAATTCTTAGCAGTGTTCATGGCTTTCTCTGATAGTACTTTGGGTGGGAAACAGTTCCAGTATCTCCACAAAAGATTAGCAGAATATTTTTTCTTTAGGGATGACATATTTTTGGGACACAGCAGCACTGCCCTTCTCTGAGGTACTGGAACAGATTGCCCAGAGAAGCAGAAGATGGATGTCCCATCCCTGGAAGTGTTCAAGACCAGGGGCCCTGAGCAGCCTGATCAAGTGGGTGGTATCCCTGCCCATGGCAGGACATTGGAACTAGATGAGCTTTAAACTCCCTTCCAACTCAAACCATTCTGTGATTCTCTGATTTATGATTCTATTCTACTCCTTTTTGTTCTGGTGAATATTTTTGACCACATCCTTCTACCTGAGAATTCCACATCTTACAGAAAGGAAAGAAACTCAGACTCTTAAAATTTTGAAGTAGATTTGTGGCAGCAGGGTTACTTTGTGGGAGTTGATGTTAATTGAACCAGATGCTGCAGCAAGTGGGTAAACAAAAAGCAAGTGTTGGAAGGTAAATTATACTGTAGAAGTCCTAATAAAAAGGAAAGCAAACAGTGCTTCTGCATCACAGGGAGGTGAAATCCAGATTGTGTCCAAGGTGCTACACTACAAAACCTATTAGTTACATATAATCATGAAAATATATTGACTGAAGGCTTTTGAAAATGGATCCATGCCACAGGTTTAATCATGTGTCCACAGCAGAAGCAATCAGCATCAAGAAAGACGCTGTAGATGGATAGAGAAGTGATGTGATGCTCACTTAAGTCCTGCTGGGGAAATCACACTCCACAGCACTCGGACGGGTAGACAAGAAGCCTCTCCATGATGTTAACATTAGCCTGAGTAGTCTGGATGGATGGACATAGTCAGCCCAAAGCCAGTAAGTGGCCCAGCTTTGCGCAGTCCTCAGCAAACACTTCACTTGAATCACAGAATGATGTGGGTTGGAATGGACCTTAATATCATACCGTTCCAACCCTCTGCCATGAGCAGAGATGCCACTCACTAGACCACGTTGCTCAGGGCCCTATCCAACCTGGCCTTGAACACTTCCAGGCACAGGAGTTTCCGCAGCTTCTTCTTGACACGTGGGTACCACCAAAGCCCCCCTCCGTGATCAGGGAGGTCACACTGAGATGGGGGCGCTGGGATGTCACCCATGGTGTGAGGTGCCCGAGGTCAGGAGCAGGGTAACGGCAGCCACTAATCGGAGCTAGCCCTAACCCAGCCACCGCCCAGGGCAGACCTTGGCCCGTCTGCCGGGCTCCTCCCGCCGCCTGCGGGGAGGGCGGGATGGGGCGCGCCGACCCCACCGCCCCCGCCCCCGGCCCGCCCAGCAGGGAAGGAACCGGCTCCTACCTCCGCCCGGTGCCTGGCGTGCGCTGGCAGCATCTCTGCGCCTCTGCTGCGGCCATGGAGGCTTTCTGCGGGTCCCGCTTCTGGGTAAGCTTCTCCCTCCCCTTCCCGCCTCGCGGAGGGGTCGGGACAGCGCCGCGCCCGCTCCTCCCGGAGTTTCCCGTGTGTCCCCCGGGCCGGCCCGGAGCGGGCACGAGCAGTCCGGTCCTGCGGCTGCTGAGGGGCTGGGCGGCACCGCCTCTCGGTCTTGGGGCCGTCCTAGAGCAGGCGGTGCGGTGCCTCTGCTCGGGCAGGAGCAGCAGAAGGGCCGCTCCGTTCTGTTCGTCCTTCAGCATCTCCACACCACAGTCAAGACCCCCTCAAAAAGCAGCCCACGGGGGATGCAGCTTTCCCAGCATAGTCCGCCTCTGGACCTCACACTGATTAACCCAGGGCTCTTCCTTTCTGTTTTAGCGCGTATTCTGCTCTTCGGAGTCACTTCCATGACTGGCAAAGTGCTCCCCGTTCAATGCTTTGTTACTGCTAGAAGAGGGATGGGTTCGTAGCAGCCGACGGTGGTCACTAGCCCCGGAGGATTGTGGTGACTTCTGTCAGTACTTGGAGCCCTCAGCCCTTTGGAAAGGCTGATTGCAGCGGGCAGTGGGTTTGTAAGCACAAAAGTTTGGAAATTGCTGCCATGGTCTGCTCTGATGGTGAGAGTGTGTAAGTCCTGTTACTGGGTTTCCGGAGGTACAGCGTGGTGTTTGCCTCTCTCCTGTGTAGGCAGACACTCAGATCATGAGAAACCATGGGGATTTGAGCATGTATGCTGAATCTGGAACTGCGCCCCAGTGAATCAGTTTTTGTGTGTCCCTTTTTCTTACACCACTTTAGCTCAAGGGAGATTTTTTTTTTTCTGAGAATCGGGAATGAAAAGGAATGTCTGAAGTTGCATCACTGCTGGAAATCTACTGCAGGACAGCACAAGCGGTTGTCTCTGAGCACTTTATGCTGAGTACTAGCCTCAGATAACTAATTACCTTTCAATATCTGTCCTAATATTATTATTTAAAAGAGGAGTTTGGCTGCTAAGCCCCTTGGTTACATTTCTTTGTATTTCATTTCCTAGTCCTCTGCACTCTCTCTGCCACAACAGCTGGCAGATAAGCTTGCTCAAACAAGTATTTTCGTGCATTATTTCTACCATCAACACTTCTAGAACAGGAACAAGCACAAACAGATTGACCCTGCTCCCTGATCTCTTGGCTGCCTCCAGAAGCAGGTCTTAGCTTCTCGAGGAAGGCTGGTAGAGAACAGCTCTTGTAGCAGTTTATTGATATGTTAATGTAAATAGCCAGACAGATTTCCTGGTTTGAAGTATGAAGTAAGTGTATCATTCTGTACTTTATACACTCCAGCACCAGCATGGTGCCCTCTGTGCTCCTCTCTGGGGTCTGTGGTCTCTATGGACCTGTTTTCTTTTTTCTTTCACAGGTGCTTGGGGTCAGAACAACTTTCCATCTGTTTAATTGATTTAAAAAGTGGAACTCAACAACTCTGAGAAATTTAACATTGTGACTCCATGACCAGCAGGTTGAACTCAGTGGTTACTCTATTTTTGGCAGTATTTTCTGTTAGCAGGAGTGTACACAGTGCATTGATTTTATAGGATATTTTAAGTGATGACCAGATAGAAGACAGTAACCTTGAAATTATTTGTTGTGAAAATATGTTGTAGAGGCTTCTATCTGAAATCTGCCCACAAAAGTTGGTGTTTCTGTGCACTGAACTAATGAATGGTGTCCAGCTTTGCAGTTCAAAACAAGAATTTGATCAAATGTGAACCAGTATTAATGTTCACTTTTTCATTAGCTGATGAACTTAGACTCTCCATTTTTTGTCAAAGAAAATCTAGACATTTTTGGAAGCTGAATGTCATATTGGTGTCAGTTTTAAAACTGTTTAGAGTGAAAGGAAACATGCTTTTCCAGTTTAAGCAGTTATTTGTTTTGGAGTTTAAATCAACTACAATACTTTTCTGTTAAAAGGGCATGAGAATAAAACCAAAATAGTTCAATATTAGCTCATGAAAATGTTTATCTTGAAATATATCAACTTAAGCAGATTATTGATTTATGTTGGATTTTTTTGGCTTGTTGGAAGTTTTAAGGTTTCAACAGGTTGAGGCCATTTTCTCTCGTTCTTTTGCTTGTTACCAGGAGAAGGGACTGACCCCCACCTGGCTGCACCCTCCTGTCAGGGAGTTGTAGAGAGTGAAAATGTTCCTCCTGAACCTCCTTTTCTTCAGGGTGGGGAATTTTGCTGGAAATTCTGCTGATTGAATTTTTGGTGGTTTTTTTTTGCAGAGGCAAAATCATTTCCTGTTCAACCCATTTCAGAAATAAGAAATGAAAGAGAATGCTGTAGATCACATTAGAAATCTATAAAAGCTTTTTGGCTTCCAGCTATTGCTTTACCTGTTGAACATGGAATCAGCAAATTGCTAATACAAATGTAGGTTATTTATATATAAAAGAGGAACAGCTGGAATATTATGTTTTCATAATGCATTATGAACAATCTCTTCATCTGAACACTTGGAATCATACTGTCTACTTCAGCTGTTACTATCTGCTAGGAGTGTTCCCATGCTAAATGCCTTTGGGGAGGAGATGAATGTGATAGCACATACCCACACAAGGCAGGCCTTAGGTGTGTTCTTCACCAGTGACCATAATTACCTCCTATTTATTGTGTCACATATTTGCTGTGTGATAGTAAGAGTGCTAAATAGGTGTGCAAATTAACGTGACCCACAATCTCCATTTTGAGAAGCAGACACTGATGAATTACCACTTTTTTGTTGCTTGTGTCCTCCACTGTAGTAAAACGTGAGTGGCTTCTTTGAGCAGAGAGCAAAGTGATCTCCTGGGGAGTGTTTGCTACACAAATGTTTCAGCCTAGTGATTAAAGAGCACAAACTTGGAAAAAACTGAATTCTGTTCTAGTGGAGAGAACTCTTGTCTTTCTGCAGCTCAGCCTCTCTGAGTACAAAATGGCACAGTGGCTGCTGTGAGATTAAAATACTGGGTGCTCAGCACCTATGTTGAGTAATGTTGGGATGAGGGGCAAATAAACACATTGGTCTGCAGACAGACAAAGTGCCTGGGCTTTAACCAGCGGCCTGTATTTTGGGTGGTGTGTTCTTTTTAACAGCATAAATGGGAAATGAGGGAACAAGTGATAGAACATTTCAAAGGGGAGACCACAATTTCTCAGTTCCTTTTGATACTGCTCAGCTGACAGCTCAGTTTCCTTGTTCTCCCTGTGTCTTGGTATCCTGACAGATGTCTTGTTTTTCCCCAGCCCATGTGGAGTGCTGGCTCCTTCTTCATCCAGAGGCTCTTGAGTAATCCAGCAGGAAATTGCAGCAACTCTCAAGAGTAAACGATACCTCAGTCTTGGCTTTGTGATAGTCCCATACAAAGCACCCCTTTAACCTTTAGGTTTGTGGGTGTTCCTTCACCTTGAGTCATTCTGTCAAATTTTGTAGAATTGGGCTAAAAGTCATGCTGCTTTCTGAACCAGTAGAGCAGGAAAATGCATTTCCAAAGTGCTACAAGTTTCCCTTCTGCATAAATTCCTCTTTTGCTGCATCATGTTTAATTTATTTGTAGTTGAAGATGACTCAGGATAGCTATAGTAAGGCAGAAATATTTCTTTCAAGGAATATGACAAATAGTGTATACTTGCAGCATGTGTACAAGTCTATTTAAACGCCCCCCCACACACAACTTATGTGGTTTGGCCTTAAATTAATCATAAAACATTTAATTTTAACAATTCTATTATATTTTCAGCTAAATCAATTCCAGCAGATGAGTGAAGCAGAAGGTGATAGGAAGGATCCTGCAGTTGGGTGGTATGATCCAGATTGGCTATTGTTTGTATTTTAGCTTCTCATTCTGCCACTCTGTGCTAAACACTGAATGTTCCTTGTTAATGGATACTTAAACATGATATAGATCTCTATATAATCTTTGTTAACTGTGTCCAACTTCAGCTGAATCCCACTCCTATAAATCTCTTCACAAATAACTGCATGAGGTACCTGTGTTCTTTCTTAAGTTAGGTGGGAGATCAAACTAGGTGACTTTAATAGTCCCTTCAGACATCAAATCTGTGAAATTATACTCTCTCAAAAGGGTAGCTAGGTTGGCAACATCTTGAACTTAAAATCAATTAACTACTCAAGCTCCAATTCTCCAAGACTTTCAGATTTTTGACATGAGTTGAATGGAAGCTGCTGCTAATTGACTGGGGCCAGAGAATCTCAATGTCAGGAGCAGGATAAATATAAATATTTAGCGTTGGATTTGGTGTATTAACCAGGACCTGATACCGTTCATCTGTGTGTAAATGGCAAGACTGTATAGTCAAATAGCCTGGATTTGACACTCCTTGGGAAAGACAAAGTATGGATCTGAGAGCTGTGAGCAAAACTTGATACCATTGAAAGCTGCCAGTATCAAGTGAATCCTTTGGTGACATTGCCAATTAATGAAACTCATCAGCTTTCAACACAACTGTTCCTCCCTGGGCCATTTTAGCTTATGTGACAGAGCTGGTAACTGTGATGTCTGGGACTTTGGAATACTATAAAGTTTGCCTCTTGAAAAGAAATTACACTGGAACTAAATCCAAGTCGCATGAGGAGCCCCTTAAAATGTAGCTAAAATTTAATCGCTGTACTTCGGAATATAAAGCATTTTGAGATGTGCCTCACCTACCTGGTAGGCAAATTGCTGTGTCATGGGAGAGATAAGAATTTCCTTTCAACATGTGCAAATTTGTAATGTATTAAGGAGACTATTAGTGTTTAAAAATATTTTTTTTAATTTTAAGAAATTTTTTTTGAAGAACATATTAAATGAGGTCTTTGATTTTTCCCAGTAAGCTCATGCTTGATTTGTCTAATGAAACCTCATTGATTGTGATGGGCCATTATCCACTTGCAAATTCCTTGGCTGAGCTTGTGGAGAGCAGAGTGGCCATGAGACAGAGATTTTCCTGGGAGTGTGCCCAGGCTTTTTAACAGCCAACAGCCCTGATTCCATGCTGGGCCTATGTGAGCTGGCATTTTGTCCCTGTGCTAATCTCCTAGCTTGAGAGGTGAAGTCAGTGCAATAAAATTTAGATAATTTACAGTAATGTCACATGTCAGTGTCATAAAGCCCTGAATTAGAACAGAATGAAGGAGATGGAGAAGAGAAACTGTTTCATAGGAGTTGTTTCAAAAGTCAGAAGTCAGTTTCAGAAATAATAATTTCTTTTTTCTCTCTGAAACTGAGAATGCATTTCACATTTGTGCAATTAAAAAAAAAATTCTCTCCTCTTCCCCCCAGTTAAATGACTTTTATTCCAGAATATCTTCCAACTGCTCTCAGAGCAGCACTGATGGCAATTTTTCTGTTACAATCCTTTTCATTAGTAGTATACATCAGCCCAACGGGATGGGCTAGCTTAAAATGGCATTACAGTGGAACTGTGTCATTTGCAACTGTTTGTGCTTTTCCTATCTCTTCAATTGAGCTACATTTATGATGATATTTAAATTAACTGAATTCCTTTAACTGAAAGGAGATGGGATGGCTTAAATCAAGGATATTCCCCCCCCACCCCCAGTCATTATCACCCTGGTCTGCAACAGGGCACCCCAAGCTATCAATTATGCCAGTAACAGGAAGTTTTCTCTCCAACAGTATGTAGCTGTGGTCAATTTTAAAAGACAGTTGGAAACCTCCTTATATAGGAACAATCCTGTTTCATTTTCTTCTCAATCCTGCTTTTGATTCTAGAGCATTTTTGCCTGCATGATTGCACTGTGCCCTCCCCTCCACAAGTAAAAAATGTCCCTCTGTCCAAGCAAGAGGGCTGAGTGTTACTGAAACAGCTGAAATAGATTTATTTTACTTTTAGTTCAGGTGTATGTTGTCTTAGATCATATATATTGTGTGGTCTCCTTCACTATCTCCCTGAGGCTGCAGGTTCTTTTCTGAAAAAAAAGCCCATTACCTGGGCTCCCATGGCTGTAGGCAATATGAACCTGCCTTTTTTCATCCCGTCTTATTTTTGTACCTGACAGCAAAGAAGCTCTGAACTTCTAATCCTAAAACTCAAAAACTGAAAAGAGAATAAAAAAGGAAATTACTGTCTAGTACTGCTGTCTAGTCCTCAAGTACATGGCATGGTTAGTAGCATTTGTATCATAAAACTTCAGCTTGAGCAAAACCTCTGACAAGTTAACTCCACAATTGTAAACTAACTCCTCTAGGCTCTGGCCATGTGCCAGGCCTATTTGATCCTTTAAAATAAGCTGCTAAAGATCCTTTTATTGCTAGAAAAGAAAGTTCAGCTTCCTGCCCAGTGTCCTTCACTTATGTACAGAACTGGTGCAGTTGTGCTTTGTAAAAGAGAAGGATACCATTTCTGGTTATTAACTGTGTGGTTCGTGCAGAACTGTAAGAGTTTATGTCCCTCAACCCCGCATTCTTTCTGAGCAGTGTTGTTACCTCTTACCAGGTGGGGGAAAGGTTGTTAAGAATGTTGTTACCTCTTACCAGGTGGGGGAAAGGTTGTTCTGTAATCATGAGAAAGAACTGAGTGCAGCAGCCACTTGGGATTAATGAAGCATCCAACTCTTTACGGAAGGGTGATGCTGTTCTTTGGAAATGTAAATGGGTGATAGTGCTCTGAAAAGCCCATTTGAAACTGGCACTCTTCTGGAGGTCTGGAGCTGTACTTGCTGGCATTTATGCTCTAAAATGACTATTAGAGTTGGTCCTAAAGAGTTTATTTACAAGGACCTAGCAGAGGAGATGGACAACAGGTAGAAATGGGATGTGAGACATGGAGAGGCTGAGACAAAGCTTGTACTGTAGCTAAGACTGAGCCCTGGTAGTTCTTAGTGTTGCAGTTCAGATCTACTCTCATTCCTGGGAGGAGGCAGTGTGGTAGAGCCAAGAGAAAGAGAGAAAGACATCCTTTTTATTTCTTTCCTTTCCTTTTGATTTTTTTCCTTTTATTCTTTTTTTCCCCCAGGATGTGCAAGTGAAAGTCCGTGGCAGGGTATTGACCAGACCTAAAGGCAAAAGAAGGGCAGGAAGAGTCTGCTTTGCAGACTAGACTTTGCAGACTAACGATTTGTTCTACATAAGAAACCATTCCCGTGTTAATGTACCACAGGGAAGTATTGCTACTTTCAGTTATTCACTTCCCTATCTTTTACACTGGATGTGTACCTTCCTGGCCAGCTTTCCAGTTTGATTGTTAATCTTCCATAACATGCAAACTAGTGATGACTGGCACGGAATCACTGATAGGGGTTTGTGTTAACCTTGGGTAAGGCGTGAATGACTTCAGCCCAATGGCCTTCACCTTCCAGCAGATAAACGTTGGGTTTGGGTTTCCTGTGCTTTTCACCATTCTTTTGGAGCTGTAAAAATTTAGAGAGAAGCATGTATTAATGTATCCATTTAAAGGAGAGAACTGCTTGAGAACTGCAGAGATGCTGTAAGTCTTCCCTAGGGTTTGGATGCTCTCTATTACTGTTTGAGGAACATTACTGCAGCATCAGTGATTCCTCAAGATTTTAGCTTTTATATTTTTCAGATCCTGTACTGCATTAGTATATAACTCTGAACTCCATATAGGGTGTAAATAAACTCTCTTCACAGTTTGGTCAGACAAAACAATCCTTCCAGGCCTGAGATACAAGGCCACCCTCTGCCTCAGCCCCGGAAAAGTATAAACAAAAGTGAATGGGGGGGGTGGCGTGGGGCTGGGGGCAGAGCAAACTGGAGGATTATGACTTCATTACCTGAAGCTGTAATTGGAGGATTAACCCCTGATATGCAGAGAGACCAAACATATTACTGTCTGAAGAACTCATAATCCTCGTCCATCTTGGGTGTGGCCTCTGTGAGGCTCCTGCACTGCCAAGATGTACCTATTGAAGACCTTTAACAAATACCTATGTTATTCTCTTAACTCTGTCTAGCCTCTGTTGTTCTAGGTAGACACTCCGTGGCCTCATCAACAATTATTTTTGCTACTGGGTAAAGCCAGTGTGAGGCAGCTTTGTTTTAAGCTTCTGTAATGGAGTAGGAGTTGATTTAGACTTAAACTCAAGACCAAAACTCCAGCTAGTCTTTTTCAGCAGGCTTCTTTAACATCATCTGGGGATTTTGGGAAAGGAACAGACAGGAATTTCCCTGTCTCTGTTTTGCAGCTGAGTTCTAAGCTTTCTGTGTGTTTAAATGCTGTAATGGATGATGTGCAGGAAGCCCAAGATACGTGGCACTGAACTTTTATTTCTTTTAAAGGCATTATCAGTTTCAAGGATGGCTTTTTCAATAGCAATGTTCTTTTCCAGAGGGGAGAATATAATAGAAAGTACAAAGTCTTAGAGCAGATTTAATGCTGCTCAGAGCCTCCCCTGTTGAATGCCTTCCCGTAATTGAAGATCATGTATTTAAAACTAGTCATTTAAATGCAAGTTCTACTGCCCAGATTGCCCTTAATAAAAGAATTGTGTTTATCTAAAGACAGACTGGAGTGAAGGGTGTGAGTGAAAGCTGTGGCAAGGGCCCCTGTCAATGATATCCTTAACTGATCAGGAGAAAGACCCACTAATTCATAAGTTTTAAACTCCAAGAGACCCCTTTTCTGCTGTGAAGCTGTAACAAGCGTCTCTAATCTTTTCCCATGGGTGTTCCCATTGTATTTTAGTACTAGAGGATTAAGTAAATTGTGTGCCATGGGAGTTCAGTATAGTGGTCTGGTGATTTCTGCAGTACTGTATCTCACCAGCAGAGCCTCCAGCATCCAAGCATCCTGCATCCAAGGGAATGCTGCTGCATTTGGCAGTCAGGAGAAGCCACAGAACACGGTGAGTCTGGATTAGTAATAGGTCACAGGTTGTTATCCTCAACACTTGCTTGTGGGTAAGTGGGATAACAGCAGTGCTGACTGGGATGGATATGCTGGCTCTTGTGGTTTCCCTGGAATGAGTTTTGTGACATTTGCTGCTGAGTACTTCCCCTTGTGAGAGGGAAGTGCCTGCTGCTGAGTCACCACAACCCTGGTTCACAGAGCTGCTGCAGAGTCTTTTCAGTGGGTTGTCACTGAAGGGCAGAACTGTGATGTCCAGGGAAAGGTGAGCAGCTCTCAGGAGAGCACAGAGCCACAAGCCAAGGAACAGGGGTGCTCCTCAGTATCAGTGTGTTAGACATCTTTCAGCAGCAAATCCAAAGAAAACCCTCACACCTAGACAGTCCAAGGTGAGTATTTTCACCCTCAACCAGAACAGGACATAAGAAACATTGCAACTTGTTCTGTTTCCCAGGACAGACTTCAGAAATACAAAGGCAGATTAAAGCAGGAGCGTTGAGGACAGGAGGCCAAGAGCTGGTGTCTCCCTTCAGCCGTTGCTTCTTGTGTTTGTTCTCCAGGGTGGAGTTCAGTAACTTTGCTGCTGTATTGAATATGTAACAAAGTTGGCTTGCTCAGGAGAGATTGTATTGAGCATTTGTCGTATTCTTACTCAAAATGAGTTTAGGATTGGAGTGGGTGTTGGAATACACACAGTCAGTGTGGTGATTTATAAAGCCATTAAGTGGAACTTCCTGCTCCATGAAGACAGATCCTGCCTGATGAAAAACACAACTTGAAGACTCCCTGATTTAAAAGTAATAATAATTCCCTGTAGAGTCCTTGTTACATTAAACATACCATCATACATGGTTTAAACCCAGCCAGCAGCTGCTCACTAATGCCTTCCACTTCCCTGCTGGGATGGGAGAAGACTTGGGAAAAAAGTAAATCCCAGGGGTTGAGAAAAGGAACAGTTTAATAATTGAAATAAAATATAATAATAATAACATAATTGTAATGCAAAGAGAGACAACCAAAAAAGAGAGAAACAGAGCAATGTATCCGCTACCAGGGAGAAAATAAATGAAAGTATATTTAAAAATCTAAATACTTAAGAACTCTATCCCAGGACACGTAGCAACATTAGTCCACTCCAGTTTGGTCTCAGGGAGAGCAAGTTACTTTGTAATTCAATTACTTAAGTGCTTTAGGCACTATGTCTTCTAATAGGGACCCCTCTCCTATTCAGGATGGGAGGAGTCTGTTCTCAGAGCAGAGGCAGATCATTACAGAAACAGATCTTTTCCAAGAAAGCTTATTTTTTCTGATTCAGGGTAGAACTGGACCTGGAAAAACCTCACCAAGAAGCCAGTAGTCAGTCCTATTATCTTGGCCATAGGTCTCTCCTTCAGCCCACATTCCCATGTGCCGTGAAGTAGTAGGTTCTTGTTGGCCATCACGTAGATACTGCTTCCTGTAGTTTCACATAATTTTGGAAAGGTTCCACTTTTAGTCTCAGGGATAATACTACCAAATCTCAAAATCTTGATTTTTTTTTTTTTTTTTTTTTTTTTTTTGACAGAATTTTTGTTTTCTGGCCAGCTGCATTTTTACATTCAGAAGTGCAAACCCTTTGCTTTGTTTAAATAAGAGTAAATGAAAACCTTCCAATGGCTTGGCAGCCCTGCAGTCTGTGTCTTGGATACAATAGGCAGCTTGTATTCAGTTCAGAAGTTAATGGACATCTGGGGCAGTTTCTGTGTTGCTGTCAGACAGAAAGCTGTTCATGGACATTTTGGTCTTATAGGAAAGGTTTAAATTATAAAAGGTGGGGGGAGGGTCCTCTCAATATCTTCTCCCTTAAACAGTGTCTTTGTTTTATTCTGAGCTTCAGTTGCTATTCTTCGTCTGCTTTCCTTTTCTAGGACTTTTTCCAATAAGCAAAAGGAACACAATTGCAACTATGCTCAAGACATTGCTAAACCACATGTAATGTAGAGAGGAAATTAGTATTTTGTTGAATAAATGAGAGTAGATAAACTCCTACTTGGGAACTAAAGAGCTCCAAGCTTCTACAGGGCATCTCCTGCCCCAGGCAGGGTAGCTGCTAGAGAAGCTTATTATGTTAGAGATGCTGAAATGTTTCGATGATGAGCCAAAAAAATGGGTGCTCTTTAAATGTTATCATCCATTCTGGTGCCAGAGACCTGCTTGCTGGAGGTAAACACAAAAATAGTTTGAATGTGCAGCTGGAGTTTTGTTTTGTTTTGATCTTGTGTTTAAATTGCTGTGTAATTGCCCCTGTGTTGTTGATTTGTGGCTGAAGGTTGCCTGAGGTCTGGACAAACCTGCTGAGGAAATTGGGGCTGTTTTTATTCTGCTGACCCGTGATGGATGCCTGAGTGCCTCCTAAAAAAAGTAATTTCTTGGCTGGAGAGGCACCAGCTGTGCAAAGGGCGCAGTTCAAATGTGGAGCTGGTGGATTTGTGCCAACCTTCACACTGCCAAAGCTGAAGCACTGAATGACAAATGTGTCACAGTTCAGCCAAACTGTCCTGCACTCAGCCAAGGCTTTGTAGTCTCATTACACTTTAAAAGCTCATTTTGTGGACAGGTTCAAAGATGCACATGCCTTCTGACAGACCATCAATGAAATGGATTCTCTGCAGATTGTGGCTCTTCAGTTTCCTAAAATCAACCACTGCTTTCAGCATTCAATCTCTTTCATGTTGGTAAACAAAAGCAGTACTGGAAATACTTTGAGAAATTGATTTTCAGAGCAGTCTGTCACAAGGGATGAGAAGTGGCTCCGTGTAACTGAAACACTTCTGCAGAGAGCTCACACCCAAAAATAATTAAGTAAATTGTTGTAGTGCAGAGATAAGGTATATTTGAACCAAGGATATCTTAGTTTTATCATCATCTTGTTAATGACAGTACAACAAAGTCATTTTACATTCCCTGCAAGTAAGTATTTATCTACCACATGTAAGATGTCACATCAGGTGTCAAAATTCAAGTTGTGAATTTCCAAGAGGTTTGATTAAAACCAAGTTCTCCTTCACCATACTGAAAGTTCTATTTTAGTCTGAACTTGTGTAACTTGTTTGTATGCAGTGCATTCAGATCTTTAGGTACAAGTGCGTATGTGGCTTGTGGTGTCCAGGATCATAGCTGCAAAGCATTACTTGAAATGTTTCCAAGAAAACCTGATTCCTACCTGCATGTTCAGTACATTCCTTTTGCCTTTGTTTAGAATAGGGAAGTAATTAAAGTTGGAAGCATATGAGTAAGAAGGACAAAGTGTTAGTCATAAATGGAGGGGATTTTCCCAGGTCAGCATAAGATTGGTCTAAATCTGACCATTTTGTCCAGTCCTGGACATTCTTGCTGGATGAGTTCTCAGATGGAGGATTTTTCCTCAAGAGTTTTATTTAGCAGAGGCACTCTAGGCTGAGAATGTCTGAGGAACATGGTGTTATCAGCACCTGTAACTAAGCCTTGGCAAAGACAGAATCAAAAGGGGATTGTCTGCTACAAAATGTATGTCCAGCTCTCAAATACAGTAGGGCAGAAATCTTTCTCTTTTAGGTTTTGGCCTATTTATAGCTGTAAATACTTAGTCCTTTCACTAGAGCAGATTAACCAAAAGTGCTTGGGGTAAGTATTTTGGGGAAGCTCTTACTCAGGCCATATGCTAACTCCATCAAGATCTGAATATAACTTCATTCAAATAGATATTCCAATTAGCAGCACTTCTGCCTCTCTGTTGAGAGATGTTTCTTGTCCTTTTTCCAGGATTCCAACCTTACAATACACACGGATAACCCAGACCTAACACCATGTTTCCAGAACACCATCCTGGCTTGGATCCCCAGCATTTATCTGTGGAGTGCTTTACCTTTTTACCTTCTCTACCTGAAGCGCAGTAAACGAGGGTACATCATGCTGTCCGTGCTGAGCAGGTTCAAGACGGTGAGAGCTCTTTGCAGTGCCCCACATGCCATGTAAATTTCATTTTTATTAGTTCAGCATCTAAGGAATTGCTGCAGTAGGGTTTAAACTAATTTCCCTCTGATTTAACATACTGAAGAGCTTGCTCATAGGAACAAGCAGTTTGAATACAGACCTCTGAGGAAGGAAATCCATCCTAGAAGTCCATCTTTCTAGGTAGAGGGAAGAACTGATTGCTCTACCTTGAGCAGTCCCCTTTTGTGAGCCAAAATTGTGCTGCTTCATCCTTAAGTAATGTTTAAACCACTGAAAGCTGCAGAGCAAAGATGTTAAGGTAGGTCTAGTGGGAATTGTATCTCTTTGTGAAAGTAAGCATGAGAAGGGTTTTTTCAAGCCATTCTCCCCACGAAATAGCAACGTGATATTTCATCTGCACCTTGTGCTTAAAAGTTTTCTGGTGTCAGCAGCCCCTCAGGTCTGTGAGTGGTTGGGTCTAAGAAAAGCAAGAAAGTTGCTTTCCATAGGCCATTAAATAACTCGGGTTATTTCTGGAGAAAAAAACAGGCTTCTGCTTCAGGGCATGTCTGCCTTTACTCTAGATGCTGCCTGTGTTTCCAGTCAAAATTAAATAGGGGGAGAAATCCAGGTAAATACAAAAATCTTTCTACTGGCTGTGATTGGAAATCCCTCAGAAAACAGTTGAGATGAGATCCTTGGATTGAGTGCAGTGGGACAGTTCATCGCACTGCAGCTGAATAGTGATATGATTGTGTTTACATAGGTTTGTTTTGCTGGGAATGTGTGAATCAGAATGGGTTTTTTTAGCTCTCTGACCACCTCTGGAGATGTCATTTCTGTTTGCCTTCTCTCAGCTGTTTGGTGTCCTGCTGTGGTGTGTGAGCTGGGCAGATCTCTTCTACTCCTTCCACGAGCTCCTGCAAAACAGAACGCCTCCACCAGTCTATTTTGTAACTCCACTAGTCGTTGGCATCACTGTGGTTTGTAGCTGTTTCTGTTCACTATGACCAGTATGAATAACTTTTTCTTAGACAAATGAAGGATGAAGAGCCCTTTTGCCTTCATTGCCTTATCTGAACCTCTTTTAACTGCATTATTAGTATTTGTATCACTGAAGCGAATCTTGCTGCCGAAAAGGCCGGAGTCACAAATCTCTCTCTCTCTCAAGTAGATTCAGCTTTGTAAATTCAAATATTTGTAATGGAGAGATTGTTCTGCCTTTAAGCCTGCTTTCACCCATTTAGCTGGGTTTGTGATCCGGGTCTGGAGAGAATTTGAGTAGGACTTTGCCTAAATAGAGAGATACAATAGAGCATGGTTTGTGCATTGCTTAGTATAGTATAGGACTTTGTAAAGCTGTGTCTGTTATCTGGTGGTTGTTCTTCCATTAAGCAAAACAAGTTGGCTTTGGCTAGGATGACAAACAGCCTTGTGACTGTTGTATGAAAAATAAAGCAGTAAATTTTGCCCATTAAGTTTTTTTAATTCTCCTGGTTAATTTTTTTTTTTAATTATCATTTTCTAGACAAGTCATGATGGTCTGTCTGGATTGGAGAAATTGCAGCTCCTACATTTGTTTAAAATGTTTGTAGCTGATATTTAATTGTTCCCAACCCTATGTACAAAGGTTTAAAAATTGAATTCTGAAGTTGAGGCTCTGAAAAAACCAAAACAAACTTACAGTATTATATTATAATTTATAATAATAATTCACTGTAGAGTCACTGTTATTTGCTCCTCTCCTTAGATGATTGAGATTTTGCCATTGACTTCTGTGAAGTCATGATGGGGCTCATTTCAGAGAGGCCATGCTCTTCTGCTGTCCTTCCAGTCAATGAAGTTGGCTCTAAGAACTGCCAACAGAGAGTGCAAAGAAGGGGAGCACTGGGATGGGGTTGTGTTCATGTGTTCCTGTATTTACTTTTACAGCTCTTAGCCACACTGCTTATCCAGTATGAAAGACTGAGAGGAATTCAGTCCTCTGGAGTGCTCATTATCTTCTGGTTTTTGTCTGTGCTTTGTGCCATGGGGCCCTTCCGGTCAAAGATCATGACTACAACAGCACAGGTAACAAGCTATCCTTGTTAGCACTTGGAGAATAGGAAATGTAGCATCCACTTCTATGTGAAAAGAATGAATCCGAGTTTGGAGTCAGATCTGAGCCCAGGTTTTACCAAAGAGAGAGGAGTTTGATTCTGTGGTTTTGACTCAGACTTGCGTAACTAGAAGGGAGCTGGATGTCTCAGGCAATATCAAAAAGCAGATTTTGCTTAGCCCAGGGCTATACTGGTAACCTGATAGGCATAAGAGAGCAATACCAACACTGTGTATATGTGAACAGACTCCTGTCTTTTTTTGTCTCTTTCCCTTTTGCAGCCTTTTGCTTAAATGGGGATGGGTAGTAATCAGAGAAGACACATTTTAATATGTTAAGTTCCTTTTTTACTTAGGCAGCTTGGCCACATTAGACAGCTCTTTGGGCTTCCTTGTGTCAGTGCCTGATGTGCTGAGGACAGTATTTTGTCTCCACTGGGGCTGGAAACAAGAGAGAAAGTTGGAGGGAGAGGAAAGAAATCATTAAGATTCCTGTTTGAAAACATAGCAGGTTCTCCCAAAGTAAGAAACATGTTGAGTTTTTCACAGAAACAAGTTTCATTACATAGGGCAAGGCAGATTGCTCCAGTGATTGGATCATCAAAGCCTGGGAGAGAAAAAGAGTGCTTGGAAAACATTCAGATGATTGCTTCTCCTCAGTGAAATCAGTGTGATTCTGTTTGGCAATTTCTTGGTTTTATTCTTGCTTCTTTGTAATATTAGCAGCATTATCCTATTAGCAAGGATTTTCCTGTAGCAGGCTGTTGTAAATATTCCAGCAGAGATTGAATTAAACCTTAACTGAGAGCCTGTGTAGAACTTCATCAGATAATAGCTGCAATCTGGTGAGGCCATTTCAAACATCACTTAGAAACAGCTTTAATAAGTGAAAATATTGGACTATCAATGTTGAATCTGTAATCATCTTGAAATTGTGGATGCAGAGCCTTAGAACAAGTCTGGGTAACATTTCTCCTCCTCTGACTGCCCAGAACCTCCTCTTGCACTTAAGATTTAAACATTTTAAGTGAACAATGAGAATGTTCACTTGTCAGCATTAAGGCATGAAAGAGCTGTATAAAGGACATACCCTCACAGCAAGAATTTTAGGTAGACTGCAAACTCATGATTAGGAAAGGAAATGTTTCTAGAGCAGATGGAACTCTTATTGTGCTTTTCTTCAGGTTCTTCTGAAAGTATTTAACACTCACTGCTTGTCAGTGACAAGATATTAAAGTAAAAGGATGTTCTCTGATCTGGGTTGACAGTTCCTATGCTTAAGACATGATCGTGCAAGAACCCCCAGAGGTAATTTAAAAGGATATTATGTAGACCTGATTCCAGAGGGTGTCTGCATGCAGTGAAGATGTATTTTGAACTTGACATAATTTAATGAGAAGCTTGGAGATAAGCATGTTCTTAGGCACTTGTCAGAGTACGAGCATACTTCTGTGAGATAATTCCTGCTAGGAACTGCTTTGCAGTATTCAGCTGTAAAGGAAGAAAGGAATTGCCAAAAGAAGCAGTGAGAAAGGGGAGAGAGAGAGTGTGGGGAACTTGGAAGTACAATAAAACCATCATTTACAGTGTTTCTTTTTCCTCTAGGGCCATGTAAATGAAAGGTTCAGGTTTACCACGTTTTACATCTACTTTGCTTTGATAATCATTGAGTTGATACTTTCATGTTTTAAAGAAAAGCCACCATTTTTTTCCCCTGTTAATATAGATGCTGTAAGTATTTTACACTTCGATTTATTTGAATTTTACAGACTATATGGTGTTTTGAGAGTTCCACTGAGAGTACTTGTCATTGAAAACAGCTTTGGATTGTCATAGAGATGGCAGTACTTAAGTGACCCTCTTACAAAACACTGGGTATGGAGAGTAGTATTGGGGTTTGGACTCTTTTTCCATTATCTGTGTCATCAGAAATGACTTGAAGCTGTGTAATGAAAGCAGATGTCCTGCTTGCTGCTTCACAGCAGTGTAAATTATATTTATGAGCACTGAAGTGTAATAGTAATTATTTCAAGAGGGTTTTTTGAGGATTTGATGCTCTGCTTGCTTAACATTCATCTCAAGTTTGCAAAAGTCTATGAGGTTTGTCTTAATAAATGAGTTCTATATGTATTGAGAACAGATATGGAAGAACATTAATAACAGAAGATATTAGTAGTGTCACAGGTTAAATTTCTTCTCCAATTCAAAAATAGTCCCTATAATTGGATTTATGTTTGAACCAAGATGAGAGAGAAGTTTGAGCTCATGTCCTAAAATGAACATCTCAGAAACTGTAGAATGGCATTTCATTTCATAGGTGTGATTTAAAGGTACTATATGAAGCAATTTTTAGGTATAAAAGGAGTTCAGTGTGGGAAATGGGAAATGAAAGAAATCAATTTTATGTCTCATTAGAACATAGGTATGTACATGTAATATACCATATAATAATGCCAAAAATTATCAAAATAGACTGTTGTCATGTTAAAGTAATAGTAAATATCTTGCTTTATTTATTTTCATTTTTCCTCCCATAAATTCATTATAGAATTCATGTCCAGAGTTAAATTCAGGCTTCCTGTCAAGATTGACATTTTGGTGGTTTACCAGGTGAGTTTTTTCTTCAAGCTGTTGGACAGCTGACAAACCCAAAACCTGCTTGTGATCTGTGTTGCACAGAGTGAGCAGTACAGAGATTTTCCTTCTGTGAGTAGTTGATGTTGGATGCTCTTTCATCCACAATAGTGTCAGCACTTTGAGCGTTTGCCTTTTTAGAAACACAGAGCCCAAACTTTTTCCCTGCAAAGTATGGCAGCAACAGTATCATGACAAATAGGATGTGCAGCCTGGCTGTGCTCAACACATGCAGGAATATAACCTAAACCAAGATGTAGCTCTGTACTCCACAAGATAAATTGTGGCAGCCTTTCACCCAGCTGAGGGTGCATTTTTTTTACTGTTGAGGTTCATGGATGAATGCTTTTTTATAAGGACATTTTCTGTGCAAAAGGGAAGGTAAACTGGGCTATGTATATAAATTATTGCCGCCACCTGAGGTCACAGACAAAAGGTATGTGTATCAAAGAGGCAAATTTGAGATTGGGCCTGCTGCTTCATGATAAAAAAGTGGAACAGCTGTCAAAGGTCATGTTAAGACCCAGTTTTTCCACAGTGGTTGAGATCTTCATTCTTCCACCCATGTAACTTTATTGTTCTGGTAACAGCCCTGTAAAGATTTTTTAGTGAGAGGATGAGAACTTTTTAAACTTCCAGAACGTTCAGCCTCCCCAGTGAGATTCTTGGCAACTAGGATGTTTGTATCCCTTGACAAAATTCCCTTTACAGTTGAGGAACTGCAGTTTTCAGAAAAATCTGATTTTCCTTTTATTCCAGTGAGCTCCACTTTTGCATTTTGTTCACCTCTGACAGTTATTCCAGATCAACTTTATCATTTTCACTTCTCAAGCTTCACTGTTTCCATTTAACAGCACAGTTTCATCCAAATGCTTCTATTAGTTGGTTTTTATTGTCTTTTTTTCTGAAGTAGTGTTTTCAGTAAAATACATGTAATTAGAAATACATCATGTCCTTTCCTTAATTGCAAACATCAATAAAAGAAACAAAGGGTGATAATTATTCTCCGATCTCCCTTTCTGTGGAGTATCTTCTTGCTTTTCTTACCTTAATAGTCCTAGAATTACTGGCAATGCTTGAAAACTGAAAATTCAATTTTCCAAACTGAATTGGACTGTTTTTCTCCATATGTGCAGCATGGCAATTCATGGGTACAAAAGGCCTCTGGAAGACAAAGATTTGTGGTCGCTGAATGAAGATGACACTTCAAAAGCTATCGTGCAACAACTGAGTAAAGAGTGGGACAGAGAAAAAGTAGAGTGCAAACAGTAAGTAAACGAACAAGTCTGCAAAGTTGAGAGATTGATCTGAGTCCTTTCAACACTCATAAGTTGCTCATCCATGAAAATGAGCCAACTAAAAATGCACCCGCCACTTCAGTCTTTCTCTTCTTCACTTATTAATAGTCAAACTTTCTTTTTTTAATATGTCTAAGCAGAGGCAAACAGGAGCCCTGTGGGGCTTGTGTGCCACCAACACACTTTTTAGGTGCTTAAAATCTCCATGGGCAGGTGCTGCCACTTCCCCTGTGGAGAAGGGCTGAAGATGTGTGAGGAGAAGCTGTTGAGTTGGTTGGATTGTAGAAAATGAACAACTTTTCACCATTGAGCTGGTAGTTGTCTAACTGCATAATTGCATCCTTCTCAGATGTGTTGGAGCACAGCTTCTGGGCACATAAACCAAAAAGAATTTCTCATCATCTCCATCATGTTTTTTTTTTGGCCTGGCAGTATTTTTAGCCTTAAGGCTCTTAGCAGTGAGCAAGTCTTCACTTCTCAGTAGTAAAGACAAGAAACGCAAAATGTGAAAGGCAGGAGGGGAAGAGACATTCCACTTTATTGCTGAGAGTCTACTGCTGTTGCCTAGAAAACTAGCAGCAAAATTGTCCTAGTCTCTGATGGAAATAGCATAAGGGTGAGAACTTGCATACAGTTATACCCCTGCTTGAGAGGATTTCCTTCTTATTGCATGTTCTGTCCTAATCTAATCTTAAAAAATTATCTATTGTGCAACTCTATTTCCTTCTCCCACTGTTTGGTGTCCAAAATGTTTCCAAGCAAATAGATGTGATAATAGTGTGTTTCAAATGAAAAATACCAATATGGAGGGGGCCTGTGCTTCCATTTCTTTTCATTGTGGAGATTTCTTCTCCATGTGGAGGCTTTCCTCTGTTCTTTTTTTTGCATATCCTTGCCAAATTGTAAAGACTCTATTATTTGATAATATTAGGAGAGAATTGTAATTTTCTGGGCAAGACTAAATATGATGTGGAGAGTTCCACTTTGCAGGTAAAATTTGAAATATTTCCAGCACTACATCAGCAGCTGTCCACTAATGCTCTGCGTGGATGTGTTACAGTTCTACTTTGAGGTTTATTTTCAGGGTTTTTTTTTCATTGTCTTAATGTCTCTATTTTTATGGTGTCGAATAATGTGCATAGTCTGGGTTCTGGTCTTTTTGCACAGACATAAATCTTACTCCCTCAGGCTATTTTACGGTATGAGCACAGCCATTGTGCAGGAGTGCAGGGGTCCAGGAAGACTTTTACTAGGAAACCAGAGACCGTGCCTGGAGTTTTGTCAGGAGATTCATTGCGTTTTGGAAACTATTCATATGAACTGAGGCCAATTGGCAGTGAATTTAGCCATAAATTATGAGTTGTATTTAGCTCAGGTAAAGTTTTGTGGCAACTGTATTAATGATTCTAAGATGGGGAAAAGAGCAAAAACAAAGGAAATCACTGTACTCCAAATTCCTGGGTTTCATGGAACTCTAAAAGCTCTTCTTATTCTTCAGTTATAAGTAGATATTCTCTATTACTTCCTGTCAAATAACATTAGTGGTAGTTGCTTGAGAGACATTGTAAATACTTCTTTTTTCCTTTTAATTCTCATTAAATTGCTCTGAGCAAGCTTTTATGACAATTAAAATGCTGTGTCAATTTGTACACACGCTGGAAGTTTGATGAAAAGTATTTGTAGTGTACATAGTAGTAATTTCTGTTGTTCTCTAACCTTTTTTGCTTCACTGCTGTCTTGTGAGTTACTGTTAAATAATTGCTAAAAAATCTTTTTTTTCTTGTGAGTTACAGGAGAGACCAGCATGGATTTTAAATGCTACTATAGATACTAAAGCACACAAAGAGTATTTTTCCTTTCTTTTCCTCTCTTTGCTTATATGGCTGAAGTTTCTACTCACTCACTTTACTGATAAGTGCAGTTTCTTCTGAAAAAGTTAGAGCTACGCTGGATGGAGGAGAGAGCTGGAATGCATTTTCCCTCATTTTTAGTTAGCTTCTGATTTTAGAGACTGTCCTTATGAAGACATATTGAAGATGCAGGGCCTTATCAGCACCAGTAAGAAACTATGTGCTTTCCCATGAGATAAATCAGTACCTATTATCTGCCCTGCTATAAATAATGGCAACCAGACACGTGCTCTTTGCTTTGATAAAAAACTGGGTGTGAGCAGTGCCACACACTGCTGAAAACCTGACCTCACCTAACTACAGGTAGTAAACACTAAAAGTGCATTTTATCCCTTTGGGACTCTTAGTTGCAAGAGAACCATTGCTTTGCTGTTAGCTCAGTATAATAAACATTTTTAATAGCACAAAGTCAGGGGCAAGTAGTCTTGTTTCTTCAAATCCTTCAATGAGTTTAACAGTCTGGTTGCCAGAAAAACAAGGCTTTTCTCATAAACTCTCCAGGTTTGATCTGGAAGACAAAGACAACACTGTTTGTTCTTGTCTGAGGGGAAAAAATAAATTGACTGGTTTAGGTTCTCCCCCTGACCTCTAACTTTATTGCAAAGATGTTGGGATTTCCAAATGGCTTTTTCTGAAAGGATGTGGACAAGTTTATACATGTGGACTGTTAGCATCAGTGATCACAGTGAATGCTCACAGGCTGTTGGAATCATTGCACTCTGCAGCTAGCCAGCTCAAAAAAATCTGCACAGTCTTTATGAAAAATCATAAATTCAACCTCACTTGGTAGTACTTACAAGTTGTTTTTCAAATGCCTTCTGGTAAATATTCACTGTTTCTAGGGTGTCTTTTCCATCTGTTTTTTCTTGTAAAGCTTATGTGCCCCAGATTAATCTCCTTCTCCCTGTTCCACTTGGACTTAACTTTCCTGTCTGACATTCAGGAAATTTTTATCTAGTCACATAGCCCCCAGGAAAGAACAGCAGTTTGATATTTTCTGGTAGAAGAGTTGCCAGACTGATGTTTGAGAGCAGTCTTGGAGGAAATAATTTCCCAGAGCATACCCTTTGTGGATGGGTAACAGAAGTCAGGCACCCCAAAGGGGCTTCTACAAAACTTGCCTGGAGCCCTGGAGAGCAGTTTGGGTGTGTTGGGCCCATTTTTCATCAGTCACTCTAAAAGAGTACGTGGAAGAGTCACTTTTGTTAGCTTATTTGGCAGAGGGAGAGAGGCAAAAAGTACAAAAGGAATCCTAGAATCCTGGAATCATTAAGGTTGGAAAAAACCCCTATGATTGAGTCCAATGTTTAACAAAATAGTTGCAGATAAATAGGGTTTAAATGCCTTAATTGTCAACTGACTAAATTTAGTTACCTAAACCCAAGGTTTCTCTCCTGGAAGAATCTGAATAGCTGTGGTCCACATATTGGGGGATGGCCCAGTTTTGAAGGTGCTGTGGTTTCTACTCAATTTCAAGTTTCCAGAAATGCAAAATTTGGTATTTTGAGAGTGCTGTGCCTGCTGCAATGCCTGTCTCCCCAGGGGGATTCATTCTGCTTCTCTGGAAGCAGCTGTATGATCAATAAGGGTACAGGTTTAGCACAGCTACTGATTGAACAACAAACACAGGCTCAGAAGGAGAAGATGAGAGTGCCTTGTGTGGGATATCCATAGCAGTTCTTTGAGGTTTCCTGTAGAAGGAATTGGAGATCCAAAGTCAAGCCTGTCCTCTAAGGAGGTCCAGCCTTCCTCTCCTCCTCCTTTGGGCCACGTTCTCATCTCATAGTGATTTTCTGGTCTGTGGATTGCACCCCATAAATACTGCAGAAAAAAGAAAAGAAAACAAGACTCAATTGCACAAGAGTGGCTGATCCTGAGCACACCTTGATGGTGTTGGAAGTCTTACTGTTGGTTAGTAGCAGAGCAGAGAAGGGTACAGACTTTGGAGTGTTGCCACAGTGCTGTTCACACAGGACAGTGCCATTCTCACTGTCAGTTGTCTCCTGTCACTTGTTTTGTTTCCCTAGGAAAGAGGATGTGTCATACATGAAGAAATCAAACCATGTGCAGAATCATGTTGGTAGCAGCCCAGAGGAAGCAGAAGTCCTGATCAGAGACAAAAAGCACAATAGGAAGCCTTCCTTTCTCAAGGCTTTGTTGAGGACCTTCGGGCCATACTTCTTAATTGGCTCCTTCTTCAAGTTGATACAAGACCTACTCTCTTTCGTCAACCCTCAGCTATTAAGGTCAGTTTACTCTGTGAGTAGTTTCTGTGTGCGATCCCTACGGACACTTGGCTTTGGCACGGGGCATTTGTTTTTGAAATGAAGAGTTAGTTTCCCTTATAGTGCCACACGTGTATGCTCCCTCACCTTCCCCCTGCAACACCGTGAGTTCTTTGTTGTGGACTCAGCTATAAATTGGACAAGCTTCAGTGAAATGCTCCATTTATAAATCTCCCATGGGCAGCTTTGACTTACAAATTACCTGTTACTCTGTGATTCAGTCCAAAGCAATTTCTCCCCATTTCTAAAGGATTAGCTGTGAAATCAAAGTGAAGCACTGCTGGCTGGATCCAGTGGTCTCTGGACACCTGATATCCTCAGTGTGGATGGTGGTTGCAGCTGTGGTGTGACTTGATGCTCCAGTGTATGGTGCTCTGGCCATGCTGCTGTCATCTGGGAAAGGTTTTGGGCCATTTAGATGAGTTCATGTGCTCTTAATTGTGTTCAGCAATGAGAATGTGAGAGGCATAGTTGCAGTGAATTTCCATGTGAAAGAAAATTATGGTTCTATTAAAAAAAAAAAAAAAAACAGCAGAGAAAGAGGTTATGAGAGAAGTGGTCTGTCCTCAAATTCTCTTTGTATGAGAATCACCTTTACCTCCCATCTCCAGGGGGGGCAGTTGCTCAGCCTGATACATAAAGGAATTCGCACAATCCCCACATTTTTTTCTTTATTAGTATTTTTCTTAAACTGAGGAATTTGCCAGATAATCATTAGCTAGGAAGAAAGCAATAGGGAATTACCAGAATTTCTACCTAACAATTATTAATGGAAAAGCACATAGTCCTATTAATGCATGAGAGAGGAATGGAGCTTGGGTGGAGGTCACAGGTGGATGTAGGGAAAGGGAGAAGAGAAGGCTCTGCTCCTATTTATCTCTTAAAAATAACCCATGTTCTGAGATCATGTTGTTCTGTGGATGGTTTGTGATATACCCAGAAATTTGCTAAAAAGAGGGTCTGACGAAGTGTGGTGACATTTAATAGATGACAGTCTGTGTTCTCCCAGAACCCCTGCTGAAGAGATGGCTGCTAGCTGCCTGCTGAGAACACATTAAGTGTAACCTATTCTTGGAATTTCTCAAATTTGCATGAATTCCTGAACATGTTTCAGTGATATCTCAAGGCATATTATGGTGAATTTCTTCTCAAGTCTAAATTCCTGCAGTCTGGGAAAATGCCCTTCTGATGGTAAGGGAAGATGAAAAAGTCATGGCTGTCTTGCAGACTGCATGTAAGATAGTTTTGTGTTTCTAAAAAGATTGGTGAATCCCTGGCACTACCCAGAAGAGGTTTTCCTGAAGCTGTTTCCTTTTGCAGCATGAATGAATGGAGCAGTGCAGAAATAAGATTTCTCTGGACTGGAAGAAGAAATATGTAGCAATTTCATGCTTCTACTACAAAGCTTTTGTTGCTTGATTTGTAGTTTCCAGGTCCATTTTTCTCCTGCTGATTGTTTGAACCATGGAGCCAAATCTCTTTTTCTCCTATATTTTGGCAGTTCAGTATTCTGGTCAGTAGGCTGAAATCACCAACGTGATTTTTGAGAGCACTGGACATTGCCATGTGTCACTCTGCTTGTTTGCTATGTGTCAATGTGCAGCTTTGGCAATGAGAGCAGCTGGGAGGAGTAAAAAAGGACTTATCAATAAAAGATGCTACAGCCAGCTTAATGGTACCATTTTACAAAAAAACAAAACAAAATAAAAAACCCCAAAAAACAAACAAACAAACAAAATACCAACCAACCAAACAAAAAAAAAGTAGGAGTGAAGGACTCTTTATGCATCCATCCAGGAGGATGTCTTTTAATTTAGCTTTTTTTTTTTTTGTGGGAAAACACCCCAGGCAGAAGCACTCAGGCTGCTTGAAGAGGATTTGGGTAAGAAGCTGGTTTTGCCTGCCCTGCTGCAGTGCCTTACTCTGTCCTATCATTCACCTCTTGCCCTGGGGGCCTGCCTAATAGAGCTCAGACAATGCACTGTGTCTTTAAACCCTGAATCTCAGGGGAAACCAAGAGTTTCTCTTCATATTTCATTTTCAGGCTCATTTACAAATGGACTTTGTCACTGGCAAAGCTGCAGGTTTTGCTGTTGGATCTTTGCAATGTTGTTCAACTGAAATCGTAACTCAGCCTATGTCCTGGAGAGGTGTTTGCTTTTTGTGGTTAGGGAGAGGATGTGGCAGGATGCTGTAGTTGGGAGAAGCTGTGTTATGTCCCATTAAATTTGATGCATGGTTTTTAAATTTTTGTTTCTTTTTCCTTTTCCTTCCCTACTCTGCTGACAAACAGTGTATTAATCGGCTTCATTAAGAACAAAGATGCCCCAGCCTGGTGGGGATTTTTGATTGCAGCTCTGATGTTTATCTGTGCTGTGCTGCAAACACTCATCCTTCACCAGCACTTCCAGTACTGCTTTGTTACTGGGATGAGGCTAAGGACTGGGATCACTGGGGTGATATACCGAAAGGTAAGGCTGGAAGCATTTTGTGGGCTGGAACACCAGCCAGGCAAGTGTGCTCAGTTCTCACATATTTAGGGAAGGTTAGGCATGTTGGAGAGGAGTAGCCTCCTGGAATATAAAAGATTGGAGGTTTGGTGAATTTTAGGAGTGCCTCTTCCATACTTTACAGAATTTTCCAGTGAGCATTACCTGTAATATGGGTGTTCTGGTAGGTTGCTAGACATACCAATACTGGTTCACTTTAAATGCAGGAAGAGGAGAGTCTTAGATTAGATGTAAGGAAGAAATTCTTCCATATGAGGGTGGGGAAGCCCTGGCACAGGACAGCTATAGCCCAGAGGAGCTATGGCTGCCCCATTCCTGGAAGTGTCTAAGGCCAGGTTGGATGGGGCTTGGAGCCACCTGGAATAGTGGAAGTTGTCCCTGCCCATTGCAGAGGGGTTGGAACTTCAGATTCCCTTTCCACCCAAACCATTCCATGGTTTGGAAGAGGGATCTAGGAGAAGAGCATGTGTATGCTAAGAGTGGATCAAATCCAACGAGGTTTTCTTCAGATTGCTACACACTGCTTGAGCTATAGATGCTCATAAGCAAAACCATTTAATGAGCTCTTGTTCCTTGGAGATCAGGAATGGATGTAGGTGAAGTATTTTATTCTTTTTGGAGAAGGACATTCTTGGACAGTGTCATTTTGCTAATTATTGAGGATTTGTTCTCCATGAGTATCAAGATGGTGAAGGCATTGAAGCTCTCTCCCTTTTCAGTCCTTAGCGATCACAAACTCAGCAAAGCGCTCATCTACTGTTGGAGAAATTGTCAACCTGATGTCAGTGGATGCCCAGCGTTTCATGGACCTGATGACTTTCCTGAACATGTTGTGGTCTGCACCACTCCAGATATTTCTAGCTTTGTATTTCCTCTGGCAGGTACAGACATTGTCACAATTTTATTCACAATGTGAATCTAAATGATGTGCAGGCTTTTTCTTTTTCCTTTTTTTTTTTTTTTTTTTTTTTTTTTTTGGGTCACTTTGACCCTTCACTGCGTTTTTTACCAACTTTAAGTGTTCTGTTCTGTAGTAAAATAGCTTTTACTGCTGTACACCCTCACATAGTGTCTTAATTTTTTTGTTCAGCTGATAGGCCAGATGGGCATTTGAAACAGAACATTTCCTTTGTCTTTCTGCTATCCTTACTCCACTTTGATAGGCTCAGTCTTGGACTCTTGTTCCCAGTAGTTGATACAAATGAGAGCTTGAGGGAAGTGGTTTAGAGACCAAACCAAACAAAAACCTGGATGTAGGAAATGTCATGTGTAAAGATTATATCCTGCTACATAGAGAAGTTTTGTGCAAGTCGATAGGAGATAAATCTCAACTGGAATAACCATAATTTTTCATTTGCTACCTTGTGACATTGTTTCAGGTTTATTCCAGGTTCAGTTTGAGCACTGGCTTTCAGACTTGTTTCTGTGCAATTAATGACTTTTACTGCATAAAATAGTAGCATCAACTTAACCATATTGATTTTGACTCAAAAGCCATTAAATTGCAGCAGCTCTGAATTGCTGCTCTGCTGGAAGCTAAGCTCTGGTAGCCAGCAGTTTTGTATACTTGTACTTACACTGAGGGTACTGCGTTAATTCCCTAAATACAGTTCCCTTGGTGAGAGAAAAATCAAAAGAAAAAATCCTATCACCAATACAACAACAATAATAGTTATTATCATTATTATCATTGTCATCATTATAATTCAAAGTGGTTCCTGTCCTGTTTTTCTGTTTCCTCTTCTCAGTTGCTCTGTGGAGCACAACACTTCACTGGGATAAGTTCAACTTGTCAACATTGATTTCTGTTTCTGTCACTTACTGTTGTTTTAATACTGACTGTAGGGAACACTCGGGTACAACAGCTTATTCTTTCTTTTTAAATCAAGACTTTAGGGGCTTCTGTGCTGGCTGGAGTTGCTGTGATGGTCTTACTTATCCCATTTAACTCTGCAATAGCAATAAAAACCAGAGCATTCCAGGTAAGATAGTAGCAGAGAAGGTAATGTTACATGAACTGGCAGCTGTGCTATGAGAAATGAAGACATCTGGGGTTGTTAATAAGATGCCATTTGCAACAATTTTCTTATGAGTAAGAATGTACTGATATATTTAATAACTGTATCAGCTTAGATACTTTTTCCATAGTGAATTGAATGGAATTTAAGGGAAAAAAAGCCTTCTGTCATTGTGCCAGTGGCTTCTTCATACCTCTGGAGCGAGCAGCTTTTGGGACTAGCAAGAGGTTTCTTTGTCTCCATATCCCTTCACCTGGTGTCTTCCTCTAGGAGTATCTAGAGAAAGGCAAATAAATGCCGTTCTTTAAGCTGCAATGAATGTTTTCAGAGGTGGCAGCTAAAACCTGACAGTTTGAATTTTATGCTAAAAGCTAGTGTTGATGTTCACTGCCACTTAGCTGGGCCATATTTCATTTATTATCTAAAGGGAAATTGATCCTCTTATTCCTTTCTTTGTAGTCTTAGTTCTCTCTAGTCAGGGAAAGATGAAAAAAATACCAATATAACACTGCCCTCTGGCTTTGTGCTAGAAAAAAATCTAATAATTGGCTTGTGCTATGCAGCCTATCAGACTGTTTGGAAGACTAAAAAATAAATGAAAAGCCAGTCTCTTGGTGTAAAAAAAGGTAAGAGTTAGATATAAATTAGGACTTTTAAGCACAGCCTTAGTAACAGTGTGATATTATTATATGCCTCAAAGAGAAGGCTTTTTAAATCTATTGGATGCTGACATGTTAGTAGTAACATTCCTTTTATCCCTTGCCCATTATGAGATGCTTCAAGCTGCATAACTTGCTGTACATATGTGTGTGAATTTTGTCTATAAATTTGAGCAAGGATATTTTTATTTTAATAACTGAATGAAACACTGTATTTTAATACATAGGAAAGAAAACCCTAGAAGTAGCCACAATTTTCAAGGGATAAAAAATAAAATGTGCAAACAAGGAAGAAAAATATCTGAAGAAATCAAAGGAAATGATAGGGTAGTATTTCTGTGAAGTGGCTGAATCTTTCTTTAAGATGGGTTAAAAATGTAGCTCTTAAGAGTTAAAATGAGTGGAAAGCTTTTGTACTCTGCTTTCCAGGCATTTCCTTTGATTTCTCTTGTCTTAGGAGATAGACTTTAACTTGCACAATAAGCTGATAACAGTCTGGTTTTCTGTAATTACCTTTTGCATCCTCTTCAGAAATAGCCTGAGGGCCACCACAGCTGCGAGACATATGTTGAAAACTCTCCCGTAGTCCTGGCTGTGACTCTGTCTCCTGTGTTTACCAATAACCCAGGTGGAACAAATGCGATACAAAGACTCCCGCATTAAATTAATGAACGAGATCCTGGGTGGCATCAAGGTGCTGAAGCTCTATGCTTGGGAACCATCCTTTTCAGAAAAGGTCCTGGAGATCCGGAAGAATGAGCTGAGAGTTTTGAAAAATTCTGCCTATCTCAACTCTTTGTCCACCTTTGCCTGGATCAGCGCACCCTTCCTGGTAAACTAAATTTGCATGGCTCTCTAAGCTGTACAAGTGCACCCTTGAAGGATAAGCCTGAGGCTTTCTGCTTGCTAATGTACATAGAAATAAAATGTAAAGTTTTTAAAGAAATTATTCACATGCTTTGATACAGAGTTCCCTGTTCTCAAGAGCCCTTTTGTTAATCAGTATTAAAGTATTTTGTGATAAAGCCTGCCAGTGAAAGCTGGGAATAGCTGTCACAGGAGAATTTCCAACCACTTCAAAGTACTTTCCATAACAAATTAAAACTAGAATTTGAAACCTTAGAGATCTGTAAATAGCAAAATAACAAAAGAAACTTTAATTGAGTCAGTCAGGACAACGTCTGTCTTTAGCTCTCATTTCTACCTTCATGTTGCAGCTCGTTTTAGTGAGAAAGGGAGTTGTTAAATTAGTCTACAACTCAAAAAAAGAGATTGATTTAATGTGAAAACTAAAGCCCAAATGATAATGTTACCAACTCTGAAATGCATTTTCCTCAATTTTGTCTTTTCCTCTATTTTCTACTTCACTGGACTGTGATCCCTTTTGCAGAAACGGTTTTGGTGAATAAAACCATTCAGATAAGTCAGTGATCAAAACTATTCCCAGCCAACTTTTCTGGAGATTTGAGACCCAGCCCGGCAGGAATTATCTGAACAGCCTGGAGGTTCTGCTCCTTTCATAGTTCCTTAAAGTCATTGCACTTCCTTCAGTGCACATTCCTGTTCCTGCTCATTTTGAGTTTGCTGCACAGGATGATCCTTCCATGGTGGATGGCCCCTGTCATACAGCAAATAACTTGGATTTCACTTCCTTCTCTATTGATTAGTGAATCTCATTTGCTTAGCCTGCAGTTTACAATGGGGAAATTTGCTTGGGTGGAGCTGGAAGAAATCACAATCCGATAACAGCTTTTCCTTTTTATTTACCTAAGTCCTGTAGTTCACCTCTTGAAACTCTTAGTTCAACTGAATGTAGCCACTAGAAACCTGACAGGTCTTCTATTCTGTGTGCCCTTTTTCTGTACCTGCTTGTCCATAGGACTTGACATTTTTAAAGCATGTTGAAAAGGTCAAAACCAAGGAATTTTCCCTGTTTTGTGGTTGGTACTTTTATTTCCAAGATGCCTATCAGGACTGAGTGCTTTTAAAATGTCAGAATATACCAGACATCTTGCAGTAAACTCCCTTTCTGGCTTTCAGGTAGCACTGACAACATTTGCTGTGTATGTCTCTGTGGATGAGAAGAATATCCTGGATGCAGAAAAGGCTTTTGTCTCCCTGTCCTTGTTCAATATCTTGAAGTTTCCCCTCAATATGCTTCCACAAGTCATTAGCAACATTGCACAGGTAAGGAGGGCCTGGAGCACAGGTTGTTCTGAAAAACTTGAACTGAAAGAACATATCCTTGATTTCTGGAGTGCAGAGATCTCTTGCATCTGCCTGTTAGCTGGTTTTCCTTTTAATATCCTTTCTTTCATCATGTCCTGCATTGGAAAGCCTGTCATCTTCTGAATGAGCCTATGTGAATTTTGCTTTGCTCAGATAAGCTCAGCTTGGTGTGATAAATTTCACAGTTAAAAAGCTTGAATCTCAGCATAAGACTCATTGCAGGGGAAGAATGACTCACTGTTCAGGAAGCCCATGGGGGAAAGCTCAAGGCATTGTGCATACTTTCTTTTTCAGTAGTAAGAGCGTTAAGTCCTCATTAAAAGAATGATGAAATAATGTCACATTCTTTTCTTAGACAAGCGTTTCCCTAAAGAGAATTCAACAGTTCCTGAGTCATGATGAACTTAATCCAAATTGTGTGGAAACAAAAGTGATTGCACCAGGTAAAGATGTTGATATTTTTCTAAACTATGCAAATGCAGCAGACATATCTCTTGGAATGGTTGAGCTATGAAAAAAGCCAAAAAGAAAATAACAGTGATAATCTTGGGTGAAAAAAAAGGGAAGAAGCTGCTGCTCTGAAAAGTGTTTGGTATTCAGGCTGTGTGGAAATCAGAAAAGTTTCTGGCCATATTTCTGAGCTGGTTGGGCCTGAGTTTGCATCTGCAATGTACCGGATGCTAACAGCACTGAATATGGAGTGCATCTGCTGACTGTGGACAGCAAGACTTGTTCAAATCTTTCACACTGCACAAATATTCAAGAACTTTGTGAACAATTTTGATTACTTCTGTTCAAAACAGAAGTAGCCCCAAACAGTTGAGCAAGCCAGGTGTGGCAAGCAAAAAGCTGCAGAGTGTCAAAGTTAATCTGATAAATCAAAGTAAACAGCATGTAGTGATCTCCTACTGATATGAAAAGAGTTTTTGAAGTAAAGTTGTGGTGATGCTGAACAGCACGTGTTGAGAGCAGCCCCACCAGGGCAGGGTGAAGCAGGGCATCTTTTCAGTTCCCTAGATCTATCAAGTCACAGTGTATAGCTGAAGCGACAGTCATTTATTGTCACTGTGACAAAGCCTGTCATGTGACCCACAGGCATAAGCCTGTGCTTCCCATGCCAGCAGAAAAGGCAAGTGCAGTGTGTATAAATAAAAATCCTTCTGTCAGCCTTTTCTCAGTTGTACTGTTGTGAGTAACACATTTCCTGCCCCTCTGTTGTTGTGTTTTTGCTACACAGGCAATGCCATCAGTGTAAGAAATGCAACGTTCAGCTGGGGAAAGGAGCTGAAGCCAACGCTGAAAGAGTAAGATTTCTTTGTGCAGTTGCAATGCAATATCTACCTGGTCTCTGGCTCTTGGGAGGCCTGTTGGAAAGTTGTCTGGTAAAAACCATGCATCACATGTCAGCATCTCTTCCGCCTTTAAAACTTTAAAAATGGAGCTCGTGCCTCATGGCCTTAAGCTTTATGGAACAGGGCTGTAAGGCTTTAATTCCCCAGCAACCAGCATAAAATAGTTACATATTGAAAGACAGGCTCCATAAATTCCTTAAATAGGCATTTTTTAACTGAAGCATTGTATAAATCAAATTGATCTGATGGATTCGGAGGACAGTTGAGATGTCTGTGTTTGGACCTAGGTGTGCCAGCAGTGGTCTGTTCCTTGAAGAGGCTTGTGGCAGATTCATCTCTGTGGCAGTGGAACGGCCATCTTCAGACTGTAGGGGTGAATGTTTTACGCATTTGCCTATTTGAATGAACAGAAACAAAATTTGCCTGGAAGCATATATACCTTCTGTTATGCATCACGATCTATGTAAATAGAAGTTTGGCTTGATTTCACTAGTGAAAAGCACTTTGACAGCAAAGAGACTGTGTCCATCAGTCATTTTTGTATCAATTCGCCTTCAGGGCCTAAAGGAGTAACTTTAAGAACACAGTGAGGAAAACAGTAAAGGATTTTAATTGGGGAAGTCCCGTTTTTCATGTGTCATTGTGAATCCTATTTACCAGCACAGGAAATACAGTTCTAAAGTGGTTTGAACATTTTTAGATGGGACGCATTCACTCACTACTTTCATACATTTGCTTTTGGTTTTAAAATCAAACCCCAAAATACTTCTGGAAGAGTGTCTGTTTTCAAAATGCTTATTAACTCAATTTGACTTGCTGATGGACTGATACAACACAGCAAAGAGTCTTAGAAGGCTTGTTAACAATCCTACTGCTTTAGCAACGAGCAAGATAAATTATGCTGGGTTTTCATTTGCTCCTCAAGTTCTGGTTACAGTTAATTGTATGCAAGAAAGGGAGGAGAAAACCAGTGACCAAGCTTTGCTTATTATATCCAGTCAGGCTGTGTCTGGGTATTTCAGCCCTGGTTCAAAGACCCCTGATGTCCTTAGTAAACTAATGTTCAATTAATTTCCAGCCTATTTCCTCCACAGTATAAATATGTTGATCCCCAGTGGTTCTTTGGTTGCCATTGTTGGCCATGTTGGCTGCGGGAAATCTTCTCTGGTGTCTGCTCTCCTGGGTGAGATGGAAAAGCTGGAAGGAGAAGTGGCTGTGAAGGTTGGTGTTTTTTTTATGAAACCATTTAATGATGGTAGGGAAATGTGCTGTTTATGCCTGCCCGTGCTTAGAATGCACCTCAGGCTCCAGAGGGAATTCTAGTTGCTCCTCTGACAGCTTGTCTGCATGTTTGAGTTTTGCCCACTTTTGTATGAAGTTACTTTCCTGATTTGATCAACAATACATGAGCAGTTAGCACACATATACGTATAATGTGAATGTATAGGAACCAGGAGCTATATACATACTGAAGATCTTACTCAGACCATGAATTCCTGCTTGTGATGAGTCAGAGTTTTTCTCTCTCCTTTCTCTAGGGTTCTGTTGCTTATGTGCCTCAACAAGCCTGGATCCAGAATGCCACACTGAAAGATAACATTTTGTTTGGCCAAGCTCCTAATGAGGAAAAATACCAAGATGCCCTGGAGTCCTGTGCTTTAAAAACTGATCTGGAAGTGCTGCCAGGAGGAGATCAAACTGAGATAGGAGAGAAGGTAATGTTTTTTAGGTAGATTTTTTTTTTCCAAGTCAGACCTGTCTGGTGATTCCTGCTCTTGCTAAGGAGAGAATACTGTAAAGTCAGCACTTCATTTGATTTGATCTTCACAACGGCACCCTGCTACAATCAACAACAAACATGCTGGGCAGTTGTCCAGAAAGCACTTTATTTGAATATTTTCTTAACTTTGGGCTTGTGTGTGTATTGTGGTGCAGAATTACACATCCAGCCCTGGAAGATCAGAGTGCCCTCTATTTGTCATGAATTGTAAAGGTGCATCTGTCCGGAATCACTGAAGGCCTTCCTTTTCCTGTAGGGATAAAAAGGGAGGGAACACATGTTTGTGCTTCAAGTGGAAAAAAAAAATTATCATCCCTTAACACATTTTGATGAGAAATATTTACATCTGTGTTTACCAACAAAGATATTCTTTTTTCATACGCCACTAAGTTTGAGCTAGATTTCATGAAATGGTGTGGAGATGGGGATTTGTGTGTAAAAGGAAATATGTGGAAGATGTTCCAGGTGCCACAGCCCTGCTTTGAAATTTGCATTTTACATCCTGGTTGACAGTTTTACTTTTTTACAGTTTTGTGTTTAACAGCTCCCTTTAGGAGCTTATTAAAAAGAGACTTACTGCATCTCCAGTTTGCTGGGTGAGTGGAAAATTTGTCAGTGAACAGGCAGATCTAGAGGCATTCTGTGCCTGTCTCTGTGTGGGTTATTCTCTTCAGTGTCTCATGTTTCAATTTAGCACCCAAGTGCTGGGCTGGGTGAGAACCATGAGAAGGCAGAGCTTTTGTGTGACATGTTTTGTTCTCTCCTGTCTCCCTCCAGGGCATCAACCTGTCAGGGGGGCAGCGGCAGCGTGTGAGCCTGGCCCGTGCTGTGTACAGCAGCTCAGATATTTTCCTGCTGGACGATCCCCTGTCCGCCGTGGACTCACATGTAGCCAAGCACATCTTCGACAAAGTCATTGGCCCAGATGGGGTCCTGAAGGGAAAAGTAAGCTGGGGTTTAGATACTCTTAAAAATGCACACAAACTCAGGAACGCAGAAGCTGTTTCACCACCCAGACCTGAGTGACAGCTCATTCCTGAATTTCTGTGTGTAGCTGGCAACGTGGGTACCTTTCCTTACAGCCCAGGCTGTGGTGAAACACTGCTCACACATGCCCAGGAACGCTGTGGTCTGGTCAGAACGTGTAGAGGCAGAAACCTGCCCTGTCTTTTAAAATCTGTCCTCTATGAGATCTGCAAAGAGCAAGGCATGTGCTGGAACATGCACAGGTTGGTGGTGTTAATTGTTGTTTCTTGGAGGCAGCACAGCCAGGAAGCTGCACCAAATACGGATGTTACAGAGGACTTTGGCAACAACAACCCAAAGTGCAGTGGCTTTGCTGCACCTTCCACTCCTGCTGCCATCTTCTCAGATCATCTTGAAGCTCAAAAGGGAAGGGCTGCAAAGAAAATCATCATAAGGGAGGGAGGGAATGATAATTCAGTGTGTTTACTTTCCTCTCTGTTTTTGTCAGCAGTAGGAACAAAGCGAGTTTATGTACATCATGTCAAGCTGATTTGCCTAATGTGGACAGTGTTATTTCACTGGGCATTTCACCTTGACACAATAATTCATTCCCTGTCCCAAAAATGTATTTGGCTTGCTGAGTACTGTCAGTCAGCAAATGAAGGATATGTGGTTTTTTTCCCTTTTCCCTATCCAGACCCGAATCCTGGTAACCCACGGCATTAGCTTCCTACCTCAGGTAGACCATATAATTGTCCTGGAAGATGGCAAAATCTCTGAAATGGGATCTTACCAAGAGCTTCTGAAACAAAACAAGGCCTTTGCAGAATTCCTCCGGAATTATGCACTGGATGAAGACATTGAAGAGGATGAACCAACAAGTACAGTATTATTTTTTCTTAAAACATGTCTTCTTCTGTTAACAAGATTACAGATATTTTCTCTGTAAACTGTCCTCTGGTTCTTCATGGCATTTTCCTTTCTGTACTACCATGAAAAGTATTGTCTGTGGCCAGGTCTGTATTACTGAGAAATCTTTTCACAAATTTCTTTCAAAATTTCATGTGGTTTGTCCTAGAAAAAAGCAATTCTTGTCTTAGAAATAATTTTAAATTTGGGATTTTATTTTAGAATTAGAAAGGTCAAGCTCAGCAAGAAGACACAATGGCCAAGAATAAACTGGGCTTGCTATCAAAGGGGCTACCCAGAGTCTGGTGTGTTTTCTCTTTATATGTGGGGTATTTTTCATATAGCAAAGTCCAGATGACATTTTAATCCTGGGTTGCTTTTGAGCTTGGTTTGATGCTGACAAAATGATGCAAGATAAAAGCATTCATGTGGATGTTTCCCCTGTGATAGTGTTCCCACGCTCTGTTAATACAGCACTGCTGCTCTCCAGCCTGGCAGAGGAGCATGCATGGCACCTTCCAGCCACAGCAGAGGCTTGCAGGACTCCTGAAGTGACTCCCCCAGCCCAGGATTATGCCTAGAATGTGCCCAATAAGTGAATTTAGCTAGAACCAACTCTTAACACAGGCAATAGCCTGGCATTCTGATGGGTTAAAGAGATGTGATACAAATGCATTTGGCAGCCAACCTGCCTCACAGAATCTTTGCAATTTCGTTAGAAGTGATTCACGGAAGGGATATACACAAAGCTAGGGGGGAGCTTATGCACTATGATTTTCCTGCAGGGGTTTTCTTTTCATGGCTCTTATTTTGTATAGCCACCTTTCTCCGTGCTTTCCTGTGGCAGAAAATTGAGGTGTGATCTTGTCTTGCAGTGCTGGAGGAGGAAGAAGTGCTGCTGGCTGAGGACACCCTGAGCATCCACACAGACCTGGCCGATAACGAGCCCGTGACAAACGAGGTCCGCAAACAGTTTCTTAGGTAAACACGAGGTCCTTGCTTTTCTAGTCTGTGTCTGGGGTAAAAAACATCTTTCCAGATGTCAATCACATTCTGCTTCTTCATCTGGGCTTCAGTTTCCTCAATTTCCTCTCATAAATAAATTGATTTAGTATCCTTCTAAAAAGAAATGTGAACACACAAGATCAAACGTCTATTTCTTCAGTCTGGACTGAACTAATTTCTAAAAGCAGCTCTCTGGTTCTCAGGTGACACCGTGTGTATTACCCACACAATGGTGAACTGCTGCCAGATGTGTGAAAAATAAATTCCTTGCATTGCACCTTTTAATTGGGAGCCTTGGAAATCTTTGAAGGTTTCTATAATCATACCCATAGGTGCTGTCCAGCTACTGCTGATATGAAAACAGAGAAGCTCAGGGTTTAGTTTGAAATGTCTGCCTTGCTATGAAGCCTCTAAAGGCCTTTCCTAAAGAGCTCAGATTCTGCCACAGCCTTTCTTAGATCCTGTGTTTCTGGCATCCCTGAACATGCAGAGAGGTGGTAGAAGCACCCACAGCTGTGAGTGAGGCTGGCATGGGAACTTAGTGGAAGAGCTGGGAATAAATCAAATTCACTACATCCCAACCTTGCCTTAGCACTGCCACAATATGCCCTTCTTCTCCTAATGACTCTTTTGTTTTAACTAGGCAACTTAGTGTAGTGTCTTCTGAGGGAGGAGACTGTCCCAACAAAATGTCAACAAAACGAAGAGTCTGTGAGAAGAAGCCAGCAGAGCCTCCTCTTCCAATAAAAAGTGCTAATGAGAAACTTATTCAGGCTGAAACCACTGAAACAGGCACGGTATGTTTTGATTCCCCCCTCCCCCTTTCTACCTTTTTTTTTTCTGTTTGAAAAAAAAAAAATCCCCTTTATTTTAACATTAGATCCAGTTCTGTTAAATATGTGTATAAATCACAACTGCAGGCCTTAGGCATTAATCTGATGGCCAGTGATCATTCAGATTACGGATTTTGGCAGAGATTTTGGCACCTAGCTAGTCCTATATACTTAGGAGAACAAAAAAAAAAAAGGGGAAAAAAAAAAAAAACTCTTCCAGTTCCCTCCATAGTCACCCAATACTGCAGAGCCCTGCGTTCCATCAGCCCTGCCTTTGCCTCGCAGAACTTTCAGCACTGTTGGTTTTTAAACTGTTTGGTTGCTGCTGAGTCCAGCTGCAGCTCTAGGTTATACGAACCTGTTACACCCAGCTGCCTCTGGGTGGCAGTGAGGCTGTTCTGCCTAAATACCTGCCAACCCAAGTACAGAGAACTTTGTGCTTGTACGTACAAAGGAGTTGTATTCCTCCTGAGTAGGGCCAGGGAGAGAAATGGGAACAGGAAAAAAGAGAAGATGGGAACACAAAGGTAAAAGAAAGGAACAGAAAGGAGCAGCAGATGGAAGAGGAGCAGGGAGGTTTGATTAAAAAAAAAGCCCCTTCCCTCCACTTCAGAAGGCTCAGTGTGTCCTGTTTAGTCTGATGTACATGGTCCATGGCACAGACCTGCTTTTTCTGTGGGTTATTTTAGCCTTCAAAGTCACTAATCAACAACACTTGTTCTTTTAATTATTCCTCCTTACACTTATTTGTAAGGACTGAGTTTCGTCCTGAGTCCCTGTCTCTTTTTGCTTCTCTGCCTTTTTGCACTACCTTAGAGACAGCATCTTTACTTACTGCCATAAACATTATCTGTTTATGTTCTTGTTGGAGTGCATTAGCATTTGGTACCTCATTTAAGTTGTTGTGAAGACACAGAGTGGAGGTATGTTCAACATTTTTCCTTAAATAGGCTATTTAAAGTTGTCTTGAGTACAATACTCCTGCCAAGTTGCTTCTACTTCCTGAAAGTCTTGGCTCCTATTCCCATCTTTTGCTGCTATTTGATCTGGCTTCTTTCTTTCTTTCCTTTTTTTTTCTCTGCCCTCTAGCATAGTCTTAAAAACTAAAACCCCACAAAAGTAATGAAATAGCGATCCTCAGCATGGACGAGAAGAATATTTCAGAGATATTTCTGACTTTTTTTGAAAGCCATCATCCTGACAGGGAGCTCAGGCAGATGAACCTTTCTCTGTGGTGTTTAGGAGTTCAGGCAGTTTTGAGTTAGGCTGGTGTCAGAGTGTGTTAAAGTTTTGTCAGCAGTTCCTCTCACAAAGAATTTTTCTATCTCATAATTCTCTCTAAACTCCTTCTTTTGTGGGTTGTGCAAACCAGCTTTAGTGTGTGATTTTGCAGGTAAAGCTAACAGTGTTCTGGCAGTACATGAAGGCTGTCAGCCCTGTCATTTCTTTGGTGATCTGTTTCCTGTATTGCTGTCAAAATGCTGCTGCCATCGGGGCCAACGTGTGGCTCAGTGACTGGACCAACGAGCCAGTAGTAAATGGGACTCAGCACAACACAGCCATGAGAATTGGGGTCTATGCTGCCCTGGGCTTCTTGCAAGGTGAGAGCAGGTAAAAGCATCATGCCCCAATGTTTTGGAATGAGGTATTAGGTCAGAAAGCCATGGCACCAGTTGCTAGTGGTCCAAAAGGATGGTAGCTTTAGATCATATATTAGGAAGAAAATATTTACTGCACTGGAGGTGAGGCCCTGGCACAGAGTGCCTGGAGAAGCTGTGGCTGCCCCATCCTGGAAGTATCAAAGTATCCAAGACCAGGTAGGATGGAGCTCTGAGCAGCCTGGGATAGTGGTGGTAGGGTTGGAACTGGGTGATCTTAAAGGCCCCTTCCAACCCAAACCATTCTGTGGTTCTATGATTCTATGAAAATTGCCCCCCAGCTCCTATGCTAAGCAAGGGAACTCATGTAACCTGGAGCTACACAGTCTGAGCTCAGCTCAACACTTTCAGTTTTGTTGTGAAGCCCTTGGAGGGGGGAGGGGGTTGAACAGGTGATGTGGAAGCTTTAGAGGCAAGTTGGAAAGAAAACATGAAAAGTTCAGTGCAGAAGGGGATGAAGGGTTGGAATGAAGTTGTAGCATTAGGACATCATGGAGGATTGTGGAAAACAGCAGGAAGATGGTTGTGTGTCTGTTTTCCATAGAGAGGATGGTGAATCCTGTGGATGTTCCTATGCCTTAGGCAGCAGTGGATGCAGTGCTGATGTGCACAGGAAGAAAGGGTGGGCAGGGAATAAAGTGAAGCAGAACAAGCTTGGAGCACAACAGGAACTGCCAAGGGTCAGGGAGCTGTGAATCGTGGACATCATGGGGATAACACATCTGCTCCTCACCTGCCAGGGCTCATAGTGCTGATCTGCTCCTTCACCCTGGCCATGGGGGGCATCAATGCTGCCCGGACCCTCCATGCTGCACTGCTGGAGAACAAATTCCACACCCCACAGTCCTTCTATGACACCACCCCAACTGGGCGCATCATCAACCGTTTCTCTAAGGACATCTATGTCATCGATGAAGTCATCCCGCCCACCATCCTCATGTTCCTGGGGACATTCTTTACCTCCTTGTCCACCATGATCGTTATCATAGCAAGCACTCCGCTCTTCGCCGTGGTTATAGTCCCACTGGCAATTCTCTATTTCTTTGTTCAGGTAACTGGAAAAATGTGTAACAACTATTGCAATTGTTCCATTCCTTTTGTTTTTTTTTTTTTTTTTTTTTTTTTTAGGGAAACATTGATTTGGGGGGAAAATGGAAATACTTGAAATAGCTATGTGTTTATATAAACAAAACATTATTTATTTTTCTCAGAAAAAGAAATGTCCTCCAAGATGTGGCCGTGAAATAGATAGACATAAACTTTTTTAACTTTTAAGTAGTAAAAAGTAAGCTTACTGCTAGAGCCAGCATTGCAATGCATGTCAATATGTTAAAGTGTGGATATATTTGACATACTGATAAGTTTCCAAGGTAGTGAGGAATTAAAATCTTGAAAATAGAAAGCATCAATTTTATTGATTTCTGAGGAATAATCAAGCTTATTTTACAGACTGTAAATAGAGACCCGATAATGGAGGTGCAAATGCACAATTTGTTTTCTTGGAAAATGAGGCTCCTACAAGTGGATTCATTCTGCTAGATTATATTAACTAAATTTAAAGGGACATAAATAAATTCAACTTTCAGTCTACAGAAATTGCAATTACCCAATACTCTTTTGTGGAATGATATAAAGGTAACTTTCTTGATATTCTTCTTAATTTTAGACAATATTTTAGGGGGGTTGAAGTGCATTAGTAGCAATCTCCTTTAAATCCTATACCTAAGAAATTCTTCACTGTTAATTTAAAAAGTGAAAGTATTTCATGAACCTTTCAATTTCCTGTGAAAAATGGCAGCGATTCTATGTTGCAACCTCCCGCCAGCTGAAGCGCCTGGAGTCTGTGAGCAGATCCCCTATCTACTCCCACTTCTCAGAGACTGTGTCAGGGGCCAGTGTCATCAGAGCCTACAGGAGAGTGAAGGCCTTTGTGGACATCAGTGATTCAAAGGTAGATGAAAATCAGAAGAGTTATTATCCTGGCATAGTGTCAAACAGGTAAAACATAATTTCTTGTTTCCACTTAGATAACCCTGTTTGCAAAATTGGTCCCAGGCAACCTTTTCCTACACTGCTTACCCCTGCATTCTTCCCAGGTGGCTGGGCATCCGAGTTGAGTTTGTGGGGAACTGCATTGTCCTCTTTGCTGCCCTTTTTGCTGTGATTGGTAGGAACAGCCTGAATGCTGGCCTGGTGGGACTGTCAGTGTCCTACGCATTACAGGTACATGTTACAGCTTTATTGGAGGGGTTTACATTTTTGTAGATGATGTGGATATATTAGCAATAATCTAAGTGCTTGCTAAAGCTGGAGTTAATAAGGAAATAATTAAAATGAGTAGTGGGATGTTTGGAAAACAGAAATTCACACTGGGTGCTGAAATCACCAGCAAGTTCACACGAAGGAGGGTCTCAGGGCACTTTGGGAGCATCAAGGCTGTGCTGCACCTCAGTACCCTCAGGGGTGGCACATGGGAGACCCAGGAAGTGCCAGAACATCAAGAACGGACCATTTGAGCAGTGTGGCTTAATGTATTGTACATCAATCCTGCTGTGCAGCACATTGGTGTGTCCAGGTAATTACAGGCAGATCAGTAGGATTTATAATTAGACAAGGCAAACTGTAGTGACCCAGGCTGTGGAGAATGTAGCAGATTTAATGGCCTCAGTCTTGCCAGAAGCATTTTAGATACCCTGAGTGTGCAAAGTTGCTGTTAGCAGTTTTCCAGTGAAACACATGATTTGGAGAATGACTTCCTTCCAACTTTTTTTGAGAGGACCAAGTGTTAAATCAGCAAGAAGCATCATCATAATCTTATTCATGAGAGCACTTGATAATCTCTATAGTTCTTGTCCCAGTAACTGTATTAACGTTAATGCAAATGTAATTATCTCATTTGTAGCATTAATGTGAATCCATGTCTTAATAGCAGTGTCTGCTGATGTTGGAGGTTTTTGGGGTTAGCTTTTTCTGTGGCTTTTTTTGGAGGGGTTTTAGTGTTTTGTTCATGCTGAGTTTTTGTTTGTTTTGAGGGGGGTTTGTTTTGGTTTTGTGTGTGGGGGGGTTATTTATTTAGAATTTTTATTTTGTCCTGTTTGTGTTGTGTGTTTTTTTATTGTATGTATTGATCCTCTGTGGGTAATATTTTGTTCCTTGTCTTCCCCAAGGTGACCTTGTCTCTGAATTGGATGGTCCGAATGACTTCTGAACTTGAAACCAATATTGTGGCTGTGGAAAGAATAAAAGAGTATTCAGAAACTGAAACAGAGGTCAGCTACCATGAGTCCAGCATGCTCAGCAGCAAGATGAAAATTTTAATGCACACATTTACATGTTCTTTCTTGAGGCTCTTGAGAGATGGTTCCTGCTCTGAGAGTTATCATTTAACCTGAACAATGTCATGCTCTGAACTGTAATTTTTTTCTATCACAGCTCCAAATTACTATTGCTGTCATGCAGCCTGTGCTTAACATCTCATTTTCTGCTGCTGTGAGTGGCTATAGCACAGGAGATGAGTTTCACATCAGAATATTGGTCCCTTTGTGTTTGAAGTGTTTGATGCACAGTCTCACCTGTGCAGCTGGTGCCATGGTCTTGCTCATGAGCAGAGCTGCAGTACAATCATCAGGTCTTACACATGTTTTCAATAGTACTTCTGTTTAATCAACTTAATCAGTCCTCACCTCCCATGAGAAAACATCTTTAGGAACACTGTACTGCTTATCCAGGAAATCATCCAATCACCTACCTTTGTTGCCAAAGACTTCTGAAGCTGGCAGGTGGAGCTGTGCCAGGAAAGCTCCTCTCTGGACACACTGGTTTGTTAGTCCTATGTGCATACTAAGAATTAAGAAATGGAGGAGAGCTGCAGTAAACAGTTCTGGAGATCAAATATTTAATCTGGAGCAAAAAAGGTAGCTAGACAAGATGTGTGATATGTGTTATAAACCAGAGCTTGAGCTGGCAAAAAACTGGCAGTGTTCTGTTAAAGTTGATGGGAAAATATTCATATCCATTGAGGATTCATCCCTCTGTGCTCAGAGTTTTTTCCTGTTAACTTTACAACAAAGATAAATGGGTGGATACTTAGGACCCAATGTTTTTCCCCCATTATTATAAATTTATTTGATCATGGAGATTTCATTATCAGATAAAATGCTTTTATCTGAGCTTGAATTATTTTTTTTCTCAAACCTATGTGAGGCATTTCTGACTTCTCTTTTTCTCAGGCGCCCTGGATCATTGAGGGCAAGAGTCCCCCAGAAAACTGGCCATCCAAGGGAGACCTGGAGTTTGTTAATTATTCCGTGAGGTACAGGAAGGGCCTAGATCTGGTGCTGAAGGATCTAAACCTCCAAGTGCACGGTGGGGAAAAGGTGAGTTACCAGCTGAATGTCTGCTAGATCTTTGCTCTGGGTCTCCAATGACAACTGTGGAGTAGAGGAGAGGGTCTAGAGGAACACTGATGCCAGTGCAGGAGCCAGCAGTGACACCTGTGCTGTCCATGTGCCAGCATCCTCCTGGCTGGAAAGCAGTAGAGTGAATTGCATGGGACTTTCTGGACTTTCCAGTTTGTTTGGCAACAGGCTCCCATACACCACGTAGGCGGCACCAACGCAAGTGACAAAAACTCAGTGACAAGAATGCTTTTCTGAAGCAGTGCAGATGGGAGAAGGAATTCCAGTTTTTTCTGCTCTTTGACTTCCCCTGTGAAATTTTTGGCATGGAAGCAAATGACATTCTTTGCTTCCTTAATCAGGAAATTGTCTTTATTCTGGGAGATTCATTTCTTCATGCTTTGATGAAAGTTCTGAGGTTTGCCTGATGAAGACAGAATAATTAGCATGGGAAAGTCCTTTCCTGAACAGGCTATTGCTAAAAAGTAGAATTGCCCTTATTCTAAGCAGACAGGATGACAGCATCCTTCTGGCATGGAAATACACGTGCTTACCATGAAGAAGGAATTGCCCTTCGAGAGCCTTTATTTCTTGTCCTTGATTGACTGGACCTACCATGGGTGTCCCAAATCACCCAAAGTTATGTAGGATGGCTCTAGGCCTGTGTTATTCATTGTATTCATGACATATGATATTTATATGGAATATCATTCCAATTACATGAATGGCAATAAGTACATTACAGTGTACCCAGGGTTTGTCGGGAAGGATGGGACATTCTTTCTTAGATTCATATCTTCAGTGAAACCACTTAGAAGAATCTTGGAGGGTTGTTTCGGAGTTTTTTTGCTTGGTGTTGTTTTCTTCTTAACTATGTGCTTTGTTGTTAAACCTGCAATTTGTTGTAGATTGGAATTGTTGGCAGAACTGGCGCAGGGAAGTCCTCCATGACCCTCTGCCTCTTTAGGATCCTGGAAGCTGTAAAAGGGGAAATTAAAATTGATGGCGTGAAAATTTCAGAAATTGGTCTCCATGACCTTCGATCGAGGCTAACAATTATTCCTCAGGTACTGTTTCTGTGTGTCACAATGAAGGACTGTTTTCTAGCAGTTTAACAAACCATAAATAATGGTTTATCCAAAGAGGAAAATGTTTTGTTACACTCAGAAAATTGTTTCAGAAAAACAAACTATTTATACTTTAACTGGTCTCATCCTGCCACCTTATAAACTCAGTGATAAAAAAGAATTTAGGATAAACCATCTTTAGAGCTGAAAGTTGAGTTTGAACTGTATAATGTAATGTATTTTCAGAGAGGATGGGATTGGGAGGTAGCCTACCTGCAATGCAATGGACACCTCAAAGCAGCAGCCCATAGTATCTGTACTTAAAACAGCTAAAGCACTTGTCTAATGAAAATTGGTTTTATATCCAGGATCCTGTTCTCTTTTCTGGAACACTGAGGATGAACCTGGATCCATTTAATAAGTATTCAGATGAAGAAATATGGAAAGCACTTGAACTGTCTCATTTGAAGAGGTTCGTCAGCAGTCAGCCATCCATGCTGGACTATGAGTGCTCAGAGGGTGGAGAGAATCTTAGGTAAGGAATGCTTTGACTAGAACATACACTGAGCTGCCATTCAGCTGTGATAGTGGGTGACACCTGAGCACAGGCTGACACTGGTCTGTCATATCTGAAATGATTCAGCCACCTGTTTCTGTTCCAAGAAAGCCACCAATATTCAAAGATTTGCCTCCTCTTTTGCCTCTGCCACTAATGATCTGATTCTTCTCCCAAACCCAAATCCCATCTTGTCAGAAAGAAGTTTTAGGATGACAGGATATTAGGGACAGGCAGCCCCTTAAACACATTTTGGTAGGAAGGGAAATGCCATGATAACATTACTGCTGTGCTGAGAAAGAGTTCTCTGCCTGACACTTTAGCAATGTTTATTTTCCATTACTATTTGAAAGGCCCATGAAGACATGACTGGGGATGATAAAATGCCATGTTCTGATATGCTTCTTTAGCTTCTGAGGCTGTGGTGTCACCAGATTGCCTGTGATGAATGTTCAGCTCCTTCCTCATGCTGCAGATACTCAGAGACTGAGTCTGGGCTATGTTTGTGGCAGAGGAGGAAGTCTGGGTTGCTCAGATATATGTATATATTTTATTTTTTATGGTAGAAAGGACTTGCAGCCTCATAACATTTTCTTTTCCTTTTTATTTTATTTTTGCGTATGCTCAGTGTTATGAAAACTGTGAGTGTTTCTGAAAGCTTGGGTAGAAATGTTGTCATTAGCTGCCCTGGTTTTTGTCACTGTGATAAAAGGCACATTTGGTGGCTCTGCCAGCACAGGGCCAGGCAGTAAGTGATCCTATCATTGTTAGTGTAGGCAAGCTGCAGCCTGCATGGGTGAGCTATGGGGCTGACAGAACAGACAGCTTGCAAAATATTTCAGGGGTTTTTGGGTAACACGATGAGCGACCTGCTGAGCACAAGTGCCTGTGAGCAGTGGGGGAGCTGGGGACAGTGAAAGGCTGTCTGTGCTTGCAGTGTTGGCCAGAGGCAGCTCGTGTGCCTGGCCAGAGCTCTCCTGCGCAAAACCAGGATCCTGATCCTGGATGAAGCCACAGCCGCCATCGACCTGGAGACAGACGACCTCATCCAGATGACCATTCGGACACAGTTTGTGGACTGCACGGTGCTGACCATTGCACACAGGCTGAACACAATCATGGATTACACCAGGTAAAATCTCTCAGTAGTGTGTGGAGGGCTCATGGATTTGCTGGGGATGTGAAGCAGTACTTGGAGGGTCTGGTTTTTCTCTAGACATGAACACTGGTTCTCTTGTCAGGCAGTGTGTAGGCAATGATGCACTATATTATCCTAGTATTTCCAGCCCTGGCTTCATCTCTGTTAGCATAGGAAACAGGTTCTATATTCAAAAACCAGATCTGTGCAGAGGACACTGGCCAGGGACACTCTTGGCACTGTCTGGAAGCTTATGGAGCCTTGTTAAACCAGCAGCTGCTGTAACTTCTTCACTAACAGTATTTTAATTACTTGAAAATATATTTGTATTCTTCATGAGCTTTTATCTCCTTGGCTTTCTGGAACTATAGTTTCAGTTCCAGATGCTTTTTTCCCCTCTTCTTGCCCCCTGGGAGACAGTGACTGTCCTTTAACTTTTTTAGTCAATCAGCAGCTCAGAGAGAATGTTTATCATCTGTTGTGTTTTAACATGTGAAAATAATTGAGGAAAACAAAAGCAAGGCAAAGATTAGAGAAGTTTGCTTTGTGACACAAACAGGTACCACATTCCTTGTGAGGAATTTTCTGACACATCTTTCCCCCCACACCATCTTTTGTTTTGTACAGGGTTCTTGTTCTAGACAACGGGACCATAGCTGAATTTGACAAACCTGCAAACCTTATAGCAGCAAAGGGTATTTTCTACAGTATGGCCAAAGATGCTGGACTGGCATGAAGAGAAGATCCCATGGGTTTTGGTTTGGTGGTTTTTTTTTTAATATTCCAGACTTGCCACAAAAGTGACTTGTGAGTGTACTGTAATTTACAAAACAGTTTTTGTAATAGACTCAACTTGTGATATGTGAACAAAGTATTTTACAATTATAAGGACCAAGAAGTGAATTTTACTTTTTAAAATATTTTCTGTATACATAAAGTATTTTATTACATGCTTTTTTTCCCCAAAGAATGACAAATATTCTGCCAAGAAAACGTACACAGCACAATTATGTACTGCATTCAGGTTTGTAATTAGTAAATTATATTAATGGTACAAAATACACCTGAGTTGTGTGTTTTCTGCATAAGGATTCATAGGATTTGAAGTGAAAAGACAGGCCCAGTTAAGCTGACTCAGCTAAGTAACAGTGAAATACTGTGTAATCTCTGAGTGGTTCCAACCTGTTCCTTTCAGTATTTCCCCCAGAACAAGGGAGTCCTGGGACCTTTAGGATCCCTGTCCAGGGCAAATTTGGCATTATAAAATTCCTCTTCAGCCTAAGGAGCAACATGTATTTAAACCTACATATGGCTTCATATAAAACATTAACTACACAGATTTTTTCCAATTCAGTAGACCCCACCCAAGCTCACGGGGACATGATTGGACCAGAGGTATCAGAAGTTTGCTGTATGTCTTTGGGTAGGAAGTCACTAAGAGTAGGTCTTCACTTAAGCTGAACATGCATGCCGAGACACGTGTGTATTTAGTTTATTTTGGTCAACACTTAATCATCTGAAATAATGGGCGATTCGTTTTGCAGAAATAATTACCTATTTTATTATTGATAACCAGGCCTCCTCAGATAAAAGGAGGCCTGTGTTCAAACAGCATTTGCTGCTAGAATCTGCTAGAACCTCTTTTGCTTTAGTTGTTTGTGTCTTACACTAAACACTCCAGAAAACCATCCAGCAAGAAAAAGTTCCTATGTTTTATGAGAAGCAAAGCACAGAAAAATTTTGAGAAGACAAAAATAATAATTTGTTAATTCTTGGAAATTATACTTCTTAAATAGAAACCTGAATCTGCAGCCAAGCATTTATTAGACATTAGCATTTCATGTAGCAGAGCACAAAGTAATGAATTATTTATCACACACAGAATGTAATGGTTATACATTGATGGGATTGGGGAGTTAATAAGTATCTTCCTGGTATAAACTGCACAAGGTATAAAAATATTCCTGGGAATGCATAGCTAGGGATCAGCACCTGTGCAAGGTTGCTGCCCCAACAGCTGAGCTTTTCTTTAGGGGGTCTTACTGGTTATCCCTGAGTCCTCCTGGATTCAGCCAATGCCTGAACCATCCTGTGCTGGGGAGAAGGCAGCAGCCAGGGTGACGTGAGGAATGACAATTTTTTTATTCCATTACAGAGAACTTAATATTCTACCAGCAATCTGGTATAAAAACAGATAGTGTCAATGACTGGGACTATGTTTGACCTCTGTCACTTTGCAGAAGAGGCTTTTTCAGTGTGACAAAACCCTCTGTATTCACCTGGGGAGACTGAGCTTCAATGTGTGACTGGGCACAAAGAGAATTCAGGTGTTAGCCGGGATCTGTGTTGGCAGCTGAGCCCCCACCTGGTGCCTGACGGCAGGTTGGGAGCTCCCTCTGGTGTGCTCAGTCCCTGTGCTCCAAGCGCTTCCACGAGCTGAGAGCAGCGAGCCTTTGGGGGCGCTCTGGGGACAGTTCCCACTGGATTGGCGGTAACACAGGCAGCTGCTGTCCCTTACCTGCCGCAGCCCCCAGGACAGGTGGAGGCTGTGCTCGGTCCCCAGTTCCAGGCACAGGGACTCAGCCCAGGACTGCCCCAGCAACTGCATGGACACTGCTCAGGCTCTGAACTCTGAGACAAGACAAAAGATAAATTCCTTTGGCACTTGCAGTTTCCCAAGAAACTGGGGGGAATGTGAAGAAACAGGAAAACTCAGACCAGTTTGGTACATTCTGTTTGCCTGTTACATCTCATACTTTAGTTTATTCATCTAATCCACAGTACCTGCTTTTCATGTGGCCTAGCAGAGTAGAACTCTTCCTCAAATTCAAGTGACTAAATACTAAAATCCTAAAAAAATCAGATAAAATTCAGCTCTCAAATACTTTTCAATTTCTTTATTTGAGAATTTCACAGCAAAGTAGTCAAATTCTGAATTTTAAGTAACTGTGATTTTCTTTTCAGTAAACTGCATGGGTAAACACAAGTCACAGTGAAAAAAAGAAAATACATTGCATAGGAACATCAAGCTTGGCTATCAGCCCAGAAAACTCTGGGTACTTCACTAGTTTCTTTTTACACAGGTAACTTCATAGGTTCAAGATGCATTTTTTTCTCAGGAATGTAGAGATCAAAGGAAAATAAAATTACATTTTAGGTGCTTTTAAAACGGGAAATTAAAGCAACATTGAAGAAATGTCAACACAGTAACAAAAATAGTGTATTAAATTGCACATGTAATTACATGTCAATTGCTCATGTATATATTAACAGACAACACTAAAAGGGATTTTGGTTGAAAGCATATTTATTATTTGGATAATTACTGTCACTTTTATTTTCAACCTGAGAAGTAGGGAAAAGTATAAACAGGGATTAAGGAATCACTATAAGTCACTTGATAGAATTTAAACTTGACATAGTTTTGTGCTTCCACAGATGTAAACCCTTCTGGTTTTTCTCCCTCTAAGTAAGATACGACTTAATAAACATGATCTAAAAAGAGAATATTGATGGTAATGGACTCTGTAGAAATATTAAATCGGCTTCATGGCAGGTTCTTTAGCTTGAGTACCTCTGCTATTTTAGAGCAAACAAATTATTAAAACAGCTTAAGGTAAGCCTTTCCCTGAGAGCTGCTAACTCTGCAGTATTTAATTATCTTTTTATAAGGAAGTGTTGCATTAACAGATAGTTCTACCAATACTTCCTGTGCACTGAGCTACTTCTATACCAGACTCACTGTTCTTAGATTAACTAGAAGCTTTAAATATGCTTAACCGCTTCAGTTTATTTAACAGTTAACAAAATAGATTTTTTCACATCATTAGCCCTTATAGGTACTGTTTTTCAAACATAATTGTAAAACAAAAGATAAATGTATTTTGTTTTATTCCTTAATTAGTACATAAGTTCTGATGCCTTCTTGTTATACCCACTCTGTTCAGAAAGTGTTGGGACTCTGAAAAGTAAGTTTTTGTCGCTTACTGTTAGAACAAGCTCCAGTTCTTGGAAATCCTGTAGCCTTGCAACATCCTTATCCTTTAAACAAATACAATAAGGAGTTAGGTGATAGTGTCTGTTAATTTTGCAGAGATAAGTTAAAATAATAAGCTCATACAGGTCATAAGACAAGGTATTTATTTATTCGTAACTATGACAGTTCTTTACAGTGAACTGGAAAGGAAATATCCTGTTGCATCTTGTATTTACTCTGGGGTCTTATTCAGCTATTCCCTAAAGTCTGTTTTTAGAAGGAATGCAGCACTGAAAGTCAGTGCAAGTGATGAGTGGGATTACACTTGTCAAGATCTACTGCATGGCACCCAAATCCTCTTTTTTTTTCCCCTTGCTAATTCTTAGAAGCTGATGAATTGATGCTTGCATCTACCCAAGGAGGTCCTGCATGTGGACCTTCATGGCCTGCATGGCTTCCTTCAGAACTACCCAGCAAGGCCAGCTCTGAGCCCCTGCAGCAGTGCTCTGCTGCTAACAACAGTACATCGAGTCAGGTTTGTGTCACTGCAGAAACAGTAGGGGTCCTGAAGTCCTACCAGAGAGCCTGAAGTGATTAGAGATGAAAATAAAAAGTTCCTTCAACAATAACTAAAGTTGGAAAGTGACAGAATTGCTTATGTCTTCTTTTTTTTCCTCCACTTCTTGACTAACAGAAAGTAAGACATCCTATAGTCAGTGAAGATGCAGCAGACTGAAATCTGTTCATCTATTCCTAATCAGATTTGCCCTACAAATGATGGCAACAATATAAGGATTTGAGAGTGAAAGTAAAGTCCAGAGTGAGTTGGTAAAACAGGTCAGCAGGTCCCTTCTCTGTTGGCTACAGGGTAAATGTCACTGAAGGAAGGACAGTTATGTATGGAGTAACCCTGAAAAACACCTCTGTGCAAAGGACTGCAGCCAGGCCTTGCTGAACTCAGAGAGCTTGGCTGAGCTCTGCACGCCTTTTAAATGCTGCTGGCAGCTCACAGTGGTGTTGTGATGTACTGAATTTTACAATGGAGGCATGAAATCAGGTATTAACTGGGTTCAGCACCAAATGGTTATGAAAGGAGGTGATCGAGACATTTGAGAACCTTTTAACTTAAGAAATCCCAAACAAGTGCTGAATGTTGCAAGTTGAGCAGAGATTTTTCATTTTTGGTTTGTTTTTTTTTTTTTCCCCGACATGGGCCTATGCAGATGACCAACAAATTATTCCTTTATAACAGTAACCTAAAAATCTCTTTTATAAGTTGCTACACTTCAAAAGGTAGAGCTCTTACCTTTCTTAATATTGTATTTGGTAATTTTCTGATCTTCTGGACATGCTCAGGGTTCACACCCAGCTCATGGCAACTCACTCGGAGTAGCTCCTTGTAGGTCAGTTCTTGTCTGTCCAGTTCAATTTCAATGAAGTCATTTTCTCTAAGATGAGGGGTTTGTATTCTCACTTTAAGCACCAGTTCTATTAGAAATAAAAAATCACATTAATAGGCAGAGGTATAAAGGAATTGGAAACAATGTCTCTATAACAACTTCCAGGTGTGTCTATGTTCTATTAATGTTGTTTGTGTCACTGGTAAGAATACATGAATCCTCAGAAAGCAAAATCTGGAATTGCATGACCACAGTTTTAATTAGATTGATTTTCATCAAACTATATGAAAAAATCATAGCAAATCTAGTGCAATATATGTGTGCATGTCTGAACAATTGCATGAATACTCTTCAATTGATTTAAGCTGATTTAACAGCAGCTTATACTGGTTATCAATTTCCTGAGCAATCCAAGATTGCTTTTATTGGTATTTCTTGTTCTCAGTTCACTTCTCACTGCTACCTTATGGTATCAGAATGCCTTTTACTTGAACAACAAAATTCTTAATGGTAACTGGAATTCCAGGTTTCCCTCTCTGGGTAGGCAAAATTTCCCTGCAGAACAGGCAGATCCTAGAACAGCTCGGTGCAGACTGAGCCATGTGACGTTCTCTTGAGCTCACTGGCTTCTTGCTCGTGATCTGTATTTGCAGCTTGGACTGCAATTTGGTTTAGAGAATTAGATTACCCTAGTGTCTGTATGCTTTTATAGCAATTGAGACAGCAAATGTTTACATCAATATTTTAATAACAGTTCTAGCAAAAGCAGGATATCTGCCTACTTCATTCCCTTCAAATGTTTCCTGAATGCCTAAGCATGGCAGTCTGAAAGTCTCTGGAAACACATGACTAGTCTGCACTGCCTAAGGTGTCAGAAGAGCAACACAAAGCCAGAAGAGATTTTTGGTGCTACCTTGCATGTTGAGTGGAAAAGCTCCTGTGAAGAAAATGGGCTGAAAGGCGGGCACAGGTCCCGTGCAGGAGCTGTTCCCTTGCTGGGGTGGGGACTGGTTGGATCCTGCCGACGAAGAGGGACTTCTGCCCCAAGACACCGACCCCTGGTAAACAGGAGCTCTCTGGAGGACAGGACTTGGGTGTGATGGCCCAGCAGACCCTCGAGACAGGGGTGGGATGTCCCTGTTGGAAGGTGCCTCAGGAGCAGCGTTCCCAGGCTGTAATGGTGCTCGTGCTTGTCCGCAGGTGTCCAAGTCAGGTATAGATGGAGAGTTGGTGTCTTGTGGTTCCAAGTGTGAGAGATTCCCATTCAGGGTAGGATCTGGAATGCTGGTACTCAAGGTGTTGTAAACATATGGGAAAGGTGGGTTAGCCAGGTAATTGGGGATGATTGGCAGATTTGAATCTTGCTTTAAGTCTGGAAGTTCATCTTCCACTGTAAAACAAACCAAACAACATTCTCCGAGACTGGTTGGTTTTTTGTTTTGTTTTTGGGTTTTTTTGGGGTTTTTTTTGTTTGGTTGGGTGTTTGTTTGTTTGTTTGTTGAGAATGCAGTGTTAAAAGCATCACGGGTTAAAAGATGCATCAGGAAGCACCATGTCTTTTTTTCCTACAATAAACAGAATGCTCAGGTGTTGCCATACAAATATAAAAGCTGAGTCTGATTCTAATAATTCTGAGAGCGCTAATTCCTTCTAAACACTGCAGTACTTCTGTTTTGGCTTGTTTTAATCTGTAGCAGAATATTGTAACATGGTCTCTGGTGGAATAATGCTGTCATCTTCAAGATGTAGCAGGCAACAAAAAACAAAGGGTCGTATGTTGTTTGATATTAAGGTAGAGGATAAAGGGAAGGGAACATGCAGTACTGGGAGAGCTGCAGCATTACCCATTCAACAGCTGGAAGAGACAACAATGAAAACAAAACCAGACACGGGAGTACACAGGAGAGACAAGAGGTTGTTAATCAGCCACATTTCAAATTACCTATTACCTCTAACAGCAAAACCTGCTCTGTTCCAGCAGTTACAAAACATTATAGAGATGCTCGACCAATGTCCTTTAATGAGCCATTTATCTGGGCTGGCAATTTTTGATGTATCCAACAGAGAACATGAGGACAATCAGGTGTTGGTCATTGAAGAGCTTCCTACAAATTCGAGAGATTTTTCTCCTGCTGTCCTTCTGAAAACTGGAAACTGCATCTACCTGGCACACAGCATTCCTCAAAATATAGTTTTTTTTAATTTACAGTCTTTTGAAAAAAGTTTGGCTAGCTGGGTATGGAATTTATTGGTAATCCCCTTTACTTAAAACTTTGTTTTCTTACCATGTAAACACTCTAGAAAGCAAGTTCTAATACTAAAATCCAAACACAGTATCTTCACGTGCAAAACAAAGATTGAAGTGCACATGCTTTGAACACCCTTTTACCAATCTTTGATGATCATATGGCACAATCACTATAGGTTACCTCCCAACATCTTCCTGATCTCTCTCTTGGATGTTAACTGGGCTGGCCTCTCCCCTTTCTTTGTCAGGATGTCCTTGTCAGCCCCAGCGTGCAGCAGATAAGCCACGACCGCCACATGGTTCCGCTTGCAGGCCCAGTGCAAACAGGTCCTGCACATGGAAAACATGAATGTTGTGTCAAATCCTGAGTTATGGCGGATTTGTTTCTATTCATTCTTGCTGCGTATGAGAAGAACACTCTGTGTACATGTAAAATAAGTGTGAGTTACAAACTTCATTGGAAATTTGCCCTGGACTGGGAGTCTGCAATGGCACCTGCTGAGGTTGTTTTCTCTTTGCTCCAATGCTCTTTACTGCAGTAGTATTTTTAAAGTTCAGGATCTTTTCAATTTATCATTTCTTAGGCTACAGTCTTTAGGCTACTGGAAAAATAAGTATGAAAGTAAGGTTTGTGTATGATATTTTAGTCTTTGAAAGAATCATCTGTACTTAGAATACTTGTGTTTGTGTATATGTGATCTATTACAGGTATCTCCCTAGGATATGTACTCTTTAATTAATGCTGCCAGCACAAGTACTTGCACTTTCTGGCAAGTAAATTATGTTTAAAATATTGTAAGCATCGTTTCTAAGAACAGTTCTTTGCCCAGTTGCCATTTGCTGCATCAGTAATTACTCAGCTTAGATCTGCAGACAACTAATTTTCTGCAATCTATAAGTGATGCACAGAAGTAATCCCTTTTCTGTATTTTCAAATTATTTGCAGTTTCTGACTAGAGAAACATATTAAGGAAACATAAAAGCTGCTTAGTGCTCAGATCTTATTTAGTGTGTGTATTAAGTACTTACAGAATCACACATTAACTTGCTATAGAGTTGTACCATTCTTTCCTACCCCATGTTCTAGTGATATTTGACCCTTCTCTAGCTTTTATATTTTATTTTAATTCTCTAGCTCCAACTGAAGGAAATTCTTCAGGAAAATTAACATGCTCAACCCTTCTCCAAGTTTATTTATTTATTTGTTAAGAATTATATAAAATAAAGCAGAGATAAATAAACTTAGAAGGGAAAAAACTTTCAGTTGAAAGTCCAGCTTCAAAAAGCTTTTTCCACTTCGGGTGGTTTGGTTTGGTGGGTTTTTTTTACAGAAAGACTGCAAAGTCAGACAGGGTGGTATTTGCATTGAGAACAAAATTTGCTGGTTTAGTTTTTAGAGAAGATATGTAAAGCTCAACAGCACAGCCTCATTTTGGGATTCATCCTGGCCATTCCACATGGCCTGTGCAGAGAGGAACCATCTACCCATGGACCTGATACACACCAAAATATAAGTACTCAGCACCTCTAAGAATCACACATACTAAGAAGCTCACTGCAAAAATTTTAATTGTACAAACTTAAACAACAATGAAGATCCATTTATAACCATGGTTAAAAACTACCAGATCTTTATTTTTAAAAATAATTTTATTACAAGACTTATATTGTAAAATGTAGGTGAACTTAATGGGAAGAAATGATGATGTTTAACATCAGTTCAGAAGGTTAAATGATTTCTTTATTATAACTATGTTATAATACATTAATATACTATATAAAAGAAGATACTAAAACTGCATACTTACTTTCTTTAATTATCATATCTATTAACAACTTGTGACCTTGTTCTCAAGAGTTTAAACACAAGTAGATCTGATTAACCATCAGGCCCAAACAATCTTCACTAGAATTTAATTAAGTAATCACTCTTAAGTAAATAATTTTCCAAGTACATTCTACATGAGAAAAACAAAGAGCAGAAATAAAAATTGTTTTCTCTTTCTTTCTCTCTGTACATCTCTATAAAAAATCTTAAAAAAGAGAAACATGTACTACTACAGACTTATTTAATCAATTCCAGTTTTAGACACAAACTCATTCTGATGACAGGCTGTTTTTTATCTCACTCACTAAGATAATTCAGCATCCTTTGAATCAGTTGCTTTAATTTTTTACAAGCTTTAATTTTAATAACAATTTAAAGCTGTTAAGTGTTCCATGCTTCTCAAAACTGCTGATTGAACTTTCATCTTTAAAAGTCTTGTTCCTTTTCTGATTTTATTTTTCCTATTTTTAATTATAATCTCAAAGAATCCTAGAATGGTTTGAGAGTTGTAAGGGACCTTAAAGTTCATCTCATTCCTTCTGCCAGGAGCAGGGACACTTTCCACTATCCCAGGTTGCTCCAAGCCCTGTACAACCCAGCCTTGAACATTTCCAGGACAGGAGCAGCCAGTTTCTCTGCGCAACCTGTGCCAGGGCCTCCCCACCCTCACAGGGAAGAATTTTTTCCTTACATCTAATGTAAGTCTCTCCTCTTCAAATTTAGTACTGCTGCCTCTTGTCTTATAAATATCTGTCCGTGTAAAAAGTTGTTCCCCTGTTTTTTTTCCTATAATTTCAAGCACGAAACAACACAGTAAATACAGGCTGAATTGAACCTGCAGAAAACAGTCTCCAAAAATGCCTGAGTATTCCCTCTAAAATCTTCCTTCAAATAAAATTATGTGTGTGTTTATGTCTACAGTGTTACTTGTACAAGTGTCTATTACAGCCTTCTCTTTAATGTCCTCAGGTGGATCTAAACGAGATGCCAAATCCCAAGTGTTTGTATACATCGCTGAACAAGTTCCCTGCTTGAAAGTAATTTTCAAACTCGACTTAATAATAAATATTTCTGCTTAGGCAAGAGCATGTAAAGCCGAAGTTTGTGTTCTGACAGACCACGCCGTGTCAGGCTGGGGAAAAAAAATCAAAACCAACACAACAAAGTAAGTCCACAGTGACCTGGACAAGGGGCAAAGAGGGGAGGAGGTGGAGTGGGGATGCGTGTTTCTGACCCTGGTTATCCTCTCTGGAATAGGGACAGCTCCATTGCAGAGGCGGATCGACCTTTTCTTTCCTCCTCAATTCACCCCGCCTCGCCTTTCACGTGCGGAGCGCATCGGCAGCAGCCTCCGCACGGGACCGCCCTGGCCGAGCTCCCCAAGAGTCTGGGTTCGGGGGGGCGCCCTTACCATCCGTTGACTTCATTCTGGGAGTTGAGGCCGACCCCCAGCTCCACGAGCCGCCGCACCTCCTCCGCGTCGCCGAGCGCCGCCGCCTCCCGCAGCCGCTCCTGCCGCTCCCGCTCCGCCATCTCCCCGTAGCCGCCGCCCGCCTCCCGCACCCCCGCGGCCGCGCCGCGCCTCCGCCGCTCCCCCCGCCGTGCTCCGGCGCGGGGGACACTATTGCCGGTGACAACCTGGCCCCGACAGCCGGTTCCGGGGCGCGGCCGCTGCCCGGGGACGGGCCAGTCCCGGGTAAATGTTTAATTGACATACAAATACATCGTACCTGCTGTCTCCTGCGCTGCTGATTGTTTTTGCGGGCCCTCGATTTATCATAGAGTGAATTATGGAATCATCGAGTGTTAAGTGTTGGGAGGGACCTTATAAAGATAATTTCGTTCCACCCCCCCCCCCCCCCCGCCATGGGCAGGGACAGTTTTCACTACACCAGTTTACTTAGAGGCCCCAATCAGCCTGGTATTGGACACTTCCAGGGGTGGGCCATATTTCTAGTTCACTGAGTGTCTGTGGTAATTTAATTAAGATTAATTTTATCCAGTGGTTTTACTCAAGGAAGGAAGAACTTTATGATAACCACTGTTGTGCAAAAACTTTCTGCTAAAGAGGCTAAATAGAAGGATTCAGAAAAACTGGGTTTGCCTGGTAACTGCACGAGGAGGTACTGAAGAGATTTTTAAGATTATGATGATTTGGGTTGGGAAGGAACATAACACTCATCCCGTTCCAACCTCCTGCCATGGGCAGGGACACCATCCGCTAGACCACGTTGCTCCAAGCCCCATCCAGCCTGGCCTTGAACACTTCCAGAGACGGGGTATCCAAACTTACAGTACATGCTTAACAATTATCAACTATTTTACAACAGTTTCTAATCTATTTTTGACAATGCCGCAGGGAGCTGGACATTAGCTGTCATGACACCTCACTGGGCAGGACCCCCTCTGTGTTGCACCCTCTGCCCCTCACGCGGAACCACACGCGACTGTGATGGTTCCGCGTTCCGGTATTTGTCCCGACTCCCCGTTCTTGCCTGCGTGCCACATGGCTGCTCGGGCTGGGCAGTACGGAAGCGCCGTGAGGGAGAGAAGCACGGCGGGCTTGGCGCGCGCGGTGCATTGTGGGCAGGGCCAGCTACCGCCGCCATTTTGTCTCCGTCAGGCGCGGCGCGGGCTGTCGGGGCGAGTCGGCCGAGCTGGTGTCTGGCGAGGGGGATTTGGCCCGCAGCTCACGATGATATCGGCCGCCCAGCTCCTCGATGAGCTCATGGGCCGGGACAGGAACCTGGCCCCCGATGAAAAGCGCAGCAACGTGCGGTGGGACCACGAGAGCGTGAGTGCAGCGGGGCCACCTCTCTCCTCCCTCCTTCCCTGCTCTCGCACACTGCGCGGAGCCGGGAGTTTGTCGGAGCGACATGGGCGTCTTCTCTTGGCCGGGGTCAACTGCGGGAAGGGGGGAAGGGGTGAGGTGCCGGCCAGAGCGGGGGTTCCGCGTGGGTTGTCGGGGTGCGGGTTGGGCCCTCCATGCTGGGCCTATATGGCGGCCTGGGGCGGGCCGGGCCTGGCCGTGCGCGGAACAGCGCCGAGTCTCACCGAGGAGGAGGAGGAAGATCCTGACATAGCCGGGCTGTTATTGGGCTACCGGAGAGACAGGCCCGGTGTTTGAGTGTCTGCGGGGGAAGGCTGTGCCCGCCGTTAACGGGAACGGGGGTTTGCAGAGAGCTGCTGGTGGCGGAGGTCTCCTGTAGGAAAACACAAAAATAAGACGGCGGGGAGGTTAAAGGAATTCGACACTTCTGAGTGGAAGCTGCTGACTTGCACGAGAGGGGATGAGACAGATGTTCTGGTTTGGGAGATAAATGTATCTGGATATCTTCCTGAGGATGGTGTTGGGGGAGGAAAAAGAAGGGCACGCGTGTACCGACTTTAATGTCTGGAGCTTGTACTACAAGGAAAAACCATAAGACTAGAAAGTGAGGATTTGGTTAAGAAAAGCTTTGTTCTTTCCATGTTTCCTCACTCAGAGGAATCTACCTGGGAGGGTAGGACGGACACTATTCTAAACAAGACTGTTGTTTGGGAGTACTTATCTACTGTTGTTAATATGATGTTCATTCGTTTTCTGCAATAAGTGGCCCAAACAAGACAGCGTTGTTGTTGTTGTTATTATTAACTGAGGTTTCTCCAGTTGGTTGAACTTTAATGAATGACGAGTTAGTTTTGGCTATCATAGTTGAATTGTAAGTTATTTCAGGAAAATGCAGTGGTACCTACAGAGTTTCTATAGCTGCTGCTGCTTTGGGAGAGATGAACACTGATGAATTTTTAAATTTTATTTTCTCCCGTTCATGATGCCTTTTTTTCAATATGGTGTATGTTAAAAGAAAGTGTTGCAGTTACAAAAATTTATCACTTATGTTATAGGAATTCTGTGGTTTAAACTGTACATTTAGCTGCTCTGCCCTTAGCTTTTGCTTGGGATGTTGTTTATTTGGGTGGAGGGCGAAATGCTTGGGTTTGGCTGTTCTAAATTGTATCTTAATCAAAGACAAGATTTCATGTTTTTCTATGGGATTTAGATCATTATAAAGGAGGATAATACTTGTTTGAATTTGTTTGGAGTGGTTAAATTTGCATGATGTAAGTACCAATACCTATCTTACCTTGGTTTTTCAAGTGTGAGGAACCATGCTTCCCTTGAAAAATGCTGCTGTGTAGGTAAGCAGTGCACATCAGTAAGAAATTGTGAGTTCAAGAAGTTTTCGTGACCTTGTTTATGTGTTTCTAGACTTAGTTTATTAAGAAAATAATTCAGTTGGGTGTTTGGTTAGATATTTTCCTTTGATTGTGAATTTAAAATAAGGAGGACTTAGTGAAATACATGGAATACAAGGTGAATGGCTTGAGCCATGTTGGCCCAGGTAGAACAGACAAGGGGGATTGGTTTGGTTTATTCATTAAGGTGAGAAAGACTTCTTTTCTTGGTTGGTTTTTGTTTTCCCCATCATTCACTTTTAGTAAGTTCAGATTACCTACTTCATCTTCAAATGAACAAATTACCGAGTATTTTCAATTTTTCTTTTCACTTAGAGGTTTAGGCTGAAGAGTTTGACTATAACCAAAGGACTCGGTCTCTAAGCTGTTCTGTTTTGCTGTTTTAGAAACAGCAAAAACAGTCTCTCCTTCCCAGTCCTCTGACAGTTCAGAAAGCGAGAGCTGTCCTGTGTCCGAGAGCAGTGGGAAAGTTACAGGCTTAGGGTTGAGCTTTCAGTCCTGCAGGATCTGCTGCTGTTTGCTCTGCTTCTGCTTTTATTTATGATTGAATGCAACCTTTCTGCAAGGAATGTTTTCCTAGATTCCTGTAGTCAACTGATGAGTTCATAAACCCCAACAATTACTGCTGTTAAACATGTATCTCAGTTTGACTTCCTTTGTCACCTAAAGATTAAATTTGCAATGGTGACATGTTTTAAAAGACAGGAAATGCATATAAGGTTCAAATGGTAACATTAATTCCTCTGCCTGCTGTCCTGCTTTTCAGGTAAATACATCTGCTAATGTAATTTCTTTTGAGATTAGACATTGATCAGCATGCAACCTGCTCAATTGCCAGCATGTTGTATTGATCCCAAAGTGTAGGATTTTGTGTGCCATTTCATCAGTTTTGAACGTGGAAGATTATCACAAGAAGCTCATTTGTATTTAGCTTATTCTTTGGAGATTGCATCCATGTGTCTATCAGAAACTGGAAGGTGCAGTGAAATACAAGATGGAAGTGGAAAGTGTGGAAGCAGAGGGTGTGATAGCTCAGTGTGTGATTTATTTGCAGTGCCAATGAAACATGTAGATCATATATGATAAAAGCTTTTAGAGCTTAAGTTCTTACTATAAAACTTTGACATAATTAAAGCCTTTAATCTTTAAAAATTGGAATTCCATTTGTGGTATATTTCAGTATGATGGCATGTCCTTAGGTGATCAGTCTCCTGGTTTTGGCAAAAAGGCTTTGTTTTGTGTGCAGGAAGAAATTATTAGTATCATGTATTTTAGTCTTTCTGCTTACTATCATATCTGTAGACAAAGTATATTTCTTTATTGATTCATGCCTTCCTGCTTTAATATGCCACCTGCACAAAGCAAGTTCTTACAGAAATAGCAATTGCATAAGAATTCTGAGTTTGTTCTGTAGTACAAGACAGCACAGCATGGGCTGCCCTTTCTCCTGTAAGGTTTGAAATTTTGATACTTCTTCAAGGCAAACTCGGGGTTTTCAGAAAGTGGAGAGGGAGTAAGAGCTGTTAGAGACAAATGACTGTGAGCAGTCAGCTCTGATAATGCAGTTTCTCAAAATGTTGGTTTGTATTTGGAGTATGATGGGATTAATTTAGCTATTTATGATGTATTCTGCTTTTACTTTTATAATGCCAGTGACCAAAATTGCTTTGTATCTAAGTAGAATTTAAGGACTTAATCCTCCAGGGGACGGAGGGAGAGATACTCTTCCTACAACAAATAACATTTATCTTTAAGAGTGGGTTCGGGAGAAGGGATGATGTTTGTTTGGGTGGGTAGGCATTGCTCTTAAAATGTCTGCTGCATGTGAGCTTTAATGGATTCAAAGAACTCAACTATGAGAAGGAATTTACTAGTTTTTGATGTGTAAGTCACAGTCTGCTGGATTTTATTCTCAACCTTTTTACTAGGAATTGTCTCTCTAAAGGAACTTGCTTTTGTAATTGTTTATTACTGTTAGAGGGATACTTTTCCATCAGTAAATAAATTTCTTGCAGAAGAGAAACATATTAATGTAGAAGCATTAACAATATAGAGCTGTCAGTAGCTTCTTTATATGGGAGAGCTTTGAATTGCTTCCCAAACTCCAATTGAGCTTGCAATTTTTGCTGTTAACTTAGTGAACTTGACTGTAAAGGATACTACTTTCCCACCTCCAAGAGATTTCAGGGGTTAGTGAATTTGTGATGAAGAAGTGGAAAGTTCCAAGCATCCCTATTTGCTGCAGTGTCATAGTGTCTTATCAAAATGGGAGCACTCAGGGGCTTTGAGACCCAAGCTGTGGCTTATCCTGTACTAGCAGTTTGACACTGACACTTGTCTGTTGCACCTTCTCGCTAGCGGAATTGGCAGAATAACTCTGCAGAAAGGAGTAAATGCTGGTTACCTGCATTGATAGTTATGCCTACCAAACTTCCTGATATGGAATGTGTTTTCACATATTACTTGTGATTAGTGCAGTGGCCTGATAAACCATGGATGCGTGATGCCAGTTGAGGCTTATCAGTCAACTCTGTTTCAGTCCTTTAATGGTTCCCTGATGCTTAAACCATTCCTTTGCCCTTATTGTTCCCACTCACCATTGATTACTTAGGATTGATTGAAAGTGCAATTGAAGACCAGCCTGGGAAAGGTAGATGTTGCACTCAGTGAAGCTGAGCTGGAATGATACCTGCAAGATTCTGCAGGATTCCAGCAAGTTGTATTTTCCTGTTGAAGCAAAGGCAAACTCAGTTGAAGAGCATAATGAAATCAGTATGAGAGGGGAAGAAAATTGCTTCAGCCATGGTGGTCTGAACCACTCTGAAGTGAGCATTTCTCTGCAGGCTGCTTCCTAGGAGAACATGTCAAGTAATTCACTGAGTGCCATCCTAGTGCTAGAGTGGCAGCATCTAGAGCTGGAAGAAGAAAATTATGGCAACTTTTTGCTCTGTGTGTGTTTTGTCATTATTTTGGGTTTGAGTTTTTTTGTTTGTTTGATATGGCTCGTGTTTGGTTTGGAGTTTTAATATATAAATAATTAATACAGTGTATGACATGTTTAAACCTCATATTTATTATTTCTGGTTTTATTGAGGATGGGTTTTTTGTTTTGTTCATCATACTTCTAGTGACTTCTCCTTTTCTTCTTTTGTTCCTACTAGTTTCTAAACTGTTATAGGCCAGTTTGCCTAGTTTTTTGGTTGATAGAAGATATTCTACAACACTTTTAACATTATGGTGTGGTCAGACTATCATTACTGTGCTCTCTATATCTTAGGAAATTGTTTAATCCTTCTCTGAAATTTTTTGGGAAGTGTCTTTCTGCTGATCCTTATACCGGGATATGAGTATGAGAAAATGGAAGAAGAGAATGTATAGAGAAATTACATTTCTGTGGACTAGTACAGAAATCCATCCCAGAAACTGTTCCTTTGAATGAACTCTGTAGTAAAACAATGGCTATTGCAACTTTCAGAGAAGAGCATATTCTGAAATCTGCTATTGTCCAGTAACTTTCTCCTTCCTTCTGAGAAAAAAAAAAAAAAAGTAATTTCACATGTTTTCTTAACTATTCTTGTTATATTGCTTCAGATAGGTACCAGTGTCCAAACCTGGATCACGGGAGAAGTATTCAAATTGCATAATAAGAGATTTGTTTGTGTTTCTTTTCCACAGTTTGTTAATAGAAAGCCTGATTGTTTTTCTGAGTAATCTGTAAAGCAGTTAGTAGAGTTTTAACTTCTGTAGGCTGATTTGCAGTCTGCCAGTTAGCTTGGAAAAATAAATCAGGCTGATGTAATTTGATCAACAGGTATCACAGGCTTTTTAGTGAGGTGGTGGTGTTTGAGTCCTCTGTCCTTACCCCTGCTTCTTCAAATATTTCAGTCTCTATCTTGGAGATAAGATACTGCAAGTCTTTGTCCACAGGATATGTGAGAGGATTAGAACTAGGCTGTAATGCATTCACAGTTATTAGATTGCCAAAAATTAGGAACTGGTGTAATGTAAAGGAGGTGCTGGAAGAACATCCAGGCTAGTTTTGGATTTACACCTTAATTAATGGCAGTCACATTTGTGGGGAGGGTCTAATGAAAAGTTAATTATTTAAGATTATTTATGAAGTTAGGGATGAAAGTATTTCTGATTCTACCCTTATGGCTGTTCTAATGGATTGACAGGAGATATTTCTGTGTCATGAACTTCAGGAACTGACCAACTTGACTAACTAAGCCCATGCTCATGGATGAGGGTGAATAATCTTTTTAACAAAAGCTGATTTTATCCATCATACGTTAAGTATTTATTGACTTAGAGTAACAGGTTTATGGGTCTTTGAACTTTCTGATGGTCGTTTTTGTTATCAGAAAAGGAACCTGACTCAATGTAAAACCAGACCATGCAGAAACAAACCAAACCCTTTCTAGTTGGCAGGAAACCAGATTATAACAAATGCCTTTTCTGCCTGAAGAGCTATATAATGTCTTGTTGACTGTCATTCTTAAAGTAGGGAATTGTAAAAGCATTGGAGTGGGAAAGCGTCTGGATAATTCTGACTTTCAATTGCCGTCAGAGTCCTTGGGACAGTACCTAATGTTTGAGTACAGGTGGCTCTGGTTCTCCAGGCCAGTAGCTCTGGGGGAGTGAAGGCTGAACACAGAGTTGTCCCAGGCAAGCAGAGGAAGCATGTTCCATGCTTCCATGGCAATTGTTCTCATCTCCTGTGGCTTTTCACAGTTAAGAATTTCACTGAAACTTACTGAATAGTCCAGTCTGATCCCATCCTTTTCCTTTGGAAATAGTATATATTTCTGTTTATAAATTGATGATGCTTTCCTCTAATCTTAAATATTTAGTGGTAGAATTAAGAACTATTACTGTTGCAAGGAAAAGTAAGATTTTTTGGTGTTTTGTCATCAAAATGCATCTTGTACAACTTACTGCTGCCAAGAAATATAAAGTGTGTGTAAAACTTTTAGATATGTTACTATGTTCAAAGGAAACTTTGACACTAAACTTTGTGTTTTAGTAAAACAGTTACATAAAATTTTCAATTCAAGAGGCAAAAAATGATGCCTGTTTCTTTCTTCTCTGGCAGGTTTGCAAATACTACCTTTGTGGCTTTTGCCCAGCTGAATTATTTACAAATACCCGTTCTGATTTAGGTAGGTTTATGTCATGACGTTTTTATTCACAGAAAAGTAATTACAGTTGAGCTTTTGTTTGCAAACTATATTTTTATTGTTAATTGCTCTGTCAAAACACTTTGATTTTTTTTTTCTTCATTTCAAGGGTTGCCAATGATACAGTATGCTAAAAGTAATATTTATTCCAGATCCTACTTTGTCTAAATGAAAAAGCTTCTTAATTTTTTTTTCTTCCTGTATAAGCTAAGTTACTGGGTGTGGGGTGCTTTTCTCCTGCTCAAGTGGCAGTTTCTAGTTTGAGTTCTCTGCCTGGGCAGGGTTTTAACCTGGTTTTGTGTGACTATATATGGTTGAGCTGCTTTACCTAAAGTAAAAGACTCACTCACTGTAATAGTTATTTCTGAAGATCAGCTCTAAATTACTGGTAGTTGATGGCTACATGTAGCACGTAGTTTGGAGATGTTAATTTAGCAAAACCAGACTTTTTGTCTTAGTGGTAGTTTTTAAGTCTGTTGAAGAGTTTTAGAGTCTGGGGAAGGTGAGGAATTTTAACACAGCCACCTTCATTAATTCAGTGCACATACCTCCTAATTTACTCTGAAGATCTGTTTTTAAGTAGCCAGTGTGTTGCGTAGAACCCTGGAAATGAGAAAGTGCCTGATGAAATTTCCCTTCATATGTAATTTTTTCTTTTTTTGTTCTTTTTTTTTTTAAAGCCCCAGGTTTTTAGGGTGTTACATAGTTTGTATATTTGTATATACATAGTTTGTAATTTACTGATGTAAAACTTGATCTGGAAATTTTTTATCACGACTTCATATGTAGAGTCTCTTTTTTATAATTACTAATGATGTTGGCATTCTTTTTCTTCAGTGTGTTTTTCAAGCTCCAAGCAAAGGAAGCAGACAGGCAGAAGCATAAAAGTTTTTGTGAAATGTTTATAGTTCTGTTCTGTCATGATGCACAAACAAATGTTGGTGGAATATGAATACAACATTTAGGAATGCAAACTTAAGCTATTTGTGTTATCATCTTAGGTCCTTGTGAAAAAATTCATGATGAAAATCTACGCAAACAGTAAGTTTGTTGTTGATATGTTAAAGTAAATAGAGTTTCTGGTATCCTTGCAATTTGTTAATAACAGCCCAAACATTACTAATTGATTTTTAATTGCTCTTTTTATTTGCAAAAATTGATTTAAATTTTTATTTAAATAAAAATTTGCTTATTTAAATATGTAATATTCTCTTACTATGAGCAAGAATTTATAATACTGTGTGTGTTGTTGCTTAATTTTCACCTATTACAGATTGATGTGAACTCTCATTTTTAAAATCTTTTCTCAGGTATGAGAAAAGCTCTCGGTTTATGAAGGTGGGCTATGAGAGAGACTTCCTGCGCTATTTGCAGAGCTTGCTTGCAGAGGTGGAACGCAGGATCCGGAGGGGTCATGCTCGTTTGGCTCTGTCACAGAACCAACAGTCTTCTGGGGTGAGTCTACAGGAGTCATTGAGGCAGCTTTTCCTGTAGGTAGCATCTTCAGGGTCTTACCTATTCAGGTGAAACTTACTATTATCCAGAAGATTCCCGATGAATAAGATTTTTCATCTGTTAGCCAGCAGATTGCATCTGGCATTAATGGATGAGCCAAGTGACTCCAGAGCCACGAAGAGCTGTCTCTTCTTTCCTCAGAATAAGTATCTATCCTCTACCTATCAGGTGTTGTCTTTACCCTGACAACCTTAGTTTACCTTCTCTCTGCTAGTTGCACATTCCTCCCTCCCTGCACTAGCAAGCTGTATCTTTTCCCCTGATGGATTTGGAGCAGGGTCTGTGGCCTATGCTCTCTGAGTTTTGTGACTGCCTGGACAGCTTTGTTCTTTCTGCTGCCCCACCTCACTGTTCTGTAAAAAGTCCTATTGCTTCAGAAGGAGCTGTGGACAATATCAAGTTGCGAGATAACCACTTGTGGAGCAGAGGTGGGAGGGTGCCAATAAGTCTATTTTGGCAGCCTGCAGAGAGGACACTGCTAACAAATACATCTTTGAAGTGAGATTCTTTTTGCATTTTACATTCAGAGATTGAAATTTAAAGCCTATAGAACCTTCAAGTCATACTTGAATGTCTGCAATGATATGTAATAGCTGCATGGGAGTATCAGTGTTTAAAGTTAGGACTTTGAATACAGTTTTCTTACCTTTTATGGGCCAGGATCTTGGGCCATTTTTGTTGATTTAGGAGGAATTAGTGTGACTAGACTTAACAAGGATGGAGTAAATTGTGTCGAGGAGTATTTTATATTAGACTAGACTATTATTAGTAGCTTCTCGTGGGAGAAGAGGTCAGGGGGAGGTTATTCCCAAAGTGTCTCTGGAATATGAGAAGACATACATTTGTGTGTTTAAGCTATTTTAACAAAAGAAGAATACAAAACCAACAAGGATGGAAAAAAAGCCCCAACTCACTCTTGTGCTTTTTGCAGGGAGCAGGACCTACTGGTAAAAACGAGGAGAAGATTCAGGTGTTAACTGACAAAATTGATGTACTGCTTCAACAGGTGAGGGGTTTTTAACCCCCATGAGAGAGATCTCTTGCTTTTGTTCCTTGATCAAAAAATAAACTTCTAATGTTTTTATTGCCTTTTAGATTGAAGAACTAGGTTCAGAAGGAAAGGTGGAAGAAGCACAAGGAATGATGAAACTCGTTGAACAGTTAAAGGAAGAGAGAGAACTACTGAGGTCTACGACTTCAGTAAGTAATGTGTTCATAGTTCTGTGAGACACACCAAAATTTGGTGCACAGTACATTCTAAATAACCATCTCCTTCCACTGAAGGCATGCAAGGTCTGTGCAGAATTCATTACATACTAACAGGACATTTGGCTGTGTTAATCCAGTGTATTGATTAGGCATTCTACCTTGGGAGTGGACTTCGTGCACACAAATTATGAAATTACTCACCCAGCAGTCCTGGAGGAGAGTTTGCACATTCCTCTAGTTGAGGTCTCAGTTAAACTTTGCCCTGTGACCTCTGCAATATAATTCTACTGAACTACCAATATAGCTGTTACAGAAAGCCCTTGAGTCAGGGCTGTGACTGGAGCTGTGACTGGGCTATGACAGACATCTGTCTGACTCTGACAGCTACAGAAGCCAAAGGGAATGTGTTAAGTATCAAGTTCCTGTTAATAAAAAGGAACTTAAGTTTAAAGATTTTGTTTTGGTATTTAATGAAATGCTCAAACTGAGATTCTTGTTTTAAGAATTCAGTTTGAAATCTTAAATTCATTTATGTCTGTACCATATTTTAAGAGCTCTTGCCGCTGTGTGCAACATTTAAGAGCTCTTTGTTACAATTTATTGAAACAATAGCTGGAAGGATTGAAAGTTTGAAAGTTTTGTTGTTGGTTTTGTTTATAATTAAGAAATCTTGTTTTTGTTAAAAAAACTGATAATTCTAGTAGAAATGCTTTCATAGCAAAAATTATTTACAAGTTGTATTAGTTTTGAGGAGGTTAATTTGAAGTTTGTCTTGGTAACACATTCTTGGGTGTGATATAGTTTGATATTTTTCATTGGGACTCAATTTTTGTACTTGTAGAGATAGAGGCATACTTTTTGCTTTAAGTGATTAATTGGAAATTACTTTTAATTTGTTTTGGTTTAGGGTTTTTAATTAAAATAGGAGGATTTTCTTTTAGTTTTGCCTGTGTGTTATTTGAAACATGCTTAAAAATTGGTGGATTGGGTTTTGTAACAGTTGTTTAAGAAATTAAACACATACAAAACTTTGTTTAACTTTATTTGTGGTGTGATTTTTATTCTTTTTTTTTTTGTTGGTTAAAAATGTGTTTTAATATTTGATGTGTTCTTTTAACAATTGTTTGATTTGTGGGAGAATGAGGAATATTAAAGATGTTACAAATACTTTAATTTTTTAAAAATTTGAGATATATGTGGGACTATTGTTAGTTTTTACTTTTTGGGGTATACTTAATGAAGTAAAAGCTTGTAAAAAATGTTGATAGACATGATTACTTGTTTTTTTAAGAGCTCTTAAATGTTGCACACAGCATATTTATGTCCATATTGTATGACTCATGAACCAGGGTTTATGTTGAAATTCCAGTGTACTTCTCATATGTCTATTGAAGCAGTGGTTTAATTTGATCACTATACTTCAAAATAGAAGCCAGTATTTCTTTTTGTTTTTCTTCATGGAGTATTCTAGCCTTTTGATTCCTTGAGGTATATTCCATGGTAGTTTTGCAGCTCTTGACAGTTGATGTCAAATAAATCTTAAAACTGAAAAAGAAAGCTTTAAAAGAAAACCTTAAAACTTTATTTTTCTGATATTGCAAGGAAGCTGCAGGTATGAGTGTGTACATGTTAATGCAGTGAGTAATGGTTCTCTGGTTTTTCATGGGCTCCTTCCATGTGGGAATGGGCATAGGGTGGCCTCTTCTCTCCCTGTTTTCTGTGATGGAGTGCAGTGCACCAAAGATAAAGCAGGTTGATGTGATTTCAGCTTTCAGTAGAGCCTGGGATTTGACAACAATAACATAGAGTTATAAACCTCTTCACTGACTAAAACTTGTTTTTTGCCATATCAAATATTCTTCTTTTTTCAGACAATTGAGAGCTTTGCAGCCCAGGAAAAACAAATGGAAGTTTGTGAAGTTTGTGGAGCCTTTTTAATTGTCGGAGATGCACAGTCCAGGGTAGATGACCACTTGATGGGAAAGCAGCACATGGGTTATGCCAAAATAAAAGCTACTGTAGAAGATTTAAAAGTAAGTATTTCCTCCAGTTACTGAAATGAAAAATGCTTGGAGGTTTTGTAACATACCTAAAAGGCTGTCCAGTGGATTTTCTCAAGAGGGTGAAACACTCCCAAGAAATGGAATCTTCTACTGTGCTTTCACGTATGTAATTTGTTGTGACATTACATACAAGCAAAGATGTTGGTTCAGGTGGGAAATTTTATGGCCTTTTTAAGGAAATGTAGTGTGGCCTCTGTTCTTGTGAGGGTGACAAGCAAAAAAAAGGTTCTGCGAGACAAAGGATTTTCATTTCAGGGATTTTAGGAAGCACTCTCCCTTGTTTGGAAGATACTATACTAGAAACTAAACTATTTTAAAAGTTTAGGCTTTTACATCCTCAGAATCTGTAAGCTTAAGTGTCTTGAGTAATCTTCATTTCTTCCTGTGAACTTGTTTTTTAAGGAAAAGTTACGAAAAAGAACAGAAGAGCCTGACCGTGATGAAAGGTTGAAGAAAGAGAAGCTAGAACGGGAAGAGAGGGAAAAAGAGAGGGAGCGGGAAAGAGAAGAGCGGGAAAGGAAGAGACGACGTGAAGAGGAAGAAAAGGAAAAAGAGAGGGCTCGTGACAGAGAGAGACGTAAAAGGAGCCGCTCACGGAGCAGGCATTCAAGCAGGACATCTGACAGGAGGTGCAGCCACTCACGAGACCACAAAAGGTCAAGAAGCAGAGAAAGAAGGCGAAGCAGGTACCTGTGTGTGTTTCTCTTAAGTATTTTCAGGTGAATTTCCAAAAGGTAAAAATCCTGTGAGGACTTACCTGTCAGTCTGAGTTACATCACTGATTTGTTAGCTTCACTTAGGTCTTTCTTCTTAAGTGAAGGCACACCTTATTGGTTCTAAGGATAAGCAAGTTTTTGCTGAGTGTCGATGTCTTCTCTCTGTTTTTGGAACATGAAACCATAGTGGTGGAAGTGGCTTTATGAGGGAGCTTTCAGCAAACAAAGAATGCTCCCAAAAAATACGGTTTCTTGTTTCTTCCTTCAGCTGGTCTTTATTTCATGGTGGTAGATACTTTTAAACTATGTAGTTAAGTGTTTCAGTAAATGAAGAGGGCATATTTCTTACATACTGGGAAATACTTCTATACAATATGCTAAGATGTGGCTTCTGCAGGTAATCACTGTATTTAAAAGTGCTACTGTTTTACTGTTTAATATTCTGAGTTAGAAAATAGCAGCTGAGATTTACATTTTTGAAATTCTCTCTGAATGTTAAGGAGTCGTGACCGGAGGAGAAGCAGAAGCCATGATAGATCAGAAAGGAAACACAGGTCTCGTAGTAGGGACAGGAGACGGTCAAAAAGCCGGGACCGAAAATCCTACAAGCACAGAAGCAAAAGCAGAGAGCGAGAACAAGACAGGAAGTCAAAAGAAAAAGGTATGTTTGTATAAAGACTGAGTTCTTAGCAACTTCTGAAATGAATATTTTCTTAGAATGTCAAAAGCTGTTAGCTTTTCAATGAGTGCCTGAAAGTTCTTAGTACCAAATCAGACCTCGTTGTGAAAGGTGTGTGTGTTGCAGTAAGCAATTTGAAACATTTTGTTCTTTCGAGTTACGTTCACTACACGTGTGTGCATACTTACACCCCAGTGTCCTTCTCTTACCTGTTGCACTTTGTCTGCAGATGAAGTGTGTAAGGATTTTTATATATTTTAAGACCTGTTTACCTTTAGAAAAATGTAATCCTGTAATCATCATTTTCTAAGAGTGAGTGTCTTATAGTCCTACTCTTAGTGGAATTTGCAATTAACCTTTGCAGGTGCATGTTTTGTGGGAGGTTGGTACCTTGCTTCTCACCTGTACCACCTATTACTTCTCAACACTATCATGTTTCCTTTATTATCCTTTTAACAGTGCTTTTAAGTTTTTTCCCAATCTATAAATGCAGTCCAAGATAAATACTGCAGAATCTCTGTGATGCTCTAAATGACAATTTCTGCCTTCTGCCCAGTCTCCTGCTCTTCTCCCCCACCTTTCTCCTTTGTTTGTTTGTTTGTTTGTTGTTTAAATAAAGTGAGTTTTGCTTTGTCAGTATTCAGATGAGTCTCAACAGAAAGCTGTGTTAGTCTTTGGAATGGTTTTGTAGCTGTACGTGCCATGTACCACAGCATTCATGGTGCCTCACTGTTTCACCAGAGGCTGAGGCTCAGAAACTTTAACTAAGATTACAAAGAGCTACAGTGAGAACACTGTAGATTCACATTCTGTGAGAAGATACTAATTCACTGTTATTGCTAAATTTCCCCCTTTAAAAATCTTTTGGAACTTCTGTAGGAACGTAATACTTCTGGCTCTGGTGGGGAGCTCACTAATGGCCAGTCCGAAACAGCCACCCCACTTCATGGGCTGATCATCAGTAATGGATGAAACAATTGTGTTTCTAAGGTACTTTTGAGGTTCTCTGGAATGAAAGGTGCTCTGTGCATGTGTCTGGGTTGCATAGGCCTGTCTGCTTGACCCTTCTCTATATTTATCCATTGAATTGGTTGCCAAAATGTTGGTAATGCTTCATGTATTTCTCTTCCCTGACTTCCTTGGACTGTTTCAATTATTCTGGTTTCTACTGTGGGACACCTTTAGTATTGATTCTTCTCTCATTTTCCTTTGCTGTGTAAGAGAGTGGGTTTGTTGCTTGCTTGTTGGCAGTGGAAATTATATGCGGGCTTTAAACTCAGATTCAGTATTGTAGCCTATATTTGTCCATTTGTTACTATTCCTACCTGATTTTTTGCCTGCTTTATGAACAGATTTCTGGTACTTGGTGAAGAATGTCCTGTTCTCCTGAATGTGTGTTATCTATGCATATAAATAACTTCTCTTTTTATTCAAATTTGGTCTGGATTTGAGCTTTTCAGTTCTTTCCTTAATCTTCCCATAAATAGAGGAGCTAGTGAACTCTCTTCAACGTCTCAAGTATTTTTAGTTTTAACTTGACTGATTTCCTTGCTGGCTGTTTTATTTGCTGCTTGCTACTTTATTCCACCAGAAATTAGAACAGTGAGGTGATGCTATGAGCTGTGATGAAAATCCCACCTGGGAAAATAAATTACTTTTTTTGACTGTGCCATCCTAACATTTGTAAAAGCACAAATAAGCATTAGAGCAGGACTGCAATGCTGAAGAAGTTTGTGATTTTTCCCTTTGTTGGGAAAATCTTGTTAACAGAAAAAAATATAAAAGTGGAGGGAAGGAAGGAAAAAACCAAACCCAGTAGTAGTTACTAAGGCAGCACTGAATTTCTGTACTGAAGCTGTAAGCACCATTGCATCGTCATATTTGCAATGTGGCACTGTAGATAGGTAGTTAAGAATAAAGCTTTTAGATTGATATATTTGAAGTGTGTGGCTTTTGCACAATAGTGACTTCAAAGTTAAAATTTAACTTAGTACATTGGGAATCTTGTCTTCAGAATCTACTTGTCTTTATAGCCACCACTGATCTGCAGTTGTAAAAGTTAAGTAGCAAAGGCTGTAACTACTCTTGGTAGTGCCTTTCATCTGGAAATCTCAGACTGCTTCATAAACATGAATATTAACATTGAAAAACCCCAAGGAACAGTTTACCAAGACTTGTGTACAATTGCACATTAAATTAGTCCCACTCTATGAAAATTCAGAAGTCCTGTTTTCTTGTTCACTAAGATACTGTAGAAGACAGCAACCAAGGTTATAAGAAAAATGTATGTGTAAAAATGGGGGCACTGCTTTGTGACACAGATTTTAGGGCCAGAGATACCTTTGCTAAAGAAAGGAGCCACCAGCCATAAACACCAGCTGAGCATTAGCTTAATATAAACCAGTAGAATGCACCTACTGTTCAAGTTAACAAACTTCAGAGCAGATGGAATAAATAGGGGGTTTTGATAAAACAAAAATTACTTTCCAAGTACCTTCATTTTATGAAGGGTTAATACTGGAATGGGCCTCTAGACCACTTTGGCTTGGCTTTCTATCTTCCCTAATCTGGATTCTGATACTTATATACAAATAATTATGATCATGTTTTAATGTTAACGATTAAACCTCAGCAAATACTGCCAGAACACTTCAGTAATACTGGATATTATGTTTGATTTTTTTGAACCGTAAAGCAATTCACTTTGTTATGATAAAAATTCTCACAAAACACATCTCGGTTACCCACGAAACGCAATCAGAAGAATGTGTGTGTGTTTAATCAGGAAGCAAAGTCAATATTATGTGATTATACCTAATAGATCACAGCTGAAATAATACACCCAGTTCCAACAGAAAACTAATTTTATGTGCTTTCTCTCTTACTGATTAAAAATACAGTGGAGGAACTTAACTTCTTGGAGATACTCTAGGGTTTGAAAAGTTATTGGGCTATATGTTGAATACACTTTTTCAGTTCTGCTTGGCAAGCTGGAGGTTTGGTATGGTATACCTATTTTAAGACTAAAATTTTTAGAAGAGTTTGAACTTTCATACCACAGTTTATTAGGTTTTTTTAACCTTAAACAAAATTATCCTTCCTGACCACATTCAAGACACAAACAAGACAGAACAAAACCCTGCACACTGCACATCCATAGGGCTATTAAGATCTACCATATCTACATAGGACAGAAGATAAGATTATTGGACTGACTACTAGTCCTCTGCGGGGAAACAAGACTACTATTCCTCAGTGGATCCACGTGTGCACCGGAGATACCTTTAAGACACAAAAAGAAGACTTTTTAACAAGGTTAGTTAGAGTGCAATCTACCTGCGGAGTTGCCAAATTGAGGGCAGACAGAGCCAAACTGACTTAGTCCTTCAGTCAGCTGGGTGATGTTGCCGTGTATTTCCTCCAAGCATCCTGCACTGGATGTGCTGCTGCAGGTGAATCCTCACTACTGGTGGTTATTAGGCAGTTGCCCTTATTTCTCTGTGAGGGCTTTACCCTATCCTTTTGTAGTCTGTTATAAAACAAAGAAGTTGGGATGTTGCTGTTCTTTTAAAGCTTAATTTCTTGCTTTGTATCCTGGAATATAAAAGTGTGTTATGCCAGTCTAGGTCATAATATTACTTAAAATAGTTTTTTCAGAGTGTTCGATCTGTGTGCTCCTGTGTCAGGGATATATCTATCTATTTATATTCATTGTTTTGATTGCCCAGATAGCAGGAAATAATAAGAAAAAAGAGCATGAATGTTTTTCTGTATGATGACATCTGAGAGGTTGGTTTTTTGGATTTTTTTTTTTCTCTGCAGAGTATTTTTACTGAGCAAGAGTTGAATATTATGGTGTGAAATAATACAGCAGGAATTGGTATTTTTATTAAATTTGCAAATACTGAATTTACAGATGAGGCACGCAGCTCTAATATTGAATGTTTTTCTTCCCATGGAAATATTTTTACTTCTGGCTTCCTTCCTTCTTTGAAGATAGAGTTTTTAGTGTAGCAAATGCTTCAGTGAGCTTCCCAATTAATTATCAAATTGAGGGGCTCCTTCCCCTGCATCTTACTGTTTCTTTGCCTTTGAAAAAAAAATGCTTTTTTTATATCTTCCAAGCTGTCTCCCCAAGCCCTTTTAATGAGTTGTTTATAAATGACTGCTGTTTTTATAAAATTGAGAATTAACAATGCTGACAAATGTGCAGCTTCAAATTTAATTTTGGTTGTCACTGATCTCCACCTTCAAAGCTGTCAGTACTTAATATTTTTTCCCAAAGTATTTGATAGTTTGAGATTACTAGTTTTTAATTGGGAAGTATCAATTTCTTTGATTATGCAGTCAAGCATTATCCCACCACTCTTTTCTGATTCTCTTTCAAGAACCATAATTAACAAGAATTATAAACCAAAGCAAGCCATACACAATCAGAAATCAAAACATGGGGACCAAAAGAGTCCCATAATAAGTAAGGAAGCCATGCACCATAATTACACATCTGCCTAACCTCTTTACCCCAAATTTCTTCATTTTGACAGAGAGCTGAGTAGCTGCCTCTGTTAGGAGGTCTGACCTTTCTCCTGTTCTCCCACCCTGTACTGTCTCCTTCTACCTTTATTTTGTCCCCTCTCCATTCCAGCTTGGTAGTCTGAAGCCTATTTCTGTAACTTTTGAATATTACTGTTATTACTATAGAAAGTAATTGTCCCATGTTGTATGCAGTATATATCTCACATGTACAATGTTTGTTTTTACTTTGAAATCCATGGTCAATGTCTTCTTTCATGGCAGAAAAGAGGGGATCTGATGATAAAAAAAGTAGTATGAAGTCCAGTAGTCGAGAAAAACAGAGTGAAGACACAAATACAGACTCGAAGGAGAGTGAGACTAAGAATGAGGTCAATGGGACCAATGAAGACAATAAATCTGAAGGTGACACTCAGTCCAATTAAAACTGATCTGATATGACCTCAGATCAGACAGAGGTAAGTGCATTATTTCAAACTTTGATTAGGGCTTTTTGTTACTGTTTAACAGTGCAGCGTAAGTATGCACAGATGAAGATGGAGCTAAGTCAAGTGAGAAGACAAACTAAAGCACCTTCTGAAGGAAATGACAGTGTAGTCCTGCAAAACGTTTTGAGGTACATTGTTTTGTCTCAGCTATTTTGTAGCAGACTCATGCCCCCATTAGTGTGCCTCTTTGGGACATATTTGTAATATAGTCACCATAGAAAAATTAATTATCCTTTTTTATTTTTAGGGATTTTGTTAACGTTTTTGTTTTTTTTTTAAAGTTGAACTGGTTTTGTATTTAAGTCCATATTGTGTTGGTACATCAGCAGAAACTTTTGCTTAAATACTTAATATTTGAGGCACATGTTGGACTACATTGTTTTTCATATAAACTGCTAGTATTTCTTTGTCAAGGATGTTTCTAGTTTTTTTGCTTTATTGCCTTGCATTCTAATGCAGTTTGTTCTGTAACTCGAGAGCCAGTAGCATTGGATTGATGGAAGTGTAGGGTTTATGAATTATTGCAGCTGACTACCATACCTCACACAGCGTTGGTGTTGTGAGCGGCCCATGAAAAGCCAAATTAAAAATCAAGGATTCAGTCAAACTAAGCAGGTACTCATGCCAGGTACTCCTTTCTCTACCCACATCCATGTTTGAATGCTGTTGCCTGTAATCTTTAAGCTTACTGTTGTGTTTTTGATTTTGAAGCTAGTGAAAAGGACTTCTTGTATATTGTGTGAATACTGTAAATCTGATGTTAACAGAATGGAATTTTCTTTCAACTGTGTGTAGGGATGCAGTGCTGCCCAGAATTAGATATCTTTAAAGAGTTTAAAATGCAATAAACACTACATAATATTCGCCTTGTTACTTTCAATGCAATTCAAGTCTTTTAAGAGGTATGTGCTTAATATTTCCTACTGTGTAGGAGACTTTGCAGTCACCCATAGCACAGAAGAGTGGAATGGCTGGTAACAGGCTTGTAAGGCAGATGTAAATGCAGAGACAGGTGCCACCAAATGATGGCAGTGTTGATAGCAAGAATGTATGCTGGAAACTGTTTGTGGGAAATGAAGCAGCTAAGCAATAGGCAATTATGTATTGAAAGGATAACGTGAAGTTTTTTCCCCACTCTTGACATAGCTTTCTTACAGAAGGTCTTTAGTTGTATTCCTGAAATAAGGCACTAACAGTGGAGGTGACAGCTGATAAATGAACTTCTTGCAATATAATTTGTTACTGTAGTTGCATTATGTATGCTAGGAACTCTTAAACATTTAATGTTGATATTAAACATTAATGCTATATCATTGCTTCTAATGCCAGTCATGTTCAATGGTAATGTTTTTGTAGAGTTAAGATGACAGCTAACAACTGGGCGAGTGTATAGGAATAGTAAACAAAATGCTCCTAATGCTGTCTAATCGTCTGTTCTCCCAAAATTTTGCATTATAGGACTACTATGTGAAGAGTCTGTGAAGACAGCGGAAGACAGCTTAAACTGAAGATCTGCTTTTAAATGAGGTGAAAGAAAGCTGTAGTGGCATAGAAAAATATAAAGTTGAGTTAGATTTTTTTTTTTAATAAAATTTAATTCAGGACTGGTGTTTCCTCCCAGAGTTCAGAAGGATGTGTTGATAATAGCACATATTCTACTGAGAATATAAGTCCTGTATCCTTCTTTTTCTTTAAGACTTTTTAAGATAAGAAACCAACATAACCTGAACACATGGCTTGCTCAGTGTTTAATTGCAAGTTTTCATTCTTGGACTTCAAAACACAAGAATAAATGTTTAGTATTTGTGTGAATTGAACTAAAATGAATCCCATTTTTACAACTAAGCAATTCCTAGCTTCTTGATATACAAGAAATGGAAATAAAGTATCTTTGAATTTCTGTTACAAATTTGATTGTCTCTGTCATTGAACATTTAATATTAAATAAGCTTCTTTCCTAATAAATTTCTCATGTCTTCAAGCTTAGTTCATTAAGTTGGATGGTTAGTTATTCTGTGCTGTTTGTGGGCTTGGGTTTTTTTGGTACCATCAGGATTTAATTTCAGGCTTACTTTTGCTGCAGTTAGATGCTGTTGGGTTCAGTGTCTCCCCAAAAAGCACCTTTTGCTGCAGTTGGTTAAGAAATTACAGAAATCTTGTAATAAAAATGGTGGTATTAACTCTTTATAAAACAGTTCAACTTCCACAGCACGTTTAGAAAGATGCCACTGCTGAGGCTGATGTTCAGACTGCTTCATATTTGCATTGCAGTATTGGTTTGGGGTACTGATTAACAACCTTGTGCAGCTGGTCAGAACAGACACACAGGCAGGGAGATGTGCCTCATGCTTCCCTGTGAAGCTGTAGTGCAAACAGGAGTGGTTCTTGTTGGAAAAGAACTGCAGTGTGTACTAGTCAGTGCTGTGGCTGTAAGGCAATGAATTTACATTCTTTAAAAAGAGCATTATCTTTTCCATTAGTATTCAGGCCTTGACTGTATATGTAACCAAAGTCAGACATGGACAGAACACCATTGTAACTTGTGTTGATTTATTTGGCCTGTGTGTGGAAGTGCACTTGGGTGGAATCTGCATCTTGGTCCCTCTGGTCAGTAGTGCTAGGTTTTGATACCACATGCAGCCAGCCATGTTCCTTTTATGACTTCGGTTGTTCTAAACTAGATACAGGGGCACAGGGGATGGAGACTGGGTGTGGCGGTGTTTTTGGGAAAAAATAAAGTGGGAGCTAGTGAAATTTTAACGAAATTCTAATTGGAGACATTAGATGAACAACCTCCTCCTTTGAAACTTGCAAGACAGGACTCAGCCTCTTCCTGGATGTATTACTTCTTTCAGCGGTGAAAATGATTGTCTTGTACCTTCCACTGCACTTACTTGTTATGGGATTTGCATTTCTCCTTACTTTGCAAAAGTAAAAATGATAAAATGAGGAACCTTGTAGATTAGCCTGGGATTCAGATTTTCACGTGTCTCATAGTGGAGTCTTTAATGCTTTGAAGATGAAGGAAAATTCTTTTTTGCAGAGCATAGAAACACAGTGCCTTTCTTACCTTCAGATATGACTGTACAGACATCTCCACAGAGATTAATCTTTGTGAGAAGTATCTTCAGAGCTTAAGCCCAGGATAAATACCATCCCAGATTTTCTAGGAATGCTAGGCAGAAGGCAAGTAGCTGATTTCAGTAAGCACCTCTTACATGCTTTCTCCATACTGGTTTTGACAGCCTGACAGTCTTTATTAGGTGTTAAAAATGTACTGGCCTATGATTTTTCAAAGTTGCATTAAAATTTTAAGTGTCCTGTCCACTCTAGAGTGATCCTCTTCACATCCTTCTACCCCCTACCCTGAAAAAGGAAAAGATGAAAGTACTTGAAATGGCTGATCCTTTATTATAAGTGAAGAGTAGCAGTGTCAGTTCAGTACAAGTTTGTAGCACAAACAAAAGGCATCCTTGGAAGACCAATAAGTTTTGTCAACTTAATCTCAGTTGTCATTCCAACAGTTCATTGTTCAAAGAAAAAGCCCAACGAAAACTAGCTAACATAGCTACTGTGCCTTAGAGTTTATCAAACTGCATAAAACATACAAAAATACTTCTTTGAATGCATAGATATACTGTTATTGCAGTCAGATTATGAGTAGAGTTTAAGTCTTGACACATTAACTGTTATTCTTGGTGGAAACTAGAGAAATAAAGCTTTTTAAACCAGCTGCCCTCTAGTAGAATGCTCAGTAATTAGTGGAGACACTCCTTACACTGACTTCCTAAATAAAGGAACTGGAAACAAATTAGATACTCTTACTAATTTTGAGCCATTTAACCACTACTATTTTTCAGACAGTTATTGCACATAATCTGAGCTAGCCTCCAAGCTATGCTGGAGACATAAATAACGCAATTGTTAAAGTAGAACTTTCTTTCCAAAGCAGGAACCTTAGTTAAGTTTTACTTCATACTGTGTCACAGTCTTGAGCTTCCCAGGAGTTGAATCTGACATTAAAGTAGCTCAGCTCCTGGCTGGAGAAAAACCAGGATTGAGATTGGGAAATTAGCAGGGTTGAGGTGATGGGTGTGGAACATGGAGGAAAGGATGATAATTATTTTGACTGAAGTAAGGAAGAATTTTAAGCCTAAGTAACTTGGTGAAATCCTGGGCCCAGAGTCGAGTATCTCCTCTGCTGACAGAAGGAGTTTCTGTCTTTCCTTGGTGTGCAGCAACTTGAGGGAGTCTTCCAGGATAAAGCAGGACATAGGGAGGGTGGCAGCCATGCTGCTTCTACCAGAACATGGTGCTGTACTATTTATAGTTTGACTGTCAACATTACAGTCCATCAGCTGTGCAGAAACTCTGCCTAGTACAGCTTCATAAAGCAGAGATGGAAGGAAAATCAGTAGTTTGGGGTGGGGGGGAGGAGGTGGGAACAGAGGGGAGAAAAAGCAGCTCATGCAGAAAAAGCAAATCCTTCACCCCTCCACCTGCCTCAGGACCCATTTAAGAGTTTTGGTGCAAAGGTCAGCATTGTATTTTTTGGTAAACAAGAAAACTGCCTCCAAAAGTGTAACTTTCCAGGCTGCCATGTTAATCAGGAAAAGCTTCAGGCTGTTTATACTCCAGCAATGCTGTGACTTAAGTATTTTAACCCACAGGTGAATTTTTTCATTACTGACTTGCTTAAATAGAAGTTATAACAGTCTGTAGCTTAACCAGAGTTGTGTTTTTTTTCACACCTCACGAGGAAGAGAAAAAAAAAAAAAAGTTGAAAGCACCTGGAGGCATTCAGCCCTTTCAGTACTCACCTGGCTGTTACAAGGCTCTGTAACAGTGACAGTAGACTATGCAGGATGTAAAGTTACAAGTTAGTTACTTGTTCGTGGTGTTTTTCCCATCTAGTGGCTCATAAAAGCATTCTGTGTTCCTTCCAGCTGTGATCTCTCATGAGGACACTGCTATGCTTCTCACACAGCAGAAACAACCATCCCCTTGGAACTGGTGTATGAGGGAGGGCCACAGAGAGCTTTCTTGTCTTGACAATACTGACATCTGGTGTGAGTAATGCACAGGCTCACATCGGTCAGAAAGTAAATAAAACCATGGACACAGATTGAGGGTCCCTCCCCATCTGAAACAAGGGCTTCTCTTGAGAGGGCACTTGAACTCAATAGGAACATTTACGAGAGGCTTTTGTATTTTTTGGTGGAGGTACAATATTCTCACAGGGGAAATAAACATTTAAATACTGACATGCTTATTCCAGTTATTTTCAGCCCAGTAAAAGGGTTTCTCCTGCCACTTCTGAGCAGTAAGTATCTCTAGACAACCCGTCTTGGTGAGTGTTTGTGAGGGGCAAGAGATTAAGAACTTGCACATTCACATTTTTAGAGAGCATCCATTGTGTGTCTCTTTCATTTAATTTAATGAGGAAGTACACACAGAGACACACAATTTCCTGAATCTTTCCACGAGTCTTACTTGGTCAGAGTGGGTGTGCTTAACAAAATTTTCGTATCAATAATTATGTCTTTCATTCCCCCCACTGCCAGATACAACCAATAAACTTACTTTAAATACACTGGAAACATGTGATTTTACTGGACAAATGAGGTATCCCTTGCCTAAATACAGTATCAAGTAAAAAAAACAATAAAAGCAAACAAATATAAAATATTAGTTAAAATAGTAACCCTAATAATAACTTAAGGTTTTACACACACTTAAGTTGCTGCCTTCCAAAGGGCAGCACATGTCACTGTCAGGTGTTCACATTGCAGGTGCAGCTCCCAGGGTCAGTAGGTCAGCTTGGATGCTCTGCTGTTGTAGCATGGCTGCTCCATCAGCGCAGCTGCAGTGTTCCAGAAAGGAGAGCTGTCACTCCTCATAAGGACCAACTCCAGCTCTTGGAAGTCCTGGAGTCTGGCAACATCCTTGTCCTTGTAAGGAACAGACAGAACAACATTATTACTCCTAAAGATAGCTGGTTGTTATTATTTAAAAAATAATGATAGGAAGTAAAAACCAAAATTCCAGGGACATCATACCAAATAATAACAATAAAGAATGAAAAAAAAAATCCTACCAGCATATACGCATTAAAAGTGTAGCAGGTTTGCTTATTTGGTTTTTCACCTCAAACTTTTTCTTCTCCTTTAATCTCATTATTATTTGGCTGTATCTCTTGTATCACAAGAATTGTGACCACTTTCATTTACAGACCTCCAAAATACACATTTTTGGAACAGACGCACAGTTTCATTTGTTAACAGCATATCTTCAAGTGTTCATATGCCAATTTGTGGAGGTTTTTCCCCTTACTGTTCATTTTTTTTAGGTAAGCAGATAGTGAAGTAGTACTTGGCAATTACATTAAAAGCATCCTAAATGCACTGTTTTGGATAAATTTTTTAAAAGTCAAGCTGTAATAGCTCCATAATAGGAGCTAAAATACTCTGCCTATTTTGACAAGACTGTTTTTAAACAAGTTACAATGAAATTTTAAAACGGGTCCAGCGTCCCTTTGAATCTGTGAGTTTAAGTCAGTTTTTATTTAACAAAGGTGACACTTTGCCAATGTCTGCAAAGTGAAAAATCAAGTTAATCTTGTTTCTGTTCTTACCTTTCTTAGAAGTGTATTGGGTAGTTTTCTTATCTTCTCTACTTGCTCTGGATTAACACCCAGTTCACAGCAGCTCACTCTGAGCAGATCTTGATAGGTCAATAATTGTCTATCTAGTTCAATCTCAATGAAGTCACTGTCTCTCAGGTTCTGGACTCTGACCTTGAGTACAAGTTCTGACAGAAAAACAAAAGGTTAACAATAGAAAAGACAACAAACTCAAACCTAACACTTACAGTATTTACCACTATCTCCTGAATTCAGGTTTTTTAATACAATCCCCATGATCTGAGAAATACTGTGTAGTTAACAGAAGCTTCCAGCAAAAAAACACCGTGTTAACGCTGTTGAAACTGATCCATCCAGTCACAAAGCTGAGTTGTTACCAAACTACCAGAGCTGAATTTGATGCAAATGTAGTGCAAAATTTAAATGTTCGTGTTACGTGGACTGATCTTTCCATTGTTTTGCAAAGTATTACCATGGTTAAAATACAGTATAACAGACACTTATGTAACTAAGTAGAAGAAAGTTCAGGGCACTTTTGGCCACAGAATTCAACATTTCTGCCTCTATTCTACTAGATTCCGAAGTGAAGTGATTACTTAACTTCATTGTTCACCCAGTAACTGTAACAGAACTAAGAGACACAGCAGCTCTTTACCTTGCATGTTATACGGGAATGTTCCAGCGAAGAAGAAGGGCTGGAAGGCAGGTGCAGGGCTGCTCGGGGAGGTGTCAGGCTGCAGAGGCAAGGCCTGGCCGGATACTCTTGGGGAGCAGAGCCCCAGGCTGGTGGGTGTGACCAGGGGGCAGCCGGGGCTGTAGGGCACCCCTGGGCTGGCACACACTGAGGCTGCAGCGACGGTGGGCATTAGGAGTGGCCTGGTTGCTGCATCCAGTGCTGGGAAAGTCTCGCCACTGCTGCGTGACATGGGTATGCAGATGCTTTCAGCTTGAGTTGCTGATGGACAAGGGCTAGTTTCACTCTGGGAAGCAGAAGAGATGGGAGCACTTTCATTCTGGGATTCTGCCAAGCTGCCTGGAATGCTTTCTTCCTTGTAAATCTTAGGAAATGGGTTGGCCAAGTAGTTTGCAACAATGGATAAATTTAAATCCTTCACTCCTTGACATTCAGTTTGTTCCTCTATTGATGAAGTTCAAAAATGAGGGGTAGGGGATGGAGAGAGAAAAAAATCCATCATGTTACTGGATAGATCTTTCTAATTTTGCATATAGTTAGTTTTCCTATTGTGTCTTGAAACTACATCACAATCCAAGATCATCAAAGAATGACACTAATGTTCCAGAAGCATGTAACGCTTGGAGGCCAGTAGCTGTAAAGCGAAAGAAAAAACTATAAATATCTTCAGTATATTCTGTTTTTTTAAAAATAAAGTAAGGGGCAGAAATAACCTTTGAAAGACCCATCATTTCTAGCAGTGAATTTCTAGCAGTTCCAGGGCTTTCAAATGGATTGGATGACCAGTAGTCCTTTATTGAATCTAATTTTAAAATGCTCTTAATAGCACTGCTGTAAATAGTTTATTATGACATAGGTCAGCAAATTTAACCCAGTATTTCTACAAGGAAGTGACTACTTGCTGTAATACCCAAACAAACTCAACTCCTGCAAAAAACAACGGAAGTGACATTCCTGCCTAAGGATTACAGAATATAAATAGTGATGTCAAAGCAGTTCAGAAAGATCTGCTCAATGATACCACACTCCCAGAATAAAAACTAGGAGACAAGTTAAGTGATATGTGTTTGTTCCCCAAGAAACACATGAAAGCTTAACAGAAAAATAAGATTACTATGAACAGAGTTCATCTATATGTGTTTGACAGTTTAGATGTTAGAAACAGGTGAGTTGTTTGCTACAAACTAAGCCCACACCTCACCCAAAAGAAACCAAAAGCATCGTGTAAGAACATGAAATTCCCTCAGGCTTAACTGTTGGAACCTGAGTCATGATTTAGCTGCAACCTTGTGAAGGATAACCCTGCGCTGTTGATGTAAGAGCAGATCAATGTAGAGAGCAATTTAAGTGCAATTGCAGAAGACAGCACATTTCCAAAGGTAAAGCACCTTAGAATTTTAATCTGGAGCACAGTACCTAGATGCTGTTCAGGAGTGTCACACACATCTAACTGGGTTTGCTGTGGTTATGAAAAGAGTAAGATGGCAGAATTACAGGGCAAAAATTAACCATATCAGCAAGTCACACTATAACAAGGTACTCAGAAGGCAGAACTTCCTGAGTGATAAAACTGTTTTGTGGGGATTTGTAGTATTGATCATGGTCAGACCACAACAAATTGTACAATTGTGAAAGCCCCCATTTGCAGTTTGCATGCCAGCTATTAACGATAGCAAACAGGAGTGCAGCAGCACACTTCCCAAAGCATGTAGCTCTTCTGCTTCTTGGTGACACAGCTCAGAACACAAGGCCTTCCTACCTGAAATCCCCACGTCTATTTGGCCAAATATTAATTCCAGTTATAAATCAGAGCTATCTAATGAGATACAATGGTCCTAGCCATGGTTTTGCCAATTACTGCTTCAGATAAAAGCACTAAAAATGTTTTAGTGTTTAGACCAAGCATTTTAGATGACTTTTAGAATGGGAATGGTACCTCCCAAAATCTTGCGGATGTCTCGATTTGACGTTAGCTGTGCTGCCAGCTCTCCCTTAGCAGTGAGGATCTGCTTGTCTGCGCCAGCCTCCAGCAGGCAGGACACCACTTGGGCATGGTTCCGCTTACAAGCCCAGTGCAGGCAGGTCCTGCAGGAAGGAAGCAAAAGGGTTGGGATTCATTGGCCCGGCTCTTCCTCAGCAACGTCGTCCTACCTCATCCGAGTTATGTATAAAGTGATAACTGGGAATAAAGTTTCCTTCATTGCAGCACTTTCTAAAATTCTGAATCTGTAAGTTATGCAGGGCAGGGCCCTCCTTTGCCTTGCAGCGTGACTCCCACTACTGTCCCACACAAGCGATTGGATGGGGACCTTGAGCAAACACGCAGTTACAGGTGAAAGGAGGGCGACCTGCTTTTATCGTAATCCTCTTTAGCAGTAAATCACCGATCCTCCCGAGATTAGCTTTTCTGTATTTGCAAATGGGAAAAGTAAGAAACACAAGAGCTGCGTTCCCAGAGCAGCCCCCTCACTCCGCTCCTGATGATGAGTTGGGGGTAGCCCCGAGCCCAAGAACCCCGAACCCCGCCACTGAGAAGGGCAGCGGGTGAAGAGCCGGGCCCAGCAGCGACGCAGGCCCGCCCCTCGTCCCCCGCAGCGCCGGGACCCTGCGCGACGCCGCCGCCTCTCACCAGCCATTGATCTCGTTGCGGGAGTCGATGTCTGCCCCCGCGCCCAGCAGCCGCCGCACCTCCGCCACGTCCCCCAGGGCCGCCGCCTCTCGTAGCCGCTCTTCCAGCTCCCGCGCCTCCGCTGCTCCGCTCATGGCCAGGTCCGGCTGCGGCCCCTCCCCGCCTCTCTGGAGCTCGTCGGGAGGGGCCGGGCGGCCTCAGCGCTGTGGAGCGGGGCCCTTCCCGCCCCGGGGCCCCGTTCCGGCTCTCACGGCTGCCGCCATCTTGAGAGCGGGCGGGCGGCGAGCGCTGGCACTACCCCGGGCAGGGAACGGCCTTGTTCTGGAGTTCTGTGTCCCGTTCTTGGCTCCTCAGCACAGGAAAAACAAGGAGCTGCTGGAGAGGGTCCAGCGAAGGCCACAAAGATGATGAGGGGTCTGGAGCATCTCTCTGATGCACAGACATTATGGGAGCTGCGCCTGTTTGGTCTGGACAAGACTGAGAAGGGATCTCATCAGTGCATTTAAGTATATCCAAGGAGACAGAGGATGCTGTCAGACTCTTTTCATTGGTGTCCAGCAACAGGACGAGGGGCAATGACCATAAACTAAAACACAAAATGTTCCACCTCAACACTAGGAAGAACTCCTGTACGTTAAGGGTGATAGAGCTCTGGAACAGCTGCCCAGGAAGGCTGTGTACTCTCCTTCTCTGGAGACATTCCAAACCCACCTGGAGACATTCCTGTGTCACCTCCTCCAGATGAACCTGCCATAACAAGGGGTTGGACTGGATGATCTCCAGAGGTCCTTTCCAACCCCAATGCTTCTGTGATTCTGAGGGCTCCCCACCTCAGACACTGAGATGGGGCCTGGACAGGGTGAAAATCCAAGACTGGAGTGTTTCCTCTGATGAGTTCATCCTACCTTCACCTGACATCCTGAGCCCTGTGTGGGGGCCTGAGGGGAGAGAGCTCCTGGGAAGAGGGAAAAAGCTGCAGGTAAAAACTGCCTGCTGGCAAAAGCACGTTATAGAATTATTTAGGTTGGAAAAGACCTCCATGGTCTTTGAGTCCAACCCATCATCTATCACAGTGGCCTTGCCCTTTTTGGGGTGTTTTTTAACCAGCAGCCTGGCTTCTGCCTTTGAGCTGTGAGGCTGCCATGGGCTGGGAAAGGACCACAAGGATGGGTTCAAATCCACGGCTTTCCCCATACACTTCCAGCCCTGGCACCCCCAGTTCCCAGCCCTTCCCTCTGCAGTGTGTTGCTCACATTCTTAATTAAATCACTGTGGCATGTGTTGGGGAGCTCATTGAACTCCAGGCTTTTTGTTTTGGTATCAATGTCTGCCACCAAGGAGCAATTTTCACTAAGATTTTTTTTTTCTTTGCATCTCTTTTAATGCTTACTTTTCTTATTAGTGATGATATTTTAACCTACCATTTAATTTAGGGCTTGGGTTGCTGTTGCTTTGCTCTGCTGTTCCTTCTCTGGTAGTTAAGGCCATTAGGTGAAGATGATGCCTGCAGCATTACCATCCAAACATTTCCTGAATATCACTCCATATAAATGAAGCTTCAAAGCACAAATACTCATCTTCCTTTTAATCAGTCAGGAGAGGCAGAGGCCCACAGGCCAAATGTTTCTCTAAGAGAGATGCAGCCCTGCAAACCACCCTCATGAAAGCAGGAGGGAGAAGCAAGCGGTGACATTTTTAACTACTGTGGCAAAGGTTACGGTGACTCAGTGGCAAGTTTTTCACACCAGATCACATGCTTTTGATCCCATGCAAGAGATTGAACAAAAATTTTGCCCAGCTGCTACCAAAAGACTCAACAAAATGTATGAAAAACAACTGGATTTGGAGAATGATTTGTAAACAGCATTTACCTGATGACAACTGCAAATTCAAACCTTAGAGACCTGGAAGACCAGCCCTCAACTGGACACTGCTGTGACCTGAATATTTGTGTTTTAACTCATTTGCTTTTTCAGTAAAGGCATCTTAAATGATCACTCTTTAACCCACAATCTCTTTTGTCTTTTTCCAGTGTCTGTCTGTGCCATAAAGCCATAAAACAAAGACAAGGCACACACAAGTGGAGACCTAGTGATACATTCTAGGAAGCAGAGTGCCCTCTTGCACACTGTGAAAGCTTTAAATCCCGATTATTTACATCTGTAAAAATCCAGTAGGATTAGTGGCAAAAGAGCTTTTCCCAAAGTAATACAAGACAACTCTCAGATGGATGGAGAAAAGCTACTCAGGAGGTGAGTGCAGGAACAGGCCTAAAACTAGGAACACCATTCCTGTGGTGTTCTCCAGTGCCACTGCCACTAGATGTCACAGTGGAACAGCAAGAGGAGCCTGGAGTGTGGCTTTGTGCTTCTTGCTGCAATTGTGAAATGCCTTTAAATTTGTCTTGGCACATCCATAGTGTCTCCATACAGCTTTGATCCTGCAGATTTCAAAGCTCCATGTGGTGCAAAGGGACATTATGCAACATTTCCACACAAATGCAGGGAAACCCAGTCCAGGGAGCTGCGTTCTTGGGGGTTATGGGCTTTTTTCTTTTTATTTTCTTTTTCTTCCCCCTCTACTTGAGCTCCTCTCCCAAAGCCACACAGGGCTTTTAAGGACTCTAAGCCAGTGGTTATGCACTGAGATGTTCTCTCTCACGCTCTCTTGGGATGAGTATCCTACTCTGTTGCACCTGTGCCAAGCCTTGTTAAATGGAGCTTGGGTTCACCATTGCTTAGTTACACAATGTACTTCTCCCTGGAGTCATGAGATCTCCTCCTGCAAGGAAGGCTGTGTGCAAGGGGATTAGCAGCGAGTTCACTTGACTCAAACCTCCCCACCGCCGACATGAACCTCCTGCTCATGCCCCACACATGGAGCCTCAGACCCCCTTGGCACTGGTGTCACATTCACCAGCTCCCAGCAGAGCCAAGAACTTGTCCTTTCCCTGCTCCTTTCCCATATGATAGCTGGGTTTCTGTCTGTACCTATACAGGGCACACATGCACACACAACTCCCTGCCAAGAGCAGCAGGACATGCAGGATCTGTAGACATGGGGCAGGTATCAGCTGAGTGCTGGTCGTCGCCTTTGGAAGCTGCTGGGAATTGTACATGGTGCTCATGGCTGGAGCAGCCGCTTTGCCTCCCAAATGTTAAATGACCTTGGCCTTCAGTGGGAACACGCTGAGCTCTGAGCCTGTGTCTGGAGCCCAGGTCGGTGATGTTTTGGTTTTTTTGTGATTTACTGGTGCTCAGTGCTCCATGTTCATCAGCCTTGGGCACAGCCCTGAGCCGTGGCTTGGCCTGGCAGAGCCAGCACCTCGCTATCACACCCTTGCAGTGACCACAGGGGAGGTTTGGGCCAGTCTTTGTTCCCACAGCAAGCTTTCCAGATTTTGTTGGTTATGTGTTCATATATGTCTTTATGAAAGCTTTGACTGTGACTGATCCTCTGAATTAGTTTTTTTCTGCTTTTTTTGGAGAAACTATGGTCTGTCTGTTTGCTATTTGCTCCTGGTTTTTTTAAGGCTTAGGAAGATTTTTATTCCCGTTGAATGTCAGGTTTCATTCCCCACATAACTCCATTCCTCCCATTAAACCAACTTCTCAGTCACTGAAAGTTATGATTAAACATATTTTTAAAGGCTTAATTCCCAGTTACACAGTGATACTGACAGCTGTACAATCATATTTGAAACACTTGGTCCCCACCCAACCCCACCAAAATAATGTTTCTGGCAATTTAAACCAACAGTGTGATAAATAAGATTTAGGTTCAGAAACCTTAAATATTATACTTAATGCACACTCACAGATTTACCTGTTTACCTGTTACCTGATTAAGGCTCAGGGAAATGGAAGGATTGGTGGAGAATAAAGATGAAATTAAAAGTCAAGCCTAATATTCACTTAGATTTAAGCTAATCTATGCTGCTCACACTGGGCCTTTCAATGAGTTTGAAGGCAGAGGAGACAATTTCAAAGGAGGAAGTCAAAGTCATATGGGAGAAGCAGTTTATGCTATACCAGTTTTTGTGCTCACCCCTTGGAAGCCCCCTCTGAGGGTCTGTAGGTGAATTAGGTTAAATTTAAACCTCCATGTTATCAAGTCTGAGCCTGTGTCACTCAACACTCATTTCATGTCCATGGGGGGGAAACATGCAGCACAGAGGCAGATGCATCTCCTCCCAGGGCAAGGGTCTAAAATAGCACAGCCAAATCAACCTCTGGAGATGCCCCTTGTTTTCTAACCCCTGCCAAAAATGATCCAAACAGAATGAGATTTGAACCAAAAAATTTCCAGCTGCCTACTACCAGGCAAGATGAGCACCTGAGGCAGGGTGGATAGGGCTCTACTCAAGAATAGTTGCTCTATTTTTGATGAGATAAAAAAATCCTTCCAGTGAATTCCAGAATTGCAGAGAACTCACACGTCATCTTTCTTTTGACCATAAATGATAGCTTTTTCACTAAATCACCTGGAAGGAATTGCTACACTGATAGTGGTACAGAGGACTGGGATTCAGGACAGGTTTTAGCACCCTGGAACATCCCTGAACTTCAGTGCAACCAACTATCTCATGGATTTTCAGCCCTACTGAGCATCCTGCAGGGGCTCAAAGGGAGCTGAGTGTCTAAAGAGGGATATTTAAGCAGGTGCGAGCACACATTCGTGCACACAGCTGCACGTGCCTGCAGCATGGAGTGAAATTTAACAGGAAGGATTTGGAAAATGGCATTTATATTTGAGGGAATGGTGATCTGCAAGGGAAAGATCTGCTCAGGGAACCAAATGCCTTTAGAAATCAGGCATGGTGTGTGGCTGGTTTGTTTTTTTGTTTTTGGTTTTTTTTTCTCCAGTTGTTAATTTGACCTTATTTCTGTTTGTAGAATAAATAAATAATTTCAGAACAAACAAATCAGGGACCTGGAACCTGAGGGGTGTGGTACATCAGCTCAGGGACTTGTGGTTAAGAGGTCCAATAGATTTTGATGACAACTATTGTTCCGTGAAATTGTTCCGTGGACTACTGCCTAAAGCCATTTTGGCTTCCAGTAATGACAAGCCTGAGCTGCAGTGTCATGGAGCCAAATTTCTCCCCCTGAGGATGGTTGTTGCTTGTGTTGGGGTTGTGGCAGTGTCTCCAGGTGTCAGCCCAATCCCTTCTGAGCTCAGAGACATCCTAACCTGAAAAACTGTGCAGAAAAGGGACTGCCTTTGCTTTTTCTCCAGATTTTTGGCTGCATTCCTCTCTGCCCATGTCTGTAGTCCCTCCCTTTGCTCTACTAATCCATGAAACATGTTCATCCTGGGGATAAGGGGCAAATATAACTAATTGCCTGAATCCTGCATAGAGCCATATCCTGTCTAGGCATTTGGAATCAAAAGGCTTCTGTGGATCTTGTCTGACTTAATCTTCTCCAGGAGCTGACTCCTATGGAAAGTTCCCAAGATGACAGAGATGTTTCACTTGCATGCCTGAGAAAAAAAATTGTTTTGCTAAGACAAGATATACATTTATTTCTCCAGAGCTCTTTTCTTTAGAAGAAGCTGGCCTCATGCAGAAGATCAGATGAAGGTGTTCGGATTCTCCTTAGGCTATGTTTTGGCCATCAAGGAGAAAGACCTCAGTGCAAATCATAACTGGTTACCCCAAGGGGCTGTGCCCTGTGCATCCCTCATGGGCACAAGACACAGCCAGTCAATTTGGAACTCTCCATTGACTTGGCCAGGCTTTCAACCAGGCACTATACAATTCATCAGAGTAATTAGCAAAGCTGTAACTAAAGAGGTCTCCATGGAGATTGACAGCATCACCTCCCAGCTGGTACATTCTCTGCCTCCTATTCTAAATTTGTTCTTGCTCTTTTCCTGGCTCTAATCCATAAGGTTAGTGAAATCTTCCAACATTTGTGACACATTACAGCAGTGACAAAGGTGTCTGGCTGGGGGCTGAGAAAGAAAGAACCTGGTTGGTGCCTCAAGGAAAGCAGCAGAAACTGTTCACACATATATAGCCAGAGTTTTGAGAACGGGATTAGTCAGAACAGCACCTCTGCCTGCCTGTCACTTGCAAATTCTTGCTAATACTTTAGGAGCTTATTGGAGGTCAGCACCAAACACCCAAACAGACTAATCTGTATTACAGACACATAATCAAAGTCACAAGGTTTTACATAATATATATTGGTGACACAAGAAGTGTTTGTTTGAATAATTTTGTCATCAGGATTAGTGGCCATGAAAGCCTCTACTGTGCAGTAACCTGGTTTTTGTGGTCATGGGTACACCAGATTCCTCAGACAAATCAAAAAGGAGCTGAGAAAGTATATATATATATATACCTATATATATACACACACACACACATATGTCCTGAAACAATTACAGTATTAGGTTACTGACCATGGCAAAGTTTAAAAAACAAAGTGTGTGTGTGTGTTTGTGTGTGTGTGTGTGTGAATTAGAAAGGGCTGTGCTTAAAATTTCAATTTAAGGGACGTGAACAAATGGCTGGAGATACAATTTTTGCATTTACCATTTTTTCCCAATGGTTTTTCAGTTGCAGTAAATCACACCTCACACTCACACACGGCTCTGAGGGAATGGCAAGAAGTTGAGGTTTCAAAGATAAATTGATGTCACTTGACCTACTTGCGAGCTTTATAGTCCCCTTCTGGGAGGTGGAAGCTGTAGTGCATAGAGCAAGTGCTCTGGGCTCATAAAAGTCAGTGGCAAAGACAGGAAAGGTTCTTGTGGAGATAATTCCAAACTGACAAATTTGATTGTCTTCAAAAGAAAATTAGTTAATGGAAATATTTGGAAATATATAGAAAAGTCTAATTTTCCACTCTCATAGAGCTTTTTAAGTATGATGTTACACAAACATAAATGAAAATGTGTAAAATTATGAAAGAAAAAGCACTCCTTCCCAGAAAAAAAAAAAAAAAGGAGAATAATAATTCAAGACCATTTTCTCTGGGCTGGGAAGAGACAGAGCCACTGCTCATGCCACATTGTAAAGATTTTCCAGGCATTTTGACCAGCTTGTTCTCCTGGCTGATGCACAGCAAAGCCAAAGGTCTTGTGAGGGTACCCCACATTCTGCTGCCCCAGAGCAGGAGTTCGCCTCACCAAACTGAAGTGCCTCCATGGGAATCCCATTGCCCTAAACTCCCCCACAGCCAGTGAGGAGAGAGCAAGAGTGATGCCAGCCAGACATCTGCAGAAGTCAAGTCAAAACTTGGGCGGGCTGAATCAGCCTCTAAATTTGCCGCAATTCACATGCTGCTACCATGTGAACCCAGGGCTAAAAGCACTCTGGCGGCTTTTCCAGGGCTCCTGAAAGCTCCTTTGTGGAAGCACAGCTAACTGAACTGCTATTCAGGTCAAGAAAAATCAAGCACTGGATGGGATTTCCAAGAGTACTTGGCTGTAACCTCACCCTGTTCCCCTTTGAAGTCAGCAGAATATTTACATCGACTTCAACTGGAGAAAAATCAGGTCATTACAGAGCATGTGAAACACTCACCACTGATGATGCTCTGGTTCCTTTGTACCCCCCAGCTCAAAGACATCTGCTGTGTCTGTCATTAAACACAATCCCAGCAATTGGTGAGACAGAGCACTGAGCCCAGCAAGGCACAGGGAAGTTGTAAGGATTAAACCACGTGAATCTGTTAAACCTAGGATCGCTCTGCCAGCCACCATTGTGTCAGACAGGACCCATTATCTCCAAAACTGCCATGAAAAGAAAGTACTGCATCTCAGCAGATCCTACTGTGCTGTGGGCTGCAGATGGTCTCTGAAAAAAATAAAAGATCAAAATAAGAAAATAAGAATGTATGTTGAATTAGCTGGAATCTGAAAATGCTATTAAATGGAGACAAACATACCACTGCCAGGCTGGGAATTATGGGCTAGCTGCTCAAAAAATCTATTAAAGTGGGTCATCACTGGTTTGCAGACATCACTCGCACCTCCAACCTATGTTCAGATGTGCTGCTGAATGAATGCCAGGAGAAGAGCACCTTTACAAACCAGACCTGCACTCTGGCTCCTTTGGACACTTCTAGTAAGGGCATCAGTAGCCCCAAAGAGCTCCTCTATCTCCTTCTGTTTGCCACTGTGTGGGACCAACCGGTGCAGGCTGTGTGATGCCTTGCATCTGGTGGCACACAGGACAAACTAAAATAAAATAGTTAACCTCTTGGAAAGACTCTTAATGTGCCCAGCTTAGAAGGCAGGGACTGCTCCTGGCAGAGGTCACCCTCTGGGCATGGGCAGAGGATGTGCTGTGTAACAGCCACAACTGCTAATGGCCAGCAAAGCCAAACCAGGGCAATAACTCTTCAGTTAAAAAGGAATTTTGTCTTAATTTAGATTTAAATTCCAAGAAGACAGAATTTTTGCTAAAGGGATTTCATGGTATCTTCAGAAATGGAAATAGTTCCATTTTGTGAAAATTGGCTTGTTTATAGTGAAGTTTTGGATACCAAACCCTCCGAGGAGCTCTGGAACTTCCACCTTGTCTGGAGAAGCCAACACTCATTGCCTGATGAAAACTCCAGTCACTGGGAACTGCTCTGCATCTCCTGGAGAGGCTCTCAACCACAAGGAGGGTTCCAAACTTCCACAGATTCAGAGGTTTGGTAAAGTCTCACAATGGAGCATAAAATCATGCAAATCTGCAGCAGTTTAATCTCACCTCACAAACTCTCCTCTACTGAAAGGTTCATAAGCTGTCTAAAAACAGATCAGCCCCAAGTGACAAAGAGATGGTTCCTTCATGCTAAAGTCACAGGGAATTAAGGCTTAGGGTTAAATTAAATTAGCACAGCAGGTTAAAATCCTACTGTTTATATAAATTGAATCACATCACAAACAAAAGCAATGTGACTTTTCTATACTGAACCTGCATTTTGAGAAGGAAATGGTGCCCATGGGGTTGGCAGCAGGGTCTTGGGACTCCAAACTTTTGTGGCTGTTGCTGTGTGATACTCAGGAAGTGATTTCCTCCCAGCTTTAAATTCCTAAAAGGAAATATAAGGGAGGTTAAATTAGGGTCATTTGTAGACTGAAGTGAATCTGTGCAATGGGTTCAGTAATATTCATTAGTTCTACATGAGGAACTAAATTAACTTATGTTCCTGGAGAAACACCACTGGGTCTGGTGAAAGGTGTGCTGAACATTCAGCCTGAGCATATGCCAGGCCTGCACCTCACTTTTATTCTGAGCTTTTCTTCAAACCGAGCTAGAACCAAGCAGAACAACTGAAAGTCATAAAGAACAACAACAAATATACCAGTTCAATCCTGAGGATTTTATGCTATGGCTCACACAGCCACAGCAGTGCTGCAAGTCATGGGAACATCTCCATGGGAACATCTCCATCTCCACAACACCACGGGTTTGGTGCCAGTTTCCCTAAAGTGCTGTTATTCAAGCTTGCCATAAAACTAACTATGAACTCCTAAAACCTGCAACAAAACAAGGTGCTCAAGCCTCCATGCTGCAGCTGTGTGTCCATGGTGTCTGTATTTGCCATGCTCAGCAGGTGACAGGACTTGGTCCAGCCTGTATATCAGGTAGCTGAGAGGGCCTAACACAGAAAGTGCTGGCCCACAGACAGAGCTGGAAGGGACTTAAGGAAGTGATTTAGATCATCCTGCTCTAAGGCAGGATGAACCCATTCCCAACATTTAATCTCTGCAATCTTGACAATCCGAAGATACCAACATGACTTCTCCAAATTATCTATGGAATATCTTAGGCTTTGTCGCTGAAACAGGGACAGAAAGAGATGGGCTGGTGAGAGACTAGCTTCTGAGCTCAGCTTTTCCCCTTATCTCTTTGATAACAGATATCTCATTGATTATCTTCCTTTGTATCCTTGGTGCCTCTTGCTGTGCTGTTTCAGACAGAATAAATCAAATAATGAACTGTCATCAAACTGGCAATTGCTTCCTGCCCAGCTTACGTTAGCAGAGAAAGAGAAAGCAAATGATGATTAGTTGTATGTCTGCACTGAAAGATAAAACCCCTGAGCAGAAGCCATCTGCTGAGGCATAAAATAATAATTCTGGCACTAGCCCTGTCTGAGTGCAGTGCCATCAGCTGTTCCCAAAACACAATGCAACACAGGCCTAATGCTGAGTTCTAGCAGGTGGCCCATAACCCTATAATAAACTCCCTGACATTATTGATTTCCCTTCCCAAATTGAGCCTTTTTGTCTAACCACATTAACTCCTTCTTATCGAGCAGCTGCACACGAGGCAGTGTGCACATCAACAGCAGCTCCTTTTGGTGATCAGTCACCATATCAAATATGCCCACTGAGCCTTCCCTGCTCTCTGGGATCTACTCAGATATATTATTTCAGAAGTCAAAACAAGCACTTGTTAGTTCTGGATGCTTTCAGGGAGATTTCTATCTTAACTTGGGGAAAACTGAAATATGCCTCTGCTACTAATTATGCATATAAAGAGAGCCGAAATAGGACCCAGACAGGCTGTTCCCATTGTATACTTTCAGCCCAAATCTGCCTGGCCTGTGTGCATGTGCTCCCAAAGCATGTGGCCAGCACAGCAGCCTTTGCCTGTGCTTTGATGTTCAGAGGTACGTCTCATGCTGCCAAAAATCCTCCTTGCTCAGCCAACCATCCAGCTAGCAGGAGATGTGTGGTCTTCTGAGGGCTGGGGAAAGGCATCCAAGATGGGATCCCTGGCCATCCACTTAGAAGGTCGTGCCAAGGTTCAGGATATCACTCAAAGGGGAAGGTTTGACTCTTTGCAGTCCAAAGCAAGATAAAGCTGAGGTCCCAAGGCATTGTCTGTATTTCTCTGTGGAAGCAATGCTCCTGCTTGAGACAAGCAGCTGGCAGCTGCACACCAAAAGGGATCTGTCAGTGACGTTCCCTTTTAAATGTCTGGCTATCATCTTTAAGTGCAATAAACTTTACATACAGCCTGTTATGTAACATACAGTTGTTGCTGTCTAAATGAAAAACAGGGTTTTTTTAGAGTACAGGCATCATATTTTCAGCTGTACATGGACAAGGAGCCACCTACAAAGGGTGCATGGTGATGATGGGGCTGAAGAAGAGCATGTCCTTGGAGCAGCCTGCGTGACCAGGGTCCCTGTGGGCAGGGCAGATTTGGGTTTCCCATTTGGAAGAAGGGGCTGATTGATGCTGTGGGCAGTGCAGGGAATTGGCATCTGGCCCTGCTGTCACCAGCTGTCCTATGAGAGGAGGAGGAGGGCAGCCTCAAGGACCAGACAGAGTCCTTTTTTTTGAGTCCTTTTTTTATGCTACTCCCAGAGGCAGAGCAGGTCCAGCATCCAACCTTCTCTTCTGGCCTTAATCTGCAGCATATGCTGGGCATATCCGTGGCACGGCCATTCCAGCCGGGAGCCCTCGGGTACGCAGCAAAGTGCCACAGGCAATGATGAGTCACAGCCTGTCTGGAGAGGGCGTAGCTCGTGTTTGTGTTGGCAAACCCGGCTGCCAATGGCAGTGGGCCCAGGGAGCACGAGAGGCTGGGGCTGGGAGGGCCCCTGTGCTGAGGAAGAGATCAATGGGAGTTGGAGTTTTAACATCGCAGGGTGACAGTTCCTGCCAAGAGCCTTCCACAACAAAACCAGCAAATGAATCCACCCTCTGCTGAGTAACTGCAGATGAGGACTGCTGGCCTAGTAAATCTGATCAACAGTTTCCTTTAGCAGTGGCTTAAGAAAAAATACCCAAATAAAATTATACTTTTCTGTACATCAGAGAATCCTGTTTCTATCCTCAGTTAAAAGGTGTCACACCACACACTCAGTCAACACGTGGCACAGAAGAGGAGGGCAAGAACAAAGACAAAGAAACTATAATTTACAAAAAACCCAACAAGAGTTAAGCCAGTTCTAGATTAAGAACGCTAACCAGGATCTTGGGCACCCAAGACAGCTTTTCAGGACTGAGGCTGGTTACACACCAATGTCTCCACTTCTGGGAGCAGACCCATGACGTTGCTTTGTGCCATCAGGGCTCAGGTTTGTCTATCTAAGATCCAGAGGAGTTCATCCCAGTTCCCCATCCCGCAGACTCATTCCAGCATCTGGATCACAAAGGGGGATTTTGGGGTAGTTAATAGGGTTGTTTCTAAGGCTTGATCTCTTTTGGGAAGACCTTTATCACATCAGTATCTGACACGGCTGAGATAAGGTAAGTCATAAAATCAGCTTTCATAATGGATTTATTCATAGAAATGGAGAATGGGGATTACTTTATTGCTTATATTAAAGAAGAAATGCACAGTGCTTTATACACAAGGAGGAACAGAAAAACTGGGCCCGGGGACTTTGACAGAGACCCCAGTTCACAACTGGCATTAACTGGTGGTGTTCTGGAGTGTCCAGTCAGATCCACTGAGGGCACTGGAGTTAAATTAACTTAAAACAGGCAAGTAAACAGCCCTCAACGAAACCCAGGAGATAGTGAGTGCATTAGTCAGAGCTTGGCTGTCCATGCTGGGACAATCAGGGTCCCTGCTGTCCCTGAGCCAACCTGGGGCAGCCTGTATAGCGGTTTCCTTCCAGGATGTGCTCCTCAGGCTGGGTAACAGCATCGCTAGGATGTCCTGGCAGGAACAGAGCAGCTGTCAAGGGTTGTTTGGACCCCTCACTGCTTCTCTTGCCTTCTGGAGTTGTCTGCCCACATTCACAGGGAGATTTATGGCAATGTTTTCCTCTCTCCTAGCTGAGCTCAAGTGGCTAAGGGACTGATCCAGAAACATGATCCCTCAGAGCTGAAAGCAGAAAGCTGCAATGGGACTTACCTGTCACTGGAGAATATCCCTGTGGTTGGAGGACATAGCAAAGCAGAAGGCTGCTCTGCCTGTCTGCTGCAAACCAGGATCTCATTTTTCAGAGCCCCACTCTGCTCCCCCACAGCTGAAATGTGCATCTGGGCAAGGGATCCCTGGTCAGGGACAATTAAAAATAAAATAGTGCTGTTTTTTCCTGTTTGGAACAGAGTTCTACCTATGGTGGCCCACATTAGTGTGTCTCTCACTCACCACAGCTAGCAAGGACATGGCTGTCTGGCACCAGGAGAGGAGATCGAGAGTGTAAGATCCACCTCTGGCCTAGCACATAAGGGGGTAAAACAGCCATAAAAGATTAAAGCTGGCAGGGAAAAAAATCACATTTATGGCTACTCTCAAGACCTACATACAGCTGGTTTCAAAGCTTATCTGTAGTCAGTTTTACAATATAAAGTGTCTTTGTTTAGTCAACAGAACCTAATACATGTGATTTTGTTGTTAATAGAGCTGCAAGAATTTTAAGTACCTCTTGGGAATGTGTCATTTTTGGTTGGCTTTTTTAGGCATTACAGGGTGCTGAGTTTGTAAACAAGTACTGAATAAAACATTTAGCACACAGCAGTACTTTGTACAAGTGTCATGCAGGTTTCTAAAGTTTCAGAGTGAATAAATCAACTGCAAACTGCTGCCTGGCAGTTGACTTCACTCCTTATAAATAGCTAATTTGGACAACTTTGCTCTGCACGTCCCATGAAATTCAAATACTATGCATATGGTTAATGCAGGCACACAAATCAGAGCTACAACAGCCCCTTTTATAAGCCTGGGCTGCTACAGAAATGCCACAGCCCGGAGCAGGTCAGTTCCAGGTTGCCCTCCCTTTCTCCCGGAGGTGATCCAGGGAAACACCAGCAGGTCACTGTGCTCTGCTGCCTGGCCCCAGGGGAGGAGCAGGAGCCCTATGGTGACCCAGTTCACTTCTAGTTGTACTGGTTGGCAGCCATCATTGCTCAGGGGAGAATTAGGTCCAAACTCAGCCATGAAAAACAATCCTGGATTTATAAACCCAATGGAAAAAAATAAGGACTGATTCTGCCTGGTTTTGCAGCTCTCAGCACTGGGCACGGGGTGGATCCACAACCTTTCCTCCTACCCAGGCACAGTGCTGCTGGTCCAGCCCTGCAGAACCTCCACAGGGGATGCAAGCTTACCTGATTCTCCCAGGAGGCTCTTAGCAATACACAGGATCCACCCAAGCTAGCCCAAAACTCAGCCCAGAGGCCCTAATCCTGGAAGGTGCTGAGCGACTCAGACTTCTGCCACTTATCTCTGGATTTTGGCACGGGTTCAGCACAAGCAGGATCAGCTCCTTACTGTAATAATCAGGGAATGAGGAACTCAGCTTGACTGAGTTTCCCTCCCACCCCCCAATGCAAAAATGCTGTACATTCCTTTATACAGGTTTCCATAGAGTTGAACTTCTACTATTTTTTGTTGTTGCTGTTAAAGGGGTCAGCATTGCACTGTACAATGGGATCTGGCTGTCAGGAAATGTGGAGGAATTCGGGAACACTTTTAACATCTTCCTGGTGGGACTGGAAGGCAGCATTAAACTTAGTATCATGGAAATCTCCCAACCAAAGAGAAGAAAAAGCCCAGAGGAGCCCCGGGAGAAGTTATGAAGACATTCTGCTTTGTTGATCCTAAGTTTAAATAAGTTATTTCTTCCCTACTTCCTTTGCTAAAATATGATATTCTGGCTTTAATTGCTTCAATCCTATTATTTGTTTCTTTTAGCAAGTGATTGTGTAGCCCCTTGCTGTGGGGAAATCCCCTGACTGCAGGTCCGTGTTACTTAGACAAGTCCCCTTTCAGAAGTAAATGCCATTCTTAACATAGGGAAGTACTTTAGGTCTAAAGGGGTTAAGAAGGCCTCCCTGCATTCAGAAACATGCAGGGGTCCCACCATGCCAGTTCCAGCCTTTTGAACTCTTTCCAGCTTTTTTTTCTTGCAACAAATCTGTCTGACTGCCACCAGGACATAGGAAGCGTGTGCCTGTCAAAGAAATCAAGTTTACTTTTTCTGACTTGTTAACAGAGGCAGGGTATAAATAGAGCTAACTCTGCTCGCACAAGTAGCATTTCTCTTAAAATAAGGGGGTGACTTCCTAGGACCTTTAATCCAGTGAGGTCCAGACCAAACTGCAATATCGACAGAGGCAGCAGAGGAGCTTGCTGAAGTTTTTACCAAAGTCAGGTGCATCTGGGTTTCTCAAAAACTTAAAGCTTACCAAAAAAAAAAAAAAAAAAAAAAAAAAGCAACCCCCAAGCAAACAAGAACTACTTCCAACTTGGACACTGCCACTGCCCTGGAGAAATTCTGAGATGTTGTTGGTGCTGTTCACTCGGTGGATGTGGATCTTGCTAGGGAAGAGCAGTGTCCTCTTGCTTCTGGAGGTCTCTCTGACAGGGAGAGCCCTACCTCCAATCCGGTACTCCCATGCTGGGATATGCCCCAATGACATGAACCCCAACCTGTGGGTTGACGCGCAGAGCACTTGCAAGAGGGAATGCGACACTGACCTGGTGAGTGATGCACGCTTTTGTGTCTCTGCGTCACGGGTGCTGCTGGGGATGTCGGGGTGTTTGGTGGGAGCCTTCTGTCCCAGCTGGAAGGGCACTGGCACTGGGCAGGACCCAATGCAGACAGTGCATGTATTGAATTGACCCGTGACCTATATAACATGGAAAAGGTTTGATGAGTTATCAGTTAAGAGGGGAGGTGTGTGCCAGCTGTCACTTTTGCTAGTGTGGGTATAGTGCTCACTCTCTTTGATCCTTCTCTCTGTTTTCATGTCAAAAGAAATGTCTGAATTTGATACTCCAGAACTCAGCATGCCCTGGGGCCAATCTGTAGTATTTTAACGGTGTCATTATGCTCTTTGTTGTTGGTGGCCATCATCAATGTTTTATATTCCTGGGAGGAAATCTGTATGAAATAGTTTAATTTAACATGTAAATCATCAGCCTTTGCTGCATTTGAAGCACAAAGCTTGCTTGGGGTGCAGAACAGGGCATGGCTAAAATGACCAGGCAGATGTTCTGTAGGATGCTCCCAGCTTAAAATGTGTTTAGCTTACCACCCTAAAATTCATTTTTCAACCTGTCAGCACTGCCAGCTCAAGCTGGCATCTGAAAATACCTGCTTGTCTTACCTCTTACATCATGTCCCATGACAAAGCTTTTGCAGCCCAAACCTGGCTGACAGAACATTTACTATGCTGAAAAAAAGTGTTTGGGTTTGTGCTCTGTAGCCAGGTTGTTTCTGCGATGTTAAAAAGGGGGAAAAACTGACAAAAATTCTGGCCATAAGTAAACAAAGACATTTACTCAGATGGATCCCATGTGTTAGGAATGAAGGTACTCTTTTTACTTTTGCCATTCCCAAATAAGCTGCCTCTGTTCCAACTACCAGGTGCAGCAATGAACACTAAAACACTTTCAAACTAAAACTAAAACCCCAGCAGCAGCGCAGCAGCAGCAGTAGCAGCAGACAAAGATGTTTTAATAATTTACTGGTCAAAACTTGAAAGCCAGAAGCCACTGGTTACAAATATTCATTTTGCCTAGTGGCAGCACAGAGTCCTGGGACTTTGGATGGAGTGAATGTACTGCAGGCAATCAAGGACTCTGCCAAGCCACACTCCTTAACCACATCTGAAAACCTCTGCAATCCTGGTTTCTGGTTTTGCTTTTGAAACCTAGTAATGTGCAACTGGAAATGGGGAAAGAGTTTTGCTATTAGGTCATCTTTTTCCCAGTAAGGAAAGGATACTGGACTCAGGAGAAGCTTTTTAGCTTGGTAGCTTAAAAACCATTTTGTTCTCACTTACAGAGAAAGCTAATGGATTTTAGGGGGCTTGTAGAGGTTTAACACACGGTGGAAGTGTGCCCTGTTGGGCACATGGTAGCAGTTTTCCTTGTCCCTTGAAGTAATCTATAACCACCCAGCAACCCTGATCACATGTATCCAATACCTTTTCTGCACAGAAGATGAACATTCTGCTAAAATTAACCACAATTTAGAGCTGACTGTAGCCAAGGCGGGGTGTAATAAATCACTAGAAGAGCGATGCTGCATTTGAAAATAAGACTAAAATAAGACAGAGAAGCCATAATGAGCTGTTTGGGGTTTGTTTTTCTAAATACCATAGAAAAATTATTTTTGGAGCAAGTATTACCTTACTTTTGAGATATTCTATTATTTCCTCTACAATGTGAACAATTACAAATCCTTGGCAGTTTCACCTCCAAGAACTGGCTGTTAGTCTCAGGGAATTCAAATAATACTTTACATACTTCTGTGGAAAATAAGAAGGATTACTGTCTACAGCCATATGATAAGACTTTCCATCTGCTCTTGTTTCTCAGGGCTTGTCCTTAGGCATTTCAGAGAGCATGAAAGGGGGGTGGTTGGTTCATAGTCAAGCAATCCATGTGACTCTGGGGTAAAGACTTATGAGGAGGTTTGTGTTTAAGAAACAGAAGTACATTTTCCTTCTCAAGAGTCTTCTTCTTCAGCACTTCAGAACCCCCTGGGAAATGCTGAGGGGATGTTTCTGCTCACTGATACCTGTGGCACTGGGTTTCAGACCATGGATATCTGTGGCAAGAGTTTCTAGCTCTCTGAGTTTCTGGGCTCTCTGCTTGCTGAGTTTCCAAAAAGGCCTTTACTCTGTTCCCAGTAATGATCAGGTTATTTTCCTTCCCCACAGGAGTGCGAGACCTTTGAGAAGTGTTGTCCCAATGTCTGTGGAACCAAGAGCTGTGTGGCTGCTCGGTACATGGACATCAAGGGGAAAAAGGGGCCTGTGGGGATGCCCAAAGAGGCAACGTGTGACCGCTTCATGTGCATCCAGCAAGGCTCAGAGTGCGACATCTGGGATGGGCAGCCTGTCTGCAAATGCAAGGACAGATGTGAAAAGGAGCCAAGCTTTACCTGTGCCTCTGACGGGCTCACCTACTACAACAAGTGCTACATGGATGCAGAGGCCTGCATCAAAGGCATTACACTGAACGTGGTCACCTGTAGGTACCATCTCACCTGGCCAAACACCAGCCCTATCCCCCCAGAAACAACAGCTCGCCCTACCACCGCCTACTCTGAGACAACAGTTGTTGATATCCTGCCACCTACACTGGTGAACAACCCTGTCCATCAGTCCGTCTATGTGGGAGAGACCGTCAGCTTCCTCTGCGACGTCTCAGGGAGACCCAAGCCAGAAATCACATGGGAGAAGCAGGTCGATGGGAAGGACAAAGTCATCATGAAGCCAAACCACGTCAGAGGGAACGTCGTGGTCACCAACATCGCCCAGCTGGTCATCTACAACACGCAGTTGCAGGATGCGGGAATCTACACCTGCACTGCCCAGAACAGTGGTGGCCTCCTCCAGGCAGATTTCCCTTTGTCAGTCATCAGAGGAGAGCCCACATCCAAGGAAGCTTCCCAGAACAAAACACATTTCCCAACCGACGAGTGCCTGAAGCAGCCGGACAGTGAAGACTGTGGGGAAGAGCAGACCAGGTGGTACTATGATGCCAAGAAAAACAACTGCTTTACTTTCATCTATGGGAACTGCAACAGCAACCTCAACCACTTTGAGACCTATGAGAGTTGCATGCTAACGTGCATGAACGGCCCCATCAACATCTGCAACCTGCCTGCCCTTCAAGGCCACTGCAAGGCCTACGAGCCCAGGTGGGCCTACAACAGCTTGACAAAGGAGTGCCAGTCCTTTATCTACGGCGGGTGTGGAGGCAATGAGAATAACTTTGAGAGCCGGGAGGCCTGTGAGGAGATGTGCCCCTTCCCAAAGAACACGCACTGCAAGGCCTGCAAACCCCGCCAGAAGCTGGTGACCAGCTTTTGCAAAAGCGACTTTGTCATCCTGGGCCGCATCACGGAGCTGACCGAAGACCAAGACTCAGGACATGCCCTGGTGACGGTGGAGGAGATTCTCAAGGATGAAAAAATGGGATTAAAATTCCTGGGGAAGGAACCACTAGAAATCACGCTTTTGAACATGGACTGGAGCTGCCCATGTCCCAACATGACCACAGTGGATGGCCAGCTCATCATCATGGGGGATGTCCACAATGGCATGGCCATTCTACAGCCAGACAGCTTTGTGGGCACCTCCAGCATCCGGCGTGTGCGCAAGCTCCGCGAAGTTATCCACAAGAAAACCTGTGAGCTTTTGAAAGAGTTCCTGGGATTGCATTAACCTCCCTCACATGTGTGAGCTGCCCTGTTAGTAGGGCTAACAAGTGCTAGGCTAGTGCCAAACTAAACACACTGTTTGAAGATACACTGTAGGAATTATGCAGAACCCCTATTTTAATCCCTTAATGATGCTTAGCAACAACATAGTTAGGTCTTTGGCAAGCTTGTAAACCAGCAGCAAAAGGCCATTAATCTTGCATTGAAATCAATTTCTCCACATAGGAGTGCCATTTAACTAGGTGACTCACTTCGGCAATTATAAAATTTTTATCTAGCTTCCATCATAAATGACAGAATTCATAGCTATACAGAATTCATGGCTACACAGCTAAGAAATATATAATGTCTATTTAATCTGTCTCAGTTTCAGTCTGATTCATCGTTTTAAGTCACACGCTTGGCTTCTTACAGCAGCACTAATATTTCAAGAGAAAAGCCTGTAAATTATTGTCTCTATTTACAATTGTGCACATTTAACCAACCTATGCATGAGTTTGCTTCTTTTAATTGCAATTTACCTTTTTTTTTCCTTTTAAAAACCTCATTTTAAAATGACAACTACTACCTATCTTGCAATTCTTACTGAAGAACATACTTCCTTGATCCTATGCCCAGGACAACAGGTCACTGTAAAAACTCAAGGCACAGTCTCACCCTGAAATGACATTTCTGTCACCAGAACAAGGTCAGCAAACACCCTCATTCCCTATTTAAGTTTCAATTGATATATTGTCTATCACAAAAAGTCCAAGCCAGGTCAGCAGTGTGCTCCCAGTTTGAAAAGCCTTTATACCTGAGCATACACAGCGATTTATTGCTTATTTTCAGTAGCAATCCTGCTTTTATAGATAAGAGAGCAAAGTAAGAGGAACAAAATTCAACCGAGGAAAGTATGATACGCAGCCTGCAAACTGCATTAGGCAGACGCAAAGATCCTGAATCTGAACTGCACAAACACGAGCAGACAAAGTAGACAATTTAAAGGCTTTTATCAGTGTCACCCTTTTAGAGCCTTTTTAGAGTCTTTCAAATCTCAGAATATTCTTTCCACCAGGCCACTGTGTACCAGCTGTATGAATGAATTCCCTAAGACAGTCAGCATGGGCTGTGGGTGGGAGCAGGTGAGTACGCCTAGGATCAATCATTTTAACATTTGTGTGTCCAACAAATATAACATTTGCCTATACAAAATCCTTAAATAAAGAAAAGGCTGATCATGGAAACATTCTGCCTTGCTGAGGACTGTGATTGCAGGGAAGAGGGGTGAACGTGGCATAGCGAGCCTTGTCCCTGCTCCTTATTCTGTGGGCTCAGCCAAGTGACTGTGGCAGGGCTTAGAGCTTGCTGCCCTACACAAAGGGCCAGTTCAGGGCTGTAGAAGTGTCAAGAGATGTCTGGGTGAGAAGAAGGAAGGGAGGAAGAGAGGCAGGAAGGTGCAGGCAATGCTGCCCCATGGTGCCATCTAACGAGCTCGCTCCAAGGGTGGCCAAGGCTGGCAGTGGGTTTACATGCTGCAGGTCTGTATGGGGCTAGGTATGGCAAATGTTGGGGAAGGAGATTAAACAGGCAGATGTTGGACATCTGCATCCCCCAAAGCCTGTGCATGTTGAGTGTTTGGTTGTTGCAGGGAGGAAAACTCACAGTGAGAGAAACAGCATTGGATGTGAGCCTAGCTCTGCTTCCCCTAATTCCACGCTCTGCACCAGAGCAGAGCCATGGGTAGAGACCACTGCAGGATGGAAAACTGGGCTCCTCTCCCAGTGGTTTGGGCTTGGTTTATTTCTGAAATGTTCCTGCAACAGTAATGGATCTAAATCTCCAGTTATTTGGGTAATTTCATAAGAAGCTGAGTGGGAGGGAGAGAGAGGAGTCTGGACCAGGCTTTACTGACCATGAAAATATCTGCTGGGTTTTTTGTTGTACCTTTCTTAAGTGTATGTGAAAAAAACCTCCAATTAAAGGCCCATAATGTTTGTGTATGTTCTTGTGGAGACCATTTTTTGCAGATGGAAGATGCTAGCCCTGCTGCCCTCTGAAGAAGCCAGCATGTCCACCAGATCATCCCTGGCTGTGTCAGCCACCATTGACCCATAGCTCATCTGCCGTTCTTTGAGGAACCTGTAGGAAGTGGCATGTTCTTGCCATACTGACACAAAGGTTTTGGAGGATGAGGGTTTAATAAAGACAGGGTTTGTATGGTCCTTTTTTCCTAAAGTTAGGGGATTTTGTAAGTGTGGGAGTGTTGAAGTGACTCGGGAGTGTTGGAATGACTTGGGAGACATGGAGGTGGTTGTTCAGAAGAGCTGGGATGCAAACATAGCTGGGAGCAGAAAGCAGTGGATTCATTGCTGCTCTAGCTAGCACAGTGCATTGCTGAAGCCTTGGCTCAAAATTGCTTTATTGGCTTTCCTTCCTGGTGAATCCCCTGGGAAGGCAGCAGGCACTTAAAACATGCAGCATGCAAGTGCTCTGAGACACTGAGAGCCAAGGCTGCACAAAGTGTAAGGTGTCTGCCAGCCCCCTTGGGGCACACAGGCCTGGTGTGCGAGGGTTTTCCTGCACAGGGGATCCTGTGGGACACTCTGGGTCAGTTTTCCAATGTGGTGGGGTGAGATGGACTTTGAACAGACCAGCCCAACTCCCTATCACAGCACAGCCACTCTTGTGTAGCTCCTGCCCAAACCTGCTGACATGTGAGCAGGGCTCCTGTGAGCCCCTTGGGGTGCCCCTGGCTGTGCCCCACTGCACAGAACCATCATAGGTACCCTGAGGCAGAAGGAGCAGTGCCACAGGCATCCCTCACCTGCTCATCAGGAAAAAAAAAAGTTTCTGTCAGTGCTGGGAGCACCACACCTCCCTGTGGCATGGGACTGACCCCAACCCTCTCCACCTTCTGACCTTGAAGAATTTAGCTCTCCATTCAAAGCTAGTATTTTAGTTCAGCCTCTTATTAAACACTTAAGAAGCCTAAAATTCAAGCCTGACCAGTCCAGCAGCCTGGGGATGCTCCTGCATGGGGCCAGTGCGAGGATGTTGCTCCACCTTTCAGGACTAATGGGCACATGCATGTGGCTCCTCACCAGGAAGTCCCTTTAGTGTTGCTCATGAGCTCAGGTTCCATCTTGTTCTGTGGGGTCTTTCTCTCAGGCTGTCAGAAAGCTGGAAGGAAATGCCAGTATTTAGTTTATATAGAGTGTATGAGAGGAGAGAGAAAGGGAAAAGCCTCCTTGAGTCCTTTCCCTGCATGGCTGTGGACTCAGAAGGAGCATCAGTGCCTGTGTGAGGATCCAAGGAAGATCTGGGGCATCGATGCCACCTCCAAAGCCATATGGCTGTGGCCAATGACTTGATGTCAAAGCTTTCCTCCACATGAAGACAGGAGGGAAACAGCATTCCCCAAAGACACTGGCTCAGGAAGCAACACAGAATCATAGAATCATTAAAGTTGGAAAATACCTCCTAAAATCACTGAGTCCAACCAAGAAGCTAGGAACAGACCCATTGACTGGGTCTGAGACCTGCAGAAGTTCCTCAGGGCTCAGGGATGGATCTGATAGATACTTGACAGCCCTGAACCAGTGTAAGGTGCCCACTTCCCTCACTCCCAACCTGGAGTGAGGATGAGAAGTGCAACCCCTGAATCTGCAAACCCTGCAGCTGGACCATCTAGCACCTGGACCATCCAGCACCTGGATCCCAACAGGAGTCATGGGTGGTTGCATCTCACTCTGTTAACAGGGGACAAACAGCAGCAGCAGCAAAGTGATGGCATGTGGCTGCTGCACACAGATTGTAAGTGGAGCTGGTGCCACACAGGACTGCTGTCACATAGGCACAAGGCATGAGGAGCTGCACACACTGAGAGCTGGCTGGGTGATTATTCAGGGACAGATACTGCATCACACAACGCCCAGAGCTGCTGAGCTCAAAGAAAAGAGGCAATTGAGCATGTTCTCATTGCAGGGGCTCCAGATGAGGTCAGGCAGAAGATTTATTGGGCAACCAGTTCCAGAACAAGGAGCAAACAGCGGTGATGACGCCACTGGAATATGATTCAGACAGCAAAGGTATTTAAGAGCTCAGTTTCCACTTGTTTTAAAATAAATTAGGGACCCCTGCGAGAATGCCCCCCTGGCCATGGGTCTTAGTTCCTGAGGGAGGTGGTTGTGATGAAGGTCATACATGGCTTCAGCTAATACCTAATGATTTCCTGCAAAAGGAGGATTAATTCAGCTGGCACCAAATGAGCACCTTGCACCACTTCCTTCACCTGAAGAACCTTGTGCCCCAGTTGGTTGTAATTTGTGCATGTGCTGGGAAATTCTCCCTGTGGATAATTACCAGGAAAAGATCACAGCCAGGCTGGTACCTCCAATGAGGCTGGATGGAGCCAGATTTTAGAGGCACAGCTGTGAAAATGTCAGCCTGAGCAAGAACATCCTGTTTAGAGCCTGTTTTAATACCTGGTATTTAGCGTTTTCCCCTCTGCCAGGACTGGTTACTGATTGACTACAAGTGACCTCCAGCTGCTGTATTGATTTACAGCAGCTGTCAAAGGGCAAAAAATGAGCCCCATGCCCAAGACCTGAGAACCTCTGAATGGAGGTTGCACAACTGAATGAATGTTCTGCCAGCACTTTAAATCTTAGAAAGAAAAAGTCAGCTTTAGGTCCTGATCTCTAATGCAAACAGCAGTGGGATTTGAAGATAAGGCTGCAGCACTAGACGACATATCTATTAGCCAAAAAGCAGCACAGTCTGTTTTAATTCTCAGCTATTTATGGCTGGGCAAATGATATGACATTTAGGCCTCAGAGTTTAGAAAGCAAATGGAATGTCTTCCAAGGGCTGATAGGTGGGTCAGGTCTAACTCTGGTATTTTTCTCTGTGCCCATCCCTACATCCACGTTTCTTCCCACCCAGCTGTCTCTGGTGCTAGCCCAGCCAAAAGATGTTGGGGGGTCTCCTCCAAACCTCTGGCTTATTGGTGGACACAGACCTGCATGTGCCAGGGACCAGCTGTGACAAAGGGAGTAAGAGTTGAATGTCCCTGTTTCAGAATTATAAGGACACTTTGGGGTGGGGACAAGCCTCCCCAGACCCCTGGTACTGTCCCCTGGGGCAGGAGACTGGTGATCATAGGATGGAAAGAGCCACTGGGCTTGTCCCACCTGGCAATTACTAACCCCTCTTATGTGTCCCAGATATGCAGGAGGGAAGGAGAAGGCTGGACACAAGAGAAAGAGGGAAAGATTCCTCCAGAGGAGAGAGGGGGAGCATTTTTTCACCTTAAACTGGTCTTACAATGTGACAGTTGGTCTGGATTACCTGGCATAAAAAGAACTACCATAAAGGGCTTTGTGCCTCTCTTTCTCCTTTGCTCTGCTCCTCACTCCCCCGAGCCAAGGGGGGACTGTAACATGTCCTTGCTTCCTCTACTGATTGAAATAAACAGGAAAACAATAGTAATAAATCTCCAGGATCAGATGGTTTTCACCCAAGGGTAAAGGTACTTACATAAAACATTGCTTAACCATTAACTGAGCAGATAACCTTTGCTTCAGTGCATGGCAGGACCAGAGCACAGAAGGTAGCAAACATGGGGCTAATTTTAGAGGATGGTTCCCAAGGGCTGGGTATGAAAACTCAGCAAGTCTGGTAGAAACTGTAAGAGAGGCTAAAACTCACAGCTGGGTGGTAAATAGAATGTGAGAAGGAAGCATATATGTACTTCAATAGAGGGAAGTGATGTTCTGTGACACTTCCTTTGAAGCAATCACAAGGACAGGGATGGTCCAGCTGAGGGAGTTGACTTGGATCAAGGCCTTAGAGCTCCAGCTCTCTCACCCAAGGCTTTTAAAGTAATTTAGCTGTCCTGAGTCTGGGAGAGATGTGACAGCCTCCTGAGCCAACAACTGGTTGAAATATCAGAAAGAAAGGGTAAGACCAAAAGGTCAGTGTTCAGTGTGAAGAGAAGTCATCAGCAGTGTCCCAGGGAACCTGTGGAGATGGTCTGGGAGAGGGATCAGAGAGGTAGGATATGAAGGTTGTTGTTGAGATCAAGTTATTCAGGGCTGCAAAACCACAAGCTGACTGTGAGGAGGTGCAGTAATACCAAGTGACAGGATGATAAAATAGCAAATGAAATGTGATATTGATTAATATACGTGGGGGAAATCAAATTCTGGCTCTGCATTCCCATGACAACTTCAAGCAAGCTGCTCCCATTCCAGACCTGGATGATCCACACATGGGTCTGACCAGGGGGTCCAGCCTGGTTTTTGTGTGCAGGCAGCCCCCTGAGCAGATCCTCCACATTACATGTCTCAAAACAGCACCAACAGCTTGACGACCTGCAACATTCCCATTAACAGGCACAAAAGCCCATGGACATCTCAAAATCCTAGTAGCACTGGCACATGTTCAAGCTGGACAGGTTACTGCCCTGCTAAGAGAATGCTTCTTGCTATTAGGAACGTGCTCCTGAGATCACCAGGTAAATCTCAGCCACATCCCAGCCCCATAATGTCAGGTCTTGCTAAAACAGGAACCTCACCTACATCTGCCCCCACAAGCAGCCCATGCTGCAGAAGGGACAACAGGCACAGACCCAAACCCAGCTCTGGAACCCTGAGTCTCTTCAGAAGTTCCCCACAATTCCTGCATCTCTGGTGCTTGGAAAAGTCACTGGAAATCACAAAGCTCCTTCTGGAAATGCCTCCAAGGCTGGCCTTAACCAAATCCCTCCATCCCTGAACAGAGAGCAAGATGCAACCAGGATATTCCAGGAGAGCTGTGGGGCAGAGAGGGGGTGTCACCAGCCTCAGCAGGACACACCATATCCTAGAACTGTACAATCATTAAAGGGTTTGGGTTGGAAGGGACCTTTAAAGACCTTCTCTTTCCATGCTCTGCCATGCACAGGGACACCTTCCACCAGCCCAGGTTGCTCCAAGCCCCATCCAACATGACACAATGTTTCCAGGGATGGAGCATCCACCTGGGCAGACTGTGCCAGGGCCTCTGCACCCTCACTGTACAAGCAGGGCCAGGTTCTCCATCCAACACTGACCAAAATTTAATGATAGAGCCACAGCAAACACCAGCCCCCAACAGTGCAACACTGTCACTGCAGTCATTATGGCCCCAGAGTGACGCTAGGTCTTCCTCACACAGTCTCAGTTTCCTCTTTTGGCAATATTGGAGAGAAAATTAAAAAAAAAAAAAAAAAAAGCCCTGTTACAATGCACTCGGGCTATACTTTCCTCCCTTTCGGGGACTCCTGTGACTGGAATCAGATAAACAGGGTCCCTTCCTTCCTGCTCCCCTGGGGTTGGCGGAGAGCCAGAAAGCCCTCCCTGTCCAGAGCCTAGATAAGGCCATGACCCTTCCTGTTCAGTCTCTCTTTTCCCCTCCATCTCATGGATTAAACAAGCTTGGAGAACCACATCGGGAATTGGAGCCTCTTTTGTACCTGTGCCCATCTCCTGACGTGCCTTCCGACAAGGCCCTGTATATCTGGGCTGGCCTGGTGATTCGGGGGGCTGAGAAGGTAGGCTTGTCAGTTGGCCCCCAACGTGGGTTTGCTAAAAGCCCACGCAGGAGCTGGAGCCCTTATTTTAGGGGTCTCAAAAGCTCTTTGGGAAAGTCAACTAGCCTGTTCATAATCAGCTGCTTTTGAGTGACAGAGATAGATAGGTCGGGACCTCGCCTGAGCGCCCCAGGCGAGCCGGCTGGAGCTGGGACCCCAGACCCTTCCACGCACGACCCCACGGTTCCACAGGATTGGTAAGAACCCCTTCGATTCGCATTTCCTGGGTACACGCCTAGTTGGGAGAGGGTTACCATAGTGACCGTAGGACGCGAGCACGGGTAGGCTAAGACCGAGGCAAGCAGCTTGGAACGGGCGGGATTGTATAAAAAGCCCGCGTCCCCGGGGTGGGGAAGCCACGGGAGGGGTATCTAATCCTGGGAGGGCGGCGGGGAAACCCCCGTGCCCCAGGGGAGCCGAGAAAAAGAGCAGGAGCCGCCCCGGCGGCGCGGCGCCCCCCCCCCCCCCCCCCGCCATTTCCCGTGCTTTACGAGCGGGGAATTCAAATTTCGTACTGTGCTAAGTCTCTGGTGGTGGATAAGTGCACCGATACGGGAAAAAAAAAAAAAAAAAAAAAAAAAAAGGTGCAGGATTATCGGTGGACCAAAAGAGCACACTAAAACAACTTAACAATATTTTAACCAATGTTACATTCCCAAATAAGCTTCTACTGTGTTTTGTATGCTAGCTAAAAAGGAAATACCAAATTTTACTCTGCAAGAAATTAATTCACTCTCATTCTGGGACCAAACTGGACTGATATTAACTTTAAAAGTTGAAAATGATGAACATAAAGTTTCTCTATTTATTCCAATATTTTTACAAGCTCGAAAACAGATTTTAGAAGCAGAAAAAAGCATACAGACACAGACTAACAGTCCGACTAACCCTTTTTCTCATCCCGAAGTATGCCCCCGATACTTTAGCCCTGATATCGCTTTACCCACCCTCTATCCCCCTATAACACCTGTTTCTTCTCAAGAATATAGTCCGGACTTCTCCAAAAGTGAAAGGTTCTCTTCCCAGAGCCCTGGTGATGTGGCAGGGTTTCAGAGACACGCGCGGCAGCATAATGGCAACAGCCATGCGCTTTTTGCCTTCTCCCCACAGCCCATCCCTCTCCCAACCCGTCCCAGCCTCCAGCAGCACCGCCCCACCCTCCTTATCAGCGCCTCCCTCCGAGTTGCTACGGGAACGGGGGAGGGGCCGGCCGCTCCACAGCTCCCAGCCCGGACGGTGGGGGGAGGCAGGGAAGCCCAGCCCACAGCACAGCACCGGCAGCCCGGGAGAGGGGAGACGACCTGCTTCTCACCGGGACCCAAGGGGTGTGGGGGGGAAAAAACCCCTGCCTCTATGGACATTGGAAAAGCAGCAGAAATTCCTGCAATTCAGGGAAATTATGATGAATTCATACCATCTGTAGCACCTGTTGTATACCTAGGTAGGAGAAACGGTACCAGAGTTTATAAACCAATACCATAGAGGGACAAAACAGAGATTTGCAAAATACAGAGAGAATTTGGGAGACCAAGCGAGATTTTCAAAGGGATCATAAGGGCAATCTTTAATTCAAATAAGATGGTACCGAAGGATATTACAGATCTTTTTAAATGTTTACTAAGTCCTTCTGCATATGAGATGTGGGAAAACAGATGGAAGTTGGCTCTAACAGCAGTTTTAAAGGAGATACAACAAACGCCCAGTAAGGCCAATGATAATGAGGGTAACCCTATTACAATAGACCACCTATGCGGTACAGGTGACTGGCACTGTCCAGAAAAACAAACTCGAGTGCTATCTAAGGCAGTTTTAGATAAGATCTGTAATGCTGCAGAAAAAATGTTTTATCAATTACCAATAACTGGGGCTAAGGGCAGCTATATTGACATTAAACAGTTTCCTTCAGAGAGTTTTTTACAGTTTGTGGATCGCTTGAGAGTACAAGTTGAAAGACAGGTGCAAGACCCTATGGTGCAGACAGAGCTGCTTAAAGAGATGACTCAGAGGAATGCTAACGAGACCTGCCACAGAATTATCCTCAGCCTTCCTTTTGACCCATCACCTAGTCTTGCTCAGATGGTCAATGCGTGTACCAGAAAAGCAGAGCTGTTTGATACCCCTGACAGAAATACAACATCTGCACAACTACAGCCTGCTGCCACGGCCGTACCAGGTCTAAGGAGGCAACCAATGCCATCAGACCAGCTGCAGCGCATCATCTGCCTCCATTGCAAGAAACCAGGACACTTCGCTAGAAACTGTCCTCAAAACCAGAACCAGAGAAAGTTCAACAGACAAAAACTCTGAGTGCACAGCACGTGCCCGCTGCTAATAAAACTATGCGCAAAGACATAAATATAGCGGGACCCACATGGGAAAATGCCTCTCTCTTAACAAATAAGTGGGAGAACAGGACTCATGGGGGGGGGCAGAAAAATAAAAATGTCAGATGTACAACTAACAAGGTTTGGCAGCCGCTAGACCGACCTTGCCTAGTGACTGCCAAAGGGTTTCATTTCAGACCCACTGATTGGGAAGTCATTATAGTGGATATGTCAAACGGCTCACAGGACCTGAAGGCGTACCAAATGGAACCGGACAGTGAATATTTTGTCATTGGAGATACAGCACACACACCTTCAGAGATTGAGGTAGCTCCCATGACTATTAAGGAAAAGATATCAAGCCTTATGCTGTTGGCACGCTGCGCACACCCACCATTTTACCTAGAAAAGGGGCAAATTCTGGTCCAAGCCATTCCCATCCCAGTAGAAATAACAGTAGAAGGAAAATCACCAGAAGTCTACTGGGCAGAGGTGGTGGGAGAGGATAAAACCTTGATGGCATGCAACCTAGCCCATGGGTCAGAGCACTTTCATATAGAAGGGGTTCTGGACACGGGTGTAGACATCATGGTAATACCTAAGACCACGTGGCCATCACATTGGGAGTTGCAACCTGTGGCAGGCAAACTTCAGGGCATAGGAGGAACCACATTGACAAAGATTTCAAAAAATGTTGTGCAAATTGAGGGACCTGATGGGAAGTTGGCAAGTGTTCGTCCATTTGTTGCAGACTATAAGGCCCCCCTGTGGGGGAAGGACACCATGTCACAGTGGGGTGTCCGGTTGGTCATTCCTAAGACACCCCAGGATTTTTGGAAACAGCCACTGTGGTGCGCCCTGCCCACAAGTTAAAGTGGTTGGATAACACCCCAAGGTGGGTAGCACAGTGGCCTTTGAGTAAAGAGAAACTCGAGGCGCTTGAGAAACTTGTGGAGGAGCAATTGGCTCAAGGACACATACAAGAGACAGATAGCCCTTGGAATTTCCCAGTCTTTGTAATAAAGAAGCCTGGGAAGGACAAGTGGAGATTGCTCCACGATCTCCGAGAAATAAAAAAAATAATAGAGGACATGGGTCCAATCCAACCAGGGATGCCTAGTCTAACAATGCTCCCTCAAGACTGGCAATTTGCTGTCCTAGATATCAAGGACTGTTTCTTCCAAATTCCATTGCACCCTGAAGATGCCGCGAGGTTCACATTCTCAGTTCCCATCATCCCACCATCGAGAAACCCCAATGAAACACTATCACTGGAAAGTTTTGCCCCAAGGTCTAAAATCCAGTCCTTTCATATGCCAACAGTACGTAGCGTCGCTACTGTCTCCAGTACATGCAGAGAGAAAGGACGCCATCATCCTTCGCTATATGGATGACGTGCTTGTGTGTGCCCCCAATGACTCTAACACACGCTTGACCTAGTGGTTGAGATTTTAACCTCTGCTGGATTTCAATTGCAGAACGACAAAGTTCAAAGGATGCCACCTTGGAAATACCTGGGTCTGGAGATCACTGCAAGGACCATTGTCCCGCAGAAATTGGAGATCAATTGCAACCCCAGAACACTAGCAGACCTCCATTCTTTGTGTGGGTCTTTGAATTGGGTAAGGCCCTGGCTAGGCCTCACGAAAGAGGACCTAGACCCTCTCTTCAATTTATTGAAGGGGGAGAGGGAGCTGGCCTCCCCCAGGGAACTGACCCCAGAGGCAAAGACAGCAATCAAAAAGGTACAGAAGGCCTTGTCAGAGAGGCAGGCTCATTGGTGTGAGCCAAACGTGCCTTTCCAATTCATTGTTCTAGGAAAGCTGCCACATTTACATGGGTTGATTTTCCAATGGATCGAGGGGCAGAAGGATCCACTCTTGATTATAGAGTGGGTTTTCCTCTCACACCAAAGATCCAAGACCATCACTAAGCCACAAGAGCTGATAGCAAAGCTGATTCGGAAGGCCAGGATGAGATTGTGCGAATTAGCAGGGTGTGACTTTACATGTATTCACCTCCCAGTCAGGCTTTCTGAGGAGGGAAGGAACTCTCCTGAGAGACTGACCAAAGGGATGTTTGAGCATTTGCTCCAGAGCTGCACCAGTCTCCAATTATCTCTGGACATCTACAAGGGACAAATATCAGTCCATGCCCCATCTCACAAGTTGTTCAACAAGGAATTCCACCTTATTCCTCGAGAGAAAAGGAATTGGAGACCACTCAATGCTCTCACAGTATTCACGGATGCATCTGGGGCTTCCCACAAGTCGGTGATGACTTGGAGAAATCCACAGACTCAGCATTGGGAAGATGATGTTGAGTTTGTAGAGGGATCCCCCCAGGTGGCTGAACTGGCTGCAGTGGTAAGAGCTTTTGAGAGGTTCTCTGAGCCAATCAACTTGGTGACAGACTCTGCCTATGTGGCAGTAGTGTCCAGGGCGGAGCAGGCCGTGCTCAAAGAAATAGAGAATGAACATCTCTTCAGATTGCTCTCAAGGCTGATTTATTTAATCTCTCACCAAGAGCATCCATTCTCTGTGATGCATGTGAGGTCACACACTGATTTGCCAGGTGAGATTGCAGAGGGGAATCGCAAAGCAGACTCCCTTGCTGCTCAGTCAAAAAATCGTCTCCCTGATGTCTTCCAACAGGCAAAGCAGAGTCACCAGCATTACCATCAGAATGTGCCAAGTCTGATCCGACAGTTCCAGCTAACACAGAGTCAGGCTCGAGCCATTGTGGCCAACTGTCCCAGTGGCATCGATGGGCATGGGGGTTAACCCCCGGGGCCTTGGCAGCTGTGAAGTATGGCAGACAGACATCACACACATTCAAAGTTTTGGTCACCTTGAATGCGTTCATGTAAGCGTGGACACATTCTCAGGTGCAATGTATGCCTCTGCTCATATAGGACAAAAGGCTGCACATGCCAAAAAGCACCTAGTGCAGGCATTTTCAGTATTGGGGGTTCCAAAAATGATTAAAACAGATAATGGCCCAGCGTATGCATCCAAGGAGTTTCTGGAATTTCTCCAGCAGTGGGGAATAGAACATACTGGCATCGCCCACTCCCCCACAGGTCAAGCCGTGGTTGAGCGTGCACACCAGACGCTCAAGCAGGTATTCACGGGGTGGTGGACATCTATTTTTAGATCAATTTTATTACTTCTTGTTATTCTGTTCCTTTTAACCTTGGTATTCGTGATCCTGCGTCACTTGATTTTCAAAACTATCAAGGGTCTCATACCTTCTACCTCAGAAGTCAATCACATAGAGTTGGCAAACCTGAGGAGGTCTGACTATGCCACCAACCGTAGGTGGTGGGAAACCCATACTCAGGGTTAAATTGAGCCCAGTGAATTCCTATAACCTTGTTAAACAAAAAAAGGGGGAGGTGTTACAGTGCGCTTGGGTTATACTTTCCTCCCTTTCGGGGACTCCTGTGACTGGAATCAGATAAACAGGGTCCCTTCCTTCCTGCTCCCCTGGGGTTGGTGGAGAGCCAGAAAGCCCTCCCTGTCCAGAGCCTAGATAAGGCCATGACCCTTCCTGTTCGGTCTCTCTTTTCCCCTCCATCTCATGGATTAAACAAGCTTGGAGAACCACATCGGGAATTGGAGCCTCTTTTGTACCTGTGCCCATCTCCTGACGTGCCTTCCGACAAGGCCCCGTATATCTGGGCTGGCCTGGTGATTCGGGGGGGGGCTGAGAGGGTAGGCTCGTAAAGCCCTTCTTATCTCTCAGCACTGACATGACATCAGGTGGCTGGAAATGGGGACAGGAGGCTCTAGCCGCTCCTGGCGCCCGACACGAGATGGCGCGTGGCGTCACGACATCGGCGGTGACATCGGCGGGGGGCATGGCGAGGACACCCACACGCAGTCCCTTCATCTGTGTCTGAAAGAGAAGCATCATCCCCCTGAGGCTGGACTGACCTTACCCTGGTTCATTTAACTGTTTCACAGACACCTGGCTGCATCATTTGTATTATCCATTAATAAAATTATTAATTTCTCTAAGTGGGAAGCAACACCACCCTGCCAAGCTGGGCAGCTGGGTCTAGCTTCACTGATTTCATCATTGTCATGTTAGTAAAACATGAGGAGAGATTTTCCATTTATCAGGGGAAAAAAAGATCCGGTAGGGAGTGTGGAAAGGCAATTAAATCCATTTCCAGAGCTAAAGGGAAAAGCCACAATGTATAATTTTTTGATACTTTCTCTCTCCCTGTTTGCAAATCGCACAGTTTCTAAAGATATTGGTCCAGTTATTCAAAATTATTCATTAATCTCTTCAGTGGATAATACTCAAGCAGCAGATCATCCAAAAAGTGAGTATTGCAGTAGCATTGCAACTAAACTCTCCATTTCTGCTGTAATTTATTGTAACTAACAGATGTGGACGACTTGGGTAATTAACCCGGGATGAAATTAAAATTGTGGTTTTGGTTATAATATTTGCAATTCTCAATTTTTACTGTGCAAACCAGCTCCAAAGGTCACCTCATCAAGAGGTGGGTGAAAGTATCTGATTTCTGACATAATGGAATTGCTACTTTTATTGTGAGGTTTAGATTTTGGTGATGGAACACTCAGTGAGCAGAGAGAGACAGCAGAAAATAAACATAGATTAAAAAGAAAAAGCTAATGGCCTTCTCAGATCTACTAATCTAACAGGTGGTATCAGCAGGACTTACTCCAAAATCTCTTTATCTGTTTGGTCTCTGATAGTGCTTTTCCCCTGAAATACCAGGTGTGGCAACCCAAAGAATTTAAGAATCATGAGTCACATCTCCCAGTGCCACAAAATTTGCTTTAAATTCATGTTATTTCTTTTAAAAAAATTGTTAGCATTTTTTTGGTCATTCTTTTAGTTTGCCTTCAAATGGTAGAGCCTTCCAGCAATCACAAGTTTACAGTTTTTCTTTGCCACTACCAGCATTAAACACATACTCTTTTCCTCAGTTTTCTTTGTGAGCGAAAGTTTAATGTCTCTCTCAGCCACAGAACCTCCAAAGCTGGGGCTGGAGCTCTCCTCCAGGACAAGGCTCCCAGGAGGGTCTGGAGGAGCAGTGTTGCCACCTAGGGATTCCTGAGAGCTCTGAGTTTTCTCCAAGCTGGGATGCTCTGACATGTTTTTGTCGGGCTGTGGCTGTTTGCCTGCTCACTACAGGAGTCCTGGCAGGGAAGCAGGTTTTGGAGATGGTCTTTTTGGTTTAGCTTTTGTTTTCCTACAAAATTATTAGCCCCTGTGGCTCAGCACTGTGTGCCAGCCAGAAATCCCCCACTAGCTGCCTCATAAACCCTGTCCCAGTCCCTCCACCACAAGCTCCAGAAGCACATTCATCCCCAAGATGCACCCCTACACCTTTTACTTATTAATCAAAATTTTCACGTTTACCTATGGAAGTTTTTCAGCAGACAAAAACCGGAGGAGGATTTGCTGCTCCCGCCCTGACAGGAAGATAAACACATGAGCAAATGATTTGTAACAAACACCATGTAAGATAGATGGACCTGCTCCTCTGGTTCATGAATTATGCACAGACCACAGGCTTGAACAGGAAGAAGTTTTTTACTTGCTTTGTGAAGTACACACAGATGCATTTCTTTATTATTATTTATAACCACTTTCACAGTAAAATATACTCCTGAGAGCATCTTTTGCAGAATTATTGCAGCTTACAGGTTATTTAGTTAGCAATCTGGACAGACGACAGGTTTGGTTGGTTGGGTTTTTTTTTCTTTTTTCCTTTTTTTTAGCAATTACCTGGACCAGCAAGGTTTTTGTAACAGGCTTGAGCCTCTGGGCATTACAAGGTCGTACAATTGAAATGCCTGGCCTCCACTTTTCTCATCAGTCTGCTCAAGGGAGAGTATTGCCAAATCAGGCCCTGGGTTTTGCTGGGTGAGCACAGGGCTTTAAATCAGACTCTTGGGCAAATGCTCTGGCCCGACCCTTGGTGATGGAGCTCTGCAAGTGCTCTCAAGCACCATGGAAAAAGTGCTGCTTCCAGAACTGTGTCTGGAAAGATGGGGGGTTTCTGGAGCCTCTGGAAGATGTGAGAGATGGACAGGTAACCAGAAACAAGGGCTATGGGCACCCCAAAGGGCTCAGAAAGGTGTTTCTCTGTACAGCCTTGGGGTTTGCTTCCATTTCATATTTCCCATATAAAGAACTAGGTTTTTTCTTTGTGGATAAAGCTTTTTCCCCCCTACTTCCATAGCCAGAATTAAAATGCGTTGCCATGTCCTTGGCAGTGCTGTGAGCAGGGGCAGACCCTTGATACAGTGATCATTGTGATTGTGATCATTGTCCTGTGCTACATTCACATGGAATTTGGAGTTTTCCTTCTTGGCCAGCCAGGTAGGGAGGCAGCTCCCAGCTTTGCTCTGTGGTAGAGCTGCATCCTGCAGGAGTTGTGCAATGAAATGGGCACTGGAGTTCAGGTACTTTCATTTCTGCATTAAAAAAAATCAGAACATGAATACATTTTTGTAAACATAACTAAGAAAAAAACCTCTTTATTTGTAAATAAGAGTAAAGCATTATTTACATTCAGGTACTGTTATCTGGAAGCATCCACAACACGCCACTCTCAGGCACAGCAAAATAGGCACAGAATAAAAATATCTCTAAAGACCTAGACCTGTAAATGCTGAGTAACTTTATACTCTGGAGCAGAAATGCCTTGAAACACAATAATTTTATTCCTCCCTGCTGGAGCTGCACATGGGGGATGGCCAGAGTCAGAAATAAAAAACTGCTTTCCCTTATCCTGCTGCTGACAAAAAAACCCAGTCAATGAGGTAGGGGAAAGCACGGTTTTGTTTGCTTTGTAGGTGCTTAGGGGGTGCTGCTCATTCATCTGGGGGAGCCTATTTTCGACAAGACCCCGGAGCCCGCAGCTCCCGAGATAGACAGAAAGCTCGTGCGGAAGAGGAGGAAGAGAAGGCGAAAGAGGAGACGGTCACGTGGCTCATCAGCTGCCTGCGCCGAGCCGGTACCGGAGCCTCAGCAGTCGTCAGCGTTCGTACACGGTGGCTCTCAATGATCACCTTTGTTGGCAGCCACAGGCACGAGCTGACGTGGCACCCGCCGTGTCACCTTGTCCTGTCCCCTGTGCCAGGCCTTCCGCAGGGGGCGTGGGCCACCTCCTTCCTAATTTTTGTATTCGCTTTTAGGGCTTAGAAAGAAAACGAAACGAAGACGAGTGCCCTGCAGGGGAGGGAGGAGGTGGAAACATTTCTCCTTCCACAGGTTTTTCCTATTTCTTCGTTTCCTTATTTTCCTGCTTGCAGTCTCTTCCCCGACGTCTTGAAACGTGGCTACCGCTACACAATGAGGAGAAAGCTGCAATTTTCATGTGTAAAGCCGTTAGAATTTTAAATAACTGCTTTTTTTTTAAAAAAAACAAAACAACCCAGAGGAAGAGAGCGTGTGCCCCTCTCTGCTCTGCCACCTGCCGCCACTGGCTGTCCCTGGCACCTCTGCAGACACCCTCCCACCCTGGCAAAAGGCAATGTTTACACTTGCCACATATATTTTTAGTGCATCCTAGCCCCAGCCGTGCCTCAGCACATCTTCATGGGCCAATTGCCACGGGGGGAAGCAACTCCCAGTAAATGGGAGTTTCATTTCTGGAAGGACCGAGGAAAGAACAATCCCCAAGTGAATCCTTACAGGAGCTGGCTGCAGGTCCCCATTTTCACCAGTCCTTCAGCACCACAGAGGGACCATCAGGCTAAATTCATTGGGGTTTGATGGCCCTTTGGAGTCTGTTTCTAAAAGGACCTCAAAGAGTTACAAGTAACAGTGACCAATTTTCAATTTTCCTTCATTTTTGTCTTAATTGGCTTGTCTCCATACTGCTGGGATGCCACTGAGTGTTGGACAACACCCATTAACATCCTCACTGTGGGCACAGCCTAAGTGATCCCCAGGAGAAAGGATTTGCACCCCTGTCTGCAGTGACAGTCACTGCCATTTAGTTCTGCTCAACATCAGCTCCCTTGAAAACAGCCCATAATCAGCTGTCCCCGGTTTAAGCACATCCTGAGCAAGCACAGGATGTGTAATGGATGGAAAGCAAATCATACTTTTCCTTTCCCCTGCTGTAGGATGTATCATGCATTTCACAGGAGAAAAAGGCCAACCTGATGCCAAAGTCGAGGGCTCTACTCAGCAGGGGAAGCAATGCCACAGGGGGATTTTCTGAGGATAAAAGCCTGTGGATGATTAGGAGGTGCTTTACAACAGCAGTGGTATCATAGCCTGGGGTCAGCCAGAGCTCTCAGGCAAGGAGGAAACCTTAGATCTCCTCTCCAAGACACAGAAATGGGGTTACACCTCGTTCTGAAGGGGAATGGGAGCCTAGAGAAACCAGAACTGCTGCTGGAAGGCGGGAGTAGGAGAGCAGGTCATATGTTTCTATTCCCAGCTCTCCATGGCATGATTTATCAAGTGGTTATTAAAAAAAAAAAAAACACCAAAACAAAAAAACCCCAAAACAACCAACCAAACAACAACAACAACAAAAAACCCACCACAAAACCAAAGAAAAACAAAGAAAGAATGAAATAACTGGATAGAGGTTGTACAGCCTGGGCTCCTCTTCATCTTCCAGCCTGCCTGGATACATGTCATTCTGGGAAAGGCTAGAGATCAGATACAGCCCTCAAGTTCAGGAGCTCTAACAGCGAATGAAAGAAAAGGCTCTGGATGAAGATAACTGCAGCAGTGATATGACTAATCCCAACATCTTCAGATGTTTTCCCCTCTGCCTGTAAGAGTTATGTGATCCTAAACATCCTCAAGGGGAAAAAAACCATTCTGGCTAGCAGATGACTAACTGCTTGCAAATAATACAGATATATTATTATACATGACAAAAGACCAAAATATCTAAAATGACAGTGCCCCACAGGAGGGCTCAAACTGGGCACTCTAGCACTGTTCTTTCCTAAAAGCAATTGAGAACCAGGCACCACGAGAGCCTGGCCACAGCCAGAATGGGCCTTTTGTTCCAGTGGGCCACTTACCACCTCGCAGCAATGCCCCCAGCAGCAGGGTTGGGCTAGACAGCCCCAGATCTTTCTGGAAAATAAGCAAAGTCAAAATCTTACCTCTCTAACCATTCTGGCTTTTGGAGGGAGGCATTGCCAAGCTGGGCTCACAGCTAATCCTCATCTCCACTTGTGGAGTGCTTGTTCACAGTGCTTGTTTTCCAGTTCCACTAGGGAGATGTTTATGTGCAGAGCCCATTTGTGCAGGCAACAAAAAGTCCAACTCACTGGAGATCCCTGGCCAAAAATAGTTTTAAAATGCATTATTAGCCACACATTACCCCCACCACATGTGCAGAGGGACGTGTCAGTGGAAGTTTCAGTTTTCTAAAGGCAGATGTCTGTCCTGCATGCCTAAGGTTTCACCCCCAACCTTTACCTCTGTGAGGAGGGTCATCCTGCTCCTAATCCATCCCCCTTTTCTGGTCCTCCCACAATGGGAGAGCCAAGTGAGTGGGACTCTTCCAAAAGCAGCAGCAGCGGCCAAGGAAATCAGCCTTGGAACAGATGTCGCAGAGAAGAAAAGGGATAAAGTTAAGACATTACTGCAGCATGACTGGTTAAAAGGTTTTAGTCCTGTGTTGCCATTGACAGTTAACTATAAATCAGCAGAGGAACATTGTTCTCTAACATAAGCCTTTGTATTTTTAGATCAATACATTCCACAAATGTTTTGTAAAGAGTTTCTTTGCCTAAAGGATCTACTTCTTCCCAAGCCGCAGTGGTATGGCATAAACCACGTCACTAGTAACAATTGTTCCTGCATTTGTTTCTGGAACATAGATCACACAACACAGTTTATTTGGGAGTGTCTGTGTACTCTTCAATTCCTGTCCTTCTTATTCAGCCTCATAGAGTAAAACAGGCAACTGTGAGTCCAGGGCAGGACACAGCCCTGCCCTAGAGTGATTACAGTCTCCATCAGATAATACGCTGCAAATTACACATGGTGAGGCACAGACCTCAGACAAGCAGCAAGGGAGAACAGCTTGGTTTGGGAAGGAAATTAAGAAAAGCAAGTTTTAAGGGCAACCTTGAAGGAAGACAGAGAAAAATTAGGAGGGGGAAACCTAGAAATTTCAAGGACTAAACAAGGTAGGAGAGAGGTTGTACAGCAGAACAGTGGAAAAAGGATGATGAATACCAGATGAGATCCAGATGCTGAATTTAATCAGATCTTCTGGTATCTCACTTTGGGCAGGTCAGAGACTCTAAACACCAAATACTTAAAACCATAGAGACACCAAGAAAAAATTAAAGACAACTTTACTGACCTCCAAAAGTTCATCACCCCCAAAAGAGTGCTGTTGAACAAAATGATCATCCAGCCAGCCTTGCTCCCAGCTCTCCATTGTCATCAGCAGCTTCTCTTACCTGCCACCAGCCCCTGCCAGGTGGCACTGGGAGACAAGTGGGATGGGTGGTGCAGACAGAGCAGCTTCAGCACACGATGCCTATGCTTCTCCCTTGAACTGGGCCAGTAGAGCACCTCCCATAGCAGCTCCTTGAGGCTGTGCCTTCCTTGGCAAGCTCAGCTCAGCAGGAACAAGCCCGGAGGTGCAGCAGAGGCATCAGAGCGAGGATAGGGCAAGATGGAAATGAGGCAAGGGCAGGGACAGGGGACATTGTTTATTAGGTCAGTGGGCACACTCAGAAAAACTACATGTGATTGCAGGCACATCAGGCTGCTTCAGATCTGAAATAGAAGCAATAACCTTAGAGCTAAATACAGACTGAGAATATTTGTTCTGTGTTCAACTTCATTATATTAATGAATTAGGCAGTTTGAGAGAAAGGGTGATTAGTTCCTGTTGATGAAAGGGAGAATGCTAGCCAGAGGACAGCTGATGATGTAATTTATGGCACAAAGAGAGAGTAAGAGAGATAGGAATAATTATTGCCTAGGAATGTCTGGTGGTGGCAAAAACTGTAATGTAATATGCAGTCGATATCTATGTGATTTTCTGTCCTGGAGTCAGGAATTTTAGTACTTGGATTGTCTTTTGAAGCAGTTCTGGTGACCTTCCTTGTAGGTCAGGAGTGAGAGGTTGGAGAGGGAGTGGCTGATCTCTTTACTGGGTGTTTCTGTCCCTTATCAGTTTGTACAAGTTAATTTGAGGTGGTTGCCTGCAGTTGTTGCCATCAGCCTGTCAAATCTGTCATGCAAAGCACACAGGCAGGAGGGTGGTAGCAGGTCTCAGTCCTTCTGTATCACTTAGAAATCTGATTCCATTAAGCAGATGTGGTTAATTGCCAGCACTTCTGAGTTCTTCACTATCCATTCGATATTGTTTCCTGTGTGGTGACAGTTCCAGAGAAACTGTGATTTCCTAAGAACCTAAATTTTCACATAAATATAAGTTCTTAGTGGACTTGTAGAGAGAAGAATATTCTGAAATCTATTTAACTCTACACCCAAAAGATAAATTAATGTGATGTGAGGTGGATTATTATTTATGATTACCTCATAATTTCTAAAATATTCTTGGACAACTGAATCACAATTTCTCAAGTGATTTGGTTTAGCAATGCTGAAATGAATCTTTAAGGACAGCACTGTAACAGTCTAAAGGCAAAAGAGCAGAATACCCGTTACTCAAAACACCCATTACTCAAAAATGAAATAGCAATTTTCTCAAATAAAATATGAGCTATGTCTCAAAGCAGTTAATAAATACAACATGAGATTCAATACGTAGTATTCATACATCTGCAAAGTAGGTAATTGCCCCAAGCGTTAATATTTTCAACAGTAATTGGAATTTTGCACTCTTCCACTCAGTTGTAGAGATGCTGTATGTACCTGGTTAAACCTGAAAAACACAGACCCCAGGGCTTGAAAAACACATTGCAGTTACCTACAACATCTGAGACTCAGCAGGGACTGAAAGGCTCAAATATGGGCTTAAAATCACCAAATCTACTCTTGCCCAGTTCATCTGTGGAAAATTCACACTTCTTAGCATGGCTGTGGCAGAGCCCAGCAGCCCTGTCTCTCTGCTGGCATGTGGGATGTGTAGCATCAGGGTCTAATGAAAATCAAAGGGGAATTTGTTTAGTTTGTAAAATTTGTCTGCAAATCTAAATTTGACCAGCAACAACTTCAGCTGTGAAATTTTCACATGATTTGTACTGGAGGAATATATACTTTCATATATATAGAAACATCCACAGACATTCTTTTAGAAAATGACACCAATCAGTATGTGAGATTTCAGTGCTCCAGAGGCCTTCTGCTGTGATGGGGATGAATCAGACTCTACATGCCATGGACAATGAGAACCCAGTACCTCACTTTTATAGGCATGTCTTGTTTCAAAAATAATCCAGGTTAAGAGAGCTGAGCAACAAAGGAGGCACTCCAAGACCACAGTGACTAAATGCAATAAAAGGAGGGAATGGCAGGTCAGCCCCAGAGCTTGTTCCTGTGGCACAGAGAAACTGGATGAAGTTCCTTATAGCAAACAGCCAGGGAAAGTCTGGCACAGCGGATTCCAGTGGAGACAGAGGTGGAAACAACACAGAAAAGGGCAATGGCTTGCCCAGAGTCAGCTCTGGACTGTGGAGTAACTGAGCTATTATCTATGACACCATGCTTCTCTCTAACCTGCCACCTCTGGTTTCCATCAGCATGGCTGAAAACTCCTGGAGTGTTGCATTACTGAGGCTGCCCAAGCAGCAAATTCACCCCATTCCCTGGGACTGAGAGCATCTCCTGCAACCCTTTCCTGTGTTCTGACATTCCCAAGCTCTTGACACTGCGTCTTTCAAGTGAAGCCAAGGAAAGCCCGAGGCCAGGAGGTGCTGGGAGAGGGCACCTCTCTCGCTGGAGCCTTGCACGTGGTGTCTTCCCTGGCATAACAGCTCCAGCACGGCACAGTTCAGATCTGAGGTCAGGCGGAAGTGGAGTCTGGGTGAAGAGAGGAGCAGCATGAAAGCCTGAAGCAGCACATCAAGTAGCAAGAGGTGGTGAACAAAGGGAGCATCACAGAACTCGGTCCTACTGAGGATGCTGTAGGAGGCAGAAAAGTCATGGTTATGGGTGTAGCAGGGAATGAATATGTTCTGCCAAGGAAAGAAGGTGGATTTCCAGGCCTGCTTTTAAAGGCATTAGCCAGTTGATAAAAAATTCTGAGAGAAGCTCACAGGGGCACTAAGCAACAATAATTAAGGCTCTACAGTCCCAGAGTCCTCTTTTATGCTCTTGGTAATCCTGAAGCCAAGGAGACAAGGGAATGTAGCACAATGAGCTCCATGGCTGACAGACTGTGTAAATGTAAGAGTGTCCCAAAACACAGAGCAAAGGAGCTCTGATTCCAGGCCTCTGAAGTGCTTAATCACCAAATGTTTACATCACAGCAAGTTCCACCAAAACTGCAGCCATCGATACTACAGGTTGTTTATAACAAACCAAAGCTGACAGAATAAAGGATGGAGGTTGAGGGATGTCTGCACTGCATGCCAAGGCTTTTTTAAAATATTGTACACCTGCCATTTGTTCCACACACTGATCATATTTTGTCTATGAGGTAGAGAACTCATCATTCCAAAGGGGACGTGGTTTATGTTCCTGAGTCTTAATGCTTTTTCCCTTCTGTAAGGCAGAACTCCTTACTACTGTCACTAAAATAAAGCCAAGAGGACAAGTCACAGAGGCACTGCCACGATAACTGTTCCTCTCACTGATCTTTGGAAACAGTCTCTTCAGCAGGATTTTACAGCTCTGGCACTTCAATTTAGCAAACTTTTTATGCAACTCATGAGGGGAATGCAGCCAACTCTGTATACTCAATTTAAATCAACCTGCTGATGATATAAAAAAAGAGTGCTGAACCACCAGTTTGCTTCATCTGCTCCAAAACTACCAACACAAACTCTGAGGTATTTATTCCTGAAATGTTAATAGAACAGTCTGGGGCATCAGATCAGTACATGAACTCTGCTTTGATCCCATGTCAGTCCAAAGAGCTGATTTAACAACTTGTTGTTTGGTTACTTGATAGTTCAGAATGTAGCTGGGATTTTTGCTCCCACCAGGCTTTTGCAGGTTGGGATACGGTGGAAGCAGAGAGTGCAGCACTGGGGGATCATCTGTCCTGGCTGTGCACCAAGAGATTGTACAAGCAATATTCAGCAGCTTTCTAATTTTGCACCATCAAAGAAGGATGATCCTTCTGTAGCTTATAGAACCATAGAATGGTTTGGGTTGGAAGGGACCTTGATAGCTCACCTAGTCCAACTCCCTGCATTGAGCAGAGACAGCTTCAATTAAATCAGGTGGCTCAGAGCCCTATCCTCAATGTGTATGAATTACCTGAGCCGAAATTGAGAACTGCAGAACTTGTACTCATCGACCTGCAGTGCCAGGCCCTGGACTCAGCTCCAGGGACCCTGGAGAACAGGACACAACAAAGGAGCACTACTCTGTGAACTCCATCCACAATTCAGCTTTCCACGGCAGAAATAACCAGAGCAGTTTCATTTTGGTGGCCATTACCAGACTCCTGATCAAGAGAGACGTCTGTTCCCTACCCACAGAATGAACATAGCACAGACTATAGCTGTCCCCTGAACTTTCTGTGCAACCATGCTGGAGCCTCTGAGCAGTTTCAGGGATCCTCGACTGCAATTTTGGAAAGTTATTGACTTGTGCTGAATTAAGTGAGCCCTACAGACTAAAGTACCTTGAACTTGTGCTTGGGTGGGGACCTGGGGTGAAGTGATAGGAGGCACTAAGCAGCACTGAGGGGGTCACATACTTATATTCCTACCCTTTTCTTCACTGTAAATCAAAGTCACCTTCCAAGGTTTAATTCATACTGGCAATTCTAAGGAAGCAAACTACATGTTCACATGAGAAAATACAAAAGAATTTGCACACCTGAGCAAATGCTTCATTTTCCCTATTTTCACGTCCTTTCTATCCAAGCAAGTGCATTTACCTGACAGCTGAATACTGGGTGTGCACAAACGACCCCAGCGATTCACCTGGCACTTGGTGAGAACAGAAAGTTGCAATGTGAATGTTTGGTCTCAGAAATTCAGCACCGAACTTCAGCAGAAGATAAATAACTGGGTGAAGCAGACTGAACACAAAGCAGGCATCTCTCATTCCTCTAACAAGATTTAAAAAATCATTCACACTTAAAGGTGAAAAACCACTAAAACAAAAAAATCTCCACACTTGCATTGAGAGAACTTGAAGTTCTCTTTGACTTGTCTCCTTTCAAAGCACCAGAACCAAACCCTGCTTGTCAAATCTTTATATTGAAAGGGGCTGCAAAAATGTATGTTCCAAAAGGTTTTTCCTTGTCCCTTCAGACACAGAGCTGGTTGTAGTGGAAAGAAACAAATCAGCCTGAGAAAAGGATAAGCTCACTGACCTTTAAACAAATGATCTCAGTTTAAATCACAGGAATAGAAATATTACAGAACACATGAAGAGTCTCCACTGTCAGAGTTACTCAGCATCTTGGGCAGTTTAGGTATTAGTATTGTGCTGTAAATAGTAAAACAGTAGCAAATCTTAAAAGTCTAGGCATTCAAATAGGAATACACAGAGCTGGCATTCTCTGTTTTCCAGCAACTGATCCAGCATCTTTCTAATTCCTCTTAAAAGCAAAATCATCCACTTAAAATGAGGTACTAAATTATGCGCTTTTAAGGCCAGTGCTGTCCACAGTTGTCCTGTGAGTGGAAAGATCAACCAGATGGCAAACTCAATAAAAGGGAGCCAGTTAAACAGAGACAGATGAACACTGAAAAAAACCCTTTGCTCCATTATTGCTTTTGAACTGGTTGTCATGGCACTGGAAATGGATACTACTGTCAGCCTCCCACCTCTGTCCGGCCAGCTCTTCCCAGCCTCTGCCCAAAGCAGGGAATTTGCACTGGTGTGAAAAGCACAGGCTGCTGCCTCCACAGCTCCACTCTCACCAAAGAGGGGGGATGTGCATGGAGTTGCACCTTTTGTCACATCAAGTGCATCCAACAGGAAAAGACTAACCTTCAGTCTCAAATTCCAGTGTCAGAACACTGAAGTTAATCTCATTTTAATTCTGTGCTCTGTCTGTAGCTCACAACTTGCTGCCAAGAGCCAAGGACTATCCACTTAGCACTGGGTCTCTGTACGGCTGGAGCTGCCATGGAACATAAGCTGACCTTTGTCAGATTTACACATTAATGCAGTTTCTATTCCCCTAGACAATGTCCATTAGCAAGGAACACTATTTGCTGAGCAGATGGAAAAGAGTAAAGGATTCAACTTCAAAATAGACCTGGAAGAACTGAGTTGTTCTGTCAGCCTCTGCATTCTTTCCCCTCCCACTCCCATTTGATTTTGAGAATCTATTCAGTTAAAATTGGTAAAATCTGCTAAAATAAATACCTTAGAATGTCACAGTATAGTTGCATTACATTTATCTTTTTAATAGAGCATATAAAATGCAAGTTTACAATGGATTTAGTAAACTGTAAATCAGCACTTTTATTCAGTTTCGTTTCTGAGCTATTAATCCCTAATACAGAGGCAGAGTGCTGATTTGCTAGTCTAGGACCTCCCAAGAGAATAGTTCCAATAATCCCAATGACATGGAAAGGAAATGTTACTCAGTCACCTGAGTCCCTGCTAGACACATCCCATCACCCCATAACCCAACATTCACAGAGCTTAAGAGTCTTAATTATCAAGCAAAAAAAAAAAAAAAAAATTTCCATTTTGGCTTCAGTGAGCTGCAGTTATGAAAAACAAGTGGGATTTTTTCAAATAACTGAAGGCAAGCCCTTAATGGGGTTATGTACTTTGTCAGGGGTATTTTGGGTAAGGAACCCCATATGAGATGCAGCCATAGAGCCACCCTTCCCTTTGCTCCTGAGTCAGACTCTGGTGCATCCCTAGCAGTGCCAGCACAAGGAACACAGTGCTCAGATCGTCAGCAGGACACAAATAACACACATAGCACCACAGCCAAGTAATTTTAAAGAATTTTAATACAAACTTAATATAAACTATTTCAGTCCCTCTTAACATGTAAGACACTGACTCAAAATACTTTTATACCTTTTTTCAAGTATTGCACAATGTAGGTACAAAATTAATATTTACGATTACATTTTCTTCCATAATATATAGCAAAAATCTTTAAACTTTTAACAGAAAATACAATTTGTATTTCTTTTGAAAAAAGCAAATATTCCGTACATTTTAATTCCACCACTAAGGAATATTCTGTACACAACTTTTTTACTTTTTTTAGAATTGATGTCTTTAAGATGGATATCTTACAATTTTAGTAAAAAAAATACAACATGAAGCTGCTGCAGCTGTCACAGATCACTGTAGTAAAAAGATATAAATGCAATACCATGTTGTAGAAACAATATATATACTCTGATATTTTACAAACTTTGTACTAAATTAAATTATACAATTAGAAAAAGACCAATAAACCCACCTATTAGCGCCAATTTTTATATATATACATATATGTCTGAGCACACATATATATACACATGAAAAAATTAGCCACTTCCTTGCTATATCTTAAATACTGTAAGAGGCCATATTTTTGAGAGTATAATTTTGTAATGTACAGTCAGTATAAAATAATTTTGTGCTTGGTTGGCAAATGAAAAAATGATGCATGTTGTATTTATCTAACCAAGCCTGAATGTGTTCATACTACAAGCCTTAAAAAAAATCTCAAGAGGTGGGAAGAAAGATACACCCTTGGGTACGTGCACTTCAACTTGTACAATAGTATTTACTTGGATTTCGCTTTCGGTTTATTTTCAGTTAGCCATAACTGGCTGGAATTGCTGGTTAGAATACTGCATGTTGTTTAAACTAAAATTCAAGCCATCCACAAAAGACTTCTCATTTAGACCTCCATAGGCTGCGAACATATCAAAGGCATTACTGTACTGGAGAGGACTGAGGTTAAGGGGGCTGTCACCAGGAAAGATGCTACTGGTACTACTTTGACCCTGCATGTTGGGGAAAATGAACTCCTTTGCATTAGGAGAGAGAGCAGAAGTCTTCTGCTGTTGCTGTTGCTGACTGCCTAGGCCAAGCCCATAGAGAGAGTGCATGGAGGAGGAGAGGGATTTCTGCTTCAACAGGTCATTGACATTCAAGCCAAGGTTGGTGGGAGAGGTGCGGGCGACCTTGTTGCCACGGCCGCTATTCTTCATTTTGGTTGAGCCAAACTTGGTGGCAGCAAATGTGGCAGTGGTGAAGGTTAAAGGCTGAGTAGAGCGGGGCATGAAGGTTGGGCTCACAGCAGCTGAGTGACCGAAGGGAGGAGAAGGAGAACTAGACACTGAAGATGCTGGGTCACTAATAGGCATGAACACCTGGGCCTCGGGGTTAAAGCTGTTCTTGATTTCCTTATCCAACTCACATCCATTTTCATTATCATCCACATAAAGCACTTTCACTGGTCCCTTTTCACCGATTTGGTATGAAACCTCAAATGGGTCAATCCAAACACTGAGATCCTGAGGCAAGTTGCCGCGAACATCATCAATGTCCAAACCACTCTCTTTGGATGCTTGTTCTATGACTGGGTCCACTTTCTCCCCTATATGAATACATCTAAACCCTGATCCTTTGTATGGCTTTTCTGGATACCAGTGCCCTTCATACTTCTTTTTCAGAAGTCTTTCAAGCTCTTCACCAAAAATGTTGACACGTCGTCTGGGAAGCTTATTGTACAAATATGAAATAATAAAATTGAGTGCTACTTGGATTTCAAGCTGCATAGCTGCTTTGCCACAGAGTTATAAGTCTGTTTCAAAACCCAGAGAAGAAAGTGTTCAAGATGCCACAGGGAAACAAAATTTCATTGAAAATGCTGATTCAAGTTGATTATTATCCTTCACCTTGAGTGCTCTTGTTCCTTTAAGAAAAAAAGAAAAGCAAACACATCCAAATAAGAACAGCGGAAGATCAAGTTCCGAGGCCTATTCTTTTAGCTTCACTTTCTGCAGAAAATACGTTACTTTTTAAGTGAAAAAATGTGCATCAAACTATTTCTGTTCCTGCCTGAGGAAGGTGAGGATGTCAGCTCCACTCAGTGTGACTTACAAACAACACTAGAGAGGATAGGCTTGTGTTTACATATACAGCATGAAGCACTTCCAAATCACGTGAGCTGGGTGTTTAGTTATTCACATAGCAGCAAGGATAATTTTTAAGACATCACAGAACTGCCAAGTGTGTCAATGGTTAAATTTCCAACCTGTATTTGGATGATTTATAGTACTCAGCTGCAAAATTTAGTACCAGACCATTAGTTTAGCCTGAAAGGTCTTAGTCCAAGGGTCATTTATCACTTTAAAGTTTGGAAACATATTGACTGCAACTGTAGGCTGCAGAATTATAATAATGTTAACAGTTGCTTTAGATAGTTTCTTACAAGTAGCTAAAATGATGTGACATTTATTTTAAGTCCAAGCAAATCTCCCTAAACTCTGCACGGGTGAAATGATGCAAACTGAAGAGAAAATGTCCGCTGTGCACATCCAACAGTTCATACTGAAATGCAGTCAGCATATTCATAATAGCTGCCCATATGCTCAGTCAGAAGGGTGGCCAAGACTGATCATTATTTCACAAATTTTTCTCTTTCTACAAATTATTCTCTATTTTCAGATGAAAGATGCAATTATATACTCAATTATTGTATCGCACTGTCTGTAACTCAGATTTCAAAAAGTTCCTGGGCTAACAGGGCTTCTGACAGCCAGATTGCCTTTCTCCTTCTCCATGACTCTATTTTATATTTAATGTAAGCTATGGTTGTCACTCCTTCACAAAGGACAAAAGAGAAATTAGCTATCTAAAGTTAGCGAAGGGACAAGAATCAGGTATTAGCACACAAACTGCTAACACAAATCCCGCAGTACCTCGGTATAAACATACACACACACCACACACCTTTGTCAAAAAGTTCCAATAAAAGAAAATGTGGGGATTGTTTTTGGCTCAAGTTAAAAGCCCAAAGAGAATTTCAATTAACTGTGGGCTTTTCTGCACTGCATCACTAAGAACAAAATTTAGCATAGCTGTCACTAAAGATTAGAGAAATCAAGGTTAAAGGATTTTGACATTAACAATGCGACTACACAGCTTTTTTTATTTCTTGCTTCAAATAATCTCCTTTTAAAGTCTGGAACCCTATTTCCAAGCCATTCGTGTTCTCCCCAACATGGTATGGGAATAGTTTGAAAGGCTACGTGTATGATAAGGCGACCTTTAAACGTTTGCTGGATCAGCACCGGGTGGGGATAAGGAAAAGATCAAGGGCAAACAGAAGATATTTACAAAAGGGGCACAATCAGTACCGAAAAACTGATTGGGTGGTTAAACGGGACATTTTAAAATTATTTATTAATCCATCTGCGCTCTTTCCCTTCCCCCATGTCCTTTAAGAAAGGAACGTTCCTTTCAGAGTGCACCAGGCTGACGCTGTGAATTTCTCTACGCGAAACGGATCCACAGTACAAAAGCAGCTGATCAAACATACTGGCTTGATAATTTTGAACTTGTTCTTTTTATGTATTTATGGGAAGACGGCAGTATTTCTGGGGGATCCGAGCCCATACGTGGCCCAGCAGCAGCGCCCTGGCAGGAGCCTTAAGCAGTGGGAGTTACATAACCAGGCAGTCGGGTCTCATTAGATTTCTGCTCACAGCCCTGGAGCTCCGGCGGCAGCGGGAGGAGGAAGAGCATTTTCTGAGCCCATAAGAAACCGAAGGAGGAAGAGGGATATCTGGAGAGCAGGTGGGGGTTGCAGGGCCCCTCTCTCCGAGCAAAGTCGGGCAGGTCCCGCAGGGCGCTGCCGGCGCTCCTGGAGCGGCCCAGCGCCGATTACTCAGCCGGCAGCGCTCCCTCCTCCCCGCCCGAGAGCGGTTGGGGCGGCCCAGGGGGAGCAATCCCTCACTGCCCAGCCGTGCTCTCTCTCCCAGCCCCTTCCCCGAGGAGCCCCTGCATCCACCGGGTGGCCTCCGGCACCGCGGGGTCGCGACCGACTCAGCACACCCCGCCCAGGGGCCGGGGCCGGGCTGTGCTGCCTCAACCCCCCGCCCGCGCTCCCCTGCGCCTCACGGCCGGTACTCACCCAGGGGTGCGGGGGTAGTGCAAACAGTCCCGGCGGGGGTGTGAGGGCGGTGGGTGGCGACTCAGCACCCGATCCCCATCTCCGAGCGCCGGCTCTCTCGGCGAGGATGGGAGGGGAGAGGATAGAGAAGAAAAAAAAAAGGGGGGGGGAGGGGGAAGGGTCGGAAAAAAAAAAGGGGGGAGGGAAAGGGGGGAGGGCAGTGCTGCTTACACCCCCACGACAGGCGCACTGGGCCGCCACAACTGCAACTCCTCGGCTTCTGCACCGCCGCCCGCCGCGCCCCTACTTATACCCTCTCTTGCCCCGCCCATGGCCGCGCCCCCACTACGTCCCGCGCGGCCACACCGCCCAAGCCCCACCCTCCTCTGAATAGCGTCCGGGTGGCCCCGCCCCCGGCTGACGAGGCTCCGCCCCCCGCCTGGGTCGCTCCGCTGCCTTCTCTCCTCCCCGGTGCGGCGCGCGGGGCCACTCTGACGTTAACGGGCTGCTCACTTCGCAGTCCCGTTGCGTCACTGCCGACGTCAAACCCTGCCCTTGCGCCCCTCAGCCCCCCGGGGTAGGGAAAGGGGGGAGCGCTGAACTACATCTCCCATGACCACCGCGGCCCGTGGGGGCCTCAGCAGCGGCGATGGCGGGGTTGGCGAGGGCCGCCTGTACGGCTGGCACCCCTCAGGCTCTGCGGTGATCCAGGCGGGTTCCTTCGTGAGGGGGGCACGGGACGACTCCTCACATCACCGCCAACATCCCCTCTTCGCCGCGCCTGGCGGCTAAAAATACTCTCCACAGGTAGCAACGCCCGGCGATTGGCTGTCTGCCCGAGTGGCCGCCGCTGATTAGCCAGCGGGACGCGGAGGGGCGAAACTAGGCCGGGTTCTGGCGGAACGAGGGTGAGCACTGGGGGCAATGTGTGCCCTTTAGTGCCGCGGGGCCTAGTGTGAGGTTAGGGGTTGTAGGGGCTCACACCGCCAGCAGGATGCGGTTCTGGAGGACAAATTGTGAAGGGTTGTTTTTTTTTTTTGTTTGTTTTTTTTTTTTTTTTTTTGTTGTTGTTGTTTTTTTTTTGTTTTTTTGGGTTTTTTTTTGGTTTTTTTTGTTTTTTGTTTTTTTTTTTTTTTTGTTTTTTTTTTTTTTTTTTTTTTTTGGTTTTTTTTTCCGCCTCTTGCTCTGTTTGTATAATAAAAAAGCATTTTGCCATAAGTGCTACACGGGCCCCAGGAGAATTTTGGAAGTGCCAGTCGAAGAAATGCCAGGACTTTTATCCCTTTGTAGCTGTGAGTATATATGAGAATTGGAGGCAGTAACGCAAAGGCTGAAATATTAAAGGAAATAAGAGGATAATATTTAGGATTTTCCACAGCTTAACATTCCTGATGGAAGGCTTGATTAATTGTAAAACATAGTTTTTATTCAGATGTATCATCATTGACGCTGCTGGGATTGCAGTATTGCAAACAACTTGAAAATCTTGATTAAAACTCAAAATATTTAATATTTCTCCGTGTATTTCTCACCCATTTTTAAATCTAGAGGGTTGAACATGCTTTCAGTGAAAACTGGGTCACTTGTCACTATGGTCCCCAAACGGAAAATAAAATGTGAAGATTGTAACATTACAAGCACTGGCAGCTGGGAGACTACTGGGAACTAATGTAGCATCTCCGGGAATCTGAGAGTCCGGAGTATTTGTTTTGATAAAAAAGAGACAAAGTGAAACAAGTCCCTTATCGGTGTTGGGATCCCTGACTCGGGAAGAATGATGTATGAACTTTAATGATTTTAGAAGGTTAAATATTATATTATATTATATTATATTATATTATATTATATTATATTATATTATATTATATTATATTATATTATATTATATTATATATTATATTATATTATATTATATATTATATTATATTATATTATATTATATTATATTATATTATATTATATTATATATATATTATATTATATTATATTATATTATATTATATTATATTATATTATATTATATTATATTATATTATAGAACTGTTACTAACTACTAACTAGAAACCTCGTGACTCTCTCCTGAGAGTCCCAACACAGCTGTGGATCCAATTGGTCAATGAATTTAAAACACTATTACTAGAATATAATTAAGCAATCACCTTGGGTAAACAATCTCTATACCACATTCCACATGGGCACAAACAGGGAACAGCGAATGCGGTAAGAATTGTTTTTATTCTCTTATCTCTGTTTCTCTTGCAGCTTCTCTCAGGAGAAATCCTGAGAAAGCTAAGTCTCTCTCTGTTGAGAGGGCATGTGAATATCACACTCCCTAAACAGAGAAGGTGAAAAGACAAATAGAGGGGGTTGTTTTGTTTTAGTTTTGGTTTGACATTAGAGCTCAGGAATCTCCGTGGAACAACAAAAACGCATTGACAGGTGACATCAGCCACTGGTGACAGTTCAGCTCTTGCTCTGCTCAGTTCTGGGTGGCAGCAGCAGATTTCCTTCTGAAGTGGGAAAAATTGCACAGTGGTGCAGATCAGTGTTTTCAGGTGAGATTTCATAAGGAGCTTTACAAACCCAGTAACTGCTGCTGAGCTGCTAAAAAAAGCCAGGTTCTAGAAGCAGAGACTTTCTTTTAAATGGCTTTAGTGCAACATGAGAAGCATTAGGAACTGAATTAAATGTACAGAGCTAAGACCTTGGTAATCAAGGCAGCCATGGGATCCCTTAAAGCTGTAAAAATTGGGATGTGCTTTTCTGGGGCTTATGGAAAGGAAGCTTCTCATGCAGTCCGTGCTGCACCAGAGAAATCTGGTGTTAAATGCAACTAGACCAATTTTTAGGTCCCTCCCACCCCAAACCATTCTATGATTCTAAATGTTAATGATGGGTCATTGGCCCAGGAATAACCTCTTCGAGGATCAACCCCACTTCTAGTGTTCCAGTGTTTCAATTTATCCTTTTTTTCTGAAAAACTAAACTTTTAAACTGCAGTGATCACAGTGTGGTCCACATAAGGCATGTCAGAGGTAGGTGGCCAAACTGTAGTAGTGTTAAATTATTAACACTGAAACCCAGAGTTTAATCCAGGATAATTTTTATTCTTAAAGCCTCGACTGGCTTTTTGATCCACAAGGGTCAGAGTAGGGCCTGCAGTTTTTTTCAGCCCTTTTGATTAATACACAGTAATAACAAAATGTATGCCTCCCTGCTAGAAAATCTTTAAAGATGCAGTCAATACAAAATAACTTCAGCAGCAAAACATTACTCAATGTTGCCAATTCTATTCAGCTGGAAGATTAATGTTAAAAGAAAAGAAAAACTATATATTTTCATCTCTCCTGACAGACCTTGACAAGTCTTCTCCCCAGCAGAGCAAATCCACACAAGTATTTCAGAGCAGGGCAGGAGGCAGGAGTGAGATTAGAAGTGAGAAGACTTTCTTAATCTATATTAAATAAGAAGGGTTTGATCTCATGCCCTGTTCGTAGCCAGATCCTGTAATGCTCACCAGCAGACAGCCATCAGCAACTGAACCACAATTTCCACAGTCTGGGTCTTTGCAGAATAATCTCCAAATCTAAGATCTCTGCATTGTAAAACAACTACATTACCACAAAATCTTGTAGAGACTGCACAGACTTGACAAAGAGACCTTCTTTTCTGCTAAAGAAATCTAAATTTGATTTCTGAAATAATAACTAGCACTCTTTAAAATCTAAATTAGTATTGTTTATTGATCAACACATCCAAATCCAAAATACAGTTTGTTAATCTTAAAAGTTGTTTAAAGCAATTATATATAACCAAGAAAATTTTTACTAATTATGTCAACAAGGACAAGAATTTGAAAGCTGCAGGAAGATAGGCTCAGAATTTCCACCACCCATCCTTTTCATAGAATCCTCTTCTCTGCTAAATGAATGTTGATGTACAGAATATATAAGATTTGTCCTGATGGTGGACATGAGGTTTTGTATCATACATTCCCGAATAGAGTGCAGTCTCTTTTCTAACATTTTCCTATTTGGAATCAAAATTCTCCTTTTAGCGTGGGAGCCAGGGCTTTGATCTTGAAAAATTGGAAAGCTTTCCCCATTGTATTCATCCCTCTCTAGCCCAATTTTATCCATTTGCTGATTTTAACATGTGTTCCTTATCCCCCACCATCTATCAGTGTGAGCAACCAGGCCTGGCTGCTCTCCAGCAGATATCTTAGCACCGAATTTGAAATGGAATGTAGATTGTCTTACATTTCACTTTACCAGCAGTGATTTTTTCCATAAATACTGATTAGAAAGGGGATCTGGACCTCTCAGGTGTTGCCCAGTACCAAAAGCTCTCTGACCAGAAAGGTTTTTTGAGGTGGGAAACCACAAAATCATCTTGTAAGTGACATTGTTTCAATGGAGTAAAAAATAAGCAGGAGCAGAATTCAGGCAAAACAGCCAGGTTGCCTTCTAGGAGAGCCCCAAGCTTGTCTCTAATCCTGTGAATATATAATTTTTCTGGGCCAACATCAGTAGAAGGAACTGATCTGCAGGAGATTAGAGCTCAGAGCTCACAAGACATCACCCTCTCCTAAGTGGAATGCTACCAATATTTTAGCTTACCTAGAATAAGTTGATAGAGTCCTGAGCAAGACATAAAAAGGAGCTTTTGGGTAAGAAGGAGAAATAAAACTAGGAGAAATAAAGATTTTGCACCAAAGCTTTTTTCTTCTCAAAGTTTCATCCAGCTTCAAGGATGAAACTTCAAGTAAAAATGTTGGTTGTTTGTTTTGCCTGAAGATGGTATAAGGTAGGATCGGTTCTTGAAGAGGAGCCTGATAAGCAACATTTTCAGAATGGGGTACAGATTCTGAGAAGGCCAGTAAAAAAGAGTGAAGTGAAGAGAAAGTAATCTAAAACTGCTGTGAAAAGTAATGGTTACAAGTAAAGAGAAACTCTAATAAGAGGGAGAGGGAATGGGAAATATTTTATGAGCGTCAGAATTTCCTATAGCTGTGAATAAATGGGCTGAAGAAGAAGAAAAGGAGATTGATTTCATACATTAGAGAGGTTGACCTTTGAAGAAAGTTTTATTAAAATCCAATGTAATTTTTTTACTCAAGTTCACCTTTGTGCTGGGAACCTGCCAGTTTAATGTCAGTTAGTTGTGCAGTATCTGTTAATAGATAAAATTATGAGGTGAGGACTGTCCTAGCTGATAGCCATGGAACTTCTAAGTTAATCAACTTCAAGTGCTTTACTATGCTTATTCCAAACAATGATTCATAAACAGTTTTAAAGAGACAGAAAGATGCTTTTTAAACTGTCAGTACTTTCATGGGGATCAAAAATAAACACTGAAGATGAAGGACTGGTCTTTTGCCCTTTCAATCTGTGAATAGATGAAGGTAGCTTAAAAACATCTCACTAGGAATTTACTTAAGAATTTTGTGTACTTAGCATTTTCCTGGAAGGCAAGTAAATATTTTTTTCCTGAAAAGGGAATTCCAGGAAAACCATTCAGTCTTATTCAAGAGAGATACTGAATGTGAAAAAAATAGATAGTAAATGGGGAAAAAAACCATCAGTACAAAGAAATAGCTTTCATTCAGTCCATTTAAATGGAAAGAAAGAGCAATAGAGCGGTGATTGTTTACCAAAACGGTCCAATAAATACAAAAATTCTGCTACTTTTTTTGATGTTCTGATTAGCATCAGCTAGGGTAAAAAGAATATCATCTGAGAATGACCATGGGTCTCTTTTTGAAAAAAATAGAAACTCAACTTTATTTAGGCAAAAATCCAGCCTTTCCTGACTAACCACAATGTCCTCTAAACCAAATCTGCACCCTTTGGCTCTCCCAGCAATGCTTTTTATTTACTTAGGAAGGATCAGTGAAGCCTTCACTGTTTTCTAGGTCTTCAACAAAGTGCTGTAGACACACCTTGAATGAGAAGGGGAGGAAGGATGCTTCCATGCATTGTCAATTTATTATCGAGATTGGAAGGTGCCTCAATTTTTTGCAATAAAATCCAGAACAAAATATAATTTTAACATCCCCAGAAGATCTCCCTTGGCTCTTGCCTAAGAATTTAAAACAACCAAGAACAGTGCAGCTCAGTAAGAAGCCATCCATATTTTAAGCTGTCAGGCAATCCCTTTTCTCTGGAGCGTGTGGTTGTTGACTGGGTTTCTTATGCCTTTCTGCATGCTATTCCTATCAGTAACAATATTTTATTCTGAGCACAGGACTTGGAGAGTTTAATTAGTGACTACAAGGTGACAGGCAGAATATTGCCTTTAGGAAAGGGACTGGTTAGAGGTGTTGATACTGGGTCTGAAGGCAGTCTGATTTGAGAAATGCTGAGTTAACCTGCTGTGCTGTCATGCTGTGACAGTGTGAGTGATGGTGACTTCAAAGTAAATGAGTTCAAATGTCTGTGTCTTGATAAATACAGTCTGAAAATCGTCCTCATGAGAAGATCATGAAAACTATCTGCATTTAAAAAAACCCAAACAAAACCCAAAAGGGTGTTTCTTTTCAGCCGAACGGGAACCCAGTACTTGTGCAGACATGAAGAGCTAGTTGAGTGGAAAGATGTCAGGATATGACAGTTGAAGGTTTGACCCTGAATCTTTAACGCTATTGTCTGTGGGGGAAAAAAAGTCAATGGGAATTTCTCTTTGAGCTTGCTGTGTTACAGATCTGGCCCTTACTCAGCTCCTATTGAAGTCCATTGAGTCACAGAGACAGGAATAATGGAAGGGAATGAAGATTCAAGCTGTGTGTTTGCTCCTGAGACATACATAATAGATTTTACACAGTTTGTGCATCCTGTTCATGCAAAAAAATGTTCATGTTCTATCACTGGCATTGAAATGATTACTTGGTTCAAATAGTAAATCACTCATTTCCTCTCCAACTTCTGATTCCTCAAGGTGTAATTCCCAACATAATATAATAAGTGCCTTAAAAGATTAAGCAAAAGGTCATGTTAGCATAACGTCTTTCCTGAACTGATGTCAAAAGGCTGCATAAAGCCACACCTTGAAATCCCCCAGGATAGTGCTCATGGGACTTGCCAATAACTCAATTTCACAGAGATTCTTGTGTTTCACAGGTCACAGCTCTTTACCCTGTGATGGAGCCACCCTCGTGTACCTACATATATATGACCCACTTCATTAGAATGGAATGTTTTCTCTAGAACACACAACCCAGTAGGAGCCATTATCTCATGTGCTATTATTAATGCAAAGACTTCAGACAGCCCCCTGCACACAGCGGTAGATCTGTGCAGTCTCAAGAGTAGCTGTAACTAAGATCTTCAGAAGCAGGGATAAAACAGCCATGTCACACAATTACATTGAGTTTGGCAATGGGAAGAAGAGATTTCTTCTTGATCCCACATGATGATTTTCTTCCATGCTGGGAAATGAGCACTTGGAGTGACATACTTTTATTGTAGCTAATGGAACTCAGATTTGTAAAGAAAGTGATTCTGCTGTGTGACCATATTATCTAAATTGCTTTGTCGCCAACACATAAAAAACTGAATATAAAATTGCCTGAGTATAATTGAGTGCTGACTCACCCCCCGATTAGGGTAAATGGTGCAGTGTTCCAGGGTGCCTTGGAGCTTTCTATAGTCTCACAATCCTATGTGAAATCTCCTGATTGATTTTTATCTACTCCAAGCAAACTTACGTTTCATGCTCCTATTTGAGGCTAGATGCTACAAATCCAGCTGCTGTCACAAGACATCTTCCCCCTGCTTCATTGTCTTGATCAATTTTCTGCTGAAACTCATCTTTCATCCTGGCTGGTTCAGTTGCCTCCCTTGAGATTATTCCAACTCCTGGCTCTCCATATTCGTAGCTCTCTGAGCTCCAACTCTAACTCTCTAGTTTCTAAGGCTATATAGGTGAGGATGTTTTCTCACAAAAAGCTTTTCCATAAATTCTAACAATTTAATTTCAGTCTAATCCAAGGCTGCATACACACATGACACTTCTTGGAACAGATTTTTAATAAAACTACCTGCATACATAAGCAAGAAAATACTGACCCAAGTATTTTAAATAGATTTTTTTAAATCTTGAAAATAGCTTCATACTCATTTGAAGGTATAACAGTGTGATTATGCTTAAAACTAGAAGAATTCTCAGGTTTTGAAATTTAAATATAATAAGGGCAATTGTAAGAAGCAATGCCAGAGACCCGAGGTGAACTGAGCCACAGATACTGGGCAGAGAGCTCAGATTTAGCTGACTGTGGCAGTAAGTTAAACCAACACTCATGCCTTGGATGATCTCTGTTTCAGCTCTCCCTCAGGTAGTGAAAAGAAAGAGAAGAAGAAGGGCTATGACCTAAATGAATTACAGCAATTATTAACCAGCAATCCCACCTATGAGGATTTGCAAAAAATGCCAGCCCTGAGCTGGAGGATCTGGGAGTGAAACCAGTCATGGAAGTGGCAGAAATTGGTTTTGTTTCCAGTTATCTATGAACATCTCCTTCTGGCTGGCTGAACTATTGAGCAACTGTTGAAAACTGAGTAAGGAAGAAGCTGAAATTTGTTTCCTTTATATGTGGGACTGGTTTCATATCAGAAAACAAAAAGTAACTTCAGCACACGGATTTGGCTTAGATTCTCCAGAAGCACTTGTTGCTGCACAGCCCAACCTTGTTCCTTGCTAGGAATTGTAACTTTTGTTGTCTGATAAATGCTTTACCTCAAAGAGAATAAAGCCCATTTATCTCCAGCTCCAGAGAGATAGTAATGCAATTGTTCCTTCACCAGGAGATCTGCTCCCTGGAAATTCTCTTCTGAGTTGGATGATATTTTCTCCAACAGTTTCCTTCGGTAGAATAAAAAGAACTTTAGTTGAAATGCATTTCCAGAGACAATCCCTTAAGAATAAAACTAATTAAAAAAAACACCTTAAATTGGTAAGGAGGAATAAATCTAAAATTCAGAGTTGATCTAAAGCTGGGTCAGAATCCAGTCAGAGTTAAGGATCTGGTCTCCTCTGGCTGATCAGCACAAAGGCTGTACCTTTGCAAAATAAAGACACATTTAAAAGATGTAATAAAAAAAAAAAGAATCTCTAATTGTGAAAAAGCAACACATTCTAAGATTTAAAAAAATGCTGTCAGAACCCTTCAAAGATAGGAGTGAAATATATAAAAGCATCACAGACGGGTTAGTGTTGGTTGTTACTCCCAGCCCAGGCTGCATTTGACAGCTCTCACTTCTATTGCCAGAAGTGTGTTTTGAAAGCCCAGTATTCCTATCCAGATTGTTCTTTCTAAATGTTTGACAGCAGCCTGCCCAAGTGACATCCAAATGGGCACAATTAATTGTTAATGTCCCCAATTCAGCTGAATCAGGAAAGTGCCTAGATGACAAGGAAGAACATCACTGGGAAGACTAAAGGGAGGCACCAGGGGATTTGCTGAGGGGAATGATGGATTCAATGTCTGCAGCCACTCCAACATTTAACCTCTTCATCTGTGACAACTGGTGGGTCACTCAGCTGCCATTTACTGTTACCCTGCCAGGAGGAGTGTGGGCAGAGCATGGATCCCAGCACCCTTGGCTGGAAGTCCCAACTCATTCTGCAGCAAAGACAAGCCCTTGGATGGAAATTCTTCAAAGGGATGAGGCTGGGCAGACTGTTACCATGGGCATCTTGGAGCAGGCAATCAGTCCTCCCGTTAATAAATAGAGATACGAGATGGTCAGGGAAGAGCGTGCTTCTTAAATGTGTTGGAAAAATGAGGCTGGGATATGTGTCATCTCTGATCTACAAAGTAATGGAGGTTCCTGAAGAAGCATCAACACCTGCACAATCAAACGAGCAACTCTGCTGGTCCTGCCCTGCAGCTTGTGCTCTAAACTATAACTAATGAGTGTAAAGGCCCTGACAAAAAAAACTTCTACAGAATTCCTTTTCTAAGGCCTTTGATTTTACTGGAATATGTACAGCAGTAAAATTCATATAGCCAATGGAAAGCCATGTCCTGGCCTGACCCTGCCACAGAAAACAACACAACGAAAGGGCAGGGATGTGGGGTCACATTTGGGGAGGATCCATGATTCAGCATGTCTAAATCTCCTCTAATTTGTCATGTAATGAAGGAGTGGGGCAAACACCTGCAGCTCCAGGCAAGCACCTGCAGTTGCTTCATTATGAAAAGGTACAACCTGGGCAGTAATGAGCATCTGAGGAACAAATGAGTTTGAATTAGGACAGTAGGTCAGAAAGAGCAGGATGATTCATATCCAGGATGTACTCCAACCTTCCACAATAACACTCAGCAATTCTGTTCAGCTTTGCTCCTTTAGAGCACCCGCAAACACCCCATCCTTTCCATGGCACTGGCAGGTAACAGGCAGAGAGGCTTGGGTGTGCACTGAGACTTGCTGATTCCTGGAGTAATTGAACTAAGCTGGGAAAAAATGCCTTCCACAGCAACAGGAAGGAATGAGATAGCTCTGTCCTAGTCACAGCATGCCACTGTGTGTTTTCTCCAAGAGTATGTTATTGTGTGTTTAGAAATCAGGGGACATAAAGACTGACATCCCAAAATTAATAAATAAGGTACCCAGAATTAATAGCCTCTTTTAGGGAGCCATCTGCATGAACGTTTCCCAGGAGTAAGGAACAGGTCATGACAGATGGGGTTTAGGAGTGTGTGGCTCCTAGGTTTGCACCCTGACAATGCCTCTGCTCAGCTGTGCAAATCTTATTTTACTTGCTTGACTGTGAGTTGCTGGGCATTGGGATGTAATTTTCCATGCTTGCTGTTGGCACTGGGTTTTACCTTGACTTGCATCTGATAGTGCAAGCTCTGCCAACATTGTTTCACCTCTTGGAAAATAGTAATTAAGAAGCCTGGATAGGCATGTATTAGTACCCAAGAATTCATGGCCAGCTCCACTTTAACCTAGTCACCATAGTTTACTACTCTGCCACAAAACGTCTTTTCCAGGTTTACCTGAAGATGTAAGAAAACTTTAGGGGTGCCAGACATTAGGTTGACTTTGATCTCTCTGAAAACAAATCCTTTAAAGTTTAGATCAAGGAATCTTTTAATCAAACAAAGAAATCTTGCCACTTATATAAGTTCCAGATGTAAATAAGTCTGCTAGAAATAAACAGAAGCAAGGCAGAAAGGAGACAGCCTTGCTCTGCAATGTCAATCAAAAGTGACTGATGGATGATGATATGGCTGACTGGGAAAAAATTCAGTCTAAAAGTCTTGCTGCCAGCCATCTGGCAAATCTTCCAAAGGATATTGCTGTATAGTGGCACTGAATTCGTACCTGCTTTGCATCTCCTGCTATCAAGAAAGGCTGTTTACTCCTTTAACAAAGTGAAGATTTTGAAATCTCTACTATGGTTCTCATCTTAGGGACTTATTGTAACCCTCCCCACCACCAGTTGTCTGTTCCCTCCCCCCACCAGTCTGCCATGGATGCAGAATCTTATCCCAGGATCCTTTAGGATGGAAAAGATCTGTAAGATCAAGTCGAGTTGTAACCCAGCACTGCCAAGCTCTCCACTAAACCATGTCCCCAAGTGCCACACCTGCAAGTCTTTTAGCTACTTCTAGGGGTGGTGACTCCACCACTGCCCTGAGCAACCTGTTCCAATTCTTGGCAGACCTTTAGGTGAATAAATTTTTCCTAATATCATCACAGGATCATGGAATGGTTGGGGTTGGAAAGGACCACTGGAGATGTCTTATCCAACCCTTTGCTAGTGCTGGCTTACCCAGAGCAGGTTGCACAAAATAAAGATGATTTTTTAAAATATCTTTCCACAGTAAATATAGTCTTGGACATTTAGTGCACCACTAAGACACAGAGCACACCTGACTCCATCCAGGTTGTTCCAACTCAGGATTCTGTTCCCTTGTTCTGCAGGGGAGACAGAAGTTCACAGCACTGGGATTTGTAGAACATCCACCCTCTTGCTCCAGAATCATCATTTACTTCCTGCTTGAAACTGAAGGGCCACATTTCATACTTCTGAACAGTGTAAGGCTTATTTTCATAACTGAGTCATTTGGACTCTGTACCCTAGAAGGCAACAGTAAATATCACCACTAGCCATTTCCTAATGAACATAAAGCGGTAACAATTTAATGTCACTTCAAAAAACACAAAAAAACTTGCCATGAAAACAAAAAATCTCTAAAGGACAGGCTGTCTGGATGAATATTAATGACATTTTTTTCCTGCTTCTTCAGCTCCTCTCATGTGGTCCATAATCAGCTGTAACTGAGTTCACAACCCTCCTGAGTTGTGATGAACTGCAATAGCTTGAGACCATGGAACTGGGAGTACCAGCACATGGATAACCCCGACTGAGGTGCAGCTGCATATCTGGTGACCAGACACTTCTGGATTTTAACATGGGCCCAGTAAAGGATATTTTCAGCCTAAATGATCTTTGATACCGAAACTAGAGTTAACCTGGATGGTGAGCCGAGATCGTCTGCTCTGAGAAATAAACCAAGGGAGAAGGAGGTGGGAGAAGAGTGGGAAGATAACAAAGGAGAGGGACTCTTTAGGGAGAGGAATGAATTTGGAAACATGCAGTGATGGAAAAAGGAACACAAGAAAAACTGTTGTTGCATCTCCCTATCACTCCCTCTCAGATCCCCGTCCCTGCTCAACTGCCAGCCACATTTGTCATTTGTAATTCTCAGCCTTCTTAAATAGCTGGGGCTAAGAAGCAAAAACTGACTCAAAGCAGCTCTTTCTCACCTTTGCTATTGCAAATTTTAGTAATTTTTAGTCAGTTTGGTTTGGTTGTTAATAAGGATTTGATTCTAATTTCACTGTGTAACAATGTGCAGCAGTAACTTGTTAACAAGCTGCTCCTGGAGATCTTTGTAGGACAGCGGAAACCCGGGAGAGTAAATAATTACAGTGTTTCCACCAATGGTAGTCTGCTTCAGGGCAGGTGTAAATAGATCCATAAGTGTTTGTTCACTTAAAAGTTCAGCCCAACTGCATTCTCAATTGCCAGCAGCAGAATTAATGGATAGGGTTTCTTCCTTTAAAAAATGAGGGCAAAGATTATCTACTAAATATCACCCTCCCTTCCCACTAGACTGCAAGTAATATTTAAAAAGTTACAGATTTTTTACCAAAACGATATGTTGGGTGTATAAAAGTACAGGCAATTTTTCAAAGCATTCTATTTGTTTGGAAAGGGAAGGACAACTAGATCAGAAAACTCAATTCAGCTTCAGAATGGAGGAACTTAATGGGGACAAAAAAGAAGGAAATTACATTTCATTCACTTGGTGCATCCAGAAAGCTCTGGACTGGTGCATGCAAAGAATAACTCCCTTTGGAGCAGCACCACAAGCTTTGAGAAAGCAGTTGCTAAAGTGTCTGAAAGCACCCTGTTTCTTGTCCTCTGCTCTCTGAAGAGCAGAGGAGCACAACACAACGCCCAGATAGGATGGAATGGGAGTCCCCAGATTATGGGGACACTGATCTGTGAGCTGGGCAGTGTGCCACTTGCATCCAGTTTGAGTATCCCAGAAATAACCTACCTGACTCAAAGAAGGTTTGGAAATCTCTCCTCAGGGTTCAGCACACCTTGATGCGGGAGGAAGAAGAGCCCAGTGTGGGTGGCCTGGACCTCTCTCCAGGAGCAACACTCCCACAGCTCCATCTACTTGTGGCTGGAACCCAAAGCCCTGCCAACATCTATTTTTTCCCACACCAAATCGTTTAAATAGACTTCCCCAGTGTGGGCTCAAAGAAATGCAATAAACATCATTTGTGTGGCTCCTTGGGAGCTCAGCTAATGGACTGCCTGGAAGGACTTGCTAGGCAAATGTGCTGCCTCTGGCTTCCCACACTGAAACTTCACCTTGCACTCCATAACAGCCCATCAGCGCTTGTCATGGTTGGACACTGGCGCAATGCCAGCGTCCCCATGAAAATGCACCTTCCCTAAATAAATGCTGTGAGATGTTATCAGGAACAGAGCAGAGCAGGCCTAAGCTTAATAACAAAGGAAAAAAAAAACTTTATTAAACTACTACTAATACAGAAAACACATAAACTAAATCTAGGATGAAGACCTTTTAAAACACCCCTCCTCCTCCCAATTTCTAAAAACACTCAGCCATGAAACATCACCCGGGATTCTTGATCAAATTACCACCCTTCAGGTAATCTATACTCAAACTATCAAGGGAGAGAGAAGTCTCTCTTGCACCACAGACCCCCCAGGAAACACAGCTGCCCCCCTGTGTTTCCCTGTCACACATGGCAACCGCCCGGAAAAAAAATCTGCCAGTGTGACACTCTCCATTCCATGTCACAGTGCTCTCACCACCGTGCATGGACAGACTGCTCATAGGGCTCCTTTAAGGATGCTTTGCCACGGACTCAAAGATACAACAGTTCAGTTTCTCATCCTGGGACTACAGTCCCCCCCATTTTCCCCTGGGGCCGAGGGGTCTAAAAACAGGACTCATCTTCTTCCCGAAGACAGAGGGTATCACTATTCTCTCTTCAGCTTTCTTAGTTTCTCACCATTCTTGTGCTGTCGAAGCTGAAACAGGACTCCCTGGGTCACCACTGCATCCCCCTAAAATGCAGTCTCTATTGCAGGAGATTTTGGTTCAGTCCATGGCTAACAAGAAAAGTCCAGCTACTTCATCATCTCCTCCTACCTAAATATTTCTTCTTCTACCATCTCAGGTCCCGGACTATCTCTCTTCCACTACAAATCAAGGAGGAGTAATACTTTTAAAAAGCCCTCATTTCCTGGAAAGAGTTAAAAGTTCAGACTCCTTGGACGGCTGATATCTCGGTCCGGTGTTCTGCCTCCCATGCTGGACATTCCCCCCGCCTTCTCCTTCTCCTTCTCCTCTGCTGGCAAATTTCCAGGTGCCGCCAGGCTCTCTGTCTCTTTCCCTCTTGGGGGGGGGGGGGCAAAGGCATCTCCGCTTCTCTCCACCCTTCCGTCCAGGAGCTAGCTTAGTTCCAGACCCTCAGCCCCTCGGCCTACCTAGACAAGGCCGCGTGGCTTCCCCTCCCCCACCCAGCCCGTGGCTGGGCAGGGGAGGTCTGCACTCTCTGACGACCGGAACCAAAAGAGAGAGTTCTCCTGGGAGTTCTTGCTTTTAACCCTCTGTGTTCTCAGAAGCGTGTCCATACTTTCAGTGGTCACTCCAGGTGCCAATATCCAAACCTGACCACTGATTGGTTTGACCCAACTTCCTGGAAAAAATTCACTTCCATGTCAAACCACGACAGTGCTATACCCTGCTTCTACCTATAGTTCAAGCTGCAGGTACCACATTTAACCAAGCAATAGCTAAAAAACTAAAGACATTTTAACTGACTTGTAGTGTCTGCTGAACACCAGCTGCCCACAGTACAACAGTAGTGTTCTACTGTGTCTCCAATCCTGACACTCCATGCTTATGTCTCCTGGGTCCCATTCAGATGCAAAAGCCCAAAGCTACAGCAAGAGGAACAATCTAATCTGCTAGGGAAATAAAACAGTTGATGACTCAAAAGCAAAAGGGACAGATATTTGAAAAGGAAAATAGCAGAACAGATTCAGATGTAATTGTGAGTCCTATCACAGGAGTGCCTAGAGAAGTAGCGAATTCTACCACATTTTTCCACTTGAGCCCCCAGCCAGCTTCAGTGGAGCCAGGACTCAAACCTGTGGTTCCAGGTAGCCTTCATAAAGCTTGGATCTGAATTAAACCACTCTTCTGCATGCCTGGGGATATGGTGGCATGTGTCAGCCTTGGCTGCTTCAGGCTGCCCTGGAGCATGTGAAGGAACATGTTCATGAGTGACAGCCCAAAGCAGTGGGACAGACCTGTGTGCAGCCATAGGAGCTGGGGCTCTACTGGAGTCTGAGATAGCCTGAGGGAGAAGGAGCTGTTCAAAGGTTTCCCACAGGGAGCTGACGCCAAAATCAACTCTTTTGAAGGCAGCAACAAAGAGTTGATTTTGTGACCCTGGGCAACACAGGGATGCATGTGTGGCTCTAGGAGAGGAGGATGGGAGGCTGAGCCCACTCACCTGAACATCTACCTTCCCCCCTGGAGGGGCAGCAGGTGTTGTCAGTAGCTGCTCTTCAGGGGAAGAAGGACCCCATACTGGCTCAGACACCCCTCTGATGCAGAGGGGTGGGGTATCATCCCTGAGACTAATGGGACCCCCACATAGCCCAGCTGTAGCACTTGGGGCTGTCTCCTCTGTGCTCCCTTCTCTCTCCCCAAGGCAGCATAATGAGGCCAGTGGAAATCTGAAGAAGAGAGATTTCCTTTTCTCAAGGATTCATATTCAAAGCTACAGCTATCGACATATTTTTTCTATTCCTGTGCTTGGCAGAAGTTGATAGTATTTATTAAGCTGATCTTGGGCACCAGAGCTGGATCCTGACTCTTGATACACAGGCAATCATCAGAGCCTGTTGTGTTTGCATGAATGTACTAATCCTGCCTCTGCTTCCTAAATGCATAAAGCAATGTTTAGGACCACTCATCTCTGAGAGACTTTGAGATGGCTGCAGAGGACAAGACAATATTTTTAATATGGAGAACTCCAAGGCAAAGTATTTTGGTACCTCAGGATTATTAACATTTTTGAATGTCTGAGAAGCCGATAACATTTATAAGACATTACAATCAAGATTCATTCTCCCAAATGAAGAAAGAGCTCCTATTGTTCACATACACTCTAGATATCGATAATTTTCTCATTTTCTGATATGACAGGGCTTGGGGATTTTTTCCCCACTGAGACAAGATGACTGACAGATGGAGATAAGAATTTCTCATAAAGAGAAGCAATGCATTTGTACACAGCTGAGGCTGGAAGAAAGCAATAATTCTCCTAATGCATAGGCACAGCCCTCCAGAATGGCTGATTATTTACTTCAAGAGTCAGTTATCACTGACCAGAATGCCAGGCATGTCTTCCCAAGCCAAGATGTGAGCTGAGATCAGTGCAAACAAACCCTCACCCCTCTGCCCACCTGCTGTGCTGCTGTTGGGTGGTGAAGGCTGGTCCTGGGAGGTGATGCTAGCCTGGGATAACTTGACCATGGTGGGTCAGACCAGCAGAGATTCACCAACACCTCTGTCGTGGTGAGTCCAAGCCACTGTCACAGAGGTGGCACTTGGCACAGGCTTAGCTCAGTTCTAGGGTCATTCTCAGCAAGCACTGGGGTGCTTGGAGAGCTCAGGGGCAGTAACTTGGGGCAGGAGTTAGAGCTGCTACTGCAGAACCCATCTGGAATATGCCTTTAAAAAAAACAATAAAAAACACCAAAATCCCCTCAAAACAGCAACAATAATAAAAAGAAAATCAAAACAAACAAACAAAAAACCTCCCAACAAATCCCCCCAAAGAAAGCCAGAGAAACTGCCTCCAACTCTTGGGCCAGGACAAAGCCTTGGAGCAGCAGGAGAGCAGAGGTGCCCATTCTCAGCATCACCACCACTTCTGTCCCCCTAGAGCAGCTGAGCAGCTTTGCTTCCTGCAGGGATCCTCTGGAACTGTCTGGCTTTTCCCATGCTACACCACATCTTGCAGGGTTGTAGCTGTAGTACTGGTACACACAAGCCAAAATTTACACCCCTTTACCTGCTTTCCTCCCAAGCCTTCTCTTTCAGCTGTTCTCCCCTCTCACTGCCTGCATATTCTATTCTTCACTACTGTTCCTAATAGCTTTTATCTATGCCAAGTCCCATCCTACTCAGCTCTCATTAAACCTCAGACCTTGGGCAGAGCTCTTCTTCATTGGTCTCCCAGCCAGCTTTTGTCTCTTTGACTTCTAGGTTCTCTTTGTTTGTGCTTTTCTCTCTGGATCTGGGAATTATTCTGCTTCAGTTGATGCATGGATCCAGGCCCTGATATTTTGTTGAATTCTGTGGGATCTCTTCTGTTTGGCAGCTGCAGTGGTAGGTACAAATGCTCCCAGCACCAGCAGCACCCACAGTGTTGCAAAGGCCTTGAGAGGCTGATGTGTATTTCAAGCAGTAGGAAACTTATCCTGTACTAGACATTGGCTTGAGAGAGACATTATCCCTGGAAGATACCAGCTCTAGAGAGACATTTTCCATGGCATACCTGCCCACTAATAGGTCCTGACTTCATCTAACAGAGGAATTGATTGTACAGGACTGTGCTGCTCACTGGAGGATGGCACAGCCAGAGAGAATGGCATGGGGTCACCACTGCATGTTTTGTTCTTCTGATGCCTCAGATCAGTATCTCAATAAAAAGCTTTGGATCTGAGCAGCCCCTGCCGGTAGCAAGCGCTCCCCCTGGAACATGACAGGTCCCGAAATACATGTGCCAAGTGGTTCTTTTATTTGGAAAACAAACAGTATTGACTATCTATAAACCTTGGCTTAGAGCAAGGCAAAACTAGCAGGAAAAAAAGCCACCATGGGTGAGTGAAGGTGCTTAATGTGGAGTAGGGCAGCCCTGAATTATAGAGCAACAGTGAGCAAGTGACTTAGCCTTTTCTTTTTTGCCTCCTACTTATTTAGTCTGGAAGCATTTCTGCAGGCACTTTGTCCTATTACATGGTGATAAAACCCTGGACTCAATAACTGAGATCTGCTGTCTGCCATCACAGCAATACAAATAATAATAAAAGAAACAAATTAGAAGTGAGTCAGGCTGGTTTTCACTAGGAAAAACATCAGTTATCTTTATTACTCACCAGCTCTCCTCCAGGGTAGTCTGCTGGCCACCATTGAGGCTGCAGTTGTAGGGAGGCTAAGGTTTTTCTCTCAGGTATTTCGCTCAGGTCCTCCTAAAAAAGGTTCTCCCTGGGGTTTTAGAGATTTGGTGGTTGCACATCCACATCAACCATGAGTATAAGCAGCCCTTTTGCAGAGCAAAAGCAATTTAGCAGCTGAGCCCAGTGAAGACACAAGGCTGAAGAAACAACACAGCATGGAGAGCCCATGGTAGGATGGACAATCCTTGAGGCCCAGGTCTTCATCTGGGGAGAAAAGCAGAAGAGGGAGGCTGGAGGGGGCCACCCTGGCCCTGAGGCTGACTGAGGTCACCCATAGGCTCCTGAGCTGTAGCTTTGTCATGCCCCACAGAGCATCATCACAACAGCCTTGATTCATCCAAAACACAGACAAGCGGCCAACTCCAGCTGGAAGTTGATTCCTGCTATTGAGATTTGTATTTATTAATTTGTAGCCCACTTGCTTTCTTTTGGCACAATTTTTCTCTGCAAATGAAAAATTTCCCCTGAATCACTGCATGTTATTTCCACTTGTCAAGATAAAGGTTAATGAAATACCAGTAACTGCATCACAAATCCAGCTCCATATCTATCCAGGATTTTATATGGCAAGTTGTATTGCACAGCCTGTTCTTAGAAAAGGCTGTGATTAAAAAAACTAAAACTGTCAGAGGTCAAGAAATTCATAGTTAGAGCAGCATAGCCTCTGCCCTTCACTCCTCACATCTCGCCTGCAGGACAAGGAATAAAAAACCTCCTGGAAGTGGCACAAACAAATGTGGGATGAGATTTCCTCCATCACACAAGATTCTGAAGGACTGTGGTATTTAAACAACATTTTCATTTGCAAATGTTGCCTGCATCTGGATAGTGGTTACTTGGATAATTATATACTACATAAATAATATATAAATACACAAATACCATAGAATCATAGAGTATCTTGAGTTGGAAAAGACCATAGAGTCCTATAAATATATATAGAACTTAGAAGCAACATGATGCTATAATTGACATATATCTGTCTTCAAAGAGATTTGCACCAGAGTCAGAAGGAGAATTTGACATACTTGCTGCAGAGGTTTTCATGCCCTGAACGTGAAACCACCAGGACTGGCTGAAGGACACTCTGTGCCCAGGGACTGCAGAGCTGAGACCAATTTTAATGCTGCAAACACCTTTTCAAGATCCACTGGCACAGTCTCACTTCCAAATTAAACACTTGAAAACACAGAAGAAGCCCCTGTCCAGCAGCCGTTGGGGCACGTGAGGTTTCAGGAAGGAAGGGAGGAGCTGCTTTGTTTTCTTCCTAGGGAAGGCCAGCAATGGGATGAGTGTCAGGAACTGCCATTTGGGGTGAGTCAGGAGATTAGCATGGGGTGGTTTGCATTAATACCAGCTTGAACACATGCCAGAGAGGACTTCCAAAATTCACAGCCAGTTATTTCTTGTCACAGAGTTCAGAGATCCTATAGCCTGTTCTTCCACTTTGAGGCATGCGATCAAAAGCCTGCGGAAATTATTCTGAGAGTTTGTTCTGTAAATATATAAAATCTTGAATATACATTACTAAGTTTGAAGAAAATAAAAACCAAAACAAAAACTTCTAACAGAGCAAACTGTCTCACAGAGGATCTTATCCCTTCTTGGAGGTGGATTAAAAAGTATTGTTATGAAATCCCAGTGCAGATTTTATAATGGGCTAAATCAAAATGCTGTGGAGTTTTTGGAATTCAGATCTGAAGTTTAGTGTTTCAGCCCACATGCTCCATATAAAAGTAAGATAAATGAAAGAGTGTACTTTTTCTTCCTTTTGATATGCAAAGATTCAGATGAAATGCTTACTTTCCAATTTGCTTTTTCAGTAGAAATTGACTAGAGATCCTATCAACATGAAATACCCTGCGAAATCCAAGCACCTCCTGAAATGATGGATGACATCAAGAGCCAAAAGTACATGTACAAAGCGTCTGCAGAAAGAGATCCTTAATCACTATGTGAAGCCTGTTGATTTGTTGCCAACTACTTAACTTAAAGCTTATGTTGTCATATATCTAACTTTAAAGTTTAATGAATCAGTTGGAGAAAGGAAATCTCTTAAAAAATTCAGTCCTGTCCCTTCAGCTGCAGTGTGAGCAATAACACACTTCGTTGGATGCTCTCAGCAAGTCCCTCATTAAAACAGTAGCACCAGATGAGATCTAATTTTCCTAATATTTGTAAACTACAATGCAAGAAGGAAAATATTTGAGATTTTCTGTATTCCTGAAGAATAGGTTAAAGAAAGAACAACAACAAAACAGTGAAAACTTCTCCCCAGGTTACATGCTAGACCTCTTTCATTTACAAGTATTTTACTAGTGAAATTGAATATCAATGTTATTTAAATTTTTTAAAAATTGCCCACTAGATGGCTGTAATTGTTATGGCCATGCTTAATTTTTGGTATCAAACTCCCATCTTTAAAAAAAATCTGTTCTTGTTTTTGTTGTTCTTCAGCACATGCTCTCGCTCTCCAAGGCAGTGTTTACAATGATGGGATCCTCACCTTGGAAATTTCAGCTGTTTATAGGAAGTTTAGTTGTTCAAAATGACCACTGAAATGGGCTTATATAACATCTAAGGCACAGAAATCCACCACCATTTTTAAGGATAAAGTGGGAATTCATTTTTCATTATTGAAAGAAATACTTTGTTTTATGTTATTACAAGGAATGATCAAAGACTCTGAGCCCTTTGGAAAGAGTTTCCAATAGTGTGGCATTTAATGCGAGCAGCTTGTGATTACTGTTGAAGCACAAAAACATTGTAAATCTGATGAAGGAGAGCCCAGAAGGCAGGATTGAGCATCTTCCGTGTCCTAGATTCAGCAGAGGAGCTGATGTGAAAAAGAAGCAGGATCTGCTGGAAGGATAGCTCAAACGATGTATCACAGGAAATAAAATTTCCCTGCTGTTTGCACGGGCTCTAGTCCAGGAGCAGCAGTGCATCTGGGTAGAGAATTTGCAAAATGTTTGCTGGCTGTGGTTCCTCTTGCAGTTTTCCAGAAGATCCACCCAAAGGGAATAGGCTCAGGTGCAGAGGGAGACTTTCCCCATTCAGTCAGTGAGCAGGGCACCAATGCTTCCTCTGAACAGAAATGCCTGAATATAAACATCTACATATCTTTGGCAGCTCTTGACTACAAGATATGAAAAGGGAACTGCCTGTCTACTGTTTTAAGGCAAACACAAGTTTTAAGCAGCATGCAGAGACATTTGTAGGAATTCTCCACCAAGCATGAGCCAGTACAGAATCCCCAAGGCATTGCTGCAGACCCTTGGGCATGGTGCATGGTCCTGCCAGAAGCACATAAATCTGCCCTTAATGGGAATTACCTCATTTCCATTGAGGAGTTTGCCCACCAGTTCAGTACTGCATCAAAGGGGTTATCAGGGGATATCTCGTTTCATAAGACTTAAGTGCAACTTCATTAAGTGTCTTTGAAAGATGGTTTGTTCATCTGGAGCAAGAACAGCTCAGTTGGGAGGGGGGGGGAAGGGGAGGGGAGGGGAGGGGAGGGGAGGGGAGGGGAGGGGAGGGGAGGGGAGGAGAGGAGAGGAGAGGAGAGGAGAGGAGAGGAGAGGAGAGGAGAGGAGAGGAGAGGAGAGGAGAGGAGAGGAGAGGAGAGGAGAGGAGAGGAGAGGAGAGGAGAGGAGAGGAGAGGAGAGGAGAGGAGAGGAGAGGAGAGGAGAGGAGAGGAGAGGAGAGGAGAGGAGAGGAGAGGAGAGGAGAGGAGAGGAGAGGAGAGGAGAGGAGAGGAGAGGAGAGGAGAGGAGAGGAGAGGAGAGGAGAGGAGAGGAGAGGAGAGGAGAGGAGAGGAGAGGAGAGGAGAGGAGAGGAGAGGAGAGGAGAGGAGAGGAGAGGAGAGGAGAGGAGAGGAGAGGAGAGGAGAGGAGAGGAGAGGAGAGGAGAGGAGAGGAGAGGAGAGGAGAGGAGAGGAGAGGAGAGGAGAGGAGAGGAGAGGAGAGGAGAGGAGAGGAGAGGAGAGGAGAGGAACCAGCTCCAGGCATTGTCCCAGACCTACCTTGATTCAGCTGTCTTATCATGGTGGGTGTGGGGTCTGGTTTGCCTTCAGTCTTTTCCTGGCACATGCAAATCAAGTGGATATATAAATCAAGTTCATTGTAATGCTAGCTGAACACCTTATAAAGGTATGTTAATCAAGAAAGAATAATGAGATTTCAAATTCCCCTAAGTGGTAAATAACGACTAAGTAAAATGGGTCCTTACTTCTAAGTCTTCTGCATCCACAAAACAGGGTTAAGTCAACCCCGAGACAAATGGATGAAAAAAGCTAAGTACTCCTCAGGAAGATGGACATCTGTTTTACCCTTTCTTCCTTTCCCTTCAAAGCAATTCATATAATCATCCTGTGAAACAATCTGAATAAGTCCCTGGAAATCAAGACATTTCTTTTGAGATCCTCTGACTCGCTGATTTTTCTTTCTGTGTCTGCAGTGAATCTTGCTGAACAGGTTGAACCACAATGATCTTCTTGCAAACATTCTGCAAATAGATCAATGCCATATTCTGTATCAAACACCCTACCTGGAGCCCATTTAATAAATGGATATCTTTGCTATGAAATTACAAATCATGTGGTATCATACCCATATCAATTTGAAATAATTTCACTCTCAGCAGAGTTACTGCATTGCAATAAGAGCAGTATAAATAGCCACAGTCTCTGAGCATTGCAAAGGACAGGGATTAAGGTCAGCAGCCACACTGCAGTGGTTGGCCTTTGAAGACTGTCTGGAGCAGACTATGGAAGGTGCAGGGTACCTGGGGCTCCCATTCAGTGGTAATGGAGTTGTGGATGAATTGTATTTCTTGATAATTACTCTGGAAGGATTTCAACAAGAAACAGATGTGTGGAAACCTGCAAGATACTTTTGAATAACAGAAGCTCTCTTGCAGAGAGGACAAGGCTGGTTCAAGACCACAGCACCTGCTCCTGCAAGGAGCAAAGTTCCCTCCTTGCTCCATGTTGTCCCAGTGGAGCACAGCTTCCCACCAGTTCACCTGCTCAAAGGAAACTCCATACCACAGGGGTTTGCTGGGTAAACAACAAGTCACCCCTGAGATATCAGCACTGGAGAGAAATAGAGAAAGAGCTGCAATGGGTGCTCCTCACTTCATGTCACTCACCCCAAGAAGGTGTTTGGGTATTTGGTATTTTTAAAGCTGACAGAGAGAGCAGGTTAAATAAGGTACAAAGAAGAAATTCTTCCTGGTGACACTGGTGATGTCCTGGCATGGATTGCCCAGAGAAGCTGTGGCTGCCCCATCCCTGGAAGTATCCCAGGCCAGCTTGGAGCAACCTGGTCTGGTGGAAGGCATCCCTGCCCATGGCAGGGGGTTGGAACTGGATAAGAGTTAAGGTCCCTCCCAGCCCAAGCCATTTTATGAGTCTGTTTGGGAGAGTGACACACGTAAGATGCTGAAATACATTCAGGTACCTCAGAGAGTCATCTGAATTGTGCTAGAGATATACAGCTCAGTCAGAGCTAGAGGAAACCATGAAGGCTAAGAGTGACCCTGTTGGGTCAGATGGCCGCTTGCTTTCTCAGACTGACTTACACTCACTCCAAGGCCAGAACACCCATGGTCAGGGGGAGGCTCTGGACAACATACCTGGCATCAGATAGGCCGTGGGGTGGGTCACACTCTTTCTGAGAAAGGACCCTATCACCTTCTTTGGTCTTATCTGGAAATTGCTCTGAAAACAAGCATTTTGTGAGCCTGAACAAAAACACTGGGGAGCACTCAGCAACAAATTCTTTTACATACTGCCTTTTTATTTTGCATGATTTCCGAGGTTTCTGGCAAAAACATTTCCTTTGACTGTTTTCCTTCTAGAAACAGCCTTCTTCCAGACAGGGCTACTCTGCCACTATTTAGCTGGGTAGACACAGGGCTATTTAAAACACAGAGCTGGAACATTAGCAAAGCACTTGTCTTATTCCAAGACAAGCAGGGAAGGGGAGAGTGCAACCTTACTCGTCCCTGGGAGGTTTGTGCCTGCATCATGCCGATTTGTGCCGAATTTAAGGCTTCTAGGGATGAAGTCTGTGGCAAAATCTGACAAGATTTTTTAGAAGCTGCTAGTTCACAGTCTTGAGTATTTATGATTTTTGGCCGCCAGGTCTCACATACGTTGCGGTCAGCAGTTTAACTCTACCAGGCTCTGTACAGTACTGTTCAAGCAGCAACCATCAAATCTGACGTTTTGATAATGAGAAGGTAATTGGGTAATTTTTTTTTCCTTTCCCTCCCACCAGCTCCAACGCCCTATTCTGCTGGGACATGCAGAGTCATAGCTCTGCTGGCTTGGCTTCCCGCCACATCACTGCTCCTTTAAAACCCCATACCTCCCATTGAAGGAACTCAGTGTCCTGTTCACCAGGAGGACGTCAATGTTTCTATGGAAACTCTTCCCAGAGATTCTTGCTCCGCGCTGCCGCTGCTGCATATTGTGTGACTGGCTTTGTACACTGCAATTCATTATCCAGGCTGTGACGAAAAGGGAGCAGCTTTCTGCCCAACAGGAAAAAGCATTAAAGGAAAAAAAAAAGACCCAAAACACTAACACCCCTGCTCCACCACCTTAATATTAATTAAATAAGCCACTAAAACCAAAGGTGCTTAAATTGTCTGGCATTTGAGCTATGAATGGAATCTGCTCGCCTATGCTCCTTACAGTGAAAAATACCCTTTCCTGAATAATTAACTTAGCTGAAGAAGCTTATAAATTCTTTGTAAGGTCCTTTTTCCTTCCAAATAATGAGAAGAAAATTTTCCACCCCTCACAATTACAATCCCGATGATGGATGAGTATCATGTAGGTAACAAATGTGCCTGAGCAGGAACCCTGTGCATGAACTGTGTGGAGAGCAGGAGAGGCTCAAACCTAAATTAAATCTAAATTAGGCTCAGATTTTGCATTTGAATTAATATTTGCAAAGGGGATGCAAAATTAATAGGCTGAAGGAAAATTCACATTAATTTCTCATTTGCCTCAATAGCAGGAAATATCTGGGACCAGCGGAGAACATGATGACAATGTTTACGGACATGTCCCTTACTAATGATGTCCAAAGGTGGCCAGATTACTCACTCCTCTGCAGATGAGTTCCAGGTATTACACACTTGACAGGTAAAACAGTCTAGATTTTGTTCCCACCTCTATCACAGATTTGCTGTTATTTTGTATTCAGACATCACTGTTAACTTTGAAAATCTGAATTTCTAGGTGGTGCTCTGAAGAAGTCTGGAACCTGATTTTCTTGACTTCCACTGTATCACTGATGGGCTGTTGGCACCTCAAGCAATCAGATTTCAGGTGTCCCAAAGCATGTACCTCAAACCCAAGGTAGTCAACTTGTGACACTTGCAGAAAGACAACTCCTTAACGCAGCAGAACTTTGAGATCTAAAGAAAAACATTACACTCATCTACTATGCTGGGAACCAGCACTGAGTAAAAACCAGAGTAAAGATGAGAATGAGAGGAGACAAGTATTTTATTTTTAAACCTTATGAATTTCTTAGTAGTTCTGCTTTGGTACTTTCCTAGAGAGGAAGGCAGGGTTGGAAAGATCAGATTTTCAAACTCGGCTCCCTCCCTGATACCACACTAAAGACTTGTATTACCTTTAACTGATGTTTCTGAGTGCATCCTCACTGATTTACTCCAGCTGTGCTCTTTATGCAGGGAACATTCTATTCTCAGAGCATAATCTAGACCCATACGAACAATATTAGATGTTTCCTGATAACATAATTTAGAAAGAGAAGATGTAATTGCTGCCTGTGCTGAATGCACAGCATCTCTCTGCCTGCCAGAGCACTGCAAACTCATGACCCCTTTTGGAATCCATAAAGGGAGAAAAGTCCCAAATCCTTCATTGTGGTTCTCATTTTGTCATTTCCATCTTATTAAATATGCTGGTCCTTGTGCCTTTGATTTTAACTTCCTAAGGATAGCTTATGATGAAATTTTTTAGAAGGCTCTCAGAAGCTTTTAGATGAAATTCAGGGATCATTCATGCAGAAATGTGTCTGTTTGTGGGGCACAAAACAGCAGCAACTTGGGCATCTGCTGAGGAAAAATGGGGAGGGGACCCAGAAAGGTCTTCCTCCGGTAACTTGTAATTATAAGAAGCACAACAAAGCAGGTTCTTGTTAAGGACTTCCCTAAATACTTGAAGAGGAGGTTGGAACTCATTTGACCTGCTCCAAAACCAGTTGGCTTGGCTATGCATAGTCCAATTGCTGTGGTTTAAAATGAGTAGCTGGAGTGCTTTTGTCTTCTAAATCATCCCACAAGCACTGTGCTTCACTGTCTTCTCTCTGATGGAAGGATATCCAGGGTGAGACATTACAATTCAAATTTTCATCTCTAGGGTCAAATTTGTCTCAGTTCAATAGCACCTGGAAAGCACTGCCGTGTAGTGGGGTTTGATGTGAAATAAGCGTAGGTCCCTCCACAGCACAGTCAATCGAGATCCACAGCACAGAAAAACCACTACTGTAATTGCTCTCTGTATCAGCTGCCTCAGGAAAATATAAAATAAAATTATAAATAAATAAAAATCAGTGACTGAATTGGCCCTGGAGACTGAGTTACTCACCTCCTATTTAGAGAATGGTCCCTCCTGAACAGTTTTCCACATTGCAAAGCCACCACATAATGGAACAATTCAGTTCCACTGACAGCCTGGCTAAAATAGTCCTAGAGGAAGATAGGGAAGGTGTAGGTCACTGCTAAGGTGCTGGGAAGGGCTGGCAGTGAGAACCATGCTAACACTAAGAGTTTTTCAAATTACTTCAGCGAGACCAGACTTAGTTTGCAAGCCTGATGCAATGGTTCAGAGAGAAGCTGTTTTGTATTTTAGATTCATGCTAATTGGATATTAGCTTCTCCCTGTGTTCTGCAGCAGCAGGTTCCCTGTTGACAACCATGGTTATTGGTCAGGTACAGTTTGGCTCTGGGATCCCTTGCCAGAGAAGAGGGCCCAACTCTCCAGCCTGTTTCTTTCCTGGGATCTGACAGAGCCTGAATTTAATTTTCCCTGTTAAAGGGAAATCCTGGCTAAAGTCCCATTACACATAAAAATCAGGTAATGCTTTTAACTCTTTAAGCATGGCCCTCAATAGGTCTTAAGAACAAGAAATACCCATTATACTTGTTTCTCATTATCTGAATTGGACATGAGGGGAGCAGGAGTTGAGTTCAGCAACCATTGGGATGAAGAACAAGGAGACTTTTATGGAAAATAACGGCAACCAAACACGCTGTGAGTGAGTGGAAAACACAATCAAAGAGGGACCAGTTGACAAAAATGATGCTAAATATCACTGGTATTTAGCATTAATATTTTTGTCTTTGTCTTGCTATGCATCCTCCCAAATCTCATGTCTGGTGGGAATAGACTATTGTAAATGTAGGTGAACCCACTGGGAAGAAATGATGATGTACACTCTAGTTCAGAAGGCTGAATGAGTTATTTATTATAACTATGCTAAAATACATTAATATACTATATAAAAGAAGCTACTAAAACTGCATGCTACATTCTCTAACTACTGTCTCTAACTCCTAACAACTCGTGACCCTGTTCGCGAGAGTCCAGACACGGGTGGATCTGATTGGCCATCAGGCTCAAACAATCCTCACCAGATTCCAATCAAGCAATCACCTCAGGTAAACAATTCTCCAAGCACATTCCACATGGGAAAAACAAGGAGCAGAAATAGAAATTGTTTTTCTTTCTCTCTGTGCACCTCTATGAAAAATCCTGAGAGAGAGAGAAATGTGCTGCCACAGCAGACAACCCAGAGGGTTTGGTTTATAAACCAGTTCAGGTTAATTCTGCGGAATGAACATAGGGGAGACTAAACCATATAGCTCATGACATAACAGCATCACTCTATTCATGATAAGAAGCCAAACTGAAGTTCCGTTTGTTCCAAAAAGCACCATTTCTAAGGCAGAAGAGCAGCCAAATCAATGACTGAGAGGAACTAGAGGTGACAGTTGAGAAAAAGAGCTATAAATACACTTGCTTTTAAACATTTAATTTCAAGTCACAAGAAAACCATTCAATGTGTGTTCTGGGGTTTCTTCAAACAGGGAAAGAAGATCAAAATACTAATATCTGCTGATTACCCTGTGCAGCAGCAAAAATGAGCATGGCTCAGAAGACTGACCTGTGAGCAAAGATTAAAAGCAGCAAAATTTGTATAGCTTGGCTAAGCAGCAACCATGAGGGACACACTGGCAGAGTGCAAAACCAGAGAAAATGGAGTATTATTTAGAAAGACAACAATATCAGGGGATGAAAACTAAAGAAAGATCATGCAGAATGGTAAAGTCTCTAAGACTCTGGCCTGTATTTTAAAGAATGAAAGCCAGAACACTCCAAGCATACAAGGACAAGGATGAACTAGACACTGGTGTGAGGATCTTTGAATGTGTCCAGTGACTTTAAGCACTTCTATTCCTGAGTTTCCAAAGAAAAACACCTTTAGAAATGGGACAGTTTAGCTCATGCTATAAATCATTTCTTCCTAAGTTCAGCACCCAGCAGCTGCCAATCAGTTCTTAAAATCTTGAGTGAAAAATAAACCACAAGGAACAATCCTGTGCTCCAAGGGAATGAACAAGCTAATCTAATACATCTTTGTCATCTGTGGTTTCCATGACAGTTGCATAATCAGACATTTATGTAAGTAGAGGTTTCCTCCTGAAATAGCAGCCTATGATCTCATCTGCACCTACGGCATAACCCATTTGGATGGAAATGATGTGCCAGTCATGTGTACAACTAATTTTTTTAATGCTTCTCTCTTATTTTTTTTCTTTATTGTGGAAGAACATATTTATTTTTTATCCTTTATTGTTGAGCCTGCAGAATACCACTCACACATGCTAACTCTTCTTGTTGTGGTCTTCTTGTAGTCCAGAAATAACCACAGTCCCCAGGTCCAATTAATGTCTGGGCTCACACTTGCTCAGCAATTCAGTGTGAAAAGTGATGGTGTATTGACAAATCCCAGTGCAGCACCTAAGCCTTGTGATGGTGTATCCACAAATCCCAGTGCAGCCTCCTAGAAACACAGAAGGGTTTGGATTGGAATGGACCTTGAAGACCATCTAGTTCCAAACCCAGGGGTAGAGATACCTCCGTCAGACCAGGTTCCTCAGAGTCATATCCAACCTGGCTTGGAACATTTCCAGGGATAGGGCAGCCACAGCTCCTCTGGGCGACCTGTGCCAGGGCCCCACCACCCTCACAGGAGCAAATTTCTTTCTGATATCTAAACTAAACCTTCCCTGTGTCAGTTTGAAGTCATTCCCCCTTGTCCTGCCACTTCAGGCCCTTGTCCATAGTCCCTCTCCAGGTCTCTGACACCGGAAGGGGTTCTAAGGTCTCCCCAGAGCCTTCTCTTTTCCATGCTGAACACCACCAGCTCTCCCAGCCTGACGCCAGAGGAGAGGGGCTCCAGCCCTGATCATCTCTGTGGCCTCCTCTGGATCTGCTCCAGCAAGTCCACATCCTCCTTATGGTGGGGACCCCAGGAACAAAGTATTTTGGGTGGGTGATTCAACACAGTCACCTTCCTTGACCTGCTGGTGAAGCTTCTTGTGATGCACCCAAGACGTGGTCGGATTTTGGGACTGCTAGTGCATATTTAGGGTCACCTCCAGCAGCCCAAGTCCTCCTCACAGCTGCTCTCACAGCAGCTTTCTTCAAGCTGCTCAAACCCAGAGTTTATGGGCTGCCATCACACCCTGTAGCAGATTTTCCAGGAAGTAATGATTTCCAAGAGATACCTTTCCCCAAGGCACTGGGGTGAGGACCACAGGAGAACTCCAGGGATTTGTCTTGGACAATTTGGGATTTCTCAGGGTCGGAGGAAAGCTCCCAGGACCACTCCACTCTACTGCAGAGACTGCCTGGAGACTCCTCTAAACTCATGCAGAGTATCATAAGGCAATGCCAAAGTACAGATCTCTTCCTATATGCCATATGAATTGAAATTAAGAAAAGCAGACCCAGTCCATGAAATCTCACTCCTACTCCCATCTAAGTTCATGTAACAAGAGTGAAGGCAAGCAAAAGTAACTGCATTTAAATCTTCATGCAGAAATTCTCAAAAATATCTCAAAAAAAAAAAAAAATCAGCTACGTGGAAGGAATGACTTCTATCTAAAGGCTGCAGACATCAGCAGACTAGGGAGCTTATTCCAGTAGGCAAATAGTTCTTAATGCGGATGTCCAGGGATATCAGACACTCTTCAAAATCTGAAGTGAGAAGTCCAGAAGCTGAGAAGTGAGTTGATCCAGTGGTTCTATTTAGACCATCCTCTTAGTTCTTTTTTGCATCACTCTGCATCAACCACTGTGCACAAAATATGCCCCAAGCAGAGAAAAACAGGCAAGAACAGAAACCTCATCCAATCTGCCAGCCTTCACAGCCTCAAATTTGTAGGACTCTTTCCAGCCTTCGGATGTTGTAGCACCTTTTCACAAAGGTATCACTATTAAAACAACAATATTGTGCACTATTGTTTCCAACATCAAACAATCAGCAAAAATATCTCCTTTTGCTCTTCAGCCTGATCTCACTTCTCCCACTGAAGTTGATTTAGTGACAAAGATATAAAGAAATAGAGTGGATTGGGGTATGCAAGTGATTGTCAATTGGATTGGTGAGCCCAGCTGTATCTCCAAGTAGGTTTCCATTTTCCCTGAACCCCCTGCAGCTCCTATTAGCCTCAATAACTGCTTCTAATTTTGGCCAGGACATTTGCCCAGATTTTTGAAGGAAGGGGAGTGAGGGGGGTGTCTTTCCCTGGTGCAGAGAGACTCCTGCCTCCATGCAGCAAACATGGGCTGGTAATGGCTTAATTACAGAGAGAATTCCTGCCCTGTCCAGCCAGGCTCTGACATACGTTACGTAACTGAATTGTTAATGCTTTTTATATGTTGGTGGAACTGAAATTAAAAGAGGAAATTATTCTCCTGATGCTCAACTCTAATCCCCATCTGTCTGTGTTTTTACTTTTCTGCACTTGCAAAGCTCCCTGATCAAAAGGTCTTGAATAGATTCCAGATTTCCAATTTAGTTTGCTTATGTAACCCAAAATATTATGGCAGTCTTTCCTTGGGGGCGATTAAGCATATATTTTCAGATCCTCCAATTCTCTCTGTTCCAAAACGGCTAAAAATGGCATAAAGCTTTAGCTCATTCCATACCATTAGCACCACAAACTTTTTTTTTTTTTAGACTTTTTTTGGAAGATAGGAATAGCCAAGAGCTTTGCAGGGAAGGAACATATTCTGAAAAAAAAAAAAAAAAAAAAAAGAGGACTTGTTAAATGTCCCCTGTACAAGCAGAAAGTCTATACTGATAGAGCTTTGCAGGGCATATAGAGGGGGAGTAGACAGGAGAGGAGGGAGTTACATCTTCAACCAGGGTAGATTCCCAAATCCAGAAAAACTCAAGAGCTCTCTGGATCCAGACTTTTGCTTTGCCCATCCAAAGGATAAGCTTCAGCTGGACAGCTGGGAATAGATCTCATCCTTGCTCTGGTATTTTGATCATTCCCATCTGAAAACTGACACCAATTTTTTTATCCATTTGCTCTTCTTTCCCAGTCCTTCCCATGGTGCTGGAACTACGTGACCAGCAGCTGGTTTTATTAGTGGGAACGAGGAGGCTCCTTATGTTGGAAAAAGAAACTTTACCCAAATCACCAGAAAATGAACCAAAAGCGCTGCTGTAACAGTTGTGTTTCATTGCTCCTTTGGTTTCTGAGTGTAGGATGGGAGGCAGTACCCACAATGCTCACCTAGATCCTGATCACTGCAATGCTGTCACACCATTGGTGTTGGGTTTTTGTTTTTAATACAGAAAATTGAATAAGTAAGAAGTCTTTATTTACCCACAGCTGATGTGGTCACAGAGTGGGGCCACCCCTTCTGGCCACTGGTCCTGTGTTTGTGGCAGCTACAGGATGAAGGCATCACAGTGCAGCTATGGGCCAAAAATCTGAATTGCACTTTTTCCAAATTTGGATTAGGGAAGCTGTGATTTAAGGCAATTACTGAGTCCCAGAAAATACTGTTTTCTGGCTCAGCCAAGGCTTGGAGCCTTCCTGCTTTCCAGGATAATTTGATTTGAGAGTCCAAGGGGCGTCAGTCTCCCAGGTTTCAGAGAAACTCAGCCCACGAACCAAACAGGTGATCCTGGTGGAAGCCCTGCTGATCCCAACCTGCCTGGTTTTGTTAAACTCAGCAGCAGATCATCTCTGCTGACTATTTTGACAAAGTGCCAAACCCTACCCTGAACATCTCCAGGATGAGCTTTCCCTTCAGTGAGGTCCAGTCTTAAATACATCAATACACTTGAAGCCTTAGAGCAGAAAGGGTGTTGGAGAACCCCCATCACAGCCAGAACACCCAGGAAAGGCAACAGGCCTTGGATGTACTCAGCAAAGTGCCTTCTGTCAAATCACACAAGCCATTTATTATCTGTATTTCTGCAACACACACAGGCTTCAGGCAGGGACCTGCACTATACCTGTATAACAACATCCAAATATAGAGCAAGACGATAGCACAGCCACAAAGCTTCACTCATTCCAGAGCATCACTCCCTTCCCTGCCCTGCCAAAAGCCCCTCCAGCCCCAAACTGGGGAGGAGCTGCTCTTGCTTTTACCAGAAATAGCATATTTTAAGGTGTTTGGTTTTTTCCAATATTTTTAGCAGTGCGACAGATCCACCAGTTCCAGAAAGGCAGGAGGACAATCATATGCCAGAGCTGCTCAGGTTCCAGGTTTGAGGAATATTTAAGCATATGCTCAAACTCCCTTGTCTCTAGTCAAAGCAAAGCACGTGTTTAAACGCTTTGCTGAACAGAGGTGGACTTAAGGACATACCTTGCTGTACGCATGTGCTTAACTACTTTGTAAAATTAAACTGAAGATAATCAAGTGCTTTTGCTGAATCAGCCCCAAGTGCACTGCAAACCCCCATCCTCTTAAGCAAGGCAGTTTTCACCAACATTTAATTTGAGAATGCGCTCAGAAAATATCATTAAAAAATGTTAAAGAGCCAAGAGCCTTTAGAGAGTGGAAATAAATAACTAAAAAGGTATCTGAGGAAATCATTAAACTGCACAAAACAGGACTGGGCTTTAAAAAAAGGAACTTTGCCTTGTGTCAGTTCAGCATTTGCACATAGATGAGAGATGCTTCAGCTGCAGGGACCCAAATTGTGATGGAATTTCCCCCCAGTTCATGCCACCAACGCTGCTACCAAATCAGGCAGATTCAGTCTCACACATCTGCCCTTCAGCCCAGGCCCAAACGGGGTTATTTTGGAGAAGATGGGAGAAAACCTGCTGGCAACAGACACACGGTGGGCCAGGCTGTGTGTGTCCCTGGGTGCTGAGGGTTCCATCCCAGAGAGGTCCCCAGTCAAACATTGCTGCTCTCAGCCACCAGCACCCCATGTATAAAAAACCTCATATTCCATTTCTCCCTGACCTTCATGTCTCAGCCCTGCCAAACCAGTTCTGTGCAAATCCAGACTTAAGACAGTCACACCTCTGTCCCAGACAGGCATCCCTGGGGGTTTTGGGCTTCCATCCCAGCTTGGGGTGATGGTGATGTTCCCTACATAAGGAACCAGCCTCCCACCAATGACAACATGGCAGAGTCCTCCCCAGATGACCACAGCTCAACTGGATTTGGCATCAGTGCCTTTGGGGTGGTTGGCCAGGAGATTTTTCATGGAAAAAGAAGGAGCTTCATGGAAAATGTTTGATAAAGAGGTATCAGATGTCTTAATACAAACCAGCAAAATTTGAGTAGGAATGGAATGGTAGGTAGAAATTTAGGTAGAAATTAAACGTAGCTGTGCTTTGCAAACCTTTGCCTGTTTTTAAGTGTGCCTTTTGAATGCAAAACTCACTGCAGATAGACTTTTTGAAGCTCATATAACACAGAGATCCAGTCCTCTCCCCCTCCCCAGACTTTCATCAAGAGGAGATTTCCTGGTTAGACTAAGACTTGCAAGTCTTAGGCTGGATTGGCAGTGTTTCAAGTCAATTTGGGCTGATTTAGAGGCTGGGTGCATAAATAAACTCAGTGACCTGAAACAGGAGGAAACATGGCTGTTCCTGCCTTGGTCCCAACCTAAAGCTACTGACCTGGCCATAGAGCTTGGGACCAAACTCACCCTGAATATGCACCCAAGGCATCCCAAATACAGACCCCTCCCGCCAAATACCTTCCTGAACACACACAGCCTTCTTGCCATTTATGGTTCATGCAGCATTCCTCAATGACTCAAAAATAACGTGTCATTTATTTAGGAGAGATGCATTTTGTATTAACTCCAGTGGCCCAAATAAACCTCAGGTGTTTGCACATTTGATCTGGGCATTTTTCCTTGCCATAAAGTGTCCATAACCAGGTGCTTTCCTCAAAGATTGATTTTGAAATTTTATCTGCAGTGAAAAAGAATGACAAATAATTCCTTCCTGAGTGATTTCGTATAAATATTTAAAGGGTTTAAAAAAAAAAAATCAGAGTCACCACTGATATTACTGAAGCTCACAGTGCCCCAGTGCCCCACTGCTGGAATGGCTGTTTTCTGTGGGTTTTTTTTGCACAGGTGCTTGGAGGAATGCAAATTTTTAGGATTTGCTTGATGCCAGCATTCCCAGCATCGTCCATAAAATTGCCAGCAGCACAAGGTTTTGCAGAAGGCAAGTGAGAGGGAGCCTTATGCTGCCACTTCCCAACACACTCTGCAATGGTGATCCCTTCTTGATGGGACTGGTTGTCTCTATGAGCAGCAAAGCAAATGCTCGAGTGCATTTTGACATTTCCCACTACAGGAAAACCCCATTTTGGAGTCTCAGTGGTGTCTCATGGAAAACCTTTTGAGAAATGTGATGGATGAAGGCAACCCTGCTTATTTTGGGATAATAGACCCATGTTTCAGTGGCTCTTTCCCTACAGGACATGGGCTTAAACATCAAGTCTTTGGTAAACCCACTGCCCACCAGCCCTTCAGCATCCAAATAAATAATAAATGTGCTGGGTAACAACCTCCTGAGTACATGGAGAAGTGAAATAGCCAAAAAATAGCCTTGAGAAGTTGACGGAGTTTTGGGTTTGTACCTCCAGACCCAGACTTTCAGGTACACCAGGATCAGGTGTGTAGCACAGGGCTGATCCAGGAGCAGGGATGAAGCCAGCTGGGCAAGGTGGGTATCTACACATCCTTCAGGGGGACTGAAGTTAAACTCTCACACTAAATACTGGAGGAAGAGTAGATGTCAGTGTTTTCTCCCTGTCAGCAGTTCTTGAAGGCTTAAGAGCTTTGCTTTGGTTTTAAAATGCTTCTTTCAGCATTGACAATGCCCAGGGATGTTTTTTAATTTAAATAAATAAATAAATAAATAAAGCATATATTTTTAAAGTTAGGGCAGAAATTCCCTTCCTTCATGCAAATTTTTTTTATGTTATGTCAGTTTTTAAATTTATTTTTTTCTTTTTTAATGAAATGCTCTAAGCACACCAAACTTTTTAGAGACTGCTTGCTCACAGCCAGTTTTAGGGCTGGGCCTGTTTAAGAAACCAGAGCATTTGGATGAAGCCTGGGTTACTCCCTATTTATTTGAAGAAGTAGGTTTCAAAACCAGAATTTTTGCAATTCTTTGTCACCATCAGTATAGGGCTGAAGCTGTGCTGTGGTTTTGCTGTACAAGAAGCACCAAATGGATCTGGGTAAACTCCACAGGGATTTTAAACTCAAAGTCATCTTTGTGGGGCTCTGAACTTCCTTATAATTGACGATACCTTTAATCCTGATAGCACTGAGTTGCAGCTGGATAAGGAACAGCCAGGGGGGCTGAATGGGTTTGTGCTCTGCAACGTCAAATTAATTTTAAATAGTGACAATGCCTGTGCTGTTTGGGATCTCAGAGGGAATCCCAGCTTATCCCAAAAATATTTCCATCATTGGCTCTTCCTGACCACCCTGTGAACCCATGAGATCTGGTAGTTCAGAGGGGTTTGTGCTGGTGCCAAAGCAGAGCAAGCTCAGCTCAGTGATACCTGCACAGAGATCAGGTATCGGGCAGCAATATTTAGGAAAATATTGTCCCTTTTTTCCCCTCCCCAGGTAGATAATGAAAGATCTACTGAACTGGAAACTGTGACCATGCTTGCTGGCTCAATTGCTCTGGTTTTAAAACAGCACCACAATATTAATATAATATTACAAAAAGGAGACAAACAAAATAATTTAATCCAAACCATTATTCAGTGTAACCCTCACTTTAGGGACTTTGCATCATTATTAAAAAGTGCAAAATAGTGATATCCCACGCAGACTGTGACTTCTGGAAGTAGTGTGCAACTGTATTTCAGGTAATTTAAAAATGCTTCCAAAAGTCAGTATCTAGGATACTGAAACAAGCTATGAAACTTCAGATCAAAAAACTTCCTTTGTTTTCCCTTTTGTCCTTGGTACCAGCACTGGTCCAAAACCACAGTGTGGAAGAACTCAGCGGTCAATGTGCCATGGGCACCTCTGCATTTCACAGGAGGAGTAACCTCATCACATCCCCCAGGGACCTGCCTTGGGAATTCTCTGTTTGAAATGGAGCCCTAAAGTAGTGCAACCCCTTGGGTAAATATAGTTGTGCAAAGCAGTTTATTGCTCTCAAGAGTAAGAGAAGCTGCAGCTTCCCTGGATACTTTTCATGGATTTCAGTTCTGGATCAGCCCTGTGGATCTGGTTGGATGGAGCAGCACTTCAGTGCCCAAGGAAAATCTGTTATTTCCCACAGGAAAAGCACTGATCCGTCTAGGAGAAGCAGATCTCCTTCACACACACCTTTTCTATCACTAGAAACCATCAGAGCTGGACAAGAGATATTTATTACTGCTTACAATGCAGATAAAAGAAATAAAACAGAAAAAACACCCTCCCATGCAGACAAAACAAATTCCACACTGTCCTTCCCTGCTGCAAAATCAATATGTTGCTAGAAGGCTCTCCACTTTCTCCCTATACCCGCTGCCATTTGCACACAGGGGTTAGCAAGAATAGCTAATATGGAAGAACAACAAACTTTCCCCTTCCTTTCTTCTGGAATTAATTTCCAATGAACTGGCATTTTAAATTTCTTGATAGCAAAGCCTAAAACAAATATGTCTTCAGTATGGCCTCAGTGCAATATAATGGCATTGTAAATCTATCAAAAACTGTCACTTGTAATTTTCTGTGTTCACAGGAAAAAAATATTATATAGTAAGATAAACTGAACCATTCTCTTTGAACTTTCCCTTTGTTTGAGTCAAACACTCTGGAAGCCACCAAGTTAACCACACTGCAAAACCTATCAGGTTCACAAGCTTAGATTATTTTTTTTAATGAGCAAGTGTTCCTTTTGATAACTTGAATGATACTTTCTGAATGGTGGGAAAATGCACAGTTGTGTCACACCCCTCAAAATAAACACACTATTCAGGAAACACAATTAAAATTTAAAAACAAATAATTCTTTTTTGCTTCTGTACTGGAGAACTTCATTTGGGGATTAAAAATCCTTTTGAAATGTTCCTCTTTAATGATGTTGCTCTTATTCATGTTCCTTTTACAGTATATTCTGAATTGTTTTGATCTGATTACTTAACTTGAAAAATGTATTTTCCCCCTTCTAGATTAACACTAGATCTAAAACTCTTTCTGTTCTGATGCTATGAAGTAGGTGCTCTTGAGATTGCAGTTTGCGATGCAATTAATCTTGTTTCATTTCCAAGGATAATTGCTATTTCTGCTACAGTAAATCACTCATTTCCATTGACTGGCAAGTCTTGGGGGAGTTGCAGGTTTCTGCTCTCCAGTCCTGCCTGCACAGTCCAAGGCCTAGCACCACAAAACTGGCCTCACATCCCCTGAGCTGTGCAGGAGGAGACCAGAGCAGCGAGTCCAACCTCTTCCAGTGCCTCTGCCATTAGTTTGTACCCTTCAGGCAATTTCTTTTCAGCAGAACTTTTTACTCCTTAAAATCTCAGAAACAACGCAAGGTACATATAACCTGGTAATTGGCAACGACTGGGGCTTGAATAGGGCTGTGGGAAGCAGCTGAGCATCTTTTGCAGAGCTCCCTGCACAGCAGCACCTTTGTTCAGCTTTGAATTTCTTGGGTTAAACTTTCCAGCAAAATTTATTTTGGTGGGTTTTTTTCCTATTGCAACAAAAAGCCATGCCAGCTTCAGGAGAAGCCAGCCTGCTCTGACTGGAGGAGGAAAAAAAAAAAAAAAGGAAAAAAAAAAAAAAAAAAAAAAGAAAAAGAAAAGAAAACCAAGTGCAAATTGCAAAACATGGCAAGTTGTCCAGGATGGAACGAGCCCAGATGGATTCTCCCATTCTCTTTGCCAGAAGCAGAAGTGACTCAGAGCTTATGTGTTTCATGGTGGAGGCTCAGCACCCTGCAACTGCCCCAGGAACAAGACGGGGACAAGAGAGTGAAGGCAGGTTCTAAAATCAGACACTTTTCAAATACAGGAGACCAAAAAACAGATCCCAAACATCCAAGCTGAAAGACATGTATAGCGCTTGTTGCTCATTAGGAATGTCTGTGATTTTCCCAGAAATTTGTCTCCTTGTTTCCTTAGTAACCCCTCTTGGTAGAAGTAAATGCACCTGAGCATAATTTAGCAATTGGAATGTTCTCCATCCATTGCTGCATCCCTTCCCACCCCCACACAGTGTCTCCAAGAACATCCATGTCGGCACCATTGTGTACGGAGTACAGGCTGAACGCTGGGGGAGGAGCTGCACTTGGAAAATGACGAGCCCACTAACCAAAAAGTCTTAGCAAAGAACAAAAATAAACCCTCACCAGTCACTTCTTGCAAATGTTGCTCCCAAGGGATGGGGGGGAAAAAATGTGTACTCCAAGATGTACACGAAGGAGCTGCCTACGCTGCTGCGTGGGAAGGGGTTTAACAGGGAGCTGAGAAAGAGCCTGAATGTAGGAGGAGAAAGTGGCAGATGTTAGCAGTACCTTTTTGTTTTCCTGGATGGCATGACAGGCAGCGATGATGGAAAGAAAAGCTCCCCTTCTGCAGAAATAGAAGCTGAAGATGGGTAAGCCTTTTTCCACTTGTCCAGGCTGGGCTCACAGGTGGTTGCAACATCCATAAGAGGATCAAGGACCCACTGCCAGCACCACCCACTGACCATCCTGGAGTACCATGAAAAGAAAGAACCTTGTTGCGAGACACTAGACTTGGAAATTACTCCACTGTGCTTATGAAGGCTAGAATAGGTCCCCTTTATCCTCCCCCAGAGACTCTGGAGCTGGAGACCGTCATAGGCCGCCAGGGGCATCTCCCATCAGGAACCCGCTGACAGGTTTCTGAATGCACCAAGGATTCCAATTCCACTACAAATTTTTTTGTGAATTTCCAAAGAATCATCTCTCTCCCCAAAATAGCCCTGTGGCATGCAAGTACATGTAATGTGATGTGTAACACTCCAAGTGAGGGAGGGCTAGGTAATTCACCACATCAGACATCCACGTTCCCAGGCCATGTTATTGCATTTAATACCTTGAATTTTTATGCCAGGCTGTTTGATAATCTTCAATACAAATTCCAGGTGAGTAACCATGCTTGGTGACCCACTGGACACACACAAACCCTGCTCCTTGTGTGAGCAGAGAGGTTTCTTCTCAGAAGAAAGGACTTACAGGTAAGATACAATGTGCAAAATTAAGACATAAGAGGTGCAAACAGTGTCTACAGGTGCACAGGACAGGAGGCTGAGAGGACCAAGTATCTGTACTTACCACAGATACCCTCTGTTACTTGGTTTGTACTGTCATAGGTTTCAAAAGCCCTGAAGTTAACCTCTGGCACTGCACTGCACTGAAGATGCCTTCTGTTCAAAAATCTTCTTCTTGGAAGATTTTTGACTCAGTATTTCACAGAATTTGTTTTTCTGTAACTCAGAGAAGGGCTGAGATCCTGCATAGATCCTTCAGAAGTGCCTGGGCTCTGCATGCAGAGGCCATTTCAGTGTCCAATTGATGACTCTGGGTGTTTTATGTAATTTTGTTCACTGGCAGAGGCTGCACAGACTACTCACCCCATCTCCCCACATCTTCCCATCTGAGCAGGGCACAGAGGCGGGGGCCCTTGAAACCCTGCATGAATGAGGGTCTCATAAATTCCATATTTGAGAAACTCTAGCTGTATCCTTTGGTCATAAAAAGAAATTAAAGCTGCATGTAACATACTGTACCCTGTAATCCTCCGGCACAGCCTTGTGCCTGCAAAAATCAGCCTCTCATGAATATTGCACTGTACCTGCAACTGCCTGACCTGGGAGTTTAAAAAGGATGAATCAAAAGGAAACAAAGCGACAGTCACAGAAAGGCCTCACAAACAGCACCTGCTTTCTGAGAGCATTAAAGGTCACCAAAAGCAATCTGAGAAGTGCAGAGATTTCAGGGACCCAATCAAAGCTGTAAAAAGAGGAGAGCACGGATATTTTTCCTTCTCTCTTGCCACAGTGAAGAAAGCCTTGGAATACACAGCAAATCCTCTGGCAGGAGTTTTGTGGTCATGGAGAGGGACAAGCTTTGGAACACCCAGATTGTGGAGAGGAGCAAGGAAGAAAAGCTATTTATAAACCATGGAGGGGGAGGAGGACTATTATTATTGCTGCTTTTAATGAAGGGATGGGACTATCATCAGGTTAAGAACAATTTATTGTTCAGATAAACATCAATCTCAGAGGCTGTGAGATCTATGAGAGCAAGCAGTCGGCCATAGCTCAAAGTAGTCACAAGTTCTTTATTACAAGGCAAATAGATAATTTTCTAATTCAATAGATAGTTGCTACAAAATTTATTTTGCTTTTCTACCTATCACCTTTACTTAGTTTTGCTGCACTGTGGATGTTTTTATCTAATGGGCTACTGTTGCACGTACACCTATATGCTTCTGTTATAACTTCTAAATTCTTAGCTTAATTTATACAATTACATTACTATATTATAAACCCTTCTCCATCTTATCTTATACAGTTTCTTACTTACTTAAGGCATATTCTTACTTACAACTATAGAAACGTAAGTTTATGATTTTTCTACTTAATATCTGTGTACTGTATTTTTATATCAATCCAAGCTTCTTCCAAAGCTGAAAATTCAACCCTCTTGTGTCTGTGGAAGTTTCTGTTTTTTTCATTTTCCACACAGGACCTGAGCTTCAACAGTGCTTTTCTACCAGAAATAACTCACAAAAACTTAGGATTTCAAATTGTGTCTTGGTTAAATATAATGAACTCTCACTCACTCCATGTATTTTTTTAATTCAAAAACTTAAGAAAAAGTCTATCCTGTCCAGCTCGAAAAATAGACAGCAGCAACAGCTTTTATTAACAACTTCCTCTGAGACCTAGAAAACACATCACAGAGCTCAGGGGGAGGTTTTTATTGCTGAAATCCTCAGTAATGGGCAAGAAAAAAATTCAGCCAAGACATCCCCCTCTGTCCCCTCCACCTTTCCCAGTTTATTTGCAGCCCAGCAGCACACCCCTCACAGAATTTGTGCACAGGAACAGCACAGTGGCAGGAAAGGGAGTCCATCTTCTCTGAATGGATTCAGAGACCATGGGCTAAGATTGTCACTCCCTGGCCATTAACTTGCTTTGCAACCTTTGCGAAGTTAAGCACTCTGCCTCAGTTTCCCCACTTGGGAATAGTAAAGTTTTACATTTCAAACTCCATGGTGTCCACCAAGCACCTTATGAGAAGCCACTTGAGCATTGACATGTATAGAATTTTACACAGAGGTTTGCACAGATTTGCTGTCTTCCACCTTCCCGCCAAACTGTGGATTTTTTCTTTCACAGCAGCACTCCCCTTTCAGCTCCTCAGTGCTAGTCATGTCAGCCAGAAACACAGCACACCTTGTGCTCCCTGTTCCTGTATTTCAAAATCCTACATCTTAAGGCATTCAGAAAAGCTTTGTATTGCAGCCAACACACACTGTTAAAGGGTATTGAAAGCTTCTTCCAATGCCATTAATTGAGTGAAGAGAAAACAGATTCCACTGCTGTCATAGCACATCAAAATAATTAATTCAGCTATAAATAGTTCAGCTTACTCACTGTTTTCTGTTCCTCTTTTATAAGGTCAAGGCTGCAGCCAAAAGGAGTAGCAGCACATTCCAGAGTAGCATCCCTCTCTTCTGCTTGGATTCAGGCGAAACAGTGAGACAAGGAGTGCATCTGTAATCAATGATCCCAAGGCTGAACAATTACATAATAATTAGAGAAATAATTAGTCCCATTTGGGTAGGAAGAGTATTAACAAGCCCACATATACGCAAATTTACCTTAGCCTAATTAATGAGTATTTTCAAACCAGCTTTAGCTAAACTGCCTTTGTTTTTGTTTGGTGATGCTTCTGTATCGACTTGGCTTTATCTTTGGTCATTTCTGCATTAGGTAGAGCTTCTACATGAGAAAAGCCAGTGGAACAAGTAGTGACACCAAGGTATTTTCTTTCAAACCTCCCTTTGTGCAAGCCCTGCTCTTGCATTTGCTGCAGTTGACCCTGTGCCATCTGCCGCTTGTTAGAGGTGATAACCTGAATATCCAGGCACTCTGATAGCACTAGATCAAGATACTATAAAGATCAGTAAGAATAAGCAGTTGTAGCAACTTGGATCCCAGTGCAGATCAGGTGAGCAGATCTACTCTGCTCCTAGATGTATATAATGGCCACTGCTTTAGAAAGATGTGCGTTGCTTGACACAAACAGCAGCCAAAACATGTCCCTTCACCTTTCCTGCTGGATTAGCTTTGCCATCGTTTCAGAATTATCACTGTGTTTCAGCAAGTAACATCTTCAGTATACAACAAATCAAATCTACACTAGATAAATATATTTCATAGTTGCAATAATTAGAAGAGATCTCTGAAATTGTATAAGAATACTCTAACAGAGCTGTTTGCATGAGGTTGTTATCCCAGGGAATATTTTCCTGATGCTCAAGGATGCACTTAGGTATTTAGCTACTTTTGGGTGATGTTTATTTTGTGCAAGTCACAGCCTCAGTTCCAGACCATGAGCTGCACAGTAGTGTATTTAGATCCATCTCTAGCCACTGCATGAGACCTAAAATATTCCTTTTCTTCCTTCCTAACTTCCCAAATCTTTGCAACATCGTCAATCACAGAAACCTCTTTTCCCATGCTCGCTCAGGGCTATGCAAGTGGGGACTGGAGTCTCTCTCCACTGTTCAAAACAAAAGCAGATTTTCTGCAATTGTTGAGTTTTCACGGGAGGCAGTGGGAGTTAAACATCCAGCTTGAAAAATGTATTTGCACTCAGGCAGGTCTGGCAGGTCTTCAAGTGGATCCTGACCTGCTAGCAGATATTTTTTTTCCTGCCTAGTCTCACATGCAACCATATTTTCCAGGTAGATTTATCTACTTGTCCCACATAGTGATGTATAACCCTGAAGAAAGTAAAGCAGGTGATTACATTTCCCCAGTCAAGTGTAGCAGAAAGGTCAGATTTAATATGAAGCTGAGGGGTGACAAAATGACACAGAAAATATACAAAAATAGAGCATAGCCATGCTGGGAGGGAAGCGGGTCTGCTCATCCCTGTGGAGCAACCAGCAGCACAGACACACCATTCATCTCCATACAGGATCTTTATTTCTCCCTGGTCTTTGATTTGAGTCTTGGCTCCACTATCATGGAAGATGCATTTTTGGGAAAATGTGAATTAGGCAGGTGAATAATTTCCTTCTGCATGACCTTCAGCCTCCTGTGGTGGCTGCCCAGGCTCTGTATAGAGCCACTGACATTCAGCATCCACCAACTCCTTGAGCCCTCCCAAAGGAATTGGATTGTTCCAGGCTTTTATGATGGAAAAGATATTTTTCATCAATCCCACCCTTCCAATGGCTGGGGAGCTGCTATGTGTTGTATACACAGTCCTGCAGTTACTTATTTTAATCCTGGTAGTGTCTTTGGGCATTGCTGGACTCATACAAAATCTGCACTTAAATGTAAATAAATGCACAATGCTGCAGCTCCCTGCATTCAGAGGAATTCAGTGTAGCCCCTTCCCATGTCCTAAATGCAATTGGATGTTTCACTGTAACTTCTGTATCTAAATTAGATTTTTCCATGAACATTTTTTTCCTCTTAGTCCTGCCTAAATTCAGAGGAAATTCCAAGGACAAATTCTCCTTGGACGACTAGGCTTGACCCCTACATCCAAAGCACTTAGACGGAAGATCAGCTGCAGAAAACAGAAGTTTCATAGTTTCACAGTTTCAGAGTTGAAAACTTTTCAACTCAGAGTTGAAAAGCTCTTGCTTTTACTCTCCCACATAATTTTGACTTCAGGATTCCTTTCTGCACTCGGGTCCGTGCAGACCTGTTTGGCTAGATGAATGCCTTGAAGGTTATGGATAAGACCTCAAACCTGGAAATGGTTATTCTCAAAGCTGAGAATGGAAAATTCCTGAAGGTCTCCATGATAAGCTGATAAGAAATAATGAAGAATTGTTTCATTTAAACACAAAGAACAATTCAGCCATAGCATCACTTTTGACACTGTGAAAGTTATCAGATGAAAGTCTGCATGTTAAATCTTTTTAATATTGAAGAGAAATGTAACTATTTACTGTCCATTATGAAACCTGGGTTTCCTAGAAGGGTACCCTACTTTTCTGCTTCTTTGTGTTCCCCATGTCTGCCTCTGATTTCAAGTGACTGCCATGAATCATAGTCTAATAGCAATGTTTTAAAGAACTACTCCTTTCCTAGGAAGTCAGACCAATCCCACTTATAAGTAAACTCTGTGAATGTGCCAAATATTTAGAGAATAAATCTCACACAGAAGTGATCTGCTTCCTTTTTTCGCAGACCCTGGGTGTAATGCAGATACCAGCAGTCCCAGCATCTCTTGCAGGCTGGTGGTATGAGTTCATAAGGGGAATTAAGAAAAATTATATATAGAATCAAAAATAGATTCAGAAAACCCCACCAACAGCTAATTCTGGCCAGCTAAAAAAATCAGTGTATCATCTAAACTAGTCACCTAGACCTTTGCTATTGGAGGTTAGCTTTCCTCACAGGGCGCCTTTGAGCCACCCCCTCCATCTGAAAAGTAGCACCACCGACTGAAGAGCTGGTTTCAAACCTCTTTAAGACCCATATGAAAAGTCTATGCCCTGCAGCAAATGTGGCAGTCAGCACTTACAAAATGAACTCAGCTCCAGTATGATTGTTTGCATAGTGCATGGTGACTAAAATTAGCCTGCCTCGACTCCATTGCAGGAGGAAATCTGAGTTGCCACTGCAGTTTCAGGTTTCTTGGCTTTCAGAGAAATTCATATCATCCAAGGAAAACAGACTTTTCTTCTGTGCAGCTCTGCTCCTCTTGGCTGCCACTGCTCTCCCAGTCTGCATCTCAAAGCTATCCTACAGCACCAGCAAAAGCCTTGTCCTTCCTCACATGGGAAACCAGAATGTGCTGAAACCTTTGAAAGCCTTTTTTTCAGTATGAAAATGTTTGGGAGATGAATTAGTAAGGAGAGAATGCATTGCAGGTCACAAATGGTCTGTCCTGGTTGTAGGAAGGGTAAAACCTCCTTGAGAGTTAATTATCACGTGAGACAGAGGTTTCTTAAAGAAGAGATGTGCTTGAAGGTGCTCTGCAGGAGACATACACCGTGTAAAGTTGGGTTAGGACTGGTAGTTTAACCTTCATTAGCTGGATGAAGGTAAGAACCCCAACTTGATTCTCAGCCACTGCCCCATGATATCATTGTGCATCAGAGCTTGTGTTCCTCTGTCATACTTTAATATTGTAATCTGGCCAGCCAGAGAGCTCACACACTCCCTTGGTCTCATTTTATTCTGCAAATGAACAGATGTCCATAGGAGGTCATGCTAGTCTACCATGGATGTCCCTGTTGAACTTGAATTATTCAAAAAGTCAGTCATCAGCTAAGTTCTAAGCTATTGCAGCTTTTTGGGGTTAGTTTTTTGTTTATTTTTCAGCTTGAGATGTGGCTATAGCTTCTCTCCCCAGGATGCATAAATAATTCATGCAGTTATGACATGGGATCACTCAGGACCTATGTGAAGAATGCTGCTGGCTCAGATCCCCCTATCACCTACTGAACAAACCCAGGTCAGCTCCCTTCCTTCATCCATCTGGGGTCAGGCCATGCGCCCTCAGGCCGCGTTTCACAGAGTTTTGGTTCCTCTATCCCTACAAGATCCCAGATACCTTTGAATCCAAGATCACAGCTACCAGAGGCTTGTTTATTTAATATTTGTAGTAAATTTGTACAAAATAAACTTGCTGTAGCAACAATCCGTTTAAGTACTTGTTTTTATATTTTATATTAATGCAATCCAGCAACTAGTTTCATTTGCTTCAGTGCAGTAGAATTGAAAGGTAATGATTCACCCTTAAAAAATACATCTTAAATTATTTAGTAACTGTTGCATCCTGGGTTTTGGGTTCAGATTTGGGGTTCTGGTCTTTGTTAGCTTACCGGTTTCATGTATCCTCGTGTGTCCCCCGTGTTATCCCCCCCCACGGAAGTTAGCCCCAGGCTGCCTGCCACTGGGTCTTCTCCCATGCCACTCCTGTGACGACTCCCACGTCTGGTCCCTGGCAGTTCCGTGCTTATCACCTCATTGCCGCGGTCCCACTGGCCCTGAACCCCCGTGTCCACCCCCGTCATGTGCCCATTGGCCGTTGTGGCAACGTCACCGCCACAGCGTCTGCATTCATCTGGCGGAGAGCTCCAGTCTTCCCCTGTCCCACCCCTATATCCCTCCACGGCACCCCAGCCTTGGGACCAGGTTCGTCCAAGCGAGGCTAGGAGCGGCCATGGCTTCTCCATTGTGGCTCCTGCAACCAATAAAGCGCCCAGCCGCAATGTGGACGGGTTTGGACAATTCCCTGCTTCTTCCTTTCCTTCCCTCATGCTGACGATGAAGCGTGGTCAGCCCATCCCGGGGCGCAGCCGCAGAAGCGCCCAGAAGTAGCGGCGGCATCGACTCTGACAAGGAGCCGAGACACCAAGCCGTGTTCTCGGGAGCCGGTCGGGGCGGGAAAAGTGACGCGCCGCTGGAAGTAACTACTCTGACTACAGTATATATCTTATGGAGGGAGCCCAGAGTAAAAGCTCAGTGATGTGCAGAGTCCTGGATGGATGCAATGAAGAGTGCAGCCCCATGACATGAAATCCGATGATACATTGAACTTCTGACCTATAGGAGAAATCTGACCGTCACCATCCAACTTCTTAATTTCAGCTCTGTTCAGGAAAACAAGTGTCTTTGTTCATCATTCAATTTTCTCCACCTTTCACTACTGGAATTTTTATATGAGGTGAATTAAATATGTCAGACTTTGAAGGTAAATGTCCTGAATGGCTCAGTGATACCCATGGTGCCTTTCTGTTTCTTTAGCCATTGTCATTAAGCCTCATTCTGTTCTGATGAGGCTCTACAGGAAAGTGAGGTGCTCCTGTGTTCAGTTTCACTGTGGTTTAAGCAGAATAAAATACTGGCTATAGTACTACTGGATTATTTTATGTCTGAACTGGAGGCAGTCACTGGGTTTTGCCTACTTTAGCTGCATTCTCTGCTCTGAAGTTACTAAGTATTAACCCTGAAGTCCTTATTTGGGATTCCCAACATCCAAGGCAATGTTTGAGGCAGACACAGACTACACAGAGTTTAATGACCATGCAGAGGTGGTGAGTTGGGGTGGAAGCACCCAATAATCTCTGGTGTGTCACCACCATCAGGCTGACACATCTGCAGTGTGGTGTAGAGATAATTAGGTCTTAGAGGACATGGCACCATGGCTGGATGGAGGCCAGCTCAACAGTCCTTATCTGAGCTCCTGCTCAGCTTCAGGCACATTGCTCTTTGGTCATCCACAGCTGAGCTCCCTGGGACCCGGGCATGCGTAAGAGGACAAGGGCTCTACCCACCCCTGCTCTGATAAGCTAAAAACAGAATGAAGGTCTAAGTTAACTAGACTTGAGCATGTGATAAAATTCTTTGCTAAACTGGGGCCTAAGTCAGTGTGTTCTTAGGGTGGAACTCAAATAGCTGCTCTTGGAGGAGAATGAACAGGCACACAAATGGAGCCAAAAGTTCTCCTGGGGTGATGGGCTGGAGTGAGCGGCAAGAGCCAGAGCAAATGGGGAAATGGCCTGATGCAAGAGGAGGAGGGATTGTTGTGACTGGCTGTGTGGCTATGGCTTGGGAGGAAGAATTTCCTCGTGGGAATGTTGCCAGGAGGGTGAGGAAATTGTTAGAGCTATGTGTGCAAGAACCCAGCTTCTCCACTCACAGAGACACTTCAGCTACAGCCAAAAAATTAGTGAAAGACAGAACCAACCATCCTCTCAAAAATGCATTCCCCCTAAGAGGAGTTTTGGGCACTGTGCTGGCTGACAAGATGCTTGGAGCTGTGCAGAAAAGCTGTTTCTGGATTATCCTTACTACATAAAGAAAAGAAGATTTCATGCCTGAAGGATCTCCTTGATTACATCTCCATTTCATAGGCACCATCTACAACAGGTTAGAGCCTAAAAATAGCAATTTCTTCTGCTCAGAAGAGATTGCAGCTTTTTTTCTCTTCTTATACCAGAAAAAAAAAATGTTTTGAACTGACTCTTCTAGATAAACAGCACTTAGAAGTAAGTGTAGTGCTCATGATGAATCTCATATAGGGATTTGCAGTTGTTTTTCATGCCACAGATCACAAATTAATTAAGAAAATCTTGTCTCTTGGAAACTCTTCTATTCACATTTGCATCAAGTCACTGTAGCAGTAACTTGCATGGAAAAATAACATTAGGGATATTTTTATTTTTAGGTCTCTTAATGAAATATAGCAGATGGAAATAAAGAGGAGAAGCCCATCCTATGTGACTAGCCATCTGTCTGAGGATCAGCAACAAGTGTTTCATGGATCGCAGCTAGAAAATTAGTGGGTAATTAACGTCAGTCTTCAAGCTACCCTACAATTCTTCACACTCATTATTCTACTCTATAGAGTGGCTTTCAAATGCCACCCAGAGCTTACCCAGCTGCGAGAGATGTACTCGTATCAACAACCCTGGCTTTAGAGCACTAAACCTTGGGCTGAACACCAGCAGTTCCCTCTTGTCCCGCCCACCCTCTCACACAAAGCTGACAGTGACTACATAAAATCCACACTCCCAACTCCCAAGATCCCAAGGACTAATCCAGTCATTTGCCTTTTCCTAAATTTGCCTTTAACATGTTCTTATCCCACCCTCAGGTCTCCAGCACACCAAGCACTGGGATTTGCACTGGGCATGCCATGGAAATCAGGTTACCAACATGAACATGGGGTAAAGAGCTATTATACAAAACTAGTTTTTTGTGTTGGGTTTATTTCTAGCATGTGGCTTTTCCAAGTCCGTTGAGTAGCTGGTCTGGAATCTCACTCTCCAAACCCACTCCAATGACTTCCACGCACTGCTCTGCTGGAGGAAACATGCCTTGTTTAATGACATCCTAAACACACAATCCTGAGCACTGCTAAAGGTCAGGCAGCCTGAGCTATATTGTACATGACATACTTGCTCAGTGTTGTCATTGTTATACCCTCTTGGTGCCCTCACATGCTGCATTATATCTCTGGGTTGCTCTCCCCTTCCTTTCTTGGAAAATCAATGCCTTCTCACAAGAAAGGTTTTGTATTTCACCATTAGAGAGTAATGGTTATTCTTCTTTGATAACAGGATATTGTTATCAGGCTGTTTTAACTTTGTTTTTTACCTCCATTTCTCCAGCTGCTACAATTCACTTGATACAGTTTTGGTTATTTTTATGCTTTAAGAACAGCATGCTCCAAGGCTGCACTTAAAGAAATGCCCAAAGAGTGGAGTCAAGGGAGTCATCAGCTTATTTATTGGACTGAGCTGAGCTCAACACAATGACTTAGGAAATAACCTCTCTTCCTGGAAATCCATGGATAACTGTTAAACTCTACTGTATGGCATCAACATAATTAATCTTCACAAAACCCTGGGCACGCAACATCTGAACATGACATAGCAGGTAGAAATTGTGTCATTCTTCATACAGGGAAAGCTGACTGAGCTTAAATCTAGGGAATTCTCTTTGTAGAACCTACTTGAGTTTTGGCTGTGTCTATTACTTTTATGGCCTATTTTTCCCCCTTCTGAATGAGTAAGCAATCACAGTTTACTGTCAAATGCCCAATATTTGCAAACATGTTTCAGTCTGCCCTTTCCAAGCTTGAAGGTAGATTTATAAGTCATGTAAAGGTTCCTTCCACTCTGCATCAATGCCTTCACCATCTCCCCCCCTCTTCTTTCCAGATGAACAGATGAAGGAATCAGAGCTGGGATGGGATTGGGATGTCAGTAAAGGGATGCCATCAATCAGCCTCTCCTTTCCCACTTCCCTCTGAAAAAGGAGAAACCTTACCTGTACGGAAATCACTGATATACATCCCAGCTGATCCCACCCGGGCTCTTCTACTGAGGTATAAACTAGCAGAGCAGATGTGGGGGTTGAGTGCATGCTGCCTTTCCAGGTGAGCCATGTGGGTGGGGTGGTGTCCTGGGTTGACAAGGAAGTGAGTTTTCTTGGGAAGTTGTAGTCAAACCAATCAGTGGTCAGCTTTGAATACTGACACCTGGTGACCACTGAAGACATTGGGCACACCTCTGAGAACACAGGGAGTTAAAAGCAGAGAACTCCCAAAGGAACTCTGTTTTGTTCCGGTCAGTGAAGAGTTCAGACCTCCCCCGCCCAGCCATGCGGCCTTGGAGAGGTATGCCAGGGGGTGAAGGGACTGGAACCGGGCTGGCCCCTGCAGGACGGAAGGGTGGAGAAACACTGAAATGTCTTTTGTCCGTCCGTTCCCCCCCCGCACCCAGAGGGAGAGAGACAGAGAGCCTGTGCCACCTGGAAATCTGATATCATATGCTGGCAATACGCTGGCAGAGGAGAAAGAGAAGAGGGGGGGAAGGTGCCCAGCTGTGGGAGTTCTGGACAGTTGAGATTTCAGTCGTCCTGGGAGCCCGAGACTTTTAACCCTTTCCTGGGAAAAGAAAGTTTTGCGAAACACTACTCCTCGATTTGAAAGAGAAGAGAGACAGTCTTGGACCTGAGATGTCAGAAGAAGATGGAAAAGAAATCCTAGGTGGGAGGAGATGATGGAGTGGCCTTTGGTTGGACTTTTTCTTGTATAGCCATAGACTGAACCAATTTTCCTGTAACACAGAGACTGCATTTAGGGGGAATGCAATGACTTGAGCCAAGAGAGTGCAGGAGTGAGAATGGCCTGTTTCAGTGAGTGACATCATGCACAGGAGTGGAGTGAACAGAGGAAAGTTGAGGAGGGTGTGATGGTGCCCTCTGTCTTCAGGGAAGATCTCTGTTCTCAAGACCCTTGGCCCCAGGGGAGGAGAAAGTGGGGGGGGACTGTTGTCCCAAAATGAGAAACTGTTGGTTTTGGTACTTGGCAAAGCATCTGTAAAGGAACCCTATGAGCAGTTTCGGTCCACACACGGTGATGAGAGACTGTACATGGAAGGAGGATGTCACAGGAGGATGGCAGATTTTCTCCTGGTGGCGCCATGTGTGACATGGAAACATTGGGAGGTTTCAACTGTGTTTCCTGTGGAGGACTATTGGTACAGGAGAGACTCCTCTCTCCCTTGACGAACTGAGAATTGTTTATCTGAGGGTGGTAACTTGATCGAGGGTCCAAGGTTTTGTCTCACTGTGTTTTGGTGCAAATTGGGTGGGGGGAGGAGGAATGTTTTGGAAGGGTTTCATTCTGAATTCTATGTGTTCCTTTTATTATAGTTGTAGGTTAATAAAGTTTTTTTCTTTTATTTCTAAGCTCAAGCCTGCTCTGTTCTGTCTCTGGTTGCATGTCACAGCACTCATTTGAGAAAAATGTATTTTCATGGGTGCACTGGCATTGTGCCAGCACCAACCCATGACAGGTGGTTTGCTTTGATAGAGTTGATCTGCGTAAAAATTTGGAATTGTAGAGCTTCCCCTCTCCATAAAGACACTGAGAGGATGATCCATTTAACACACAAAGGGTTGCTAGAAAACTGCAAAGGGAGAGCTGATGAAACATAAAATGCCAATTGCTTTTTAATGAAAAACGATAAAGAGATTATCTTAAAAACAACACAGATGCAGTGTCATGTGCCTTCTGGGCATCCTTTGCTGTGGCCTAGTTTCTGTTTCAGTTGCCTGTGCACATCTAGGCATGCACATCTGGAAGGGAGATGGAGATTCTTCTGCTTTTTTACTGCCTGAAAGCTGAGCAGACTCAAGAGCAAGTGTGCAGAGGTACTGCTGCCCAGAGAAAGTGGGCAGATCTTCACTTTCCCTCCTTTGCTGCACTCTTAGCTACACTCTGAGAAGATGTACAGCCAGAAGATTGACTTCCCTGGTACTTTATACCCAAATTAAGGTCGTCAAGACAGCAGGGTTGTTCCAGGTGTCTCCCCCATTTCTTCTTCTAGAGTTTTGAGCAGCCAGAAGGTTGCCCAGAGACCAAGACAAAGAGAATTTCTTAATGAGCTCTACCTAAGCCAAATTCCCCAACAGTGAATCTGAAACTTATTTTCAGAAAAGCTTTTGGCTTTTAGAAAAGCTCTTGGCTCTTTGCTGTGGTTTCTGTTTCAACCCCAGGAACAAGGCTGGGAACCTTTTGCAAGGTAGGCAGCTTCCTCTTCCCAAGAGGGCTCCAACAAGGAGGCCAAGCTCAGGCCTGGCCACAAACTCTGTCCATGTGGTGGAGTTGGCACACCAGGGCAAAAGCCTCAATCCTCTGGTTTGAACCTATCTGGGGATTTGAGCAGGCCCACACCCGGAGCCCTGTGGTGTGCACATCATCAATTTTTCTCCCAAGGACCATGAGAATCCTTGGTCTTACTCTACCTTCTTTTTTCTACCCATTCCGGCCTGTTGTCAGAACTTGTAGCAGCAGAGAGCATAGAGTTCATTTCCAAATCCTCCTCTACTCTCATGGCTGAATTAACCTCTGTTATGATCCAGTTTAAACACAGAAGAGCAGAGGGAACAAAGCATCTGTGAATAAAACAGACAAAATATGCCCCAAAAAAAATGATTAAAACCAAACAAGGTTAGATGTTGGTGCCAAAAATTTGATACATGTAGTTTAACAGTAGAAGAAGCAAAGAAAAAGAAAAGAAAGAAATAAAGAAGTGTGCGTGGTATGGTGTGGCACAGTGTGGCATGGAGCAGTGTGGCCCATGGGGACCCTCATCACCCAGAAGAACAGATGGAGGGGAGCAATGAGATGTTGTTGTATGTTTCTACCTAACCCCTGTCACTCTCTCCCTGTCCCCCCAGCCACCATACATACTTCTTTCTTTTCTCTTTCTTTCTCTTTGCCTCTTTCAATATTAAACAAAATGTATAAAATTTTGGCACGATCTAACCTCGTTTGGTTTTAATCTTTTTTCTTGGGTATATTTCAAACCTTTCTCGGCTTGATTTGCTTTATTCACAGAGACTCCGTTTCCTCTGCTCTTCTGTGTTTAAACTGGATCGTAACAACCTCCCAGCTATCCAGGAACTGGTAACCAAGTTCCAGGGGCTTGATAACACACAACACAACCATCCTCCCTCTCCACACTGCCATCCTACACAGAGAAACCCAAGCCTTTTCAGGATGTATTTAACCTGCAGCTCTATGTCCTGTAGGGACAGGGCTGGGATTTTTCAAATGATACCACTGGGAATTTGTTGCTCAATTCCAATTGTGTTTCAGGGGATTTGGCAAATAACTCACAGCCTTTTTTAAGGCTCTCACACAAAACATCAATGAAGATGAATCTGCAGGTTGTCCACAGAGGCAGACTGTTGGTTCATTATAGCACCAGTTATACATTATTTATCTCATTCATTGTCTCATTCTAGTTATTCATTTCCCCCAGAAACCCAAAGAGTTGGACACATCAGATGGCTCAACAAAGTTCTTTTTTCAACTGTCATTCTCTGTTTAGGAATAATACCTAGAAATATCTTTTCCTGCAGAGTCATAAGCCTCCAGCCAGGGCAAACAGCTGCTTATTACATGAGCTCAGATCCAAAGTTTGCCGCTATTCATGGAGAGCCGGATCCAATGTTTCGGTTTGGCTGATGGTAAAGAAAGGTAAAGCTGAGTAAATCCAGATCTGAATGATTCCCAGTGTCCATTGCTGGGGACTGGGCTGCTTTCAGTTCATCTTCAAAGTCCATGGCCTGAGCTGCAAAATAAATTCTGGAGCACCAGAAGGGTTTGAGTAAAAACTACATTGCTGTTACTCACACTAAATAAGTACATGAAGTAAGACCTGCTGTGGTGAAGAAAGCTGCACCTAAGTCGTGACATTTGAATTGCTGAGCTGCATCCTTGGGATTTGTATCCTGGGTTTGCCAAGGAGCTGTTTCCACCGGGAGGCAGCCAGCACCATTCCAGGCTCGTTGGAAAGCTGTGAGTGTTCCCGGGCTGTAACATAGCCTAAAGGGCTCCAGTCCCGGCTCTAGGTGATGAACAACACAGCTGCTGGGGGTGCTGAGAGAGGTTGGAAGGGTGCAGACGGCTCGTATCATGCCATTTGATCTGAGGAATCCCAGCCAAGGCACCATCAAGCTCCAGCAGGATCACTCTGCTGGCTGCAAAGGGCAGGGAAAGGTGCTTGGATGTAGGAGGTGACCCGGCACCTTTGGTGGGATGCTCCTGCAGTGACAGCACAGCTTACCTCCCCATCCCAAACCAAATCCTCCCCCTGATCCCTCATCTCACTGCTCAGCACAAACACAAATTGCCCTTTGCAGTTGAAGGGAAAGGGCAACCTGATTTCTTGCCTCTGTAGATCACATCTCCTGTTCCAGTGTTGGGAGTTCAAGATCCCAGGTATTTTTTGAAGCCTGAAGGCTGCTGAAGTGCAAATGCTTCCCTGCCTTTATCTTTTAATGATAGCATTTGAGGACTGTTTTCATTGCAGTAATGGTAAGAAACTACGAAAGAAAAAAAAAAAAAAAAAAACCAGAAAGCAACCCTCAGATTTTTACTCACAAATGGAAGGACGCAGATATAGAAAAGTGACTACAAGCTCTTGCCCAAGATAAAATTACAGAGCAGAAAACTCCATCCTACTGGTCAGCACTGAAGGTCTCTTCTCCAGTAAAGTGTACCACCTGAGCTAGGGTGTCTCCCAGATGAAAACAAGTTTCAGAGCCATGGTTTTGGATGCCATTTCAGTGGGTACATGCATGTGGGTACATTTGTGCTTACCACAAATGCTCTTCTGAACCTCTGCCTCCCTAATTACCCCTCAGCTAAATACCTGGCAGCTGCTGGAGCTGACAGCACTAGGGATTCTTATGGAACGGATCCTTCATAACCCCTTGAAAATGAAAATATAAGCAAGCCAGTTCCTGCTGGTGTTGATTTTACCTGCCCTTGCCAAAACATCATCTTCGGTTTCCAAAGTTGCTGCCCTCTTTCTTAGGAGCAGGATGATCACTAGGCTTATTGGGCTAGAGATCAGGAAGTCCAGGCTCTTATCTTTCTACCTCAATATTTGGGAATTTTATTCCATCGTCTATTTTAGCCACACATTAAATAAAAGAGGTGACACATGAAAAAGGGAATAAAAGCAATATCTTTATCCAAATACCCTGTGCTAGTGAGACACCAGGTGCGCCATGTACTCTGTGGCTGTTTGGGGTTTGGCTGCTGTTCTTCTGGACCTGGGGGGGTGCAGTGGGTGCCCTTGGTCACCCATCCCATCCCAGGTGACAGGCTTGAGCAGCAGTGCCTGTTGCCTGTCAGGACATGCATTTTGATGTTATTCATGGCTCAAAAATAGTCAACCTGCTTTATTTTCACATCTGCTTCAGCAGTGTGGGGTTAGGTAGGCTTTGCTTCTGTCTCAAAGGGCCGGAGACTGGCCCAAGTATGAAAGGTTTTAGGGGAAAAAACTGTTATGGGGTGAGAGAAAATAATCTAGGAAAAACTTGCTGCTGCTTCCAGCTGCAGCTCAGGCATGATCCATCATGAACATAACCCTTTCCTCCTAACTTTTTGTCCAGCCCATGAGTCCAAGTTGAAGCTGTGCTTCCAGCCCAGAGGAGACATGTGGAGTCAGTGCTCTCCACAGCAGAGCTCCAGATCATCTCACCCACCTGTTTGAGCCTGGTTTTCTTATAGAGATTACATGTTCAGTGGCATGGGGACATTGTTATTGGCAATCCTCAGAATACCTTGCCCAGAGGGCCAGATGAACCTCCTCATACTGACTGAATACACACAGAAAGACCTTTCTACTCTCACCCAAATTAGTGAGGGAGGAAGGCACTTAGCAGTACAAAGGATTAATTGCCCTGTTCATGTAAGGGAAAGAAAAAAGAAAAAGTAGAGAAAAAGGAGCTTTCTAAAAGCTTAAATTTGGGGCTCATTACTTTGCGGAGCAGCTGGGCCTCCCACACTGTCTGGTTTGAAGTGAATCTCTCACAAAGGAACTCTATGTGCTCAAAGCCCCCACTATCCACAGACAGAAAAGTGTGTGTGCTTGTGAGTGCTACACACTACCAGCTCTCAGGTTCCAGCTAATTAGCAGAAATACCATGCTATTACACTTGGTCAGCCTGTCAGTCAAGGAGAATTCTATGGTCCTGCCTGATGTCCATCCCAGGTCTGCAGCCATCACTGTTTGTTACTAAAACCTAAGTCCATAAAGGTCCATGGAAGCATCCAGCTGGTAACACCTCACACAAAAACCCTAGGCTTGGGCTCAGCCCTGGCTGCAGCAGAGACCAGCAGCAGGGGGGAATACAGCAGAAAAACAGCACTAAATAAACCCAATCTTAGCACCAAGGTTGATACAAAAAGTCATAAAAAACTGCAACAATAATTAAAAAAAAATGCATGGCAAAACCGAAGTTCAGATGCTGACATGAAGGTGGTTGGTTTGGAAGAGGCTGCCTAAAATTCTCTCTCCTGAAGTCTGTCACATGTCCTGTCCTAGCAGGATTATGGCTTGCATGCACCAGCACGCGTCAGCTTGTATTCATAACCCTAAAGTTGTACTCTCTACAAATGACAGCAAGATCCGAGATGCTGCTTCCCCCTGCCCACCCTTGTTGCTGTTTCGTCTGCCTGTTCCACCCATCATCATCTCATCCCCAGCTCCACCTCAGCATATGTTGCAGGACAAGAAATATAATTCAGTTCAGAAGATTCACTTTGAGGTAACCAGCTGTCTTGCACCACCTTGGACATGTTTCCCGTGTCTCAATTAGCAGAGGAAAAGTGGCAGCACTGATGGTGGAAATCTGGAAGCCCCTGCTTCACTGCAAAGCAAACTGGATTCACATTGACATAGAGAAGCATCCTCTCAAGGAACACATCCTGCAAAGGCTCTTGAAGCACTGCTATGGACTTGGAGAGGACTCAATTCCTGGTGCTCTCCACCCGCTCACATCCTGATTGCCTGTACACAGGATTAAGCTGTGACTTTCCTTTGTTTTGCTTTAGGGCTGCAGGCTTGGTTTATTATGGTCAGATGAAAAAATACAGGTTGTGAGTCAGTGCTGTCACTTCTGGATGCTGGCTGGCAGATATGGTGGTGGCAGTGACACCTGTACTGGGGCAATGCGGGCATAGGAGCTGCACACACAAGTCAAGATTAGCTGAGTGCCTACAGCACAGACATCCACCAAGACTCTATGACAATGGCATTTCCAGATTGCTGCTTTACAAGGAAATGTAAAGTATTTTAACAAGGAAATGCCTTGTTATTCCATAAAATAATAAGACAGAACACCCCAGCCTGTCACGGCCCAGACTCACAGCCCAGTAGTTCACACTGGTCAGCAGGGCTGGTTTAGTTCTCTCCAAAACCCCTTTACTCCTCTGCTAAAAACTTAAATCCCTCTGATGGCCTTCAGGTGAACTCTTGGCCTGCAGAGAGGGAAGGGATTATGCAGAGGGAATGGAGTGATGCTGGTAAACCAGCAAGCAGCAGCTGAGAGAAGCAGCACTGATGAGAGGAAGCCAGACGTTGTCTGGGTCACTGCTCCAGGGGAGGGTTTCCCTATAGATGCCCATGCTGTGTGCCTGCTCTCCAGGGAACTGTGCGTGGCTATTTCTGTCCCCCTGTCAGCAGCCAGGAGCAACCCGGGGTGCTCCTCTCCCAGCCCTGCCATTTCCCCCAGAGCCAGGTTTCCTCCCTCTGTCCCATCCAGCTTGCTGGGTCCCTGCCAGAGGCCCTGGTGCCAAGGGAGGGGTGACACAACTCCCGTCTCCCTGAATGGAGCTGAGAGGGACAGGGGAGGGACTCGGAGTTACCTGACTCGTGCACTTGTCACCCTGCTGCTCCCTCACCTCTGGATAATCCCACTGTGCTGGGAGGACCACTTTGGTGTGGGATGTGCAACAGGGATGTGGCTTACCTTGCTGAGACCTCATCAAGCTCACACCTCAGTGCTGCAAACCACAAAACAAGACTCCCAAACCAACACAACACCCCATTTCTGTATATTCAGCTGTGTTTAGAAACAGCTGAGACAGACCCACCATGGGCTGGGTTTCCAGCAGGAGTAGCTGTGCCTGAAGTGCAGGTGCTGCCCTGGGATGGGGCTTTGATTTGGGGCTCAGCTGCCACATGCTCGCTGCAGCCCTGGCTGGGTGTCAGCTACTGGACAACCAAAACCATGCCTGTCCCCCCACACCAGCAGGTCCTGTCACCTCAGAGCATCTCATTGTGCTGCCTGCAGACAAAAATACTTCCCCAGCTGCTGCCCACCTGGTGCTGGAGATGAGTTTAGGAAACAGCAATAAGAAACTGAAAATAAAAGGCTGAAAAGAGAGACAGGGCTCATACCAGAAGTGAGATCACTTCTAGTGACCACTAGTGATCTAGTGGTGATACAATCCATCAGAGCTATGGGACATAATTAAGCACTTGAGTGTCTTCCGACATCAAGCAAGTGCCTCTCCAGCAATAGGAAACTCACAGAGATTTAACAGGAGAGACAGTGTGTCCTGGGCTCCCAGCCAGAGACTGCCATAAATAGAGGATATATGGACAGTGCTCTGAGGGGCTAATGCCAGGCACTGATGGGACATTGCCCCTCTGCTCTGCTTTAGGCTCCACCACACTCCTTTCACCCCCAGCCATGGAGATATGGGTTTTTCTAGGGGATGAAACAACCACTCTTGCTGGGAGAGTAAAGGGCAGGGAGGAGCAGGAAGGCATGGCCACCCCTTGGGGTACACACCCACTGATGTATCCCCAGTAGTTCTCAGGAGCTGCTGGGATATGGATACACCAAAAAGATGCAAGAGCAGCTTGTGTGAGCTCAGGCACATCAGCCAAGATCTCCTTCATGGTAGTTTTGGAAGGAGAAGCCACAGCTCTGAGCCATCTTCCAGTCTGGAGATGATCCATGCTTGCTGGATTGCCCCATCCCAGGCAGCTGCATCTTCCATGGGGAGTTCCCAGCCTCTGAGAGGCTGGTTTGATTGCAATCCAAGCTTCTATCCAAACTCTAGTTGGTGCTCAAGTAATGAAATGATCAAGGCAATACGCCTGGATGTGCCCTTTCCTCACTGATGAAGCCTCAGCTCCACTCCTCCCAACACAGTCATGTTGTGCAGAGCATGGCAGAGTCGCCCTGGCCAGAATGGACTGCCCATTCCTAGGGTACCCTATTTCCCCAGGAAAAGGTGTTTTCGTGCCAGTAAACTTCACCAGGGGATGAGCAAGAGTGGCCCATCAGGTTTGGTTCCCTGCTGCTGTGTCCATCCCAATACCTGTAGGTCTAGTGTCAGTGTCTGGCTGAGTGCCCACACCAGTGATATCATGGTCAGCTAAAAGGTGCCTCTCCAGTCAATTTATGCTGCTCTTTAGATTCTGTATAGAATGTCATGCATGAGATTGAGTGGAAAATGTCTTCTTTAACTCCTCCAGAAGCAGGATTATTTAAGCTGCTGTTCCCTAGAAACTTTTGACTCAAGTATTATGACATTGCAATATAGGAGAAATTAATACCACAACAGCCCTTGGCTAATTTGTTTTCTCTTCTGGGACCTAGAAAGCTCAGACTGGAATAAGGAAATTTAAAACCAGATCACTCTAAGAATGAGTGGTAGTTAAAACCAGCATGAAATAGATGAGGATTTTGAAAACAAATATATGGCTTAATCAAACATGATCCTAAAAGAAGTTAAGGCAGCTACAACCCCAGTGCTGCTCCTGCTCAGTGTGTACAGTGTGTGAACACGCTGAAGGATACGGCAGCCAGCAGGGGCTGAGACTTGGGAGAACTTCATGGCACAAACTTGACCAGCAGGAGCACAGCACTATGACTAGGAAGAGGAGACTGATGTCCACTGTGTGGCCATGGCTAAGGGTGCCACCCCCAAGGGTATCCCATGCACCTGCAGCTTCACCTGCAGCTAGACTGGGTTTGAGTCAGAAGAGCTTGAAAGTTGTAATTTTATTTTCTCTCATTCTCCCTATTTTTGGCTTCAGATTCTTGGATGTCTCCTGCCTACTCCCCAAATATGTGACAAGGAGTAGGTTTGAGATAGTAACAATATTAAAATGAGTCAAAGCATAGATTGAGCTGAAAGTTAGCACAAATGCAGGATAAAAACTTCTCAGCAAAAAATAAGAGTCAGGTAGGCAGAAGATCTTCAGGAAAAGACTAGGGAGTAAGGGAGTACTGCAGGCTCAGTGGAGTCCCCAGTGCCACATAGTTTAGGAAATCTCATAAGGACGGTCACACTTCAGACACACCCTGCTCAGCACTGCCCAGGCTGAACCAAGGAGTGTGAAGTGGGAATGATCCCAAAATACAGGCTATGAGGGGAGAGAGGGAGATAGCCAGCAAATAAACAAACTCCAAGATACTAAAGGCCAGTAAGATCTTCCACCCTCCACAGCCATAAAACCTGCAGAAATAAAGATGCAGAAATAAAGATGCCAGATACTGACACCATTTAAAGGGAGGGCACGATATTGTGTCACCATATGCTGATGTGGCACTGGCCAAGACCCTTGATTACAGTACACACACACCTGGCAGTCCCTCATTTTTTGTTTATGCCCATCTTTCCTCTGGAGACATCCCCTGGCTTCCTGCAGAGTACATCCTCATGGGATGGGGAGCTTTCCCCAGCGAAGAATTTATGTAAAAAAAAATTATTAGCTGGCTTATTCCAATCACAAAGTATTTTTATGTTTTTAACCAGAATCTATAAAACTCCAGGAAATATGGATTTATGGCCTATAAAGTTTTAGCTTGAGCTATGACCTGGTTTGTGTAATTTACTACAGAGTAGTACCTTAGAGTGGACTCCAACTGCAGCACTCCAGTGAGCTCTTTTTGGAGCATTTCTTGATTTGGGCTCTATTAAAGCACAGTTGGTCAGTCAATCAGATATGGGAGCTTGGAGGGCAGCTGGGCACTTGCCCCATGGCACAGGAGAGCCAGGAAGTGCCAACCTTCAGTTTCTCATGAGGACTGTGCCTGTGCCAAGTTGGAAAACCTTACCCCAATCTTTTGCCCTGGAAACAAGGTGTTTGCTGGTGGGACTGCTCCTTTCTCACCCCTCTCCATCTCTTTAGGTGCCAGCAGGCAAAACCTTTGAAGAGATAAATTGAATAAAGGGGTTGTATCCATGTCTTGGCTTGCAGAAGGATCTGCCCTAGGGCTTGGCAATGTTTCTGCTGCAATGCCAGAGCTTGTGGGGGTGACTCTGGAGCATCTCTTCACCACAGCCCACTCTGATGCCATTACTACCTTGGAAGCTTCCCTGAAGATTCAGCCCCAACACAGCCCCATGAAGGAGCAGTGTAGCATCATGGAATATGCTGAGTTGGAAGGGACCCACAAGGATCATCAAAGACCAACTCCTGGTCCTGACAGGACACCCCAATAACCCCACTATTATGCCTGAGAGCACTGTCCAAATGCTCCTGGAGCTCTGGCAGCCTTGGGGCTATGACCACTGCCTTGGAGTAACTTCATACCCTCGAGAACATGTCTGGGTGATCCATCTCTAGAGGGGAAGGAAGGTTCTGCAGCATCAGTGATTTATTTAGTTTGTGATGAGAAGTGATGAGAGCTGCCCAAGCAGAGTGTGAGATATACCTAAAAAATGGAATCTGTACAAACAAGAAAGGAAATTGCAGCAGCTGTGGAGCAAAGCTACTGTGTCTCTTGTCCAAACACCAAAGGTTCCCTGGAGGAAGGTGTGCTGCACACTGTGCCCTCAGGCCAGTATTTGTGTGTAGAGTAGCTGGAGGACCAAACACCACCAGCCCTGAAGAATGTCTAGAGTTGTGCCAGTCTGATCTGCAGTTCTCCTGAACCATGACTGTCTCAGCTGTCTTTTTTACTCTGATTTTTTTCTTTGGGGGATCAGTCTGAGAACAGACCTACTTTTTATCGTGGTTAAACACCAGCCCAAAGCAACACTGAGCAGTAAGAAGCACAGTCTAGCTTGGTATCATGCAACCCAGCTAGCTGCTCAAGGCACAGAGAGCCCAGCAAAGTCTGCTTGAACTATAAGAGGGACATGGAAACTGCCACTTCATCAGCAGATAAATCCCTGCCAGTGCTGACTCCTTCTGAAAACTCTCCATATGACCATTTCACACTTCCTTCACTTTCTTATTTTTGATTTCAGATGACACTTCACACTGCTTGCAAAGCCCAGCTCACAAAACAAGAACAGTTCAACATCCAAGTGCTGCTGCTGTCAGCCCAGAACACTGCTGGTGGCTCAGCAGAGCTTTGTTAAAGTCTCTTCATACCTCCAAAAATTCTCCTCCATGCTTCCTTTTGAAGGTTTCTGACCCATTTGTGTGATTTCCAGGCTGAGTGAAGGGATGAACCCCCTTTATGCTGCCCCTTTATCTGCTGTCAGCCAAGAGGGACTCCTGAACCTCTAGCCTTTCTAATGGACCAGGCCATTTTGAGAACAGGACATTTCAGACCATTTTGCAGGCACTTCAAAGAGATTATGACCAGCAGAGCCCTGAGCTTCCTGCAAACCAGGATGGCAGCAGAGCCTGGGCTGGAAGGGTGTGAAGAGCTGTAGCTTCCCAGAATGAGCAGCTCCACAGCAACCATGGTGTAAATTCCACCTCACCCTATGCCCAGAGCTGCACACCCAGCTCTCTGCTCACAGCTTGCTGCAGTTCAGCCACAGCTTTGGCCCAGAGGTGACATTTGGGGCTTTATTGCAGATGCAGGTTGCTATGGTGAAATGATTTTCTGAGCACCCTGTAAAGTTCAGAGAAGGATTAAAAGTGCTTGTAAAAGCCAGACATTGACTTGCTGTGCCTGACTGATGGCAGGTTATCACCAAAAAGCAGGAAAGCATTTTTCTCACCACCTTTGAATGAATCCTTTATTCTCTCCTGGTGTTCTCTAATGGTGGTATTGCCAGTCAGGTGGTGCTAGGATATTCCCGGTGCCTTCCTTCCCTCTGGAAATGTCCTTCCTCATTTTCTCATCCCACATGTAGAAATCTGCAGAGCCCTGAGCAAGGCAAGGATACCTTGTGTCTGGTGCTGAGTTTGCAATGCCAAGGTGGGGGGCTGGTCCTGCACCCCCCAACCTCGGAGCTTGGGCCTGGCTGAGCTTCCATCCTTCCTCCCTCCCTTCCTTCCTTCTCAGGGGGAATGAGACACAAGCACATCTACAAGGGGCAGGAGAGCTTTTTTAGCTCCTGAGCACCCACACAGTGTTTATTTGCAAGTGAGTCAACCGGACTCTAATGGGTTTGTGGATGCTGCACAATTCACCTCTCTCTTATCTCAGGGATTTTCATTACCTTTTGGGCAATTTTGACAAGGATTCAATTTTCCCCACCCACACACACATCCTGCTGTTCTCTCATTGAACACAACAATTAGCAGCCAAAAAAGTTCTCAGCACCTTTCCTCCCCTGGATTCAGCCTCCCCCATCAGCCTTTAACAACATTTCCTTGTGCAGTTACCCACCCCAGACCAGGTCTGGCCTGAAAAGACTGAAACACTTCATACCTGATGCATGTGCTGCTCATCCCCCAGATATCTCTATGCCATCCCAGGAGCAGAATCCAAATGCCCCAAGCAGGGACAGAGCCATGTGTAGCACCTACAACCCTGCAACAGCCTCTGCCAGGAGCACCTGTGCAGGGGCAGAAAAAGTGTAAAATTTTCTATCATTCTCATCCAGAGTATCCAGAGTATTTCAGAAGTATTCCAGCTGCCTTTGCAAACCAGTGAGCTCTCTGATTTCCTGATTTTTAGTCCTGCTGGGATACAGACAGCTGCACCGTTTTCCATCAGCCCAGTTGTTTCCACAAGGTAGAAGCTGATTCATCTAGCCTGGAGACACAGCAGGATCCAGGGTGACCTGTGGGACACCTCCCCATACTCCCACTCCCTGGTCCAGGTGTTGCTTTCAGCCACCACCAGCCAGGACAGCAGGACGTGTGCTCTGACCCAGGGCAGCACCATCAGCTCTCCTTTTTCCTTGAACTCAAAGTAAACATCAGCTGAATTTAATTTGAAAGGGAGATCCCAAGATCTGTGTCTGCAGACCAGGCTTTAGGAAAGTCTAAGGATGACACTGGGAGGAAGTGCTGCTATCGCTACCACAAAGGGCCTAGCTGGTGGCAGCTCCATCCCTGCCAGCCCTGAGCCAGGGCAGGGCCTCAGGGACACGAGGATATTGATCCAATCTCAGGCCCGTATGCCAAAAGGTGGAAGTGAAAAGCAGATGTGATGTCTGGGAAAGATTCCAATGTGATTTTTTGGGGTTTTTTTCCCCTTTTCCTCTTCATTTAAGCTCCAAATCTGAGACAGCCTAAAAGGCCCCTGGACACAGCAACATTCAGGAGCAGGAGATGGCAGCACCTCCCAAACATGCCTCCAACCCCTGGGCATTGAAGGTAGGCAGGGGAAGGTCTGGGGTAGATGTAAGGAGCATCAGCCCCCTCAGCCCAGCAGCCCCACCTGCTGCTGGCTCATGAGTTTAGAACCGCTGTTCTCAGGCAGAGAATGAAGGGCTACTTTAACATCCTACCTGCAAACTGGAACAGAACTTCCCTGAGGGCTGGAGAAACAGCAGGGGAGCAGCTGCTCAGCCCTTGCAGTGCCAAGAAACCTCATCTCCCCCACCCTGTCTAGCTCCATTCCAGTGCCCAGCAGGACCTTTGTCTAATAAAGGAAAAGCTTTCCCTTTCCCAAGTGTTAGGTGAATTGGACTGGAGGTCCCAGCTCTGGAGCAGACAGGCAAATCCCAACTGGAGCACTTACAGGGGTGAGGGCAGGGGAGCATCTCCTGAACCCTGAGTGACCAAGTGCTTGGGTTCCTCTGTCCTTCCTTAGACACAACAGCTTCACCTGGGAGAGCTGTTTCAGGGAACCTGAGGCTTGGCTGCTGTAGGAAAGCTAGGAGAAGGGAATACTCCAGCAGAATGAGTTTTCTCTCGGGTTCCAAATTGTGTTTGAATTGTAAGAGCACCATCTTGTGTCACAACTCGGACTGCTCCTGCTCCTGGCCAGAAGCACAAGCAGAGTGTAATAAGCACCGATCCACATTTCTTCCCATCAGCTCCCTTCCCACCATCACCTAAAGTGTTTTAAAAAGCAAGAAACTATTTGCACTCAAAATAGGTTTTTTTAAAAGAAGTATAACCACACAGATTCATAGCGAGATCTGCAGGCCCTGCCAGGAGCTAGTGTGGTCCCTGGCCAGAGGCCCCTCACAACTTGTTCTACAGTAGAATTAAGGGGCACTTGTGCATCAGAGATCACCACGATGGCCAGTACCAGCTCCAGACTGTAATGCTCAGACAGGACACTGAAAATGGGAGGTGAAGGCAAAAAGAATCCCAAATTTTTGGTTTATTATTTATTCCATTGTAGAAAAAGGGGAATAGTCTCCCTCAGTAAGTCTGAGGTTTAATTTCCAGCAAAAAAAGTGTTTTTCAATAAAAGCATTTACATTGAAAAAGTTTAACAGTGTGTGTATTCTGCCCTGAAAACCTCTTTGCATAGAACACTGATACAACTGAGAGAACTTTTTAGAAATCTGCCTCAGAAACAGTGAGTGCTTTTCCCATGATCTCTTATCCAGTACAGACAGGTTTGTTATTTCCAGTGGCTTCAAACTTCAGTCTCCAAACACCAATTGTAACTCCTTTGCTCAGTTCAGAACTCCATTCTCTTCTCTCTCTCTACACCAGGTCTGAAAAATTCAATTACGCACAGACCTGAGGGGCTCCAGGGCTGCTGGAAGAGCTGAAACATTTACAGAGTGAAAATTTATGATGTTTCTTCCCTTTTAATAAAGACACACTCTGCTTTAGCACAGTGCAGTGTGTGTGACCTGCCTGGGAATGGACATGGCCCCAGAACCATCACTGGAAGGAAAGGGAAATGCATCAGGACATATGTTCTGGAGAGGAAAAAATCTTCCAGGAAAACTCCACTAACTAAGCAAAAATTATGGTGGGTTTGTTAAGCACCAGGTTTATAAAGCTTCAAGGTGGTACAACAGTGGTAACAGGACATTTACCACAGTGGTAACAGGTGGTTCTCGTCCATGGATGATTCCAGTGTTTGCACATGCATTTGCGCAAACAAATCTGAAGCATTTTTGCTCTGGAAGTTTTAAACAACTTCATGTGGACCCTTCACCAGTGCCCAAGGGCAGCAGTAGCACCTACAGTGACACTCACGGTGAGGGCAGGGGGCCTTTTTATCCCCAGCACAGCTTTCTGCACCCAGTGGGGCTCCCCCAGTCCCTGGGAATAGCCAGGGTTTCTTAGGGACACTCCTGACAAAGTGTTTTGTTTCTGCAGTCACTATGTTCTCATTCTTCTGCCTTAAAAAACTTCCTTTGCTGAGCAGGAAGTAACCAGCAAGCATTTGAGCTCTGATGAATCTCTGCTAAAACAATTTCAAAGCTAAATCTCAGTGTCAGCATCTATTTCATCTGAGTTGCATTAAGCAGATCTCCTCCAGGTCTGTATCTTAAAGAGAGGCACAGACATCATAGCTTTCCTTCACAGCTTTTGTCTGGGACCACTACAAGAGTGCAGGATAACACCAGTCCTGGACTGGCTCAAACACATCATTGATAATGACAATATTTGGCATTAGTGTAAAATCCCAAAAATTGTGTTTTCTGATAGCACCAAAACTCGGCAAAATTAACATGAGATTACAAAGAACACAAAGACCCAATGCATGTTTCATATACATATTTATATATATTTCATGTACAAAGTTACATTCTGAACCTCATGGATTCAATAATAGAAATAAATACTGAAATAACTACACTGCTATATGAGCTCTTCTGCTCACAGAAACAAGCCTCAAGTTTTAACAGACAGCAAGTTTAATGCTGTAGAATCCATGTCAGATTACAGAGGCAAGTAAAATTCAGCATAAAGTGTCCAACAGACAAAACTTTCAAAAATTACAGAACACAAAATGTTTAAAATATATGTTTAAAAGATTGAGAAATGTGCATCAACAAAATTAATAAAGGAAACTTAATCTTGTTAGAGGGTGGCAGAGACATTTAGTGTATAGAAAAATGCTTCGAGATGCAATATAGGTTTTTACAATATGGCATAACCCTGTTAGAAAAGAACATTTAATATCCCTAAAGAAGAACTGTATTTGAGTTTACCATGTCTTGTTTTACAGAGGAGGCCTTCACAAGGCCCGCCTCAACAGGGCCATTTACAGAGTGCTAAGTCAGGTTTAATCCTTTGGTAACTTTTATAATACTCACATGGAAATAAATATTCAGTTACACAGGTTTTTTAAAGACATACGTTCTTTAGAACAGTTAGTATAATAAAACAGATTAAAGATTTGTTTATTACTAAGGCAGCCTATGATAAAGTGTCTACGCTCTGTCAGCTCGATCCTATCCAGCACAGGAAGACCTTCCCAAGGAATGGACAACACAGCCTCACCTTCACCATGTAAACACCCCTACCCAGGCAAGTCATGTGCTGCATATTTTGTGCTCAAAATGTTTCCAAACTATTAACAAGCTGTAGATATCAAGAGATTAGCTCCTATTTATATGATGCTTTAATCACGAGTGTAATGCATAAACACATTCTTGAGACAGAGTTGAGGGTGTATTGTCATCACAGTGCCTGAGGTTTGCATGCTTTATTCACCTTTCCAAGTGACCTTACGGGGAGTTTATACAGCCCAGCACACTGTGATGGCAACAGAGACCCAGTTAATCTACTGTACCTTAGGACAGGGGATAAAGTTTTTAAATGAGAAACAGAGAGAAGTGCACATGCCTTTATCTACACCCATAGTGCTACACAGTTCAACTACTATCTGCTTTAAAACCCTTCCATTTTTGGACAGAGGCAATCCATCATTCTCTGAAATATTTGCAAGGGCTGGCCCACTCAAGTGACTAAAATGGCATGGTGGGCCAGCTCCATTTGGCAAAAGACCAGGTACACACTTGCCAGGTTGCACTGCTCCAGCTGGAGCAGTAATGTCACTCAGAGAAAACAGCTTGTCTTTAATAACAAATTAAATCCTACGAAGAATCAAGGAACAGAATTGTGCGCTTTTTCTTCTGAGAACATGAGAATGTGACAATCAACCAGTGAGTAAAAAACTTTGGAGATTGTGTTTTCAAAAGAGAAAAAAAAAAATTCAAGAAAACAGCAGGAAAAGCAATGAAACTGCACCACTCACAGTGAAGATTCTACACAACAGTAAATGTTTAAACAGCATTTTTCTTAAGACATCCTGTCCCATTAGTTAATTCAGATGTGTTTCATGTTCAGCATACATGCCTGTCAGTTTGAAATAGGTCTAAGAGTGTTAACTAAGGTTACTTTTGTACAATTGGTATTTCTATAAATTTTAATAAACTTCTAGACTTTATATTTAAGCCAAAGTACTTTAAGAGTGACATTCAAGACGAATATGGAAAGCAAATTATGAACAACATGCTCTCATTGCTTTTGGCATTCTGAAGAAAAAAATACTACCAAGATATTTAATATCTTTAATAAGGATTTTTACTACATAGTTCATGTCCTAAATACATATTTACGAGAGGAACAGCTGTGTACAAAATACGTTGCTTAAAAAGTATTTATACATATAAATCTAACCAATAGACCTGAATGGAGATTTCCTGGTTTATCAGCTATGATATGCATTTTTAAAAGCTGCCTAAATATATATTTACACAATAGACCTCAGCTAAATGTGTTAATTTAAAAAAATTAAGAAAATATATAAACACATGTTTGCCTGATAGACCAGAACTGCTCCTATTGCATAAAAATGTTTAGGCAGTTTTAGAAAAGTGTTTCTATATTTACCCATCTGAAACTATTCAGTTCTCTCACATAAACAAGTTACTAAATTTCTCTGCTAATCTGAACAGCTCCAGCCTTTTAGGGGTAAATGCTGGATGTTTACTAAAACCCCTAAAAACTTTCACTTTCCAGAGACTAAATTGAAGAGCAAATCTGGGTTTTTAAATCTTCTGAAGTACAGAAATCATGAAGCATTTAACTTACGTTTGATACTAATGCAGAAATTTTGATGTAAAAGGAAGACAGTCTTAAACTCACATTTATGGTTAAAAAAAAGATGGTGAGTAGACAGAATGTCAGCCTAATATCAGTCTCCTGACTTCCGGTAATTTTCTTTGTCGTTGTGTTACCTGATAATACTGTTGCTGAATTATTTATTTTTTTAACTAAATTGGGGTATGGAGCTACAAAAAAACAAACCCAAACATTTTGTACCTAATTATCTTGAGTTACACTTCCTTTGATGCCTGAGACATCACCTTTACGATCTCACTTGTGCACAATGTGTTTTTTTTCCTGTACAATCTCTGTCTTTTCTCATGCTCTAATTCAGGTCTCCAACCTTTACACATATAGTGAGTGCCTTACGAGTTTGACCAGTTAGGCAGAGAAGATCATTCTAAGTGCTTAGGACATAAGGAGTTAAGAAAAGAACAAAACATATCCCCTGTTTGAGAATTTTACAGTTATTTTCCAATTTATATCAACCTAAGAATACCATTTGGAAATAGAGTTGTCCCATGTCAGGGAGATGGAAAAACATTATGCTCAAAATTGCTCATTACTGAGGGCAGCAGCTCTCAAACTTTAAGGTTCAATAGTGAAAATACGATTTTACTTAAATATTTTCATTTTAATTCCTATAAAGCCTCCTCTTTCCCCCCACAAATTCTGAAGAATGTAACAAATTAAACCGTGTACAATGGATGAGCAAGATTTTCCAGGTTTGGAAACAAAAGCTGAAATAGTTTGCTTTAGCCCAAAAACTGAGTATTAGGATGAGTCTTAATAATCCATCTTCTAATTTGTCCATTTTTTTCATACTCTGGGAATAACTTTGCTGTTTTACCTAATGCATTATAGAGTGAAATGAAGCTCAGTTGGAACAAAGCTGAACTCAAGTGAGACTACCAAAGAAGTGAACACATGAGATTGCTGTGGTACAGTAAAACTGTATCAGCTGCTCACTGTGGTGTGCACACCAGCTGGAGAAACATCTGATTTCCTCACACTGTTCCATTTAACACAGGTGCAGTAAAACAGCACAAGCTAATTCCTGTATAGCTAAAGGTATGACAGGTTTCAATATAAAGTTAAGCAGCAAAGAAATGCTTCAACATCATGTTCAAAACATCATGTTGTGAAACAGGTTCACAAAATAAAAAAAAGACATGCAGAAGCATTTTTTTTCTTCCCCCCACCCACCCCCCCACCATTTTTAAGGTCTCCAACTGCATCCTACAGTCTCACTCACTGCCATACATGACTTGCCACACTATCAAATGACTCCTCTCAGCTTTGGCTACAGAAGGTTCAAGTGGTAGAGCTTCTCCCAGGAGTTCAGATTCTCCTCCTTCATCACCTGGAACAAAACACCTTTGGTTGAGGCAGCCAATAACCAGAACAGCATCAACACCACATGCAGCAAGAAAAGAAAAACACTAAAAAGAGAGTGTTGCCATATGCTGATATAAAAACATATTAAAGTCTGTGAATGTAAACAGAGTGTGTTGCATAATTATCTCAGAGCCCAGCATTCTGCTGGTGATATTCTTTACTTCTAGCCCAAAAAATAATGGCAGTTTCATAAGTATCCATATTCCACATGTTTCATTACTTATAACTCATTAATGTAGAGAAACCTAATCTGCAAGCTACCAGGCAGACTTAGAGATGGTTTTGCCACTAGAAAGTGTTCTGGGACAAACCCAAACATATAAATGCCCTGGGACAAGAGCTGTAATTGAGCACATGTGAGACGACACAACATTCATGTCTATGGTCAACCTTTCCCACTCTTTCCTCCTGTTCCAGTTATTCCAGATTGTCACAACTCTGCCCATGGTGGCAAAGACAGCCTTGAGCATATTCTCCATTATTGCCCTTCAAAAAGAAGAGCAGTTTTGTAGCTGCACCTGAACTCTGGGTGACGGGAGCTGACTGGGACCAAAGGTGACACTGAACTGCACATGAACAGCCAGGATCATCAATCCAGGAGGTCACCTTAATCAGAGGAAACAGGAACTGACCTATACCTTCAGGAAGGTGTCAAATTGAATTTTGGCTTTTGTTCTGGTTAGACTCCTTTGGAAGGCTGAGGGAACAGAACACAGACCAAACCCCCAAAGTTTGCTGGGCTCATGTGGCACTGGCTGGGCTAAGGCAGCACTGGCACTCAGCTCACAGCTTTGCCATCATGCCACAGGGACAGGAAAACGAGCATTTGGAATGTGGCTGTTCCAGCTGCCCTGAGTGACTGCAGCACTTGAGCCCTCACAGCACTGTGGCACAGAACTGTCTCCAGTCCCGTCTCCCACAGAAATCCATCACGGTCATCCCAGGAACCTGCTTGTCATTGATTAGTGGGATGACAGGATTTGGGCTGGCCTTCCTGGGTTTTCCTTTGTAATGGTTTATGTGGGTTGTTTTGCTGTTTGGTTGGTTTTGAAAGACTACAGACAGATTTAGGCAAAAGGTCAAAAGCAGGTCCAAGAGTTGTGACATCTTTTTATGCACTTTTTGTCAAGGTCTCTACAGAATCACAACAGCTCTCACTTTATTTCCCCAAAGAGTTCAATTAAAAAGAAGATAGATGTTTACACAAGAAATCTTTTATGGGCTAGATCATGCAAAAGTGTTATCCAAGAAAAGCAGTGATCAAATATGATAGGCATGCAGAGATAAGTGATCTACTTTATTCTTTCCCACTCAAAAATTAATAAATTTTACACTGACTATTCTTCACTTAACATGACTTGTTTTCAGTCAGTCTGCCTATTTACATACTAAGGACATGTTTTCCAGCAGTTTGAGACAGAAGATTAACCTGCCAAAGAAAGACTGAAAGCATAAACAGGAAGGTGGTACATGACTCCAAAGCAGAGTTTCAAAGAAACCTTCTTACAAAGTCATCCCTGTTATAGATGAGTAATGAGATGATTGGCTCTCACAATTAAGGGGTAAATGTTATGTATATGTTAAGAAAAGTTTTGTAGATGTATAGTTATCTTACTGTAATATGTTCTCCCCCTTGCATTGTTATCATAAGATGGCCTTGGTAGTTGCATTTGGGGAGGGTCAGCTTGTTACTACGGTAACACCTGACCTCCAATCAAGATGTAAGAAAGTGAACTCCACAAAGAAGGAGCCGACTGATAAGACTTTGGGAGGGGCTAGAGGTATAAAAGGCGGAGCATCCATTTTGTAGACAAGCACATGGTGGTTGAGTCCTTTGCTCCCAGTGCTGTATTTTTTTCTTATTTAGTCCTTTTGTTGTATTTTTGTTAAGGTTCAATAAACATTTGAAATTTTAAAAGTGAGCATCATCTCTCACATCTCCAAAGTCATGGTTTATTGGGAGGAGGAGGAGAAGCTGAAGGTGTGTGACAGAATAAAAATACTTCCAACTCCTGCAGTGTATGGTAAAGACTGTATATACTGACCGCACAAATGCACTCACTGCAATTACAGCAGCATTTATTATCTGGTTAATACCCTTTCAGTATGAAGTATTTAAAGCTCAGATTTCTTACCCATTCTGAAGTCAATGTATCCTTCTCCACCGCTTATCACCAACACTGATTTTAAGGGACTCTGGTTGAAGGACTCCTGGGCTTGTTTATCAGCTGTGAGATCTGTTCCACCACTACTCTGAGGGCAAATAACCTGACCTGGGTGAAAAACAGAACACTTTTTTATGCCTTATCTCAGAGTAAAATCTCCTGTGCTTGATCATTAGATGACAATGCCTAAAGCAGTTGAGTGCCTTCTTAACAGACAAGTGATCACTTATCAAAGCACCTTTTTCACAGAAGGAAGCAAAGTCCTTGCTTGTGATCAAGCCCTTTTCCTCCCATTAAACAGGGCCATACTTAGCAATCAGACAAGTCTTGTAATTAAAATACAATACATTGTTTCTGAGAGTACTCTTGCTACCTTAGCCTAAACACTTAGTTAAACAAAGTGAATTAAGGAAAAAACAACAACAACCAACCAAACAAAAAAAACCCCACCTCTTTTGAAGGTAGTAACAAAACCTCACCTGGTACTGCAACAAAGAATTTCACAGCATCCCGGTGGCCGTGGAAGCAGAGCTGTGCATGTGCCATGGAACAGTAGGGGATGAATGTCCCTGGAGTCACTTTGTCACTGTGCTCATCTCCATACACACGGATCACACTCCCCGGACGGTTTCCAGAGCCTGTTGGTGATTTATTGGCTGTAAAAGAAGAGGTTGTTTTCTACTTCAAAACACAAATTGCTGAAGTGGTTATTTGTTAAGAAACCTTATGGTACCATCTAAAAGCTAAAGCCAACTTAGATAAAAATTAAACAGGAGGGCAGCAATGCCAATTCAAGACAGAGCTGGAAAGAAAAAGACTGCATGCTTCGTTATTTTAAGTACATCAGAAAATGGAGCAGGATTCTTATTAGTCTAGCATAAACACCAGATTTCAATATCCTACTTTTGGGAAAAAATAATTTGTGACAGGACTGTATCTTTCATAGAAAGTAAGTACCTCTAATGTGTTTCAGTATGAGCAAATTCCATGTACTTAATTATGTAATTAAAGACAGTTTCATTCCAACTAATCATAATGTATGCACTTGCCATCAAAAATTCTCTAGAAACAGCCACCTGTGGGCATGAAAGAGCTACCCTATAATCATTCTACATCTAGATTTTACTGAGAAGTTTTAAAATAAATTAAACCAGAGAAGTACTCATGCTAGACATACAAGCCATCTCCATTCCAAAGACTATCAAAGTAGTGAAAGAAACAGTGATTTGTAACAAGACAGCACATGATGTGGATTAATGACAAAGTTATAAGATGTGGTATCACATTGGCTGGAAGAGAAAGTCTGTATGAGAGTTCAGCTGCAACACAGGATGATATGCTAAACTGCTGAGCAGATTGGTGGCCATTTAGCAAACATAAAACTGCTGCAATGCAGTAACTGCAAGTGGAAAAACATTTAGGAACATACAAAGGGTAAATCTATAAGGAGTGGGAAACAGCCTGGAAGTGGCTATTATAAGCCTGAAAATAGGTTTTGGTTCAGGATCTGCACTTACCCCGCAGCCCCAGTAAACGTCCCTGGTGGAGGATTACAGCTAGTGAGAAAGGAGGAAAGGGGAAATGGATAGGTATGACAGCAGAGGAGAAGGATTAATGAGAACCCACCACTCATATTTTGGTTTTTGATAAGGTAGAGCTTAAAATTTTAGCTCCTAAAAAAAACCAATAGGTATTTAATTACAGAAGGTTCAATCAAAAGTCACAAAGAACAGCATCTTACTATAGAAGTTTCAATACAAAATAGACCACAAAAGCACTGTCACGTATTTTTATTATTGATTAGCAACATTTCCCCTTTCTCTCTTTCCTTGGCAGGAGGCTCCAGAATAATATAGAATGACTCATGTTTTCAAGTACCCTTTTGGAACATCATCTGCTGCCCTGCTATTAAGACCCAGGGGATTGAGAGATGCCACTGCTCATGCAAGGATGTGACTTTTTTATTACTATTTCTCATCAAGGTTCTCAGCCTCACGATCAGGCTAGCCCCTGAAGGCTGTTCTGACCCACAACCAACCAAAAGAAATGAAACACAACTGAACAGCTTTAATAGGGATTTCTTCACGTTCACTCCTGGTTCAAAACAAACTCATCTGGAAACGTTAAATTAAGCTTGACGCAAATTAAGAGCTATAATTTTTGAAAGCATGATTTAAAGTGTCTCAAAATCCATGACAGGAACTCTGTCCTTCCTTAGTACATTCATGCAAAAAAAAAAGACAGTTACTCAATGGATGGACAATGCGATGGAACAACATGAGAAACAATGCATGTGTTTGCTGATCAACAAAGCAGATACAACATGAAGAGTTTTCACTATTAAATCACCCTAAAACTTCACCTGTTAGACTGCACTATTTTCTAAGTAACAACAGTACAATTAGGACTACCATAGGTCTACATTTTATTTTCTGAAACTTCTGTCCACCTGTTATAACGTTAGTCTCAGGCACAAGTGTTGAGGCTTTTTTTTTATTGTTTAAATGCAATCAATTTACACAGATTCTTCCCAAGCTTTACCTGTTTAAGATTTGATTTGCCCTTGAGCTGTTCTTTTCTCCTGAGATTCAACTGCCCTCAATTAGTTTCAACCTATGACAAGAGTCTGGGGTCTGTTATTAAGCAAAAACCAGGATCTACATGACTGGAATTTGACCTGGATGTTAATGCCCTGTTTGAATGTATTTACAGTTCCTATAACTCTGAATGTGTCCTTTAAAGCAGTCTTTGCTACTTCTGTTCCAGTCCTTTATATTCACTTTGTGATGAATTCTCAAGAACTAAAGCAAATCAAATTGTATTATCAACAACAACAACATGCTCAAATCAAAGAAAAATGTATTTTGTGATCATATGGCAATCAAAAATAACATTAGTTAGAAAACTAATGATGTCTTGTATAAGCAATGAACTTCTATCACTGCTGCTAATGCTCAGAACACCTCTAAGGCTTCAAAGTGTCCCTTTGATTCAAGCTAACTCTGCTCAAACAGCAGTACACAAGATTCTGGAGATGTGTTGTTTTCTCAGGGTAATTGTAACCACATACACAGATATAGGTGCTAAACATCACACAGACCTGATCTGCTACAAACCTGAAAGAGTCAGACCTGGCAGTGAAGCTTTCTATCCATTAGCAAGCATCTGAATGGTGTTTAATACTCTTTTTTTTTTTTTAATGCCTACAGCATATTGCACAGTGCTATTCATTGATATTTTACTTACTTTCTGTTAATGGAATGGAGATGATGACACCATTTCCTGTTCCTACCCATAAACGATTACAAGACACCATAAGTGCTGTGATTCTCACAAATGAGAATCCCAGTTTACCAGTACCTAAAAACGAAAGATGCTTTTCATCAAAAATTATAAGCAAGAATAATTTTAGTTCTACAACAGAGAATCTTAAATCCAACTCCCAAATCACACAGACAAGTAATTCCCACCCACTTCTGACAGAAACAAAGTAGAGGAGCACATTTAAGTTGTAAAGATAACCTAGAAGGCTACAATACAACACTATAATTAAACTGAGATTCTATACTTCAAGAGTCTAACATTAGCTATAAGAAAGCAAAAAAGGTCCTTAATGCTGCACAGTAAAATCTTTTGGGGCTTAGCAGCTTTTAAAACAAGCAAAAAAAAGAGTTTACAGATAAAAGATAGTGGTTTGTAATCCATTAAAATTAATTTCTCATTTGTTAGCATGATGAGGGGAGCAGAAGGCTCGACACCAGCCATTGTGCAATGCACAGCAGTGACTTGTGAAGGATTTCCCAGAGCCTTACCTGTATTTGTTGTGTAATGCATGTGGTCAAACTGCTCTTATACAGATACTAATGAAAAAAATCAGAAAGCTTACTAGGTTCAACAGCAATAAAATTTTCCTATCTCAAGGGGTTTTTTTGAAAAAATAGGCAAGTTTCCAGGCAGGTAATGGATTCTTCCCATTTTTTAGCTATAAAAAAATGTATCAGTATATAAAAAGAGAAAGATTGTAGTGTCTCTATTGGTGCCTGCCCTACTCAACCACCATTTTCCTCATTAGTTATGAGTTTTTAAGGACACTTTACACACCAGGTAAGGTCAACAGACTGTAACAGATGACCCATCACCTCCATCACGCTTCACAGACTGACTTAGGCTTCTACTTCCAGATTCAAGTTTGCCCAAACTGATTTTAACTGGCCTTTCCACCCACCTTTACCCCAAATCTGCACTGAGAACTGCCTGATCTCTAGCAGGAAAAGAAAGCTGCAGACCGCAAGAACACACCAGTTTTTCCTGGGAACTTACCAAGCATTTTGCTTACATAGGGCTCAATGTCCACATCCTGCAGGTGCTGGTAGGTGTGGGCATGGTAGAGGCGCAGGGTGGAGTCCAGGCGGATGGACACCCACACCCCATCCCCCACCCATGCCAGCTGCCTCACTTGGCTCTCCCTCCTTGGGTGGGCATCAAAGGACTTCTATGAAACATTGGGGTTCAAATCAGAAAGTAAAACAAAGGGAAGAGTAAGAAAGGTTTCTCTGTAACTCTCATACAGTCTAAACTGGCAATTTTCAATCAAGCATAACCCTCTGATTTGCAAGATCACAGACAGTGTTTAGCTCAGTTACAAATAGCTCTAAAATCCCCGAGTGTGATCTCAAAGCTGTAATTTCTTACTCGGTCTTCATTTACATATCTAATCCCAGCCTGCTCCAGCTTCTGTCTCCCTTGAACCTGGAGCCATTTTGGAGCCATTTTTGTGCCACAGCACAAAGTACATGTGCCCAAAAAGTGTCTTTCTTCCTTGTTCCATCATGACTGACTCATAAACAACCTCACCTGTGCAAAGTACACACTGTCCACCAGCAAAACAATCCATTTCACTTTTATATGAACTTCATTTCAGTTTTCCCATATATATTTATAGTCTTCTTCACAAAAGCAGGTTATTATTGGGTGATTGATATTTTCAGAAGAGCTGAGCAGTCACCCTCCAAGGTCTGGCCCATGCCTCAGGCCAATTAGCAGGAGGCTGAAGCACTTATATTGCTCAAGGCTTGCAGAAACCTCAGCCACTTTCTGCTCTTAAGATGACAGACTAAACACTGCAGATAAAACACTAGCTCACACACCTTGCATAGACTATTCTCTAACTGGAAGGAGAGTACATTCCAAATTAACACTTACAAACCTCTGCACATGGGTGGAGAACAAAATGAGGCACACAGAATAAGCTGGGAACTGGCCTTACAGCCCCTGCTCTGCACAAGGATTTCCAATTTCTGGCCAGCCAAAAGTGGAGAACTAAATCTCCCAAAAACTGGTTTCAGCAAGTGAGAACTGTCTCATCATAGTGTTAAGTCTTCCAAAACAACTATTTCATAAAACAAATTTGCTAGGTAGCCGGTTTCCGTACTGATGAAAACAGATGTTTCTGGAGTTACTCTGGAGTCTGAGCTGCAGCATTAAAACATAACATTTAATTATTTTAATCACCATTGGAACTTACCTCTATTTTCATGGCCTTTGGTTGAACAACATAGATTTTGTTCCTGTAGCCACACCAGACCTTGTCATGTACCACTGTCATGCACCGGATGGAGTGGTGTGGCCGGCCCAGGTCCAGGAGGTGATAGTTTGACAAATCCCACTGACCATCTGCAAAAACAGGAAGAAAAAGAAGTAAAACTCACAGGAACCTGTGTATAGTTTAAGGAAAATTTAGAAGTACAAGCAACTATGTTAAAAGTCTAATTTTTTAAAGCATTGTAATAATCTGGGTAAATCTGTACAAGTTTATGTACAGAGGCTAGGCTCCTCATTAAAAAAAACAGCAACTAACATCCCAAAAGCTACCTGTTTTAAAAAATAAAGATGTACAATGATTCAAGTTAAAAACCCAGCAAAACATTTTTAAATCAGCAGGTTACCCCTGTGCTACAGGCTCTGCTTGACTAGGACCAGTACCTGTGAAAACAAACAGCCTTATGTAATGAGGCTAGGCTCCTCATTAAAAAAAACAGCAACTAACATCCCAAAAGCTACCTGTTTTAAAAAATAAAGATGTACAATGATTCAAGTTAAAAACCCAGCAAAACATTTTTAAATCAGCAGGTTACCCCTGTGCTACAGGCTCTGCTTGACTAGGACCAGTACCTGTGAAAACAAACAGCTTCCCACACAGCACCAGGCACCTGCTGCTTGACTGAACATAGAAGTGTTGGCCAGTGCAGATTTTTTTAAAATATGCTGCAAGATCTTAAAAAAGGCACCTGAAATCTACTAAAAGCATACTAAATTTTGTCATTCAACACCAATTAAAATTCTTCTGTAGACTGAATTAAGGCCACAGATCAATGACATTCACTAGAGAGGCTTTTAAAACCACTGCAGTGAGTTTTAAAAAAATAAACAAAACAAAACCACTAAAAACAACTTCATCATAGCTGCATCTTTTCCAGTATTTGCATTAGTGTTGTGCAACTTTTAAAATTCTTTTAAATGCTGAGCACAAGGATTTAAGCATCACAAGGGAAAGATGAAAGAATAGGGTGGAAAAACAAGCTAATAGGTAAGTTCCAGTTGCTCATAGTAAGACCTTCCCCACCAGGTCCTATTTCTGGAGGCTGTAGAATGGAGCTGGTTCAGGAGCAGTTTGGGCAGAAATTCTGAAGGGATGCTTACAAAATTCTCATTGAAGTACTTGCCCAAAGACAATTTTTATCACTAATAAAACAGAAGACATTATTATTGAGCATAATGAAAATGCAAGAGAGATGATGATCAAAGCAGACTTTCAGATGGCTTTTTCCTATTTAGCAGATCTATCCCATTCTCCATTTCAGAGTAAGAAAATACTCCATGAATACACCACAAAAGTGCAAAAACAGAACTTGAATCTGCAACTGAAATAACAAGAAATATTTCTCATGACAACCCAGAAAAAGGTCATTGGGGAATACATTATCAAAACATTACTTGTAAATGGCACATTTCTTTCCTGACTACTGTTAAAAATTCCCCGGTTTCCAGATGCAACAGAATCCTTACCAACTCCCCGGTGAAAGATCGCAAGCGTCCCATCTGCCAGTGCAACCAAGACTATTCCTTTGACATGTCTGAGGAAAAAGGAGGCACAACAACACACTCTGTTAGACTGCTCTGCTCAGAAGGCAAATTTAAAACTAGGTATAAGCATTTCATATTTCAGCATATATTTTACAGTCATTTTTTATTAGCCCCAGTGTTTTGATTTCTACAATATAGCTCAAGAGAAGGGACGTAACAAGGGATCAAAATCCAGTTCAGAGAGATTGAAATATATCTGGTTACAATGCCTGAAGAAAACAGCAAAAATAGCAACGTATAACTGTTTTGCATAGCTACAGCTCATCCTTTGGCCTATGTACTTCCAACAGGTACAAGATTCATTTTATTTTCCTTACTCCCCAGAAGTTTTCATTGTCCCTCAAAGAGCGTGCAGGCAGTTACGGCAACTGACATTCCCAATATCTGAGAAGGAAATATAAAACTACTTTGGAAAGTATTTTAACAGAAATTCATTATGATTCACAAGACATTCTTTAAGGACTTACACAATACTGAGAATAGAATCTTTAAGTTTAATGGCATGAACACATTTCCTCCATTGGGCCACTGACGAATGAACATACAGGCTGCAAAGACAAATCAGGAGGGATTAAAAGCACTACCAGACAAAAACAACCACAAGCAAAACTCTTATAAACTGAAATCCACAATCAAAGGGAAGGCAAGTTTTCATCTTCCACTGGAAATTATGTATACACTGAAAGGAAGAACTACATGAGCAGCAGAATGGCTTTTTCAGAGGCCTAAAGCATTACAAACTCCCTTGTGGATCCATCTGCAGTAAAAATTACAATATGTTTTTCTAGCATACTAAAATATTGAAAATTATGTAATTAACAGACCATAACAATTCCTTTGAATACAAAAAAAATCTAGAACTTCTCTGCAGAAGTGTTATCTAACAAAAAAGGACTTGCTAACCACCTACAATACTTCCTTTGAATTCTGCAATGCCTAAAAACTGCAGCAAAGCATTCAAGGTTTTGGCTCTCTTGAGATCATCCTGTGCTTAATCTTGACTCGAGATGGTTATCAAGCCTGTGGGCACAAGAAGCAAGTTTAAAGTAATTATTATAAATAAATATAACAAGATTAGTACTTCCTTACCATCCATTCTGTGCTCCAAGCCACATGGTCGGTAAAAGGCTACTCATTTTCTGTGCTTCTTCTCTCACTAGATCTTGCTCATTTGGCAGAACTGCAACATCCTTATATAATTCTGACTCAGTACTAGAAAAAAACACCAGTTAAAATACATTTAATGAACTGCACAGATTACTCAGGCTGTAAGCCATGTGTTTACCTCACTACTAAGAGTTCCTACACTGGCTTTTGGAGTACATGAGATGCTTAAAAACACAGTAACCACACATGAAAGTACAATACAGATGAAAACCTCAATAACCATGAATTTCTTCAAATGGACATCTATTTTTACAGGGAAAACTAGATTCCATTCAAACCTGTCAGTATTATTACCTCTGGGGAATGGCAGAAGAGAGTCACAAAGCACAGTCTTGTACCAAGACTACTTATATAAACCTCAACACACTTAAAAAGGAAAAAAAAGTAGTCATTTTGTCTCCATGCTACGTGCCTACGAACATTATACTTCTTTTTTTAAATACATTTTAAGAGGTATAAGGACTGTGACTAGGTACTTAGGCTGATACACTGGAGATGCCTCCATTGTATGCTGCACTCCCAAGGGATCTGTAAAGACATGCTCTGTGTAGACTCCAGTTTGTGCACTATCAGCTGTATCTTCTCCTGTCCCTGCATTGACTTCTGTTGCTTCTGTTGCCTCCTCTGCCGTTGGAATGTTCTCATCTACTGAATTATTTTCAGCTGCAATATCTATGAAATAAACAAATTTGAAAAACTTTTTAACAACTGCGATAGAATTTGCTATTGTTTAAAACAGCCAGAACTCAATACTTAAAACTAAAATGAATAGCTGTTATAGCCAGACAGTTACAATCTCCACATCAGAATCAAAAAACATCACATCAGAAATGCCCAAATTTTAGCAGGTTGCACTGTATAAACAAATGTCAAATGAACTTTTAAGTATCAACCCAGTGACTGATGGCTCAGACTGGCCATTAAATTATTAACTAGGACAGCAGTAAACAAGGCCAACCAGCACGTGTCCATTGACAATCATATCACCATACAGCTCTGCAGGCCATATGACCAAAAAAAAAAAAGTATTAATGTCTATGAAATAATCAGTTTCGCTTAAATCTCTATTAAGACTTGACAAAATCCAAGGCATTTATTTTAGTCACTCTCTGATAACATCTGCATTTCAAATACTACATTAAAATTTCTCTCTAGAGCAGAAACAAGAATTCTCTTGTACCTGCAAAAAGCAGCCGCCAATTCCCATTTCATGTCACCTTCAACACTTTTTCAGCTACAATTTACAGATTTACAGAGAGTTTATGTTATCACAGCTTACACACTGTTAACCTCAGCAGTTGCACCACTTATTTCCAGCTGCATCTTGAGGTGCTTGGCCAGCCCTGACACACCTGCAGTGTTTATCACATACCTGACTGTTTCTCTGCCACAGGGGAGGCCCCATTGGTGTCGTGGGCACCAGGAGCCCCCATGAGACCCTCAGCAGTGCATCCCACCACAGTGATGCCCCCCAGCAGGCTGTCGGTCTCAGCAGAGCTGTTGCTGGTCATACTGCCACACAAGGAGGATTTGTCCACTTGGCTGGAATCTGCTTCCTGGGACCCTTCTCCTGCAGGGTAGTCTGTTTCCCTTGCCCCTGAAAGAGATTAAACTCAGAATTACATAATATCCTGAGCTTTAAGGGACCCACAAAGATCCAGTCCAACTCCTGTCCCTGCACAGATACCCAGAATTCCCACCCTTTGTCTCAGAGCATTATCCAAACATTCCTGGAGCTCTGGCAGCCTTGGTGCCATGACCACTGCCCTGGGGAGCCCTATCAGTGCCCCACCACCCCCTGGGGATGAATCTTTTCCTGATATCCAGCCTAAACCTCCCCTGACACAACTTCAGGTCATTCCCTTGGACCCTGTCACTGGGTGTTTTTCATAGGGATAAAGGTGAATCACTCCTGTATCTAATAACTAAGCTTCAAACTCAATGAGCTCTCCAGAGATTAAACATGCAGGCAGCCCCTGTCTACAAGGTTAGTTTCAAATAATCAGCAAATGTGGAAGATGCTGTCACAAAGTTCACAAAACAAATGCAAGATCACTGTATTTCAATCTGTAACTTTCCAAATAGTTTATTTCCATTTTAATTATATCTTCTTCTAAAATCATAATTTCATAACAGTGCATGTACACAAGGGCACCTCTATATCTTTATGAAGCATTTAGGTGCAATAGATCCTTGGTTCTGGAAGAAAAACCATTTTTCTCATGTCCAATCCTCTTATACTTTCAAGACTTAAAATACACTCAAATGCAACAAGGATTCCCTCTGCAGGGAGCTCCAAGACTTGTTGTTTATCTTCAAGAGGCTGAAGAAGTCAAAAAAGCAGCAAACACATTATTCTTTTTGTGATGTTCACAATTCCATGAAGTATCAACACTGTTGCAGAGTTTATAGTACATCAAACAAAACAGTTCCCCTTGGCTGCTGACATCTCTCAGATTTTCAGTCCATTTAAGTCAACAGCCAACTAAAGAGTGAAACAGTAGGGTAGAAAGGCAATAGTTAAATGTACAACTAATCACTTTCTTACTGCTCTGTTACAGTAACTTTTCATCATACTAAATAACAAATCTGTGGGTTTTCATTGCATAAGAAAAGCTGAATAAGAATCAGTTAATAAAAGCAGGACCTGAACCAGCCCAAGTGTTTACCTGGCACACTAGCAATACAAAGTACGTGAGAATTGCAAACAATGAAACTGTCCAGAATATTCCCCGGTTGGTTTGCATCAATAATGATAACTTTTGTAGCAGAATGTGTGCTAGTACAAATCCAAACTAGACTGGATAATTCTTCCTGGTGTTTCAGTTCCTTTTGCTGATCCTGAAGGAGAACAAAGGCAGAAATGAACAACAGAAAGGGAGACAAGAATAGAATTATTACCTTTGATCTTCTATGGTCTTACTTTTTCACCTACAGAAATACACATAAATATGTGGGAAGTTAAATATCTTCAATTCCATTGTAAAACTACACGTAGTTACTTGTTCTTTATGCATCTGAAATATAAAGCTCCCTCATATTTCATACTTCTATTAAAAATACATAAAATTATAATTACACTGCATAATTATACAGTTAGACCAGTATAAAATAAAAACACTATTGACATGCCAACTGCCATACTCAGTATCACGACAGGTTAATGTGATATCCCAAAACACTTGAAAATTCAGACTGTTTTTATGCCCTTAATATGAATTCCAGTCATGGCAGTTAGAACATAAACAGGTCTGACACAAATGGTTTTTAAAGGAAGCAGCACTGGTATAAGCAGTACATCATTTTGATGTAAAATTTATTTGCTCTTGAGATTTGCCAGCAAGGGAAGATTGAAAAGTATTTAATAGTTGGATTCAATAACCCAAACATCCTGGGCTAATGACTAACCAAGAAAACTCTACTTGTTACCAATGAACCTGATTAGAAAATACTTTAGTACTCTACAGTTACACAGTAAAGGTGTATAACTATATAATTTATTAAATGTGCCTTGCAGTGACCTTACCTTGAGCTCCTGGTCTAGTTTATCTAAGCTACTCTGGGATCCTGTTTGCTGCTTGTTGCCATCTGCATCCACACCAGTCACATCATTGTAGAACACACTGGCACCAACCACAGACCCTCCATCTCGTGTCTTCCCTCCTGACAGGTTCACCCCTACAGCACACCACAGCTTGGGAGAAAAAGAAATGTTTTTCTTGAATCTCAAACTAAAAAAAAGAGACACAAGCATTGTTAAATATGCTAAGTGATATCAACATTATTATATATCCAGAGTCCATTTTAAGTTATTAATTACAATTAAAATCATATACATTTTACTGAGACAAATTCTTCTTCATTATGTTTTAAAAATAAACAACTTATTTGAAAAATAATGTAATTGAATCCAAAACAAAAATATTCAAGCTATAGTTTGCACAAGTCTCTTATCATCACTGGAAACATTCTACCTTCATAGAGGTATCCTTCTCATCCAAAGGTCTCAGGTAAACAGGTACAGGCAAGTTCTTCATCTTATTTTCACCCTGTCCACCATTTGCCACCTAGGTAAAAAACCAAACAAACAAACTGGAAAAATTTACCTTTAAAAGAGGTTTACAATCTTTGGAATCAGTTGCTCAGAATTTATTAAACACAATTAAGAGTTTTGCATTGTTGTCTCCTTTAGAAAGATTCTTTACTGCTAAGTTCAACAAAAAAAAAAGCTGGAATCACTCAAACACAAGCTGTGAAATCATACACTATTCAAATGCAACAAAACATGAAGCTGTTACCATTACACTTGAAAACATCATACCTGTTTGTACTTCTGAGGTAGACTCCAGCCAAAAGCCTGCACTCTGCCATCCTCCTTCTGGACATGAGCTTTCACCTGGCGGTACTGCTCTCTCTTCTGCTCCCGGCGTGAGGCTAAACTAGCTTCAGTTCTGGGCAAGAATAAGGATTGAGGAACTTCTTACTTATGCTCTTTAGAATCTCTTGTGCAATGGGAATTGCTGTTAAACTCAATAACCAAGATCACTGGAAGCACTGGGTTACCAAGGATATCCCTAGGGTTTTTTTACCTATTAAAACACCAGGTTCCCCATGGGCTGTTTTTAAAAGATTAGGGAAAAAAGGCAAAACTAGAAAGTCTATTGCCAGCATCCTTAAAAGAAATTATCTTGGGTTGTGTAGCTCTAATAGAAGCTTTAAAAATTGTAACTCACAAGGACATATTGCCAAAACAAAGCACAGGAGAAAAAAAAATTACAGATTCTTGTTAGCCTGACTCTTAAGTGAACCTTAAGTACCTGTACAGTTATTGCCCAGCTACAGAATTTTCATATAAAAGTGTACCAAGTGTTGCCTCCTGTGCCTAAATGCACTTTCTTGAAAGGCAGTGGTATTTACCAAGTAGAATATTTCAGCCAGGTGCTCAAAGTATTCACCCACTGCTGTACATTTCACTCTGCACTATCTTGAATCCTTATGAATCAACACTCACTTCAGGAGATTATACTTTACTTAGCAGCATGCTAGTAATCTCAGAGGACTAAAAGAGTAAACACTTGATAAAGCATATCTACTATAAAACTAAAATGTCTTACTCTTCACTGAGGAATTCAAAGGCTTTAGATTTGTCACTGGGTAATTGAGATAAGGTGCTGCTTCTTTTCTTGACTGATGGAGTAATGTGCGAGGTTGGAGCATTATATTTAACATTGACAGGAGGTTCTGGTTTCTTTGCTGTATTGCTGGATGAACTGAAGAGCCTGCTAAAACTAGAAGAAGAGAAAAAGACAAGAGTCAAGATTTGTCAGATATATCCAAATTTGACTATGCAGGCAAAACACAGCATATGCCAGCCTGCTCAAGACAGTTAAAGTAAGAAACTGGAGCCCAACATAGCAGCAGCCACCACACACTCAGCAACACACTCAAAGCACAAAAACTCATGTCTGTAAGAAAAATTCTTAAAGGATTATTATCCCATTTATCAAATTCAATGGGAACTTTACCTTGAATTAACATCTACAGGCAAACAACAAAATTAGGATGTGAACATCACACCTGGAAGACAGTTCTATGAAGGACATTAGGAGATGCAGAGAGCATTTTAAAAAACCCACTATTTCTATGCAACAAGATAAAACAGTTATCAGCAAATCACAACATCCAAAATATTATTTGACAAACATCTTGTTGAGAAGAACACTGGTTTAGATTTAAAGAGCTTGAAGTCAGAAAGGAGAATGTAACAATCAGTAAGCTGTACTTCACAGAGGGAAAAGAAGCTGAAATAAATGCAACCCCCATGTGATATTCAGGTTTCTACTTGTCATCATAAAAATGAATCTGGAGAAAATGTTCAGGACAAGAATCTGGTGTATATTCAGCTAGGAAAAATATTCCAGCACTTCAGCATTTAACTTCACAAAGTGCACCGCCACCCACTGCATGCTGCAGCTTACAATACATTTTGACTTCCAGAGCAGTCTTACCGAGTTGGCATGCTGGGCAACAAGAGGAGAAGCGTTAAGACAGCTTCATCTGCCAAAAAATAATTAGCTAACATACACAAATGTGCCAGCTAATTGGTTAGGGTCTTTATTTATTTCTGCCAGTAAGTTTTGTTTCTGTACTTACAATTGCCAAATGCTTGATCTTTTCTTCTCTTGCATGGCTGGATTTTCTCTGGATGCTCTACAAGAAATGAATTCCAAGTTTACTGAGTAAGCAACAACTAAAAAAGGAAAAGTAATGAAACAGTGTTTAACTCTTATTTTTTAAAAAAGGATAATATCTTGAAAATAACAAAGCCTGTTTTTTCACACTACTGCTTCTTTACTGATCAGAGCACAATATTGAAATTCCCACTACAGGAAATAAACTTACATAATAAATTTAATCCACATTTCTTTGCATCCTAAACAAACTGGCAACTTTTCTGACAGACAAGTCTGCATGACACTTTGTAATGAAAAAAAGCTTGAAGAAAGCAGCAAACCATTTTAAATTATTCTGCCCCCTATTTAATATTTTAACCATTGTTTTTTGTTTTAAAGCCTATTAATCTTCAATACATTAGTAAATAATTGATAAAATGAGTGTGCCCATAGACATAGATAAGAGATAGGAGAGGATTTCTACAGCAGATAATAGCTACAGAAGAACAAGCCATGGCTGTTGGGAATGTACGTTTTTCTCCCAAAGGGTCACAGGCATGAGGACAATGGGAACAATTACATGTCACTGCTGTCCATGGCCAGCAGGCAGCACCACAGCCTCTGGTACCTATGGTCAGGGACAAGGATGAGCTGGGCTGAGGTCTGAGGCAGAGGTCTGAACCATACCTTCCAAACAACTGAATATTCAGGATACAAATGAGACCAAATCACTGTCTTTATTGCTTATATTTAACATGCCTTGCACAACTTTAAACTGTTTTACCCTGAACAACCCAAGTCTTTCCAAAGGAATTATGCTCAGTCTGAAGACAACATTATCCCTATTTTGACATCACAAGGTATGTGTACGCACAGTGTAATTTTTAATGCCCACCAGATTAATGTTATTTACAATCACCAACTTTTGTAACTGTTCAGAATAAGCATCCCTGGAAAAAATGTGCATATTTCACATCATATGAAGTTAACACATTTTCACTGACGTCCTGCCAAGAACCATTCTGACAAATTATATGCCCATAACTTAAAATCAATGATCCTCGTGGGCATGAGGAAACAAGCAGAAGGCAATGAACCTGCTGACTAGATCACTCAGCATCTAAAAATCACAAGGAGCTCTGTCAAAGATTCTATAAGAGCCTTTTCACCTTATCATCTCAGTCCATCGGACAGCCTCCTGCAGTTCCATCAGCCTCTCCTTGTACTGGTTCCTCTCCATCAGCACTCGGGCCATTTCCACACGTGTGAAGCGTTTCCGCTGGGCCGTGGGGACATCGTTCTGGGCATACAAGTTAACAAACATGGCAGGGACAAAGGAGCACCACAGGGCCCTGCAGAGCCACCCTCTGCCTCCTGATAACTGCCAGGCTAGGGCACAATTCCAGATTTCAAATAGTTTGGGGCTTTCAAAATCTGGGTTTTACCTTCCTCTCCTCCTATCCTTTGTATGCAATATAATGTGAATGAAAACAGCTCTTCAAAAAAAGAGTGTGGTAACAGTGGGCAGAGAGGAAAGCAAGCAAACTAATCACTGTCAATTTAAGTTTACTTGTGCTCTTTAGATCTTCTGTCATTTCTATACAGGGAGGAACTTTACCACTACTAATTAAGCCATAACTTTTAGTAGCACTCACTAAACACACAGACTTCTAATGTCCCATTGAATTACACACACAAAACCACACATATACACCTACATCATCATCCTCTTTAGCCTTCTGTCTTGCTTCTTCTGCTTCTGCACGAGCTCTAAATAGAAAATAAAAAACAGCTGTAATAAATACCACAGTAGAGTTTTTCTTCTTTTCTTTTTTTACAACCATGGAATTAAACTTACTTTCTCAGCTCTTCTTCCAGTTCTTTATTCTTCTCTTCAAGCTTTTGTTTTGCTTGTTTTACAGCCTCTAATTCACCTTGTAGTACATCCTTTTCACAGGTCAATTCATCCACCTTGGCTATTAAATCATTTTTCACAACATTCAGTGCATTTCTACACAAACATTGAAAACATATAGGTACAAGGATTGCCATGGTCACACAGTTCAGCTTCAGCCTGGTTTTATTTTTAAAGACCTACACATTTTTTACACAGAGCTGCTGTAAAAAGATACCGTTTTCTTAGAGGTCAAACCACCTACCCCCAAATCTCTAACATTCAAACATATTCACGTTCTCTCTATTAGAAAAAAGTACTGATAAATCAGTTTGCTTTGAATAAATCCCTCAACAGTGCTCCAGTGGATTTGCCTCTGCACTTAAAGTTGTGTTTCTGACATGGAGTTGATTTCCTCAGGACACAGCACTGCATTTTTTGGAGTCTTACAAGGATAAAAGCAGACTTTTCTTATTAGGTACTTAATTTCTAGAAGAAGACCAACTCAGAGAAATACACCTACAAATTCAAAATAATCACACCCTCATTACTCTTAGAACTGAAAGCACATTTGTATAGTTTCAATACTATATCAGGATATTGAAGATATAATGGAATAACAGGAAGTCAGTATTTTTTACATAAACATTCTCACTTACTTTGTCTCCAGCAGCTGAGTGTTTTCCAAAATAAGGTTTTCAACCTCACGCCCCATTCCTTTCCAAAGGAAACAAACACATGAAATTAGCAAATAAAATGGATGTTTTTACAAAACTTATGTTTTGCCATTGTCTAAAGTCAAATGAATTTTATGTATGACAAACTTGTTAGAAGAACTGTGAGCTATCTGAAGTTTCATGTCCAACCTACCTTCTACAATTAGCTTTCCCTCCCACCTTCTCCCAGCCTGACTTCAGTTAAAAAAGCCCAAAGACATCCCTAACTAAGCACAGGCCAGTGCTGCTACTCTGTATATTTAGATGATGTTACAGTACTAAGTCAAAAACCAAACACAGCATATGTTGCAGAAATATTAGAGCACAAAATGTTCCGTTTAAAATGCTCAACTATCTTTTACATCATTATCATTAATGCTTTTTGATCTTTTATAAACAGATTGTTATATGCCAAAGTGTATTAGTTATAGACACAAGACATGCTGAATAAAGTTCAGATTGTGAAAGCCCTGCAGATTTCCCCAGAGCAAATGATACCTTACCAAAGAAATTATGGTCTTTAAAGCCCATGCATTCCATGTAGAGCACAAACAAGAACAAGAAACATTTCATGTGAGGTGGAGTATGAGCGAGGAGAAATAAAAAATTAAGACATAGGAAGTAAGAGTGAATTAAAACAAAGCCACCACCAAAAAGCTGAAGTGGGATGTGATGTGATTAGAAGCAGGATTTATACAGAAGACTGATGTTGAAGAATGTAAGTTTGTCACAACCATTTCCATTGGTTAAACCTCTTATAAGAATCAGTAACTTTATAAAAGTCTCTCATTTTCTATGAAATAAGTTAGAAGCACAGTCCTTGGAAGAAATTCTAAGCCATTCAGAAGTTTCCAATTAATATGCTCTTATGGAGAAAACTGAACATAACTTTTCAAGTAACTACATCAGTGTTACTTAAATTTCTGGAAATTAATTTCTCACCCTATTTTTTGCATACCTAATATAATTTTCAGAAATTTAAAAAAGGCAATTTCAGGAGAGAATAATTATTTTGCACCTTGCACAGCAAAATAATTATGACACAGATAACAGCAGAAATTATGTTAATTCCAGATTAACATAATGAATAAAAAAGGTATCTTAATGGTGGAGGGCTTTTAAAATACTTTAGGAACACAATCCTCTAAGCAACTTTGGCAGCAGAAGACTTTAAAGATATTTGGATAACAAAGAAGAAAAGGTATCTATAAACAGACATGCAAGTCAAAGTTCCCTCTTTTGATATTTCCCTCTCTGGGTTTTGGATTAAAAGTAAATGACATTTACTGAAGTAAATTAGATCAGCCATGGTTAATTTATCAATGTCTGGAGAAATTCCCTATACTACAGCCATCAAGAGATTTTATTCAAGTTGCTATTGCTTTTTAAACATTTTCAATATTCACAAATAAACGTATGTAGGATCATGTCCAACAGATTTCAGGATCTTTTATAATGCAAGAACAAAAACTAGAAAGCCAGAGTGCAATGGCAAAAAAAAGTTACCAAGCGGGGAAAAAATGCAGAGAATGTATTGTATGAGAGCAGCAGCCAAGAATGCCTAACTGGAGAAGCAACAGATTTCAAAGATTTTTTGAAAAAAGAAGCATACACACCAGAATATTCCCCTGGGTATGCAGCCCAAGAGAAAACAGATTAGAGAATCCCAATTAACTATTTTTAAACAACTCCATACTGAAGTTTAATGCTTACTTAGAACAGGTCCAAATGCTTCAAACACACAGACTATTCTGGATGTAGGTGTGGCTTTTCAGGTTTTGGACTACAGTTGTTCTTAAAGCAAAATGATGATTCTAAAATAAAATTTTCAGACCAACACATTCTGCATAACAAATGCAGGTGTAACCCCAGGCTTAGTGTGCACACACTGGTGTTTCCAGCAATAGATTTAGAGAAAATGGTAATAAACTCACTGACAACCTTAAATAAGTTATACTAAAAAGTGTATTATTTTTTGCCCATAAAAAACAAAGCATTAGAATCAGGACATCCTGACAATAGTTTGATTTCTTTAATCAATTTATCACAGCTAAGGGATGGATGTTGCTCCATGTTAATACTTCTCCAGTATCTATATTTTTGCATGCAGAATGTGTGATTAGTTGTCCCTCTGAGAATGGAATGACAGCCAAGAGTTTTAGATGGAGTGTATAGCAGTAAGGATGTGGAAAGCCTCACTGCTCAGAGTGACAACAAAGAAAAACCATCTCAGACTGGAAAGAGGCCGTTACTCCTAGTGAGTAATACCTGCAGAAATGTCACTTGTTTGATATAAAGTAAGTTTCTGGAGGAACACTGAACAACCAGAATCCAGACTGCACACAGGAGTTTTAACAGCCCTAACAATCTGTATTTTTGCCGGGTCAGAGGACAGAAGCAAACAAGCTGCTGATTTTCTGCACACAACTCATTTCAAAAGCACCTGAGATAGCATCTGCATTTTATACATTCCATAGTACCAGCTTTCATTACTTCAAAATGAGGCCTGAACAATTACATAGTTAAAAATACCCTGCTATATTGTTTATAAAAAGATTATTATTCTGATGACCGACCTTTTTGATTTTGGTCAACTCAAAACTCAAGTTTATTTCAGTCAGCATAGAAGCAATAGCAAGCTGCTTAGGGGAAGGAGAAATGTGGGTTTCCCCTCCCCTATCAATTAACAGTTTGATTCTCAAATTACCACCATTTCATTTGCTGTAATTCTCTTTCAAGATAAAATCCCTAAGGAGGTGATAAAGCCAGGCCACTACAGATCAGGCACAACCTGAATAAAACTATCTAAAACTAGTTCAAGACAAAAATCCTTCCTTGAGAAAAAAATCCTTATGTAAGAGAACATACAGGGAGAAATAGAGAATAGTGTAGGAAGTGCCCCAAAAGATTAAGACTGTTATACAGAGATAAAGAACAAACACTTCTGGTTTTGCATTCCAATGACTACCTTAGGATGCTACTCAAACAATTTTAATGCAAATGAAGCCTAACAACAAATCCAGCAAGACTAATTAAGCACTTCCTAAAAAGGAAAATTTCTGTATACAGCATCTTTCTTACCCAGTAAATCTGCCCCTTCATCCACATCTCCAATTAGGCCAGAACCAGCAGATGACAGCTCTTCAAAGAGTGACTCTGTGTTACGGTCAAATGCTTTGTTCTTGATGCCTTTGGTGGGAGTGCTGGGCAGAGAATTAAACAAGACATGAAAAAGCAGGGAGATAACACTCCCACAATGAAGAAAAGCTTTCTCTCTATTTTTTGTCTCGTAGTTCATTTGTTCCCTCAAACAAACCCAACAAGCTTTCAGTTGGCTTACAAGTTCTAGATTCTATTTTCAAATACTTCTTTGCCATCAAGATCCCAAACTTAAAGCAGTTGCTGATACTGAGCTGGACAGGATTGTAATAAATTAAAGCACATCAAGTTTTCGCCTATAGAAATTCAGTTGTGTCACGACTTAGCCCTAATGCCTGAAGAATAGACAGCCCAGCTAAACTAGAAGTCATTTAATGTTAACAAGAACGCAAGAGAACTGAATAGTAGGAGGTCAAAATATTCCTCTGGTCAGAGAAGGGGCTCCTTTCACACAAAGCTCTTCTTACGCCCTTAAGATTCACCATACAGGGTAATTTTATTCTTCCCATCACAAGAATTAAACAAAGACAAGAAAAGGAAAATTCCCATACACAGCATTTAATTCTCATATATATTTATTTAATTTAAATAGCCTTCTAAAATTTGTCTTCTTCTTCAAATCACAAGATACAACTTACCTGGAACCCTTATATCCACTGAGATCTTTATCCATATCCAACTCTGGAGTTGACTCGATAATTGCCTGAACTTCAGATTTTTCTTCATTTTCATTTTCCCCTGGGGCAAAGCAAGTGGTACATGCCCATAAACAAAATCATCATGGCATATTAACTACATGTAGGAGTTCTTAATCAATCACCAACTTCTGTTCAAAGACTTATCAAAGTAATTAAATGAAAAGACCCGCAGATTTTGATACTCTAGTGCAGACATTGAAATTTCTAGGTCTCTCCTGAATTTAACACAAGTCATCCAACAGCACTTATTTCCTACTACTTCTGCAATTGAAACCAAGATGTCCAACACTTCATGACCCTTTGTGCCTTTTCTACTGCCAAAGAAATGTCATAAATAATTCTGATTCTTAAGCAAAAAAGACTAAAGTCACCAATAAACCAGACTTATCTCTGACCAATATTCTGTACACCTTAAAATACTGAGTAAAAGCCCCATTCTCATTTGTGGCACAATAAAAGATAATTAATAAGTGATCAAATATGAGGTCCATAGTAATCCTACATGAAGAAGTTAAAGCAGCTCACCGGTGCACACATTTCTTGTCTCTTGAGCTACCTGTACTTCAATATTTGTGTTTACATCCAGTTTCTCATTCGACATCTCTGTGTCCTTTGCATGCCCTTCAACATTTTCCTTTTGAGGGGTTTCAGCAGGCAGCACAGGAACATCTGAAGCAGCTGTGGATGCTGGTGTAGTACATTTGGAGCCTGCTTGGCTAACATCAGAGAGCTCATCCTAGAAATGCACCATTACCAGTAAAAAATGAATACAAAGTGTTATTAGAAGAGTTGGGGCATATAAACTAAGGAACAGACAATAAAATCACTGTATTTTACTGAAAATTATGCAAATGCAAAGACAAAGGAATAAAAATAATATTTTAAGCCAGTACAGTCATTGTTAGCCTATGGTTTAAAAATGCCTTTATTTTTAACAGCAATGTTTGATCTCAGCTGATCATTTTAGTCACTACTTCTCTGTGAAGGCTTCCAGAAAACATGTAGCATTCTCATTCTAAGAGTCCTTCTAGCTGCACAATGAACTGCCTAATCCTCCTAAAGCTGTTATAAAATTAATGGTTCAGAATATACATGGTACCTTAAAAAGCAGCTACTGAAGAACAGATGTAAACATGGATTTAACTGATATAAAAGTGAGTAATTCATTGAATCATAATCACAGAATGGTTTGGGTTGGGAGGGACCTTAAAGATAATTTTGTTCCAACACCCTGCTGTGGGCAGGGACACTTTCCACTAGACCAGGTTGCTCCAAGCCCTGTCCAACCTGGCCGTGAACATATCCATATTTGCAAGCACTTCACTCAGGTTTTATGTGCTTTCCAGTCTGAACTGTGAGCGCTGGCTGACACTGGGAAGGGTACATGGAACTGCAATAACTACTTGTCCAGTTAGATTTCAGATCAACCAAGGAACATCACTAAACAGTTCCTCCTTAAAAACTGACTCCTGACAACAATTCACAGTGACACAGTGTCAAGGCCCATAAGTATGACATTAATTATGGACCTAATCCAGCTGCTGGACTCCAGATTGGGATCATCACTCAGACAGAGCTGCACCAAGCACTGTGTGGGAGGGCAGAGTGGATTGTGTGTGACACAACCAGAGGCACTACCTGAATATACCAACAGCCCTTTTTCGGCTCTTCTCTCATCTCCTTCATTCATATTTTACTGCCCATTCATGCCCAGACCCACATCAGATGTCTGATCTATGACTTAAGCAGCACATGACAGTGAACAACAGCTCACTGCAGAGAGGAAAACAAGCCTGCCTGTTTAGGCCAATAGTTTCTAACACACACCATTAGAGGAATCTTGTTGGGGAAAATAAAGATGAAACTTGAGGCTGCTGTGTGCAAAATGGAGGCAGGATGGTAACTTTTGATAAAAAGTTCTTGTAGAGTTTGTTTGGGAATCAGAGGTGAAACCAAGGTTCCTGGACAAGTCTATGACATTTTTTAAAGAGAATGTGACTAAACTTGTCAAGAACAAAACAGGTTTAGATTTTGCAAAGCACAAATTCACTGCATGCCTTTTTGAGGAAGAAATAAAACTGAATTTTAAGGTTATTTTAAAAAATCCTGCATTGAGATGTACACTGTCTCACTTGTACTTAGCATAAGATTACTATGAACTGCAACTTACAGATTTCTCCTTTTGGAACTTACTAAGGCAAATTTTTTGTGTGGGGGCAGGGAGGAAAGCACACATTTATGTATATCAGCATAAATGTAAAGCTTGCATCCTATAGTAACACCTCCACATTGAATTTGCAAGCCCTAGAAACAAAAATATAGCACTAACTGCCTATCAATTACTGACAGTTCTCATTGTTTTATAGTAAATTGCAGAATAACCAATTATTACTATTTGGTTTTCTGTCAAAAGTATTCAGAAATACAGACACCTCTAAAGGAATGAAAGAAAAGAAAACAACACTCTACAATTTACCCAGTTGCCTTATGAATGGGTGAAGTTGAGGCATTGGCTAATGGGTCATACTTGAGCGAGCAGATACAGAAGGGAGGAAGTGGTGCCCCTTACCAAGGGCAACCAGAGCTCACACAAATGAGGAATAAAACCTCAGCAAAGCTGCTGGCTCTGTTTAAACATTTCTACATCTTTGTATTCCAAGACCATCCACTAACTGATGCAGCACAAACCGATCACTGAATTTCACACACAAAGCTCAAGGAAAATAGCTTGATAGCACAAGAAAAAACAAGGAATTGATTGGTCCTTTCCCTAAGGAAATTTCAAATCACCCCATATGTTTTATATTTCTGACTTTATTATCTATGGTATTTTTTTAGCTTACTCTTGGAAACCACACAGATTAAACTATTACAAATGTCTGTTCTAGAACTAAAGAAAAGCAAAAACAATTTCATTAAATGACACTGAATTAATTGGAATATCTCAAAGACTAAACATTTGAAATTCAGTGCTGTGCTGACTTAGCAAAATTGACTTTTTTCATCATGCTGTCAAAAAGACTTCTCCTGGAAAAAAAAAAGAAAAAATAGTTTAAAAATAATTAAATCTGAAGGAGTAACTCATCTGCAATGCTGTGCTGGAATAAGTAGAAAAGAATGACTGGTACATTACTGTGTGACATCTTACAGCAATATCCGGCAATCTCACTATTGGACAAGCTGCAGAATAACAGATTTTTTCATCTCTGCCACTCCCTCTTTGTGATACTTTTGGAGGAAACTCTGACCGTTAAGGAAAGGTTCAGGCATGAATAGAAAATAGATGCTAGAAAGCAGCAGAATCTTGTTTGTGCCTTGTACTGGATGTTAAAAATATTCAGAAGAAAAGTATTAAGAGAAAAAAGTTTCAAATGCTGGTTTTGACTTCAGTATATCATGTTATTCAACAGGTTCAATTCAGAAGTACTTTACATTCATAGCTACAAAGTAAAGATGTTGCTTTGGACTCAAGGAACTTATTCTGAATAAACAGATTTGAATAACTACAGTTTGTGCTATTTAGTGAATTCTCATTTTAGCAATGCATTATTTTTAGAAGAATTATACCAATAAGCCTATTTTGACAATATGGATTAGCCAATTTTCTGAGGGGAAAGGTGGAATCAGAAGCTTCCCTTTCTATCTCATCTCCAGCTACTCTTAGTCATAACTTGTATTTATTGTATGTAAGCTATATTTCAGTCAGCTTTCCTAAAATCTGCCAATTCACTAATGTTAACTGCATAAGACAAAGGAAATTGGACATATTCAAGATCCAATCTCCTGACTAGCATTCTTTTTAAGTGAAAAAGTTTTAGAAGCAAACTCACACTGTTACTTTGATATCCCTATAATTAACCACTACTTACTCCTCCATTATCTCCTTATGACCTCCATTTTAAATAAATGGATTCCAATTACCTCCAAATTGTTTTTGTAGTTCTGATCAGTTAATATTCCCATGCTAGGCAGGTATTAAGTTCACTTAAGAGGAAACTCCTCTCAGCTATATGCTTTTCCAGAAATAACAGTACATTCCAAAAAAACTCATAAAGAAATATATACTGGGAGGATTTACATATTCTGGAGTTCTTTACCCGGCAGATCCTCCTCCTGCTGTGCTGTGAGTGCACCCTAGACTGCCAGACTCATCACACTCCAACACCACTCCCCCATTCCTCCATTCCTGCAGATTGTTTTATTCCACCCTCTCACAGTTGGAATGTAGAACAATTGCAGGAATTATAGCCAAGCTACAAGTAAGGGAAATCACGCTCACAGACTAATTTAGGAAAGTTAGGTCATTCTCAGCTCTGTGGTCTATCTGCACCATACATCTGGTAGCAAGCAGAGGCTGCATGAAGAGCACTGCCTATGTAGTAACCAAAACTTTCCTTCTAAAGCAGCATTAATAAAGCTAATTAGACTGTTCCCCACTACCTAGTAACATATTTAGTGTAGAAAAACCAAGTTGGAACCTTTGGAAAGGGTCCTTAGTCAGAAAGAAAAGACCCACTACTGCAAATAAGAGGAGAACTAATCTGTATTATCACTCATTTGGAAAATGCCTCCAAAACTTTGTTTCTTGTACTAAGAAAAGTTCCCTCAAAGTTCACTGGAGTAAGCAATGCATTTGGCATATACAGATATGTCTTAGGGGTCTACATCCCCTCTTTCAATTTGGTGACTTTTTGGTTTTTTCCATCCTCCCAAAGATTTACCATGTGTTATGGGAGTTTTTCCTGCCACACAAGGCAGCCAGGCTCACTCACCTTGAGGCTGGTGTGGGACCGTGGCTGGCTCAGCTCATGGAATTTCCAGTGCCCTGCCGCAGGTGTTTCTGCCACCTCCCTCTGAGCCTCAGGCGTGAGGAGAGCATCTCCTGCAGGTAATGGGAAGATGCCCAGGGATACTGGACGCTCCTTCCTGTTGTAAAGACATGCAGGGTTCATCAGCCATCTCAAATGTCCCACAGTTTATTTTCCTGAAGACCTCTGAAATCATCAGGGAAGTGGTGAAATTCCAGGTTCAAACATCCAGATACTGCCCCATTAAATGCGCAGTGCAGCACACTCAGACTGTGCCACAACACCCAATAATTCCTCATTTCACAATTGCCAAGTCAATTCCATGGCTTTAAATAGCAGTTATTGATTTACACTACAGCTAATCTGTAGCAAACAAAAGTTTATAGAAATGAAACACCTGATCAATAGAAGTATAAGACAAAAGTGTTTCCCTACTTCAGATTGAAAATAGTTTTCAGCAGCCACTATTAAAAATACTGTTTTGCACCTTTTCCTCCAAGATATAACCACATAATTTCTACAACAGCAAACAGCTAAATCATCAACTGAAGCATTTGCAAAACTGTAAACAGTAAGCCTCATGCAAATCTTCTCAAATCATTGGGTATTTTATTCCTGAAGATCATAGAAATGGATTTCTGTAAGAGAAAAGAACTGGGTCAGGGAATTACCAGTGTGACAACTGGCTCAGCTAAAAATTGTGTAGTTTTACCCAAGATCAGTTCAACACTCTACTTCCCCCTAAAGCTGAACAAAAGCTTGTGCCAGCAAAGCAAATTATTTCATCCCAAATTTTCACTTCTTCACTCTTTCTACTTCCCTATGGCAAATAGCATTTGGAAATTCTAAAGGTTTACGTAGTAACCCTCAAAAGAAACAAAAAATCCCCAGTCAGTAGTGTGCTCAGTGAACAAAAGGATTTATTCTTCCTGCTAGCAAGAGACAAAACCATTGTGTGCAATGCCATTCATAGGATGCTGTGGCCAGCCCTGAAAAGGAAAAACACCAGCCAGGCCTAGAACTGAGATAAGCAAAGTGTTTGTTCAGGCAGAATAATGTAATGCAGTAAAAAATTACTATAATCAACTAGCACAGCTTTAAGTATAGTAGACAGAGAAGATAAAAGTGTGCACAAGTGATGGCAGAGTTTTCAAATTTTAGCATTATAAAAAGCCAAGACACAACCACACGTGCTTTCTTTCACAAGGTCCTCCACAAATTAAACATAATCTAGGCAGAATTAGTATCTGCATATAAAATACAAGCAAATATATGGCAAGCAGTGCTGAAAAGCAAAAGTTAAGCGGTTTTGGACGTATTTTAAATTTTGTTTATTTACTTTGAAGAAAGGTTAGTGAAGAAGGGATTTTATTTACTAATTAATCAGTAAACTCCCTTTGGTAAATTTTACAGCAAACAATTTGAATTGGCATGAACCTTTCCAGTACAGGTGTACAAAGATGCTCCTTGTCACAAAAACCTTTTCACCTAAATTCTCACATTGGAGCTATCCTGGCCTTTCAGAAATATTATTCCAAATTAAGTCATTAATTGTGAAGTAGTTTAGCACAACAAAGTAAGTAAAGAAAAATCAGTCTGGGTTACAAAATTCAAAACATCAGATAATGTTCCAGCATCTGCAACTGCTGGAATGAGAAACCCCACTGTGGATTCCAAGGATTCCCACTATTGTAACAGGTCCTGCTTTGCTTTCGATTTCCCACAACTCTCAGGTATGTAGGGAACAAAAGACAGACCACCGAAGCTGAGATTATGTCAAAAGAGGGGCTGAGACCATTTCAGTGGGTAAGAAGTGGAGGAACAAAAAGGAGGAAGAAAAACTGTCTTTCAGTTGTTGAACAGAGGTGCATTGTGAGGGGCCTGGCCTTAGGCAAAGGGTCCAGCACATTTCCGTATTGCAGGGCATGCCACAAAGCTGATCTGCTTTGCAATCCTCAAAAGAGAGAATATTAAATGGGTATAGTTTAAACAGTTCACACCTGGCATCACTTTTTTTTTTCAAGATTAGTTTGAAAACATCTTTATAATAAGCATATTTTTATGTGTTAGAACAGAGGTCAGGTGCATTGCAAGACTGTACAGTAAATGAAGTTTGCAAAAGAGGCTAATTTTGGAAATTAAGCTTATTATGTGAGTGTCTGCATTAAAAGAAATGATGCAGTTAGACTGAAGCAATTTCAACTTATTTCACTGCTTGTTGAGCAGAAAGCAAAGAACTTCTTCTCCCCACACAGTGCCCAAAAAATAGCTGAAAATGCCACAGTGAGCAGAATGGAAACACATTCTTTAAAAGCCTAAACTAATATTCTGAAGTGATGCACTGAAGCATTTGCAGGAATCTTTAGGAACTTTTAGATGCTCAGTTCTAAAATCTGACTAGTGTTTAAAAACAGAAATAATCTTCTACAATTACATTCCTTCATCCTATATTTGTATCTCCTTTTTTAAATTAATAAAGATTAAGAAAGTGAATTCTAATTCATATAATTCCTAATAGCAAATTAGAAGGGCAGGAAAAAACACAGCATCCCAAAACACCTCAAATCCATTAAATACTCTAGGGGAGCAAAAGCACATTATATATTAAAAAAAAAATCTATTTCTCAAACCATCTGACTTGTTTAAAACCTAAAAGTAACTTGTAAGTTACTGAATACAATGTTCTGGTTTGTTTTTGTTTGGTTTTAGAGTTGGGACATATTTGTTCTGGGTTTGGGGTTTCCCCCCTTTTAAACAAACATAGCCTTACTAACTAGGTCAATCTACAGAGTTTCACTTGAAATTTGTTTCTTCATATTGAAATAGTCATTCAAGTTTTTTATCGGCTACTGGTATAAACTGGGGTTTTTTTTCCATCTATTGATTGCTTTTAACCTTTGGAACAACACTTCTGTGCTCACAGACCCAAGTTAAAAGCATACTACCATACAAAATCTACATGCACCAAGTATTAAGGAGGAAAAAGTCACATAGCTGTTCAGAGAACAATAATTTCCAGCATTTTTCCCATTTAAAATAAAATTTACTATTAAATTTATAACCACAAGTAAGACATGTCACGTTTTCAGGCCAGAAAGCTGCATTTTAAAACTCTTCCATCTGTAATTAAGTATTAAAACGTGCCAAGTCTACTTTTGGCCACAATATTCTAAAGCATTTCTGTGTGCTACTGCTCCAGGCACACAGGACAAACAGAACATAACCTGAGGGTGGGGGGAGTTGCCAGCAGACAGCTGGCAACTTGCCATACAAGTACTGAAACAGAGGAGAGGGCAACATTTGGCTGAACAGTAGTGAATAGGCTTTAAGAGCTCAAATGCTTAAATAATGGAGGATTTTTTTTTCTCCACCAACCAATAATCAGATTTCTTGAAAATAACATGATCAACTAATTACTGTAGTTTTAACACCAATTAACTGATCTTACATAAGCCTTTTTATAAAAACAGGTGCAGTTTAATAGTACAAAGCCTCGGACTGTATACACAAGATCAGCCAAGTACCTGACAATACACTGAACGTGAGCTTTATCCCTGACATTAACACTGCAGCTTTTGCAGCAGGTTATAGTAAACTGATGTTAAAGCTTTGCACAGAAAAGAGATACATAAACTGACCTTATAAGGCAATGAAAAAAATAGATTGTATCTCCATACATAGACACATTTACAACAAAACCTGACATTTATACATAATTTACTTCTCTAATTTGTCCCTGTTTGAACAGAAAGAAGGGGAGCAGCGAGAGCACACGAAGATGGGGTTCAGTGGGTCAGAGTACCTGAGGATCCTTGGGAGGTTCTGCGTCAGAGCTGGCACCCCAGTGGAAATGGAAAAGTGCACGAGCAGCAGAACAGACAGCGACACCAGGATGGCCGAGTTAATGACCACCGCCCCGCCAACGAAGCCAAACACAAACAGAAGCATGCAGCCCGGATTCATGGCGCTGCGCTGGCATGGTGGAATGCTGGCTCCAAGAAGGCTACGCAGGGGCCAAGGGGGGATCTTTGCAGGCAAAGTCTGTCATTCAGCCGCCACCACAAAAACAATGCCATCAGCAGCAGCGTTCCACTCTTCCGCAGCAGCTCCAAAGCAATGACATCACCTCCCTCCTCCCCCTCGCCGCTCCTCACAGCATCGATGCAGTAGTGCAGAAGCGCAGCCAGCCCAAGAGTGCTTCTCCCTCCTTCCACAAAGGGTTCACAGATTCCAAAGGTCCCAAATCTGCATAATCTATTCCCTGCAAGCCCTGAGGACAAGCAGGTACCATGCAAGCACACAAAGACGCAGCCAGACCCTGGCCATGCTGGGACAGTCACTGACATTTTCCCTGCCTGCCCCAACACAAACACTCCAAAAAGCTCAAATTGTTTAAGCTTAATTAATCTACAAAGTATATCTCAATGCTTAGCCGCACAACAGCAAAAGCCGCTTTCTACGGATTTCTACGCTGTCCTCTTACCGCATTCCAATCATACATCAAATTTTCTGATTGAGCCGAATTGTTGTTATAGGATTAAAGAACAAAGTCTTGCAAACACAAATGAATTGATTGTTTTTCTCATTTCAGGGTGAGAGCAATAAATAGCTTACCTAATTCTACTGTGTGTTGTGGATTCTAGCTGATCACCCCCTGTTAGCTGATGAAGTTTGGTTCTTTCCAAGTGCTCCATATAATTGTGTATCATCTGTTTAAAAGGACAGAAACAGCAAGAAATATTTAGTAACATTTACTTGTACTACAACTGCATAGTTTTTGACCAATATATTCTCCCCCCTGTAATGCTAAATAGTAAAAGCATTTAGAGGCATTAAAGAAATAAAGAAAGAAGAAAAATTATACAGAGTGTAAAACCACAAACCAGAAGAGAAGTCCGTAATAAATTAAAAATATTGGAGAACTTCCTTGTACATTCATGCACAGGAAACATCCTAAGGGTAAAGAAAGTGCAGGCAATATTTCGAACATGAGTTTGGAAAAGAATTACCATGTTCAAATACATTTTGGAGTCTGAGATCTCTATGTCCGGCAGATATTAGCACTTTTTACATGATACATAATAGGCACTATAGGTCTAATTGCAAAGTACTGTGAAAGTCAGACAATATGCTCCTCAAATATTAAAGACTCTGAATCCACAGGCTAATAATCAGATTATTTCTGTAGGCAGAAATATGACTTCTTCTCCTTTTTTCTTCTAAAACACAAATAAACTTAAGCTTTCTGTATTTTCTACAAGGGAAGTTTGGTTTTAAATTATCTAGGCTGACATCTCATTAAAAGGACAGAGTGGCTCTGGATTTTTAGCACTCAAGATGAGTTCTGCTTGCTCTCTCTTTCTCACAAGAGACAAGCACAGGCCAACATGGTATTCCTACAGACATTACTTGTTTAATGAGCCCCAACTCCCATGGTCAAAGGATGCTGCTTTCAGCATTTAACTGATCCAGGACATGCATGGGGGGAAGGACCAGGTATCACTGCATCATTCCAAAGGCTTCATTTGGACACACATCTCTGAACTTAAAACTGGGAAGGCCTGAGAAGCCTATGTACAATTTGGTATTTTTAGCACTTCCAACATTCACATTCAGGTCACATCTTAATGGCTTCCTCTAGGGAAAAAGAAAAAAACCAAACTATTCTTTAAAACTGTAATTTCTTCTGCTATTCCACAAAGGGTATACAAACACTTCAGAATAGTGATATTCCAGGCATTTGTACAACCAGTTTATATAATCTTTTCTTTTGGAGGCAGCTGCACACATGAGTACTGAAATCAGCAGGACCTGGAAACCTACATTTATGTGTTACTCTCAAGACAGGTTTGATGTATCGAAGTTTGACCTTCAGATACCACCAACCTCAGCTAGTTCCAGTTTCTCCTCAAATGCCATTTGCCAGCATTAGCTATATAGGAATAAATATTCTTAGTTTCAGATTTTTCTGATTAAATAAACTGGCTTGAGACATCCTGACTGATGGATATGCTACAAATCAGTAACTTATGTTAAGTGCTGGTTACATACAGATGTTGGTTTTTCCAGCATTCACCTGAACTAATAAAAGTAATTCAGACCAGAACAAAACATCATGCTATTTTCAGAGAAACATTATATAATATACTTGGACTGCTGTCAAAAGCTTACAACATTTATCCTCCAAAAAACCGCAATGTTTCACCAGACCATCCCATTTATTTTCTGGTTTTTAATACTTGCTCACACACAGAGACAAACAAAAGGCAGAAAAGGACTGAAAGCTCCACCTTCAACCATCCACATTTTTTTTTTCCATAAAACAGCCAGAACTAGGTGTTCCACTTGCTCCTTTGCATAGTTTTACAAAGATTTATTATAATGCAGATAGTTTAGGAATTCCGGGGAGGAGGGGAGGGACGGGGACCCCCAAGAGTGTATAACTTTGAAAGGCACATTAGACCATTCTGTATCCTGTTCATGTATTCCCTCATCACAGGAAGATGTTACTGACCTGCCTACAAACACTCCCATTTTCAGCACACCAATTGGTTTCTCAAAGTTAAATTTTAAATAGAACAACTGTTGTGTTTTCAGCCAGTGAACAGAAGATGAGTGTGTCTAGTACCTCTCCAGGGAGCTGCTAAAACATAGGAAAAAAGAATAGGGTCAGTAAAACCCACATAACTTTCATGTTTTGCAAAGGACATGGTTTTAACCTACTCTCTTCCCTCCTCTCAGTCTGTTCTTTTGTTTACTGAAATGTCTCATCACTTTTATTACCCACAGAGGCTGTAGGGCAAATCAATTTAAAGGACTGTTCAGTTTATATTGTTCTGCAGCTGAAAATGAAGCTGATAATAAAATAAGCAAATCTGTAGATCACATACTTCAGCACAATGCATGTAAGCTATAGGAACCAAAAAATAAAATGAAAAACAAAATGTGTAGTGCTGCATGGCAACTAAAGATTCACAGAATCATAAGGTTGTATGTGCATGTGCAGTGCGACACAGTAATTTCTCCACAGATCCACGCTATATGTGCCTGTGGTGTCCAAAAAATCAGAAGAGCGGTACCACCATGTAAAGCCCACTGTCTGCCTCAACTCAGGGTCCCAAAAGTTGACAATACTGGAGTAGTGTCCACGAGGAAAAGAGTTCCTTACCCTCCCTTCCCATGGGATGGGGAGCTCCACAGTTGGTGCTGTAGAGTCATAAGAAGTGGTGTGTGGATTTCCAACTTCCACAAACTTAATTTGAAGTTTCAGGTGGAAAGAAGGTAATTTGAAGGTAAAGAAATAAATACTTCAGCTTCTTGAGAAGTAAGCCCACTCCAACTGCTCATCTGCAATAAAACTTTGAAGACTCACTCCAAAACCACTGGGATTTGAACCAGATGACATTCAAAAAATCTTTTCAATCTAAATGACCCTCAAGCCTTGGCAGATCCATGAAGTGCCATTCTGATCCAAAAACCTAGAATGAATTAATACACTAGAATTCTGAGGGCTCAAAATCTGATTAGAAGTTCTGGTGTTTTGAGATTATTCCTCTGTTGAAATAAAAAGGTTTTAATATTACTGACAATTTTAAAATAGACTTAAATGGATTAAATTGCTCTCCACGCAGCACAATTTTTCCTGAGGTTATGCTGGAGGACAGATGATAGATAATTGACTATGTCTACCTGTCTTCAATACAAGCTGCAGTAAATATTTAGTCATCCATAACCTTTCACTATGGATAATTCACTCTGCTGCCCATGAAGTCCACAAGTATTTTGAAAACAACCAGTTGTTCCTAGGAATACACATCACAAACACAGAGCACTTCAGCATTGTTGTAATTAAACACATTGCTCAATTATGATTAGCTCAGGAGACTAAAGATAAAGTCAGAACTTGGAAGAATTACCTTAGTTAACAGCATTTCACAGTTCAGGTGTTAATGATTTTAAGGCACATGTACAAACCAACTGCAACACACTTTTGAACACATTACAGAGTGAACATGCATTCAAAGGGAATTGATTTCAATGTCTTTCCACCTCATAAAAATACTCAGATTGGTCTCCTCATAGGGCACGTGACAAGTTTTACAACTGCAGAAGTGTAACAAGGTTTTTCTACATATTAAACTTCAGCACTCATTAAAAGACAATGAACATCCTGGCATTCATTTCAAGTTCTATCTTTGCAAATACAACCACTCCCAGTGTATACAAGCCTGGCACTTGTCACAAACAAATGTGGACATGCCATGTTGGGATGTTGTTACCTGCACCTTTGTCTTAAACAAGTTGAGAGCATCTCCTTTATACCTTCCCTGCTCTTTCGCTCCTCCTTCCTTTTTATGTCACTGTTTCAGCTCCCCCAGACAGGTTTTAGTAATTCTTTGGCTGTCAGACCAGGCTCAGTGCTATAGACCCTGCTGCTTATCCTGCAGATCCAATCAGGCTGGGCACAAGCAGCTCCTCCCTTTGGGAATGTGCACCCAACTGTGTGTATATAGATCTTTCTCTGTTCCACATAATCTAGATTTATTGAGGTAACAGATATTTCTAGAATCTCCTTGATTCAGTATCAAAGTCCTAAACATACTTCCACGTAAGTACCTTCTTTCCTTTCAGGGTTTATGGCGAGTTTCGCACCTAAGTAAAAGCACCATTCCCACTGGAGAGCTTGATGCATCTTTATGCACACACAAGATGGTATCGCTGGCAGATACATCAGTATGTAAAGATGTTACATCCAGGTTTTATAGACCAACCTGTTAATGCTCAGCATAAGGCTTTAGAAAAACTAATTACTTGAATCGATATCCAAAGTCTAATCTCACAGACAATGTGACAGCTGCCCATGCTTAGCTATAATTGTAAATAGACAACTCCACTAGCCTTCTCTTCGTGTCCCCTGCCAACAAAGCCCAGGGACTTGCCAGGGATATGTTTATCCTAATGAACCTGACAAAGTCCACTCCCAATGCCAGAGCCAGGCTCACTGTTCTGTCATATTGTATCAGTGCAGAACACTGAGAAACTTCCATGGCCCAATTATGCTTCATTAAACGAAGCCCATATGCTGTGTGTCAGGGAAAAATATCAAACCACCTCAGTCTAGTGTTTCCCAAAGGAGAAAATTAGTAACTTACTGAAATAGAGAAAAAAATGGTTTCTTTTGGAAACCTGTGCAGAGAGAGGCCACAGGCCACTTCTCCAGTATTCTCAAGTATTGCTTTGCCTCAGTTTCCCGAAAGAATAATAAATATAAAAGCCTTAGCCAAGTCTTTAAAAAGCCAGTGCCATAGTTATGAAGTTATGCCCTTTAGCTCTGCAGAAAAAAGAAAGATCATTTACCTCCTACTCACCAGGCAAAAGCACCCTGAATGGTTTGCTCTGAAAGAGACGGCAGCAGCAGTGCATCATCTCAGCAGCAAAGGCAAAAAAGCCCTCACAGCTACAAAGAGCAGACAGGCCTGCTTTTATCCAGGAATGAAAACAAGTCAGATTCTATTAAACAGAACAGATACAAGAGGCAACTGGCAGAATTCCTTTCTAATTCAAAGAGCAAAGACTTGACGACTTTAGTGTTAGACCACCGTAAAACATTCTGCTTTCCAGCACACTGCCCTTCGCTGTATGATTGCTTCCTGCATCTGGTCCTTTACAATCAGAGAAAGATGGAAACAAGACTTTGCATAGTTAGGTTCCAGAAGTTCCACCTCAGGAACTCCAGCATATGGCTTTGTCACTCATCTCATCTGAGTGTTAGAGCAGAGTATGATCAGCACAAGATCAAAACCCACTGCAAGCACAAGAACGACAAGGAACCAGAGCACAGAAGTCAGAACATGTTCAGGCTGTTCCATCCATTCTGTTCTGACCAAACATTTTATCCTCTTCACTACCTGCTACACCCCACCTTCCAATTTGCCATCTCAAATGCTCAGATTCTTATACCCTACTCCATTTAAAATCAAGCCAGTTAGCCCAAGTACAGTCTTAGTGGGAAGGAGGCTTAATGGGATATCTTGTACTCACACCAGCCAGCCCACCGCCATCTCCAGAGAGCAGCAAGACAGACGCTAATTTAACAGAAGGGTGATGGAGGGTAAAGCCTGTCCCCAGAGCTCTCCCCAGCCAGGGTAGCCCTGCTATCCCTGCAGCTGCAGAAACTTCATTGCTGGGCAGGCTGGTGCTGGAACTGCAATGCAGACCCTGTCTCTGGCAGGCTGAGCTCCAATGAGAACTCCCAGCGCTCACCACAACACACACACTGTGGAGAGGAATTGATTCAGCGCCCTGCTTCACTTCGCCCGGTAGAACTCCCCAAGGTGACTCAGTTTCAGAAGTCCATTAGGATTGAAAATGGTTGACATTCCTTGGGGTGCTGAGCCAGCACCTTTTCTGGGCAGTGAACTCTAGCAAAGGCAGCCACAGACAGATAGGGAGGGCTGAAAGGTGGGTATTGTGAAGGACATGAATACAGAACCTCAGGTCAGGAGTTGGAAGAGAAAGACATCCAACTCTGAAATATTCATCAGTGAAGTAAAGAATAAGGGAGGGTGGGAGGTGGAAGGAAACAAATAATGAAGACAGAAGAGAGAAAAGTTGCTAGAAATTCAGATTGCACAAAATGCAGTTACATTGCATCTTTAACATGGCATCTGTCAAAGTAAGCATCTCAGAGCTAAATGAAAAAAAATCTTTCTAAATGCTCTGTTTATTATTTGGTCAACTAAACAAAAACAATTGCCATTTCAGTAAGTACCAAAGATGGATCTCTTGTAAAGAAAACAGTGGACTCAGAAGGAAAGAAGTATCCCTTCCTAGTAAAACATGGAAGAAAAAAGTTTAAGAACCAAGTATTTTTTAGAAATATTTGATCAAATAAAACTGATAAACCTAAATGCTGAAAGGAAGTTGGATATCTGCCAAAATACCTTGCATTAAAAGAAGAAAGTTACTACACAGATATAAAGTTTTAGAATTTGTTGGGAGAAAGGGAAGCAGGAAATCACAAAGGAAATGGGGAATTGGGCATTATTATCAGCCAGTCCTTTCCTGTTCCCAGGGATTTTTGTCCCTGAGTCTCAAACATGCACCAGATACAACATTAAAATATTGAGATGCACCATCCTTTAATCAGATGCATCTTTGCAAGATTCACTCTGGTCTGGAAAACAAAGACTCAAGGAAGCAATCGTATTGAAAGGGAGGAGTACAGAAAACAGATTTGATTTTAGGAGAACAGAGCTATTGATATACCATGGTGTACTACAAATTATTTCTTTATGAAGAAAGGATAGTCACCCCAGTAATAGTAAAGCCCAAGGAAACTTCTCTCCCTACACCAAAGAAAGTGAATTTAAGATGTAAAAGCATTTAATAAATTGAAATCAAATCAGCAGAGGCTGTTGTCCATTTTGGAGCAAAACTTATGCAGAACATGTCATTCAGACATATTATGACATGATATTCAGAACATGACATTAGTGTTTCATTGAATTAATGGTGCCCAATACATTTAATCTTGAATTCTGTGAAACAGGATTCAATAAAAATCTGCCAGTTCTATTGTGACAGAAACCACAGGTTAGAATTACAATAACTGGAACTCTGCAAGCACCCAATACTCTGAAGTACTTCCAGATCAAAAGGATGCCAAACCTCAGGGGCAGCATTAAGGTTTGTCACTTCTCATTTTATTTAGATTTCCAGTTTTCAACAGATGTGCCATTCTAAAGCAGCTATCTAATAACAAATGTGATTTTAAAAATGCTATAATTTCAGTAAACATATGATTATTTTTAAGAGCTTCAGAAGTCTTGTCACACAAGCACTACAGATTGGTCGTGGTTCCAAGGCACTTTTCAGCTGCTGTCAATATAAAACACTTAAGGCTGCTGAAAGCATTATGGTAACCAAATCTGACAACTGTATCTGCTTCCCCTTTCCCCTCATGGGTCTTTCGGACTGGGAGCAGTCAGTATGGCATTGCTCTCTTTGGTAGCAAGGATCTAAAACCAACTCTCTGACCTTCCAAAGGCAAAGCAAAGAAAGTCAGGAGAACTGTGCTCAAGTGGGACTCTAGATTAATCAGAATAATTCAAAGGACTTAGTGACTTCCTCACTAAAATATGTATATGACTTAGGCAGTAAAACATCCCTGCATGGGAAAGACAACCTTCTAATGAAAACTGAAGCACTGCAAGTCCTGTTTTTGTGCTTTGCACCCAACTTAAACAGTGTGGTTCTTACTTACTTAAATTAACAAATTCAAACTTCTTCCATCTTCATCAGCAAATCCCATTTTCAATAGCTATCAATAAAGTATGGCAGGGAATTCTTTTAATCACAAATCCCAGTAGGCCAGGTTTTGAAAGGACTTTTTCTTTCAATGGTACAAATAAAACCAACACAGAAAATTGACAGAAAGTGTATGAAAATGTAATTTCATTTCTGTTTCTTTGAAGCTTATTAGTGAGTTTTGAGGAATGGCCTCTGAAATATGGAAGAACAAATTCCTTTTTAAAATTTCTCCGTATCTGACAAAGCTATAAAAATGACAGATGTGTAATCAAACATTGAGACATAGTCAATCAGATGTGAATGAGAAAAACTACATCACTAAATGAAGCCTGGTTACAATTCAGTGTACAAACAAAAATATTCATTAATTCTCCCAATTGTTCAAAACACAAGGTTTTCCACAGAGATACATTTTTACAAATACCCCAAAATCATCTTGAGATAACAAGCTACCTCTGTATGTCTTGAATGAAGTGCATTGTATTCCTTCTTGAGTTCTGCCTCCCGCTCCTCAAGTCTGCTAACTGGAAAAAAAAAATAAAATAATTAAAACTAAATTCAGAGTTCTAGTAAGTGAGACTGACTTGTCTGAGACTAAGCAAGTAGATTAGAGTATTCCTAGAAGTGAAGAGCACAAAGCAGGATAAAAAGTATGTCAGTGTTTTTGTTTTTAAGCTCTTATCACTGAGCTTTCTAAGTACATCAACAGCAGCACAATATTGCAATTTGCATTCCCCTAAAGAGCCCAAGTCCTATTTTCCCCTGCTGATTGCTAGGCCATTGAGAGGGGATTCAAGGCCAGCTTACTGCTCACCTCAATCCAGATTGTTTCACATGGAAACTGCAGAAAGAGGCAGAAACCACATCACTCAATCCCAGATGAAGCCATGGGCTCCAGCTAAGGTCCTGCATCAGTTCACTAAAACACATCCACACAATTTCCAGAGGTGTTTAACCAGGACAAACATAAGCAAGGTATCTGCTGAAACAGGTTCAAGCCCTACATGATACAGAAATTAAAGTATCTGCTGGCATTCCTCACACTTCACTGAGCATTAAGGCAATAGATTTAAAGACAGAAAACATTTGAATACTTCTGTAGGTATTCCAAGAAATTAAAAATACATCTAGCAGATTTGGGAGAACTTTAAACAGTAAGTTCTTATTAGAGAGAGATGAAACCAACTGCGCAGCTCAGTTCATCTGTGCTGTCTTTCAGCTCAGATGAAACTGAGCAGAAACAAACTGTGATATCCCAATGCAACTAATGTGCAGAAAAACTAAAAGAATTCAGAACCTTCTAAGCACAACTTATTGTGTCATTCAAAGACAAAATATTTTTGCTGCTTAGATGTGAATTCTATCTTTTTATTCAGGTATTTTTGAACACAATATTTATGTGACATAAGCACATATGTCACATAAGTATCATACATACACATATGATACATAAGTATCAAATTCTGTAAGTGAGCTTATTCTACTTGCTATGTTTAAATATCCCTGGGAAAGTTCAAATTTATAGTTCCATGTTTCCAGAGAGTCATTGCCAGAGACACGTTATCTGAAGACAAATGTCAAGATCTTCTCTGCTCTTTGCATATTTTTGTTGTCAGCTGGGTCTCCTGAAAATTAATTCTCCATATATCATTTCTTTTTGATCTATATATCTGTATTTTGGCACAGTGTTTTATCATAAGTATGTTTTAATGGAAAAAAGACTTTGCCCAAGTCAAATGCTGGAACCAAAATACATAACTGTCTACTCACTCAAATCTGTATAAACATTCTGCACTACTGATCTAATCTTGCTCTTATAAGAACATTATGCTCCTTGACAGAACCTTTTGCAGTCCACTTATAAATATATGGCCAAAATATTATATCAAATACTATTTATACCATTGCCAGATCAAATGTTTCCATTTCTGCCCTGTTATCGAACAGAACAAAAGCTCTTTGGATCAAATAGCAGCAGGGGAGGCAGAAGTATCTATAACACAATAGAGAGAAAAATTTATTTTACAGCAAAATGCATGCATCTAAAAAATACATATTTATGTAATGCAGAACACTACTGAAGAGTTCCATTTATTGTTTTGAGGCACAAGGTGTTTTAAGTCTCCTTGTACATCTGAAGTGAGGTTTTATGGAAGCCTTTGGTAAGATGTCACAGAAACAAGGGTCAGAACTTACAATTAACAAAGCTATGAAGTGACAGACCATATTTTATCCACTATCTTTGCCTAATTAACATCCTAGTCATGAGTTATGAGATATTAAACAGCAGGCCATCGGAAATATTCAGCAGCTCTCACATGAGCACACTGTGCCCAGGCTGTGTACCATAGGTCCCAGAGGATCTCCCTTGTAACCTTTCCACTGTGCTAAACCTTCTTTGGGAAAACAGGACATGAGAAAGTGCAAACTGTATAACTGATGGACCTTGTATTTGCTGAAACCATCTCCCTTCTCCAATAAACAGTGTCCAAGGAGCCTCCCCGCTGCTTCATGCTGGGTGGTGAAGTCATGGCTCAATTCAGCCTCGCCCGGAACTCCCACACACACCAGGATGATGCACCCAACACTGTTCAGTGAGTTCATGTCTGGACAATGTAGCCAACTCCAGGGATGAATTCTGCAAGTGGATTCTGGGAAAGTACTCAACAGTACATTTAATGAAGATTAACACCACATCAGGTGTTACCAACGCCCTTCTTTGCAGCTGCCCAAAACAAGCTTTCAGGAAATCCAGAAAAGCATTTCCCACTGTTACGGATACAACACATGCTTGGGTGGGGTTGAGGTTCCATAAAGAAGCACACCACTTTTCCATCTGTGAAGAAAGAAAAGCTTTAAAATGTTTTAAAACTTTAATGGCCCAGTTATAATAAATAGTTCCTTGAATCAAGTCATTGAAGACAAATGGACATAGCTAGTGATGCTGCATAGTCAAGGAGGATATCTCCATGAGATCTGACCACCGTTTTCATTAAGTACAAAAGGTTAAAACAATTAAGGGCCCAGAAGATGATAAAACTGACATTAAGCACTTTCTTCTGGAAGTCATTTCCAGCTGTGCCATACATTACACTGCTAGAGGTAGAAGTTTCATCCAGAAGATGTTCTTCACTAAGTTACATACCCTCAACAGACACCACATCAACAGTCCTCAGAACTGGTTTTTCCAATACCAGCAGGATGAGATGCAGCACTAGAAATCTATTCTACCCAAAATACGCCTCCCATCAAGATAAGTTCTTGTCAAAAAAAACCAACGGAATACACTTTCTTTTTCCAATTAAACATTGTGCAAGAGTTCAGATATTCCACAAGGATCAGAAATCACCACCGATTTGATCACAGAGTCAGAAGAATTTTGAGGAAGACCACCAGATTCTCACCCCAAAATTTTTGGGAAACTTAAGGCACTATTAAAGGAATATTTCCATCAGGAGTAGCAGGAAACTAAATAGGAGGGCAAAATGCCTTTCACTGGCATCCAGAAATACATTTTAAACTGAATTGTTGCCAGTTCCATTTTAATACATCAACATACAAAGGAGTAGAAGTCTGGCCCTGATAACACCCCAAGAGGAATGGAGTTGTGTGCTGGCACTGCCTGCCACATGCTGAGCCTGTCAAGTGCCAACCAGACATAGTTCCTATCAGACTTAAGTAACAATACAAAAAGCTCCTCTGATATTTCAATCTCAGATTTTTTCCACTAACATATCAAATTCCTGTGGTTGGACGATAAAATTAGTTTGATTATAAATACCCTAGAAGCAAAAGTATCCATTGTCTCTGTTGCAATGTGTCTTTACAAAGCCGTTACAAAGCCTTGTTACATCAAGGAGGATCTTACATTGCAAGATTACATTGTTTAAGATAATATATGTGCAAAATATAACATGCAACAAAAAAGTTGCACTACTCACTCTTAGAAGCTTATGTGGAAAAATACAAAGGTTTTCAAGTATCATAAGTATGAGCACAAAATGCAAATATTCTAGTGCTTTTAGGCTGATGCAAAGGCATCCCCCGGAACATCACCACAAACTCAAACCCAAGGCCTAGTGCAAACTTCTCCAGCACTATCAATGTTCTAACACCTTTAATGACCTGAGATACCTATCTTGATCAAAGTTCTCTCACAGAAAACCAATGAAGCCTAAAAATGGCTTAATGTAAATGTAATAGTAAACTAGAGAAAATGGAGTTTCTGTCTCCTGACAGCATTATGAGGAACTAGGCAGCCAAGCTGCCCACCCTGCCTGTTCAGAAGTCAGAGCTTACCTCCCAAATCTGATGGCTTTTACCAAGTTTGGAACACCCTTCATCTGTATGTTGTCCTCTGACTCAAACTCCTGATAAGCCTGAGGGGGAGAAAGAGAAACAGACCTGCTAGAATGGCAAATCCAACCAGTGTGATGCCTTCAAGAGGAATTACAAGTTCTTCCTACACAAGCCAGGACAGAGATCCAGCTCATTAACAAGCCCTTCCTGGCACCAGTATTGTCTGAAGACTCTCCTTGGACAGCTTTCATCTGGCACTATTCTTTAATGCAGGTCCCACAGCAAAGTGAAGATACAGATCCAGAAGGACCTTATGACCTCCTAAGTAGTTGCCAAAGAGCACACACATCACTCGTGGACTGACAAGAGGACTAAGCTATCAAACAAGTGTTTAACCTGGAAGTGGTAAGACCTGCAAATCAAACCAGCACAGAAAACTAATTTGTAAAACATGTGAAAAATTCAACCCCTTGACAAGACCAACATGTTCAAGTAGCTCTTATACTGTGAACTACAGTTCTAGATATCAGTTTAATAAGTAGGGCACTTGAAATTATGAAGATAATTTAGCTGTCAAGAATGCTCTGTTGATAGCAAATATCAACACATGCAGCAGCAATGGTCTTACCCCTGACACTTCTGGACTGTTCAAGTTTGCGCTATGTCTCAGGCACACAAAATCCCTGCAATTTGTTACCAAAAACCTGAAACAAAACTTAAGAAAACCAAAACTCTTTAAATATTCTGCTACAACATTTAATATAAAGACAACCACGTGCCAGGACATTCCTCACATAGGCTGAAACACAAACAATCAAGAATATATACCAGAAACTTCTACACAAAATCAAGCCCAAAATCCAACTTCTTGCCCAGTCTCTGCAAAAGAGGTGTTTCACCGAGAAAACTTTTCATTGACTGCTTTGCAAACAGTGGGATGCTCCATTTATACACTTGGCTATTGAAGAAACTCCCTGTCTGATAAAATCCACATCAAGTCAGTGTGGACACACAAGGTTTAGCAGACTGGATTTGTTTTAAAAGCCAGTTAACTCAGGAATGTAAGATTCTAAAATACATTTAAAGTAATTTTCTTAAGTTATTGCAGTATTTTGAGCAACAGAATCACTATAACGACCAAACTCCAGCACATAAACTACAATACTCCCTTAACTTAAAAACACACATGAGCAGTTAATTATACACCAGTGGATTTCAAGCTCTTCTCACGACTTTTGCTCAGGTATATTAACAGCTAAGCTTAAAGCAGGCCAATCATTGTTCTAATTTCTTACTCCATTTTATTTAAGCCTTGAGTCCTGTAGCTTGGCTCTGGAGATAGCTGCTCCATCTAGTGGGCTCCATCTAGTGTGCTGCTGGCTCCCAGAACCACACAGACAGCAGGTCTTTGGGAACAGAATCGGGAAGCCAGGAAAGGCACTGTGAAATGCACAGTCAGGGGGAAAGCCTCCCTTTCCAGAGCACCCTGGTACTCACACTTCTTACAGAAGGATTTTTCAGGTGTAGTGATTGATACCTGAGGCACAGCGTAGCAAAGGGCAGGGGGAATCTGCCTGTTATACAAACCTGAGAAAATGATTGATATCATCAGAGATGAAGAACATCCACACTGAGAACACACTAGCAAACAGTTCAGTTCCACATCTGCTAATCAAGAAATACAAGAACTCAAGCCACTCTGTTCCTCCTTTGCTGGAAATTAGATTAGTTCTACTGCTTTCAGTCTGTGAAAATGAAGCAGGAACAATCCAGACCCCCACTGACAAACCTGAACTTTTCAACTTCTTTCCAGGGCCTATTGAAAAGCTTTCTTGTATTCCTTGAGATAAACACCAGTTGAGCCATCCCTAGAAGCAGCATTTACTGACAGAGCTGTTTCACACCAGTTTAGTTATTCACATCACCATCTGTGCAGATACACAAATCAAATCTCAAAACAATCTTTTGGTAAGTTTCTGTTAAATTTCACATCAGAGTCTCCCTGTTAACTACAGATCCACATGAGCCGCACGATATCCCATGTGCAGAGATAACTCGGATATTGGATGCCTTCAGATTATCCAAGAGTGGCTGTCTGCCTGGGTGTACATTGCAGCAATGCTGGGGTCCTGAGAGCTCAGAGGAAAATCAGATAGCGAATAACATCTGCAGAACATTCACAACAAAACCTGCTCTTGCATCTTCTCTTGAAGATGCAATAGTTCTGTTTAGCTTATGAGAAAAATAAATGTTTTTAGGTCAGCTTCCAAAGCATTTGTCTCATATCCCAAATAAAACCTTCAGCAAGCAATATCTGCAGAGTGTCACCTGACATGGGAAATACCATCCCAGGAGTTGTGTCACAACATTTACCGCTCCAAAACCCAAGAGCTGTTTCTTGGGATTATACTTATTTGGGGTTTGTTTGTTTGTTTCATTAGGTTTCTTTCTCAATGCAGTTTCCCCCAAATGTAATCTATCTGGCACACAAAGCTCAGGTTTGATAGTCAGGTATGTAGATATATGTGCTTTCTTGTCAAATGCAGTTTGTTATCTTGGTTGTACTTTAGCACTAGGCAGATCCAGAAAAGGAGCCAAATCTTTCAACTCCCACAGCCTACCACCTCCATCAGAAAGTACTTCAGTCATACAGACATTGTGTTTTTCAGATTCTCTAATAAATATGTTACTCCAAGAATGATTCTTCCAGAAAACTTATGCCAAAGCTGTTCCATTCCTGTAGTAAGTCAAAATATAGTAGTCATTTTTTACTCCTAAAAATTTAATTAACTTATAGCCTGTAATACATAAAGTAAACTGACATTCCCAGAAAGAGGCAAGGAAGGAAACTAAAAGAAACCTCTGTAGCCGCCCCCCCCGCAGAACTCAGTGGAACATCCTGTGAGCTCTGAGAAGATCTCATCCCTTCCTGTAACTGGAGACTGAGCACTATCCCAGCAGTATCATGTGCCTTCACAGAGCACTGCTGGACAAAGGAGCTATGTATTGCTACTACAAGTTTTTTAACAGCCCTCTATTTTCCAGGTCCAGGGTTGACATTTCAAATATTTTAATGCTGCAAACAAATTAGAAGTAGAACAAGGGGGTCTCACAACACAAAGACTTGAAGTAATGTGGAAGTCAGGTATTTTCAAATTCTCATAAGAAATACTTAAGATTATATCAAAGACTGGCATTGGCCTCAGATATACCACAGCAAAACAGAAGAATGTTATTTACTGAACATGTGGCATTATCATGTTCACAGGTGCCCTCTGCTGCTGAGAAGGAAAAAATTACATGAATTCTAGGTAAGTCATACACCCAAGAATAGACATTTGCTATCATTCAGTAAAAGTTTACTATAGACCCACAGCAAGAACTTCCAAAATCTCTGCTTTTACCAATACCATTCCTAAACAAATCCCCAGGAACTTTGTGCTATTTAATTTGCTTGAGCTTCCACGTGGCACAGACTCCAAGAGCACAGGCACTGACTTTCCCCCCTCTCTGTCCAGGTACGGCTGAGAGCCAGGCCACACAAGGGACAGAAGCAACCCAGGGAAAGTTACGGCCAAGAGCAGCAGTGCAACACAAGATGAAAAGCTGGATCACAAGCCAAGGAGTTTCATCAGTGCTGCCCATTCCTGTGCTCAAATAGAAGCCACAAATCCTTACGCCTCTGCTCTCCTTTAAGCAGTTCTAAAGTTCAATGAATTTATCCCAGGGTGCCACATACTGCACCTTTTTTTTGCCGCAAACTTGACTTAGGCAACCACCACAACCCATCAACTACCATGACTGAGTGCTACACATCATGCAGGAGTGGTAACTGCAGTGCATCTGCTCCCACCATTTGGGATTTCATCACCTGCTGGGCTCACAGTCCTCCCAGCAGTGTTTTGTGGTCATCTCCCCCTCTTTCCACCTCCTCCTAAGAAAGAACAGAGCACTTCAAGGTAGTTCACTCATCTGGCAGCAACTGTTTCAATTTCTGATTAGGGGAAAAGAAGTCAACGAACCATAGGAACTTAGCAACTGGTTGACATAAAATAACCTCGTGATTTCACTTCAGGAATTTCAAATGGCAGCTTTATTCCAATCTAACTGATTCAACACACGGCTAAGGATGGAATCCCACAGGGTAAATTTAAGTGCAAAGAAATACTTTTTTTTTTTCTTTTGATTTAGTATGACAATCACTTAGACTGCACAAACAATTACTTAAAATTCAGGACATAACCATAACTTGAGCAATTTTAACTGGCACACAGATTTAAGGACATACAATCAAGCAGAACTCAACCATGTAACTTAAAAGCTGCCCCAGCTGACAAGTCTTCACTAAATGCTCAGCACTTCCAGTGTTAAAGAGAATGAGTCAAAACTTTTTAATGGACAAAACTTGTTCTCACAGGCTTTGCTTATTTGAGGAAAAACAGAGCACAGGCAGCCTACACAAAGCAAAAAGTCTCGTAGGTAAAGTATGACACAGCACCATGTATTACCTGTTTTCCATTCTAATCTATTACTCATATCCTCAACTGATGTTGTGATCTCACTCTGCACTCCAGACCTAGGTTTTATTTGGTTACTTGCTCTGTGCCAGACATTTGCAACTCCCATTAACAGTGATAACACTGCCACTGTTTTGAATGTCGACGTGGTTAAGACAGTTAGCAATACCAGAGCCTAATTTAGATGCACAGGCAGTACTATAGGAAGTAGAAGAGAAAAAGAAATGTAGCTAAAAGACTTGGAGCTGAATTAAGGTGGCACATCAGTGATTGGGATTGTAGAACATGCCAGTTGCTTGGTCTATAAAACAAAACAAGGTAATGCAGTAAGGTTAAGGTGCTTCACAAATATGTACTTGGATGGTTTTCATATCTTAGACATTTAGATCACTAAAAAAACCAGTTAACTTGCATAATATTCATTAGGTGTTCAACAAATGTGCTTATATCCCCTTTGATCTTGCTCTGCATCAGCAGCATGTCAAATCTTCCCAGCAGCCTTTCATGCTGTCCCAGACAGCTTATCAAAGCCAAGCATAAGCAAACTCAGTGTTTAACCCAGCCCTATTGTTTCTCCAATTATACAATTTTGCCATCACAGAAGGTTTTTCTCCAATACAAAGATGTTTTTTTCTCCAATAAATATATTTTGGAACTGTCTAAAATCATTGTTCTATCACTAGAGCTTTACGTAGTTATGGTAACTGTTTTTAGCAACATTACTTCTTACAAAAAAAAAGTAGTTCTAGCAACCCTCACTGCTTCTACTGGAACAACTGAGTTTCTTGGGCAAATCCTTTCATTATTGTCATCGCTATACACACACATATACACACAATATATAAATAAAACTTTAAAATCATACATATACTTGAAGGCTTCAAAGCAAAAAGAGAATTTCACACCAAAAGACTCACAGAGCAACATAAAATGTTGTTATCAATAGATGATAAATGTAATTTCTATCAGAGAAACTCCAGGTATGCTGCCACGTACATTGCCAGAAACCCAACTGATTTTTATTTTCCGTGCAACCACTTTGTCCTCTGGATTGTACTAACAGAATAAAGCCATGGCCTACAGGACAGGATGCAATCTTGATCCACAATCTTCTTGTCAGAGAGCAGGGTCTCCCATAAGCAAGCTGTTTGGGCTGTATGTTTAGAGCACGGGCCTTCTAGAAACAGCGTCTTTGTTACCAAAACAGGCAACTTAACTCCTGCTACAATGTTTTCTTTTCCTCTCCTGTGACACTCTTAAATACACACATAACAACTGTTCCACACGAATCTCAGGGTTTTTGGTAAAAATCTCTACAATTATCCATTTTAGCCTGACTTCATCTACAAAGAGACAATTCTAGGAAATAATCACCCTGGTCTTTGCTAGGAAAGATTGCTTGAAGAGCTCCTTCATCCCTGCCTGTACAGAATCTGGGAATATTTGAACAGTGGATAATGAAGCAGGTGATACCTCTAAGATTTGCCAACAACATTCTGAACTGTCAAATTTCAGTAAAATTCTGCTCTAGATGCCATCTACATTCATCTTAACACTCTCAGACTAATACTCCTGCCCTGCTACAGACTCAATCATGCCACTGAAAATTAAACTTTACAGGAAAAGTTTTAGAGTTTCAGCTGGAAAAGAGCTATAACTTACTGTGTTAGGGGCAGGAAATGTAGCTGAGCAGAAATAAAGGAAGAAAGAATAGTGAAAAGGGGCTACTTTGATGACTGGCACTGATTTTAGAAACTGGTCATCTCTCAGCCTCGTCACAGTCTCACTTTGCATTCCTGCAGGGTCCAGCAATAAAAGCTCAATATTAACTGATGAACACATCAGTCTCACATCAACAGAAGATAGCTTAGAAGCTTAAAACATAAAAGTAGAAAAACTGATGATGAAGTTTCAATGATTGTGTGGCTGGATAAGAAGCAGTCCAGCAGAATGTCTAAACTACAATATATGTATAACTTCAAGCGTTTCAAGAGAATTGATCACTATCATCTCTTTCCAAAGTTCCCAGAAGTTTTTTTTTTCAATTACACAGAACATCTCTAAAAAGGGAAGTGTTCTCCCTAAACCTTTTTCTATAAAAATGAAAACTCCTAGAAATAAATAATTCAGCAAAAATTATATTAAAGTTAATGAGAATCACCATCAATGCTCTTCTCCTCCCAGCTGTGCTTCTAAACCTGAAGGTTACCTTTATTTTAGCACAGACAACTGTTTGTGCTACAATAGGAAGAAAATATCATCACTAACAAGGAACTAATCAAAGCATCTCCTGAAAAAGTTGCTAAATGTGAAAAAAGTGCTGTCTAAAAGGCAAGCGATACAAGCAGGATACCAGAAGAATCAGATTACAAGTCACAAGCTCGTATCTGACTTGTTTGTCTTAATTCTAAAGAAAACAGACTTCCACAAGAGTTAAACCCAATTATCTAAGTACAGAAATCAGAGGGCACAGATACTTAGCATATGTATTATCACTTTACAGAACAAAAATTAAAATGCACTAATACTACTTACAAGGAGTACACCATGTTTTACTTACTTTGATCAGCATAGTTTTTTGCTTTTAGTTCAAGTTGTCGAGTTTGTGACTCTAACGTTTCCACTCTGGTCTGTAAGTCCTTTTTCTCTTGCTCTTGAGAATCTTCAAATTCAATGAATTTCTAAACAACAGCAAAATAGTGAAGTTAGACCAAACAACTAATTACAGGCTTCACAGCAGGTAGGAAGCAACACAGCAGCCCTTCAAAGCCAGGAAGGTACAAGGTGGTTTCCAAAATAACTGAATAGATCCACAGGCCACATTTAAACACAAAGAACTATTTCAGTCCAGGTCCGTCAGTCAAGCACCCAGTCTAGGTTATATTGTGTAATAACTTTCAACTAAGTGCCAGCTACTCCAGATAACCTGCTTGGGATTAAGATAAATATGAATTATTTCATTATTGTCTAACATAATGTACAACAACTGCCAACAGTACATGTGAACACAGGGAGTCTTGGTATCTTTAGTCTGACTGATCATCAGTGAAGTTATTTTCACCCATAAGCCACAAAGGTACAAACACTGCAACAGGGACACACCAACAGTAGTGTCAACCAAAATGATATGATATCTTTTCCATTTCCACCCAATTCTGCTATAAATTCTTATAGTCTTCATCAAATCCTTAATAACCATCTACAATCTGACAGTTGCACAGAAAACTGTGCTGATCACCATCACCTTCTGTTTCCTTGGTTTACCACACTTGTGACTCCCCATATTCTAGAATTCACTGATGAATGCATCACTGTTTACATTCCCTAACATAAGAATTACCAACACATCATTACACCAGCTTTGAAAGCACTTTTTTTTTGCTATTTATCTTACCCAAAAAGTCAAGAAATTCAGTATGTATTGCTGGCACAAAGAATACTTCTAAAAGCCAAGGATGTTTCAGGCCATGCACACTCTATGCTCTGCATTGCAAGGAGAAGACAAGGCCACCAACACAAGTGATGAAGAAGGCTCATAGAACAGGGAGGAGAAGCAGACCAGAAACCTCTGCAGGAAAAAATCCCAAACACCCACGACAGTTAAAGGGGCAAGGGCAGCGGAGGACCACAAGGAAGAAAGGAGACAGTGAAGGCAGCAACTTGAAAACAGTAATTTGATTTGAATATTTTTTCCTATGTATTGTTAGGAAAAATTACTGGGAAAAATACTTCCAATGGTCATACATTAACTGTTAATGAACTATTATTACATTATAGCCATTGTGTTTTAGAGCTTTTACAAAATCAGAAATTCATAACCTTATGAAAAGGGCTTCAGATGAACAGGGTCATCAGAAGAAGTTCTGACTAAAAAATACTTCAGATGTAGAAATGCATCAAAACCAATGAAGTGAAACAAGAGTTCCTTTCAGACAAGCTCTGCTCAGCTATCACAGGACTGGGCATGGTGCTCATATGACTGTGCTTGAAACTAAACCACAACAATTGAGGAACAGCTGACATAGCCCAGGTAGCTCCGCTTTGGGTGCTGCCATCAAAAAGTTCCTCTTCAAACACAGATGTGCAGAAATCTTTCAACCCCCTCCACACAAAGTTTGGGAATATTAATTAGTCAATGTAATTTGAAAATGTCAATGTTTAAGCTTGTTTCATGTCTTCTTTGTAGTAATTGATTCAAGACTTTTGCCCTTTTAATATTCAAGTCATGTCTGGCCTATTCTTGGCAGACTCCCTTTTCAAAAACGGCTTCAAAGTTGGACGCAAATTTGGCACTGGGGCTAAAGTTACACTAAACACGGGAAGTTTATTACACTAAACATGGAAAAACATGAAATAAGAATTATAAAACTGTAACATCCTTGTTTAGTTGTTTCTCTGATGATTTCCCAAAAATGTGTCATAGCTTGCTAAAGGCCAGGGACAATTATACTCATGAATAACAAACAGCCATTCAGAGCCATTAATGTCATTGTTACTCGTGAAAATACAGATAGATATAATTTTTATTTCCTCTCAAGTTCTTCAACTGGAAGTGTAAAACTAGTTTTGCCTAGAACAGTTTTGTTACCTTCCACTAGTTTACCTTCATTCTGTTAAAGTCCAAATCTACATTACTATACCTTCAAGCATTTATGTAATTATAGCTGACTATTTTTTCCTCCCCTGCTGTAAACTATACCTGATCAGATCTTGGGATTGAGAACTTTGGACTTTGAATATTTTTATTTGGTTACATTTCTCCTTCTGGTGAGAGTATAATCACAGATACAGCCCCAGCAGATTGATCATCACACCCTCACTAAGCCTGCACAAGTATGACAGAAGAACTAGTGAGATAAACCACCACAGCAGCCAAGAACAGGCTGAGAACCCATATTAAAATACTTTTTTTTTCATTTACATTGACAATACATTTAAATACTACTTATCTCCTGCACTGTTTAATGTAAATCCAGCAGCGTATGTAGGAACACGTTAGGCACTCAATAGTCATCCTCTCATTTCAACTCCAGCTACTGGTTATTCAAAACACTGAGACAGACAATGATCTAGTTTTCCCCATTTTAAGTGATGTCCTGTTTGGGCCACAAAGATGTATCTTACAACTCTAATGAGAAGTGTGAGAAGTGAGATTTTTGGTACTTTTTTTTAAGAGCAAGCTGAAGGATACCAACCTGTCTTTAAAACAATCAGACCAGATTATGTAAGATTACAGAAAATACAGCTGGAATAATCCTTAAAAGGTCATCTCGTTTCTAGGTTCTGATGCTCAGCATTGGATGTCTGGATCCTAATTTTGATTAGGCTATGATGAGGTGTAACATAGGACGTGATGCACAGCTCCTCCTGCATGTACCTGCTACTGAAACCCAACCTGTAATACCTTCATCAGGCATGTTTGGCAACTCCCATTTAATCCATCCCATTTTCTCCAGGCAGGATCACATGTGTCATTTCAGATCTTTGTCCAACCTGTTCTTAAAGACCTCATATAAAAAGTGTGGAAAAGTCCCCCACAAACTAAACTCAAAAATCTTTAAGTAATCAATTTTAAACCTACTTGAAAGCTTGCAGAGTTCTCTGGAATAAATAAGAACTCAGATTACACAACAGCCCAGCACATTTGGAACCCTCTGTCCTACACACAACCAGTGAAACACTCAGTAACCCATTATTAGCCAAATGAAATATCTCTTCCTATATTTATGTCATCTTCTGTCTCTTTATATCTTGACTGGTTTTCCTGTCACAGGACCCAGGTGCAATGCCGAGCATATCTGATGTCAGGGCCTTGGCAATATTAACTACTTGGCGATCGCTTGGTAATCTTTACTACTCTGTGACACGTCCTTCAGCAATGTGCATTGCAACAGTGACAGATTCTCAGCCAATGGCAAGTTGTTCTTGGAGCAGGGAGAAAAAAAAATCACCTAAAAAGCCAGTTCAGATGGATTTGGGGACAGAAAAACACGTCAAAATGAAAACAACCTGATAGCCGTACAATAGAGTGAAAGTTTTCTGTAAAATGCATCTCGGTTCTGTTCTCTCAAATTAAAAATACTTAAACTCTTACAGCACGGTGTTTACTCAACATACAATCCTAACAAACAAAGTTACCTCTGAGAACAGTAAGAAAAAGCAGACATCAGGTTCATGCTATGACTTAAACCAATTTTAGTAGTGGTAAATCCTTTTTCACAGTTGCCAAAGATTTCAAAAACAGCTTAATCCCACCAACAGCAGAAAAACTAAAACATATCCTAATTTGGTATAGCTAAATGGAGTAGATTTTTATCCTCTTTCCAAGTGCACACAAAACACATGCCAGCTACAAGTGCAGGTCTGAAACAGCACATTGCTGCAAAATTAACTCTTATCAGGGTATAAAATAGCAAAAGCACAAATGCTGGTTCCTCTCCCACTTCTTTGGGGCAGGAATTGCTATCTCACAGTCACCAAGTGGAAAGGTAAGAACTGGAAAGAGAACAGCAGAGCAGATGGTTCCTCCATTCCTTCAGCAATATCAAAAAACCTACCACGTTAAAAGTCAGACAAGTGATTTTGTAGCAACTACAAAGATCAAAACTGTACCCAGAGGGTTGAGAAGTAGGCCCAGAACTTCTGTCAAGGTGACTTTAAAAAAAATTATTCCAGAAATCCACAGGCAACAACTTTTAAGATATTTCTTTAGTAACACTTTTTAAGCACAGGAAATAAAGAAGGCAAATTACAAAAATGGGGTAAGGAGACCCATACCCAAATAGTAAATAGTAATAGTATTAAGATACTGCTGCAAATAAATTTCCTACAACAACAAGCAGAAAGTACAAGAAGGTATGTTAATTGCCCAGAGAAGCTGTGGCTGCCTCATCCCTGGATGTGCTCAAGGGTAGGCTGGACAGGGCTTGGAGCAACCTGGTGTTGCAGCAGTGTCCCTGCCCATGGCAGGGGTTGGAGTGACATGAATTTTAAGGTCCCTTCCAACCCAAACCATTGTGTGATTCTACGAACAGATGACAATAAATATGGAACTCAGCAGCTCAAAATTCTCCATTTTGCCACCACATAACGAAGGCAAACTCCAAATGAAAGAAATGTGCTAAGCCAGCAACTTCTTGTCCAAGGAAAATCGTGTTAAATTTCTCTTCCCTCCTTTTATTTCAATCATATTGCACCCATCAGGTTATCTCAGCATCAAAAAAATAATTCAACGACCATGCCTGACTAACACATATGCCTCTCCTGAATACATCAGGCTGTACCTAACACTTTCACACCTGTACAGCGCAATGACCTCTGCACATCACAAAAATTACCTTTGTGTTTACCATGAAAATACAGTCTTTGGTCCAACTGCACTTTGGAAAGCATCAGCCAGGTGTCTTGAAGTATGAGCACTGGTTCTTCAACTGCATATAGCCTGTCCTCTCAAGTTAATTTATCATGACACAGAGAGATGGAGATGGCAGTGAAGCATACTACCAATACAGGCACATACAGTTCCTGGAAAGCTATAACAAAAAAATTAACCCCATGATCTGTTTCACCACACTGGTACGGTTTCTGTCCTGCTGCCCAAGGCCTGTTTTTTTGATCTGGCAAGTGCTGCCTGTGCTTCAAGCCTGATGGATTTTCTCATGAATTAGTTCAGAAAGTATTTATCAATCTCTTCCTATTACTCTCCATATAAACATATTTTCTAAAAAACCCTTTTACATCAGCTTGTGTCAGAAATAGTGTGGCAGCTCCAGTCCCCTGATTGGAGTCCATAAGGCATCATAAAACCACCATGTGTTTGACAAGGAAGATGAATGAACTATCAGTCCAAGAGCTGGGGGGACATAATTCATACCACAGTCCTTCATAACAAACTGAGTCCTGGAATAATCTGCAGACAACATTTTGCACTCACTTATAACAGAAACAGACAAGTATTTGTACAGGGCTAATGTTTTTTAAATTAAGCTTTCACTGTTAATACTGTGTTCACCCTCAGTGTGGTTGTTCTTCTGAGTTTTGGAAAATTTAGAAGGTAAACACAACCAGAGAGATTAGCACAGGACAAGGGGTCTGGAAATACACTTGTAAGATGGCTTGTTAATGTTAAACAGATAATGCTGCCAATCCAATTTCCTTCAGGAGTTTGGCAAGACAATGAGCTGGAGGAAGTTATCTTGCACGGCTGCTTCCTATTGTATTGCTTTATAATATCACATTAGATAATGCCTTGCAAGCTTGTTTATGCTGAAGTGGTTCTTGGTACAGACACTGAAATAAAAACATCTAACATCCCAAATCAGAGTCGAGGTCGCTGGAGAGTCCACACCACCTGTTGCTGCCTGCAGCTTTATGTAGCAGCTCTGAAAGGCTTCAGCCTACACACTGTGTATTTCCATGGTTTTTGCAATGCGTTGTCACTATTTTTGCAAAAATGGACAACCCGCCTCCCTCCGCGGGGAGCATCCCGCGTGGCCGTGACAGCGTAACCAGCGCACAGTTCCATGTTTGCTCCGCTCCCCTCCCGCGGCCCCACCGGCAGCGCAGCGCTCAGCAGGAGTTACCGGGGATCCCTCCGGGAGGAGCGGCTCAAGTGATCGCAAGCACACGGAGCCACACGGACAGGTGCCGCTGCGGCTTAGCCGCACGGACCGGGAGGGATTCCTTCTGCCGAGCCGCATCGCGACCCCAACTCCAGCCCCGCGCCCGGACAGGGTAGCCCCGGGACTCGCTCCCGGCGCCGCCCGCTCTGCCCCGGGCAGGCCCAGCGCAGGAGGTGCGGCCGCCCCGCCAGAGCCGCCCCGGCCCAGCGCCGCGCTCACCTCCTCGGCCTGTTTGCGCAGCGCCTTCTCCCGCTCGTACTGCGTGAGCAGCTGCTCGTTATCGTCCCGCAGCAGCTCCAACTCCACGCTGGTCTCCTGGCTATGCGCGCACACCGAGTCCAGGTTCTCCAACACGGCCACCACCAGCGGCATCAGCTCGGCCACCACCTCCTCGTCGTAGCGCCCGATGAGCCGCTCAAACTCGCGGTAGATGGAGCCCGCCAACCCCGACACCCGCTCCGACATCATGGCGGGGCCGGGCCCGCCGGGATCCTCCTGGTACACCACGCCGTCCGCCAGCTCCATGGCGGCGGAGGGTTGTGCGGGGCCTGGCGGGGCCCGGCAAGTCTTGCTCAGAGCGGCTCCCTACAGTGGCAGCAGAGCCTAAGCAGGGCCGGGAGGGGAGCGGCGCGCGTCTCTGACCTCACCCGCCGCGCCGGGCGGGGTCTGCCGGGATGGCAGCGTGGGGCGGGGCTACGGACGTGAAGTCAGTGCGGGCAGTGTGGTCTGCGTGGTGATGTCAGCGCGAGGCAGGGCCTGTGCGACGTGACGGCAGTGGTTGCTCGCGGAGCTGGTGTTGCGTTTCGGGAAAATGCGTTCAGCGGGAGTAGGGTGGCAGCGGGAAGGGCTGGGCTGTTGGAGACACGTCAGGGGGCACCGAATCTTGACAAATCACCGAATCGTCAAGATTGGAAGAGACCTTTAAAAGGGCAGCAAGGCTGGGGAAGTGTCTGGAGCACACTTCCTGTGAGGAGCAGCTGAGGGAGCTGTGGGGAGCTCAGCCTAAAGAGGCTCAGGGTACATCTTATCCCTCTCTACAACTCCTCCTGTCAGGAAAGTGCAGCCAGGTGAGGGTCGGGCTCTGCTCTGTCCCAGGAAACAAGGGACAGGACACGAGGACACAGTCCTAAGCTGTGCCAAGGGAGGTTCAGGTTGGACATTAGGAAGAAATTCTTCACAGAATGAGTGATTGGGCATTGGAATGGGCTGCCCGGGGAGGTGTCACCGTCCCTGGAGGTGTTGAAGAAAAGACTGGATGTGGTATGCAGTGCCACAGTCTGGTTGACAAGGTGGTGTTGGGTCAGGTTGGACTGGATGATCTCAAAGGTCTTCTCCAGCCTAGTTCATTTTGTGGTTCTGTCACCCAGTCTGACCATGCACCTGGCACTGCCACTGTAACTCCTAAACCAGTAAACCACATTACGTGCTGGGTACAGATGTCTCTTAAACAGCTCCAGTGTGGTGATTCCACCACCCCTCGGGCAACCCCTTCCAACCCCTGACCACACAAACAGTAAAAATAATTTTTTTTAATACTTAATCTGAATTTCCCTTATCTCAGCTTAAGGCTGTTTTCTTTGGTCTTCTCTCTGCAGGCACAGCAGAAAAGTCCCATCCCCACCTCACTACATGCTCCTGTCAGTAGTTCTAGAGAGCTGTGAGGTCACCACTGAGCCTCCTCTTCTTGAGACGAAACAAACCCAGCCTCATAAGACATGTTTTCTAGCCCCTTTACAAGCCTTCCTCTTCTCTGGACACGCTCCAGCCCCTCAATATCCTTTCTAAAGTGAGCAGCCCAAAACTGAACACAGTGCCAAGAACAGAGGGACAATCACTTCCCTGGTGCTGCTGGTCACACTATTCCTGATACAGGCCAAGATACCCCAGGTCTAGAGTGAATATTGAAGTGAATGTCTAGAGTGAATATCAAAGCCCTGGTGCCGTTGGTGGAGGCTCTGGGGTCCCCTGACAGAAGAAGGTTTGGTCCCTTTAGTACCTTACTGTGGGACCAGGATGGGGAGCTCTGGTTGGATTGTGGGGATGGGGTGTCCCATAGGCAGCTCACTCTGTGAATGGCAGATGTGAGGTAATGCAGTCTGACAGCTCCCAGAGTATTTGTTTATCACACCCTTGGAGGCATAAATAAACCCAGTGATTCACTGAAGGATGACTGAAGGAGTTGGAATCTTAGCTCCTGGATTTTGGGACTCCACAGCTCTGTGTTTGCTGGTGTCTGGCAGCAAAAAGGCCTTTCCTTTCTAATAAGGTCTCCAGAAAATATCAGAAATCCTGTTTTCTTAACAATAATACAGCTTAGAAGGCATCTTACACTTGCTGAGAGAGATTTTCCTAGGATTTGGAACAGGGAGTTCCATTCTGGATCATGCGTTCTGTCACGGGAACAATGGGAGCTGTTACAGACATTTACAATAAACTTGAAAATACCTACTGAGATTGAAAATTTTCCAAGTTGTTTCACATCCCTAATTTTATCATGGGGTTATTTAAGTTGGGAAAACCCTTTAAGACCATCAAGTCCATCCATTAACCCAGCAGTGCCAAGGACACCACTAAACCATATCCCCAAGTGCCACATCTACAGATTTTTCAGATGCCTCAAGAGATGGTAACTCCATCATTGTCGTGAGCAGCCTCTGCCAGGGCTTGACAGCGCTTTCAGTGAAGAAATTTTTCCTAGTATCCACTCTAAACCTCCTCTGGTGAAACTTCTATCATACAACTTGAACTTGGGGAAATCAGTATTTTTCATTAGGTAATATCACGTGTACAACAGAGGAACCCGGTGGCCCAGCAGCAGTCCAGAAGCAAAGAAATGAAAATGTGCTTTAAAAAAGGCAGAAAGCTTAAGAAGGGGTGGAGTTTTAATTGTGGTGATTGCATTCAGCTCCACTGGAGAGCAGCAGAGCCTTGCACTTAATTTTCTCTCATTTGGACTGGTTCTAAGGCAGGAACTGTGCTTTAAATACATGTGCTGCCTTGTCTCTTCATGTACTGAGCCAGTGAGTCTGCGCAGGAATGACAAAGAAGAAAATACTCCAGCCCTGTATGTTGGATTTATTGTGAGTCTTGTTTAGACATCGTCATCCTCCCAAGCTAGTATTTAAAGTGCTATGGCCAGAGCACAGGCAGTTGAAATACTATTTATAAACATGGCAAAAGGAAAGAAAAGCTGTTTGACTTTCAATTATTACCAAAAAATGACATAATTCCAGCTAAAAAATAATTTTTAAAAGACACAATTTGTACTCTCATACATATTCTCAAGTGAAATTTTCATTTAATTTATTGGAAATTATCTCTATGAAGGGATTTTTTTTTTCCTGTTTTCTTTAGCAGTTGTACACTGCCCTAGTTTGAAAGACAGGTCTCCACCAAGGAAGGTGGGAACCTCTCTTGGAATGGAAAATGTGACCCCCTTCCTTCTGAATTATTATGACTTTGTGCGAGGAACGCTGGGTTCCAGGATGGTTTGGGATGGATGGAGACAAGGGATCTCTGAAGTCAGGTCTTAGAAAATGTGGTTTATTGTAAAAGGTGAAGGCCCAGGGAGAGGAGGGAGAGAGGGTTCCAGGTGAGGATCCCAAGAGGAAGTTCCAAGAGAGCATCCGGTCCTTCAGCCACACCTGATCAGGGGGCTTCAAGGTGAGCTGGAACAGGACTTGGACCAATGGGGTTACAGATATCTGATACTTCAGGGGAGGGTTACAGGTGTGGGATGAACCATACATTGGGGGGTGAGAGAGAACATTCCATTTGACCTTTGGATCTATCTGCAGGTAAAGGGCATTGTTTAATCAGAAGGGGGTTTTCTAGTTGCTCAGTAATTAAGGTTTGGTATCTCAAATCTTGTTCTCATCTCACTATCTGTATTTTCTAAATCTTTTGCCAGGCCATCATATTTATAGGGCTTTCCTATTTCATCTTCCCGAACAACTTTGAAATTAAGGGGCTTTCAGGCAAAGATATGGGAAAAGGAATAACAGTTCTACGTATATGTATACGTATATGTATACTTATATGTATATGTATCACAAAGCAAACAAACAACAGCAACGGCAGCAACACCAAACAGAACCACAAACACGGTGACAGCCTTCTCTTGGCTGCAGGCACCTTCCCCTTCGGTGCAGTTCTGGTCACAGCCGGCAGGGGTGCTGGTGGCCCCCGTCCGGGCAGGGCAGGTGCGATGATTCCCCCGCGGCTGCACGTGGGTAACGGTGTGCGGGCCGGCGGGAGAGATAGAAAACAAACCTTTACAAACTCACAGGTGTAGCCAGTCCCAGTGCCCCTCCAGATGGCAAAATGGACTGTAGCAGAAACCTTAGAAGCAGCAAGCTGGAACAGCAGAGGCGAGCAGACCTGAGGTGACAAAGTGTAGCAGAGACTCTGGGACCAGTGTGCTCCTGGTCCCAGCGTGGCATGCAGTGGCTCTGGACTCCCAAGCAGCAGAGAAGCAACCACCAGTCACAGTGCCAAAGGGAAAGAAAAAAAAATGGGCAGAAGCCACATGGCAACAGTATCTCTTGTCAGAGGGATAGCACTGCATGGCCACTGAGATGAAATCACCCCACCAGAAGGTTGCAACTCTCCCGCTACTCTCGCAGGAAATCCTGGGCTGGCTCTCACCCATCATGATACACTCAGAGCCGGGGAAGGGGGAGGGGTTGACAGCGACCACCCCAGACACAAAACAAAAAGAAAAATGGATATGGAATAAAAAAAACAATCCCCAAGACATTCCACCCCTTATCCAGTACCATTTGATCAATACCTAAATTAATACATTTCAACTGCAAAGATGTGTCTCTATCTGTAACTCTATACATATGTGCATTACCCTAATTACATACATACATACATCTAGATCTCGATACAGGCACAGGTGTGATGGACAATTTACCCCAAAACAATGTCCCCTTGAGGTATGCATCATGTCTCTCCATCCTTCTGTGTCACCCACCAGGTACAACCTGGTCCTTGAGCAAAGACAATCCCACAGACTGGTTTGTCTTTGCTCAAGGCAGAATTAATCCAAACAGTTTTTCCCAGCATACCTCTCATGTGTACATGAGGTACATATACACATGAGAGGTACATCTCTGTCACCACAGTCCCCCAGACAGGTAATAATTAGCATTGACTCAATGATTGCAGAAGGCTGATCAATTGCTTTATTGTATCATCCTATACTATATTATACTATACTTCTTAAGAAACTCAGTAACCCTTACAGCCAGTCCGATACAGCTTTGACCTAATTGGTCAATCAATCCAAACACCATCCAGTGTCCAATTAAGAAATCACCCTTTGGTAAACAAATCTCCATGATACATTCCACATGGGCACAACAGCAGGTGCAACAAGTGGAGATAAGAATTGTTTCCCATTCTTTCTCTGATCTTCTCACAGCCTTCCCTGGGAAAATGCCTGGCAAAGTCTGTGCCTGCTCTCTGTGGCCAGAGAGCTGCTGCCACACATCTCATGTGTACATGCTGGGAAATAGGTAGGGAAAAGGTATCCACTGGAACCTTATGTCCCTCTGTTGTTCACAAGGGTTCAGACTGGGCAAGGCCTACCCAGTTAGGGGAGCTTCTGGTATTAACTAACCATGTGGCCTTTGCTAAATGCAGCTCCGGTTTTTGAAATGCAGCTGCCCCGCCCAGTGCCTTCAAGGTGGTTTTAAGCAGTCTGTTGCACTGATCAACTTTCCCAGCAGCTGGTGCATGATAAGGAATATGGTACCCCACTCAATGCCATGTTCCCTAGCCCAGGTGTTGATAAGGCTATTCTTGAAACTAGTCCCATTGTCAGACTCAATCCTCTCAGGGCTACCATGCCTCCAAAAGACTTGCTTTTAAGACCCAGGATGGTGTTCCAAGCAGTAGTGTGAGGCACAGGGTAGGTTTCCAGCCATCTAGTGGTGGCTTCTACCATTGTGAGCATGTAGCGCTTGCCTTGGCAGGTTTGATGCAGTGCGATGTAGTCAATCTGCCAGGCCTCCCCATACCTGTACTTGGACCACCACCCACCATACCATAGAGGCTTCACCCGCTTGGCCTATTTGATCACAGCACACATCTCACAATCACTGATAACCTGGGAGATACTGTCCATTGTTAGATCCACCCCTTGGTTTTGTGCCCATTTATAGGGGCATCTCTGCCCTGATGGCCTGAGGCATCATGGGCCCATCGAGCTAGGAACAACTCTCTCTTATGTTGCCAGTCCAAATCTATCTATGACACCTCTATTTTTGCAGCCTGATTTACCTATTTGTTGTTTTGCTTCTCCTTGTTAGCCCAACTTTTGGGGACATGGACATCCGCATAGCAGACTCTCAAAGGTAGCTTCTCTACCAGAGTGGCAATGTCTTGCCATTCGTCAGCAGCCTAGATTGGCTTTCCTCTACACTGCCAGTTGGCCTTTTTCCACCTTTCCAGCCAACCCCATGGAGCATTGGCTACCATCCACAAATCCATGAAAAAGTATAGCTTTGGCCATTTCTCTCTTTCAGCAATGTCCAGGGCCAGCAGGACGGCTTTGAGTTCAGCAAGTATTGACTTCACTTTTCTCCTTCAGTAGTTTCTGCAACCTGTTGTGTGGGGCTCCATACAGCTGCTTTCCATTTTTTATTTGTCCCTATGACAAGGGAGCCATTGTAGTGAAAAGAGCATAGCATGTTTCTTCTTGTGGCAGTTCATTGTATAGTGGAGCTTCCTCATCATGGGTCACCTGTTCCTGCTCCTCTTCATCAGTCAGACCAAAATTTTCCCCTTCAGGCCAATTTGTAATTATTTCCAAGATCCCAGGCAATTCAAGTTTTTAATATGGGCACACTGTGTGGTGAGGGCAATCCATTTGCTCCATGTAGCATCAGTGGTGTGGTGGGCAGAGGGAACCTTTCCTTTAAACATCCACCCTAGTACTGGTAGTCGGGGTGCCAGGTGTGCTTCCATGCTGGTCACTTCTGAGGCAGCTTGGACTCCTTCATAGGCTGCTAGGATTTCCTTCTCTGTTGGAGTGTAGTTGGCTTCAGACCCTCTGTAACTTCAGCTCCAGAATCCCAGTGGTCGGCTTCAAGTCTCTCCAGGCACCTTTTGCCAAAGGCTCCAGGACAAGCCATTGTTCTCGGCTGCAGAGTAGAGCACATTCTTTACCTCTGGTCCCGTCCTTGCTGGGCCAAGGGCTAACGCATGAGTGATCTCCTGCTTGATCTGGGTAAAAGCTTGCTGCTGTTCAGGGCCCCACTAGAAAGTGTTCTTCTTGCGGGTGACCAGGTGGAGAGGGCTCATGATCTGGCTGTACTCAGGGATGTGCATTCTCCAAAAGCCTATGGCACCTAGGAAAGCTTGTGTTTCCTTCTCACTGGCTGGTGGAGAGACATCATTGTGATCTTATTGATGACCTTGGTGGGTATCTGATGCCGTCCATCTTGCCTCTTCATTCCCAGGAACTGGGTCTCTTGGGCAGGTCCCTTGACTTTATTCTTTTTGATGGCAAAGTTGGCTTCCAGGAGAATCTGAATTATTTTCTCTCCTTTCATAAATACTTCTGCTGCCATGTTCCACCACACAATGGTGTCATTGATGTAGTGCAGATGTTCTGGAGCCTCACCCTTTTCCAGTGCAGTCTGGATCAGTCCATGGCAGATGGTGGGGCTGTGTTTCTACCCCTGGGGCAGTCAGTTCCACATGTACTGCACGCCCCGCCAGGTGAAAGCAAACTGAGGCCTGCGTTCTGCTGCCAGAGGAATGGAGAAAAATGCATTAACAATGTCAATAGTGGCGTACCACTTTGCTGCTTTGGACTCCAGCTCGTACTGGAGTTCCAGCATGTCTGGCACAGCAGCGCTCAGCAGTGGAGTCACTTCAATGCACAATAGTCCACAATCTCCATTCTCTCTTAGACTTGTCCACAAGTTAAATGGGACTGTTGAAGAGTGAGTAGGCCTTACTGACCATTCCTTCACTCTCCAGCTCACGGATCATCTTGTGTGATGGCGTCTCAATTCATCCAAAACTGCCAGCAGTGCACTGTTGAGGTTGCAATTGGGACTTGTTGCTCTTCCACCTTTAGGAGTCCAAGTGCAGAAGGACTCTCTGACAGTCCAGGCAAGGTGTTCAATTGCTTCATGTCCTCTGCCTCCACAGCAGCTATTCCAAAAGTCCACCTGAATCCTTTTGGCTCTTTGAAATAGCTGCTCCAGAGGAAATCTATGCTCAGAATACAGGGGACCTCTGGACCAGTCACAATAGGATGTTTCTGCCACTACTTCCCAGTCAAGCTCACTTCAACTTCCAACAGGGTCAACTGCTGTGATCCCCTTGTCACCCCAGCAGTAGGAACAGGTTCTGCTCCCACATGTCCTGATGGGATTAACATGTACTGCGCACCAGTATCAACCAAAGCTTTATATTTCTGTGGTTCTGATGTGCCAGGCCATTGGATCCACACAGTCCAAAAGACACAATTCTCCCATGCCTCTACCTCTGGCTAGAGGCAGTCCCCCCCTCACCCCCCCCCCCCCCACCAAGTAAATTGATTTGCAGTTTACCAGGGAAAGAAGTCAGCCCTCCGATCACTCTGGGTTTAGAAGAGTTTAACTGGCACTTTCCCAGAGGAAGAAGTTTTTGTGCAAGTTTAATTCTATAGTGGTTTGTACCTTAAAGCACAACAGAAATCAAGATAAAGACTGATAAATTATAGCAGCACACAGCTAAATGAAGAGTAGGATATCCTGGAGCAACAAAGCATGTCAGAGTGAGGACTCTGGTTACAAGGAGCAAGAGGGACACAGCACAAATTATGAGTTTTGATGAGAACTCCAAATATTCTGGGTGATACAGACAGAGGCTGTGAGCTGAGACCAGTGTAAAGCTGGGGCCAAACCAGCAAAGCTGGAGCTGTGTTAAATTCTCCTGAAGTGTGAAGACATTCACAGTCAGTTCTTTGTCTCAGGCTTGTTTTAAAAATCTCTACTGGTTTTAAGTAATGTGGAAATAGTTTGAGCTCAGCAGTTACACTTAGTGCACTCACTGAGAACTTTGGAGGTGTTTGCTTCTCTCCCATGATCAGTCCATTTTTTGGAAATTATTTGTCTAGACTCTCTACTTCTTCACATTTTAGATAAAGACGTAATTTCCAGTGAAATTAAGTGATCATGGTAAATTTGCAACCAGGAAAAGCTCATTTATACAGTAACAACTTGCTCTGCTAATCATGGATTAAACTCAAAAGTGGCAGAGTTAACTCTTATTTAATGAGGTTAAAAGACTTGGCACAGATCACAGAACAGACCTATGATAAAGATGGAAGTCGTGCTTGCCCACTGTGAAAAACGCCAATCACTTGGTTTTTAAAATTTTTAAAGTTTAATAATAATAAAATGGTTATAAAAATAGTAATACAATTAGAGTAATAAAAATTTAGAGTTAGGACAATTACAAGACAATAAAAAGCAAAGAATTACAGACGTCCGGGTGCTCTCGGGCACTTAAGCCACGACAAGCATGCCTTGTGAACAAAGGAATAACCTTAAAAGCAATAGCCTGTTGCATATACAAAACACTTCATGATTATGCATATATTTTATTTAAAACAAGAAATTCGTCTGGTACTTGTCAAAAAGTTTCTGTTAATTCCCGGGCGCCTTCGAGTCTAAGTCAGGCTTGAAGAAGTTCGTTTCTGTTGATAAGGAAAGCCATAAATTCCTCTCCTCTGGAAAATTTAGAGGTTTCTGTAATTGTTATCTTTGTGCGAAGAATTCCTTGATTATCCCATCTCTTTCTTGAGCTAGTTATAAAGTATCTTACATAGTATAGTTTCTATTTTAACATTGTGTTATAACCTAAAAATACATTCAAAACATTACTTGAGAGAATTAATACAGCATAATTTTCCAGTCCTAAGCTTTAATCATTAAATTACGTAGATTTAACAAGACTGTAAATAGATGTTCTATTGCTGCTTTAAACTTGATATTTTTGTAAACATCCTATTTCTGGAGACCTTTCTTCTATTTTTATGTATTATTTTGCTATAGTGAGGAGTACAGCATTAGAGTTTGTTTAAGTAGTATGAAACATCTCAAATAAATGTGTATCAAAGCAAGAGAATAAATTGGATTGGCATTATCAGGAGACTACTCAGAAACTCTAATTCCAGAATAACCTCAAGGAGGACTTGCTAGAATGTATGACACTGTGATTTTTTAAATATCATCTGTTAAATCAGAGCTCTTGGAAAGTGTGATGGAAAAAGACCCTGAATACAAGAAAGTAAGTTGGTTGAATAGATGCTTAGGTCAGATCTGGAGTCTCTCACCAGAACTAAAAGTATCACATGGATGTGTGATGGACTGTAGTGAAGAGAAGGGATCCCAAATAAGGAAATCCAAATCAATCCAAATCCAATTCAGCTTTTTTGTTACCAAAAAGGGTCTTTTGTTACCAACTTTTCCCTGTCAAGCAGCAAAGTCCTGCCTAGAGGGAAGCAAAATCTTCATTGTTTGCTTTCAAGAACTGCCAAGTGGAGCCCAGGAAGTTCATCTCAGTTTGGAAGCAAAACCAGGACAATCTGGATGGATTTCCATCCAGATGCTTTGTCCTCAATTCTCTTGAAGGCAATAAAATGCTCAAAGCAAAGCAGCTCAGTGGTAAATGGTTGAAGGGGTCGTTTGACTCAAAGAGCTAATATAGTATAACCAGAAAAAAACCAAACAAAATTAATTACCTCCTTTAAAGAGGAAATACAAGCAGAACAGCACGATAATGAGATTTTTATTAAAATAACGTTATGTGCCTTTTGTTAAATAAAAACCGTGATCAAGCAGGCAAGACTGAAATGCTGGAAGGGCTGAGCCCGGCACCCCCGCTCTAAGGGAAGAGGCACTGGATGGGTGCGGGTGTTACCCGGGCGGGGGATCGGGGACAGGGATCGATGCCCAATCCCCACCGCGGGGACGGGGCTGGGGGCGGTAACGGCGCTCTGTACGGGCGGGAGACTGCGCTGTCGCCACGGCAACCGCTGTGCGCGGGGGGGGGGAAGGGGGTGGGGGGAAGGGGGGGGTGGGGGGAAGGGGGAAGGGGGTGGGGCACAGCTAAACCGGGTGGGAACCCGCGGTGACACGGCTTGACAGAGCCACCCGCGCGGGACACTGGCTGCCAGAGCCACCGGTGAAACAGCGGGGGACACGGGCTGTGAGAGACACCAGGGGAGCAGCGGAGTATTCGGGCTGCGACACTCACCGAGGCCACCAGCGGGGGACACCACGTTTGCCACAGCCACCGGGCCGCCAGCGGGTAAGCCGAGTTGTGGGGCAGCGGGAAGGGTCCCCCTGTCCCCGGGCAGTGTCACCGCACCCCCGCGGAGCCTCCCTGCAGCCCCTGCATCCCTCACCTGCCCATTCAGGTGTGCTCCAGCGGGGGCTCAGAGCCCCTCTGGTCTTGCTGCTTTCCAGGTGAAAACTCTATGTGTGTAGTAATTTATTAATTTATTGCGTGGCACTGGAAGATGGATCCGTGGTGATCATTACCTTCCTTTCCGTTTAGAGTTTTTCTGATTTCAGTATTCGCTGATTGTTCCTGCACTTGGCACCCTTCCACTGCTTCAAACTCACTCCTGCAGCACTTGGGAAAACTTGTGTGTGGTCACTGGTTTGTCTAAACATTGGAGACCATGGATTACTGACCCTCAGATGCAGCAAATCTAATTACACTTATAGCAGATGGGGCTGGGATGGGCTGGGATCAAACAGTCCTGGAATAACAAATTTTATTCTCTCCCTCCTCAGAATCATGGCTGCCATTGATGAGCGCACCTTCATTGCCATCAAGCCCGACGGGGTCCAGAGGGGGCTGGTGGGGGAGATCATCAAACGCTTCGAGAAGAAAGGATTCAAACTGGTAGCCATGAAATTAATACATGTAAGCTCTCCTCAACTGCTGTGTCTGCTTTTTTATATTTGAAAGCTGTAGCCTTCAAATAGAGCAGCGTACTATAACAACAAATGTGGCCTCTGTAACATTTAAAACTGAAATTTTGAGAAGCTGTACTTGGGATGTTTTTGGAAAAGTTCCAATTCCCAGCTCTGGCTAAATGCTTTAGACGTGCTAAGCACACTAATTTTAGTAACCTGATGACCTTAGTCTGAAGAGAATATTCTTTCAGGTGCATCCTATGCCCAATAAATGTCTTTGAGTATCTTTCACAAATCCCAGGTCACATAAACTGCCTGTATTGGCAACAAAAACCTTTCTAAGTTTAGTTGTGGTTAGGCAACAGTTCAAATTCATATCAACCAAAAGTACTCCTAGGAAGGTGCTAGAAATACTGCATTTTTAAGTGTGTGCAAGTTTCAGCATTACCAGTGCTCTGTGGTTTATCTCTGTGATTTCACTATGCTCTGAAGCTCTTATTGTAAGTTTTTTTCTCTGTCTGTCTGGTTTTGAAACCAGGCCTCTACGGACCTTCTGAGGGAACACTACACCGACCTCAAGGACCGGCCATTCTACAATGACCTGGTGCAGTACATGCACTCGGGACCTGTTGTAGCCATGGTGAGTTCCTGGCAAGGAAAACCACACTGCTTAATTGTCTTCCCTCCAATGAGATTGTGTCACCTGTTGAATTCTAGTTTATTTTTAAAAGGATTTTAAAATCTGGATTCAAATAGTGTAATTAGGAAGATGTGCTGTTAACTATTTTTCTTTAATCTTTTCTCATAATCTTTCTCTCCTTTGAGTCAGTTTTTTGAGGAAGAGGGCAGGGGCAAAAAGGAATCACAACCAGGACCTTGAGAAACAGTAAACCTGCACAAAAGCCCCACCCTGAAATGCCATGTAGTAAGGAAGCTGAAAAAGGGTGGTGGAACATTTAAACTTTAGTTCTCTTTTTCTCCTTGATAATGTATTTGTAAAATAGTTGAGGCCTAGCTTTCCCATGAGCAGACAGCTCTGTGAGACTGTTTGACAAACTGAGATGGAAAATTGTTCTCTCCCCACCCTAGGTGAGGAGGGGCATTGTATAGAAGGGGACCATGTGAGCAGATGCTTCAAGAATCTGACAGATTAATTTGAGATAAATTTGTCTCATTGTGACAAATATTCAGATGGTGATTTTTGCCATGATGGACAGCCCTGTGTTCTCATGGATGGTATAAGTTATCTGCTGCTAAAATTTAATCATCTGAATGGATTTTTTTTTTTCTTTAAGGTGTGGGAAGGTCTTAATGTGATTAAGACTGGAAGAATGATGCTGGGGGAAACCAATCCATTCGATTCCAAGCCCGGCACTATTCGTGGGGACTTCTGTGTCCAAGTTGGAAAGTAAATTTTAAAACATTTGGTATCATCCAAAAGCACTAAATGCTAAGTGTTATGTCATGATATCTACAGGAACTGTGCTCCATCCTTCTCTGTCTTACACATGGAGCTGCCATTCCCTGTGCCCGTGACATATTAGTATCGAAGGATGGGGATCAAGTCATGGTTGCCCCTACTGACAAAAAATGAGCAAAGTTGGCACTGCCTATGCTGTGTCTTTTCCTACTTTACTGTTGCTTAAAGCTTCTGTCTATAGTAGGAATCACTTCAAAACAAGAAGCTTACTTTACTTTAAGAATTCCTTTACTCTTTTATTCACCTTTTCTTTTCCTAGGAACATCATTCATGGCAGTGATTCTATGGAAAGTGCTGAGACAGAGATCAATCTATGGTTCACTCCTGAAGAACTGGTTGATTATAGAAGCTGTGCTCATGAGTGGATCTATGATTAACACCCAGCCCGGATCTTCTGATATTCCCATGTCCATGAGTAGCTGCCAGCCTCTAGCTATTCCAAAGAATTCCCTGGTAGAAACCTCAGAAAACAGTGAGATTGCTCTGTTGTGGATGTTAAATAGAGTCAGTGCTTGCTGCTCCTCTGACTTAAAAGCTGTCAAGTTATAAATGGAATTGCACATTTAAAAAGCTGCTTCTGGGATTGAGAGATGAGATGAAAACACAGAACACATACCATATATTTTTCTGAAGCATTTTATAGTCATAGAGGGTATTCTGGTAAACATTAAAAAATGGGTAAAATTTATTTGGCAAATAAATACACAAATGGCTCAGAGTCAGAGGTTAACTTTGCTAAAACATTAAGAGGGCAGCTGATGGTGTGTAAATGCATTGATAATATGCTCAAATGTTGAGGATTTACTTAATATCAAGTCAAGTGTGTCCCCATTCCTAAAACAGCTGCAGAAAAAAGCCCATTTCTCTCCCCAGAACATGCTGTGCCCATAAAGAATTCAACTCTGGCTAAAATGACAACTGGCCTCCACACTGTTTCAACTCACTCTTTTTTCCTTCCACATGGGATTTCTGTAGTATTTTAAGGACAGATTAACCAGCCAGGCTTGATGAAATGTCCTTTTATGTGAAAAGAAGATTAATGTGAGGATGGATGAGGGAGATTCTACCTTTAGCCACTTCAGTGCAGCAGCTCTCTGATATTGCACAGAGCAGTAAGTGGTGTTTGCTTTGCCAGCTGAACAGCTGGTAGTTTAGTTGTGCTCTCATTAGTGTTGTTTCCTCAGTAGCTGGAACTACAAAGCAAATGGTCCTTGGATAAGTTGTTTCAGAAGTGACTTTATCACTATCATTTTGTATTTATTTAATGACGTAAAGAAGTGAGTCATAATAATGCAGAAGGTGTTTCAGTTTCAACAGTAAAAACTGGATGTACTGGAAGAGGAAGTTTGGATTGATATTATGTATTTTTTTCCCTGCAACATTTTATTCACTAAGCGCAAGAGTTTCATGGAATCAGTTGCTCAAGCTCCACGATATTTTTCCCCCACAGTGAGTTCTTGTATCTGAATACTGAACTATGCAGTGAAAGTTGAATTGAAGGCCTATGATACCTTCTGGTGGTATCAAGCTCCTAAAAAAGAGATGACACAAAATAAAACAATATTTTCTGTTTCTTAAGTGAAATAAAATGAAATTTAAAATATTTTGTTTTATATTTAATTAATGAGTATAAGGAGGGGGAACAAATTCTGTAACTATGAAGCTGTAGGTGAGGCTGTGAGCTTCTCTTCTGAAAATATTCAGTGCTGTAGAAGATAACTCATTAGGTTAAAAGAAGTTGGAGGAAAGGGAATATGTGACAAACCTGAGATGAGTAGTCTCCTGTTTAATCTTTGCTTGAAAGGTTACTTGAGATGTCTCAATTCTACAAAATAGAGAAATGTGGTTTATCTGGAGGTGTTGGGGTTGTCAGGAAGCTGCTGATTAGTGTTTCTAATGTGATGTGACTGGGAAGAGGTGGAGGCCAGCATTCCTGCACAGCTGAGGTGCCTGAGCAGGTCCAGTGTGAAACCACTAACTGACCCTGTGAAGACACTAACTGGCCCCTCAATAAGAGACAATGCAGGGACTGCAGAGGTTATTTCATTGATATCCCAGCTGCAGTGATGGTGTGTGATTGTAACTTGCTCAGGTAAAGGTGCTCTATTAACTAGGAAAGGGCCAAGTAGTAAATATCATAAAAAGTAACAACACTCCCTGCTTTATATTGTGACACGGGTTCAGGGACTGTGAGGTTTTGACACTTGGCAGCTTCATCTTCCCAATAAAATTACCAATAATGTTCCTGTGTTACAGGTTCCACATCACTTTTCTGTGATAGTCTTTCGAGGAGCTGTAGCCGTGCTATGCAGTGCAGCCAGGTTGGCAGGACCAACCCTCAGGCCGCGGGGATACCTGAAAGCAGCCAACCCAGCAAAAAATTAGTAAAAAATTGTTTAATTGTGTTAGACATCCGCCGTCGTTTCAGTGCCTTAAAGGCTTAAGCTACATTTGCTGCATCTGTAAATAACCCTCGAGGAGGCGAAGGCGACAGGTGCGGCCGGGCCTGGCCAAGAGCCACCCCTCGGCCGCTGGGCCCGGCAGCGGTCACTCTCCTGTCTAGTTCCACCTCATCCCGGCCCGGCCCGGTTCCGCTTGGTGCTGGCGATCCCGGCCCCGAAGCGCCGCCGGCCCGGTGACTCCTCCTCTGCGCGGGGCGGGGGATCCGCGGCGCGCACGCCTCCGCCTGGTCCTCTTCCTCCGGCGGCAGCGGCGCGGGAGGTAGCGGCGGCGGCAGCTCTAGATAGGTGAGGCCGGGCCGGGCCGGGCCCCGCGCTCCAGGGGCATAAGGGGTGCGGGCGGAGGGGCCTGGCGGGGTTCGGCGGGGTTCGGCGGGGCCGGGCTGGGCTCGGTGGGGCCCAGGGGGACATTCCGTGGCGGTGCCGCGTGGCAGGGCGGTACCGCCATGGCCGTCACCGACCTTGAGGCCGCGCGTCCCCTCACGCCGCGCTCCCGCCCGCAGCGCCATGGGGGGGAACGGCGAGCGCACCTTCATCGCCATCAAGCCCGACGGCGTCCAGCGCGGGCTGGTCGGGGAGATCATCAAGCGGTTCGAGCAGAAAGGGTTCCGGCTCGTGGCCATGAAGTTCGTACACGTGAGTGCCCGCGCCTTGCCCCCCAACCCGGTCCTTGCCCTGCCCGAGAAGGGCTCACCACACCCACACCGAGAATCTGCCGTTGCGGCTTCTCCTGCGGCAGAACTGGGATCAGATGGCGGATGTGCTGGAGCGCGGGTCAGGCCCTTCTTCCTGCCTGGCGCACGGCTTCTACTCTTTCCAAAAACAGCGAATTTTGCTTCAGAGGTTTAATGCAGCCCGATTGAGAGCTGGAATGGCCTTGGCTGAAAGGTTGTGTTGGGTAACATCACCCCGGGATCTTGTACTCTGCTTATCGCAGAGGCTCACTGCCGTGCAAAGAAATCGTATTGACAATCCCCAGCACAGCCACAAAGAACTCCTTTAATGCTACAGCAGGAGCTCCCACTGATACCAACAATAGCACTGCAGCATTGTTGGTAACATTAATTATTAGTGATCACTAATCACTAACACCATAGTCTTACATCTGTAACACCTTTTGTTCAATGATATTCAGAAAATTAAAGTTACATCTGTCCTTTTAAAGGCCTCTGAAGACCTTCTCAAACAACATTACATTGACCTGAAAGACCGCCCCTTCTTCCCTGGTTTGGTTAAATACATGACTTCTGGACCTGTTGTGGCCATGGTAAGTTGCTTGGTTTTCATTTAAGATTACCTTCTTGAATATATTTGTTTTGCTCTGTAAATTATTAAGAATATTCACAGATATTCTGCAAACTACCTAACTCTGATAGTGGCAAAAGAAAAAATTAAGACAGTGAAATTACAATATAATAAGAAAAGTGCACATATAAAATGGGTATTAAAATGCCTAATATATAAATGTATAAAGCAACATTCCTGAAAGCAAGTCTTCTGCACCAGAAAATCTGTTTTGGGCAAAAAAAGGTCAGGCTCTCTGACACAAAAAACCAACTTCTGTGTCATTCATTTTTACATTCCCTCAAAACAAGGTACTTGCTCTAGTAGCATCTCCTGGTGTGATAAAGAACTAGGAGAGAACACTCAGCAGGGTGTCCCTGTTCCACCACAACACAAAGGGTTGGGAGTTGGCTTTGTACATTAACCCTGAAGCTTGGTAAAGTATCTCTTTTACTCCAGTAATAATGTTGATAGTCCTTTTTACAATTACTTCCAGTTCATATGTTTTTTTCCCTTGTCACCTTTACAAGCCCAAGAGATAATCTAGACAAGGTTAATATCTTTAATGGTAGAGCCTTTGTTTCTTTGCAAAGTATGGTAGAGCAAAGATGAATTGTCAGTATTTTGCATAAGCATGGCTGAACAGAATTTTTGTGTTTTTTATCTTAAGGTATGGGAAGGACTCAACGTGGTTAAAACTGGGAGAGTCATGCTAGGGGAAACCAACCCTGCAGACTCCAAGCCTGGCACCATCCGTGGTGATTTCTGCATTCAAGTGGGAAGGTTTGTACTCAGTCTCTTAATTGATACTAAAAACTCAACAACTCCTGCTCACTATTTACTTGCCAACACAAAAACTGTTGGCAGTCTTTTATGAAAGCTAAAATTGGTGGTAGAGACCTTAGTTTGATGGTATTTCATTTGCAGGTTACAGTGCATACCTGCTACTTAGGAAAGTGGTACAAAGCTGACTTGGTTTGCAGTCCAGCTCCTCCCCAGAGCAGCATGTAAGCTCAGGCAGCGGCTGTTGTAGAACAGTAGAGTGACCCTGATAGGCATAATTAGCTCTTGGAGGGGTGAGGGTACTGGAACATGCTACCTGAAATAACAGCTTAGTCTCCCCACTCTAGATGCTTCATCCACGTTTTTGCAAATTGAGAACAAGGCTGCTGGAAGTGAATTTTTATAGGGATCAATGTTTGTCCCCTTCCACAGGAACATCATCCATGGCAGCGATTCTGTGGAGAGTGCACAGAAGGAGATCAACCTGTGGTTCAAACCCACAGAGCTCATTGACTTCAAGCCCTGTGCATACGACTGGATCTATGAGTGATGGGTTCCCACAGTGATTTGTGCCTTCCAACACCTCATCTCATTCCAGCTGCTGCCCTGGGAGCAACCACAGTTATCTTAGTGCTGAAAGTGATTGTCAAATAAATGGGTGTGAACTACTTCCTTGTAGTGCATTCACTTACAACAGACCCCTGTTCAAATACTCATAAAAGTAATTTTAGTCATTCAGGAGCCACTAACACGTGACCCTGCCACAGCTGTTGGACTCAAGCAGTGGCACATTTGCAGAGGGACAGCTGAAAGGAGGCTGGAGCTACTTCCAACACAACTAGAGGAAAAAAGGGATACCACAAAATTTTCCTCCTTACACAAATATTAGTACTAAATGAAATGAGACAGCGCAAAGCTTGCTCTCTGAAATGCTTATTTAATTCACCTTCTCTTACCAAACCCCTTACCTTGTGCTCAGGGCCCCACACAATTTGTTGTCACACCAACATACTTAAAATTCTGTAAAATACTCACGTTTTTACAGATTGCGGGTATTTTTAATAGGGTTAAGAGTGTTTTAAACAAAACAATCACTATTCAGAAAAATACTTTTAATAATTTTTATTTTGTGTAAAAAAGGCAAATTTAGTGAATTATTTTCATCTTGTACACAAAGTTATGATTTTAATGCTTTTCACATCCATGCTGAAAATCTGCAGTTTTGTAAAAATGAAAGTAACATTAATTTTTCCAAAAGCATTTTTTCACTGAGTTATGTACATTGCATGAGAAAGCTTTAAATACTCTCTCACTGACCACACAAATTACCAAGAAAATAAAAGATTAAATTTGTACAGATATTGATCTATATATCAAATACATACAGAAATTATGTAAAAACCCATTTGTTTATTCTTGATTCCTGCCCCAACATTTTCCCAGGGGCCAAAGCTGATGCCTTTTTTGTATAAATGGTTGTGGCTTTTCATTTTAAATATGAAAAAAAATCAAAAGGAAGAAAAATTCAGCTGAAATCACAGTTTTAAAAAATCCCTACCCAATAAAGGATTGTTACCAAATGTATTAGCACCATCATACAAAGATTGAGGGAGGGTATTCACATCACAGAAAACAACAATAAAAACCCCAAAACAAACACTGAAACCCGTGTTAGTATCCATAGAACAAGGAATCAATAACTGCTGTAGCTTTCCTCAGATGCAGCAAGGAACAGGTTAGAGAGTTCTACTGAAAATAATGTAATAATCAAAGATCAGCAGAAAGATCTGGAACAAGAAAAGAGGGGCAGCAACCAAGTCAGGGACAGGGCTTGGGCTGCCTCATGGTCAGAAAAACCTGCTGTGCCAAATGCCAGAATTAGTCTGACCCCATTGAAGGTTTTAGGTGTCCAACATTTGCTGCTCTCTCAGGCAGGTACCACAGCTTGAAAGCCAAGAGAAACATCCCAGAGCCACGGGAATGCTTTGTAAAGCCAGGGAGCTGCCACAGGGACACCCCCTCAGGTTCTCTGGGGATCACATCCCTGGTAGCACCTTACTCAGGTTTTCCCTGAGCTGCTCCTCAGCAAATGACTTCTAGCAGCTCTTGCCATGGTTTGCTTAGCACAGATGTCACTGTACTTCACAATTACACAATTGAGGCATATTATGAACTCAGAGACACAAAAGGCATTTCACCAACTGCTGAAGTCACATGGGTACCCGAGAACATGCATCACCTCACAGACTTTAGTGTTTGATGAATAACAGAATATTATAAAGACTGACAGACTTTAGAACAGATTCTTATATTTCTCCCAACACAGGAAGTATTTTAAGACTAATTTTCCCTCCTGACATTTGAAGACTCCAACTCTGAAATCAGGGATGAGCCTGGGCAATACTCAGGGCAATACTCAGTTTAGTTGACTGGGCAATGCACCTCACTCATTAACTAGCCCGACCATCTACATTATGACACACTAATTAATGCAACATCTTTTCTACTGAAGTCAGAAGCTGTTGATGAGAGAAGAAAGCAAGACTGTGAGAACCTTGTTCCAGCTGATGGGACAACCTGCAAGTTGTTGCATTAAAAAAAAAAAGAAAAAAAAAATCAACAGTGCTATACTTACCAAATGAAATAAATGCTTGCAGAGCTGGATTTTACAGCAGATTAAATTGAGAACATAGGAAAACAATCAAGGCTCAAAGTGTCACTAAAATGGTGTCTAATCCTAGTTCTCCAATATAGACTGTTCAAAATAAACATCATGGATGGGTCAGAATCTGAGATAAGCTATTGAAGACTACCAGGTCCAACAAAATCTTTTTTATGACTATTTTAGGGAGCTAAAATATCTTTACCATCTGAAGCTATAGATTCTTGTAATCAGATTAACAGATTCTGTCAGTAGAAAAAGCTGTTGTTAAAAACAGGCCATTATTTAAGAAATTTTACCAGTAAGGGAGAAAAGAATTCCAGACATTCCTAACTAAACAGCACATTTTTTACTTCCAGTAGTAAATACAAAACTTTACATAATCAACCCCTCTTGCATAGAATGAGGTAAACCTGTGTATATCACCGATACTATGTACCTAAAGCTGGAGTAATATTTTAGAAAATAATCAAATTGCTGGTTTTCAACTTTCTATGCACTTTTTTTTTTTAAGCTCAAACAACAATATACAAAAAATGGTCTCCTGGGGCTCTGTGGGTTGATATCCTTAAAGCACTTCTTAGGCTGTAGGATACAGATCTTAGTAATTTTTGATCAATTTTTTTTTAAGCCCTAAATTATGGTCAAGAGTCAGATGATCATTATACTGCTCTGAAGGGGACCTGTGAAGACCCAGAAGCACTTACAGAACTTAGAATTCCTGAGAGTTTAGTTAATGAACCTTACTGGTAAAAGCAAAAGCTCTTGATGCACATTCTTCCAGTCACAGCTCTGCAGGGCTGATCAACTACCTCACTCATCAACTCCATTTAAAAAATGTACAGAAGTTAAAAATATGGAAAGATAAAATCCAAATTATTAAGAGCTCCTGCAAAAATACTTTGTGTTTAAACGGTCATCATTTTCACCCTTTTATGTGACTTTTGCCTTGTAAAAATCTGAAAGTTGACCAGTTGGGGCCAATGGGGTGCTTGATATGAGACAAGAATTCCAGGCAATAGGCAAATCCAATTTATGAATTATAGACTAAAACCATGTGATCTTGATACTGTTCTCAACTCCTATGTTACAGTATTGCAGCAAGACATGAATATTGCAAGCTATGGAGGACTGAACTAATTTTTAATCCACAATGTAGGGCTCCTTTTGGATCACCTGAAACCATGTGGCACATCAGTTCTGAACTATCAGAGATAAATATTTAAGATGGTAAAGAAACATTTAGGGCTTTCTGAATGGAAAAAAAAAAAATCACAAGAATACTCACAAGTTCATTCCCACTACCAAGTGGCTTAGTGACTGTCCATCTAAGCTGCTTCTTCAGTCAAAATTCAGAGCTACAACTAATCTTCCAATAAGAATTTTCCAAAGCTCCAGTTTGGCATAGGGCTCTGTAAACATTTGCTGAAGCATTCCAAGAGTACAGACATTAATTTACAGACAAGAGCTCTATAGATCCAATCCAATGCCCACTGCAGTTGGCAGAGACAAGGCTACTGATATTAATGGGCACTGAATGAGACCCTAAAGAATGTTAAAAAACAAAAACCTTATATAAAAAAGGGTATTTTAAACTAAATAAAAACACCTTGAAAAGTTAAAATCTTTCTCAGGCAATGGTTCTGTTGCACCTGGGGCTACTCACTGAGTAGAGCTTTTACAGGACTGTCTTCCGTATATAATTTATGCCTTTAAATCAGGGCTTTAAAGCCTTATTTTCACAATTAAAAAAACAGAGGCGTGACCAGTGCAGTTCACAAGAGTCTAACAGTCTCCCAACTTGTACCAAAAAGGTTCATTTGTTATGACAGTTCATTTGTATTTGTAACTACATCTTCCTCCAACTGCTTCCCACAATCATGCTGAATAAACTTTAATCTTACAAAAAAATTAGAATTTCAGTTCTTGTTAACAATGCACAATAAATCTGAACTTGAAAATATTACAAAATTTTTTCAAAAGCTTCAAATACAACACAAAAGTGTCCTTTGTTTTCAATAAATTGAAAAATCTTTTTCACTAAAATAGTTTCCCCACCCTTCCAAAAAATTCTGAACCGAGTCTAATTCATATACACTTAGCAAAGCACTGCAGGCACAGTCATCTGAACTGCACCATCCAAGTGGGAATAGAATCAGTCAGTCTTGGAGAAAGGTTCTTTTCCTATCGCCAATGTTGCGCCCCTCAATCCTGGGAGCTGCCTCAGGGTTCCTGTTTGATATAGTAGCTGGCAGAGCCGTTGCTTTCCTGGTCAGACGTTCCCTGCAGGAAGCTGTACTCCTCTCCATCCAGCAACTCCTCCTTCAGCTGTAACGAAGTCACTACAAATCAAAAATTCACATTAAACATCTATATAATTTAAATTGACTTAATATAATTGATATTGGGAGCATCCCAGATTCCCCATTTTCTTATATGCTGCATTTTAGCGATGCTTTAACGCTCAGGATAGCACAGAGAACAGACACTTTGTGAGTGCAGGTGGAATCGTAAGTTATGCTCTAATATAAACAGATTTCAAATTACTTACAATAATATATTATCTAACAGATTTTCTCAAGAACGGAGTATTTTAAACCACTTTAACTTTTAAACCACTTTGCTTCCTATTTAGTCTTTACACAAGTGAAAATGAGATTGGAAATGGCCAACAGTTAATCTACAATTCAAATTACTTAGCCCAGTTATTGCAAACAGTCTATGTGAGACAACAAAACATATTGACAAAGATTTCGCAATCTATTAATAAAATTTTAAGATCCCAGAAGTTTCATTAAAGCAAAACATTTTTTGTAGTTTTAATCTTCTCTTCTTTTGTCAAAATTAAATAGAAATGAGATTAAGAGAAAGATATTATCAATAGCAATGTCACAATTACTTTTCCAGTTTCACTAACAAACAGAGATGATTATCAAAATATGAGTACAATGAAAAGAACACTGAAAACAAAACATGTAAACGTTCATTAAAGGTGCAGTACCCACATTAAAGGGTTGATTATACAAAAATAAGTTATTCTCTATGACCAAATGAATGAGAAAATTATAAAAGTTTATAATTATTCAATATAAAGTTTATATACCTTGTCAATGTGTTTTGAAATGCAGAAATCTGCAGTGAAAGGAAAATACCTCAATCCAGAACCTGCTACTACTGATAGCCCTGCAGTAATTTATAAGCTATTTGATTATTCTTTTAAAAATATTCTATGTTGAAACAAACTCTTGAGCTAAATAAAAATAAAATTTATAAATTAAGATAGTAGATGATGTCAAAAGTTGCTGCAGCATAATGCAAGCTCTCTTCATCTTCCTTTAATAGACTCCTCCTTCCACTTACAGAGCCCACAATCCCTTCCTTATTTTTTTCTCCCAAATACTTTTTCCTGCATCATGCCCAACTCTGACCAAGATTCCTGATCCCTGGGGGGCAACAAAGTGCTGTCTAAATGATAAGACACACAACTGGCTACTTGGTCAGAGTAGCTGCAATGCCTTAAGCAAAGGCTACACAGAGGTCAGGGATACAAACCAACCCACCATGCACATTGTTTCCCTTCTCTCCTCTGAGCAGGAAACTCCTGCAGGTAGACAAGTAACAGCAGTTGCCATAACTTGGATTATCTCTGGCTCACTTGAACCAAAGTGCTAACATTTAGATATTTAAGATATCTTACTTTATTTGTTCCTATTATACAGCTACAATTCTCCATTAGAAAAGCTTAGTTACAGCTACACACCAAATTGCTTGAAAGAAGAAAAGGGAAAACTCATGGAAGTTATCCAACTGAAGGAAAAGGAATGCATATTGGGCCAGGTACTTCCTTTTTACATCATCTCAGTGATCTGCCAGGACATAAAGACAGACTGTGTCTGATACCATAACATTCAAACTTCCCAAAAACAATACAAATAGAGCAATATGCTCCAGAATTGGGTGAATCTCTGGGAACAGTCTCCTCCTCTGCAAGGCTGGCTGTAGGTTCTTTTTAAAAATGAAGCAGTCCAACAGGTGAATTTCAGTGCTCAAGAGATCATTTCAGATGACTGAAAGATGCAAAGTACTTATACACCCTAAAGCAGCACCAGGAATTTGCTAGAGAGCAAAACCACTTCATACAAACCAAGGTGAAGAGGTAAACCTTTCTCCTGTGCTCACGACAATACAAAAGGGGAAAGAATTGGGTTTGAACCCTTACTGAGATCTCCCATGGACAAGAAGTTTCAGAACAGACACTGTTTTTTTACTAATCTTCCACTGACTCCATTCAAAGCCATGCAAACATCCCCTGCACTGTGTCTGCATATGGCCTACAGCTACTCCAATATCAGGCAATGAATGATGTTGAGGAATACACATGTAATTAATGAGTTCTGGCCAATCTCAAACAAGTTCTAAACTGATTAGATGGTATCAAGGTGATGCCTCCTTCCAAGAGACTGAAAAGGTATGGTCTTGCTGGTTTCAATATAAACACAAACATATTTGGGCAATGACAAGGCTAGCCACACCACAAACAAAATTAATTCTGTCCGGCCTTACCAAAATACAGTGTTGAAAAGTTCCCCTCAATTAATCATAATCATCCCCTCAATTGATCACTGAGTAGCAGAAACCAAGGAACACAGGTGTTTCATAGGAACTGTGAGATCTAATGACACAATTTCAGACTGTGTATGTCTTTGCACTATAGAAATGCAATGCAGGTGTAGATTTGGCACAAAGAACAATTGTGCAGAAAGAGATGCTCCAGAAAACTCTCCTGTAAGCAAGGCTTTTCTTTGGCATCAAAGGCTCTGTTAAACATGGCATGTACACACCAGTAGGAACATGAAGTGAAACTAAAGGGAAGAGGGTCCTGAGAGAGGACCTTGAGAGGTGTGCAGAAGAGAGTAAAATTTTCCTCAGGGCCTAAAGGTGGCATGTAGGTTCCTTTTTTCCCCAGTCTGTTAATGGATAACACATGGACAAGAGAAACTGTTCTGGATGTATTCCAGAGTCAGTAGAGAGTGCTGACAGGGCAGCCTGTGCAGACTAAGGAAAGCTTAAGGGAGTAATCAAGCAAATCTGAAGCTAAATCTGTCAACCTGGCAACTGTCCTGCAGGGAGAGCATCATCCAGCCTGACAGTTCCTATTGCCACAATGTGTTTGTTAGCAATAATTTGCTTCATTATGTTGCCAGAGATATCAGGAAAAGGGAAGAGAAAAACTACCAGATCCTTGAAGTGAACTTGTATAAATGAAGATTGATTACATTATGTAAAGTATACTTAAAGAAGTTCAAAATTTTAATCTACTTCAATATTAGCAATTATTTTTTAAGAGTTTTTCTCTGCTCACTCATACAGATGCACAATTATACTGTTTCAAATATATTTTCTTAGTAATCCACAAAATTTCAAATAACACATTCCAAAGATATTTTCCCACATAACTGCCTTTTTCTGATATAAAGACAAAAATGTTTATTTACAGCATATAGTTATTTTCTCTGCAAAGGATAATACACAATAATGACCTACTTACATCCAATATTCCCAGATCTACATCACCATTCAGTTTTACAGGGTGCATTTTTTGTATTTTAACAATCTGCAGAGCCTCTCCAGGATTCTCAGTAACCCACAACATTCTTCCTCTGAAATTCTAAACCAGCTGCAGCCCTCTGCTATGATTAATTCAATGACATGGTGAATCAGTGAGAATGAAAAGCTCTCTAGCAGAAAAAATTAAACCAACTAAAATTCAAAGGAAAAAAACGGGAAAAAAGAAAGACTGGATGAGTCAGCACATGACACCCTGGACCATAAATTCCCACACTCTGCATTGACACACTGCTGTGACCAGTTACCTGTTTGGAGGCTAGGATTGAACTTCTGGCTGTTCCTGGAAGGCTGGAAGGCCTCAGTGGCTGTCTGTGCTAGAAGGGCTCAGTATGGAGGAGGAATCAACTCATCATTCCCAGAGAAGCTCCTCCGCACCTCACCTGCCATGGGTGGGCTGGACAAACTGACAGGTTTCTTCCCAACTGGTATATTCCTCTCTAAACATCAAATCAAACTAAAATAAATGCTCGAGTTAAAGTGCATCAGGCAACTCTGACTGTTCACTGAGAAATGGCTCTGATTGATAGTCACCCAGTCTCAAAACCTAGGGCCTATACAACGAATGGCACCATTTAGTTATTATTGGGAATATTGTTCTCAACAGCCACATTGTAGCCCCTGAATTCTATAGGCTATGAGTAGGACTTCAAGGGCATTGCTTAATGCCATGACCCACTTATTTCATGCTCTATCAATGCTTTAACAAGTACTGTAAATTACTTCTGCTGCAGCTACACTGCACAGTCACATACGCTCCTCTGCCTGGACACCCAAGATATCTTGGCTCAGTTTCAGGCTGCAGTTGTTTCAGTGTGTGTGGCTAAGAGTCAGAAGGATGCTTCTGGGGAAATAATCCTCTCCAGACAAAGTTTATCACCTCTAAAAATACATGCTCTTAATTCCCTTAGAATAGTATTTCCCATTTTTACAGTGGCTTACAAACACAAATAACTATTTTAATGCGTAGCAAAAAAACTTCTAAAATGCCTTCGAATTATTAAACATAAAAAAGTATTATTGAAACATCTCCCATACAAATTACCATATTTCGCCTTTATCACTAAGATGCTCCCATTCTGTGCTCAAGGCATGTTCTCTGCGGTATTGAGGGTACAAGATTTGTGACACAAATCAATGCTTTCAGCTACATCAAAACTGTGGCTGCTGATGCTTCAGTCCTATCAGCACTATCAGATGGACAAACAAAAGCCCAGCCCTGAAAAGGTAACTGATTATGCATCTGGTAAAGAAACCACCTTGCTTAAATATTCTTCTTATAAGACAACTTCAGGATGAGCCTTATAGAGAGATTAATGAGGCAGAATGGTGTCTACAGAATCAAAACCTTGAAAATATAGAGGTCAGATTATCATTTCAGTAACCTTATTCTGATATACACACCCAAGAGGAAGCAGAGAATACCAGCAAATACTGCATCCTTCATTATTAATTAATTGTCTGGGCATGCTGACATGTTACCCTTCAAGAAGTCATCTGCACAGCCTTCTGAGCAGCAGGCACACAGCACAAAACCATACTCACTGAAACAAACACTATCAGAAAGGGAATTGGGGGAGATTCTCAAGTATCCACTAAAACATTCCCAAAGTTTTTACAATGCAATCAGTTCTGCTTTGAACATGTGCACTTCCACTGCTCCCAGGAAGGAGGGGACACTGCAGTAGAAATCTGCATCATTACACACAGCAAATGACTCAATGACATCCATGACATCCTGGGCTGTGTTGTGAGCACATGAGAAAAATGTGTGGAAATAACCCTGCCCTGCTAAAACTAACCTAATTTAAGACAGAGGTTTTTGTTAATAATCTGTGGTGACTTTACATGGTATCATAAAAACATCATGGCTGCATTATATGGTTTTGTGACTGAAATCCTTTAAAAATAACTTTCTATTTTATTTACAAGTGCTGAACAAGAAAAAGTTTCAGAAGACATTTCTTGTGTTATTTCCTGTGACTCAGCACTTCCATTGCTATAACCTACTTAGGAAAAAACCCATATAGGAGGCAGCTGGCTCTAACTGTTCATGATGTCATTCTCTCATCTTCTGGTGATTAAGAGATTTCTTAGTATTGAACAAACAGTCCCGAACACAATCAGAAGTTTTCTTTGCTGCCACAGGCAACATTTACCTTAGGTTAGTAAGAAGTGAGGAACAAATTTCCCCAGACTAAATTTTCTAAAGCTATACTAAAGATTCCTATGGCACCAAGTAAGATAAATTAATTTTCCAGGTTTGGGTCATGCTTACTGTAAGACAGGTAGCAGAGGTATTACAAAAGGGATAAGGTAAGAAGTATGACAGTCTAGATGGTATGATGGTCTAGAACAGCTTGCTAAACAATATCTGCTCAGACAGTACAGAATTATCAAAATACAGGTCTTACACAAAGGTAATTAACCATTACCAGAGCTGTATTTCCCTAGCTTAAAGCAACAGCACTCACAGCTTTCCTTGGATATTCTCAAATCAGGAGTTTTCCAGTACCTGAATTCGATTTAAAAAATACTGCTGCAAAATTCTGAAAAGGATCTGGATTTTACTGTTTATTTCCTCCAACATCAGAAAGGAAAACCAGTGCAATGTTTGAGGCACTTAACAGGAGGTACTAAGAACTTCCAATACATCTGTTTTATCTGTGGCAATCACCAGCCAACTTCTTTTCATCCCCAAAGATCAACACAGCATAGGTTGTATTCTCAATGATTGGGGAAGAAGGTTCCAATTGGCCTTAATAGATCCATTCACAAACTCACCAGGAAGGCAAGGTTTTATTTCCTCACATTAGTTCAATACAACAACAAAACACTATGGAAACAGGATTAAATTAAGCAAGCTAATTTTATATTTCGACAACTTGATTCCAAGGGAATTAATTACTGTGGAAAGTATCTGAACACTGCAGATTCTTAAAAATGTCATTACCGTATTTTACTGTGACAAGAACGGCCACATACAGCAATGCTGTTTGTTTCTGAAAGTAGTAACACAAAAGCTTAATTTACATAGATGTCTAAACAAAAAAATCTGGCAAATAAGTAGCTTTTTTGTTTCAAAGAGAAGCCAGTTAGATGCTAATTTAAATTTTCTACACTGCATTCTTTCTGATCCCAGTAACTTGCCTCTTATTCCTTCATCTGTGTTACAGAGAGCAGAGGGAAAACTGTGTTGATACCTGAGTATTTTGTACAGGGCAGTACAACTACCAATACAGTATACAGCCAATATATTATTTAACTGAAATTATGTCAGAATACAAAAATATTTTAACCACTGTCATCTACAATTCATAGATTATTATTATTAGCAACATCTACCCTATGAGTTATAAAAAATGGTTATTCTCAATGAAGAAGTTCCTTTTGTGGCATACTGCACCTTTAAGCATAACACATGCTTAGACATAAACATTTCCAAATAGAACAGGTACTTAGGTAGAGACCACAAACTTTAAAACATCAGGTAAAGTACAAACACTATTTTGTCACCCACTTTTCTTATGTCCTTTGTACTGTTGTGATTTAGCTTTTTTCTTCTGTTTGGATGAACTTGACTGGCTATCTCTTGATGCTGCAAAAATTAAAAATTTAAAGTTTATGCTTATTTAAAAAAAAACCTTTAAAATGTGTCAAAGCTGGTACACAGTTACAGAATTTTTCCTTAGTGACTGAACAAAGACATAAATTTACTGTGGAAAACCAATTTCCATTAAACTGCTTAACAAGAACTTGCTCATTACCCTCTTATTAAAAAACAGTTCTTGAAATGCATTTCATCAGTTATTTTCACTTGATCTGACAGGACAAGTTGTGATGTAATAAATTAGATACAGCTTCTGCAGAGGCTGAGTTCCACCAAATTCAGGAGGTGAAACAGATACATTGGCAGTCTTAAAGCAATATAAATTTTCAGCGAGCTCCTCCAGAACTGACAAGAGGCTTTTTCCCGGCATCAAATCAGCATCTTCTGGCATTGAAAAATAGTAAAAAACACTCAGAAGTACTTTAGAAATCAAAATGGGAAAGATTAGAACTGTGAATTAGAACATCCAGGCATTAGCAAGAGTTTTTTTCTATTTTTGTTATGCCTGGAGACCTAAGTGGAAAAGATTAGGAAAATGAGCCCCTATTACATTAATTTTCATTATTGACAAAGCAGGACTCACACTGTGGAGCTGGAGGCTGGAGCTGGTATCCAGTGAGCTGACACCATCCCACAGGATACAGATCTGGAGACTCACAATCCACCCACTGATCATATTCATCTTCCCACCCATCGAAGTGTATCCTCAGAAGCCGGTGAATAATGCGTGTCACTGTGGCCACACACACCAGGCGAGGCTCCATCAGATCTACAGCCTCCAGTTTCATGCCAACATGAAACCCATGGTTTGGAACTTCCTGGGGAAGCAAAGGCGGCAAACATCAGTAAACAGACATGTTCATCAAAATAGTTTAAGCACAGTGCTGAAACAGGTATTTCAATCCACTTAATATAGAAAAAAGTCCAAGTATCATTGATGAAGTTTCCTGTACCTCTGCATCTGTTTAACATTTCAGAGATACCAACCTTTGTTTACTCAAAAGGTTCTTATCTCTGAAAATTTTAGCTTTTCAAAACTGTATTTAACAAATGGGTCCATCCCATGCACTATGCAAAAATGTAAAGAAAGTACTAATTCCAGTACAAACATGTATAATTTCATTACCTTATTGAAGAGCTTTACTGGTGCTGCTATTGAGTCAGTTTCCCTGAGGTAGTCAAACCATTTAAAAGGGAGTTTTGGATAACCTGTGAATTTTAAACAACATTTTCATACATTAACTGCAAACTTCATGTGTAAGAACAACAGCAAAAATAGCACATTTGGAGTGTGTTACAGCTAAAAAAAACAACACAAGTCAAACATCAGTAGCAGAAACTTCCACTCTCTGAGCTTTGATCTAAGGGACACAAAGCCACCTAGACATAGCCCATTTGCAACTAACAAGAAGAATGAAGCACTGGGTAACATAAAAGATATAATTTAAGTTAAGATTAATCACTTAAACTGGAAGTTTTTTGTCCACACAGATTCTTATCTCTACAAATGCCGTACACAAATGACCCAGAATAGATCACAGAATTGAGAACATCCAGTTTCTTCCCTGTGGGGAAATAGCTCCACTATTGAAACACTTAAATTGTCAGAAACAGAATGGTAAGAATAAACATGGATATTTTAAAAGTTGAATAAGGGAAAAAATAGCAGTAATCTATAATATGGAAAATTAGAGGATTTTTTTAAAGCTATTATAAAGGGAAGAAAATAATCTCTCAAAAAGATATGTAGCTGCTACTGAATATGCATAAAACAGGAATATCTTTTCCTTTGAGCAACTATAACAACTGCTTAAACTAATAATTCTCTAATTCTAGCTGAAGCAACAATAGCCTGGAAGATTTCTCTGCCGCAGTGTGCAGTGATGGACATCCTGAAAATCTGCAGTGCAGTGGGCATAGTGTGGGAGCTACAGGAGAGGTCTGGATCTCACCTCTGTGGGGCCAGAGGGCTGCCACTCTCAGTACCCACAGCCCAAAAATTCAGTCCCATCCCTCAGAATACCTAACCATCTTCATAATCTACTGATTTCAGCATGGGATTAAGAAATTTGGGAGGAATAAACTGTGCAAAGTCCAATGATTTCACAGCAACTGAAGTTATCCACAATACTAAATGCAACTTGAATAAGTGTGCTCACACTGGCTATGGAATATCTCCATGAACAGATGCAGCTAGAGAGTTAATTAATAATGGCAATAGTGTATCAGTTCTGCACATTAATGTTTTTCTTCTCAATGTAACATTCCTCTGCTACACCAATATATTTGTACTCAAGTTCATCACACACAGGAAATGTGCATATGGGCCTTGTCAGACCAGGCAGAATTAAGCTGTCCATTTTCCAGCCCATAATTTGGAAAGCAAAGTACCCTCCTCGTTAGAGCTAAGGAGCTTTGATCACTTTGGTCCTATTAAAATTGCTAATGTGCATTAAGCTCTGTATTTTACTGCTAGTAATTCCTCTTCCAAATAACTTTTAGATTATTGCATGTGTGATTTATAATCACCTCTCGCTGATGACACAGGACTTAGGAAAAACTGCAATAAAAGGGAAAATGTACATGGAGGTAAAGAATTAGGTTGCCATGATACAAGAAACACTATAAGTATCATAAATGTGCTAACAACAAAATCCACATTCTGAAAATAGTGTTTCAAGAGTGAAACCAAAAGGCAAGTTTTTCTCCTATTCTGTCTCATCACTTTCATATATCTATTTCTAAATTGATTGATATGTATTGATATACAAGCATTTTCTCCCATAAAAACTTTTATAGCAAGAGTCTCTGCACCTCAGATTTTTGAGGGATGCTGATGCCCATGAACTTCTAGACAAAGAGCTGACTGAAAAATAAACTAAATCTGTATGACTGCACTTTCCATACACTCTAAGGTGACAGAGTTGTCACTGTACCACAACAAAAATAGTATGAAATTATTTTCTTCATGTTGCATTACACTGTAGTTATTACCTAGAAAAGTAATTCATTAAATACAAGTAGAAGTCTGGAAGAATGAGAATGGAGGGAAAAAGCCATAGAAAATCATTGTCATCTGCTGTTATACAGCTATGATCCTCTTAAAATGTGCCAGACCAAGGCAAAAAATGGGAAAAGGGAGGCAAAGTCTTCCATAGGCACATGTGCTTATGAACAGACAGATTTTCCTCACAGAGGGATTTGTTTAGTGTACAGTCCTAAAGCTCAAGTTTGTGTATAGCATTCCAAAAATTGACTGGTGTAGCTGTGAATTTGCCTGAAATTCTTTACAGTGTTCATTAATTGTTTTGGTGGCCAGGACTTCCCAACCAGTGACACTTTCTGAAGAGCCCTCTTAGTGACTTCCACATTTTCCATTGACTTAGTGGAATCCTCAATTTCTGACAGCAAATGCAAATTATTTCAGCCAATAATCAATCTAACTTTTTCTAAATGAAGAGTTGGTGACCTCTGCTTCAGATTACTTCAAAGTAAAGCTGTTACATTTGTTTCAAACTTGAGAAAGTCCTAAGAAGTGACCTGAATTTTGTAGGCTGAGTTAAGAAACAAAGCATATGGCACATACAGTATCACTGAGTAGTATTCACAATAAAAGGTGTCAGAATGCTACCTGTACCTCTGGGTGGAGTTAGTTCAATCATGTTAATTTCACAGAAACCAACAGGGAAAATAGAAGGGGAAGTGGCATGGTAACAAAACCAATCAGACCCATCTGCTGCTTCTGAGCCATCAATCCCAATCATAAGATAGCCATCAGCTAACACCTTGGTAAAGAGAAACAAAATTTCACATTAAATACCTTCAGCTGGGTGAGAAAGCTAGAAAGAAAGCATGCCATGTTTCAAGAGTGAAAGCAACTCAATAATAATGGAAGCACACTTAGAGGGACATTCAATTATAACAAAAACCCTCCAAATCATACCTGTCTCTAGGACTGTGAATACAACTGTTACACGTACCTTTGATAACTGCAAAGTTATGAGATCAACATTTTCTTTTTCTGATCTCTATTTTATTTTTCTTGTGAACATCAGCTGTACTTCTAAAGCTTTATAACTCAGTCTATTCTTCAGCTTGCAAAGATACTCAGTATACCATTAGTCAAAATCATAACAATTCTCACTGGAAAGGTTAAACAATTCAGCTAAGCTGGTTTTTCCATTTTCTCTTTTAAAGCAGATTTCACATGGATTGGCTCCCTTTCAATCAAACTAAGAAAGAAGGACAGCCTTAAAATATCTTCATAGACTTCTGCAAGTCAGCAAGATGAGGTCTAATTTTGAACAGTTGCAAAACACTTGGTATAAGTAGCAGAATATTTTCCTGCAAATTCCTCTCACAAATACATTCTAATTAAAGGTAAGGCTGAATTTCCAGAGATTGAAGTCAAATTTACACAAGCACATTTTCATAGCAGTTGTATATGAACAATTGACAGACATAATCCGTTCACTGTGTGAATGAGCTCTCCTAATTTTGGTTTTGAGCTTCTTGTTTCAAGCCTGAGTAAAGGTTAGGGGAAAAGGATTCCTCTTTGCCTCCCCAAAATGCACATTTGCTTTCTTACCTTTCTGATAGTTGCCACACATATTGCTGAAAGGTTTAGGGGGTCTATAGCTTCCAATTTCATTCCTTCTTTAAACCACTCTCCAGCTGCATCAACCTCTTTTACCTAAAGAATCACAGAACAGCAGCAAAACCAAAGAATTTAATGAGCCTGGAACAAAACATACCCCTGCACTGCCAAAGCAACAGACTGAAATATCTGTTCTACCACCTCTGCTTATATCAAGGAGGTCAGATTGGATAACACAAGCAGAAGCACTTGTGCTGGGCCAGGATGTAAACAGAGTTTCAGGTCTGGTTTACACACAACAGGAACTAAAGGTCCTCAATGCAAAGAGTGTTTTAGCTACTCAACTCACCTTCATAAATAAGTGTGGGGGTGCATCAAAATGTCCATCCTGTTTCTTTGTAAGATCTACAAGGAATAATAGTAATACTATAATATTGTTCAGAAGTTTTGTTCACAGAGGACACAGTATGTTTTTCTGAATATGTTAATCAATACCACACAATCACTGGTGTGGGAGGCCCACAGTTTATTAGTAACACTACCATGAAAATCAGGACATAATCCATCCATTTTCCTTGCTGACTTCAACCTGAGCTGCCTCTATAAAATAAACCAATTATCCAGATTTACAAGACCATTTGATTATGTCACAAAATTGATGGAAGTATTACATTGAAGCTTTTGCAAAAAAACCAGCAGTTAAACTACTTTTCACTATCCTATGACAGAAAATTACATTTATATATATTTTTATATAATTACATATAATCACTTTAAAATATATATGTCTCTCTATATCTATCCGTTGATAAATTATTTCAGAGAAAGTTGAAGCATTAGGAAAATGGAAGGCCTTTCCCTGAAGGAAAGCCGTGTGGAATGCTTTACAGAAATTCTGTCTCTGACAAGGGATACCAGCTCAAAGGAACAGAGAAATAACAAAAAACCCAGACCTTTTTTTTGTTTGTTTAGAAGCCTTAGCTATTTCAAATTGCTTTTGTATTTTAGGTAGTAAAGGCCTTAATTGTGTCCCTTCTATCACATTGTCATTTCACTTTCCCAGCCTATTCCCTAACGTCCTCTAAATCATGTAAATACTACAATATAAAATATTAGACAGTCTTTAAAGTTGCCAGTAAATAGAAATTCTGTGTCTACTAGGATACTTGTCCATGTTGTATTGTACAAAGAAGGAGTTAGATGTGAAGAAACTAGGAGCTTGTGGAGTATGGCTGTAATTCCAGGTATCAGCATGAAAAGTGAAGTTTACCATGCTTGAATTGTGCAGTTAAAGGTTTTTCTGCCTACAGTTTGCTGGCTTCTGTTTATCATTGAATCTAAACACTAGAAATCAACTTAAAGCTTATTGTGGCTTTTCCACTGCTGTATAATATGCTATTTATAATTTTAACTGAAATTCCTGAGTGTCATAAAATTGGTAAAACTCCTGGGCCACATTACATAACATTTTCAAGTACCATTATTCAAGGTAGTTTGATTAATTGCATAAAGCAACAGAACTGCTTAAGCTAGACTCCTCCCAGCCAACACTACAAACATCTCTAACCCAAACCAATCTTACCAGATCTTTTGAACCTGTGTCCTATACTTCGAGACCAGCCAATATGATGAATGAGTGGGCTGTACATATGGCACCAGAAGTCATCAGTTTTGTCCTCACTCTCTTCATACACCAACCTCAGGCGGCCCCCAACAACACTATCCACCACCGCCACCCTTGTCCGGCAGAGGTGCGTCTTGTCCACTACTTCTACCCTCATGGAAGTTTTGAACGGGTACTGCATACTCTCAGACACCTTGCAAAAACACAAAACATATATTCTGTAAGAATATCCTCTGGTTTTCCATTTCCTGTATTTTATAGTACAGTATTGATGCAGTTGTCATTTAATTGAAGTACTTGTTAACCAACCTGGAGAAATGACACAAATTATTTGTCTTCTATTTCATTGTAACAAAATATTTCAGAAAACTAAGAACAGATCCTTCAATGCTTTAATTGTTTCAAGGTCATCTCTTAATATGAGCTACAATTCTCACAAAAATTCAAGGAACTTTCCATTGACATAATGGAAGTTTTTTCAGTTGTTAACAATGGGTGAAGTTACCTTGAGAAACAACTTTAACAAGAAAAATCTCACGATTTTTTGTTCTTGCTTTGTCATCCACTCAAAATACAACATTTTAAAAACAGGACTAAAATGCTTTATTTTAAGGCATGGAAAACAAACCTTCAACATAATTAAAGCTGGCCATTTACAAAAGTATTTCTTCATAATACACAAAAGAAAGGAAACAGATGTTAATATGCTTTGTGAAAACAGACTGTATTAAAAATCAGCATCTGTCACTTGCCATTTTCATTAACAACTCTCCAAAGGACTGAGATCTTACCATTTTAATTTGGCTTCTAACTGAGCCAATTTTTAAATAAAAATTAACGACTGCAGAAAGGCATTTTGGTTGGTTTTAAAACATTACAAGCAGTGTAAAACAACAAATTAAGTCCTATATTTCTACTAAGAACTATATACACCATCATCTCACAATATTGGCAAGTAAACTTCCAGCACACTATACACAGCTGCCACACCTGAAGACATGACTAAGACAGAAAGAAACCTAGTCCAGAGCAGGGAAAAAATACTAAGATTTAAAAGTATGATCTTCATTCCTTCTATATCCATGCTATGTTAACATATTCTGTTCCGTTTCTTGAAACAGTGCATAAAAAAATAATTCCTGAATTAGAAAAATCAGTTTTCATGTTTCTTAAATATCACAGGGTAACTCATGAGCACTTCTGGGTTTTCTGCAGATTTTTTAAATGGGGTATTTTAAAATAGACCAACTAGTTTTTACAGACAGCTATTCTTTCTAGAGCAAACAGTTTACCAAATACATACTGACAAGTGTGGACATAACTGCAGAAAGGATTCCAAAGAAAACTGTATCAAAGGGAAGAAACTACTGTACCTCCTTCACTGCAAGAGGAGCTAATGTGCCACTGTAAAATATTTCAGTTCTTCACACTGTGCTGCAGTTTTCTTTACAGAACATCATTGATACTGGGTCAGCCTTACCTTCTGAGAAAAGTCAGGAGGAAGTGTTTTGGCACCAGTAAGTCGTTTCACTAGAAAAGCTTTCCAGTTTGTGTATTTGTGTTGGATGGCTGTTGCAAATGAAGGTGAAAAAAATAAGTCACTGGTTTTTAATTGTGCCTGTTAGAGATAATATTAGAGTCTGGAATATGTAATGAAGAAATCCCAGATGACTATTAAAAAGCCTAGATGACAATAATGACAAAAAGCCTCTTTAGAGAATGAATGCTACCCAAGATTAAGTTTATGGGCCAGGGTAAAAAACTTAATAACAAAGTATAAATAAAATCAGTGCATGTTCCCACCACTGATTAGCAAACTGCTGCCACCCCAATCTTAAAAGCTTTGAGTCACATCAGATGGGCAACTCCAAGAAACATGGCATCTGTCAAAAGTTAAAATTATTAATTCATAACTGTTGAAAAAGTTGTTATGGTAAAAGAATATTTTGATATCTGGACCATGACCAAATTTAGTTTAATAAAGAGTCTTTGAAATGAGTCAGTAAAACTACTATTTACATACTTCGAGGAGGAACTAAAGGCTTCCCACTGGTTGCACACCAACCAACTGGATGGATGTCAGACCCACAAATGTTGCACCAGAAGTCAAGACTTGAATCATTTTCAAATCCTTCATATCTCAGCAGAGCATTGTAGCCTGAAAGAAAGTATCAAAAAAAAATACAATAATGAAACAAGATTATAAAATATGTATGAATATTTCTTGACCAATCATCATGTACATTACATTGGTTTTCTAAATATAATTTTTAATAGCAAGTTTTTTATAGCACATTTCTGGATGCTATTAATGCACAGAGTTGATTATTTTGATAAATGTGCATGTATTACCATGTAAGTAAATTTAAATAAGATTAAAATTCTTGAACTATAAACCTTTAGAAGTTGCACAAAAGAGGACAAAATTAATTATGCACAGTATCTGCTTTTTCATATCTTAGATCTGTAACCTTGAATTTCTAACTTTTTACCAAGAAAAGTGATTTGTATAATGAGGCTTCTTGACAGCTCATACTATGTCTCCTTTCTGTTCTGCACTGCTCTGAGGCAATATTAAAAAAACCAAACCAAGGATAGGCATTCTCAAGCATCACAGCAGCCAGTGTAGAGCAGTAACAGCACTACAATGTATAACCTACAGACACAGCTCTGCCAACCTGACCAGTGTCAGAATTACTCTCAACAGGTAAACACTGACTAAAGTACTTGATCTCACCACACAGTTCTTTTGATTAATTGCAACTAAAACACATTTACCTGCTAATTTTACAATTCCAGCTATCCAGAAGACTTTGGTAGGTAGGCTGCAGTCAGTGTTTGGAACCTCCACTCGCACTCCTTCTGCAATATCACCCCAGCAAGTCCCCATGGGTGCCTGTCAAGGTTGGGGTTAAAAAGTCATCAGCTCACCATGTGAAAATATTAATTTTTTGTTATCTCAGTGTGCTACAAGCAACTTAAAAAGACAAAACATTCAATATACATATAACAAACATATGGTTAGAAACCACTGTTTCTATGAGAACCTACTTTTGTTTTGATTTGACAACTATGCATAATACTGTAATCGTATCCAATTATTCCTGTGTATTTACTGAAAAAAAACCCCATAGTATTTCAAGTTTAAACAGCAGTTAATCACAAATTGTACATTCTCAAAGGTCAGTTTTATTCTATGATGTTTCAATTAGGAAGAAACTACTGATGTTAGTAAGAATGGTGGAAATCACTATGCAATTCTACTTGCAAGAAAATCATGGTACCTGTAAGCACAGACATCAAAACCTTTAAATTCTGCAAGTCATGCATACTGCTGGAAGAATACCTAAAAATTATTTCTTTAATCTATTCTGATGATTTATTATGGTGGGGTTTATTACCCACTGGTTCACATCCTCTCAGAGGAACAGGCTTTCACATCACCTGCAAGTGATCACTCCATGGAGCAGACAAAAAGAACAGAAGGCTCTGAGTGGCACCTTTTTAATGAACACCAGGAGGAAAGGCACAGCAAGATGCCTTACACTGTCCCATGTGAGGAATATGTTAGGAACAAGAAGGAATATCCACCTGATAAACTCGTAAGGGTTTGCAGAAGCTGGTGATAGAAATTACATTTAGTTTGCCATCTCTGGAAGAACATTTTGTTGAACAGAGCATAATGAAATGTCAGTCAAAGATGGTATTGTAGATAAGAGAATGCACAGTGCTGAAGAAACTAAATTCTTAACAGTAACTCAACCGAAGTTATATTGGTAACAAGTTAGAAAATTTCTCATTAAACAGTCTGCATTAAACTTGAGACTACCCAGGAGAGAGAGAGATTCATATTCTGGTTGTTTTATAACAACAGTCACATAAATGCTGAGAAAAATAATTTTTTATCAGTTCAGAGGTTACCCAGCTATCACTGGGACAACTGAAGGAGGGACCCTCCGGCTCGGCACTGTATCTCATTCACAAAGCTCTTCTCACCCAGAGAACTGAACCACTCAGTGCAAATAGCCTCCAACTCCAGAGAAGTTGAAGTGAAGAAATGTAGATTAATCCTGAATGACTGAAAATTACAATATTGGAATTTTGCTGGTAATCAGCAATTGCCATTAGCAGCACTAGAAGCTGAATTTATCTTAAAAAAAGGAAACCCTTCACTAGCTGAAGTATTTGAGGTTATACAAAACTTAAGGCTAGTTTCAACTCTTAAATTATGTAAGTATGCCAGTTTCTATTCTTGAAGCCTGGTCTCTTCATGTTCTGCTATGTCCCATCTACACCAGTCTAGACCACAGAGCTCTCTTCTGCCAACTGCAGCCAGAGAAAAATCCAACTGAAAAGATGATGGCTTATTTTCAAACACAAAATAGGTAGATACAACTTAAGTCCCATTCTGTGATCACTACCCTCCCTAAACTGGCATGTGTAGGTTTTTGAATGGAATTGAGGAAATAAACTTTTCAAACTGTGTATTTTAGCAAATCTTGTTGCCTGTAAAGAGATAAAGATGAGGCCAAACAATCAAAAATAACAGTGCTGACTAATGTCATAATCCAGCTGCACTGAAGTACATTTTATTGCCTGCTCATCTATTCAGTTGATTCAGAGAGAATGGTACATCAAAACACTTCTCCTGACATCAACCTACAATAGAAATTTCATTTCCAGAGCGTGGATTGGTATAGATGGAAATAGCAGAAAGTTAAATTTGTCCTTGTCTGTGAAAACATTGGTTCTGCTAGTTCTCCTACACCAATCCATATGGCTCACCCTTTCAAGAAGGAAGCCATCCTGTGCAGCATCACTGCTGAAATGTCAGACGATACTGTCCTGAGGGATGGTTTACAGCACACCTGCTACACTGCACTATCTTAGTCTCCTTCACTCATTAGGGATATTCTTGAAGCAGGAAGACCTGGATAAACCAGGGCTATGACAGCCATCTTCCTTCATCTCTCCTCTGTCTCATCTGATTAATCAATCAATGTTCGAAGAGCGCTTTTAAAAACTCAAAATGCACTAGAGAAGTGTTGAGTCTTACTTATCTGCTGGCTGGAAGGTGACTGCAGTCTGGATTGGCATAGTGTGAACTAGCAGAACCATCATTTACACGTAAGAACAAATTTACCTTTCAGACTCATGACGAAGAGATCCACTTCACATCACTCCCAAACAAGGAAGAGCTGGTTCCTGGCTTCCTGCTCCGGGACATGACCTGGAAGGGGTCTATCTGTGAGCACCAAGGGCCTTCTCTGCAAGGTAAGGTGCAGTCAGGAAGGGCCTGTTTGACAGGAGCACCTAAAGGCCAAGTATTCCACATATGCACCTGAATAAAGAGCTCACATGGCTTAAATAAGTGGCTTCTAGAGGTTTTGGATGGTATCAACACTGCCATTATTCCAGATTTTAAATTAAATCAGGATTTTAATGGCAAACCCTGATGGTGATGCTACCAATTCCTGAATTGTACGGAATGCTGAAACCTCGTGTGTAAGCAGTGCCCCAACAACAGGTAATGCCAGAGGAGAAAACATGCAAAACGCTTTAAACAAAAACCTTTAAAGCAGAATACTGCCACCCAGTGTAGCACCCTGGAAATGCTCCCTTAAATCACTGGATATAGTTTAAAAACAGATGAAATCAAGAGAATGAAAATATTTCAGCTCAGAATAAAATTCAGGTGGAAGAAAGAACTTCAGGAAATGTGCCACTCATTAGCAACAGAGTGAAAAGAAATAATTGCTCTTAATTGTGCATAAAATTTTCCAGTAAGTAGTACTGAGAAATTACTCAAACCACTGTAATCTGCTTTCAGTTGTAGGAATGGTTTGAACTAATAAAAGCAACTATAGAAAAGAGTAAAAAGTGTTTAGAGGAGAAAAAGTGAATGCAGGTCAGCAATGAGCTCACTGTATGTGACTAAGCTATAACTCAATATTAAGAACATTGAGTTTTTCTCCTTGCAGCAGCTACTGCTGTGTGCCTGATTAATGCAATTTGACAAAATAGAAAAAGAGGCTGCAAGGTGCACAAATGGGAATTCTGGCATTGTCATGGGCTTCCTGTAAGACATAAACCAAAGCAGGTCCCTACTTCAGCTTACTGAACACTGAAGTCACAGGCATGGCCACTCTATTGCTACTGAATTTCGTTACCGTTACTCAACACCTAAGTCTGGAATAAATGCAACATGCAAGCACAAAAAGCACATCAAAATACTTTGAAATTAATTCTTATCATAAAGAGAAAGAACTTCCCAAGATTTAGATACTTTAATTCTAAAATGTAGCTGTTTTAAATTGAAGAAGAAATAGCTTCCCAGGAAAAAAACAAAACCAGAAAAACTGATGTGCGAATTCGACATCAGACCTGAGATACTGAAGTATGCCAGGTTATTAAAAAAAACTAAGCAAAATCTCACATCACATAATTCCTTTAAATTTTTTTTAATATTGATCCTAATGTTCCCTATCAAATATCCATACAGATATACCCAGTATAACCAGTAAATTCAATATATTTTATTGAACAATGAATTTAAGGGTAGATATGTAATGATTTTACTGTCAACTCAAAACTTTGATCTTGAACAGAATAAGCTTTATATATTCCATCACACACATACAGGTGTATGAAATCCATAATATGGATGGTAAAGAAACATCAGCAAATACAAACTTTTACAAATCAAAGCAATACAGTATACAGAAAATAGCAATAATCTTTCCAGAAAGTCAAAAAGAATACCATTTAATTATCAATGGAGAGTGGGACAAAGAGAAGGACCTAACAAAAGAGCACTGATGTGTTTTTCAGATTCTGACTGGTCTAAATAATGTATTTTTCAAATAAATAATTACAGCAAAGTTAAATGCAAACCATACCCTTATAACACTAACTCATATCCATCAAAGAATTAGAAATCTCCAAAGAAAACTGCAGGATTTGCATTTTACTTGTATGAAAAAGGAAAATGAGGACAGAAAAGAAACAACTTTCAGGGTACTTGGTAGCACTGTGCCATTATCTTGTGAAAATTTTCGAGGTACAATGTGACCATGAGTGTGATCTTGGTTCACATTATTGGAGCACTGTGCAGCTGAGTGAATGAAGCAGTGAGAAACAAAGATACAACTGATTTTAATAAAATGTAACAACAGAGCATAATTTAGAAGTGATTTGACAATTGTAGCTGTCTCTAATAGAGGATGCCACCCACCCCGAGACATTTGTAGATACAATACCACAGCCCATGTTATCAAATGATACTTTTTGATATGGACTATGAAATCACTTATTACACGTACATAGCTGTGAAAGCAAAGTGCAAACATGCTGACTCAAGCATGTGGATTTGATACAAATTCCCCAAGTTCTCCTAATGCAAGGCTCTGTTCTGAGCAGTAGCTGAGGCCTCAGGGCATAAAGGGTACTATTCATGGAGTGCGAACTGCCAGAAGCCCTCAACTTCCACTGGTTTATGATCTGAGAGGGCTCAGCAGGAATTCCTAAGCTGGAAAGAAAATATTTCTCTTCTCTCTCATGGACAACTTCCATGAAGCAAAATGTTTGTTTTGATTACAACTTTCAGTACATAATTTAGAGCAAGACAAAAATTTTGCAATACAGTACACTTCAACTTCTCAAATGAAAAAATATGCTGAGAAAATACCTTCTGACAACTCTTTTACTTAAGAGACAGAGAGTACAGACAATATTTTAAATTGTCAGTCTAATGTCTAAATACTGGAATTTTATAAACACATTAAAGACAGATGGCCCTAAATATTTTCTACAACCCCTAATTTCCTCAGTTATTAAATAACGTATTTTTGTCTGAAACTTTTGAAACTCTAAAACAAAGAAAACCAACTTTTTAAATTTCGTATTTCTAAACAGCCTTAATTTTCCCTCATACTAGACTACCTGGCAGCATGACTGACAGGGAGAATCTGATTAAAAATTAAGAAAGAAAACCCCAAATCTAAATATGTAAAGAAAAGATCAGTCCAACACAATGGAACAAGCCTGACTTAATCTAAAAAGCCTTTTGTAACTGTTTTCAGTACAGCTTGACTTGGCAGGTTTGTAACTCTGCAGTACATGAGATGATTATGTGACTTGGACATAAGAAAAACAATTCTCAAGTACGTAAAGCCTTCCTTTTTGTTTAGGGAGTGTATATATGACGAAAGTAACTGATGGTGTTCAGAATGATTTTAAAGGACAGATAAATTATCTAAAAAGTAGTCATACTCACAATTATATTTCATAGATCATGAAAAATATTTGGACATGAATGTTTTGAAAAAATGAATTCAAGAACTTCCATGGACTCACTTATACACACACAGAGAAGGAAAGCACAAACTGTGAAATACTCACATGTTTAAAGCAGGTAACAGGAGCTGCTGTAAAGCTATTACTATTGATGTAGTTACCCCAGCTGAAACCTTCCACAGGGACAGCTGCTAAGGGAAAGTTATTTCAGTTAGGAAGCTGCTCATGAAGCACAAATCTTTCAGTGTTTTTGTTTCAGCTCCATTTATATGCTGTTACCTGCTTTTGTCTTTGCCTGGTTTTGTAAAGTTGCTTGGTACTGGGCATATGCTGCTAATTTAGCCACTAAGGGCTGTTTTTGTAGAACTTTAGCCTTCTTTGTTGGAGGTTTACCCTAAAAAAAAAAAAAAAAAAAAAACAACCCAAGTAAATAACACCTTTCTAAACTCTCGTCAGGAAATACCCACACGTCTGCAGCTATCTTTGACAGATTTAAACTAAAATCAGAAGTACACAGAGACTAAGTATCACACATGCATTTTTAAATAAATTTAAAAACCAGTAGTAAGGAGTGTCCAAAAGATGACTTTTGTACTACTATCCCAACTTGAACAGCACTATAGATTCACTGTTGTTTACCTGAAAAAAAGGTATCTCTTAAAAGCAGGTCAAAAGGCAGAACTTTTAATCTAACTCATAGCAATGCAATTCCTTGGCATTTGTTGCAATGAATTTGAGACAAGTTATAATGATATTTCTTGACATTTATCTTTTCTTGAATACTCAAACATGCCTGGATGATTACTTGATTAATACTTTAAATCAATGGACATATACCTATTTTGCAACTCTATAAAGAAAACCCTCAAACCCAAGAAAACTGATCTTAAAACATGCAGCCATCTGTACAAATACACAATTTCACCACCAGAGACGACAGAAAGGATGTAAAGAAAACGGTGTCTGTACCGCTACCTGAAGCCTGGCCAGAATGCTGGCCTTCTTGGAATTGGAGGAATAGCTTCTGGAGCACGACACGCTGCAGAAGCGCTTGGTTTTAGAGTAAAAAGCATCCCGGACACCAACCATCCCACACATCTCACATGTAGCTAATCAGAGGAGAGAAAAAAAAACTCAAAATATTAAGAATGTAGTTAAAATCACAGTAAAAATTCAGAACATAGAGGACAGAATGAACGTCCTGGAGGTGGTACCATCAAACAGTTTCTGAGGGTTTGACCCCAAAGAAAATTGCACAGGAAAAAAATTTAAAACACCACCACTAATATCAGTGAAACAGTAAGAACCTCAAGTTCACTGGTGAAACAGTGCCTCTTTCTGCTCCCTATTAATTTCACCCCCGGTGCAAGTGAATGGCCCAGCTAAATCAGCTCAAGCTGATTTTTGGTTTTTCATTGTTCTCAAGGAAGCATCTGCTTTGAAGCTGGGCTTGCCAATCTTGGTTTCCGCTAAATATTTAATACTTCCAACCTGAAATAAAACCAGATCTACTGTCTGATTAATAACTTAGTATATCCGAAATACTCCAGCCCACCAGTGTTTTTTTTTTTTTTCTGGCTAGAATCATGTTTCAGAGATGGACAGCATCACCCACAGTGTATATGGGTCTGTAAGACTCAGAGACCAACTAATGCCAGTGAGACAACACCCAAAGTCTGCCCAGAGAGAGCTCTACACTAATCACCTGGATTTCACATAAAATATTTTTCCCTGATAAAAGAAATCTTCCCTTTCAATTTATTTTCCTAGTATCCTCCATCTCACAGCTAGTGAGGAGTGAACAGGTATACACTAACAGGGTTTATACAGTAGCAGTAATGAAGTTTTCCTAGTATAGGAAGAAATATTTAAACGTATTGTACGTGTAACATAAAGGGCAGAGAGAAGGCATGCCCTGGCATAGATAGAACACACTGATACTGTCCTCAAGCTCCAAGAATAAAACCAATGCACATGAGAACACACACGTGCATGTGTAAACACAACACATTTGACAGGAGGGCAGATGTTCCCATACTATTTCTTCCCTGTCAGCAGGATTCAAACCCTCTCTTATTTCAGTTTAGCAGAACCCAAAGAATTCCCCGTCCCAAAATTAACCAACCCCAACCCTTTAGCTGCTTTGGTCCCTTTTCAGTGGGACCAACATTTGGGATGGGACCCTCACAACCCAGCATAGGCTAAAATCCATCAATATCCAACTCCTTGCACTCACATAGTAGATACTTACCCATGCCAGATTTGCCATCTGGATAAGTATAAACTTGCCCATTGTTCTTGATAATTGGGAGACTGGACGGCAAAGGAGCAACCTCCTCCTCACTTTCATCTGAACTGGAGCTGCTGCTGGTGTCCTCACTACAACTATCATAACCGTCAAACATCCCGAACGAGTCTTGGCGTTTCCTTTCCACTCGGGAACTATGTTCTGTCTAAAAATTAAAAATAACCAAACAACAAAAAAAACCCAAATAATAGCAGAATGTTCTGAATGGAAAGATTTCAAAGTCAAGCTTAAAAAGTTTCACAGGTCAGTCTTCAAAAGCAGATATTCTAAGGCACTGCTGTATCAGCACAGACATGAGCCATGTATTGCCAATTACATGAGCATTGGTATAATCAAAACTGGCCAATTTTTGGTGTTGTGATATACAGAAAGAAAAAAATCTATCTCATGATCCACTGAGAATACACAGGAGCCATCCATACATATAATTTCCTGGGTATCTTTAGAGTTCATTAAGTCTGATGAGCTGAACACTGACAGCCACACTGATCTTCTATGCAAATGAGCACATTCCAGATGGCTGCAGCCAATTCCACTAAAATTCTTTCATTTGAGAAAGCTGGGCAGAGAAAAGACAGTTCAATCAAGAAGGCACTTATACCACAGCAAAAGGAATGAGAGGCTCTCTGCTCTTATTGGCTTGTGGGGTTATCCATAAATCACTTAGCTCCCCTATGATTCCGTGACTCCCGTGTGAAGCAGGAACACCTCTCCAGCTCACAGGGCTGTTCAGAGGATTAATACATTAACCATTATGAAGAGCTCAGTTACTATGGCAATAGGGTCTGTACAAATGCTGAAAGAGAGAAAGGTGACTAATTTGCCACTGTCATATACAAAAAACTTGTTACATAATAGTTTTTCTATAATAAAAAAATCTGAAGTAGGATAAAACCACACAATTTTACAGAAGGCATGACAGTTAAGCAATTTCCCGCAAAGACAGGAAAGAAACAAGAGATTAACTGATGTACTTTTTCTGAGGCACATCCATCAAATGCATTTTGATAGAGTGACAGTTTTCATTTATTAATATCTTACACAGCTCTATTGAAACAAGACTACGCCTATGTGAGCTGCCCTCATTAAGCTAAAAAAACATTTTATGTTTCATATTATTTCCATAATCTTAGTATCTACTAAGTTTGGGAGGAAATAAATAAAGAGAAAACAAAGAAATTCTATAATAAAAGCACCAGTAGGGGAGTGAAGTATAGGCAAGAAAATAAGAAAAATTAAGAAAGCCTTTGGCTCAACTTCCTTTTCCAAGAGATAATTTTATTTAAAAGTCAGTGCAGAAAAAGTAATGTGATTGGGCTTTTCCTTCTTAAATTGCATTTGGATTCATAGCTTCAAGATTTCATCACAATTTCCCAAATCCCTTTCCTAGAGCATATGCCTGAACATCTTTATTGTTTGATCTCATTCAAGCCTTTTTCTGCCATGCTGTGCCTTTATTATAATATATTCTACTTTGCAATCTAAATAAATCCAGTTACGGAAGAATTTCCTAATAGGTACAAGGGAAAACTGATTTCCACACTGTCCCAAAGCAATTATTTAAGAAAAATATTCTCCAGAAACCCAGTAAGCACAAAAGGTTATGCAATAAGGCAAACACTTTAAACACACTTACAGTAGTTCTGAAACAAAACAACCAAGTCAGTATAATGTTAATTATGAATGTACTCTCCAGCCAAAAAAAAAATATATTGTATTAAATCAAATTTAGGATAGGGCATAACCTGACAACTTCCTCAAGGCACTGAAACCAGCCCATGGGATTGTTAGAGGAAACACTGAGCCATAGCAGACAAAACCCAGCCCTGACCCATGCTGTCAGCAGTGTCACCTGTCCCATCTGCTGTCAACATGCATGACCAGTGGCTTGTTTGTGTGTGCACATGTGTGCAGCTTAAGTTAGAAGATGAGCACAACATCGCCATGGATACAGTGTCCTGCCAACACTGCCAGGATTTTCAGAGTAGAAAATGAAAACTAGTCATCTTCCTCAAGATTTCAGGAACTCCTTAATATCTCACAGTATTTAAGTTCTCTTCACCACAGTCTCTGCTAAGATATAAATTGTGATTTCGTATGAACCATTCCCAGCAGTACTACCAAAGCACTGTGATGCTTAGAAGGTTTTATGGACAGATACTTGTGGTGTTTCAAAGCCCAGTGAAGGATCTCCCTCTTCATGTCCTCATCCTCTAAGACAGCTAGTCCAATTTCACTAAGAGACTAGGGCCTCATCCTATACCAAGGAGTGATTTTATGGCCTCAGCCCTCTTATGGAGGCTGTAAAAGCCTGTCTCAGGATATCCTCTTCCCACTCCAGACTGGAGAACCCTGGACCTATAGGGTCGTAACTTTGCTCAGTGGTCTTAAATGCTGTTGCCACTCAGAAGGAATTGAAGTGCAGCCCATTCCCAGTCCCTCCAACTCCCCATGCCAGCTCTGCTCCTACTGCCAGGGAAGGTGGAAGAACTGGGAAGCTGGGGGCAAGGTGAAGGACCAGAAGCTGAAGCACAGGGCAAGGTGACCACAACAGTGCACCTGGATTTTTGTTGTTCTTTTGCATCACTTCCATTTAGTATCTCACTATCACTGCTAAGCTCTCTTTGCCAAAATATCCACAGATGGGAAGGAAAACAGCTTCTCTTTGTAAATGGAAAGTTGGGCGCTCAATTAGGAAAAATCATTCTTCAGTTTTATACAACTTCAAAAGTAGCAATCATCAAGTTTTTGAGTTTAACTACACTGTCAAAACAAACCTCACATATCACCTTTCTATTTACTTAATATTCAGACAAACTGTTCCAATTCAAAATTATTGAATACCAAATCTGCAACTGAAATCAATAATTTTGCTTATAATTTTAAAATAATACTGTAGTTTTTTATAAAAAATTTGTATCCCAGCTCTTGCCAGATAATTCATGCAGGACATTCTTAATGTTAATTTGTAGTTCTTACCTCGATTGCAATTGGGGAAACTACTCAAAATGTTTTGTGAGATTTCAAAAAGGTAGAGTTTGCAGGGAAAAAAACCAGCAAAATACTTCATACATAAAAGGAGGTAAAAGTTAGGGAAGATGATATACAAATACCTGTGCTGGAATTTTGTTGGAACAGATCAAAACACTTCTATTTTGATAATAAACACCACAGAGGTTCTTTTTAATCCATGTTGAAACACAGCATTTGTAGGAAAAAAAGTGAACAAGAGGAAGCTTTGATAACCCTTCCTGCAGAATTCAGACGAACAAAAGAAAAGGAGCTCTAACATCTGGAAGTGAAAAAAGTAGGAGCATTGCTTGAATTCAAAGGTCAAAGACACATCCTTACAAAAAGGACAATGTATGCCTCAAACAGAATTATAACCAAGATAAAGCAGTGGCTTTGGTACAGCAGCCTGCAATTTCTGCTGAGTTCTTGCTAACTGGTTCCACCTTTTTCTTTTAAAAAGTACGTACAAAATTTCCCCCTTTCTGATTTTCTAGGACCTCTATCTTTTTCTAGAAGCTCTCAACCATCTCATCAACAGTTCCTGAAGTGCTGGTGGCCTCTAATACCCTATGGTGAACTTCATTAGAGATACCAGGAAATTGGAACCATCTACTTTATGCACACATTCTCTCTCCCTTTGTTGTTATCCCTCCTATCTTTGGAAAAGGCAAAAGGAGAACCCAGGAATGACAGATCAAAGAGCCTCATCTAATCCCTGGTGAGGTAACAGAACAAGCAATGTTGGAAGTCATTTCTAGCCATATGAAGGACAAGCATTTCTTGACAAGTCCTTTTAGGCTTCACAGATGACAGCAACACCTTGTCTGTCTGAAGCACCATCTCCCCACAGCAGCTGCAGGTCCTTGGAGTCAAAACGAGGTGGGCAAAAAAAAAAACCCCAACCGTTAAATCAACATAAAGCCAGCTTCCTACTCTTCAAAGCTGGACTTAGCACTAAAAATTATGCTGAGGAGATTGTCTTTTCCTCAAAACACAACCAACCCAAACCGTATTCAACTTCTAACAAAACAGGGACCAGCCTCCTGTCTATCCACAGAAACTGCTTGGAGCAGGAGCCTGGCTTGCTATAAAACAGAACCTCGCAGCTGGTTAATGCCAAAAGAGCAGCAGCTTGAGTAACTACTCCACTAATAGAGTCTATCTGTACATTAAGCAGAAGTAATGCACAAACAAAAGAACGAGACAAACTTTCAGGCATTCTGGCTAAGGCTTATTTTCCTAATAAGATTACTCCTTCCTCAACAGAGGTTTTCAGTCAGAGCACTGTGAAATGTGTCATGAACAGCACTGGCAAATTACCCCATACTGTTTGCTTGGGGCTGGGGGGCAGGGGGGTGGGGGGGGAATTCTTGCATACTTTTCTTTATTGAAGGGATGGGTGGAGAAAGGAACCCTTAAGAACTGCTTTCTTATTCTGCCCAACTTCCCATTTTCCTATTCTTCCCCTCCTCCCTGTGAATACTTGACAACAGAATATTTTTAAGAAATACTCTTAATTAAGCATTACATAAGGCAAATGGTATAAAAAAGAACATAGAAAGAACATAGTTGAGGAAACTGGTTTCCCTGAGAGCAGGAAGGCAACTCTAAACAAATAAGAAAATAACCAGTTTCTCACTCTAAATATATATTTTAATATACATATATATACACACACATTGAATTTGATCAACACATTATAGCATACATTCTTTGAATTTAGTAACTACTCTTACCACACAAAAAAATGGGCACAAAGGGTGAGCAATCCATAGCAAAACCAGAAATCATTTCATGTTATTTAGACTTCAAACACTTACTTAGGAAATGGCTTTAGTGTCTTGATGAAGACTATGCTCAACCATTGGCAAAATTTATGCAAAAGAGTTTTGAAGGTAAGAACTTGCAAGAAAAACACCCCATTATTGTATAACCAAACCTATTGACCCCGGGTAAGCGAAGCTGGCCACAGGAAGAAGATCCAGAACAACCACAGAAAGGTTTCAAACTACTCCAAATGGTTGTTGTTACTTTGTAATTAAATCTGGGGTTTGAACTCAGAATGGCAGTAATTTGGAGCTTGGAGTACAAGAGCTGTAGCTCAGCAAAGGTACAGCAGCACTTCAACAGAGGCATCACTTCCTATATTCAGTTCCAACCCTCCCAAACAGGACAGAACTATGCACAGATGGGTCAACAAGGTCAACAATGAGGTCACTACAACCTTCAAGCCAAGGGTCTGTCATAAGACAGATTTAGTTTAATCACATATCCTTAATGGATCCAAGGGTATTTCCAAGTTAAACTTAAATTTGATGCATAGGCTTTGTTTCCAATAGTTCATTGATGCTTTATGCTACAAACTTAGTTTCAGCTCTGGATGTTAAGGAAACACTACAATAGAACTATTTTATTACAACTCTTCTGAATGCAAGTTGGCCAAAACAATTTACAGTAGAATAGTAGCTTGTCCCTATAGAACTGAGTTGTGTTCTGAGGCCTAATTGTGCCTCAGAACATGACCAAAAAAGAAAATTCAAACATGGTACCAATTTAAAGAAAACACACTTTCAGCTTTCATTAAAAACAAACAAAGACCCCCAAAACTAAACATCTTGGGATTCCTGGAAATCAGAACCAACCAAACTTACTTTTTTATATAAGCAACTCACCTCTATCTGGAAATGTGCCTTCCACTCTTATTATAAGTAAAATCTCTGCTGGAAAATTACAGAAATGTTTTTTCCTGTCTCTTCATTTGCTATGTATGACAGCATTTTGTCTGAAGCCAGTTTCTGCTGTTTGTCAATGGTTTTGTCCATAGCCTCTTCCCCAGGGGGTTTCACACAAGAGGGGAGACTCTTTCATAAAAAAATATATCACATTAGCAGGAAATTTTGGAGGGGGGGTGTGATGATTAATCTGTGAAATATCTGAGTTTTGACAAAACTAAAAATCTGTTACAAACTCTATTATGTTTCTACAAAGCCCTTACAGGAGTATCAGGAAGAGGCAAATATTTCACTTTAAACACTGTGTTACCATTAAAACAAACAAACAAACCCCCAAATAAAATAACAAATTTAAATGTAAAGAACCCCAAAACCACCACCAACCCAAACCCAAAGTCTTCAACACCTGAATTCATTCCATGTGCTCAGAGCCAGGTTCAGCAAAGGACCCCACATCCCCAGAGTATACCAACTTACCTGAGAAATGAAGGAATGCAGTAGTGGTTTGCAGAAGATATGAAAAGCCTTGCAAAATTAAATCAAATTTTAGAAGGTAAGAGAAATGAAAGCCAATAAGAGGGAACTCTTGTGCACGTTACCACTGCTGCCAGAGGCACCTTGTTCTTTAGGGAACAGCGAAGGGAACTCTTACTTCCAGTTTGCAATCTTTCTGCATGTGCACAAGCTCACATATTCTCAAGAACAACACCTAAACTGTTTCTAGGAGACAAGATCCCTCTGCATAGTTTCCTACAGCCTACATTACATGCTTCCTCAAAATGATGCCTAGGCTGAAAAAATTAGTAAAGACAATTAACCTGCCAAGTTTTATTGCCTTCTTAAGGGAATATATTATTTTAGTTCTCATTGAAGGCTCCAGATCAGACTCTCATAGCCTTAATCCATTCCATTTAAGTCAAAATCAAACTGTTGAATACAATTAATAGGTCAATGCAGGTCCTAAAACCTGCAAAATAATTTTAATTTAAAATACAAGAGATTACCCTTCAGCTTTCAGTTTTGACTAGGTTTAGATTTAGAAAATCACAACAGTTACCAGTCACATTTTAAAATAAATTGCTTTTTCACACACAGAATTTTTCACTGTAATCAGCATATGCTTTGTAGTAAGGGCTTCTAATTTTCAGAGCCACGCCAGGCAGAAATTGCTACAGTTTCAAACATTTCCATCAACAACTTGAAAGTGAAACTGGTTTCACGAGTTTACTACTCTTCACAAAAAGAACAAAACCTCAACATCAGAAGTCATAAAAATTGCACGGAGTGGGGGGGAAGCGCCGCAAAGAATTCAAAACTTTTGAAGCGCTGATAATAAAGAAAACTCTCCAGCACTTAACATGACCACACTGGAAAACTGAACTTTAAAGACTGGAACTACGGGAGGAAGTTGCTGAAACCCGGCACTACAGCGAAGCAGGGGGAGAAGCAGATCGAGCGCTCCCGCGAAAAGCTGAAACTTTTCTCCGAGGCAGGAGAAAAGAGGGGCGAAGGACAAAACCCGACCCCGTACAGCCGGGCCGCAACAAAGGGGTACAGCCGTGCCGCTCCCACGTGCCCTGGCCAGACGCCCCCGCAGCTCCCCAGGACCCTCCGTGAGCAGCAGCGCCGGCCCGGCCCCTGGAGCCCCCGCCCCGGGTGGGCACAACCCCCCGCACCCCGCGGGGCCATCCCGCAACACCCGGGGATATCCCCGACTTCCTCCCACACACTGCGGCGCCGCCTCCCCCCACATGGGCACCAAGGATCGCTCAGCTCCCGCCCCCGACTCAGCCCGCGCCGCTCTCCTTCCCCCCCCCCCCCCCCCCCCCTGCCCAGGGGCTGGAGCTTCCGCGGGGCTGCTGCGGCCGCACCACCCGCGGGCTCCGGTACTCACCAGCTCCTTTGTGTTTTCCATCAGGCCCTCATGGGCAGGAGCCGCCTGCTGCCTCTGCGCGCTCGCCCCAGGGACTCGGGCGCTGCAAGTGCCCGGGGCCGGGGCTGGGCCCGGCGGGGGGGGGACAGGCCGGGCAGTTTAGTCCCTCCGAGCGCCGGGGACCGACCAGGACCGACTGCAGCCGCCGGTACATCAACAACACGAACACACAGCTGCGCAGGCGCGGACACGCCCCCGCCGGGATCGGGCTGCGCGGAGCGGCCCCACTGCCATGTTCCTCCCCCCTCTGGGCGAATTCATTCGTTACCGGGGATGGGCGCTCCGCGCCAAGGCAGGGAGTGCGGGGCGTAAGAGCAGCCGTGTCCCCCAGCGAGTGGCGGCGCGCACGGGAGGTCCCGGTGAGGGGCCGATGAGCAGCCGGTGAGGGACGCGTGTTGCCTCCGGGGTCGGGGATTTCCCCCCCCCGCAGGCTCACAATGGCGCGGCCCAGCTGGGCTGCGTCACGTGGACCTCGGGGTGGGCGGGAAGCTGGGGCAAAGGGAGGTGAAAAAAGGAGTCACGTGATCACGGGTCACCGCCAGGGGCGGGGGCTTGGTCGCATGGAGCGGGGGGGGGGGGGGGGGGGTGTGTTGGCGTCATGAGCCTATCGGAGGAGGGGAGCGGTCCAGGCGGGGGTCACGTGATCGGGTGCACGTGTTCCGGTTCCGGGTCTGGTGCGCGATGCGTGGTCCGGCGGCGGCCGCGGGGCAGGAGCGGGGAGCGGCAAAAGCTGCGAAAGCACCCAGAATGAAGGCGGCGAAGAAAGTGTCTAAAGTGACCAGAACGGCTAAAATGACGAAACCGAAGCGGACGGCGAAGCGGCTCCTGGCCGTGGCGAATCAGGCCGCGGCCGCCGAGGCAGCGCGACGCGCCCGCCACTTGAAGGCGCTGAGCTGTGCGTCGGGCGCCGAGCGGGAGCTGGAGGAGCTGGTATTCGGCGACAGCCTCAATGCGGAGGAGGACGAGCTGCTGAGGCGCCTGGCCGGGCCCCGACGGGTACGGCACATCCAGGCCCGACCCGACAGCGGCGGCCCAGCCTGCTCGCTCCCCGGGCTCCGAGCCGTGTCGCTGGTCACACGGTCCGTTTGGTTGGTTTTAGGTTACTGCTGCAGAGGGGAGGGGCCTTCAGGAGGACTCCAGCGATTCGAGGGTGGAGAATGAAGCGAAACGTGACTTACTGCTCAAAAATCCGGCCTGGGTAGATGAGGATGATGAAGCTGAGGAAAAGTAAGTTCAGGTTAGGTGATGGGAGTTACGTATCACACTCGGTAGTGCTTGTAAGTGGTCTTGGTTTGAACGATGTTTGTGTTCTGTTTGTTTTTTCCCCTCTAGTGTTGATATGACCCATAAGTACCGGAAAGATTTCATGAAAAGTGATGCCGAGACAATGCTTACTAAGAAAAAACTAAAAAAAAGACTTGAGGAACAGTGAGTTTCACTAATGTTTTTGTGGCTGACTGTATTGACTATATTGATGTCATGATCATTGCTCTCTAAGGTGGGTGCCAGAAGGATGTTGCCAGACTCTTTTCAGTGGCACCTTGAACAGGACAAGGGGCAGTGACCATAAACTAAAACACAAAAAGTTCCATCACAACATGAAGAAGAATTTCTTTCCATGGAGGTTGACAGAGCACTGGAATAGCTGCCCAGGGAGGCTGTAGAGTGTCCCTCTGGAGATATTCCAAACACACCTGGACATGTTCTCACCTGCTCCAGGTGACCCTGCTGTAGCGAGGGGTTGGACTGGATGATCTCCCTTCCAAGCCAACAATTTTGTAAGCTAAAATATATTTATGTGACATTCAAAGTCACTTTTCTCTTTATCCACTGTGCTGATGTGGTCTTTTTAAAGTCAGGGCTTCCTGCAGTATTTACAGTGTTTTTAAATAAGAAATTAAACTAAGAATAGTAAATAAAATGGGCATTAGTATTGTCTGGACTAATTTGTTTAATACTTGTATCAAAATGCCCAAACTAATTTGTCTTCTAGGGAATTATACAAGAAATAGTGAAATCTTAAAAATTTTTTTAGAAAGTTAAAAAACTTGCATTGTGTTCTAAGTACAAGTAGTCCTGCAAAATTCTGACTGTGCTTCTTCTAAGTGCTTAACTCATAGAAGGAAATTACTGTCTCACAAAAGTTATGTTTTTTTCTCTTTCTCCTTTTCTCATAAGGTTTCAGCATGCCATGGGAGGAGTTCCTGCCTGGGCTGATCTAGAAAACAGGAAGAAATCCAAAAGGACTTTGAGTGATAGTAAATATGCCCAATGCTATTCTGATAAGTGTTTGTGTGATTCCCTATTCAGCTTGCTAGAAGATAATTACTTTTGATGTCTTCTCAGTTTCAGTAGTATGATAACATGCTGGCTATGTCAGCTATGTCCTTCAGTGTGCTTTAATTTAATTCATTTCAGTGAGGAATGTGTTGATGTTGCTGTGGGTGTTTGTGCAATTAGCTGATTCCATGTGCTTTGGTTTAATGAGGTGACAGTGATGAAGATGATGATCTGCTACGCAGGACTGGCAATTTCATAACAAGCTCAGAGTCTCTGCCAAGAGGGATTTTGAAGGTAAAGACAAACCTTATCCTTCCACTTCAGTTGGACTTAAGTGCACACTTTGACTCTTGTTGTGTATAAAATTAGTGATTCTTTGAATTTGTTTCTGCTTATCCTCTAGAGGATAAGCAAATTGAACAGTTCACATGAAAGCATGAAACAATAAACTGAGGTGTATTGTTTGACATAAGAATTTTCTGCACTCTAAATAGCATCTTGTAGTAGGATTTTAATTTCTGCAGAAGGAGGATGGAATTTTCCCACAGCTTTGAAGCGACTGATAGAATCTTTAAGAAGACAGCCTTAAATGAGTATTTCTCACACTATCTCCTGCAGCTATCTCAGATGAGTCAGAATGCAGCCGGTTTTACACTCAGTTTTAATGCAGAGAGAAAGGCTGGTGAATTCAGCCTGTGTTTGTATTGGAGAAGCTCTCTGAATGGGCTGTGTGTGCGCTGCTCATGTCACACTGTCCAGAACTTCATCGCAGGGCTTGAGGTCTTGCAGCATAAAGAGTAAATGGCTTTTCATTCAGTATAAGTGATTGTTGGGGTTTTTTTAACTGTTTGATCTGTGCTGTAGATGAGCACCTGCCTTCCTGCAAACCAGGAACGTTTTGCCAATGGAAAACTGGTGACAGTGCAGTTTCATCCTTCAGCTCAAGTGGTGATGACAGCTGGGCATGATCGCTCTGTGTCCCTCTTCCAGGTGAAGAACTTCAGTTTGTACCCTGCTGATGGTCACTAACATAGAACCTTTTTTTTGAGTGTATATGAAATAGCCTGGAATGGCAGACTTTGTTTTCTCTCTTCCTCTGCACACTGTCAGTGGTTACACAATGTCTGTGGTTACAATGGAAATTCCTTGGTCAAAGGCATCTTGGAAGGAATTTCCACCTGTGACTTCACACCAAGCACATGCAGAGTACTGGCAAACTCTTTGTCTCAGAGTTTTTAGATGAAGATTTGTGTTTAGAAACGTTTGGTTTGAAGGTTTGCAAGTGACAAGTACTAACGAGGTTTTTTGTTCCTAAGTTTGGAGAGCCTGTAGTGGGGGGAGCAGCCCACTTTGCTTTGAGACTGTAAAATTGCTGTGAAATCATGTTGGGGATGGAGAGGCTGTGCTGCAGGAAGACGATGTTCATCCTGAGATACTGCCGGGCTCCTCTGGAAACTAAAGATCCTAATTTTATTTAGGAATTCTTAGCATGGCCCAGTGTCACTAGAATGGTCAGACAAGTGGAATGTGGTAGTCTCACAGAGCTGCAAGAAAACCCAAATCAAAGCAGATGTTTCCATTTAGAAAAAGCACAGTAGAAGTGGTTATTTGATCACAGCATGGCCAAGAGGTATGAGGTCTATCAGAAAGGTAGGGGAGTGCCTGTTACATGAGGTAAGGAGCTAAGAACCAGATCATTTGTTAGAGAGAGGAAGAGTTTAAGGCTTCACAGTGGTGTACCTCTTACTACTTAAGTCTCAGCTGAGAAGTTGATATGATTTTTCTCTGTAAAAGTATTTTATATATTCCTCAATATGACAACCTGGTTTGTTGCTTTCTTTTTTGAAGGTGGACGGTATAAGGAACCCAAAAATACAAAGCATCTATTTAGAGAGTTTTCCAATTTATAAGGCTCATTTCAGTGTGGATGGAGAGCAAGTTATAGCCACTGGTACTCACCACAGCATGTTCTTTGTGTATGACATGATGGCTGGGAGTATCATCCCTATCCTAAAAGTACGAGGTATGTTTTGCAGCTCTGAGTGTGTGGGCACAGTTGAAGCTGTCCCAAATAGAGATGGCACATGAATTTGCTTTAAAACGAAGTGCAGTGGCTTGTTGGAGGTTGTATTTTTAACTTATCTTCAAGGAAGTAAAGTACCTTTAGTGTTAATTGTGTGGGATACTAATTATCACACATGAGCAAGGTTGAGTTCAGCTTCTCTGTGACAGCATATTGCAGAAATGAAGAGCTGGAATCAGGTCTTAGTCATATTCATCCTGCTTCTAAATATTGAGGCCAAAGAACAAATTGCACAAATTTCAAGTTTCTAATCTCTTTTTAAAGGTGTGGAGGAAAAATTCCTCAGAAACTTCGAATTTTCTCCAGATGGATCATTTATGCTGCTAATTGGAACTTCAGGTTACCTTCACTTGCTGTCCATGAAGGTACTTTCTCTGCATGGTTTGTGTAGCTTTGCTTCCTTGGTACCTTTTCCCTTTTGAATCTGCTTTTATCTCATCTGCAAGGCAATCTAACTTTCAACTGAAGCCAAGGTATGACACATATTGTGACAGCCCTCAAATATGTGCTGTGGAATCAACCCACTGCAGCTTTAGGGAATTATTTGGACTCTGTGAGACTTTGTTCCGCAGCTCCATGGGGCTGGTGAAGCTCAGGGCAGTTCCATGGGGTTTTCAGCTTGAAGAAGTTGTGTGTCAGTGCTGTATTTCAGCTGCTTGCACAAGCACTGTGCTGGCAAGAGGAATGGAAACAGCATGGGAACAGGCACCTGGGGGTGGAAGAAATATAGGACTGCTTTTTTGGGAGTCATGCTAGTGCCTGCTGCTGTACTCTGTTCATGAATCATGCTAAACACTGATTCATAATGCATAGAGCAATCTTTCAGCTGAATTTTAAAATGCCTTATGATGGCAGGTGGATTTGTTTTAAACTTTCACAGGGAAAAATACTTTTAAAGGAGAAAGTTCAGTTTTATATAACTCAGGCCGTTCAGCGAGGGAGCAAACAAGTGTTTGTTGATCCAGCTGCAGTTAGACTCAGGAGCTTATGCTCTGCAGGCACTGAAAATGTTGGTGCTGTTCTCTGAATCTCAGGGTAGGTAACTTAAGATTTTTGTGGGACAGGAAACAACTCTTCTGTAGATTTTTGGTAGAATCTCTGTTAGCATTGTTCTTCATCCTGCAGACAAAAGAACTGATCAGCACTATGAAGGTGAATGGAAGGTGTACTGCCTCTGCTTTCACCCCAGACAGCAGTAAAATATACAGCTATTCAAGTGAGTATTGCAGCAGCTCTAGTAATAATTCCATTTAAATTGTATGAGTTCTTATAAGTCACTTATAATTTTAGAGAAATAATTTTAAAAATTTATGCTAGTATCTCTCCTAAAAATACAACCAAGTGATCAATCATTAAAGAATGGAATTAACTATTTTAGTATGCCTATAATTCTTGGTTTTTTTTAAATACCCTATATTTGATAGCTGTAAATTAGCTTCTAGTTGTCATCTAATTAATTTTTTTTTTTTTTTTAGCAAAATGTACTAACAAAGTGATGTGTATGTGTGTTTTCTCTAACATCTTTCATTCTGCAACCAGAGGAAGGTGAAGTTTTCATTTGGGATGTGAGAAGCAGAAAGTGTCTACACAAATTTGAAGATGAAGGTTGTTTGGAAGGAAAGTGCATTGCTGTTTCAAAAAATAACCAGTATGTGGCATGTGGGTAAGTGACTGAACTTTGACAGCGTCTTCTGCTATCATTTTGAAGCTCTTCATTGAACCTATGGGTAGTGAGAGTGAGAGTATAGGAACATGGTTTGGTTCTAATAAGCTTAGAGTAGACACAAATAGATTAATATTTCCTATTTTATGGTAATAATTTACTTTTCTCCGTAAAAAAAAAATAATAATAAATAGTAATAAATAATAATAAATATAAAATACCATAGTACACCTAAAACAATAGGAGTGATACTAGTATTACTATCGCCACATATGGGTTCAGCAGTTAATTTTGAAATCACAGTGACTAAAATCACAAATTCTGTAACAGGAATGTTGATTCAAGGCCTTCTCCCTTTCTAGTTCTCTTCCCTGTACTCTGAATTTGGCTTCTGCAAGGCAGCATGTTAACCTTTCGAAAGGGGCCTCAACTCAAAGCCACAAGCTGAAACTGTTTCTCCAAATTTACTGAGATGCAGTTTCAGCCAGTGTTTGGATTCTTTTAAATGAGAATAGCAAATAAATGGAGGAGTACAATATATATTTTCCTATCTCACTGTGGAAGAGGATTTTAAAGTGAGCTTATGCTACAGTTATTAAAAAAAAATATCACCTTGAAGTCATTTCAGAATATTTTGATACCAAGCTCTCCTTGCTTTGAATTCATCCTGGTAAGAGGTGGGCTCATCAAGGCTCTCCACAGTTGAGTCTCTTATATAATAAGAAAAAAGAAAATCCAAGCCAGCAAAAACCTAAACTCCTCCACTAAATACTGTTATAAACTCCAAAGGAAAATCAAGCTCCAAACAAAATATTATTGCAGACTCCAGTAAATAATTGGAAATTACATTTTCAGGTGAGTAGTGGCTATAGATAACAACATTCCAGTATATACTGGAATATTACTTTTCAGTATAATCTTTGTTCATTTTGTTCTTTAGTTCATCTTCTGGAGTTGTAAATTTATACACCACTGATGCCTGCCTCAAAGAAAACCATCCTAAACCAGTTAAGGCCATAATGAACCTTGTTACTTCTGCCACCTGTGTGACTTTTAATCCCACCACAGAGATTTTGGCAGTGGCTTCCCGTGACACTGATGAGGCTGTCAAATTGGTATGTTCAGCTTCTTTATTGCAACATTTCTTTCATATCTTCCTAAAAATACCGCTAGTGACATTAAAAAAAAAAAGATATGAAGCAGATAAGATACTGCAAAAGGTGCTGGACCAACCAGATCTGGACATGGCCAAGACACTCTGCATTTACAAGAGTGTAATTTTATTTTCTTTAGTAAAGTTGCTCTGAAAAAGAACAATTTGTAGTTTAATTTACCTTTTTTACCTTTTTAAAATGCCCTCTAAAATATCTGGAAGTGTTTGAGGCCAGGTTGGACAGGGCTTGGAGCAACCTGGTCTAGTGGAAGGTGTCCCAGCCCATGGCAGTGGGTTGGAACTTCATGAAAACTCTTAAGGCTTCTTCTAACCTAACCAGTCTGTTATTCAATTTCAGAGCTGTAAATATAGCTCAGCAACAAATGTGAGTTTTCAGCAGCTGGTAACTGTAACCATCTTACTATGGGGGGATTTTTGCCAGCCTTATCAGAATTCTGACCAACAGTGGAACTGTTGAATTAATCTGAGGATTTGTAGGCCTGAGAATTGCAGTAATTGGTTCCATGATGTGTTCCCTGCTCCTTTTCTCCAATAGAATTCTATATGTAGATTCATGTAGGGTAGGAATATAACTGAACATTTGAACTTAACATTGAGCTTCAACTATACATTTGTAGTTTAATTTTATTTTTAGTGTTTTTTTCCGAACTTTAAATTCTGACCTATTTCTCAATAGGTGCACCTTCCTTCATATACTGTATTCTCAAACTTCCCAGTGTTCAGAAGAAAACAGATTTATCTTGCTCAATCTATGGACTTCTCTCCCAGAAGTGGATATTTCTCTGTAGCAAATAACAAAGGCAAAGCTTTGTTATTTAGGTAGGTACTAAGTTAGGTCCATTAATCCCAGATAACATGTTTATGTTCTGTAAGATGGAGCAGATGGCTGTAAGTGATAAAGTGATTCCTGATCTGAATTACACCTCATGAATTACTGGAATGTGGAGTTGGCTTTCTGTGCTGGAGAACAACCCTTATTGTTTGTCTGATTATGCAATACACCCTGTTTCCATACTTTTTGATTTCCCTCTCCTGCTGGTGTGGTCAGGGGTGAGGAGCAGGGCTAACTTTAAGTAGGAATATTTTTTTTTTCAACTCACAACTTCATGATGCTTGAAAAACTGCTTAACTTTAAGATGAGATTTTAATGATTTACCAAGACAGACAGTGAAAATTTATAGAAATATTCCTAAATATGTATGAATCTTGTTATTTGTCCTTTATTTGAAATTGAACTGCATATTATAATGGCACTTAAGTTATTCTAGCAGGTGGATGTTTGCTATCTTTTACTACATCTATGTTTCAAATTAGCTGAGGATACTCAGTGATACTGCTGAAGAGCTATTGTTTCTTTCTGTTGTCCCCTCAAAAGATTACTGAGAAGTTTTAAATATCTCTTTTTTTTTTACTTTAGGCTGAAACATTATTCATTCTTCTGAAAGAAGATAAAGGAGAAGATGAACCAGTAACTGAGGTGAAAACAGCACTAGAACTGTTCACAACATTGGCTTTAGGAGCCTCAGAATTTTCATTTTGCTGCCTCCATTTCTTTACAGATGGCAGGAAGAATTTCTTAGCCCTGTGTGATCTGTCCTGCCTGGGTCACTCATGGGCTGGAGTAGGACTGGCCTTGTCACTCTCAGCTTTTCTGATAATGCAGCAAGTTGATAGTTCAACTAAAAACTGCTGTCAGCCAGGCTGAGCTGATTATATTTAAGTCAAACTCAGCAATGTTGATAAACAGCTGCAGGCTGGCAGGGACTTGGATTGATCCTGTTCTGGAGTATTGTGAGCCCACAGAAGTCTGCATAATTTCAAATTCCCATTACAGGAATCACTGAAGTTTGAAGCATAGTTTGTGTGCAGATATGATTTTATTGTGCACTTAAATGTCTTCTTGGGAAACTAGGAAAACTTGTAGCCTTGACACTAATACACTAGATTGACAAAAACTCTGTTAATGAGGGGAGGCTGAACTTCTTTAGACTGGAAGCAGCTCTGACTGCTGCATGTTAAGCTTGCATACAATTTTGTGATGTCTCGGTGTTTCGAAAATACTAACAAAATTATCTCTGCTGGTTTTTCCCCAGGTTTTGTAATCTGCAGATAAAGCAATGCTGACAAAATCAAAGCTTTCCTTTTCAATTCTTTTTTTTATATGGAAGCCTCAAAATACTAATAGAATATATGTATTTTTCATTTTGTTTGTTTTAAATAAATGTACCTGGTAAGTTTCCAGGCAATTTGTTTCAACTTATTCAATGCTTTGTGTAAGCTCACAAGTAAGGTTTTATTGCTTGGCACTCAAGCTTGTGTCTTCCAGAAGTGCTTGAATGTCTTAATTATTATAAGTATGTGAAATATTCCAGTGCTGAAACAGAAATTTTGTATAAACTGACCTCTGCTTCATACATTTAGCAGAAGCTTTTCCATCAGCCTGGTTCACTTGAGGCTGGGTTGGAAACAGCATTTTGCTGCCTGGAGGAGCCCAGTCCCCTGAGACCCTGTTGATGTTGGTGTTGCAGTTTCAGCCCAACTTCCCTGCTGCAGCTTCAAGGTGCCCTAAACCAAGAGGTGAAAAAAACCCACCCCATTTATGCTTTCCTGCCTCCTGTGTCACAGAAACAACTGCATCTAACATGAGTTTAATTCTTAAGGAAGACCCCAGTCTTACCTTTCTGTGAAAGCAAAGAATCCTGAGTATCACATGATTTTTAAATCAGTGGTGGAATTGTAATACCAAGCAGGGAGTAGGGTAGAGGGTCTGCCGCTGCTTCTTCATCTGCTGCCAAATCCTGCACCTCTCTTCCTGAAGTGGCTACCTCGTTCTGCTTAAATTCATGGAAAAAAAAGGTTGATTAGGGACCTGCTACAGTAAAACCCTGATTTGAGAATAAATTGTGACTCATGTCTGAACTCTTCCCACAGTGGAATTTTTTGGGAGGTAACAGCACCAGTCAAGGTGCTCCAGTAACCAGCACTGAAGTCATGAAGACTTCAGTGAAAATGGCATCCCAGAAGATGTACTCTGAACATGAGAAAAATATAATTGTACAACCATGTTTGACAATAGATTTTGACTATAGGAGCTGTGACTCCTGTAGTGTGACTAGTTTGACTATTGGTGAATTCTTGTAATGATATTTTTAGAAATAAAATACCCTGTGTTCAGATATATTGAATTTTGAAGTGGTTTTGCCAGTGATTCATTGTAAGATGAGAACTTGAATTCACAAATCTTGGAAAAAGCAAGAGTATGCTCTGGAGGTATTAAATTGCATACAGTGTTTAATCTAAACCTAAACTGAAGACCCCAGGATGGAAGAGTAAAATTAAAACATAAGCACACTGTTAAGATGCACTGATTAAGATGATGTGCTGTCCCTTCACCTACATCAACAAATAAATAAAAGGGTCTCTTGAGGTCTGGAAGACTGAGGACGGGAGTGTTCACTAGTTCAGTCTTAAGGACCTTCAGTCATTCCTCATCCTCTGGGGACCACTTTAATAATCCGTCTTTGGTTAGTTTGTCATAAAGAAATTTAACCTTTCCACTGAAATTCTCTATCCATTGTCTACAGTATCCCAAAAGTCCCAATACTTGCCTTACTTGTCTTTTTGTCCGGGGAGCCTGAAGTGAAAGTATTCCCTGGACTCTTTCAGGATCCAATTTTTTTTGTTCCCTTAGTCAATCTGTGTCCTAGATATTTCACCTCCTCTTCTACAAATTATAATTTAGATTTTGATACTTTTAGTCCTCTTAGGTAAGGAAATTTAGCAATTTTATACTTTCTTGCCTTACTGCTTCTTCTTCCTTTCCTGCAATTAATAAATTATCTACATATTGTATTAGAGTTGTCTCTCCCCCCAGTGTATAATCTCTTAGGATCTCTTCCAAGGCCTGTCCAAACAAATTAGGAGATTCAGTAAACCCTTGGGGGAGCACAGTCCATCTCAATTGCTGCTTCCTATGTGTGTCCAGGTCTTCCCATTCAAAAGTAAAATAATCTCTACAATTTTCCTTAAGGGGACAAGCCCAGAAAGCATCTTTCAAATCTATTACGCTATACCACTGATTCTCAGGTCCCAATTGACTTAAAAGTGTGTAGGGGTTGGCAACCACGGGAAATCTCTCAATACTTCTCTTATTTATCTCCCTCAGATCATGTACCCACCTGTAGCTGCCATCCGGTTTCTTTACTGGTAAAATGGGGGTGTTAAAAGGGGACATACATGGTTCAAGCAATCCTTGCCTTAAGAGCTTGTCTATTTCTGGTTTCAATCCTCATCTCCCTTCATTGGATAGAGGATACTGTTTGACCCTTACTGGAACCTCAGGGTTCCTAATGGTTAGTTCAAAGGGTTCAATTTCCAATCTTCCCACCGTGTCAGGGGTATACCAAACTTCAGGGTTTATCTTTGCTTCATCCACAGCTCGTAAGGGGCACAATTTAACACTTAACCTATTTTCTATTATATCTACTCCAATTCCTAATTCTACCATTAAATCTCGCCCCAAGAGATTATAGTCTACTTCTGGAACTAGTAGGAATGAGCCCACCCCTACTTTAGAATGGGTTTCAAGAAAAACAGCTTTTATTACAGGTACTCCAAAAGGTTCCCCTTTGGCCCTGACTACCTGTATTGTTTCAGATGATATTTTGCACCCCTGGGGAAAGGTTTGGACAGTTGACCTTTCTGCTCCCGAGTCCACAAGGAACTCATACTCTTGTTGCTGGGGACCTAGTTTAACCTTTACCAGGGGCTCTGTTCTCTCCCGTGTCCCCAGCAAATAAAGCCCCTGACACTCCTAGTCTTCATGAAACTGTTTTTCATCAGCCATCCTTTGTCACATTCCCTCCTCCCACAGTAAAAGCAGGTAATTCCTCTTTCCTCCTTCCTCCCATCAATCCCATCAGTCCACCTTGGAATTTGCTTATTTCCCCACACGGCTGCCCCCTTTTGTAAAGGGGAGGGGGCAGTTTTTTGTCCTTCCCAAACTGCCGCTACCATCATCCTAACTTGCTTTTTATGAGTTTCATCCTCCCTCCTTACATAAACTTTTTGCGCCTCTCGCAATAATTCATCCAATCCTCTTCCTTGCCAATCCTCCAAGTTTGCTAGCTTCTTCCGAATGTCCACCCATGAGTTTGCTACAAAATGTGTTTTTAGCAGGGCCTCCCCCCCGGGGTATCAGGGTCCACTCCAGAGTATAACTGAAAAGTTTTTCTCAACCTTTCCAACCATTCAGTGGGGTCTTAATATTTTTTCTGCTGTTCACAAAAAACCCTGTGAATATTCTGTCCTCGAGGGACAGCTCTTCTTATTCCTTGTATTATAACGTTCTGCAAATCTGCCATATGGGCTCTGTGTTGTGGATCCTGGTTGTTCCAGTCAGGCCATTGCATAGGCCACTTGGTGTCTACGAGGGGCCCTTGTTGGTGTACATCATCCCATATTCTCATCCCTACATCTCTAATCATCCTCCTTTCCTCCAAGGTAAATAATATATCTAAAATAGATTGCATCTCATCCCAAGTATAAACGTTCGGACCCAGAAATTGGTCTAACCTTTCGGCAACTCCAAGAGGGTCCTCTAAGAGGTGTCCCATTTCTTTTTTGAGCTCCCTCACATCTCCCGAGTTCAAGGGTATGGGCACATATCTAGCTCCTAAGATTTGGGCTGGTTGCCCTGGTTATCCTGCATTAGGGTTAGGGACCATACCCATTCTTGCTTCTCGGAGTGGGAACAATCCCAGTTCCTCCCACCTTTACTTAGTCTGGCTTTTAGTCACCTGCTGGTTATTCCCCTGGAGCTCAGCACTCAACTCATCCCCCTCCGAGTCATCTTGTACCGGGGCAGAGGGTTCAGGATGATGTGGTGAATGTGGAGGTAGGGGTGGGTAAAGGTTCCGGGGAGGAGAACGGGGTGGGGAGGGGGGGAAGGTGGTGGAGGAGGTGGTGGAGGGGGAGGAGGTATGTAGGGTGGAGGGGTGGAATCAGATAAGTCTGTATCCTCTTTCGATCTTTTCTTTTTCTCCCTAGTACTAAGTGCAAACAACTTAGTGTGAGTTTCCCCCACTATCCAAAGGGAGGCATACTCACTTTCCTCTAAGTTCAAGAGCTCTTTAAAATTCACATAAATATTTAAAGCCTGACATATCCAATCCTCAAATGAGCCAAACACTGGCCAATACAAATGGTCCCCTCTTATTTGTTTCCCTCCCCAAACCTCCATGCAGTAGTGCACAATTTTCACCTTGTCCTTTCCTTTCCTGGAAGGGAAGGCATCCCAGTTTTTAATCATTAGTCCTAATGGGCTATCTGGAGGAATTTGGGGAAGCTTTACAGGGGTTCCCCCACCCATGGGACCAGAGGGCTTGCTTTTCCTCTGTCCCATCTTCCGGAGTGCCTTCTTACACACACCTCCACACTTCCCTCAATTCGTGGCCCAGCCCGTCACCGGGTGTGGGAAACGCACTACTATGAGGCCCACACTCACGTCATCTCACAGAGACGTCTCACTCATCACACTCCGGGATCCCAACCCCAACCGAGAGGCCCCCGTTCCCTTTAAAAGGGGCAACCTCAGTAGCACCGAAGGACCACTGAAAGGTACTTACACAATCCTGTGTTTTCGCCCGGGACTTCATGCACAAAGATTAAGGGGCTGCCGGCTATTCTTTGCTTGCCACCAAATTTGGGTTCGTCGGTAAGGGTCCCAGAGGGAAGACTCCTGAGCAGGGCTCGCTGCCAAGGCAGCAAGGGTGCCTCCCCGTGAGGAGCTTCCAACGGATAGCCCTTACCTGAGTCATGGCACCAGATTTTTATAAATTGCGGCGAAAAATTTGTTCAGCCTTTTGAGAGTCAATCAGAAATTTATTGGTTACAGCAAGCAATGGCAAGCAAACAGCGCTGGGTGCAGCCGGGGAGTCAGCGCTCTGCCTACGGCTCACACCATTTCCCCCTCCCCACAGTCTTTTATACTCTTTCTTCTTCCGTGTCCATGGTATTTCTGGGTGTACTCTGCACTTGCGCCCTTTGTTGCTAGGGGGTCTTCTTCTATTTTCTGGTGGTCGTTTGAGGAAGGCTCCTCTCTTCCTCCTTGGTGAAAGTCCACAGCCCTGTAATGATCTTTTCCATATAAGAAAAGATGTTATGTTATATGTTATATGTGTTATATGTGTTATATGTGCCTAAGTTCTAGTTGCACAGTCAGCTTAAGTAATCAACATACTATCTAGTTTCTGTCTTGCGGTTTTCTGTTATCTACACAAGTCTTCTCTGTTACGAATAAATTTAAGGTTTAACCATTTGTTTGGATGTTTAACCATGTGTCTGTTTCCTTTACAGTTCAAGACTGTTTGTATGTTTAATCATTTGTTTGCTTATTCCACAGTTTGAAAGTTCACTTGAGTGTATTCACTAATTCCTACCTGTTTGTATTGTCCGTACCTGATGTATTTGCCCCTATGCCCAGTTCACACTCCAGTTGTATTCCCCCAGTTTTGGTATATCTCCCTAGTGTTAACCCCTTTGTTAGAATCCCTTTATACCTAGTAAGTTGAACCCTCTTTGTCCCCTTCACGGCGTTGGGTAGTTCAGCTGCTGCTCCCTGAGGTGACTTCCTGATTCCCAGAAGGCCTAGTGTATGCTGCATATTAATTGCTGGACCCCAGCAGAGGATTAAAACTGGACTCAGACCACAAACCAAAGTAGGGACTGCTCAACAATCCACATCTACAGGACAGGAAAGTCTCAGAGAATCAGAGAAAGCCTTCAATACCCCTGGAGCCAGTCGCCATGACTTAAGAGAGGTCCGAATGGAGTCACCCCCTTAGACCAAGGAGCCATAGAGTAAGTCTTTGGACGTATCCTCTGAGGATGAAGATTCTGACCCTGCTGTAATCAACTCCTGTGGTATGTTGACTCACCTGGGAGTAGCGGCAGTGTCGTGAACTCCGTATCCCTGCTCCCTTAGGCTATCTTTTAATAAAGGCCTTCTTTGACAAGAAAGGAGAACAAGGTCTCCTGGCCCTTTATTATTTACTTCGTTCTCCTTTCTGTCTTGCGGTTTTCTGTTATTGACACAAGTCTTCTCCTTTCTGTCTTGCAATTTCCTGTTATCTACACAGGTCTTCTCCTTTATTTGAGTTTCCTTAAGGAAGAACAGAGTCCTTTCCAGCTTATCACAGCAGGAGCTGAGAGCACTTTATTGCTGTGTTCCCAGTTCCTGTGTTGGGGAATATGACCACACGGCCCTGGCCTCGTGGGACATATAGGGGGGTGCTTTTATGGGGGGTGGAGCGGGGGGGAGGGGGTGTCATGTGGACTGGGGAAGTCAATAGGGACATAGTAGGGGTGGTCCCGGGGCAGTCCTGGGGCGTGGCGTGGCCTGGGGCTGCCAATAGGGGCACGGCAGGGGCGGTGTCGGGGCCCAGGGTGGCCCCGCGGCCGCGGGGGGTGTGACATGGCCCAGAGAGGGCCACTGGGCACGCAGCCAGGGCTGGTACTGGGGCCGAGGCGACCCCAGCCACAGGGGAGGGGTAACGGCAGGGAAGAACCCACAGGAAGAGACAGGGGGGATGGGAGCCGGGCCCGTATGGTAAGCTAGCCCAGGAAACCGACTACCACCGGGGGGGGGGGGGGGAACCCGGGGGACACACAGGGGTACACAGAATCTGCTAGCACACATCAGAAGCCAGATCTAAACCCAAAGTCCGGGATGCAACAGTGGAAGATTTCTCCACTCTGATGCAGATGACAGGAGAGGCAGAATGAGGGGCTCCAGGGCAATCCAAAGGAAAGTCCCTCTCCCAAGCATCTTTCGGCAGAAGAAGGACTCCGATCTCACTGTCTCCTGGAGGCAAAGAAGCGGCTACCTCGCGCACAGATCACTGGAGCGGCAGCGCTATGCTCTGGAATGCTGCTTCTGCCAAAAGACACCAGGTAGAGGCACTTAGCTTCGGAGCACTCCAGAGAACTGTATTCTGCATAGCGAGTCATCTACATCTTAGTGAAAAGTTTTTCTACTACGTAGGAGAGAGTGGACTAGCACAGCACACTCGTCCCAAACTTGCACTGAGATAATTCTTTGCTGCACATTCCAAGGTAATGGCCCTTTCTTGGGCAACCTGCAAACTGCTGTCTGATGGGAGTGCTCTCTGCCCACTCCCGCCCAGCTGCTTGAACCAGCGCGCACATTCCAGCCTGGCGAAAGCAAAAAAACAGAGAGATGTGACAGTGAATAGGAATTGCACTGAAGATGAAAATGGGCAAAGTTCACTCAGCTTCAGTAGTGGGCAATTCACTGAATGCGAAGAACGAAGAAACATTGCATCATCTTTTGTGTGCAGTGAAGGGAATTGAAACAATAAAACAGCTGCTCTTTCACAAGCACAGTCAGATGTCATTGTTGCTTCTTGGAAAACTCACCACTGCCATTCTTTTCTGCAGCTATCATCAAGATCCCTGCACCTCAAGGATTCAAGGGACGACCAAGAATTTCCAAGGAAGGCTGCAACAGGTCTGAGTAAAAACCCAGGAAAGTTGTCCTGGAACGCCTTCCATATGCATGCTAATGTGAATTCAACAGGCAGGAGAGTGGTAGCCACCAACGTCCACCAGTCTGCAAGCTTCGCACATAAGCCCGCTTCTTTGAGGCTTCGTTCTTTGCCTCATGCAAGCTACGGCACTCTGTGTCTTCCAGAGGTGAAGGAGAGGCAACTTTGTGCACAGATCACTGGAGTGGCGGCGGAGGGACACTCCGGAGCGCTGCTTCAGCCGAAAGATGGCCAGGAACCGGCATTTAGCTTCGGAGGGCTCCGGAGTACCCTATTCTGCGTCTCTAGTCGTCTCCATCTTAGCGAAAAGCTTTTCTACGACGTCTTGCAAAGAGAAAGTGGAGCAGCCCAGCAGCTTTAATCCGATCTTGCCTTGAAACGTTGATTTGCTGCTCATTCCAGCCTGGCAAAAGAAAAAGTCACGGAGATGTGACACTGTACAGCTGTCTATGTTCTTCATTCTTGGAAAACTCACCACTGCCATCCTTTTCTGCAGATACCATCGCCTTTTCTGCATGTCTGATACTCAGGGGCTGAGTAAGAATTTCTAAGCCAGCGTGCATTAGATTTGACCTGAAGCACAGGAAAGTTGTCCTGTAGGGCCTTCCATACGCATGCTGACGTGAATTCAACAGTCAGGAGAGTGGCCACCGTCTTCTAGTATTCTGAAGGCTGCGTACACAAGACCGCTTTTTTGTGACTTCGTTCTTCGCCGCATGCAAGCGACCGTGCTTTGTGTCGCCCGGAGGCGAAGAAGCGGCAACTTCAGCCACCGATCCACTGGAGTGGCGATGGGACTCTCCGGAACGCTGCTTCGGCCGAAAGATGGCCATAAGCCGGCACTTGGCTTTGGAGCGCTCCGGAGGCCCATATTTTCACCTCTAGTCTTCTCCATCTGAGCGAAAAGCTTTTCTACAACGTCTCGCAAGGAGAAAGTAGAGCAGCCCAGCATGTTTGGGATTACTGGGGGGAAAAATGGGGAATTTGAGGGGAAAAATGGGGATTTTGGGGAAAAAATGGGGATGACTGGGGGGAAAATTGGGGATTTTGGGGAAAAAAGGGGGATTTTTTCTCAAAAAATGGGGGATTTTGGGGAAAAAACCGTGAACTTGGGGAAAAAAACAGGGAATTTGGGGGGAAAATTTGGATTTTGGGATAAAAACTGGGGAATTTGAGAAAAATGGGGATTTGGGGAAAAATGGGAATTTTGCATGAAAATATGGGGATTTTGGGGGGAAATGGTGAATTTTGGGGGAAGACCAGGGATTTTGGGAAAAAATGGGAATTTTAACAGAAAAATGGGGATTTTTCAGGGGAAAAATGTGAATTTTGGGAAAAAATAGGAATTTTGCATGAAAAATTCGGATTTTTGGGGAAAAAACAGAGAATTTGGGGGGAAAACAGGGGGTTTGGGAAAAAAACCCAGGGAATTTGAGGGGAAAATTGGGGATTTTGGGGGGAAAAAATGGGAATTTTAAAGAAAAAATGGGGATTTTGCATGAAAAAATGGGGATTTTGCATGAAAAAATGGGGATTTTTAAAGAAAAAATGGGGATTTTTGGGGGGGGGAAAACTGACATTTTGGGGGGGGAAAATGGGGATATTGGTGGGGAAAATGGGGATTTTAGGAAAAAATTAGGAATTTGGCGGGGAAAATGGGGATTTTGGGGGAAAATGGGGATTTTCCATTAAAAATGGAGATTTTTAAAGGGAAAATGTGTATTTTGCATGAAAAAATGGGGATTTTGGGGGAAAAAAGTGGAGATTTGGGAAAAAATGGAGATTTTCCATGGAAAAAAAAGGGGATTTGGGGGGAAAAACTGAAATTTTGAATGGAAAATGGGGATTTTTTGGGGAAAATGGTGCTTTCTAAAGGAAAAAATTGAATTTTGGGGAAAATTTAATGATTTTAATGAAAAAAATAGAATATTTTGAGAAAAAATGGGGATTTGGGGGAAGAATTGAATTTTTTAGGGAAAAAGTGGGAATACTGAGGAAAAAACCAAGGATTTTTAAAGTAAAAATGGAAATTTTTAGGGGAAAAATTAGGATTTTGGGGGGGAAATGGAGTTTCTTGGGGGGAAAAATTGGGATTTTGGGTGAACAAACAGAGATTTTGGGGGAACAAATGGGAATTTTGGGGGAAAATTGGAATTTGGGAAACAGTGGGGATTTTTTGGGGAAAAAGGGGGATATTCCTGAAAAATGGGGATTTTTGTAGGAAAAAATGGTAATACAGGGGGAAAAAATGGGAATTTTGGGGCAAAAAAAGGGAATTTTGGGCTCTCATCTCCATTTTGTGTTGCAGCCAAGCCCCACCTCTTCCCAGTTCTGGCCCTGCCCCTGCTGGACCTCCCTGAATCAAGGCCATGCCCCCTTTTGTGAAATGCTTGTCACATGCCACGCCCCTTCCGGTGATGTCACACCCGGAGTGGCCAGTGGATTTTCTGACACTTCCGGGTTTGGGAAGGTCACTTCGGGTTCTGACCCCGCCCTTTCCACTGGTGGAACATTCAGTTCTGTGTGGCGACTTCCGGTGACTTCCGCTGTTGATAAACCAACTTCCGGTTCTGCTATGGTGATATCCAGTGTGGAAAACTCAACTGCCGGTGCCAGCAAACACCTTTCGGTGCCAGCAAGCCCACTTCCGGTGTGGAAAAGCCCACCTCCGGTTTCAGAGATTCCAATTCCGGGGTTGAGAACTCCACTTCCGGTGCTGGGAATTTGGTCGCGGTGTTGCCAATCCCACTTCCGGGTGTGCTTGTGTCACTTCCGGGGCAGGCCTCGCCCCTTCCCGTGATGTTTTGCGGCAGAGGAAGCTGCTGGAGGACAGGCGCCGCCTTGTGGTGCTCGTGAGGGTGAGGAAATTTTGACGGGAAATTGGAAAATTTTAGAGATTTTGGGGTTTTTTTTGAAATTTTTTGGGAATCTTTGGGGAATTTTGGGAGGGATCTGAGGGGAAATTGGGGAAATGTTGGGGATTTTGGGGGAAAATTTGGGTGAATTTGGGCATTTTTGGGGAAAAGCTGGTGGTTTTGAGAGATTTTTAGAGGAATTTTGCAGGATTTTGGGAAAGTTTAAAAAAAACCATTGATTTGAGGATTTTTGTTGGAAATTTGGTTGAATTTGAGGATGTTTGGGAAAATCTGGGTAAATTTGGGTATTTTTGTGGTAATTTTTGATTTATTTGGGGTTTTTTGGGGGGAAAATTTGAATGATTTGAGGTTATTTTGGGGGAATTTTTCTGGATTTTGTGAAATTTTTAAGACTTCTAATGGATTTGTGGATTTTTGTTCAGGTATTTTTGATTTGAGGATTTTTATGGGAGATTTTGGGATTTTTCTGGGTGATTCTGCTGAATTTAGGCATTTTTGGGGAAAATTTGGGGAAATTTTTGGATTTTTTATGGAAAGCTTTGGTTTCTTCAGTTTTTTTCGAGAAAATTTGATGGACTTGATTGTTTTTATAGGGAATTTTTCTGGATTTGGGAAATTTAAGAGATTTTAATAGATTTGGTGATTTTTGTTCAAAGTTTCTTGATTTGGTGATTTCTCTGAGAATTTTCTGAATTTTTCTGGGAGATTGTGCTGAATTTGAGAATTTTTTTGGGGAAAGTTTTCTGGATTTGGAAAATTTAAAAAAAAACTTAAGGATTTGAGTATTTTTTAGGGAAATTTTGCTGAACTTGGGATTTTTTTGGGGAAAATTCGGTGGATTTAAGAATTTCTAGGTGAAATTTTTCTGGATTTTGAAAATTTAAAAAAAATCTTGAATTTGGGAGGTTCTGTTCCATTTTATTTTGTCTGGTGATCTTTGTGGGACCTTTCAGAATTTTTTGGGGAGATTTTGCTGGATTTGGGGTTTTTTGGGGAAAATCTGGGAAATTTTTGGGACTTCTGTAGGAAATTTTGCTGAGTTTGGGTATTTTGGGGGGAAAATGGATGGATTTCAGTGATTTTTGGAGGAATTTTGAAAGATTTTCAGAAATTAAAAAAACTTTCATGGATTTGAGGATTTTTGTGGGAAATTTTGCTGAATTTGGGGATTTTTTTTTGAGAAAAGTTGATGGATTTAAGGATATTTGGGGGAAATTTTCTGGGATTTTATAAAAGTTTTAGAATTTTTCATGGATTTTGGCATTTTCGTGGAAATATTGGTGAAACTTTTTCCTTTTTCTTGAAATACACAAAATTTTGAGGGAATTTCAGTCAATTTGGGGATTTTTGTGGAAGTTTTTGCAGATTTTTTCTCGATTTTTTTCCGGAATTTTCTCTCCCCTCCCCTCCAGGTCGCCGAATCCCAGGGCCTCCCCGCCAGAAGCTCTTGGCCCCGCCCCATTTTCTAATTTTCCTGAACCTTCTGGCTCCACCCCCGACCGTGAATCCCAAATCCAGCACTTCCAGAGCCGCCTCGGAGGGGTCCTCAAGGCCCTCCTGGGGGCGGGGCTGATGAGAAAGGGGGTGGGGCCTAGGGCTCTTCTCACTGGCTGAAGCTTCTGGGGCATGGCTGGAGGGGGAGGGGCAGCTTGACCACACCCACCGCATTCTGATTGGCCGGAGGAAGCAGCAGGTGAGAAGGGACGGGGCTTGGAGGTTGGGTTGGGAATGGTGGGAACTGGGGGTGGGGATTAAATATTTGGGGTAAAAATTGCAGAATTTGGGTCCAAAATGGTGGAAATTGGGTCCAAAAAGGCAGAACTTGGACCTAAAATGGTGGAAATTGGGTCCAAAATGGTGGAAGTTGGGTCCAAAATGGCGGAACTTGGGTCCAAAATGGCGGGAAAGGGGGTGGAGCTTCAACATTTGGGGGTGGGGCTTTGGCTTTGGGGTGAATTGGAGTGTGGGTGGGGCTTAAAGAGTGGGAGGGGCTAAAAGTGTCATATAAGGGCAGGGGTGGGGCTTAAAGGGGTTTTGACTGGTTTGTACTGGTTTATTCTGGTTCAAGCCAAACCAAATTGGTCCAAACTGGCCTGTACTGGTCCAAATTGGTTCAGACTGGTTTGTACTAGTCCAAACTGGTTTAAACCAGTTGATACTGGTCCAAGAAGGTGGAAATCAGTCAGATTTTGGTCTAAAAAGTGGGGATTTTGGTAAATTTTACTGGTTTTGACTGCTTTTGACTGGTTCAAACCAATCCAAACCAGTCCAAACCAGCTTGTATTGGTTCGAGCTGGTTCAAACTGGTTTGTACTGGTCCACGAAGATGCAAATTAGGCAAATTTTTGTTTAAAAAGCGGCGATTTTGGTGACTTTTACTCATTTTTACTGGTTTTTACTGGTTCCAACCCATTCAAACCAGTCCAAAACAGTCCAAACCAGTCCGTGTTGGTCCGAGCTGGTCCAAACTGGTTTATACTGGTCCAAACTGGTTTATACTGGTCCAAGAAGATGCAAATTATGCAATTTTTTGTTTAAAAAGTGGCAATTTTGGTGACTTTTACTGGTTTGGACCGGTTTATACTGGTTCCAACGCATTCAAACCAGTCCAAACCAGTCCAGACTGGTCTGAACTGGTTTGTACTGGTACAGCTGCGGCTCCTGTCCAGCCTCGGTTTCCCTGAGCCTGGCCCCGCGGCAGCTGCACTGCAGTGGCAGCAGGGCAGCCACTAGGGGGCGCTGTGCAAGCTGCAGCAGCTGCGGCTCCGCCCCTTCCGCTTATTTCAGCAGCAGGGGGTGGAGCCCGGGCTGGACTTCAATCAGCCCGACCAGCAGGTAACTGGTTTGTACTGGGAGGGAGTGGGAGGGGGTTTGGGATTACTGGTTTGTAGTGGGAGGGACTGGGAGGGGCTTTGGGGTTGTACTGGGAGGGACTGGGAGAGACTGGGAGGGGGTTTGGGGTTACTGGTTTGCACTGGTTTGTACTGGTTTGTACTGGGAGGGACTGGGAGGGGGTTTGGGGTTACTGGGATGAACTGGGTGTTTGGGGGTTACTGGTTTGTTTGTACTGGTTTGTACTGGGAAGGACTGTGAGGGGACTGGGCCATACTGGTTTATACTGGGCAATCATTGGTTTGTACTGGGAGGTTACTGGGAGGGACTGGAAGGGGGTTTTGGGGTTACTGGTTTATACTGGTTCGTTCTGGGAGGGACGGGGATGAACTGGGAGTGCATTGGGGCTCACTGGACCATACTGATTTTGTGGTTTTCCTTACTGGTTTTGTTTTGCTACTGGTTTATACTGGTTTATACTGGTTTGGCTACTGGAATGAACTGGGATGAACTGGAGGGGATTTGGGCTCACTGAGAGGGGATTTGGGCTTACTTACTTCTCTCAGTACCTTCTTGCCCCACGTTGGGTGCCAAAAATATGTTCTGGTTTGAAAGCAAAACCAGTGAGAGACTCCAAGTCAGAAATACAATTTATTGGGAAAAGGGAAAAAAACCCAAAAACAACAACAACAACAACAACAACAACAACAACAAAAAAAAATACATGCAATGATACAAAAGGAAGACCACTGGCAAAGTCAGAATACAACCTGACACCTGCTTTGCCTGTGTGCTGGTAGCAGTCCAAATTGGAGTGGCTGCAGTCCTCTTGGAGTGGCAGATGTGGTTGCTGTGTCTTCTCGGAAACCTGTGGAAAGGCTGCCTTTCTGTCTAGAAATTCCTGGATTTATCCAGGTGGGAATGCCTAGCTTCTCCCCCCTGTGGAGCATCTCACAATGGGCTGATGTTATTCTGAGTCACGAGGTGTGTCCTTAATCACCTGTTCAACAGAACTGGCTCCTGGAGAGTGCTACCTCTGAGTCATGCGGCAAGACATTGATGGGCCTATTAACAGGAGATAAGGAAAACTGTCCAGATGCAACTGCTACTCGGATGGTAATAGGAAACACCTTGGTGCTCAGCCTCGGACAACCAGTATAAACCAGTATAAGCCAGTATAAACCAGTATAAACCAGTAAGGTGGAACATCAAATTGGGGGCTCCCAATGAGTTCTAAAGGGTTCCAGGAGTTCCCAGTATAAACCAGTAAGGAAAAAAGCCCAAACCGGCATAAACCAGTATAAGCCAGTATAAACCAGTATAAACCAGTATAAACCAGTAACCCCATATCTGAATGTAACCCTTTTTTAATCCTTGAATTCCCTCCCAGTTCGTCCCAGTTTGCCCCAGTGCCCTCCCAGTATAAACCAGTACAAACCAGTGCCCTGCAGTGCCCTCCCAGTATAAACCAGTACAAGCCAGTACAAACCAGTATAAAACCATCCCAATTTCTCCCATTTTTAAGCCTTTAACTCCCTCCCACTTCACCCCAGTTTCTTCCAACCCCCTTCCAGTTCATCCCAGTCCCCTCCCAGTGCCCCCCACCCCCCTCCCAGTGTAAACCAGTATAAACCAGTGCCCTCCTAGAGCCCTCCCAGTATAAACCAGTATAAACCAGTAACTCCAAATCCCTATTTTCCCCATTTCCCCCTCTTTTTCTCCAATTTTTAACCCTTTAACTCCCTCCTGGTGCCCTGAAATCCCTCCCAGTCCTGTCCCAGTAACCTCCCAGTGCCCTCCCAGTATAAACCAGTACAAACCAGTAACTTCAAATCTCCATTTCCCCATTTTTCTCTTTTTTTCTCCCATTTTTAACTCTTTAACTCCCTCCCAGTACCCCGAAACCCCTCCCAATCCACCCCAACCCCTCCCAGTGCCCCCCAATGTCCTCCCAGTATAAACCAGTACAAACCAGTACCAAACCAGTACAAACCAAAATGCCCCTTTTCCCCCTTTTTCCTGCCTTTTCCCTCCCTTTTTAACCCTTTAACTCCTTCCCAGTACCCCCAAAACCCTCCCAATCTACCCCCAACCCCTCCCAGCGCCCACCCAGTGCCCTCCCAGTATAAACCAGTATAAACCAGTACCGCGGGCTCCAGCGTGGACCAGTACCAGAGGCGCTGGGTGTCTTCGCGCAGGTCAGGACTGCCGCAGCTGGGGCAGTTATTGTTCAAGTCTTCTCTGTTCCACGTTTTCCCTTTGGTTCTTCCACTAAGAACACTCCTTTCCCTTTTCCCCACTGGTTAATGTTATATTTCCCCTCCCTTTAGCCTTTTCCCGATTGTTCCCTCGTATGCTAAACCCTCCTACCCTTACGCAGTTAAAAGATCCCTCACCCCGCCCCTCGGGGCTCTTGGAATCTGCCTCCCTTCTGCCTCGTTGTCTCCCTGTCTGCCCCTTCTGCGACCCTTCAATAAATGAGCAGGATTTCAGCAGCCCGAGTGTCCCTCCCATTCTTCCAGTGGACCCTCAGATGTACCAGCTATCCGAGCTTCCTGCCGAGTGGCTAAAAGCCCCCACGGCTCGGCAATTGGCCCCCGAACAGACCGGACACCAGCGGGTCCAGTCCTTGACCATCTCCTAGAGATTGCCTGCTCTGTGACCAGCCTTCTCCAGGATTGCAAGCGGCGTTCAGGACCAGTTCCAGAGACAGTCACCCTTTCAGTTCGGAAGGCTTCTGTCTCCTGGGTTCTGCTGATAACCGACAGACCTTCGAGCTGCGCGGCAGCGGCAACGCCCTCGGACCAGCAGAAGTTCCACCAGACCCCTCTTTGATGTCCCCGTTTTATGCCTGAGTCCTTCAGAGGTACGCTTATCTCGCTTTTTCTTACGCCTGAACAGGCTTCACCTCCCTTTTTTTTTTTTTTTTTTTTTTTTTTCCTTTTCTAAGAGGGTGATTTAGCTGTGAGACCTGATATAATGGGCAACCGCCTGTCTCCAGCTCAACAGATGTTTTATATCCAAGTTAAGTCCCACCTTGTTTTGGGGAACATTTCTTTTAATAAGAGGGATTTAAAGCCTTTTGTTAAATTTATTTTCTAACATTTTCCTGCTACTACACGGGAAGATGTTTTGGTGCCTGATTTCTGGGGAAGAGTTGGGAGAAAGATTTACTATTTACAAGTTCAGGGGAGAATTTCAGTCGGTTGTTTTTTTCCACTTTTTCATTCCATTCTTAATTTGTTAAAAAAGAAGGGGGAGAGTTGGGTCCCCAGTTCACCTACTTCGTGTTCCTCCCCCCCCAATCCTATTCCCTCTTCCCCTAAGGGCGGATCGGGAGACAGATCCTGCCATACATCGGCACAGAGCTGCTGCCGTCTCTCTGCTGCTTCCCGATCCTCCCTGTCCCATTCGTGTGTTGGGACTGGCCACCCCAACACACACCATTCCTGTTCCCTCCACCCCAGAGACCCTAATCCTAGTTTGAAACCCTGTTGCTCTTTAGAGGACTTAACAAATGGGACAAAATGGCGCCTGCCTCATGGCAAAAAAAGACCAGCCCCAAGATGGCGCCCCTCCTTCTCCTTCACCCCAGAAAATTCCTGCCGTCTCGCCCCTGCCTCCTCCTCCCCCTCCATCGAGTGCTGCCCCTGCGTCGGGACCCGTCCCCTCCTTCCCTCTGACCACACCCCTGGGTGGGCCCCCTGTGGCTGGGACCAGCCCCCAAGTGGGCCCAGCCCCTGTGGGTGGGAGCCCCCCCACCAGAAAGTCATGCCCTGGTGGGTGGGTCGGGACACGCCTCCTCCTCTCCTGCCACTGCCGGTTCCCACGCTACCGGAACCGGGAGGAGGCCTGGCCGGAAGCAGGCCATCCTGGCCTGTCGGACGCACGGTCTCCGGGACCCACCGGCCAGGGGGAGGCACCGCGCCCTAACCCGGCCTGCTTCATCCTTGGAAGAGGATGAGGAGAGTGGCAGCCCCCGGCCTACCAACAAGTCGGGGAGGGGTTGGGCGAAGATCAGAGAGGAGGCAATTAAGGATGGGAATTTGGAATTGGCGCGGGACTTGGGCAGCTTTGCGGCACCGGTCATCCTCTGGCGGGGGAGGGGGCCAAAGTGGGAGCAAATTCCATACGCTGAGGTGAAGGAGTTAAGGAAGGTTGCCAAAGATTACGGCAGAAACTCGCCTTTCTTTAAAAATGTGCTGGACTTAACATTGGCTGGACGTTTCCTAGTCCCCCATGATTTAAGGTATATTGCTAAGGCACTGTTTTCTCCCACTGAATGCGACCTCTGAGAGATTCATTGGAAAAAACTGTTGAAACCACTCCTGCGCAAGTATGATCTCGCAGAGGTGGTGGGAGAGGGGGACGAGGCAATGGAGGCCCTTGCTGGAGAAGGGGAGTTCAGCAGTCCAGAGGACCAAATTCTACTAGCACAGGAGCTGCTTCAGGACATAGCAGCAGCGGGAAAGGAGGCACTCCTGAAGATACCGGACGGTAAGACCCCCCCCTCCAAAACTTTTCTTCCATCATGCAAGGGCCTGAGGAGACTTTATTACTTTTGTTGATAGACTGAAAGAGGCAGTTGAGAGACAAATAGACAACGTAGAAGCTCATGCAGAGCTTCTACGAAAGATGGCCATTTCAAATTCTAACTCGGAAACAAAAAAGATTCTCCGTGCACTACCTCAGGACCCCGAGCCCACCATCTCTCAGATGATGGAGGCTTGCACAAAGGCAATGTCAATGGAGCACACGGTGGCCCTGTCTGTCAGCAAAGGGGTGGGAGAGGCCATGATAAACTTACAAAATACGCGCTGTTTCAACTGTGGTCAGCTGGGTCACATCCAGGTGAACTGTCCCCACTGGCCAGAGATTCAACAACCCATCTTACCCTCCCCAAGACCATATCCTAGGAACCCATTTTATCAAGATCACCAATTTAATTTACAGCGACAAGGGTACCAGCCAGCGGGAAACTGGCGGTGAAGCGCGAGGAGGGGCCGTGCAACGACACCAAGTGGCCCTTCTCAGCATCCCAGCCTCCCGACCATCAGGGAGGACGAGTGGCCACGCGGCCAAGTCCAGCAGTTCAGCGCAGCCACGAGGACGGACTCCGCCTCTTCCGCCGGACAGGTACCCTAAATCAGGGCAATCGTCGGGTCCTCCGCAGCAGCGTCACCATCCCACTCCAGGATGAGGACCTGACGAGAGTTCCTGCTGGGTTCCTGGGCCCCCTCCACGACTGTCGGGACACCACCGTGCTCATCTTAGAAGACTCCTTCAACATGCCGAATGAAATCACCATCTTACCTGAGGTAGTGTGTTTTCCACCAGGAGAGGAGATCACCGTCTCCGTCAATTGTAACCACCTGTCATTTACTTTAAGGAAAGGAGATCCTTTTGCTTTGCTTTACGTACTGGACACCCACGATGACCCGGACACAGAGAGACATGTTTTCTTCACCCAAAATGTATGCAAAGAAAGACCATTAATTGATGCCAAACTTTCTTTCCAGGGAAAGTCGGTGCAGATGCGGCTCATGGCAGACACAGGAGCTGACGTGACCATCATCCCCCAGGCAAGGTGGCCCAACGACTGGGAGCTTGTGCCCCCTTGCGGCAGGATCTCCGGTGTGGGCGGAGTGGTCCACTCTCTGAGGAGTAGGCATCTTGTGTATGTGAAAGGTCCGGAAGGACAATTGGCAACGATGAGAACTTTTGTTGTCTCTTCAAACATACTATTATTAGGAAGGGATGTTTTATCCCAGTGGGGAGCCGGCCTCGACATCCCTAGCCCTTCGTGGGATGTTTAGCGTGGGCCACTGCAGAGCGCACTTCCCCACCCGTGACCTGGAAAACCAACACAGCGGTCTGGGTGGATCAGTGGCCCCTTCCATCAGAAAAATTGAGTGCGCTTCATAAATTAGTAGAGGAGCAGGTGAAACTTGGGCATTTAACATCTTCTACCAGCCCTTGGAATACCCCTGTCTTTGTAATTGGAAAACCTGGCACAGACAGGTGGCGCCTGCTCCAAGACCTGCGAAGGGTTAATGATGTGATAGAAGATATGGGTCCCATTCAACCAGGCCTTCTGTCACCTTCTATGCTCCCCAGAGACTGGCAGCTAGCAGTGATAGACATCAAAGACTGCTTTTTTAATATTCTGCTCTACCCCGGGGATGCTCCCAGGTTCGCCTTTTCTGTACCATCATTGAATAGGGCTGAACCTTTTAAAAGATATCATTGGACCTCCCTGCCTCAGGGGATGAAGAATTCCCCTGTGCTCTGTCAGACTTTTGTAGCGCAGATTTTATCACCTGTGCACCGGCTTTTCCCTGAGGCCATCATCCTGCATTACATGGATGATGTGCTAGTTTGTGCTTCCAACTTGACATACCTAAAGGCAACACTGGACAAGACTATTAAGGCTATCAAAGCTGCAGGGCTCCAGATAGCGGAAGAGAAGATCCAACTCTCAGCACCATGGAGGTACCTCGGATTCCTCATCATGGGAAGGACAGTGACGCCACAGACATTGACCATCAACGAGGATCCAAGGACTCTGCGAAACCTTCAGCAGCTGTGCGGAACGATCACCTGGATCCGCCCCCTCCTGAGACTGACGACTGAGGAGCTGTCACCTCTCTTCTGTCTGCTTCGAGGCGACGGAGACCTCGCCTCACCACGCAAGCTGACACCTGCCGCGTGGGAAGCCCTGGGACGGTTGCTGTTGCTCTGAAGTCTTGCCAGGCACACCGCGTGGTCCGGACCCTTCCCGTGAACTTTGCGGTGTTGGGTAAGTGCCCCCACCTCCATGGACTTCTCTTCCAGTGGGATAACAGAGCATCTGATCCCCTGGTCATCTTAGAGTGGCTCTTCCTACCACACCAGCCCTCTAGGACAATCACGACCCCTGCAGAATTGCTAGCCACTTTAATAATGAAGGCATGACACCGCCTCCGAACCCTCGCAGGGTGTGACCCTGCGTGCATTTACTTACCTGTTACATTAGATCAATTGGACTCGTTGTTGCAAACTAATGAAAATTTGCTCATTGCTCTGGACAGCTTCTCCGGACAAATTTCGGTTCACTATCCTAAGCATAAATTGTTTAAGGATACATTGCATTTGGCCCCAAGAATGTTTAAAAGTAAAACACCAATTCCAGGTGCTCTCACGGTGTTCACCGATGGGTCGGGCAGATCCCATAAATCGGTGATCACTTGGAAGGACCCAGACAGTCAGAAGTGGGAGTCTGACGTCCAACTGGTTGAGGGTTCCCCCCAGATCGTGGAACTTGCCGCAGTCGTGAGAGCATTCAAAAAATTTCAAGCCTCTGAATGTGGTCACTGATTTGGCCTATGTCGCTGGGGTAGCAGAAAGGGCCGATGGTGCCCTCCTCAAAGAAGTTTCAAACAAAAATTTATACAGCTTACTCTCTGATCTCATTTGGCTAATCTCCCACAGAGCAACCTTATCATATCATGCACGTAAGGGCACACACCGATTTACCAGGAGAGATCACTGAGGGTAATTGGAAAGCGGACCTCCTAGCCATGTCAACACAAATATCTGCAACCACTTCAACCACATTACCAGACATACTCCGGCAAGCGCGGCTCAGCCATGCATTTTACCATCAGAATGCCCCGGCTCTTGTGCGACAATTTAAGATCTCGATAGCACAGGCAAGAGCCATTGTTTCCACCTGCCCGAGCTGCCAGTCTTTCGCTCTCCCTTCCCTCGTTACGGGGACAAATCCCCGAGGGTTGGGAGCGCTAGAGATATGGCAGACAGATGTAACACACTTCGAGCCGTTTGGCCGGATGAAATACATACATGTCTCGATTGACACGTTTTCCGGCGCAGTGTTTGCCTCCATCCATGCAGGCGAAAAAACCAGGGATGCCATTAAACATCTTTTCATGGCATTCTCTATGTTGGGAGTCCCATCTCACATAAAAACTGATAATGGCCCATGCTATACATCAAAGCGCTTTGGTGAGTTTGCGCAACAGTGGGGAAGTTCCCATACCACCGGAATTCCCCACAATCCTACAGGACAGGCGATAATAGAGAGGGCCCATAGAAATCTAAAAAGGCTCCTTGAACAACAACATAACCCGGACATTGCAGTGAGCCCAGCCGAAAGGTTATGTAAGGCCCTGTATGTCCTGAATTTTTTAAACTGCTCAGAAAGGGAGCCTGACCCTCCTATTATCCGCCATTTTCACAATAACACCAGAGCGCAACTCGCTGAACGGCCACCAGTCTTGATAAAGGACCCGGAATCCAAAGCTATCCAGGGCTCTTTCCCTCTAATAACCTGGGGGAGAGGGTATGCCTGTGTTTCTACAGATAAAGGACCAAGATGGATTCCGGGGAAATATGTCAAGCCCTTCGTAGAGGTGCCAGCTCAGTAAGACAACGTGTCCCTGGTGCAAACCACCGAGAACACCTCATCGCTGGACGGAGTTTCCACTGCCTGGAAGAGGAGGAGAAGAAAGACCGTTCCTCCCAATATCGTCATGCGTGTCATGATTACCCGAAGATACTTTCCCCCGCTGAACTCTACATACCCAATTACCCCATCGCCCCCTGTGCCCTTTCCTTTCCCCTAACCTCCCCTTTCCCTCAATCCTTATCCCTTTTCTCTAATTTTATTTGGTGCTTATTTAATAAATAAAAATGGGGGAGGTTGGGGAGGGACCACTGAAGAAAATTTATCATTCAAGTTATGCTTTCTTTTATCACAAGACGCTGAGGATGACTGCCGCCTTGAGGACACCTCTGAAACATCTGATGCTCCTGATCGCCATCATCTGGCTGACACCGGTCAGGAGCTGGATAGTCCCACAGCCGAGACAAAACATATGGGTCACGCTGGCGAAGTCCTTGAAGCAGGACAACTTCTGCATGGCCATGGGAAGTGTGGACAATCCATTATCCATGTGCCTGGTAGGAGTCCCCCTGTCGCCAAACGACTATCCATATGCAGGAAAAAAACCTAATCCTGTGGACACCTGGGATGAGTGGACGAGGATTCTGCCACATGCACCACAGGAGCCCCAAGAATTGGACCTATTGGGCTCCTCTCAGGCAACATATTGTGTCAGGTTTAGGTACCAGCCCTCCCAGAAAGACTGGGATCAAATGGCTAAACTCCACCCCGCTGGTACCCAAGAAGTAAAAAGACACGATGTATCTCCCCACGATGGGAGATACCATGCAGCAAATTGGTGCAATTACACCTCGACCATGGTATCTAGGTCCTCCTCAGTTCCCAGGGTGCTCCCCAGGGGGGTTTTTCTCATCTGCGGCGACAGGGTGTGGGCAGGGATTCCCTCCCAAATCCAGGGAGGCCCCTGCAGCCTCGGCCAGTTTACCACACTGACACCGAACAAAACCCAAATTCTAAATTGGAAAAACGAAAATCAATGGGCTCGCAAAAAGAGATCCTATAACCAATTCAACGAAAATTGTGATTCAAAAATTTACAATTGGGGAAAGATGAAGAGAGTCACGGTATCCATATTTTTACCATGGTATGCCGCAGCAAAGACCCTCGGTGAGCTTTCTCACCTCGAGTGTTGGCTCAGTAAGCAGGCCAACGCCACGTCTGCTGCCCTTTCCGACCTGCTAGTGGACGAAGAAGTCATCAGGCACGCCACACTGCAAAATAGGGCTGCTATTGACTTCTTACTGCTCGCCCATGGCCACAGCTGTGAGGACTTTGAAGGAATGTGCTGCTTCAATCTGGCATCAAAGAGCACATCCATCCAAGCTAATATCCAGCGGATCCGAGAGCAAGTTGACGATATCAAGACTGAGACCTCGACTGTAGACCCTGTGAATAAACTGCTATCTCAATGGGGTGTCCCAGGGTGGGTTGCTATGATCCTCAGGGGGCTCTTTTGGATCTTTCTGATAATGTTCATTATTTCGCTTGCTTTACTTTTGTTTAAACGTATGTTGCTAAAAACGTTGGGAAATGCTTATGTAATAAATAAAAACGGGGGAGATGTAGGAGGAGGGGTTGGGGAAGGCAGTCTAGGGTTGCCATGGGAAACAGCAGTTGTATGAGTTCTCCACCCCCTTTTGTAAGAGAATTGTACCCTCCCCCTGTCCTGTCAGTTATTGTTCAAGTCTTCTCTGTTCCACGTTTTCCCTTTGGTTCTTCCACTAAGAACACTCCTTTCCCTTTTCCCCACTGGTTAATGTTATATTTCCCCTCCCTTTAGCCTTTTCCCGATTGTTCCCTCGTATGCTAAACCCTCCTACCCTTACGCAGTTAAAAGATCCCTCACCCCGCCCCTCGGGGCTCTCGGAATCTGCCTCCCTTCTGCCTCGTCTCCCTGTCTGCCCCTTCTGCGACCCTTCAATAAATGAGCAGGATTTCAGCAGCCCGAGTGTCCCTCCCGTTCTTCTAGTGTACCCTCAGATGTACCGGCTATCCGAGCTTCCTGCCGAGTGGCTACAAGCCCCACATGGCTTGGCAGTGGCCGAGGCTCTATCTCTACACCAACTCATGGATGGTAGCTAATGCTCTGTAGGGATGGCTGAGTCGCTGGAAAAAGGCCAACTGGCAGCGCAGAGGGAAACCCATCTGGGCCGCCGATATCTGGCAGGACATTGCCACCCGAGTAGAGAAGCTGATCGTGAAGATCTGACACGTGGATGCACACATACCCAAGAGTCGGGCTACTGAAGAGCATCACAACAACGAACAGGTAGACCGAGCTGCCAAGGTGAAAATATCACAAGTAGACCTAGATTGGCAGCATAAGGGAGAATTATTCCTAGCTCGTTGGGCCCATGATGCTTCTGGTCATCAGGGGAGAGACGCAACATACCGATGGGCCTGCGACCAAGGAGTGGACCTTACTATAGACAACATCTCACAGGTCATACACGACTGCGAGACCTGCGCTGCAATCAAACAGGCCAAGCGGATGAAGCCTCTATGGTACGGTGGGCGATGGCTGAAATACAGGTATGGGGAAGTCTGGCAAATTGACTATATCATGCTTCCCCAAACCTGCCAAGGCAAGCGCTATGTACTGACCATGGTGGAAGCAACCACAGGATGGTTGGAAACCTACCCTGTGCCTCATGCCACTGCCCGGAACACCATCTTAGGCCTAGAAAAGCAGGTCTTGTGGAGACACAGCACCCCTGAGAGAATTGAGTCGGACAATGGGACCCATTTCAAGAACAGCCTTATCAACACCTGGGCCAGAGAACATGGCATTGAGTGGATATATCATATCCCCTATCATGCACCAGCTGCTGGGAAAGTTGAACAATGCAATGGACTGCTTAAGACCACCCTGAAGGCACTTGGTGGGGGAAACTTCAGGAATTGGGAATTGAACTTGGCAAAAGCTACCTGGATGGTCAACACCCGAGGGTCCATCAATCGAGCTGGTCCTGCCCAATCTGAACCCTTGCACACAGTGGATGGAGATAAAGTCCCTGTGGTACATATGAAAGGTATTTTAAGAAAGACTGTTTGGATTAATCTCACCCCAGGCAAAGACAAACACATCAGTGGGATTGTTTTTGCTCAAAGACCCGGTTATACTTAGTGGGTAATGTAGAAGGATGGGGAAACCCGTTGTGTACCACAAGGAAACTTAGTCTTCAGGGAGAACTATGTGTAAGGTTTCATCATGATGCAGATGGAAATAGGAAAAGGGGTGGATAAGGTCCGAGGCTGAGCACCAAGATGTTTCCTATTACCATCCGAGTAGCAGTTGCATCTGGACAGTTTTCCTTATCTCCTGTTAATAGGCCCATCAATGTCTTGCCACATGACTCAGAGGTAACACTCTCCAGGAGCCAGTTCTGTTGAACAGGTGATTAAGGACACACCTCGTGACTCAGAATAACATCAGCCCATTGTGAGATGCTCCACAAGGGGGAGAAGCTAGGCATTCCCACCTGGATAAATCCAGGAATTTCTAGACAGAAAGGCAGCCTTTCCACAGGTTTCCGAGAAGACACAGCAACCACATCTGCCACTCCAAGAGGACTGCAGCCACTCCAATTTGGACTGCTACCAGCACACAGGCCAAAGCGGATGTCAGGTTGTATTCTGACTTTGCCAGTGGTCTTCCTTTTGTATCATTGCGTGTATTTTTTTGGTTTTTTTTTGTTGTTGTTTTGGTTTGTTTTTTTTTTTTTTTTTTTTTTTCCCCTTTTCCCAATAAATTGTATTTCTGACTTGGAGTCTCTCACTGGATTTGCTTTCAAACCAGAACACTGGTTTATACTGGTTTATACTGGTTTGGGCTTTTTGCCTTACTCTGTTGGGTTTTTTACCTTACTAATTTATACTGGTTTATACTGGGAGGAGCTCCAGCACTGCCTTGACCCCGAAACCTTCGGCCTCGTGACCTGGAAGTTGACGGAGCTGGAGCTGCAGACGGACCCCCAGTTCCTGTGGTGCCCCCATGTACTGGTTTATATTGGTTTATACTGGTTTATACTGGTTTATACTGGTTTATACTGGTTTACAGTGCTTTTAACTGTTTTCAAGGGGTTTCAACTGGTTTATACTGGGAGGGCTCTGGGAGGGCACTGGAGGTTACTGGTTTATACTGGTTTTTACTGGTTTTAACTGGTTTATACTGGGAGGACACTGGGAGGACACTAACTGTTACTGGTTTATACTGGGAGGGCACCAGGAGGGGCTTGGCTGTTACTGGTTTATACTGGGAGGGAAGTGGGAGGTTCCAAACTGGTTCAAACTGGTCCAAACTTGTTTTGTTTGGCACCCCCCAGTGGCCGCTGGTGCCGGATGCGCTGCCCGAGGTCCTCCCGGCCGGTAGGGGGCGCTCAAACGCAGGGGGCAACGGATCTGGGGGAAGTTGGGGTCAATTTGGGGAATGTTGGGGATTTTTTGTAATTTTGGGGATATTTTGGGGAAGTTTGGGGATTTTCTGAGGATTTTCTGGTGGGTTTTGGGGAGATTTTGGGAGATTTTGGGGGGAATTTTGGGGGGAATATTTTGGGGGAATTTTTGGGGGGGAATTTTGGGGGAATTCTTGGGTATTTTTGGGGGGGAATTTTGGGGAATTTTGTGGAATTTTGGGGATTTTTTGAGGGATTTTTGGAGAGATATTTTGAGTTAATTTTTGGGGGATTTAAGGAGAATTTTGGGGGATTTTTAGGAGGATTTTGGGAGAATATTTGGGGAATTTTGTGGGAATTTTTGGGAATTTCGGGAGGAATTTTAGGGGAATTTTGGGGAATTTTGGGGGGAATTTGGTGAATTCTCTGGGCATTGTTGGGGATTTTTGGGGGAGATTTTTCAGACTTCTGGGGGAATTTTGGGGAATTTTTGAGGATTTTAGGGAATTTTTTGTGGGGCAATATTTGGTGGAATTTTTGGGGGACTTTTGGGAACTTTTGGGGAATTATTGTGGGATTTTGGGAAAATTTTGGGGGATTTTTGAAACTTTTGGGGCATTTTTGAGGATTTTTTTTTTTTATTCTTCGGGGTTTCTTTAAAGGGAATTTTGGGGATTTTTTTAGTTTTTTTGGGGAATTTTGGGGATTTTTGAGGATTTTTAAGGGATTTTTGGGGAATTTGTGGGGAAATTTTGGGGGAATTTTGGAGGAATTCTGGAGTTTTTTTAAGGGAGTTCTTGGGGATTTTTTCCGGGGAATTTGGGAGAAATTTTGGGGAAATTTGGGGGATTTTGGGGGAACTTTCGGGAATTTTGGGGGATTTTTCGGGAGGATTTGAAAGGAACTTTTTGGGGATTTTAGGGGGAATTTTGGGAAACTTTTGGAGATTTTTTTGGGGGATTTTAGGGGAATTTTGGGGAAATTTTATAAGGGATTTTTGGGATTTTTTGAGGAATTCTTGGGGATTCTTTGGGCAATGTTTGGGGAATTTATGGGGAATTGTTGGGGACTTTTGGGAATTATTGGGGATTATTTGGGGATTTTCGGGGGGAATTTTGGGGGAAAAAACCTCAAAAAATCCCCATAATCCCCCCAAATTCCCCAAAAATCCCCAAAACCCCCAAATACCCCCCCAAAATCCCCAAAATCCCCTGAAATTCCCCAAAAATCCCCCATGAAACTCGTCAAAATTTCCTGAAATTCCTCAAAAAATTCCCCCAAAAAATCCACAAAATCTCTTAAAACACACCAAAAAATAAAAAAGAAACCCCCAAAACTCCCCAAAATTCCCCCTAAAATCCCCAAAAAGTTCCTTCAATTCCCCCAAAAATCCCCCAAAATTCCCGAAAATTCCCCCACAATCCCCCCAAAATCCCCAAAATTCCCAAAAAAACCTCAAAAAACTCCCCAAATTTCCCTCCAAAAAACCCCAAGACTTCCCCCCAAAAAAATAATACCCAAAAGTCCCCAAAATCTCCGAATTTCCCCTAAATTCCCTCCAAAATTCCCCCAAAAAACTCCCCCAAAATTCTCCAATATTCCCAGAAATATCCCGCAAAAAATCCCAAAAATTCCTCCAAATTTCCCCCGGAAAAAAATCCCCCAAAATTGCCAAAAAAACCTTAAAAAAAATCCACAAAATTAATTCCAAAAATATCCCCAAGAATTCCCCCAAAAAGTCTCCAAAAATCCCCAAAATTCCCCCTAAAATTCCCCTCGAAAAATTCCCCCAGAATTCACCAAAATACCTCAAAATTCCCCAAATGTTTAAAAAATCCACACAAAATTCCCCCAGAATTCCCAAATATTCCTCAAAAATCCCCACAAAAAATCCCCAAAATTCCCCAATAATTACCAAAAACATCCCCAAAAAATCTCCAAAATTCCCCCAAAATTCCCCAAAAATTCCCAAAAATCCCTCAAAAAATCCCCCAAAAATCTCCCAAAATCTCTCCCCACAAGGCCCCCAAAAATTCCTCCAAAATTCCCCCAAAACATTCCCCCCAAAAATTCCCTAAATTCCCAAAAATTCCCCCAAATTTCCATCCAAAACTCCAAAAATCCCCCCCAAAATTTCCCAACAAACTCCCCAAAATTGCTCCAAAATTCCCTCAAAACTTCCCAAAAAAATCAGCAAAATTCCCCCAAAATTCCCCAAAGGTATCAAAAAAAAATCCCCCAAAATATCTCCAAAAATATCCCCCCCAAAAAGCCAAAGTACCTAAAAAAAAAAAAAATCCCAAAAATACCCCAAAAAGAATTCCAAAATTTCCCCTAAAATCCCCAAAAATTTCCTTTCAAATCCCCCCCAAAAATACGCAATAATTCCAGAAAATTGCGGGCAACACATAGCACGGTCGCTTGTGTGTGGCGAAGAACGAAGTCGCAAAGAAGCGGTCTTGTGTACACAGCCTTCAGAATACTAGAAGACGGTGGCTGCCACTCTCCTGATGTTGAAATCACGTCAGCATGCGTATGGAAGGCCCTACAGGACAACTTTCCTGTGCTTCAGGTCAAATCTAATGCATGCTGCCTTAGAAATTCTTACTCAGCCCCTGAGTATCAGACATGCAGAAAATGCGACGGTATCTTTAGAAAAGCACGGCAGCGGTGAGTTTTCCGAGAAACTAGAACATAGACAGCTGACAGTGCTTGTGAAGGAGCAGCTCCTGGATTTTTGCAATTCCCTTCGCTGCGCACAAAAGCCCGATGCACTGGTGCTTCGTTCTTCACCTTCAGTGAGTAGCCCACGACTGAAAACGTGCGAGGCTCTTCAGCTTTGCCGCTTTTCGCCACCTGTGCTACACCTATTCACTGTCGCATCTTTTCCGGAGAGTTTTCCCTTCGCCAGGCTGGAATGAGCGCGTTGGTTCAAGGTGCTGGGCAGGAGCGAGCAGAGAGGACAGTCAACGGACAGCAGTTTGCAGGATGCCTAAGAAAGAGCAGTGTCCTTCGCATGCGCAGCAAATCAACGTTTCAGGGCAAGTTCGTATAAAATGCGCTGGGCTGCTCCACTTTCTCCATGTGAGACGTCGTAGAAAAGCTTTTGGCTCAGATGGAGACGCCTCTTGCAAGATACCGCGATCTCCAGCTGCCGGAGGCGAAGAAGCGACTACTTAACGCAAAGTTCACTACAGCGGCAGCCGTGCGCTCCAGAGCGCCGCTTCTGCCGAAAGACGCCGGGAAGCGGCTCTTCCTTTCGGGCAGCTCCGGAGCTGCGTATTCTGCCTTCTCTAGTCGCCTACCGCTTTTCTGCTCCAGTTCTCAAGGAGAAAGTGTACCAGCACTGCTCACTTAGCCCGACCTTGCCAAGAAATTGGATTTGCTGCACATTCCAAGGACACTGCATTTTCCTGGGCAAGCTGTAAACTGCTGGCAGATGGCTGTGCTCTCTGCCCACTCCTGTCCAGCTCTTGGTAGTAGCGGGCACGTTGCAGCCTGGCGAAGGCAAGAAACCTCGAGAGCTTTCACAGAGCAGAAGGGCAGATGAGATGCTGAAAAGCAGCAAAGCTGAACAGCCTGCCTCAGCTTCAGTAGTGTGCAATTGACTGAAGGCGAATAACCAAGCTGCAGAGCAGCGGGCTTCTGTGCGCACTGAAGGCAATTGCAAGAATCCAGCAGCTGCTCCTTGCCAAGCACAGGCAGCTGCCTATGTTCTTGCTTCTTGACCAACTCACAGTTGCCCTTCTTTTCAGCAGCTGCCACCGTGTTCTCTGCATCTCGGAGCCTCTGGGGGGCAACAAGAATTTCCAAGGTGGGATGCATGACGACTAGGTCAAAACCCAGGAAAGTTGTCCTGGAACACCTTCCATTGGCATGCCGAGAGTGAATTCAAGAGGCAGGAGAGCGGCAGCCGCCGTCCTGCAGCAGTCTGCAAGCTTCGCACACAAGCTGGCTTCTTGGCGGCTTCGTTCTTCGCCTCTTGCAAGCTACGGCGATCTCTGGCTGCCGGAGGCCAACAAGCAGCTACTTCACGCACAGATCACTGGAGCAGCAGCGGTGGGCTCCGGAGCGCCGCTTTTGCCGAAAGACGCTGGCAAGCGGCACTTGCTTTCGGCCAGCTCCGGAGCTCCCTATTCTGCCTCTCTAGTCGCCTACATCTTAGCGAAAAGCTTTTCCGCTCCAGTTCTCAAGGAGAAAGTGTACCAGCACTGATCACTTAGCCCGACCTTGCCAAGAAATGGGATTTGCTGCACATTCCAAGGACACTGCATTTTCCTGGGCAATCTGCAACCTGCTGGCAGATGGCCGTGCTCTCTGCCCACTCCTGCCCAGTTCTTGGTACTAGCGGGCACCTTGCAGCCTGGCGAAGGCAAGAAACCTGGAGAGCTGTCACGGAGCAGAAGGGCAGCTGAGATGCTGAAAAGCAGCAAAGCTGAACAGCCTGCCTCAGCTTCAGCAGTGTGCAATTGACTGAAGGCGAAAACCCAAGCAGCAGAGCAGCGGTCTTCTGTGCGCACTGAAGGCAATTGCAAGAATCCAGCAGCTGCTCCTTGCCAAGCACAGGCAGCTGCCTATGTTCTTGCTTCTTGACCAACTCCCAGTTGCCCTTCTTTTCAGCAGCTGCCACCGTGTTCTCTGCATCTCGGAGCCTCTGGGGAGCAACAAGAATTTCCAAGGTGGGATGCATGACGACTAGGCCAAAACCAAGGAAAGTTGTCCTGGAACACCTTCCATTGGCATGCCGAGAGTGAATTCAAGAGGCAGGAGAGCGGCAGCCACCGTCCTGCAGCTGTCTGCGAGCTTCGCACACAAGCTGGCTTCTTGGCGGCTTACAAGCTACCGCGATCTCCGGCTGCCGGAGGACAAGAAGCGGCTACTTCGCGCACAGATCACTGGAGCGGCAGCAGTGCGCTCCGAACAGCCGCTTCTGCCGAGAGACGCCGGCAAGCGGAACTTGCTTTCGGCCAGCTCCGGAGCTGCGTATTCTGCCTTCTCTAGTCGCCTACATCTTACCGAAAAGATTTTCCGCTCCAGTTCTCAAGGAGAAAGTGTACCAGCACTGCACACTCAGCCCGACCTTGCCAAGAAATGGGATTTGCTGCACATTCCAAGGACACTGCATTTTCCTGGGCAAGTTGCAACCTGCTGGCAGATGGCCGTGCTCTCTGCCCACTCCTGCCCAGTTCTTGGTACTAGCGGGCACCTTGCAGCCTGGCGAAGGCAAGAAACCTGGAGAGCTGTCACGGAGCAGAAGGGCAGCTGAGATGCTGAAAAGCAGCAAAGCTGAACAGCCTGCCTCAGCTTCAGCAGTGTGCAATTGACTGAAGGCGAAAACCCAAGCAGCAGAGCAGCGGTCTTCTGTGCGCACTGAAGGCAATTGCAAGAATCCAGCAGCTGCTCCTTGCCAAGCACAGGCAGCTGCCTAGGTTCTTGCTTCTTGACCAACTCCCAGTTGCCCTTCTTTTCAGCAGCTGCCACCGTGTTCTCTGCATCTCGGAGCCTCTGGGGAGCAACAAGAATTTCCAAGGTGGGATGCATGACGACTAGGCCAAAACCAAGGAAAGTTGTCCTGGAACAACTTCCATTGGCATTCCGAGAGTGAATTCAAGAGGCAGGAGAGCGGCAGCCACCGTCCTGCAGCTGTCTGCGAGCTTCGCACACAAGCTGGCTTCTTGGCGGCTTCGTTCTTCGCCTCTTACAAGCTACCGCGATCTCCGGCTGCCGGAGGACAAGAAGCGGCTACTTCGCGCACAGATCACTGGAGCGGCAGCAGTGCGCTCCGAACAGCCGCTTCTGCCGAGAGACGCCGGCAAGCGGAACTTGCTTTCGGCCAGCTCCGGAGCTGCGTATTCTGCCTTCTCTAGTCGCCTACATCTTACCGAAAAGATTTTCCGCTCCAGTTCTCAAGGAGAAAGTGTACCAGCACTGCACACTCAGCCCGACCTTGCCAAGAAATGGGATTTGCTGCACATTCCAAGGACACTGCATTTTCCTGGGCAAGTTGCAACCTGCTGGCAGATGGCCGTGCTCTCTGCCCACTCCTGCCCAGTTCTTGGTACTAGCGGGCACCTTGCAGCCTGGCGAAGGCAAGAAACCTGGAGAGCTGTCACAGAGCAGAAGGGCAGCTGAGATGCTGAAAAGCAGCAAAGCTGAACAGCCTGCCTCAGCTTCAGCAGTGTGCAATTGACTGAAGGCGAAAAAGCAAGCAGCAGAGCAGCGGGCTTCTGTGCGCACTGAAGGCAATTGCAAGAATCCAGCAGCTGCTCCTTGCCAAGCACAGGCAGCTGCCTAGGTTCTTGCTTCTTGACCAACTCACAGTTGCCCCTCTTTTCAGCAGCTGCCACCATGTTCTCTGCATGTTGGAGCCTCTGGAGAGCAGCAGCACTTTCCAAGGAGGGATGCATGACGACTAGGTCAAAACCCAGGAAAGTTGTCCTGGAACACCTTCCATTGGCATTCCGAGAGTGAATTCAAGAGGCAGGAGACCGGCAGCCACCGTCCTGCAGCTGTCTGCCAGCTTCGCACACAAGCCGGCTTCTTGGCGGCTTCGTTCTTTGCCTCTTGTAAGCTACCGCGATCTCCGGCTGCCGGAGGCCAAGAAGCGGCTACTTCGCGCACAGATCACTGGAGCGGCAGCAGTGCGCTCCGAAGAGCCGCTTCTACCGAAAGACGCCGGGACGCGGCACTTGCTTTCGGCCAGCTCCGCAGCTGCGTATTCTGCCTCTCTAGTCGCCTACATCTTAGCGAAAAGCTTTTCCGCTCCACTTCTCAAGGAGAAAGTGTACCAGCACTGCTCACTTAGCCCGACCTTGCCAGGAAATAAGATTTGCTGCACATTCCAAGGACACTGCATTTTCCTGGGCAAGCTGCAACCTGCTGGCAGATGGCCGTGCTCTCTGCCCACTCCTGACCAGTTCTTGGTACTAGCGGGCACCTTGCAGCCTGGCGAAGGCAAGAAACCTGGAGAGCTGTCACAGAGCAGAAGGGCAGCTGAGATGCTGAAAAGCAGCAAAGCTGAACAGCCTGCCTCAGCTTCAGCAGTGTGCAATTGACTGAATGCGAAAACCCAAGCAGCAGAGCAGCGGGCTTCTGTGCGCACTGAAGGCAATTGCAAGAATCCAGCAGCTGCTCCTTGCCAAGCACAGGCAGCTGCCTAGGTTCTTGCTTCTTGACCAACTCACAGTTGCCCTTCTTTTCAGCAGCTGCCACCGTGTTCTCTGCATCTCGGAGCCTCTGGGGAGCAACAAGAATTTCCAAGGTGGGATGCATGACGACTAGGTCAAAACCCAGGAAAGTTTTCCTGGAACACCTTCCATTGGCATTCCGAGAGTGAATTCAAGAGGCAGGAGAGCAGCAGCCACCGTCCTGCAGCTGTCTGCGAGCTTCGCACACAAGCCGGCTTCTTGGCGGCTTCGTTCTTGGCCTCTTGCAAGCTACCGCGATCTCCGGCTGCCGGAGGACAAGAAGCGGCTACTTCGCGCACAGATCACTGGAGCGGCAGCGGTGCGCTCCGAAGAGCCGCTTCTGCCGAAAGACGCCGGAAAGCGGCACTTGCTTTCGGCCAGCTCCGCAGCTGCGTATTCTGCCTCTCTAGTCGCCTACATCTTAACGAAAAGCTTTTCCGCTCCAGTTGTCAAGGAGAAAGTGTACCAGCACTGCTCACTTAGCCCGACCTTGCAGGAAATAAGATTTGCTGCACATTCCGAGGGCACTGCATTTTCCTGGGCAAGCTGCAACCTGCTGGCAGATGGCCGTGCTCTCTGCCCACTTCTGCCCAGTTCTTGGTACTAGCGGGCACCTTGCAGCCTGGCGAAGGCAAGAAACCTGGAGAGCTGTCACAGAGCAGAAGGGCAGATGAGATGCTGAAAAGCAGCAAAGCTGAACAGCCTGCCTCAACTTCAGCAGTGTGCAATTGACTGAAGGCGAAAACCAAGCAGCAGAGCAGCGGGCTTCTGTGCGCACTGAAGGCAATTGCAAGCATGCAGCAGCTGCTCCTTGCCAAGCACAGGCAGCTGCCTAGGTTCTTGCTTCTTGACCAACTCACAGTTGCCCTTCTTTTCAGCAGCTGCCACCGTGTTCTCTGCATCTCGGAGCCTCTGGGGAGCAACAAGAATTTCCAAGGTGGGATGCATGACGACTAGGTCAAAACCCAGGAAAGTTGTCCTGGAACACCTTCCATTGGCATTCCGAGAGTGAATTCAAGAGGCAGGAGAGCAGCAGCCACCGTCCTGCAGCTGTCTGCCAGCTTCGCACACAAGCCGGCTTCTTGGCGGCTTCGTTCTTCGCCTCTTGCAAGCTACCGCGATCTCCGGCTGCCGGAGGACAAGAAGCGGCTACTTCGCGCACAGATCACTGGAGCGGCAGCAGTGCGCTCCGAACAGCCGCTTCTGCCGAAAGACGGCGGCAAGCGGCACTTGCTTTCGGCCAGCTCCGCAGCTGCGTATTCTGCCTCTCTAGTCGCCTACATCTTAACGAAAAGCTTTTCCGATCCAGTTCTCAAGGAGAAAGTGTACCAGCACTGCTCACTTAGCCCGACCTTGCCAGGAAATAAGATTTGCTGGACATTCCAAGGACACTGCATTTTCCTGGGCAAGCTGCAACCTGCTGGCAGATGGCCGTGCTCTCTGCCCACTCCTGCCCAGTTCTTGGTACTAGCGGGCACCTTGCAGCCTGGCGAAGCAAGAAACCTGGAGAGCTGTCACGGAGCAGAAGGGCAGCTGAGATGCTGAAAAGCAGCAAAGCTGAACAGCCTGCCTCAGCTTCAGCAGTGTGCAATTGACTGAAGGCGAAAAAGCAAGCAGCAGAGGAGCGGGCTTCTGAGCGCACTGAAGGCAATTGCAAGAATCCAGCAGCTGCTCCTTGCCAAGCACAGGCAGCTGCCTAGGTTCTTGCTTCTTGACCAACTCACAGTTGCCCTTCTTTTCAGCAGCTGCCACCGTGTTCTCTGCATCTCGGAGCCTCTGGGGAGCAACAAGAATTTCCAAGGTGGGATGCATGACGACTAGGTCAAAACCCAGGAAAGTTTTCCTGGAACACCTTCCATTTGCATTCCGAGAGTGAATTCAAGAGGCAGGAGAGCAGCAGCCACCGTCCTGCAGCTGTCTGCGAGCTTCGCACGCAAGCCGGCTTCTTGGCGGCTTCGTTCTTGGCCTCTTGCAAGCTACCGCGATCTCCGGCTGCCGGAGGACAAGAAGCGGCTACTTCGCGCACAGATCACTGGAGCGGCAGCGGTGCGCTCCGAAGAGCCGCTTCTGCCGAAAGACGCCGGGAAGCGGCACTTGCTTTCGGCCAGCTCCGCAGCTGCGTATTCTGCCTCTCTAGTCGCCTACATCTTAACGAAAAGCTTTTCCGCTCCAGTTGTCAAGGAGAAAGTGTACCAGCACTGCTCACTTAGCCCGACCTTGCCAGGAAATAAGATTTGCTGCACATTCCGAGGGCACTGCATTTTCCCGGGCAAGCTGCAACCTGCTGGCAGATGGCCGTGCTCTCTGCCCACTTCTGCCCAGTTCTTGGTACTAGCGGGCACCTTGCAGCCTGGCGAAGGCAAGAAACCTGGAGAGCTGTCACAGAGCAGAAGGGCAGATGAGATGCTGAAAAGCAGCAAAGCTGAACAGCCTGCCTCAACTTCAGCAGTGTGCAATTGACTGAAGGCGAAAACCCAAGCAGCAGAGCAGCGGGCTTCTGTGCGCACTGAAGGCAATTGCAAGAATCCAGCAGCTGCTCCTTGCCAAGCACAGTCAGCTGCCTATGTTCTTGCTTCTTGACCAACTCACAGTTGCCCTTCTTTTCAGCAGCTGCCACCGTGTTCTCTGCGTCTCGGAGCCTCTGGGGAGCAACAAGAATTTCCAAGGTGGGATGCATGACGACTAGGTCAAAACCCAGGAAAGTTGTCCTGGAACACCTTCCATTTGCATTCCGAGAGTGAATTCAAGAGGCAGGAGAGCGGCAGCCACCGTCCTGCAGCTGTCTGCGAGCTTCGCACACAAGCCGGCTTCTTGGCGGCTTCGTTCTTGGCCTCTTGCAAGCTACCGCGATCTCCGGCTGCCGGAGGACAAGAAGCGGCTACTTCGCGCACAGATCACTGGAGCGGCAGCGGTGCGCTCCGAAGAGCCGCTTCTGCCGAAAGACGCCGGGAAGCGGCACTTGCTTTCGGCCAGCTCCGCAGCTGCGTATTCTGCCTCTCTAGTCGCCTACATCTTAGCGAAAAGCTTTTCCGCTCCAGTTCTCAAGGAGAAAGTGTACCAGCACTGCACACTCAGCCCGACCTTGCCAAGAAATGGGATTTGCTGCACATTCCAAGGACACTGCATTTTCCCGGGCAAGCTGCAACCTGCTGGCAGATGGCCGTGCTCTCTGCACACTCCTGCCCAGTTCTTGGTACTAGCAGGCACCTTGCAGCCTGGCGAAGGCAAGAAACCTGGAGAGCTGTCACGGAGCAGAAGGGCAGCTGAGATGCTGAAAAGCAGCAAAGCTGAACAGCCTGCCTCAGCTTCAGCAGTGTGCAATTGACTGAAGGCGAAAAACCAAGCAGCAGAGCAGCGGTCTTCTGTGCGCACTGAAGGCAATTGCAAGAATCCAGCAGCTGCTCCTTGCCAAGCACAGGCAGCTGCCTAGGTTCTTGCTTCTTGACCAACTCACAGTTGCCCTTCTTTTCAGCAGCTGCCACCGTGTTCTCTGCATCTCGGAGCGTCTGGAGAGCAGCAGCACTTTCCAAGGAGGGATGCATGACGACTAGGTCAAAACCCAGGAAAGTTGTCCTGGAACACCTTCCATTGGCATTCCGAGAGTGAATTCAAGAGGCAGGAGAGCAGCAGCCGCCGTCCTGCAGCTGTCTGCGAGCTTCGCACGCAAGCCGGCTTCTTGGCGGCTTCGTTCTTGGCCTCTTGCAAGCTACCGCGATCTCCGGCTGCCGGAGGACAAGAAGCGGCTACTTCGCGCACAGATCACTGGAGCGGAAGCGGTGCGCTCCGAAGAGCCGCTTCTGCCGAAAGACGCCGGGAAGCGGCTCTTCCTTTCGGGCAGCTCCGGAGATGCGTATTCTGCCTTCTCTAGTCGCCTACCGCTTTTCCGCTCCAGTTCTCAAGGAGAAAGTGTACCAGCACTGCTCACTTAGCCCGACCTTGCCAGGAAATTGGATTTGCTGCACATTCCAAGGACACTGCATTTTCCTGGGCAAGCTGCAACCTGCTGGCAGATGGCCGTGCTCTCTGCCCACTCCTGCCCAGTTCTTGGTACTAGCGGGCACGTTGCAGCCTGGCGAAGGCAAGAAGCCTCGAGAGCTGTCACAGAGCAGAAGGGCAGATGAGATGCTGAAAAGCAGCAAAGCTGAACAGCCTGCCTCAGCTTCAGCAGTGTGCAATTGACTGAAGGCGAAAACCCAAGCAGCAGAGCAGCGGGCTTCTGTGCGCACTGAAGGCAATTGCAAGAATCCAGCAGCTGCTCCTTGCCAAGCACAGGCAGCTGCCTATGTTCTTGCTTCTTGACCAACTCAGAGTTGCCCTTCTTTTCAGCAGCTGCCACCGTGTTCTCTGCATCTCGGAGCCTCTGGGGGGCAACAAGAATTTCCAAGGTGGGATGCATGACGACTAGGTCAAAACCCAGGAAAGTTGTCCTGGAACACCTTCCATTGGCATGCCGAGAGTGAATTCAAGAGGCAGGAGAGCGGCAGCCGCCGTCCTGCAGCAGTCTGCAAGCTTCGCACACAAGCTGGCTTCTTGGCGGCTTCGTTCTTCGCCTCTTGCAAGCTACCGCGATCTCCGGCTGCGGAGGACAAGAAGCGGCTACTTCGTGCACAGATCACTGGAGCGGCAGCGGTGCGCTCCGAAGAGCCGCTTCTGCCGAAAGACGCCGGAAAGCGGCACTTGCTTTCGGCCAGCTCCGCAGCTGCGTATTCTGCCTTCTCTAGTCGCCTACATCTTAGCGAAAAGCTTTTCCGATCCAGTTCTCAAGGAGAAAGTGTACCAGCACTGCTCACTTAGCCCGACCTTGCCAAGAAATAAGATTTGCTGCACATTCCGAGGGCACTGCATTTTCCCGGGCAAGCTGCAACCTGCTGGCAGATGGCCGTGCTCTCTGCCCACTTCTGCCCAGTTCTTGGTACTAGCGGGCACCTTGCAGCCTGGCGAAGGCAAGAAACCTGGAGAGCTGTCACAGAGCAGAAGGGCAGCTGAGATGCTGAAAAGCAGCAAAGCTGAACAGCCTGCCTCAACTTCAGCAGTGTGCAATTGACTGAAGGCGAAAACCCAAGCAGCAGAGCAGCGGTCTTCTGTGCGCACTGAAGGCAATTGCAAGAATCCAGCAGCTGCTCCTTGCCAAGCACAGGCAGCTGCCTATGTTCTTGCTTCTTGACCAACTCACAGTTGCCCTTCTTTTCAGCAGCTGCCACCGTGTTCTCTGCGTCTCGGAGCCTCTGGAGAGCAACAAGAATTTCCAAGGTGGGATGCATGACGACTAGGTCAAAACCCAGGAAAGTTGTCCTGGAACACCTTCCATTGGCATTCCGAGAGTGAATTCAAGAGGCAGGAGAGCGGCAGCCACCGTCCTGCAGCTGTCTGCGAGCTTCGCACACAAGCCGGCTTCTTGGCGGCTTCGTTCTTGGCCTCTTGCAAGCTACCGCGATCTCCGGCTGCCGGAGGACAAGAAGCGGCTACTTCGCGCACAGATCACTGGAGCGGCAGCGGTGCGCTCCGAAGAGCCGCTTCTGCCGAAAGACGCCGGGAAGCGGCACTTGCTTTCGGCCAGCTCCCGAGCTGCGTATTCTGCCTCTCTAGTCGCTACATCTTAGCGAAAAGCTTTTCCGCTCCAGTTCTCAAGGAGAAAGTGTACCAGCACTGCACACTCAGCCCGACCTTGCCAAGAAATGGGATTTGCTGCACATTCCAAGGACACTGCATTTTCCTGGGCAAGCTGCAACTGCTGGCAGATGGCCGTGCTCTCTGCCCACTCCTGCCCAGTTCTTGGTACTAGCGGGCACCTTGCAGCCTGGCGAAGGCAAGAAACCTGGAGAGCTGTCACGGAGCAGAAGGGCAGCTGAGATGCTGAAAAGCAGCAAAGCTGAACAGCCTGCCTCAGCTTCAGCAGTGTGCAATTGACTGAAGGCGAAAACCCAAGCAGCAGAGCAGCGGGCTTCTGTGCGCACTGAAGGCAATTGCAAGAATCCAGCAGCTGCTCCTTGCCAAGCACAGGCAGCTGCCTATGTTCTTGCTTCTTGACCAACTCACAGTTGCCCTTCTTTTCAGCAGCTGCCACCGTGTTCTCTGCATCTCGGAGCCTCTGGGAAGCAACAAGAATTTCCAAGGTGGGATGCATGACGACTAGGTCAAAACCCAGGAAAGTTGTCCTGGAACACCTTCCATTGGCATTCAGAGAGTGAATTAGAGAGGCAGGAGAGCGGCAGCCACCGTCCTGCAGCTGTCTGCCAGCTTCGCACACAAGCCGGCTTCTTGGCGGCTTCGTTCTTCGCCTCTTGCAAGCTACCGCGATCTCCGGCTGCCGGAGGACAAGAAGCGGCTACTTCGCGCACAGATCACTGGAGCGGCAGCAGTGCGTTCCGAACAGCCGCTTCTACTGAAAGACGGCGGCAAGCGGCACTTGCTTTCGGCCAGCTCCGGAGCTGCGTATTCTGCCTTCTCTAGTCGCCTACATCTTAACGAAAAGCTTTTCTGCTCCAGTTCTCAAGGAGAAAGTGTACCAGCACTGCTCACTTAGCCCGACCTTGCCAGGAAATAAGATTTGCTGCACATTCCGAGGGCACTGCATTTTCCTGGGCAAGCTGCAACCTGCTGGCAGATGGCCGTGCTCTCTGCCCACTCCTGCCCAGTTCTTGGTACTAGCGGGCACCTTGCAGCCTGGCGAAGGCAAGAAACCTGGAGAGCTGTCACAGAGCAGAAGGGCAGATGAGATGCTGAAAAGCAGCAAAGCTGAACAGCCTGCCTCAACTTCAGCAGTGTGCAATTGACTGAAGGCGAAAACCCAAGCAGCAGAGCAGCGGGCTTCTGTGCGCACTGAAGGCAATTGCAAGAATCCAGCAGCTGCTCCTTGCCAAGCACAGGCAGCTGCCTAGGTTCTTGCTTCTTGACCAACTCACAGTTGCCCTTCTTTTCAGCAGCTGCCACCGTGTTCTCTGCGTCTCGGAGCCTCTGGAGAGCAACAAGAATTTCCAAGGTGGGATGCATGACGACTAGGTCAAAACCCAGGAAAGTTGTCCTGGAACACCTTCCATTGGCATTCCGAGAGTGAATTCAAGAGGCAGGAGAGCGGCAGCCACCGTCCTGCAGCTGTCTGCGAGCTTCGCACACAAGCGGCTTCTTGGCGGCTTCGTTCTTCGCCTCTTGCAAGCTACCGCGATCTCCGGCTGCCGGAGGACAAGAAGCGGCTACTTCGCGCACAGATCACTGGAGCGGCAGCGGTGCGCTCCGAAGAGCCGCTTCTGCCGAAAGACGCCGGCAAGCGGCACTTGCTTTCGGCCAGCTCCCCAGCTGCGTATTCTGCCTCTCTAGTCGCCTACATCTAGCGAAAAGCTTTTCCGCTCCAGTTCTCAAGGAGAAAGTGTACCAGCACTGCACACTCAGCCCGACCTTGCCAAGAAATAGGATTTGCTGCACATTCCAAGGACACTGCATTTTCCCGGGCAAGCTGCAACCTGCTGGCAGATGGCGTGCTCTCTGCCCACTCCTGCCCAGTTCTTGGTACTAGCGGGCACCTTGCAGCCTGGCGAAGGCAAGAAACCTGGAGAGCTGTCACCGAGCAGAAGGGCAGCTGAGATGCTGAAAAGCAGCAAAGCTGAACAGCCTGCCTCAGCTTCAGCAGTGTGCAATTGACTGAAGGCGAAAAAGCAAGAAGCAGAGCAGCGGGCTTCTGTGCGCACTGAAGGCAATTGCAAGAATCCAGCAGCTGCTCCTTGCCAAGCACAGGCAGCTGCCTAGGTTCTTGCTTCTTGACCAACTCACAGTTGCCCTTCTTTTCAGTAGCTGCCACGGAGTTATCTGCATCTCGGAGCCTCTGGGGAGCAACAAGAATTTCCAAGGTGGGATGCATGACGACTAGGTCAAAACCCAGGAAAGTTGTCCTGCAACACCTCCCATTGGCATGCCAGAAGTGAATTCAAGAGGCAGGAGAGCAGCAGCCGCCGTCCTGCAGCTGTCTGCGAGCTTCGCACGCAAGCCGGCTTCTTGGCGGCTTCGTTCTTCGCCTCTTGCAAGCTACCGCGGTCTCCGGCTGCCGGAGGACAAGAAGCGGCTACTTCGCGCACAGATCACTGGAGCGGCAGCGGTGCGCTCCGAAGAGCCGCTTCTGCCGAAAGATGCCGGGAAGCGGCTCTTCCTTTCGGGCAGCTGCGGAGCTGCGTATTCTGCCTTCTCTAGTCGCCTACATCTTAGCGAAAAGCTTTTCCGCTCCAGTTCTCAAGGAGAAAGTGTACCAGCACTGCACACTTAGCCCGACCTTGCCAAGAAATAAGATTTGCTGCACATTCCAAGGACACTGCATTTTCCTGGGCAAGCTGCAAACTGCTGGCAGATGGCCGTGCTCTCTGCCCACTCCTGCCCAGCTCTTGGTACTAGCGGGCACCTTGCAGCCTGGCGAAGGCAAGAAACCTCGAGAGCTGTCACAGAGCAGAAGGGCAGCTGAGATGCTGAAAAGCAGCAAAGCTGAACAGCCTGCCTCAGCTTCAGCAGTGTGCAATTGACTGAAGGCGAAAACCAAGCAGCAGAGCAGCGGGCTTCTGTGCGCACTGAAGGCAATTGCAAGCATCCAGCAGCTGCTCCTTGCAAGCACAGGCAGCTGCCTATGTTCTTGCTTCTTGACCAACTCACAGTTGCCCTTCTTTTCAGCAGCTGCCACCGTGTTCTGCATCTCGGAGCCTCGGGGAGCAACAAGAATTTCCAAGGTGGGATGCATGACGACTAGGTCAAAACCCAGGAAAGTTGTCCTGGAACACCTTCCATTGGCATGCCGAGAGTGAATTCAAGAGGCAGGAGACCGGCAGCCACCGTCCTGCAGCTGTCTGCGAGCTTCGCACGCAAGCCGGCTTCTTGGCGGCTTCGTTCTTCGCCTCTTGCAAGCTACCGCGATCTCCGGCTGCCGGAGGACAAGAAGCGGCTACTTCGCGCACAGATCACTGCAGCGGCAGCGGTGCGCTCCGAAGAGCCGCTTCTGCTGAAAGACGCCGGCAAGCGGCACTTGCTTTCGGCCAGCTCCGGAGCTGCCTATTCTGCCTCTCTAGTCGCCTACATCTTAGCGAAAAGCTTTTCCGCTCCAGTTCTCAAGGAGAAAGTGTACCAGCACTGATCACTTAGCCCGACCTTGCCATGAAATGGGATTTGCTGCACATTCCAAGGACACTGCATTTCCTGGGCAAGCTGCAACCTGCTGGCAGATGGCCGTGCTCTCTGCCCACTCCTGCCCAGTTCTTGGTACTAGCGGGCACCTTGCAGCCTGGCGAAGGCAAGAAACCTGGAGAGCTGTCACGGAGCAGAAGGGCAGCTGAGATGCTGAAAAGCAGCAAAGCTGAACAGCCTGCCTCAGCTTCAGCAGTGTGCAATTGACTGAAGGCGAAAAAGCAAGCAGCAGAGCAGCGGTCTTCTGTGCGCACTGAAGGCAATTGCAAGAATCCAGCAGCTGCTCCTTGCCAAGCACAGGCAGCTGCCTAGGTTCTTGCTTCTTGACCAACTCACAGTTGCCCTTCATTTCAGCAGCTGCCACCGTGTTCTCTGCATCTCGGAGCCTCTGGGAAGCAACAAGAATTTCCAAGGTGGGATGCATGACGACTAGGTCAAAACCCAGGAAAGTTGTCCTGGAGCACCTTCCATTGGCATTCAGAGAGTGAATTAGAGAGGCAGGAGAGCGGCAGCCACCGTCCTGCAGCTGTCTGCGAGCTTCGCACACAAGCCGGCTTCTTGGCGGCTTCGTTCTTCGCCTCTTGCAAGCTACCGCGATCTCCGGCTGCCGGAGGACAAGAAGCGGCTACTTCGCGCACAGATCACTGGAGCGGCAGCGGTGCGCTCCGAACAGCCGCTTCTGCCGAGAGACGGCGGCAAGCGGCACTTGCTTTCGGCCAGCTCCGGAGCTGCGTATTCTGCCTTCTCTAGTCGCCTACATCTTAGCGAAAAGCTTTTCCGCTCCAGTTCTCAAGGAGAAAGTGTACCAGCACTGCACACTTAGCCCGACCTTGCCATGAAATAAGATTTGCTGCACATTCCAAGGACACTGCACTTTTCCTGGGCAAGCTGCAACCTGCTGGCAGATGGCCGTGCTCTCTGCCCACTCCTGCCCAGTTCTTGGTACTAGCGGGCACCTTGCAGCCTGGCGAAGGCAAGAAACCTGGAGAGCTGTCACGGAGCAGAAGGGCAGCTGAGATGCTGAAAAGCAGCAAAGCTGAACAGCCTGCCTCAGCTTCAGCAGTGTGCAATTGACTGAAGGCGAAAAACCAAGCAGCAGAGCAGCGGGCTTCTGTGCGCACTGAAGGCAATTGCAAGAATCCAGCAGCTGCTCCTTGCCAAGCACAGGCAGCTGCCTAGGTTCTTGCTTCTTGACCAACTCACAGTTGCCCTTCTTTTCAGCAGCTGCCACCGTGTTCTCTGCATCTCGGAGCCTCTGGGGAGCAACAAGAACTTCCAAGGTGGGATGCATGACGACTAGGTCAAAACCCAGGAAAGTTGTCCTGGAACACCTTCCATTGGCATTCCGAGAGTGAATTCAAGAGGCAGGAGAGCGGCAGCCACCGTCCTGCAGCTGTCTGCGAGCTTCGCACGCAAGCCGGCTTCTTGGCGGCTTCGTTCTTCGCCTCTTGCAAGCTACCGCGATCTCCGGCTGCCGGAGGACAAGAAGCGGCTACTTCGCGCACAGATCACTGGAGCGGCAGCGGTGCGCTCCGAAGAGCCGCTTCTGCCGAAAGACGCCGGGTGCGGCACTTGCTTTCGGCCAGCTCCGGAGCTGCGTATTCTGCCTCTCTAGTCGCCTACATTTAAGCGAAAAGCTTTTCCGCTCCAGTTCTCAAGGAGAAAGTGTACCAGCACTGCACACTTAGCCCGACCTTGCCAAGAAATAGGATTTGCTGCACATTCCAAGGACACTGCATTTTCCTGGGCAATCTGCAACCTGCTGGCAGATGGCCGTGCTCTCTGCCCACTCCTGCCCAGTTCTTGGTACTAGCGGGCACCTTGCAGCCTGGCGAAGGCAAGAAACCTGGAGAGCTGTCACGGAGCAGAAGGCAGCTGAGATGCTGAAAAGCAGCAAAGCTGAACAGCCTGCCTCAGCTTCAGCAGTGTGCAATTGACTGAAGGCGAAAAACCAAGCAGCAGAGCAGCGGGCTTCTGTGCGCACTGAAGGCAATTGCAAGAATCCAGCAGCTGCTCCTTGCCAAGCACAGGCAGCTGCCTAGGTTCTTGCTTCTTGACCAACTCACAGTTGCCCTTCTTTTCAGTAGCTGCCACGGAGTTCTCTGCATCTCGGAGCGTCTGGAGAGCAACAGCACTTTCCAAGGTGGGATGCATGACGACTAGGTCAAAACCCAGGAAAGTTGTCCTGAACACCTTCCATTGGCATGCCGAGAGTGAATTCAAGAGGCAGGAGAGCGGCAGCCACCGTCCTGCAGCTGTCTGCGAGCTTCGCACACAAGCCGGCTTCTTGGCGGCTTCGTTCTTCGCCTCTTGCAAGCTACTGCGATCTCCGGCTGCCGGAGGACAAGAAGCGGCTACTTCGCGCACAGATCACTGGAGCGGCAGCGGTGCGCTCCGAAGAGCCGCTTCTGCCGAAAGACGCCGGGAAGCGGCACTTGCCTTCGGCCAGCTCCGGAACCGCGTGTTCTGCCTCTCTAGTCGCCTACATCTTAGCGAAAAGCTTTTCCGCTCCAGTTCTCAAGGAGAAAGTGTACCAGCACTGCACACTTAGCCCGACCTTGCCAGGAAATAAGATTTGCTGCACATTCCGAGGGCACTGCATTTTCCTGGGCAATCTGCAACCTGCTGGCAGATGGCCGTGCTCTCTGCCCACTCCTGCCCAGTTCTTGGTACTAGCGGGCACCTTGCAGCCTGGCGAAGGCAAGAAACCTGGAGAGCTGTCACGGAGCAGAAGGGCAGCTGAGATGCTGAAAAGCAGCAAAGCTGAACAGCCTGCCTCAGCTTCAGCAGTGTGCAATTGACTGAAGGCGAAAACCCAAGCAGCAGAGCAGCGGGCTTCTGTGCGCACTGAAGGCAATTGCAAGAATCCAGCAGCTGCTCCTTGCCAAGCACAGGCAGCTGCCTAGGTTCTTGCTTCTTGACCAACTCACAGTTGCCCTTCTTTTCAGTAGCTGCCACGGAGTTCTCTGCATCTCGGAGCCTCTGGGGAGCAACAGAATTTCCAAGGTGGGATGCATGACGACTAGGTCAAAACCCAGGAAAGTTGTCCTGGAACACCTTCCATTGGCATGCCAGAAGTGAATTCAAGAGGTAGGAGAGCAGCAACCACCGTCCTGCAGCTGTCTGCGAGCTTCGCACACAAGCCGGCTTCTTGGCGGCTTCGATCTTCGCCTCTTGCAAGCTACCGCGATCTCCGGCTGCCGGAGGACAAGAAGCGGCTACTTCGCGCACAGATCACTGGAGAGGCAGCGGTGCGCTCCGAAGAGCCGCTTCTGCCGAGAGACGCCGGGTGCGGCACTTGCTTTCGGCCAGCTCCGCAGCTGCGTATTCTGCCTCTCTAGTCGCCTACATTTAAGCGAAAAGATTTTCCGCTCCAGTTCTCAAGGAGAAAGTGTACCAGCACTGCTCACTCAGCCCGACCTTGCCAAGAAATAAGATTTGCTGCACATTCCAAGGACACTGCACTTTCCTGGGCAAGCTGCAACCTGCTGGCAGATGGCCGTGCTCTCTGCCCACTCCTGCCCAGTTCTTGGTACTAGCGGGCACCTTGCAGCCTGGCGAAGGCAAGAAACCTGGAGAGCTGTCACGGAGCAGAAGGGCAGCTGAGATGCTGAAAAGCAGCAAAGCTGAACAGCCTGCCTCAGCTTCAGCAGTGTGCAATTGACTGAAGGCGAAAAAGCAAGCAGCAGAGCAGCGGGCTTCTGTGCGCACTGAAGGCAATTGCAAGAATCCAGCAGCTGCTCCTTGCCAAGCACAGGCAGCTGCCTATGTTCTTGCTTCTTGACCAACTCACAGTTGCCCTTCTTTTCAGTAGCTGCCACGGAGTTATCTGCATCTCGGAGACTCTGGGGAGCAACAAGAATTTCCAAGGTGGGATGCATGACGACTAGGTCAAAACCCAGGAAAGTTGTCCTGGAACACCTTCCATTGGCATTCCGAGAGTGAATTCAAGAGGTAGGAGAGCAGCAACCACCGTCCTGCAGCTCTCTGCGAGCTTCGCACACAAGCCGGCTTCTTGGCGGCTTCGATCTTCGCCTCTTGCAAGCTACCGCGATCTCCGGCTGCCGGAGGACAAGAAGCGGCTACTTCGCGCACAGATCACTGGAGCGGCAGCGGGCGG